>NC_090270.1:255559324-256823074 GCF_040414725.1 Anabrus simplex | reverse complement strand
AAACTTAACAATGGTGACATAGAATTTTGAGCGTACAACAAATAACAAGAGGTTAAATCAGGTACACGGTCAAGAAGTCCAAGATTAGAGAGAAATTTAACCAGTTTCCACTAGGGGAAATAACAAAATCAGGTACCAGAGTAATTTTACAAAGAAAGCCCGAGTTTCGGGTTCTTACAAGTTCTGGGCTTCGTGCCCCAAGTTACAATTCCTGAGCCCTCAGCTCACAACCACAAATTACCAAAGGGCAGAAAACCCCTCACTACATGAAGCACATGCTCCCAACTTTACATCTCAAACCTCTCTAAGGCACTTTTACCACAACACCATAAAGAGCTGACCCGCTCTCGATCTTTCAAGCCTATAAAGGCAATAACAGACTTTTACACAAACTGCCATCAAGGCATTATAAAGAAACAGGGGTATCTCGTACCCAATCTACTGGGCCTTAGAGTGCAATTTAAATGGTCCAAAACAAAAAGGATGGAGGCGTGAATTTGCACCCCTAAAACTACATTTTAAAACCTAAATGCTCTAGGCCGATACACAGGGGCTAATCCCAAGCTAGGGAGGTGACTCATATGAGAAAACTTTAATACATTAAGGAAGAGAAGAAACGGTTACGAAAACTTAGTCACCTCAATTTCAAATGAAGGGGAGCTTGAGAGGGTAAAGCACTCTCTATCCCCGAATTACAGTTCCAGTGAAGTGGAGTATTTACAAAGATTGAAAAGGCTTACATATTTAAAGATATAGGTTACATATTAAAGGTTTCGAACCTTCCCCGGGAGTTAAACTGCTGAGCTAGCAAGAAATAAAGATGTTAAGAGGCCATTACCTTGATGAAGAGCTGCTGCCTGAAGAACGGGGCGCTTCCCGCCCCTGCTACATATCCACACACTAAGCTAGATGTTCCTGAAGTGGCCCGGAGACAAGAAAATCAGCAGTTTTTATACCCTCATGGAAAATTCGAGACCTTTCAGGAATGAGTAGATACACCCACTCAATTTTTATTGGTTGACAGAAAAAACTTGTACACGAGGCAATGAAGAAACACCTTATTGGTGGGAAATTAATTACAGAAATTTAGGATTGGTTAAATTCAAAACAGGCAGAAAGAAAACTTAATATTGCCAACCCACCAATGACAGAACAAAATTTAGTAAAGGCAAAACTTATGAATACAAAATTTCTTCAAGAGAGTTCATTCCATTGCACCAGAGTGTATTACCATAGTTTTTGGTAGAGACATCTGTTAGAGAATGTCCACACTTCTTGATAACTGACAAACAAAAGCAAATCAAAAACACACAGGGACATCTTCTGATAAACAGCCGAGTTAGTTCAGTTGTTAAGTTCCGGGTTTCTCCAATAGAGAAGTTTCAATTGGCGCAAGATTTGAACTTGTGTCGTAGAGGTGTACCGCCCGGTACAGACCTCCCACCCCAAAAGTCCTTCAAAGGGGTGATACAGAAGAAGTTCATTAACAAAGGTTGTTTTCAACAAAAATTTCCATATTTGAAACTTAATTGGATTCCAGGTTCTTTGTACTTAGATGTGTGAAAAAATATTGACGGCACATTAATCGATGAAAGAGTCTTTTTTTTTTTCCTGAATAGCAGATGAATTTTGAAGAAGAAAAAGGGAAAAAAAGTTTTCTAAGTCTTTTGGTGTTTGATCAAAAATGAATTCACATTTGCTGGTTCCTTGCCAATAGATTGTTGAAGGTTCGTGGAAGAGGTATTAATGGTTGAAATTGATTTGTAGAAAACTTTTGACGACGTTACCAAAAGGAAAATTTTCACAGTTTTTTTTTTTTTTTTTTTTTTAAGTAGATTGGTAGGACTTATTTAAACACCAATTTTAGAGTTCCTTTGTTGCCGTAACCAGCACTGTACGTGGTGGTAATTCTGACGGCCAGACTAGCCGCCGCTGCCAGTGTCCAGCCGAGATCGCCCGGACCCTTCAAGTACCCTGAGATACACCTCTCCCGCTACTATGAGAGGGGTAGTCGTGGTGAAGCACGCCGCAGACGCGACGATTGTTTACAGTCCTCGAGCAGCTTGCGGTTGGTGCGCCGCACATCAGCCTAGGCCGGAAGGAGGGCTCCGGCACGCCGTACACTGGTTGACATCACTGGAGTGGAGTGGGCCCGTACCTCACCTCAGTGGTGGTACAGCGCCGCACGGCTGCGGGGGCACTGAAATAGTAAGATCTCGGCGGCAGAATTTGTGTTGGACATTAATGTTTTGGGGTACTGTCTTTGTGGTGAGGCTGAGGGGCCAGCGGCGTGGAAACTTTATTTTATTTGCCCCTGGTGTGGTTTAGCAGGAGACGGGAGCGTGGTAATGGCCGAATTGACAGGACAGCAGAGTAACTATGGGGAAGGTTGTACAAAGTAAATGAACAAACAGAGAGCAGAAGGCCTTAAAAATAAAATTTTAAAAAAAAATATATATATAACTTTTGGGGTTCTTACAAGGTGTTAAAGATCCAATGAGCAAGTAATTTACACAGGTTTTACCTGAGACAGGTGAACCCTAAAGATTCTCTCGGTGGCTGGATTGCTCACTAACAATGTGACCGGCGTAAGAAAATCTCAAATAATGCACGGCCCATGAAATCTGGGGGCAAGCTTGCCCGCGGGAACAAAATTCTTGACCATAACTTAGTCTCCTACCTTTAGATTGGTGGGCCTCCGTCCACAATCATATTTTTCCCTAACCTTTTCATGAGACACTAAGATTGGCCTTAGCCTTCTTCCAAAGATCTTTAATATTATCTGGATCTATTGTCTCAGGTAGAATATCACTAAGAGACCAAAGGTTAGAGAGCGGCGTGTTGGGAACAAACTTAAACATCAAAAAAGCTGGAGTGAATTTATGAGATTCGTGAACCGCCGAGTTCAAAGCGAAGGCTAACCAATGCAGGGATGTATCCCACCCGGAGTGATCGTCGTGATGATAGGCAATCAGAGCCAACCTCAGATTACGATTGACCCGTTCAGCCAGAGATGGTTGAGGATAGTATACAGAAGTTGTTACATGTGAGATAGATAGATCAAAACAGAATTTACGAAAGAGATTAGAGGTAAAGGCTTTAACATTATCAGACACAATATACTGACACGGACCAAAAGAAGCAAAGATAGAATTTAAACAAGAAATGGTGGACTGAGCGGTAGCCAGCTTAGTCGGAAATAACCAAGAAAATCTTGTAAAACCATCTACACACACAAGAATGAATTTGTTGGCGTTCCCCTTAGATAGGGGATGAGAAGACAAGAGCCCTTGCTTAGTGGACATGGTGGGTTTACTAAGCCAACAAGATTTACAAGCCTTGTGATGTTTGGGACATCACTGAATGTTTTCAATTATTGAACTATAAAATTAATTGATAAGATGTGTATATTTAATCACTGATAGGTCATGTTTAAATTAATATGTATATATATAGGGTTTTTATCATCCATTTCAATCATCATTTCATTTCTTTGTATCGCGGCTATAACGTATTCTGAACGAACAAATTATTCGGTAAAGTATTTCAACATCATGCATATTTATAACTTGCAGTAAATTTTCCAATAGCCGTTGTGAGGTGACCAGAGTCAGCAGGCTAATTTCAGCCCAATTCCAGGAAAAGTACGTCATCTAGGTTACGAGAGACCTTACCCTCTCTACCTCATGAAGAGACAGTTGATACATTACTAACACCCACTTTTCAACCTCCGCTTCGGGACGCTTTATTTCAGCGGGAAAGTTCAGCCTATGTGAATGAACGTAATGAAGCAACGTGATGGATTCACAGCAATACATCGGAGAAGGGATGAGACGTCGAATCTTACTGGACCATGTGATATGGCTGATGGAAGGAGACTTTTGAACCGATATATACCACCGACAAGAGCTGGAGAGGACATTCTTATTAGCATTCTTATTCAGATTCACATTCTTATTGGACATTCTGATCCTCACTCTTGGAAGAGACTCTTACTACGATTCTACGTCGGCATGTCGTAGAAGATTTTAACTTAGTTCACTTCGCATCTGAGTATATTCTACTCAAAAGTTACTCTCATTGGGAATTGTTATCTCAATGAAGAGAGGTAGTCAACGGGAGACCGGTTCTGACTAGTATAGGGGAGGAGAGCTTTTATTATGAATTTAGCTAATCTACTGTTCCGTAATACGGAAGAATACAAGTGTATTCTCTCCATGAACATAACCCATGGTGGTTTTGCATTTAAAATTAGGACTCATTACGACTTTATGTAAGGAGTACAGTAGGAAGTGTTAAGGACAGGAAATGTAGAAGTAGGACTGGAATCCAACAACAGAGAAGGCAGCCGGTACGAGATCCACACATCATCAGCTTCAAGACAACAGAGTCTACATATGGTGAGCTTATGGCGTAAGTTACTGCAAGTCTTCGCGCAACAGTTCATTTTTAAAATTAATTTCATTCAATTTTTCTTTTGCTTCCTTAAGTTCAGATGTCGTTACGTCACGCTTTTCATCTTAATAAATAGCTGTTTTAATTTGTTTTTTATGAAATGATTATTAATGATCCTTAAATTCCAAGTTAGTGTACTTAATGATTTGTGTTCCGTTCACCTCACCCCTGGGAGTTTTTTGAGTCTCATTACGTATTATTATTATTAATTATCAACTTTCATTTTCAAGCCATAAGCTTGAAGACTGGCGCCCTTGGGATACTGTTTATGGAGAAACAATGACATATCATTTATTTATTTTAATATTAAAGTGACCCGCCACGTTATAATTTTGTCATACATCCATGGGCCAAGTGGGTACGTCACAGCCTTTACCAATTCACGGATTTCTCCGTCCATACCCTTCCAAATGAACATTTCTCGGATCTTTTCTCTAGTTTTGAAGATACCTAAATGCCCCCCTAATGGGGTCTCATGGTAGTACTGAAGATCATAGGTACCAGAACAGCTGGAACCACAACTTTCATCTTTTGATCATGCCTCGACGGGCAACATAAAACACCATTCCTCAATACATAAGGGACGACATGTTCCCCAGAAGAAAGGGTTTACATGATAGGGGCCAGTGTCGGATCTTCACATTGATATTTTTCAAGATCCCTAAACAACATGGGAGCATCCGTTAGTATGGCATTTACACCCGCAGGTATGGACTCGGGAAGTGAAACACAGTCTTCCTGTTCAAGGGGCTCTACATCATTAGAAAACATACGGCTTAGTCCATCTGCCACAACATTTTCCGTTCCTCTTATATGCATGACATCAAATTGGAAGGCAGAAATTCTGATGGCCCAGCGGGCTATGCGACCTGTACGATGCGGCCTACCTAAGAACCAACTTAAGGCTTGGTTATCTGTCTCCAAGTCGAACTTGACATGTTCCAGATAGAGGCGGAACTTTTCTAGAGCAAACAAAACTGCTAAACCTTCAAGTTCATAGATAGAATACTTGGATTCTTGGGCCGATAATGTCCCAGAGGCATAGGCGATGGGTCGCCTCCCTAGTTCAGTCTCTTGAAGAAGGACTGTAGCTACCGCCGACGACGACGCATCGGTTTGGACGATGAATTTCTTAGAGAAATCGGGCATAGCAAGGACAGGGGCATTACAAAGGGCTAATTTGAGGTCTTCGAAAGCGGCTTGTTGAGAAGGCCCCCCACTCAAATTTGACGCCTTTTCTGCGGAGTGAGTTCAAGGGCGCCGCTCTATTAGCGAAATTTGGAATAAATTTCCTGAAAAAGTTCACCATGCCTATGAACCTGGCAATATCTTTGATGTCTTTAGGAGGCTTGAAATCACGGATGGCCTGTGTTCTAGAATGATCTACGGCGACACCATCGGGCGACACAATGTGCCCTAGAAATGACATGGAAGGTTTAGCGAAGGCAACCTTGGACAACTTCACCGTTAACCCTGCCTTACGAAGGCGACTCAGGACCTCTTTCAGATGATCTAGATGTTCTTCAAAGATCTCAGAAAATAAGACGACATCATCAAGATAATGGTATAAATACTCAAATTTGATGTCGGAGAAGACCTTATCCAGCAGTCTCGTAAGCACAGCTGCTCCCGTGGGGAGCCTGAAAGGCACGCAGTTGTATTCATACAAGTTCCAGCCAGTGGCAAATGCTGTAAGATGTTTAGATTCTTCCGCCGGAGGGATCTGGTTATAAGCCTGATTGAGGTCTAAGATGGTGAAGCATTTAGTCTTTCGAAACCATGAAAAACAAGAGTGAAGGTCTGGAAGGGGCACAGATTGTAACACCACCTTCCGATTGAGAGCCCTATAATCAATCACAGGCCTGAAGCCACCTTGGGGTTTGGAAACAAGGAAAATAGGCGATAAATACGCCGACTTATACCATCTTTCAACATCTGATCTATGATTTCCTTCAAAGCCTTCATTTTAGGTGGAGATAGCCTATAAGGTGGAAAACGGACTGGAATCGAATCCGTAACCTCAATCTTGTATTCGATAAGGTCAGTTACACCAAGAGTATCAGAAAAAACTTCTGGAAATGACTGACACAACTTACGAATACTATCAGCCTGCTCCTCAGGTAGATGTGTAAGGTCTAACAACATCTCATCCTGGGTAGGCGAAACAGATGAACATGACACAGAACTACATTTTAATAAAGGGATATTGAAATTACTAGCAAATTTGAAAGTGCACGACTTGCTCTGAAGGTCGAGCACTAGACCAGTGTGAGACATGAAGTCCGCTCCCAATATAATAGGACAAGACAAGTGTTTTGCCACCAACAAGAAAATTTAGAAATGCGAATTTTGGCATACAGGAACCCTAAAATTTCTAATGGAGAGGAGTTTGCCGAAACGCAATGAACCAAAGACGAACCATAATCCGGAAGTTTACACACAGATTTTAATTTGGAATACCATTCAGCCGAAATAATGGAGCAAACACTGCCTGAGTCTAAAAGAGCAGTTACGGGCTCATTAGTCAATTTGATTTTGAGAAATGGAACAGGTGCGGGGGAATCCGCCGCAATCCTAAGATATTCTTTGGGACATTCAAATGGTAATGTAGAACAGTTCTGACTTTTCCCTGAATTTTCGTCGGATTTAACCTGGGCTGAGCCTTGAAAAGATGAATCTGCCAACTCAGCCGGAGCCACTAGTCACTTATGATTGTTGGTGGAAGTTGCACCCGAAGTTGAGCAGGAGGGAGTGCTATTCGTATTCGGGCAATTCATGGCAATATGGGAAAACGCTCCGCATTTAAAACAGCCTTGAGGTGACCCTGCTCCATTCTTTGTCCCGCTAGTTTTAACTAAAGGAAACTTGTTCCGAAGATGGTCAGGGGACCCGCAAGCATAACATTTACGGGGTGTAATGGGTCGGCGAGGTGGAGGCCGAAAATTACTAGAGGACGGAGGGGGCTCCTTTGCGACCCGTAATGTGTCGGCGTATCTAACCCCTTCGGCTGAGATAGCCATAGCTTCCAACTCGGCAAAAGTTTGAGGACGCGACGCAAAGCACAAATATGACCTGTAAGATGGGGAAATTCTTTCCACAATAGCCTGTACAATTTGATCTTCTGGAAAATGGAGGGCAAATACTCTAGTATAGAATTTGATATCTTTAATGAAGTCGGCAAGGTTTTCATCCAGACGCTGTACACGGTAATAGTACTTCTGAATTATGATGACCTAGCTCAAGCCGGAATAAAATTAGCTAACAGATGAGCGTGGAAGTCTTCTATGGATGAATGTTCAGCAATTGCCCTAACTATCTTATCTGAGAGGACACCAATGGAATAAGGGTAAATAATTTGAAGGATTTGACACGGAGAAAGAGAGAAAACAAAAGCATGATCCTGAAACTCAACAAAAAATCTTAGAAAAGCAATACCATCACTGGTGGAATTGACGGAGAACTTCGAAATACCTCTGAGCAACATTGCTAAAGGATGGGGCAAACTGCTGAAGCCAGGTGATATAGTAGGTAGAGGAATAAGTGGCGGAGAAGCAGATTCAGAAGGTGCATTATTCAACGAGTTACGACGTTCAGATTCGTTGTCTAATAGGGCAGAGGTTTGTTGAGCTCCTACAGATTTCCTATTTTCTTCTCCTTTAGAAGACTCTTCCTCGCTAACTACGTTTACCGTAGCGGGTTGGTCGGTTTTGGGAGGGACTGCCCCAGTTAACAATAGGCTAACCTTACTGGACAATTTGGAAAGGTTTTCTAAAAGAGCACTAGCCTCTTTACCTTGAATGTCACTCAACTTAAGAGACAATAGATCACTAACTCCGTTGGAAAAATGGTACAATCTAGCTTGTACACGTTTGAGCTGATTAGGTGATGGATCACCCCCTTCAAAAAAACTAACTACCGATGCTAGCTCAGTAGCATTATCAGTGATCGTGGAGAGAGCATCGTCAATATCTTTCTCTCCCAAAGTTGGGATGGTAATAGGCAATTCAAGGGAATCTTTAAGCTTAGTGGTATCAGCTGCAACCGTGCCTCCAGATTGAACATTTCTAATTGTTAATTCATAGATTAATTCCTCCTTGCGCAAATAGCCGGGATGGAGGACATCGCGAGGGCCGGGCATGATGACAGACACTTTACAAATTTAGAAAAATCGAAAAATTCCAGCGACGGAGAAAACTGTTAGAGATCGAATCAAGGCAATGTTTAGCCGTCCAGAGGGGCTAAATTGAGACCCATTCAACCACGCTCTGCTACCACTTGTTACGGTGTTATCCGTGGAAATCAGAGGTGAAAGGAGGTGCGGGCTGTAATGGGTCTAAGTATAAGTCCGAAAGATGGATTTAAAATTTAAATAGAGGTTATATTTTCAAAACTTAACAATGGTGACATAGAATTTTGAGCGTACAGCAAATAACAAGAAGTTAAATCAGGTACACGGTCAAGAAGTCCAAGATTAGAGAGAAATTTAACCAGTTTCCACTAGGGGAAATAACAAAATCAGGTACCAGAGTAATTTTACAAGGAAAGCCCGAGTTTCGGGTTCTTACAAGTTCTGGGCTTCGTGCCCCAAGTTACAATTCCTGAGCCCTCAGCTCACAACCACAAATTACCAAAGGGCAGAAAACCCCTCACTACATGAAGCACATGCTCCCAACTTTACATCTCAAGCCTCTCTAAGGCACTTTTACCACAACACCATAAAGAGCTGACCCGCTCTCGATCTTTCAAGCCTATAAAGGCAATAACAGACTTTTACACAAACTGCCACCAAGGCATTATAAAGAAACAGGGGTATCTCGTACCCAATCTACTGGGCCTTAGTGAGCAATTTAAATGGCCCAAAACAAAAAGGATGGAGGCGTGAATTTGCACTCCTAAATCTACATTTTAAAACCTAAGTGGCTCTAGGCCGATACGCAGGGGCTAATCCCAAGCTAGGGAGGTGACGCGTATGAGAAAACTTTAATACATTAAGGAAGAGAAGAAACGGTTACGAAAACTTAGTCACCTCAATTTCAAATGAAGGGGAGCTCGAGAGGGTAAAGCACTCTCTATCCCCGAATTACAGTTCCAGTGAAGTGGAGTACTTACAAAGATTGAAAAGGCTTACATATTTAAAGATATAGGTTACATATTAAAGGTTTCGAACCTTCCCCGGGAGTTAAACTGCTGAGCTAGCAAGAAATAAAGATGTTAAGAGGCCATTACCTTGATGAAGAGCTGCTGCCTGAAGAACGGGGCACTCCCCGCCCCCTGCTACATATCCACACACTAAGTTAGATGTAACTGAAGTGGCCCGGAGACAAGAAAATCAGCAGTTTTTATACCCTCGTGGAAAATTCGAGACCTTTCAGGAATGAGTAGACACACCCACTCAATATTTTTTGGTTGACAGAAAAAACTTGTACACAAGGCAATGAAGAAACACCTTATTGGTGGGAAATTAATTACAGAAATTTAGGATTGGTTAAATTCAAAACAGGCAGAAAGAAAACTTAATATTGCCAACCCACCAATGACAGAACAAAATTTAGTAAAGGCAAAACTTATGAATACAAAATTTCTTCAAGAGAGTTCATTCCATTGCACCAGAGTGTATTACCATAGTTTTTGGTAGAGACATCTGTTAGAGAATGTCCACACTTCTTGATCACTGAAAAACAAAAGCAAATCAAAAACACACAGGGACATCTTCTGATAAACAGCCGAGTTAGTTCAGTTGTTAAGTTCCGGGTTTCTCCAATAGAGAAGTTTCAATTTGCGCAAGATTTGAACTTGCGTCGTAGAGGTGTACCGCCCGGTACATGGTTAACAAGCCTCCTCCACTCCTTTCTGCCCTTCCACTTTTCCTCCTCCATTACTCCTGCCACATCCAATCCAGCTTCTCTAATGTCCTTCCAAATCTGATCCATCCACCTTCTTCTCG
Source organism: Anabrus simplex (assembly GCF_040414725.1). Lineage (NCBI taxonomy): Eukaryota > Metazoa > Arthropoda > Insecta > Orthoptera > Tettigoniidae > Anabrus > Anabrus simplex. The sequence continues at coordinate 256,812,675 of NC_090270.1, read as the reverse complement.
GTCTTCCAACTGGTCTCTTTCCCTTAACTTCTCTTTCCAATTCCCTTCTTGCTACCCGTTCCTTTCCCATTCTTTTTACATGTCTGAACCATCTCAGTCTTGCTTTCTGAATGTTCTGTACTAACAGTTTTATATTTAGCTCTTCTCTGATTTTAATATTTTGAATTCTATCTCTTCTTGTCTTTTTAACCGATGTTCTTAAAAATTTCATTTCTACTGCTTGGATCTTACTATCTCGTCTCTTATTAGTTACCAGCGTTCCTAGTCTGTAAGTTACAATTGGTATGAAATACCGTTTATATAATGTTAATTTTGTTCTCTTGGGTACTTTGTCATCCCATAAAAGCTCTCTGACTTGATGATAAAATGTTGTACCTTTACTTAGTCTATTATTAATTTCAGGGTTAATTTCATTACTTCCATTAATAATGCTACCCGGATATGTAAAATGTTCTACATTCTCTAACCGTTCTCCATCATGTTCACTTGGCTTCTCTCTTTCTCTTTTCCACAATGCATGGTTACAGTTTTCTTTTTACTAATTACCATTCCAAACTCCTTCAGATTTTCATTCAAAACGTCAGTCTCCTTTGTACTTTCTTTCCTCCCTTTCCCCAAATCACCACATCATCTGCAGATACCGAAGCATTCACTTCATCACTACTGATACTCTGTTTTACACGTTTTATGATTTCATCCATCCAAATAATAAACAATAATGGCGACAGTGTACTTCCTTGAATGAGACCTTTTTCTTGTATAAAACGTTTTAGAGTCACCACTCCCCACTTGTACATTGCTTTTACTCTCACGATACAACATTTTTATCTTCTTAATTAATGATTTTGCTACATTCCTTTTCAGTAGGCATTCCCATATATGGTTTCTCATAACTGTATCATAAGCTTTTTCCAAATCCAAAAATACAAATATGATTTCCTTGATCCTTTCCAGATGTTTTTCCATTATTGTTTGCACTGTAAATATCAAGTCTGTTGTTGATCTATTTGGTCTAAAGCCATATTGTTCTTCCTCTAACTGTGTTTCTATTATATCCCTCAGTCTTTTGTTTATGACTTTCTCCATTATTTTTAGCCCGTGTGATAATAGGGTTATACCTCTATATTTTTCACATTTCCTCCTATTTCCTTTTTTGAACAGTGGTACAATGCTTCCTTGTTGCCAATTTTTCAAGCATCCTTTAATTTCCATATGGCATTGAGGGATTTGTATAGCCACTGTAGCCCAATGCTTCCTGCTGCCTTAATTATATCAGCATTGAATTTGTCTTTTCCACTTGCTTTACCTTTGGTCATTGCTTTCACTGCCCTTTCAAGTTCCAACCACATTATCAAGTTCTCTTCCTTTTTTCCATTTATTATTTCCAATACCTCATCTCCTTCTTCCTCCAAGCAGTCATCCTCATTATAAAGTTTTTCAAAATACTTTGCCATCACCTTCTGAAGACCCTTTTCATCATGTACTATGGATCCATCTTCCCTCTCTAATACCTTGATTTTTTCTTGATTTATTTTTTTCGATTTTATTACTCTGAATAAAAGTTTCCGATTTCCTCGACTATCTTGCTCAATTTTGTTGGTAAACTCTCCCCAACAATTCTCCTTTTCTTCTTGATACTCCTCTTTACCTTTACTTTCAATCTTTTGTATTCCACATGTAACCTTTCTATCTTATTCTCATCCCTCTGATACTTTTTTTTTTGGTTTTCCTTATCCATTTCTTTCTTCACCATGTTCCTTTCTTTTGCTTCTTTTTTTATTTTGTCTGTCCACCACCATGTCTCCTTTCCCTTAACCTTTGCTTTTGTTTTCCTTCATACCTCAATTGCTGCTTCCACAAATGCCTGTCTTAAATTGTCCCACTCTTCTTCTCCACATCGTATTTCTGTGTTAGGCAACTTCCTTTTTATACAATCTTGGAATGCAATTCTTTTATCCTCCTCCTAAAATTCACAAATCCTGACCTTTGGTTTATTCTTCAATACAATTTTAGGGATTTTTACTTGTTTTAATTCCACAAGCAATAATCACTGGGGATTATCTTCGTATTCATGACGTATCTTCCCCATTCTTGGATTGTTGTTATAAAATCAATGAATGTTCCATACTGTCCATCCCAACTACATCGGTTGATCTTATGGCTATTCGTCTTCATAAACCATGTGTTCTTTATTATCAGCTTATTTTGGATACAATAGGATAAAAAAACATTCTGGAACCACACCTTAGAGAATACCAAGGAGGATTTCACCCATACAGAAGTTGCCCAAACCAAATTCTCAGCCTGAAACTAATAATGGAATAATACAAATACAGAAATAAACAGCTGTTTATTTCATTCAGGGATTTAAAGAAGGCTTATGATAATATACACAAACCCACTCTTTTAAAAATCCTCAGATTACATGGCCTTCATCCTAAATTAACAAAAATGATTGAACTAACTTTAACCAACACAATTTAAAAAGTAAAATTCAGGAGAGAAATGTCAAATGCTTTTATAGTACAGGCCTCAGACAAGCTGACGGATTATCCCTACCGCTTTTCAATGTGGTTCTAGATTACATCATGAAAATTTGGCAAAAAGAAAACCTACCTAAATTCATAATTGGAGCAAAACCCTCAATAAGGACAAACTGCCTAGGGTTTGCAGATGATTTAAGTCTCTTAGCACTTGACATGGAAGAAGTCCGTGCTCAGATCACCAGTCTCCAGAAAATTGCATTAAAAATAGGTTTACAAATATCCTTTGAGAAAACTGAGATCATGCCAATGAAACCCCTTAACTTAAACAAAAAAATTGATGATGATGATGATGATTGTTATTTAAAGGAGCCTAACATCTAGGTCATCGGCTGCTAATGGTACGAAACGAGATGAAATGTTATGACAATTTAAAAATCCATAATCCTCCACTGACCAGATTTCGAAAACATGAAGACGAAGAATGAATGGATAGATATGAAGTTAAAACAATCAGTGGATCTGATCTGCAATGCCCCACATTCCCAGAAACAAGCGTTAAACAATAGTATTACTGACCAACGGACTGCTTCTAAAGCACAATACTGAATCAATGATGCTTGTAGGCAAAACGAGTCTAAAATCAAGGTCATCGGCCCCTCATAATAGTACTTACCGCGAGGAAAATAGAACCATGCTAATCGTCATGTTGCAGTACTAACCAAAATTAGTTTAGACTCGTGGTATTCCACACATTATGGTACTACTTACAGGTAATGAAATTCGCACATGTAACACAGACCTATGGTGTTTCGCACACTGCGGCACTATTTACCGGCAACGTAAACCTATACAGGCAACGCAAACCTATGGCGTTCCTCACATAAGTGAACTAACCACAGGGACTCGCACTATCCCGTGGTGTTCCTCACATAGTGGGTACAAAGCATAGGCAAGGCAGAACCATGGTGTCGCTCATCCCATGGTGTTGCTCGTACAGGGGTACGAATCACAGGTACTGTACAATGCAGCCTGAGCCACACACTGTCACTACTAATCACAAACCTATTTTGTACCTAACACAGTGGTACTACGCGCAAGTAAAACTGACCCATGGTGCTCCCTGCGTGATGGTATGATGGTACTAATTACAAGTAGTCTCATGGTTCTAATTTGATCATCCCTTGGTCGCCCCTTTTAGTCTCCTCTTACGACAGGCAGGGGATAGCGGGGTGTATTCTTCGTCTGCATACCCCACCCACAGGGGATTGTATGTTTGGTCCGCGAGAGGTATTTTATTTCCCTCAAATCTGTCGACAAACTGGTTAGGACCCCCCTATCCGCCACCTGGTCAACTTTTAACGGGGGGGGGGGAAATGCTTGTCAACAGACACCAAGCCCGAAGCTACTTACGCTTGTGAAACCTTGTTCCAAATTAAAAATGAAAGAACTGATCAGCTCCTCAAAACTGAAAGAAGAATTATCAGAACTTGTATAAATAAAAAGTACTGGGTTGAAGGAGTCTGGAGAATCCTCCCCAATGAAACTGTCTATCGAGAGTTACCAGCATGATGAAGAAGAATCTCTTACTTCCTTCACATCTTACAATTATCACAAAACAGGATTTTATGACAACTAGTGATGAGAAATCTGGGAAAGAAGACAGGAGGGCATTGGATTAAAGAAATTCAAAAGGATTTCAAAACAACTGGACTCGAAATTACAGATGCATAGAACAAGAATAAAATTACCACCCTTCTCAAGAATCACAAATTTTCAACTGAAACGATGCACAGGAGGCTTGTAGAGATTTCAGATGAATTACAGTAAGAACATTGCGATCAGAACAAATGAACAAGTGCTGTGCAGATAAGAAGACTCAAACAGTACAGCCTTCAAATATAAAGTGTACATGAAAGACTCAAGTGATCCAATGTGGCCAATAAAGTTAATAATAATAATAATAATAATAATAATGAAAAAGACAGTGGATCAAATAGAGGAATGATAAATTATTTTGGATATGACAATATTATCACTTGAAAGAGTAAGCTAATATCTGGAGGTGAAACATTTCCAGGGAATGACAAAAATAAGAAATGACAGGCTGGAAGTTTAGATACATGGTACATTATACAGGATCTCTCTTATAAACTCAGACCGAACGCACAGTGTTTAACTCTGGGCTACGGCAGCTGCAGTATGTGAGGCGCGCGCATAGTTCTTGACCTTACAAGCAGCCTGCACGTGTTCGACCAGGCAAGCATGTGTCACCGGTCTGAATCTCAGCCGTTAATATGGTGAAACAGTTATTTTTTTTTGCTAGTTGCTTTACGTCACACCAACGCAGATAGGTCTTATGGCGACGATGGGACAGGAAAAGCCTAGTAATGGGAAGGAAGCGGCCCTGGCCTTAATTAAGGTACATTTGCCTCGTGATGAAAATGGGAAACCATAGAAAACCATCTTCAGGGCTGCTGACAGTGGGGTTAGAGTTCACTATCTCCCAGATGCGAGCTCACAGCCGCACGCTCCTAACCGTACAACCAACTCGACCGTTTAAAAAAAAAAAAAAGAACTTGCTTTACGTCGCACCGACACAGATAGGTCTTATAGCGGGATGGGATTGGAAAGGCCTAGGAGTGGGAAGGAAGCGGCTGTGGCGTTAATGTCCAACTTGTCCGGTACAGTTATCACTGCAACACCATATTTTCGTAAGTAAAAGTTCTGGTTTCATCTTAATGGTTGTGTGAACAGTCATAACTCTCGCTATTGGTGTGCAGAAAATCCTAATGGTGTTTATGAAGTCCCTCGTTATGATATGAAGATTGGCATTTGGTGTGCTTTTAGTGCAAGAAGTTTATTTTTTCGAGACGACAGTAAATGCAGAGGTACCAAGATGACATTTTGACACCGTCCTTCCATCAGGAAAAGGAAGAAGAAAAATCACATGGGTGGTTGCAACAAGATTCGATTCCTGTTCATACAGCAGAAGATTCCCTTCTTACAACATCGGAAGTGTTTGCGGACAGAGTGATCAATGCTGGTCTACTTCCCCCATGTTCTCCAGATCTAACAGTGTGCGATTTCTACTTGCGGGCTAAACTGAAAGAAAAAGTGTATCGAACAAATCCTCATACAGTGGAGGAACTGAAAGAAAACATTAGGAATGAAATCAGAAACATTACAGTGGCTGAACTCACTCGTGTCAGCCAGAATGTGGTTACCAGATGCAATGCCTGTATAACCCAGGAAGGATGTCACTTCCAGCATCTTTTATACGGTAAGAAAGAATGGGATCATTCAGTAATGTTTGTAATTTTAAAGCATCTGTTTATAGGCAAATGACTTTACAAAACATAAGCTGCTTTCATATTTGATTAAACAATGCCATTAATAAAAAATATAGGTGTGACAATTTACATAAGGAAAGGTGGTGTAAAGCTGATAAATACTCGTAAAAAAGTAGCGTGTCAATTTAGGAAGAACATTTACAAATGGAAATTCTAAGTTCCCATGGAGGGAATTAGATATTTTTCCACCAATAGAGCATATCAAAATCAGATCAAAATTAGATGTATGGCTTTTCAGGCGTTTGCTCTTAACCAGCATTTCGTCTTAGGTCTGACACTAGACTCTTCAGAGTGGGATGTGTCAGACCGTACCCACTGATGCTGGGGTGTATGCAGGTGAACTTATCAGAAGCCTTTTATGAGGCACAGTCTGATAACTGCATACGGGAGATAAGACTCCACAACACCTGAAAAGCCATACATCTAATTTTGATCTGATTTTGATATGCTCTATTGGTGGAAAAATATCTAATTCCCTCCATGGGAACTTAGAATTTCCATTTGGAATTGCTAGGCGGGCATTAATTCCATTGTGGAGTCTTATCTCCCGTATGCAGTTATCAGACTGTGCCTCATAAAAGGCTTCTGATAAGTTCACCTGCATACACCCCAACATCAGTGGGTAGGGTCTGACACATCCCACTCTGAAGAGTCTAGTGTCAGACCTAAGACGAAATGCTGGTTAATAGAGCAAACACCTGAAAAGCCATACGTCTAATTTTGATCTGAAGAACATTTACAACAATAATATTTGAATTACAGAGGACACCCTCTCACCCAGCCCAATCAGGACCAGACCCTAGGTCGGATTACAAAATGCCCAATTAAATAGACAGTATTAAAATAATGGGCATACCTAGCAATTTATAATAGTATACTTTATTTAAAGAGGTTTTTTATTTACTTCAAAACGTATTAGGCTTATACAATGACTAGAAATTGCAACTGCAAGTGATAAGCAATATGAAACAAGTTCCATCTAGTCCACAAGAAGGTTGAGGAGAGTGGAAGCAGATGCTCCCGACGGTAGGGAATCAGTACAGTGAAACCTCGATTATCCGTTCCCCGAAACTACGTTTTCCCGTAATATTCGTTCAAATTACGTGGTCCCGCGAGCATCCCATTTAAAACCTGTATTAAAAATCCCGCGTTATCCGTTCCTTGAAGAAACGATTTCCCCCATCAACCGTCCAGAAATTTCAGTCCCATCAACGCTAAATCCTCGATCAAGCGTTTTTCAAGATTTCGAGAATGGACGGCAGGAATCGAATTTGCGAATCTAGCGTATTTTAATTTCGTCGGGTATCTTGCGCGATCATACTTACGAAACATTCTGTACCAGGCTAACAATGAAGGCCTCCGCCAACTTGCGCTTTGTTAAGAGCTTTCTGTTGAATGTTTCCTACAGTTGGCTGTGTTACTAGCTGGTGAAAACCAACAATTTACGCAGTCGAGTTTCGGTTTGCTTACACAGTACGCGACCTGTAAAGCATGTGAAAACCCTGCAAGAAAAACTTCAGATTATAGAGGAAGTTGAAAGAAATACAACAGAAAAAAAAGTTGACATCGCGAAACGTTTAGGCTTACCTGCTTCGACACTGAATACAATAATAGGGAAAAAACAAGAGATACGTGAACAAGTAAAAAAATGTGGATCCTCCGCAAAGAATAGAAAACCGGGGAAGGAATCGAGATATTCTAAAATGGAAGCAGTTCTCTTTTCTTGGTATCAGCAAGCTCGGGCGTCGAGATTTCCTGTGGATGGTAACATTTTGCGCGTAAAAGCTCGAAGCATCGCTGCAAGAGTGGGTATCAACAATTTTTCTGCTTTGAATGGATGGATTTCCCGGTTTAAGGAGCGTCACGGGCTGGTGTGTAAAAAGCTCGCCGGCGAGAGTGCTGCAGTTGACGGGTGGAAGATTGGGGGAAAAATCTCCCAGAGCTGCTTGAAGGATACGAACCGAAGAACATCTATAACGCGGATGAAACCGGCCTAATTTTCAACTGTTTACCGGATCGCACACTGGCTCTTAAAGGAGAATCTTGTCATGGAGGCAAAAATGCGAAGGACCGCATAACTGTTTTGTTGTGCTGTAACAGTGACGGGTCAGACAAACGTATCCCTATCGCTATAGGCAAAGCAGCGAAACCGAGATGCTTTAAGAACGTGAAGAAGTTACCAGTGCGATACTACGCGAACGGTAAAGCTTGGATGACCACAGACATTTTTTTGGATTTTCTTCACGGACTGGATGCTTCTATGGGTGCTCAAGCGAAAAAAATAGTTTTGTTTGTAGATAACTGTGCCGCCCACCCGCAGGAACTTTCTTTCTTACGAAATGTGAAAGTTATTTTCTATCCCCCGAACTGTACCAGTGTCCTTCAGCCTCTGGATGCGGGGGTGATAAAGTGCTTTAAAGGGTACTACCGCAAGCAGCTGGTGGAAAGGGCTGTGTGTATGTTGGACGCCGGGAAAGAAGTGAAGACGAAGTTCAGTATTCTACAGGCAATCCACTTTGTTGTGTCAGCATGGTTCCACGTTTCGCCCTCCACCATTCAAAATTGTTTTCATAAATGTGGCTTTGGCGAAAGCAGAGACACTAACGACACCAACACCGGCAGCGAAGAACAACTTTTCAGTGAGGACTGGGAGAAGCTCGCGCCGAGAGATGTTAACTTCGAGACGTACGCTACAGTCGATAGTGAGCTCGCCACTTGTGGTGTAAAGAACATAGAACAGCTGTGTGATGATGCTACTGCCACAGCCAGTGCAAGCGCCGTGCATGAGATCGCGAGCGAGGGGGAAGACGAAGACGAAATTGAACCCCTGCCAACGTTTGCAGAAGCATTAGCCGCCTTTGACAAAATTCGCGACTATATTACTGCGTATGACACAGACAGCAGCGAACTACAGAACGTTTTAAATATTGAGGGAGCAATGTACCGTGTTAAGGCACGACAAAACAAAAAACAACTGACGATTAAAGACTTTTTCACTACAAAGTGACTACTGTATTCTGTGACTGAAGAAATGACAATTTAAGTGTTGTGTGTGCAGTGCGTAACCTATATGTATGCGATGTGACACTTTATTTTTGTGAGTGCGAGAGTGTTTCATTGCATCTTCTGGGATTTAATGTATTTTGGTATCATTTTTGTATTTGTGCGTTGTGATTAGCTTACTTGACTATGTGACTGGACATGTTACAACCTATGCTTATTTATGTGTTTTCAGCTATCTTTCCTAACTATAATACCACAGGTATGTTCATGTGAACTGCACCAGTAATTATGCCTATCATGCAAGACACATTTCTCGCCTGTTTATCGGTCAAATAAAATCATTAATGGAAAGTACCGAGGCCTAAAACATGGGTGAACTCGAAGTTAAATTTCGCGCCATAAGTTCGTAATACAGCACGAAAACCTTTACTGATAAATAAGTTACATTGTTCTTTTTTAGGTTATTAAAACAAAGTCAATAATTTACATGAGACTGTCGTCAGATAACGATTACTGTAAATAACTGTACCTGTTCCAGTTAGATTTATTCAAGGTGAAACAAACAGAGGTAGCTACCGTAGACGTTTTAAGTGACTGTATTATAATGTTTTCCCGATCGGCATAATAACTCCGATACACTCTCCTTGAAGCAATAGTGAAACTGGAGTCTCAGATGTGTTTTTAAATTTCTTAGATATCAATATAATTCTGATAACTTATTTAGTAGAATATTTTTCGATGAGCTTGACTGATGAAAGTTGCTGACCTAAAAGACGTTTTCACGGGAACGTGACGAAGTTTCTCGGTAAAACTGAATTTAAAAATAAAGTTTTTAAACTAATGTATTTAATGCAGGCGTTTTTGTACAAATAAAATGATATATATATTTCATTACTGTGAAGTACAGTCAAACTGTTGACGGTTTTAATTCGTTCCCGGATTTTCCGATTTCCCGTATCTTACGTTTTTATCCCCAGGTCCCTCCAAAAACGGAGAATAGAGGTTTCACTGTATATAGATTTGCTTCAGAGAGAGGGATATTCATGTGAATCACTGTTACAATGATGTCAAAAAGTTAATCAGTGTTGCAGGAAAGAAACAATGGGATTATTCAGCAATGTTTGTAACTTTAAAGCAGTCTGTGTATAGGCAAATGACTTTACAAAACATTAATCGGCACATGTGCCTACTGAACATACTGTAATACAGATTCATTCTTTTGTTCCTCCTTGTGCTGCAGATGTGATCCAATGTGTAATGTTCTAATAGTGAACATACAAAAGAAAGACAATGGACGGCTAAGGGCAGGGAGAGATACCAGCAATCAACTGGCCATGAAGTGTCAATATTAATCATGATTCCGCAAGACATTAACTGAAGACCTGTAATAAACTGATCAAAACTTGTAACTCTCCAGGATTAACACGTGGTGGCAATTTTAAAACAACCATGAGCCACTACACTGAATTAGTAAACAATAGGGAAAGAAGTACCACTTCAAAGACAATGAAGTGATCGGTCAACTAGTGGGGGCACAGTGGAGGAAGTGCTTAGCATGCTCAATTGGAATATGGAAGGCCTAAGGAACATACTCTGTAGAACACAAGTGGAATTCCTCGAAGAACCAGATACATGCATACTTACCAAGCCATTCATCAAGAGGGAAGAATGATAAATACATACGATGATTTTTTAATAGTGGAAACAATATTGTAGCACTGCCTGAGAAACAGAACCAGGCAATGTCATTTATACTACACACGTCTACCGTTCCTCTGAGCAAATATACAGGCCTATACCCCCTCTGTGCGCATGCGTAGTGGTAACAGAAACGAAACTGTTGTGAATGAGCGGTCACTGAATAGAGTCGCAAGGTTTCCAAAGCAACAGCAGAGTACCTGGTCAAAAAATGAATGTGTTAAGAGGTCACAATGCACAACGGTGTCACTGAATTAACATTGATGAGACCAGGCCAAATCTTACGAAAAACTGGAACATCAACCAACTGAATGGCATCATTACCAGTCACCACAAAGAACAACAGTTTTGGCGGAACCCATCAATATGAGAGTTATGGTGATTCTTGCCTATGACTGGAATGGAATTATTGCAAAGCATATGGTTCCCACGCAGACTACTGATGTGGAATACTACTGTTCATTTCTGCAAAACAATCTGTGAGCAGCACTGAGAAGAAAACAGCAACACTTTATGCATAACCCACTCATCATTCTGTACAGCAATGCGACGGTGCAAGCAGCAGGAGCAGTGTCTGATTTGTTCAATTGTTGGGACTGAAAAGTGCTCTAGCACCCCACCCCATACCCTCTGGATTTACGTCCTTGCAACTTTGAACTAATCCTAAAGATGAAGGAACCACTGCATGAGATTTGCTTCCAAACAGCTGAAGATGTTCTGCAGGCAACCGATCCGATCTCTCTCTTCACACCATCCAAAGATTTCATAATAGATAAGAAGAAAGTAAGAGTGATAACAAACGATGAAGAGAGAGAGAAAAAGAGAGAGGCTGATTTTGATACACTGATGTCCAGACCAATTTCTTTAAATCTGTCTATAGAAATCTGTGCTGAATTTGGTGTCCTTAAATATTAGAATAGTGAAGTTAGGTTCTTCATTTGTAACAATAACAAACAATAACCTCGTAAAAAAAAAAAAAAAAAAAAACTTAATAAGGCACTACTACCAAAGGGAATTTCCTCTAATAGGAGTACAGTATGCTATTTTATACGTTAAATAATTTATACTGTTACTTTTGACCACATTGACTACGCCATACTAGATTCACATATACCATCCATTCCATTAGAAAAACATTGAGATGATATTTTTACACCTGACACTAATAATGCAGGGCCTAACTCCTTTATCAATGTCATAGTATAGTTCCTTTTACATACTGTTAAACATAATCAATGTCAGATCTCAAGATCGTGTGTTCAAACCTGGCGGACGTTGTCAGAATTTTGAAAGCTGGCAAAACAGTATTGGGTCGATGCATAACTTTATGCGGTTCTTAAATTTTATATTTTTTATATTTTATTTTATTTCATTTTACTGTCACTGTCACGCAATGTAACTCACAATCACTCAGTGATGTATTCACCTCACTCTCGATGACCTTCTGCCAACGTTCAGGTAGCAGTTGAATGCCTAGCCAGTAGAACTGTTTTCGTTTTGACTGGAAAAAATCTGTTAGCCATTGCTCAATAGAAACTTCATCAGGAAACACTTGCCCCAGAATGTGGTTAGAAAGAGAGTGGAAAAGATGGAAATCTGAGGGAGCAAGGTCAGGGCAATGCGGATGATTAGGAAGAGGTTCCCAGCCAAGTTCAGCAATCACACCTTTGGTCAACTGCACTGTACGCGGACGAGCATTATCATGGAGCAATAAGACTGGTTGTTGCCTTTATCTTTTGTTGTCAATAGCAACGGCAAGCCGTTTAGCGGGTCACTATACACAGCAGAAGTAATCGTTACGATTTTCGGAAGAAGTTCATGGTAAAGAATGCCATCTTTGTTCCACCAAACACACAACATGATTTTCTGTGGATGGGCACTATTGTTGACATGGGGAGTTGCTTTTTTTGATGGGTTGAACCACTCTTTCCCCTTCTTCGTGTGGAAATACAGGCGCCATTTCTCATCACCGGTGACAATGTTCGAAAGGAATGCTTTATGCCTATCACAAGCCAACCGATGCCAGGCAATGACGAATAGATGTTTACTTGATTTTTGTTACCGTCACTTAGTACATGTGGTACCCATATACCCAATTTCTGTACCTTAACCATCGAATGCAAATGGCATACAATAGTTGACTGATCACATTCAAAAACTTGTGCCATTTCCCACATTGTTTGACGAGGATTCTCATGAAGCAACTCATTCAAGCAATTTTCGTCAAAATCTGAAGGTCTTCCAGAGCGTGGATCATCAGACAAGTCAAACCGTCCTGCTCGAAAGCAGGAAAACAATTTTTGTGCTGCTCTTTCAGCAATTGCTTCATTCCCATACACTTCACAAATTGTTCTTGCAGCTCCTGCTGCACTGGATCCTCGGTTAAACTCAAAAGTGTAAAATGTGTCAGAAATGCTCACTTTTCTCGACTTGACATTCCATATCCATTTGAAATATGCACAAATAATATGTTTACAATCAAGAAAACACAAACCCCAAACTCACTTAAAACAACGGAATAACAATAAGCAATCCCTTCACACTGCATTGTTGCCAACCCTAAAGAATTTGCTGTTTAGTCAACAAAATTAAAACTCTGGCACAGATCGCCTGCCAGAGTTTCAATATCCCTATCATACGATAGAGTAAAGCGGAATGCCAAAATTGGCACACAGGCAGCCTAAATGACATCAAATTAAAATGCCTGCAGACTGTAGCTAAGGCCGTATAATTATTAATATTTTAATTTACAAGGAACAAGTTAAGGTGCAATACTACTGAGACTTTCTTCAATTACAAGAGATATACAGTACCAGTCAAAATACAAATTAAGAACACCTTATATGCACGTGTCAACTATATTTACAGAGTAAACAAGAATTCTGATATAAAATTGCACATCAGAAACTGATAGAAACAGACATGGTATCCAAAAATTAAGTCTGAATTTTACAACTGCATAGAACATCACTAAGGAAGTTTAAAGTTTTGAGCTTTTAAGGGTTCTGGTTAGGTCATGTGTAAGATCACCATTACAAATTCCAAATTCCTGGAGGATATTATGAGGGACAGAATTGCTCTATAAAAGCTCTCATTCATGAGTGGTATTCTAGGACATAAATATGGCTCATAAGCCATCATCTGAGCTACATTTTGAAAACATGACAAATTGTCTATTGCATATAAATTGTGAAAATATTACAATTAATTTTTTTTTGGACTGGGCGATAATCACAAGTTAATATGCAATACTACTGCATCTCTGTTCAATTACTGGAGATTTACAATTCTGAATATGTGTTACGAAACTATGTTTCCTCATTGGAAAACCATCATAATTTGAAAAATAATCTGGGTTCCTTTCTGGAAAATGTAAATTATGGTAGTGCACCAAAATCCTCCAGCAATCTGTTTTATTAATAAACGCATTCTATTAAACATAAGTAATGTAGAAATGCTGAGGCAAGAACACAATACATGTACAATGGTCTTCACGTAGCAGAAAACTGTGACGGGGGTACAAGCCGTGAGTCAAATATAGCTTACAAGTGATTACCGTAAATGTCTGTGTCTCCATACGGAGTCTTTCCACACCAGCTCCATAAAGTTCCCTCAGGATGCAAGAGATCCTTGTTTTCTTGCCAGCTCCTGGAGGTCCATACACCAGCAGGTGAGGGAAGTCACCTTGTTGAACCTATGTACACATCAAGCAATGACCAAGTCAATGACCATGTTATCGAACACACAGAATAAACAAACTTCACTAGTCTCTCTTCAAATTTTCTTGGTAGATTACTGCCTTAACACTAGAACAGCAGAAGGGGTCAAAATGACACTCACCTCAAATTTTTCTTTAGATTAATAGGTAATGTGCACATTCTTGTATCATTTCTCTTCAAATATCTTGACTTCTCATCATTTTTCGTCCTATTTACTGTGATGTATCGCACCCAGCAAAATATTTACATTTTCATAGATTTTTAATATGACATACTCTGGACAGCAGTAAGGGTCATTTTGACAACTGTACAATTCCTATTACAATGCAGTGGTTTGCATTGCCAGACAACAGTATGTACCAGGCCTGGATTATTGTATTCAAACCATTTAAAAAGTGGTGTTCTTACAGACATGTTGTGTTACAACCGCCTTTCTACTGACGAGGTGTCTCATATGCCAGAAACCGAGCTCGATAGCTGCAGTCGCTTAAGTGCTGCCAGTATCCAGTATTCAGGAGATAGTAGGTTCGAACCCCACTGTCGGCAGCCCTGAAAATGGTTTTCCGTGGTTTCCCATTTTCAAACCAGGCAAATGCTGGGGCTGTACCTTAATTAAGGCCACGGCCGCTTCCTTCCCACTCCTAGCCCTTTCCTGTCCCATCGTCGCCGTAAGACCTATCTGTGTCGGTGCGACGTAAAACAACTAGCATATGCCAGAAAATACAGATGTTTAGTCAAAGTGAACTATCCTATTCAGATGGTGATTTTTTGCATAAGACATGCAAGACTAGTGAGTACAAAGTTCATAATGAAACAGAGGATGAATTATCCACAGAAGAAATCGAAAATGCTAATCTGCCTCCGAACTCGCTCCGAATGTGTTTCATCAGCAAACATGGTCGCCCGAGATGGATTCGACTGGGAGGTCTTGAACTCATCTGGAAGGCAGGCTGCAATGAACATCCTGAAAGAGCGGGAAGTTCCTACCATATAATGCTTACTGCAGAATTGACGACTGTCATTACTGCCTTTTGCCTCCTCTTTAATGAAATGATGCCTTGTCTAATGAAACGACACAGAGAATTAAACCCTCAGTAAGAACTCAAGATGGATGATCTATGGTTGCATTTGTGTGGACAGCAATTCAAGAAGGATACAATGTCAAGAGATGCATTTCGAGAGCCTTCTCAGATTCGAGTTTGAACGAAAATCTGGGATGAATTCGTGGAAAATTGCCTTCACTGGTACCAACCAAGTGAAAATATTACAGTCGAACAATTACTTCCCAGAAAAACCAGGTGCAGATTTACCCAATTTATGACAAACAAGCCCGACAAGTATGCACTAAAATTCTAGACTGCTGTAGATGTTGCCTCAAAATCCATCTGCAATGCCTTTCCATACTTTGGTAAATTCGATGCGCGTCCTGATAAGCAGCTATTGGGAGAGTAAGTCGTACTTCGCCTCATGGAGCTGTTTCTAAACCAATGGAGAAACGTGACGACAGACAGCATCTTTTCATCACTCCATCTTGCTAAGATGTTCCAGGAGGAAAAGACTTCTCTGGTGGGAACAATCAACTCCATTCATCATGAAGTCCCTACTGAGGCGAAGAAGTCCAAGTCTGAATTACAGGTCTACTCTACAACCACCTTTTGACAGTGGACCAAGGGAAGAAGAACGACCTTCTTCTCAGCACACGGCACACTCAATTAACAATGAGCACAGAATGAAACAAGCCAGAAACTATAACATACAACAGCACGAAACACGGCGTAGATGAAGTCGACCAAATGTCTCTTAAATATACCACCACGGCTGCATGCAGGAGGTGGCTAATGCATGTCTTTCACAATATCCTAACCTACCAGCTGTAATGCTTGGGTCATTTACAAGCACGTAATGGGTAGGAAGATAAAGCGGATGAAGTTCATCCTCCAGCTGGCAAGTGAAATAACAAGGCAGGATAAGCAAGGGCAACAACAAGAAAAGGCTGTAGGACCCCGTCCATCTAAAAAGTGGAAGGAGTGTCAAATTGGTCTGTGTAAAGGCAACAAATCTAGTGATGCCTGCAGCATGTGTCTCAAAGCAGTGTCCGGAAAATATGCCCAAAAAGTAGAAGTTGTGTGTGTTTTTTAAATTTTTTAAAGTATTTCTGAAAACTTATAATTGTTACAATGTGGACGACTAAGAAAATGAGTTCAATTGGTTAATTTTGTGAAAATTCCTTAGAGAAACAGAAACATGGTGCAGTTGTTTGTGATTATTCGTGTGTCCATGAGTAATATAAAAGGTCCATACATTAACGTCAGGTCTTAGTGTGTAAAAAAAATTTGTGGAAACACAGTGGAAGAGAATACATCTCTTATTGTGTTCTATTTTGAATGTTTCCAAGCATTTCTTATGAAGTGTCAAAATGACCCCTTACTGCTGTTCTAGGAATGTGAGTTTCTCAGCTGTTCTAGTGTTAATCAATACTAATTTTTTGTAATTATTTTTGGAAAACAATATCTTTCATTCTGTTCCCAATTTCATTTCTTTATCCACTACATACATGGCTTAGCAACGGTTTATGGATCCCCTTCTTCCAACTGACTAAGGAAATAGTAAATTATTCAATAAGGGAAGTATTCTTATTCCATAAAAAATGTAAGTTAAGATCCTCAATTACCTGGACTTAACCATTATGTGCAACTGCAACAACACTTTATCCTTTAATACATACAGGAAACCCACCCACACCATCAAAACCATCCAACAAACTTCTGTGCACCCAGACAGGTAAGAAAGCAGCTTACAATAGCATGGTACTCAGAGCATTAACTATCCCTTTATCATGCAAGAATTACAAAAAAGATATTAATACTATTTACAATATTGCAGAACACAAACGGTTTCAGTAGACCTTTCATCAGCAGAATCATCAATAGATATAAGAGCAGACCCAAGACTACTAGAAAAAGATTCTGTCTCTAAACAAAAGTTTTTCACTTTCAATAATAATTATAATTTCGTGTGGCTATTTCTAGCCGAGTGCAGCCCTTTTAAGGCAGACCCTCCGATGAGAGTGGGCGGCATGTGCCGTGTAGGTAAATGCGTGTTATTGTGGTGGAGGATAGTGTTATGTGTGGTGTATAAGTTGCAGGGTTGTTGAGGACAGCACAAACACCCAGCCTCCGGGCCATTGGAATTAACCAAGGAAGGTTAAAATCCCTGACCGGGCCGGGAATTGAACCCAGGACCCTCTGAACCGAAGGCAAGTATGTTGACCATTCAGCCAACGGGTTGGACATTCACTTTCAATAATAGTAGCATTTACCAAATTTCTACCATTTAAAAAAAAAAAAAAAAAAAAAACACACATCAAAATAGCATTCAGAACCTCCCACACTCATTTTCAATATGCACACTGTCAACAATAACTGTATATTATGTATGCTATTTGCTTTACGTCGCACCGACACAGATAGGTCTTTTGGCGATGATGGGACAGGAAAGGGCTAGGAGTGGGAAGGAAGCGGCCGTGGCCTTAATTAAGGTACAACCCCAGCATTTGCCTGGTGTGAAAATGGGAAACCACGGAAAACCATTTTCAGGGCTGCCGACAGTGGGGTTCGAACCTACTATCTCCCGAATACTGGATACTGGCCGCACTTAAGCGACTGCAGCTATCGAGCTCGGTGTCAACAATAACAACATTAATAATAAATATTCAGTGTTCTCCCCAGAAATTTACGTTAGGTGGGTGGCAGGAATGAGTAGCCGGGTGGGAAATACTAAGTAAAAAATAATTATGATACAATTTCAACTTCTTCCCCTCAGGCCATTAACAATATTAGACAGGTAGGCCTAAACATTAATTTAAAAAATGAACTATTTTAGTGTTATCACGAAAAAGGCGTAACAGAGTAGTTTCAACTTCTAGTGTTCTACTGCTCGTTCACAATCACTCAGTTGCCGTGGAGAGCCAGATGGGTTTCTTACGTCCAGCGGAATCGAGTACTCGCACATGATTCCACGCTAATCCAGACACCGCTCGTGCACGACGCTACGGGATAAGCTGAACTCCGATGTAACTCGCGCAATTATGCTGACTAAAATAAAGATTTTTCATTTAAATAAACAGTTTAAAGTGTTTACATTTTAATTTGGAACACTTAACGACCGAAATATGCGTAGCCTCTGTAGCTCAGGCGGCAGCGTGCCGGCCGCTCACAGCTGGGTTCTGGGGTTCAAATCCCGGTCACTCCATGCGAGATTTGTGCTGGACAAAGCAGAGGCGGGACAGAATTTTCTCCGGGTACTCCGGTTTTCCCTGTAATCTTTCATTCCAGCAAAACTCTCCACTATCATTTCATTTGTCAGTCATTAATCATTGCCCCAGAAGAGTGCGACAGGCTTCGGCAGCCAGCACATTTCCTATCCTCGCCACAAGATGGAGCCTCATTCATTCCATCCCTGACTCAGTCACTGACTGGAAAACTGGTTGTAAGTTTTCCATGACTGAAATATGTATTAATATCATGTAAACCAAGTGAGTTAGGAGCGCGCAGATGTGAGCTTGCATTCGGGAAATAGTGGGTTTGAACCCCACTGTCGGCAGCACTGAAGATGGTTTCCGTGGTTTCCCATTTTCACACCAGGTAAATGCTGGGGCTGTAACTTAATTAAGGCCACGGCCGCTTTCTTCCCACTCCTAGCACTTTCCTATCCCATTGTCACCTTAAGACCTATCTGTGTCGGTGCAACGTAAAGCAACTTGAAATATTATGTAACTAGCAGATATCTAGGTTATGAGAGCCGGGCGGTCAGTGAAAATGGCTGGACAGTGCGCCCATTATAAAGGTCCTACGGAGAACACTGGATATTTGAACTCCAGAGTTTAAAAATTAGAATGCTAATCCTGTAATTCTAGCTATGCAGGTCAAACAGGCCGGAATTTTGTCATCAGATATGCCGAACATTGCAACGCTCTCAAATATAATCGTTTTTCAGCTATGAGTGAACATCATAAAGCATCCAGTCACGAATACACATTAATAGATGGAGATCTTAAGATCTTGCATTATGTATTTAAAGTTAAGAACTTAATTTTGGTCCGTATTGAATCTAGATTTACACTATGGATTGAGGATAATTATTTCCACCTTTTCAATACAAAAACAATGTGACGTCAATTTTGAAAGGTAATAAATACTTGATGTGTTAATGACGTCACATTGTTCTTGTATTGAAAAGGTGGAAATAATTATCCTTAATCCACAGTGTAAATCTTGCATTATGAGCAAAAAGGCACCTTACTCAACGTTCTCAAGAGCATCCATATCGATTTAGATCAGTTTATGAACCCCTCTCACAATTTGAATGAAATCAACGAAAATTTGAAACATTAATTCCATATATTTGTCAGAACTTTAATATTTAAAAAATTCCGCCTCCATCTGTCCAACTCCCCACCAGCCCTACACCCCACTTGCCCCTCCGCTCCTCCCATCCTCGCAAACACAGCTGAGCCAACAACAGACTCAATTGTACGAACGGGACCGTTAACTTTGAGAAGGCCAGGCCGGTTCGAGAGAACAACCACCTTTTATGTGCCATAAGTTTAAAAGATTTCTTCATACACATTTTACACTTTTTACTTATCAGCCCAAGTTTCTCACACAACCTTGTTTCTTCCATTACAGATTGGAACTTCATTGACTGTATATTGTTATTGTTTTTATTTCAGTCATGTCTCTTTTGTTCCTTCATTATGTCTTTAGCACATTTTAGCTTGTATTATGTAGATTACTATAACCCCACCCCCATTTCATTGAAGAAGGCTCAAAACAATTCGAAACATGCTTGAATTTTATTGCTCCATCTAATGATGGAATTATATTTTGTATTGAATTAGGAGGATAATTTAATTTTTCCTTTGTAAAGTATATTTTGTTTTTTTGTATTTTTGCTAGTTGCTTAACGTCGCACCGACACGGATAGGTCTTATGGCGACAATTTGTAAAGTACACGCACCACTTGCGAGTAGCTAGCAGTTCCATTACAGCACCCTTATAGACCTCTAAGACTTTCATAACACAGACATACATGCTCAACAACTGTTGTTTGTTTACTTCTTGCGGCCTTGTCGGGGAGGACGTTGTCACAATGCTGCCAACCTCTCTACTTAGGAATGAATGGGTGGTGCTTAAGGAACTACTGGGTGGTAGTGGTGATGATTGGCATTAGGGTCTGTTTTCTTCTTGCTCTGCAGACTGTTAGGGCAGAGTCTGGACAAATTTCTTGCCGTGCAGACGGTTAGAATAGGCCCTGGACAAGACCAGTGACACAGGGATAAGCAAAGGGGGGTTTGGGTACAAAAGCCCCCAGGTTAGAGCCGTGAAGCGGCCTTAGGCCTCTAGATTCCTGTGGAAATACCATTAGTCTTGACTGATTCTTGCTGTGCGGACAGTTAGGATAGGACCTGGACAAGACTGGTGACATAAAAACAAGAAAAGGGTGGTGTGGTGATTATTGATTTTAGGGCCTGTTTTTTCCTTGCCGTGCAGACTGTTAGGGCAGGGCCTGGACAAGTTTCTTGTTAGAACCGCAAAGCGGTCTTAGGCCTCTTGTTTCCTGTGGAAACACCATTTGTCGGACTGGTTCTTGCCGTGCGGACAGTTAGGATAGGACCTGGACGAGACTAGTGATACAGGGACAAGCAAAGGGTGTCTGGGGGTGTAAGCCCCCAGTTTTACTTGTGGTTTTATTGTGCCAGGGTTGGTAACGGAATCTCGTTATCATAATTGACGGGAATGACGTCATGTGCCACGTAACGTTGACCAATATGAATGCAAATGGCTACCTCAGCAATAAAACTTATGATGATGATGCTTGTTGTTTAAAGGGGCCTAACATCTAGGTCATCGGACCCTAATGGCATGAAATGAGACAAAATGTAAGGACAATTAAAAATCCATAATCCTCCACTGACCAGAATTCAAAACATGAGGACGAAGGATGAATGGATGGATATGACTGTAATGGTTATAGCGTCCGCCATGCCAACTTGCTATGGGCCCGGCTCGTCACCGTATTCGGCCCACCCCCTTACTTCAACCGAGCCAATCACGAGCAGCACTCAAGTGCTAGCCCAGCCCCACTCGCTTCCATGTGCGGTCCCGTAGCAGAGGAGTATGGAAATGACTCCACGATTAATCTGGAGTCTTCCATTTCGCGAGGTTCCTGGATCCATCGAGCATCTGGACTATTCTAGAAGAGCCAGTGCAGGTACATAAGAGAGGAACGACCTGCCTGCAGTTAGTGAGTTAGTGCGAGATTGAATTCGCTGGTGTGAGCTAGCGAAGACTGCAGTCAGTGATAGCCTGGGCTGGGGATGTCAGCCTGATGGACTATCTGCCTGTTGGAGATGAGGACTCGTTCCTGTTTTCCTGACGTCGTGTGTGTGAGTCTCTTGGGGCCGACTGCTGGAGAAGAACCTTGGGTGTTCTGGAGCAGCGCGAAGGGAACACTGGGCGATGACGTGTGCAGACTGCGAACAGAGTTCGACAGATTGAGTGAACAGCAGATACTATCCTAACCTGTGTGAACTGCTGTGATTATCGGACTAGCGTGCTACAGTGCGGACTGACAGCGAAGGAGAGAACGTGTATCGGTGCGACGTGGAACCTTGTGTGTGAATGTAGATCTGTGCAGCGTGAGAACAAGTGAGAAACTGAAGAAGAGAAAGAGCAGAACTGTGTAAGCGAGTAACCGTGTACTTGTGTAAGTTGTAAGCTCGGCAATAGCGCGTGTGTGTGTGTAAATCTGTAATTGTAGCGCTTAGTTAATAAATCTTAGAAATAGGAAGCTACCAGGTTCTATACTCATTTCTTCGTTTATTTACCTCGCCAACATGTTGCATGTCGTTAAAACAATCAGTGGATCCGACCCGCAATGCCCCACATTCCCAGAAACTAGCGTTAAACAATAGTATTACTGACCAAAGGACTGCTTCTAGAGCACAATACTGAATTGATGATGTTTGTAGTACAAACGGGTCCAAAATCCAGGTCATTGGCCCCTCATAATGGTACTTATCGCTGGGAAAGTAGAACCATGGTATCTGTTATGTTGCGGTACTAATCAAAAGTAGCGTAGACTCGCGGTATTCAACATATTATGGTACTACTCACAGGTAATGTATTGCACACATGTATATGCTCTTCAGGACCTGCTCACCTGATGAGCTAAACTGAGCACTGTCCCTGCATTGCAGGAGGCCATAGCCCTTAGGGGATTCATACGGCTAATTTATTTATTTATTTATTTATATGTTTTTTCACGAGAGTTTAATCCTGATGTAAACATGGTACAACCCCACCAACATGGACCCAATGTTTGGGAATCCAGGATCTGCCTGTCACAAGTCAGGACAAAGGGCGAGTGATAGAGGAGTAACACCTCTTTAAAAAACCATGGTCCAGCTGACCCGGCTGGTAGTCCCATGTAAGGGTCCCTTGCCAGGGATACGGCGAAGACCTCAACGGCAGTGAAGGCGGAGAAGAGGGACTTCAGAACGGTGGAACTGGCAGAAGGGGCAACCCTCCTATTCTGGGTAAATAAAATAGAAACTGCTGCCTTGCAGTAGAAGTGGAAACTTCAAAGGCTAAGGGAAGAAACCCTGACAGAAAATCAGGTTTAAGATAGCAGCCCCGTCAAGGCACTCGGAAGCAGTGGGTTAATCACTCGCTCTTCTTAAATAATCTGATTATAGAAACAGCAAAATTACAAAACCGGACGGATAATCTGATGACGAACTTTGGCATGAAGAGGATAGTGAAAATTGGTTTCTGGAATGTGAGGATCTTGAGGGAGAAAAGCAGACTGAAACAAGTGACACGGGAAATGAAGAACTACGGGATGGACATTCTGGGATTGAGTGAGGTGAGGTGGCCAGGATTAGGTGAGATACAGACAACAGAGGGAATTACTTTTCTATATTCTGGTGGTGAGGACGAAGAGCACAGGGATGGAGTGGGGTTGCTGCTCAGTAGAAATGCACTGAGAAGTCTTATAGATTGGAAGCCTATTTCCAGTAGGCTACTGACTGTTAGATTCAAGAGCAAGATCAGGAATGTGACCATTATCCAATGCTATGCACCTACAGAACAATCGGAGTTGGAAAGAAGGGAAGAATTCTACCAAATGTTGTGAGATGCCACAATGAGAAAAAAAGTAAGAAGGATATTCTCATAGTTATGGGAGATTTCAATGCAAAGGTTGGCTCAAAAATGAAGGATTGGAACATATCATGGGTATACGCGGTCTTGGCGAGATGAATGAAAATGGGGAAAAGTTTACGGAATATTGCGCCAGCCAACACTTGGTGATAGGTGGCACAGTGTTCCCGCATAGGCGGTGTTAGAAGGTCACGTGGGTGTCTCCTGATCAAGTCACGGATAACCAAATTGCGGTGAGCAGGAGGTTCAGAAGGAGTTTGGAAGATGTTAGGAACAAGAGAGGAGTGAACATTGGCAGTGACCATCATCTTGTTGTCGCCAACTTCTGTACAAAGATCGTGGCAGTCCACTAGAAGTTCAACACTCGGCATAAGAAGCTTGATGTTGGTAAGTTAAAGAATCGGCAGACGTTGGAACAATTTCAACTGGAATTTAGCAACAGATTCTAGGTGTTGGATTCTGAGATAGAGAAGGATGTGGAGACTGTATGGAGCAAGATGAGGAACACCTTTGTGAAAACAAGTGAGAAGCAGCTCAGGTACAAAAACTACCTGCGGAAGGAATGGATATCTGATCAGATCTGGGACAAGATAAATTATAAGGAGATAAAGGCCAAGCTAAATATATGCAAAACTAGACAGCAGAAGGCTCAAACACAAGCTGAGTATTCAATAGCAGATAGGGAAGTAAAGAGGAGTGTGCGAAACGATCACGGGAAGTGGATTGATGAGCAGGCAGAGAAAGCGGAACAGGCGGCAAAAAGGGGTGATATAAAGGAGCTTTATGGTATCACGAAGATGTTTTCGAAGAAAGATTTTAATAAAACTATGCCTGTGAAGAGCAAGACCGGCGAGATCCTCACTATGTGTGAACAGCAGCTGAGTAGATGGAGGGAAAAATTTGCGGAGGTTTTTAATAGCGATATGGCACTGGAAAATGAGCAGAAAGGAGAAGAAGGTGAAGAAGAAGCAGAAAGTGATCCAGGCATCGGCCTTGACTCTCCAACCCAGCGCGATTTTTTTTTTTTTTTTTTGCTAGTTGTTTTACGTCGCACCGACACAGATAGGTCTTATGGCGACGATGGGACAGGAAAAGCCTAGGAGTGGGAAGGAAGCGGCCGTGGCCTTAATTAAGGTACAGCCCCAGCATTTGTCTGGTGTGAAAATGGGAAACCACGGAAAACCATTTTCAGGGCTGCCGACAGTGGGGTTCGAACCTACTATCTCCCGAATACTGGATACTGGCCGCACTTAAGCGACTGCAGCTATCGAGCTCGGTAACCCAGGGTGAGATACAGACAGCATTGAAGCAAATGAAAAATGGGAAGGCACCAGGTCTGGACAACATTCCAGCGGAAATACTGAAAGCAGACCTTGATACTAGAATCAGATTGCTGCACCCACTGCTGGAGAAGATATGGAAAGAGGAAAAAATACCGACCGACTGAAAGAAGGGGCTGACAGTCACTTTACCGAAAAAAGAGGATACAACAAACTGCAACAACTGGAGGGGTATCAGCTTGCTCTCCATTCCAAGCAAAGTGCTGTCACGAGTCATCCTGAATCGCATAAAGGATTCAATAGAAAGAAGGCTACGAAAGGTACAGGCAGGATTTCAACAACATCGCAGCTGTGTGGATCTCATCAATACACTCCGAATCATCATAGAACAGAGTGTGGAATGGCAGAATATCCTCTACCTCGCATTTGCGGACTTCGAGAAAGCCTTTGATTCTGTAAATCAAAGAATCATGTGGAAGACCCTAAAGATATACAGAATTCCAAAAAAGATTATCAAGATCATGAAAGAGATGTACGAGGGGTATGAGTGTCAGGTTCTTCATGAAGGGAAACTAACAGAAAAGATAAACGTCAAGTCTGGAGAGAGACAGGGGTGTGTTCTTTCTCCCACTCTGTTCCTGCTGGTCCTAGACAGTGTGATGAAAAGGTAATAGGAGGACGGAAGAGGGGTGTTCAATGGGGGATGAGAGACAGGCTTGAAGATTTTGACTTTGCAGGCGACATTTGCCTTATGGCGCAGCAGTACCAGGACATAGAGGATAAACTGAGTAGGTTGCAGAAGGAAGCGGAATGTGCAGGTCTCATGATTACACAAACAAGACTAAAGAGATGAGGATTAATTCGGATGTCATGACCAGCTTGACAGTAAATGGAAAGGAAATTGAGCGAGTTGAGTCCTTCCTATACCTTGGAAGTATAGTTACAGCCGATGGGGGAGCAGAGGAAGGTGTTCGAAGACATATCCGGAAGGCAAATGGTGCGTTTGTCCAGCTCAATCCCGTGTGGAAGAATAGAAACATCTCCAGGAAGACAAAGCTTTGCCTCTTCAACAGCAAAGTCGATTCTTCTATACAGCTGTGAAACATTGAAAGTTACAAAACAGATCAATAACCAGCTACAGGTGTTCATTAATAGATATCTGCGTCGCATAACAAATGTGAGGTGGCCGGACATAATCTCAAATGAAGATCTTTGGACCATGACCAATCAGCAGCTGAGTGACATCCAGATCAAGGAGAGGAAATGGCGCTGGATCGGACACACATTAAGGAAGCCGGACGGAGCTGTTGAGAGGGCGGCGCTGGACTGGAACCTTCAAGGCACCAGAAAGCGAGGTTGGCCAAAGAAAATAATCAAAAAGGAAATCGCAGAGGTTGACAAGACCTGGAGCGAAGTGAAGAGAATGGCCAGGAACCGTACTGTGTGGAAAAATTTCGCCAAGGCCCTATGCTCCAGTGGGAGCAACAGGAAATAAGTCAAAAGTAAGCCAAACATGGTACGTCCAAGGCTCCGCCAAAGAAAGAGTTGTGATTCGATGAGCATGTAGTACCGACCGCCACCCTGTCAACGTCTCATGTTCGGACGTACAGGGCTGCGCATCACATACGACAACAGTGCGAAGATCTGAACTTCTGAATAAACGACTAAACCTGGATTCAGTTCACTTAGTTTATTGAACACATTCACGATGCACTGCCTATGGTCACTTCTAAGTGGTTTTCCTCTTCTGTGCTTCACTTCACGCAATGGTCCTACCTTTGCCCCATTCCTCTCACTATGAATACTGACACTGACTGCTGCTGCAAGATGCAACACCTTATCTCCATGTTGTAGAGCTTGGGACTTTCCCCTCACTACGAGAAGATTTTCTGTATTACACCACGCCTTGTGCCTTCATTTCTTGTTGTATAATCACTATTTTATTAAAACAAAACCATAAATATACCGGTATATATGACAAGCATATTTTAATTTGATTACGTACTCTTCCAAACTCTCTAGTAATAAACTAAAATAAAATAAATGCAACGTACTACTTTTCTTCGAGCTCATATACAGTCGTGTGAGTGCGACGGTTGCTTCTCCAATCAACTACGTCCATGTCCACGTGCAAAGCCACGGCGCTCCGCCTATTTGTTTACATCAGGATTAAACTCTCGTGAAAAGCAGTATAACACACACCTATGGTGTTTTGCATACTGTGTCGCTATTTTATTTATTATTATTATTTTTTTTTGCTATTTTGCTTTACGTCGCACCGACACAGATATGTCTTACGGCGACGATGGGATAGGAAAGGCCTAGGAATTGGAAGGAAGCGGCCGTGGCCTTAAGTAAGGTACAGCCCCGGCATTTGCCTGGTGTGAAAATGGGAAACCACGGAAAACCATCTTGAGGGCTGCCGACAGTGGGGCTCGAACCCACTATCTCCCGATTACTGGATACTGGCTGCACTTAAGCAACTGCAGCTATCGAGCTCGGTGTGTCGCTATTTACAGGCAACGCAAACCTATGGTGTTCTTCACATAAGTGGACTAACCACAGGGACTCGCACTATCCCATGGTGTTCCTCACATAGTGGGTACTAATCATAGGCAAGGAAGAACCATGGTGTTGCTCATATAGTGGTACGAATCACAGGTACTGTAAAATGCATCCTGAGCACACATTGTCGCTACTAATCACAAACCTACTGTGTACCTAACATAGTGGTACTACGTGCAAGAAAAAGCGGCCCATGGTGTTCCCTACGTGGTGGTACTAACTACAAGTAGTATCATGGTTCTAATTTGATCATCCCTTGGTCGCCCCTTACAACAGGCAGGGGATACCGTGGGTGTATTATTCGTCTGCGTCCCCCACCCACAGGGGGTTGTGTGTTTGGTCCGCGAGAGGTATTTTATTTCTCTCAAGCCTGCCGGCAAGCCGGTTAGGACCCCCCTACCCGCCATCTGGGACATGCCACAAGGGAACATCACCTCTCCCCTTGCTACGCCATCATAGTAGGTTCGTAGAGCAATGACAATCACATGTAATGCTCTTCATGAAGTTATAAAAGTAAATGTACCGTTGGGGGCGGGATGGTGGGTTCCTGGACCTCGCAATGAATACATCTCTCTTCTGAGATGCTTTCAAGTAAGATTTTATTCATTTCCACTTATAACGTTACAAAAAAAAATCTTGTGACAAGGTGTCAATTTTTACCAAAACATTATCCCTCTCACTTGTCGAGAAGGCTCTTCTCTATGATTCCCTGACGATTCAGACCAATGTAGTGTCACTTTAAGTTATTTCTTCCAGACCAATCGAGTAGACATCTCATTAACAGTTGACATCACAACTCATAACCGTGCCAGCAACGGCTAACAAAATAGTGTTGGCTACTGAATGCATGATTTGAAGCAGTGTATTGATTCATTCAAGTGTCCGAGTGAATCGATTCACAAGAACGGCGAGCTCACGGCTCACTAGCGGGACACTGGACGTTGGCGGGGAGCTGAGGTTCGCTGCAGCGAGACAGTGAATCATGGCACACCGAAAGAATCGTGGGAGCAAGCACGGCTCAGTGAGACACAAGATACACACGGCTCCTTATCAGCACACTGGGCACTGACGGAGAGCCGAGCTTCCGCTGCAGCGAGACATACAGTGAATCATGGCAAACCGAAAGAATTGTGGGTGCAAGCACGGCTCAGTGAGACACAAGATACACACGCCTCCTTATCGGCACACTGAACACTGGCGGGGAGCCGAACTTCCTGTGAAGCAATACATACAGGGCCATGGCATACTGAAAGAATTATATGCTGTAATGGACTCTCAAGCTCAGCTCATTTGAAAATAATACCCACTTGCATTCACTATCCTCTTCTTACAGGGAGGTTCAAATAATAAATGGATTTATTTGCAGTGTTAAAAATGGTAGTCAAAACATAATTCTAAAATAGCTAGTAAGTAGGCAGGCTATTAAGTTATACTATTTATTAGTTTAATGAATCTTAGTATTAAAACTTAGTTGACATTTTACAATTAATTAACTCGACTCTAGCCTGCCCTATGACTATGAGTCATGCTCATGACCACTCAAAAGTACCAGTTCGTACATCACATCGTTGCACAAGACTTCAATCATATGTGGACAGTAAGTGAGCCGACTGACACAATAATTTAACCAACAGATGTTGAATCAGAAAACCAGTGGGCTACTGTTCATCTCGGGTAGCCTATACAAAATATGACGATTTAAAAAATCCTCTGCTGATAGAAAAATACATATTTTTTAAAAATGACTGAGCAAGTTGGATGTGTGGGTAGTATCGCGTAGCTATGCGCTTGCGTTCGGGGGATGGCGGGTTCGAATTCCACCGTCGGCAGCGTTAAGATGGTTTTCCGTAGTTTCCCCCATTTTCACACCAGGAAATGCTAGGACTGTACCTTAATTAAGGCCATGGCTGCTACCTTCCTAATCCCAGACCTTTTCCATCCTGCATCGCTGGAAACCTTTGATGTATTAGAGTGACTAGCACTTTTTTTTTCTAAGAAAAGAGTTCATAGTATGAAGACCAGATTGCAGCAGCGAGCACTGAATGCTATTGCTGCTGTCTTACCAGTACATACTACATAGATGCAGTAGGAGCGGTGACTAATGTGCCGTGAATTGGATCATTGTATTGATTCAGTAACATGAACGGAATCAAATGAATCGATTCAGTAAAATGAATCGAATGACCCATCACCATAACCAGAGAGGATTGGGCTGAGGGAGTCTGCAGAGTGCTTGTAGTGCCTGAGGCTCCCTATTGTATAGATGTACAGGGCACTCTTTCCTAGCCTTACAATGCTTTGAGAGATTCTCCCATTGTCTAGAGTATAACATACCATAATATACGGTATCGTATTTCGTGCATCATTTACATATGAAGTCTAATCAGTCTAATATTTCAAAATAAAATAAAACTGCACAGAAAACATGCAATAGCATTACATTACCTTTGTTGTTAACGAAGACAAATCTAGAGCCAAATTCCTTAATTTATAACAGGACCTCTCTATTTACACAACGGACCTGACAGGAAATCTCTCAACTACTTGCCTACTTTTGGGACATTCACCAAAAACCAAACCCGAACCCCATGGCACAACAGCCTCAAAGGGCCATGGCCTATCAAATGACCACTGCTCAGCCCGAAGGCCTGCAGATCACGAGGTGTCATGTGGTCGGCACAACAAATACTCTTGGCTTTCTAGACCAGGACGGCTATCGAACTCTCAGATAGCTACTCAACTGTAATGACGTAGGCTGAGTGGACCTTAAGAAAAGGCTAGGAAAACAACAGATAGGGAATCTGCCATATGGGTTAACTGCCCTAAATGCAGATCAGTATTGACTGATTGAACCAGCCCCTGACTTGACCGGAACTGAACCCAGAGAACCAGGGTAACGGGCAGACACGCTACCCCTACACGAGGCTGGCAGGACCCACACCAGGATTACATCATTCGAAAACTGGGAAAGATCCAAAGGGAAGAAGCATGATTTGTTCTTGGTGATTTCTGATACTAGAGTAGTGTTATGAAAACGTTGCAAACAATGGTCTGGGAAAATTTTGGAGTAAAGGAACGAGCTGCTCGACTAACTAGATTTTTCAGAGCTGTTAGTGGAGAGACGGCATCGAACGACGTGGGGTTTTAAAAGTAGCATAGGCAAGACCATAAAATGATGATAAAGTTGGAATTCAAGAAATTGAGATTGAATTGGGGCAAATATTCGTTTATAAGAAGGGGAATTAAGGATGGAATAATTTGCCAAGGAAGATGTTCAATACATTTTCAAGATTTAAAGGAAATACTAGGTAGATACATGACAGGGAATGTGTCATCTGGGCGACAGCCGTAAATGCAATTCAACAGTGGCTAATTATGTGATTTGCAACATAAGCTAAGGTAAAGAACCACCTTATGCGACAGCCACAAAGGCGAAAACAATCCACTAACGCCATATCGAATTGCAACATATATAACTATGTTATGTAAACATATCATTAACAGAGGACGAATACAAATCACTTCATACGTCATGTCAATGCTTAAAAATCATCATAACCTCTTACCAAATGTTTCAAATGACTAGCTTGAGTTTTATGATAATCCAGTTTGGAAAGTTGGTTCGGTCTATGTTTATCAACCCACAGGCCCGTTCCACTGTGCATTTTAAAGGAACACTCAAATACACTCAAATCAAAGCTCAAACTATGTAATACCGCCTTCAAAGGATATAAACCACACCAAATACTGTATTTGCCCACACGAAAGTTTTCCCGCTAAATTTATAGAATACAAACGCGAGTTCGACTATCGACACGCTCAAAGAGTGTGGGGTGGCAGGACCACCGCCGTCTCAATCTCTATATACTAGTGATGGGCTAGCGACGGAATCGAGTAGAATCGAGTAATGTGCTCTTAGAATCGGTATTACTCGACTCCAGACTCGAGTCCAAGCATACTGGTGTCGCTATCTGTGGACATGCCTTAGAACTAAAATCTACTGTACTGGAGTGCACGGCATTCAGGGTCACCCACAGAATATTTTTGTGGTGTGGAGTGCAATATGCTTTCTGCTGATGATTGATGTTGTTCAGTCATCGGTCGTCAATAATTCGATTGTTATGATTATTATTATCATCATCATAGGCACTAAAGGTTGTGACTTACTAACAAACTGTCAGCTGTTTAGCTAGAACAGAATGACGTTCTGTCCGCTGATTTGCTGCGTGAACGTACGTCACATTCTGGACGCCTCATCTTAATACCCGACATTATATCTGCCGAAAGTAAGATGTACATATAAACTGCTGTAATTCACCTGTTCCCCCGGACAATTGTAGGCTTTGGCACGGTTAGCAATAGGCTATGGTTACAATAAATCTGTCATACTACCGATCATATTAGCACATCTACGCCCGTGTATATGCATAATGGCTACATGAGATATAATTTACCAGTAGCGAAGCAATACAATGTGTGCAGAAATACCGTCTATAGTCTACAAATAGCACATGTTACCGGGCGAGTTGGCCGTGCGCGTAGAGGCGCGCGGCTGTGAGCTTGCATCCGGGAGATAGTAGGTTCGAATCCCACTATCGGCAGCCCTGAAGATGGTTTTCCGTGGTTTCCCATTTTCACACCAGGCAAATGCTGGGGCTGTACCTTAATTAAGGCCACGGCCGCTTCCTTCCAACTCCTAGGCCTTTCCTATCCCATCGTCGCCATAAGACCTATCTGTGTCGGTGCGACGTAAACCCCTAGCAAAAAAAAATAGCACATGTTTAAAATACACTAATTACAACATACATACCGTGACAGGGATTTGAAATAATAATAATAATAATAATGTTATAACTTTTACGTCCAAGTACGTACATTTGTATGGTTTTCGGGGATGCCGAGGTACCGCATTTAGTCCCCCGGGAGATTTTTTACGTCCCAATAATTCTGCCGACACTAGGTTGACGTATTTGAGCACCTTCAAATACTACCGGAATAAACCAGTATCGAACCGGCCAAGTTGGGCTATGAAGGCCAGAGAAGCTATATTATCAATATTAGAATAGATGGCATATTCAGTGAAGTGTGTGCGAGACGCCGTAAACGGATATTTTCATATCTTATTATGCGTATTAAGTGGCATTATTATCGTTCTCAAGTAATTATCAAATTTAGGTTATTCCTTTTCCGCATTCATTCAGTTTTTTCATATCGTACCGCGCTGTCGCAATCCCATAAACACTCAGCGACCGCTTGTACGCATGCTTCATCCATCTACGAGCCGGCGAGTGAGCGAACGTGTGACGTCACGCTATCATCGAGCCTTCGCAAGCGAAGCGAGTCCGAGCCTGGACTCGAAAGAATCGAGTACCGCGATTCCAGGCATCACTCGCGCACATCACTACTATATACTGCCTGCTCTGACTCGACGTTAGAGGTGAGTCGGTACTGGTGTACCGGTACGCGTCACCTATTCTCCGAATGGAGCAGTGACAACCTGCTCCAGGAGCCTCTTCTCTACCGGTCCACTGCTACTGTGACAGTCTTGCGCTGCGACTCGCAGTTGGCTGCTACCGTCCACTAATACTGTGACAGTCTTGCACTGCGACTCGCAGTTGGCTGCTACCGGTCCACTGCTACTGTGACAGACTTGCGCTGCGACACGCAGTTTGCTGCTACCGGTCGACTGCTGTCTGCTACTGTGACCAAACTGTGACGGTCTTGCGCTGCGACTCACAGCGTCCTGTACCGGTCCACTGCTGTGACAGTGTTGCTACTGCTATCCGCAAACGGTCCAGCGACACAGCCGTCGTCGTCCCGTACCGTTAGGGAGGATGTGACAAGAACAGAACGGAGATATACCGGTACGGTGTTCATTATTTAATGTGAACGAAAGAAATCCACAGTAATCTACTTCAGCACTAAAACGTTTCTACAAATAATAATAATAATAATAATAATATTGTGATTACTATTAATGGCTCTTTTTCTTAACATAGTTAAAATATAGTCAAACGCCACTTCTGTATCTGTCCTCTCAGTTCATTAATAAATGCAGTACATACACGAATTAGAACGATATGCATTTGAACGTAGTCAGTCAGAAGTAATTGAAAGCATGTTTGAAATTATTAGTTTTTTACAACGATACGGAATGATGACGTCATGGCCTCACATATCCCACTGATTAGTTGATGATTCACTGGTTATATGTCAAAATCTCCTATAGGTGCTATGTAAACAATCTGTTTTCACACTTTTTTATTTTTACAATTTGCTTTACGTCGCACCGACACAGATAGGTCTTAAGGGGACGATGGGATAGGAAAGGCCTAGGAATTGGAAGGAAGCGGCCGTGGCCTTAATTAACGTAAGCCTCAGCATTTGCCTGGTGTGAAAATGGGAAACCACGGGAAAAATCTTCAGGGCTGCCGACAGTGGGGTTCGAAACCATTATCTCCCGGATGCAAGCTCACAGCTGAGCGCCCCTAACCGCACGGCCAACTCGCCCGGTCACTATGTATTTGTTATCAGACTGTGAAAGCGCTGGCTTTCTAGCCCCAACTTGGCAGGTTCGATCCTGGCTCAGTCCAGTGGTATTTGAGGTCGCTCAAATTCGACAGCCTCGTATCGTCTGCTTTACGTCGCACCGACAGACGTGTGACGACGGAATAGGAAAGGGCTAGGAGTGGTAAGCGACCGTGGCCTTAATTAAGGAACATCCCCAGCATTTGCCTGGTGTGAAAATGGGAAACAACGGAAACCACTTTCAAGGCTTCCGTTAGTGGGGTTCGAACCCATTATCTCCCGAATGGAAGTCGACAGTACGTAACCCAAACCGTATAGCCAGTTGCTCGGTCAGTAAGTTTACTGTCAAGTTAAAGAACTCCTGAAGAATACAATTCCGGCACCTCGGCGTCTTCGAAAACCGTAAATGTGGTTTTTGGGACGTAAAACAAAATTTCTACGTATGTATTAATTGATTGAAGATTTAAAAAAAAGTATTTTCGGGTCTTTCAACTTCATCGTACCACCAGTGTGCCATTATCGAATCTGATAAGACAGGCGTGGTCATATCAGCGGAGAACAAAGCAAATCGTGCATCCCCTAGCTACGTAAGCCTACTATGCTATGTACCTCAGTAGTGTTGGCAACTCAGCGGATTTTCCGCTAAATTTGGCGGATTTTTAAATGGGGCAGCGGATAAATTCTCCATTTAGTGGACAGTGGATTTTTTGATGGATTTTTCAAACTTCTGTTAACTATTTTCAGCGCTAACCTTTCATCACCTGGAGAAAAACAAAAAACAGAAAAATGTATAAATTACTACGGTATAATAGTGTATTTAATCCCATTGTACTGAACTTATGCTGCATACTACCACTCGTTTACTACAGGGGCGTAACATTAGGGCCTGCAAGGGGCCCGCAGACTCCTTGCAATAATAATAATAATAATAATAATAATAATAATAATAATAATAATAATAATAATAATAATAATAATAATAATAATAAACCAAACCAAACTCCATGGCACTACAGCCGTTGAAGGGCCTTGGCCTACCAAGTGACCACTGCTCAGCCCGAAGGCCTGCAGATTACGAGGTGTCGTGTGGTCAGCACGACGATTCCCCTCGGCCGTTATTCTTGGCTTTCTAGACCGGGGCCGCTATCTCACCGTCATATAGCTCCTCAATGCTAATCACGTAGGCTGAGTGCACCTCGAACCAGCCCTCAGGTTCAGGTAAAAATCCTGACCTGGTCGGGAATCGAACCCGGGGCCTCCGGGTAAGAGGCAGGCACGCTAACCCTACATCACAGGGCCGGCAATAATAATAATAATAATAATAATCATAATAATAATAATAATAATAATAATAATAATATCATTCTGCTGGATTTTAATTTATCATTTGGTAAATTAGGTGAGTCAAGTAAATACTAGCACAGCGCTTCGCGTAATCGTGTGGGTGCGTGATGCCATGTATACATTTCCTAAGTAATAGCATTTGAGTGCATGACTCATTCACACGTGCGGAGAATGAGTTCATATTTTTGGAAGGGTTATCGGAGACGCACACGCGTCCTGTAAACCTGTCAGGGAATAGAGATTGGAAATTTTAATTTAATTTCCATGTGATGTTATCGATGAGTTGATGACAACATTTGGATGTTCCCACCAGGATGGCATCAACTTAAAGAACCTTTAAATATTTTCTTCGAAATCTTACAGTAATGAATAATCCATTTGCTTACATAAATTGACAATGTATTGCATTACTTCTTCCTGTTGTGATTTAATTTGCAAGTTGCTTTACGTCGCACCGACACAGATAGGTCTTACGGCGACGATGGGACAGGAAAGGGTTAGGAGTGGGAAGGAAGCGGCCGTGGCCTTAATTAAGATACAGCCCCAGCATTTGCCTGGTGTGAAATTGGGAAACCACGGAAAACCTTCTTCAGGGCTGCCGACAGTGGGGTTCGAACCCACTATCTCCCGAATACTGGATACTGGCCGCACTTAAGCGACTGCAGCTATCAAGCTCGGTGATTTAATTTACATTAGTTATTCATAGGTTTTCGGTCGCTTGGTAGGTCATGACCCTTCGGCGCTGTTGCGCAATGGAGTTTGGTTTTATTCATAGATTTTACATTTTATTTGACAGGGCCCGAGTTGTAATTTTGTCAGGCGGGCCCGTATAACACAATGAGAGCAACTCTGGCCCACAACTTTAGCCAGAATTGGTTGCAATCGTTACTGTGCTCTTGATGAGACGGGTAGTGTCGTGTTTGATATCGTGTTTCTTTTGACGTCAGGTTATGTTTGGTATGTCAATATGTCAAAAGAAAAGGTTAAATGTACAGTCAGATATTTCGTAAAAAGTGGTTAAAGAATTAAACTTTAAAAGACTAGTTGGTTAAGCTTCCCAGTAATCCCAAACACGGACGGTGCACCTATTGGTAGTGCAATATAAATGCGAAAGTGTTAGACATTATTTCTTTCCGCACTTATCAAAACCAATGAAAACAGTAATGAAAGTGAAAGTAACTTTCGAAACAGATTTGAGAATTTCCGGATGTGCTTTGCACTTTTTTTTTGCTAGGGGCTTTACGTCGCACCGACACAGATAGGTCTTATGGCGACGATGGGACAGGAAAGGCCTAGGAGTTGGAAGGAAGCGACCGTGGCCTTAATTAAGGTACAGCCCCAGCATTTGCCTGGTGTGAAAATGGGAAACCACGGAAAACCATTTTCAGGGCTGCCGATAGTGGGATTCGAACATACTATCTCCCGGATGCAAGCTCACAGCCGCGCGCCTCTACGCGCACGGCCAACTCGCCCGGTGCTTTGCACTTCGAACTGCCAGCATATATTTTGAAAAAAAAGTAGTACCATGTGGCTTCAAGTGCAACCACAGGACGTCAGACCTGCAGATCTGCTTCAGAGCGCATAATGCGGTGAGTGTTGAGTTAATCCCCTCTATTAACACAGTTGATATATGCTCTTTTATTTCAGTTCGAAATTTAGCGGAATTTAGCGGATTTTGAACTAAAAATTGGCGGAGAAAATATTTATGGGTTTTCAACAGTGTTCCTCAGCTCCATTTGTGCTTGTACCGGTTGTCACTGGACCGGTAGCGTGTCACCGCGGAGCCATGCTCCTCAGCTCCATCTGTTACTGGACCGGTTTGTCACTGGGCCGGCAGCGTGTCACCGCGCTCTGCATGCTATCCCATGCTCCTCAGCTCCATCTGTGGTTGGACCGGTTTGTCACTGGACCGGCAACGTGTCACTGCTCCAGTCGTGTCACTGGAGCAGTTGGAGCAGTGACACATTTTCTCTGGACCGTCACACCTCTGGTTCTGTTCGTGAAGTTGATTTGGGCTCGTTATTTCACCCAGATACAATACTGTATTATATTTGTACTAGTTCTACACGCGCACACAATTTCAATAAAGTGGTACACCAATGCAGTTGACAAAGACGTATCACCTAGACAACAGAGAGTGAGGAAATACGTATACAAGACTAGGAGATATAGGAAAAGCACAGGGACACAAGGTATACTAATCTTCACGCTAGAGTGGCCGTCTCAGCGACTTCTACAAAACATACACACCGGGCCAACATATAAGGGATAAGCAGGAGAGGGCAGTGGAACGACGGAGGGGTGGATATATTTGAGAGTGTAGGACTTTGGACAGATGAAAAGAAATATCTGAGCAACGTATATGGGGGATGTAGAGAGCGCAAAGTGTCAGTGAAATCGTAAAGGATGAAGAGGGGCGACAGTGTGTTGATATGAACACCAATGAAAATGTACACGCGATCGGTGGAGGGGGAGATGTGAATAAACGGTAGCTATGTGTCTTGGTTGAAGAGGAGGCGTTAGGGAGGGCGGGAGGCAAATGAGAATATGATGAAATATGTTAGTAGTGTCAATGTATTGTGGGAAAGTGGGGTTAGAGTTGTAAATTAGAGTGATCAAAGAACTGATTTAAGATACGTATGATTGTGGGAGAGGGCTTGTATACGAGACATGCAATTGACGAGGGGAGTGGATAATTGTATTGTATTAAGCTGGAGTACAGGCATCGGCGAGGAGAGTTGTACAATGGGCATTGAAAAAAGAGATGATTGATATCAGCATCTACAGATCCACAATGACATAGGGGATGTGGTTGTAAGCGAAATCGAAATTTATATAGAGGTGTAAGGGAATGATTAAAGCGAAGACGTATGATATTGATGTTATGACGACGAGTGTAGGTGGCGTGTTGATACCAGAAAGTAGTAGGTAGTATGGGTTGGAGACTATGATAGAATTTGCCCTTCGAGACTATGATAGAATTTGCCCTTCTGACATGCAGATGTTGTCCATGTGTTTTGCCATATTTGTCGTTGTTGTGATTTGAGGAGAGATATGAAATCTGTGGCTGGAATAGAAAATGTAGCTGGGGTTGTAGATAAGAGGGAAGCCTCTTTCGCTAAGCGATCGGCTCGTTCATTGCCTGGTATGTTCTTATGTGCAGGTATCCAAATGAGGGTTATTTGGACACCTAACTGGTGTAAATTGAAGAGGATGTGTTTGACATTATAAACATACCAGTTCAGCGTAAACTTGTTAGATTTTCGTGTTTGGAGCACGGAGAGAGAGTCAGTGAATATATTAGCAGATTGTATGGATGAATGTTTGATGTACAGTAATGTTTGTCGTATGGCAAGGAGTTCAGCCGAAAAAATAGAAAAGTGGGACGATAAGTGAAACAATTCAGCATACTGAGTCTGTTCGTAATAAAAAGCAGCGCCGACACCACAAGAATTTTTGGATCCATCAGTATAAAAATTGGGACAGGCATTAGTGGATAAAATGCGAACTTTTTTAGAATGTAGAGGAAAAAATGAAAGCCGGTAAGGGAGCATAGCAAAAGAAGATTCTTTAGAATGAATAATAGTAGGAGTATATTGAATCACGTCGTATGCCACAGAATA
The DNA here is from genome assembly GCF_040414725.1 of Anabrus simplex. Taxonomy (NCBI): domain Eukaryota; kingdom Metazoa; phylum Arthropoda; class Insecta; order Orthoptera; family Tettigoniidae; genus Anabrus; species Anabrus simplex. Next base: position 256,773,855 of record NC_090270.1, on the reverse strand, counting down.
GTATGGTAGCACATGACTACGAATAATAGTAGATTTAAAAGGGGAGACAGACTCAAATGCCCAAATTAAGGCAGGGGCTCGGCAAGGATGTGTGATAGGTGTTGAGAATGATTGAGTAGTACGCGCACTTTTTCTTGAGCCCTAGTTCCCATTCGTTACTATGGAGATCCGGGCTCAAGATAAAGTGCGCGTATAGTAATTGTATTTTGGGTAGAAGGTTATTGGAGAGCACTAGAAGTCGTTTGAGGAGATACTTAGATGCTAGAAATCTGCGTCGAAGGAGAAGAGGAGGGTCACCAGTTTCAACTAATAAGGCATTAGTAGGTGTGGTAGACAACGCACCAAAACAAACTCGTAGTGCTTGATTTTGAATTGTGTTGAGGGATTGAAGGGCAGATGGTGATGCAAGATCAATTATATGTACACAGTAGTCGAAACGAGCACGGATGGTGGAGCAGTAGACTAATTTTGCGGAAACAGGATCAGCTCCCCAGGAACGACGTGTAATGGCTTTTAGGAGGTTAATATACGTGGCAGTACAGTTGCGTAGGTGTTGTATATGTTGGGAAAATTGTAATTTACGGTCAAGGATAATGCCAAGATATTTATGGTGCGAACGTATGGGAATTTCATAAGTATCGAACAGTAAAGGCTCGGAGTTGTAAACCCGCTTGGTAGTAAAGATTACTGCAGAGCATTTATCGGGTGATAAAGAGAACCCATGAGTGTGTAACCAGGACTGAACTTGAATGAGCAGTCGTGTTATGCATTTGCGAGCAACATCTACGTCTTTATGGGAAAAGTAGAGAACTATGTCGTCGGCATACATAAGAATTCGGGCAGATTGGAGGGCAAGTTGCTCGAGGCCGGATAAATATAAAGCAAACAGTATTCCACTGAAGATATCACCTTGAGGGACGCCGACAGTAGCTTGACGAGGGGATGGGGTAGTGAGAGGAGGTTTGAAGATTAGAGTGCGAGACGTTAACAGATGACGTAGAAGAGTTATGAAAGTGGTTGGGATGCCTTTCTGTGATAACACATCCCATAACATATTCAGGGGGACGGAATCAAAGGCACCTCGTATATCGAGGAAGACAGCAATAGTGTGTTCTTTTCGAGATTTAGCTAATAAGATGTCTATTATAAGCATATTGATCGCATCCTGAGCATTTCGACCTTTACAGTAAGCATACTGATACTTGGGAAGGAGGGAATAATATTCTAAGTACCAGAGAAACCTTTGGAGCATGAGTTTAAGAAATAGTTTGCGTATACAAGATGGCAAAAGTATTCCCCTAATATTGTGAGGGGAGGTCATTGGACGTCGAGGCTTTGGGACCGGGACTAGGAAAAAAGTGCTCCACTCGGGAGGAGGAGTCGTAGTATGTAACACAAAATTAAAGTACTGAACAAGCACGTGTAGGGCTTTGGTCGGCAACTGTTGTAACATAGCATAAGAGATATAATCAGGACCGGGAGTGGATGATTTGCAGGAGTTAAGAACGGACGTGAGCTCAGAGAGAGTGATGGGACGAGAAAGGACTGAACACTGACGAGTGGAAGCAGAGATAGCTGGAGTATAAGGTGGAAGTGCATGATCTGGAGTGAGGGGCCTTAGAAAGTCATTCAGAATAGTCGGCGGGATTTGAGGGCGTGGGACGTGAGTGGAAGCCCGGGTGAGAGTACGGATAGCATTCCATAAGTGAGATGCAGAAATATGGTTATGGAAAGATGATATAAAAGTTTTCCAGGCCTGTCGTCGTTTTTGATTGAATACACGTCGGATATGAGCAAGATGATGTTTGAGGCGAAAGTAGTGTGAAGGGGTTAGAGTTTTACGATAAATTTTGAAGAGTCTCTTGCGTTTAAGGATTAATTGGTGACATTCACTGTCCCACCACTTTAATTTAGAGGCACCAGTTGTCATGGAGTTTGATGGTGGTGTAAAAGGATGGTATAGGTCCAGATACTGTGTTATTATTTTGAGAAGTGAGTGATAGGATAATTCTGTTACAGGGAAGGTCTCCAATTGGGTTACCATGTAGGAGTTAAAGCACGAAGCATTGAACTGTTTCATGGAACGTAGCGGAGCGATATAATGGTCGTTAAGTGGGTTTTTAGTAATATACCCGTGGCCATAAGTAATGAGGATAGGAAAGTGATCACTTGTATGAGTGTCACTGAGGACCCGCCACGTGGTCATAGAGGCAATAGAGTTGCGGCAAAGTGATAGATCGACTGCACTAGGCAACGAACCAGGAGGAGTGAGCCTGGTAGGGGAACCATCGTTCAGAAGCAAGAGATTATGTTGAGTTACAGCATGTAAGAACTGTGTGCCTTTGGAGGTGTTGAGCGGGGCTCCCCACTGAGTATGATGAATATTGACATCTCCCAAAAACAGGTGGGTATCAGGTGGAAACTGATTAAAAAATTTGAACCATTGGGCAAAAGAGATGTAGTTATCAGGGGGATTATACAAGTTTATAACATATGTGTTCTGATATATAAGACCTAGGGAATAGGTATTTGGTATTATGTATTGTAGATGTAATGGAGTGTACGATAACGAAGTATGTATCATAAGTGCGACACCATCAAATCCTGGTCCGTCATGGCGTTCGATAGAATATCCTGGAAAATAAAAGTTAGTTGTGTGAGAAAACCAAGTTTCTTGCAAAGCGACTATATGAGGAGATGTTTCGTGCATGAGAATTTTGAATTCGTATTGTTTATTTTGTAGGCTCCTAGCATTCCATTGAAGGATGCGTAACCATTATTAAAGATAAGGTGTAAACTGTCGCGAAGTTGACTAATAACTGGTAAGATATTGGGGTGATCTCCAATTAGTTGAGTAAGCTGCACGAGAAGATTGAGAACACACTGTTGAACATGTTCTCGCTGTGGGAGTGTAGTACCTGTTTGGGGATGCTGTGCGGGTTGCAGAGGCATTGACGGGCTCGATGTTGAGGGAGTTGGTTGACTGGGTTGAATGGGGTATTGATAACTCAGAGATTGAGAGGGGCGAGAGGATGTAGTGGATTGCACTAGCTGTAGATACCCAGCTCTATCATATCCGGGAGAAGGCTTAGGTGGCAAATCATTAACAATAACTTGTGTGAATTTGCGTTTGCGAGGGGCGTCTGGTATTGGAGAAGGATGTTGAGAGGGTAGGGGAGGAAATTGGTGAATGTTATTATACTCAGAATAAGTAGGTGGAAATAGTCGAGCAGAAGCTTCTGAGAAGGAGATGTTATCAGTGCACATGAGTTTTTTGATTTCCACTTGCTTCTGATGAACAGCACAATCTGATGAACCCGTTTCGTGTTCCCGATTGCAATGTACACATAATTTGACACTAGCAAGGCAGTCTGAGGTAGGATGATTCAAACCACAGTTGCAACAGCGAAAGTTAGTGGACTGGCAATTGCGTATGGTGTGTCCATAACGCTGGCATTTGGAACAAATAATGGGGTAAAATATAAAGGGATTGACTTCTAACATTACATGATAGATTGAAACATATTTGGGCAACGTTTTGGAGCAAAAAATAATCTTTACGGAGCCGGTAGGTAGATATACTGCATGACCATCTTGGAGGGATTTACGGCGTAGGCGATGAACAGAATGAACTTTGACGTCACTCTTAAGTAAAGTAAGAATATCGGATTCAGTTAGGTCTTTCTCAACACCGCGTATAATGCCTACGCGGAAGATATTGGAGTGAGGAATAAAGGCATGCAAATTGTGTGTATCAAGGAACTTATTCTGCAAAAAGTCATTAGCATGATTAGGAGAGTGAAAGTTTACCTGAATCCTGTTACGGCCTTTATACTGGATGGATTTAACAGGAAAGTTCCTTTCATGGAGTAAACGCCCTATAGCCATAGGGTGTAGGTTGCCAATGTTATTACCTTGTTTGGATGAAACAAAAACAAGATATGGTCCTGGGTGGTTTAATGGGTATAAATTACATGCACTAGTATTAGGAGGTTGAGCAGGAAGGGGAGGGTTAGTATTGCATTGGGTCGAAGTTTGCAACGAAGGGGTAGGAGTACAACTATCATTCACGTTTGTATCCATTTTCACTTCTTCTTCCCGTTCAACATTACTATTTGACGCGGGATGAAAGTCCCGAGTACCTCCACTATCAGAACTCATGCCACCACTTCACAATCACACGCAAGCTAGCACTCGAACGCAGGAGTAAGTTCTAGAAACTTCAGACACCGAACACGATACCTCGAACACCACGAACCGTACAGTACGATGTCGCGGACGAGACTCACACACAACACGATCAAAACAAGCACGTTCTCACTGTTCTGTTCTGTACTGTTCGTGAAGTTGAGTTGGGCTCGTTATTTCACCCAGTCACAATACTGTATTATATTTGTACTAGTTCTACACGCGGACACAATTCCAATAAGGTAGAATTGCACATCCTAAGTGTCCACTGACTCATACAAATACATTTGGACACTTATATTCTACAAAGAAACTAATATGTATTGTCAAATTTCATTAAATTACACCAACGACATACGATAACAACAAACCAAAACAAACCCACACTTCCAACATTTCGAGCTACTCGATTCGCCTTCTTTGAACGATCGAGAGTAGCATTAAAATCTGAGGATTGGAGTCGGTCTTGCTTGGATGTCCCAAGACCGACGCCAATCTAGTCCTGGGAAAGGAGCGGTAGGAGCGGAGAAGTTGTTCGCGCAACATGAATCGGAATCACCGATTACCTCCGTTGCCTGCGCCTCTTCCGTTATAACCGGTATGCAAGGAAAGGAGCGGTAGGAGCGGAGTAGTTTGTTTTAGTATGACATATTTTAAGTAGAGTGTCAACGCGGCCAAGCCGTTGTACTTTTACATATGGTGCCGCTTTCAAGCAACAGATGTAGTAGTCTTTTCTTGAATGACGAAATTACCGAACAATAATTCATAATTTTTAGTATAGTAAAGAGAAGTATGTTATAAAAAGGCAACCTCATAATAAATACACCCAATTACTTCGGAGCCACAGCCATGCACCCAATAAACAAACAAATAAATAAATCATGAAAATAAACGTTTCAGTTAAGAAGAACCGAAGTTCAAGGCTACATACGTTACTTGGATAAATGTTCAGAGTTTCCATGTAAGAAAAGCAAATTGATTGCTCGTTCTGGCGATAGAGCATTTCTTATTGCTGTGATTATTTGTCCGGCAGCAGAAATCATTATCTCCGCTGGGACAGAAGTAGCTGGAATACAAAGGCAGCATCCAGCTATTCCATGAAGCGGATTAGATTGGTTCACCATTTGAGCCCACAACACGTCGCTTCTAGGCCAGCTTTGCATCCAAAAACGCTGCCTTCGTTTCTTCCTGCAGCAGGCTTTTCTTCCAAAAATGTAGAACTTTCTGCTGCTGCTTGTGGCCTGTCACGCCTCTGGATAGTAGTCCTTAGCTCGACTTCATCCTGAAAAATAGTCACATGCTTGTTTTCTTTGAACGGGATAGGCTATATAGACAGTGAACACATCGTGCTGATGTTCCATTAAAAATAGTAACACTAACCTGTTTACGTGCTTCTTTGTAGTATCTGGTATTCGAAATCCATCCTTTTTTGTACCTAGGATCAAGAAACGTTGCCGCTCTTGGCACAGAATGAGTTTTATACGCAAAAAGCCGCGTTGTTACGGCTTCCGGACTTGCTTCGAGGACCATCAGTCCCACAGTGGTAGCCGGTTTTTCTACTTCCATAGAAAGAGAGATAAATAATCTTGCACCAAAGGGATCGCGTGAGAACACGTGGTGTATAGTTCTCCGGATAACACGGTAGCCATCGTTTCGAATGGGTCTAGAATTACTACGCACTCCTTTAAGATCAACCATTCGTCAGCTGGAAATAGTCGAGGTCGTACATTATATTCAAATTTTACAAAAAGACAGGGTTTTCAATACATTACACGGTATTCGTAATTCTCACTTGTTAGTGCGTGCGGCGCATTCACAAGTTCCGACTGAGCCACTATGAGTTGGTTCTTTACCTCGAGGAGACGGCGCATCATGGCAAGCTGGCTGTTCCATCGGGTCGAACAGTACTGAATAAGCCGGAGTGGCTGCTTACCGGACTCTAACGGGTAATATTTTAATTTATGGCTTGCAACAGTACTTTGCCTAGAAGAAAAATTGAGCAACAAACGGTACTTGAAATGCGAGACAATATTTGAGCAAGTATCCAAAAGCATACGAAAAGGGAACGTGCTCTTTACCACATCACTTATGGCCAAATTAAGTTTGTGCGCTACACAGGGAACATGGCGGATATTTAACTTTCGTACCGCAGCTACCATATTTGCAGCGTTATCTGTAGTAATTGCTGGTACTTTACCAGACAGCTACTAAGAATTGATGATGTCTGACAAGCGGCTAGCGATATGCTCCGCGGTATAACTTCCTTCAAGAATTTCCGTTGCCAGACATGCGGACATCAGTGTATTTGACGCATTTAACATAAAATATGTTGTCACCGTTATGTACGAGTCTTGTCTATTGGATGTCGAACAGTCGGTTGTTAAAGCGACAAGTTTTGCTGCTGCCAGTTCAATGTTCAACTTACTGCGTACTTCGTCATGTATTTCGCCTATAATTTCCTTAGAAATAAATAAATATAACACCGGTATCGGTCACAGAAATAGCTAGCAATTATTTGTAATACATACAATAAAAGGTACAATGTGAGTTTATTTTCCACCTACCTCAGACAGAGTTCGGCGACATGGTAGTTCATATCTCGGATTTAAAACGTTAAAGAAACTTCCTGAAGACTTCATCCCGGACAACGTCAAGTGGTGGCATATATATAGAAACAAACATAGCCAAACTCGGATTCGAGCGCTCACGTTCTTTACTGCCTGGGGCGTACACCTCGCTACTTTGCTCAGTTGTTGGTTTCAAACATTGCTTTTGACTCCTCTTAAAATGATCAAATAAATTAGATGTGCCGCCACTCCCTTGAAAATCTACGAGCACATAATTTGCATTCGGCAGATTGCTTCTGATCGCCTTCTGCATCGAAAAAGTTCCAAACAACTGATCATTTTCGTGGCATTAGCTACGCAGTGAAGCTAACGGTGCCAGAAAGTTCACCCGTCACATATAGCAACTGACAGGAAGGAGTATTTTGTCCGAATGAGCAGAACACTTTCGCTCCGTTTCCTCCACCACCATACCTCCGCAATTCTCCGCAGTACTACCGGAGAATAACGGTTCAGCGCTTCACTTGCTACAACCGATTCAATCACTCGGATCGAGTGATTGACTACAGACTATGTGTTTGGTGTACCATTCGACAGTTCGCAATGCAGAATTAATCACCAATGTTTTAATTGCATGTAACATTCAATTGTAACCTTTTCCTGCCAATCCAGGTATGTACATTAACATCCCAATCCTTATTTGTGGTCCGGTCTAACTCGTTTGTAGTAAGCCGGCGTGACGGAGCACACAGACGTGAATATTTAGAAACTAGTGTCCCAGTGTTTTGTGTCCTGTCCAGATAAGATACCCCTATAATTCCCTGATTTAATCATTTCCCGCTGTAAAACAGCTCCATAAAAAAGGCATCCCTTCCATTTATTGTTCATCTATTTTATTTAGGTTGGCACCTCTAATAGACTATCAGGGAGTAAAGAATACATTACTCCCTGTAGTTTATTCATAACCCGCAAATCAGTGACTGGACGTAGCATTTTATTACGAAGTCCAACAACTAACCACGAGGAAATGAAATGGCGTATGGCTTTTAGTGCCGGAAGTGTCCGAGGACATGTTCGGCTCGCCAGGTGCTGGTCTTTTGTCTGACTTCCGTAGGCGACCTGCACGTCGTGATGTGGATGAAATAATGATGAAGATTACACATATACCCAGCCCCCGTGCCAGCGAAATTAACCGATGATGGTTAAAATTCTCGACCTTGCCAAGAATCGAACCCGGGACCCCTGCGACCAAAGGCCAGAACGCTAACCATTTAGCCATGGAGCCGGACAACCACGTGGAAGAAGAAGACTATAAACTACAGTAAGGACTAAGATTCTATACTACGCTCAACCATCGCCCTCTACTATGATTGCGCTAATAGCTTAACTCAGCGCACATTCTTCTTCCTCTTCTTCTTCTTCTTATTATTATTATTCAATCGCTCGGAGGACTGCCTCCTCTCATGACCATCTGCAATAATATCATACCTTAATACAAAAAATACAAAATGGCCGAAGCATCGGCATGTAATACATGAACATAACCTTTTGATTATCGTCTTGAATTGCTAAGCTGTCAATAATAACGAACAAAATGCTTTACTTTGGGTAATAGACAAATACCATCTAGAAGTATCCTATATTTAGATAAGCAATATGTGGATAATTCAAATATAAATATTTTTATGAACTAGGCCTAGTATCAAGATAACAATTAAGTAAAAGGTTCCACTTGATGGATACGTTTTTATTATTTAGCCTTAGGCTAAATTTATGTCATGAAAAACTTACAGAACATGTTTCGATTGCTTAGCAATCATCATCAGCTGTTTCGCATAAATTTTAGGTGAAAAAGCATAAAACATTTCATAATTAAAATTAAAATGTGTTAGTAAGGGACGTGGATATTATGTGGATAGTATGTAATAGGCCAAGTATGGTAAAGGAAATAGGTAATATAGGATCGCATTCTAAAATAACAGCCCTGAGGGAATATGTTATGCATTTCAATTCAGTCAATTAATTAATCAATCACCAATGATCCGAATTTAGGGCTGTCGTCCAAGTGGCAGATTACGTATCAATTGTCTACCTAGTCCTTTCTAAAGTGACTTCAAAGAAGTCGGAAAAATATCTAATTGGTGTTGATATAGTAAGGGGCACCCTTGGTAAATTATTACAATCCGTAATTCTTCTTCCTATAAATCAGCACTTGTTTCAGAAATACATTTCTTTGAATGACCTTTCTATTACCATACGTTTTAAAATATGACAGCCTACCTCGTTCAAGAAATTTGTTAGAAACATAACCTTGTCGCGAATTTCAATTATCTCATAACAGTGATTCTGATCATGAACCACCAAAATGCTACATCTGTTTCACTTCAGATAATCAATAGGAGAATTTATTTGAAGTTCTCTGGTAGCATATGCATTTTCGTATAAAGCACTTTGACACCCAAATCGTTGGGAACGTAAATACGTACTGTAACAGACAGTATATCAGTTGATACCTTGTCCTCTAATTTAACAAAGAAAATACGGTATAATATTCATTCACAGATAAAATAAATCTTTATCACTTTTTATAACCTCACTTTTAAAAACTTCAAAGGTGTAATTGAGAAATGTACCAGGATAGGCACTAACATAGAGTTTTGGCTTTATCCGGAAAAAATAGTTCATGAAGTACACGGAAAACATCCTCTCTACTGACATATTTAGCCTCGAATATTTTAATCCACCCTAATAAAATATTTGTAACTACGACATCATCACGATGCATTAAGTACACTTGATTTAAATGTGAGTGCATCTGCTGTAATATGGACAGTAGCGGCGAGTAACGGGAGGAGGGGGCGGTCGCACCCCCCACTTTTTAGAGAAAACATTACATTTTATTCCATATTAGCCGGCTGATACTAGGAGTAATAGGAATTATTAAAAATAATTTGTGCAAATTTTTAATTATTAACAAAATTATTATCGAAACTACGCACAAAATATCGTTCGTCGCGGCTAACCGAATTGTATAGCGCCACAGCAAGTAGTGGAGACCTAACAAATGCTATGAGGAAGGGTAACAGGTGTACATTTTTTTGCCAAGGTCGTGGAAACTGAAGTATGATTCACCTGCTTGCCGCGTGCATTCGTCAGTCTGGCAGTCTCTTTAAAATGATATTTTTAATTTTATAACAACGTCGTATTTCAATTTAATTGTAATACGTGTGTAATATTGTTTCTTTGGTGAAAGTTTTATTGTGTAGTATGAATCAAAATCTCAAAAAAACTAGTATTGCCGCACTTAAATGAGTAAACTATCAACCTTTACCTCTCAGTCGAAATTCGCACAAAGAGCATCAAAAACTTACCGTTTTGTAGATTTTTTGTTCAGTTTTGATGTGTATGACCCCTCCTCCGCCCGCTATATCCCTCAACCCAGCTACTTTCTGTTGTCTGTATATTCCCCCCCCACTTCTAATCCCCAATCGCCGCTACTGAATATGGATGACATCCAGGTACACAATACACTTTCGAAATGTATAATATATATATTTATAATTATAATACATGTTTATGATATATGTGCTTTCCTAATATATCAAAGTAGTTTTAAAACCAAATTTCAATAAATACATCACTACACTAACGTGTCCTGAACAAACCAAACCAACAGAAAGAATTAAACAGGTGCTTCGCACGTGCTCATGTTTACATTTCAACAAACCGATCTCGGCGCCATTTTAGCCAGTATCGATAGTGCATTAAGGTCTGATATATTGTAGTTGATCTTGGATATAACGTAGTTGGTCTTGCTCAAGGATCCTCTCTCAGTGCTAGTCCACACTCAGGACGAATAGAAATGCATATTGTGACGACTTCTTCTGGTTGATATATTCCTACACTACGCGGCGCATGTGTAGATAGAAGGTGATCAGCTGTCTCCAAACATGCGATTCTAAATGAGATCTGATGTGACTTAATTCGGAATTTATCGTTTGGTTTTTAATATTTGTTAATTATATAGGTTATCTTGAGTTTACTGGTAAGATATTCCTGTTTGCAGATGATATATTTATATTTTATGACAGTAGTTGTGAACAAACGATTATGGAGTATATGCAAAAAGATCTGGACATACTAACATCATGGCTAAACAACAATAACCTAGTTATAAGCACCTCAAAAACAAAATGCATGATATTTCATAAACCAACACAAATTATCAATACCTATAATGTAGTAAAAATTGGCAATGAGCCCATTGAAAGAGTAAAGCAGTTTTCATATTTAGGCCTGGCTTTAGAAAATAACTTAAGTTGGAATGAGCATATCTTAAATGTAAGGAAAAAAAATAGTGTAATTGTAGTACTAAAAAGATTGAAAGACTATGGAATAAACAACCAACACTTAAGAAACATATATACCTCCCTCATACATTCACACCTTATGTACATGAATATAATATGGGGAAATTGTACACAGGAAGCTATAAAGGGACTAGAAGTACTCCAAAAGAGAGCTTTAAAAATTATGTATGGATATGATTTTCTAAAACCATCTGTGGAAGGTTTTCAGGAAACAAACATATTACCAGTAGAATGCCAGATTAAATACTCTCAAGCTTTATTTATGTTCAGCTATAAAAGTAATATGATTTCTGTTAATACAGGACTACGATACAGCAAGGACATTCACACCCATAACACAAGATCAGCAAACCAGTTTTACAAAGATTCCACTAACACTACAAAATATGGTGTTAAAAGCATTTCTTATTCAGCAAGCACAGCCTTTAACAATCTACCTCCCAAATTAAAACAAATCAATAAGTTGTACAGATTTAAGAAAGAAGTACGCAGGTACTTCCTTGAACTGTATGTTGGAGAATAAATCGATAACCACTGTGTACCTATTTTCCACCTAAGTTTAGTTTATTTTTAATGTCTTCTTTTTTCCATGTAAAATAATGATATTATGATGTAAATCAATAATTGTAAATATTCCTTGTTATATATGTAGGCCTATGCCTTATCTGTTAAATGAAACTCAAAGCTGCCAAGCTGTGATTGTAAAGGGCAGTCCCTCCTTGAGCCACTAGCTCACTGGGACATTCTATAACAAACAAACAAACAAACAAACAAACAAACAAACAAACAAACAAACAAACAAACAAACAAACAAACAAACAAACAAACAAACAAACAAACAAACAAACAAACAAATAAACAAACAAACAAATAAATAAATAAATAAATAAATAAATGGTTTAGAACAATGTGTTAATTATTGTGATGTTTCAGGACTGTGTATCCTGTTTACATACCGATGACTGTGTTTATGTGCGATCTGTGTTTCGTTCAAATTAAGATATGATGTTCGTTGTTTTGAAAGTAATAAGTGAAAAATACGTAGGACATCATTTGCATTTAGTAATTATACAATGACATTACTTCTGAAATTGGTTCGTCGGTATCTTAACGAATATCTCAAACGTGCATGTGTCTATAGAGCTAAGTGATCTTACATTAATTGACCTCGATATCAAACGCAGTTGCAATTATCAATTATAACCTTATAAAAATCCATGTTCAACTGTTAGTGTACATGCTACGTAATATAAACATATTATAACTGCACCCACATGATTGTTACATACCGGTATGGCATACACATTTAATTCCTATATAACTACTTAAAATATATTAACATGCTTAGCTTAATGAATCTTTGATCTAAAAGATAAACGGTTTTTGTTCCTTATATTTAGCTGCTTCCTTTACTTAATTTAGATGATCAATTTCTGGGTTGTCTTCGAATTTCCTCCGTAGTCTTTTAAGTTCATTAGGTTAGTCACCAGCTTTCATCGTAGTCTTTGAATTCTCAATCGTAGCCTCTATTGTATGATTTTCTGATGACTGCTGTCATTCTTACTCGTTGGAATATTGACTTGGATGGAAACATCATTGTTCACATGAATTTCGTACTCGCCATCCAATGTATTCGCTGCGGTTGAAGAGCTTGTTTCTTCATAGATTTGTTCCGAGGAAATATTTTGTCGCTGTGTGATCTTTCGTGGAGCTATTTTTCTGGTTTGGAGGTAATGGGATAATTCGAAAACAGACTAGGCACACTCTCTGACTTCAGCATATTTTTCTTTTAGTTTTATCTCCATCTCTAAAATTCAGAATACAAACACGAGAATAATCGGATGGAATCCACTGACTACCCTTGGTTGATATAGCGTTAGGCCAATTTTCCCTAATTTCTTTAGTTGGGGGGATTTCATGAAACCTCACACCTGAAGAATTTGGATTCCTTGCTATGGTATACAGAGAGGAATACAACAATTCATCATTTTACAACCGGAGACGCACACATAAATACCCGACGCAACCGCACGGGAACATAACAACTTGGGTACGGAGATAAAGTGAGTGAGTTAGCTGGCGCCCCTAGCGGAAGCTTGTGTCACTAAGAGCTCACGCTGGACAGCATGTTAACTGCATAGCATATAGCAGGCAGTATATAGGATTCACCGCCGTCTCGATCATCCTATACTGCCTGCTCTATGCGAGCCTTTTGCGACTACGCTGCGACAAAATTTCTCCGCTAGATGGCAGGCATAGACGCACAATATTCTCAACTTAATCTAATGACGACAAAACACTACGCTGTATGGTCATATGTTCACTGAAGTTGGTAAATTACATCAGTAATATTAAATATCGGGAATATTATCTGTATGAAGTCGCAGTTGGCCTCTTCATGCACAATTGAAAGAATTTCCTCGACGACGGCATGGAGTGGTACCGTACTTTTTGTGTTCTTGCCAACGCAATATCAAATGTCGTAATAGAGGTCTTACGAACTTGGTTAGAATAAAATCACTAACAGTTTGCTGATGTTTTTTGACCTCACACTGTAACAAAACACATTCGGAAAGTTTTTTTGCAATTTGTTTTACGTCGCACCGACACAGATAGGTCTTATGGCGACGATGGGATAGGGAAGCCCTAGGAATGGGAAGGAAGTGGCCGTGGCCTTAATTAAGGTATAGCTCCAGTATTTGCCTGGTGTGAAAGTGGGAAACCATGGAAAACCATCTTTAGAGCTGCCGACAGTGGGGTTCGAACCCACTATCTCCCGTATGCAAGCTCACAGCTGCGCGCTCCTAACCGCACGGTCAACTCGCCCGGTATTCTGAAAGGGAAGACGCCGCAAGTCCTCGTATTACGCTCGTACGTTTGAAGGACTTCCACAATAGAGCACAGCAGCTTAAACGAACTCCTGCAGATGCTCCACCAGCAACAAAACAAGGTTTTGGGTATCAAACTCCTCCTCTGTCCTGAGCTTTAATCAGTTCCATTTAGCGGTGTCTAGGCAGTGAGATGCTGCTGACACAAATGTCACACTCCATCCCCTCTTCAACAACACGAACCTAGTACCCGTAAATTAGGATTTGATTTCCTGTTTCTAGTTTGATTGGAATATTATCGTCTGGATATCTGAGGTTGTCCAAAATGTCTAAACATGAAGACGTTTGTTTTGTGATTGTCCGTCACAATTCGTATCACAAGGAATCCACTATCCTCCACTGCTTTAAACACCTTCTGGAAAAATCCACAGCCTGTTTCCAGTCATTCGACCATGTTAGGATTGGAATGAATGAAGCCCCATCTAGCAGCGAGGATAGGAATTGTGCCGGCTGCCAAAGCCTGTCCCACTCCTCCGGGGCAATGATTAATGAATGGCAGATGAAATGAAAATATTTTCGACAGTGTTGCTGGAATGAAATATGACAGGAAAAACCGGAGTATTCGACGAAAAAACTGTCCCGCCTCTGCTTTGTCCAGCACAAATCTCACATGGAGTGACCGGGATTTGAACCACAGAACCCAGCGGTGTGATGCCGGCGCGCTGCGGAGACTCCATCACTTTCTGAGGTAATGTGAAAAGGAGGAGGATCCCTTTAGCCCCTTTGCTAGGAGCAGGATCCCTTTTGATAGGAGGAGAAAGCCCTTTTGCCCTTTTGCTAGGAGGAGGATCCCTTTAGCCCATTTGCTAGGAGCAGGATCCCTTTTGATAGGAGGAGAAAGCCCTTTTGCTCTTTTGCTAGGAGGTGGAAGCCCTTTTGCCTTATAATAAGACGTAAGCCCTGGGTTCCGTTCACTATCATGTGTGTAGCATGAATTTTTTTTTTTGGTTCTGAACACACAGTTTTAACTCATTGTCATTAGCACGGTAAACTTTTCGTTTTCTTAGAATCAGACATTTATCAGTTTCCCGTGTACCTTAGCAGGAATAATATACAATGTTGAGAAGCTTAGGTTGTAACTGCTTATAGTAAAGGACTATAACAAAACCATAAGTCTAGTAGATCATCCAGTGCAGTTGTTTATTGAAGAAGAATAACCACAGATATACACAACACGAATAGATTACATTACTGTAAGGTACATTGTGAAAGTCATTGATCATGAACAACAGAGGTTACACATCGTCACGAGTTTTAAAGTTAGAAGAGATAAACCATTTACCAATAGAGATTAATTTGCTATTCCTAACAAAGTAGAAGTGTTCTTGCAGATAACAATCGATGAGGGTGTTGCTGCTATCAAAAATGTACCAACTTCAGCTGAATCGTTAAATGTTCTTCCGTCGAGTCGCAAGTTTAAAAATTAGTCTGTCTGTTAGGTTATCAGCCCAGAGGCTGGTTGGATCCGCAAATTGCACCACCAAAGGTTATGCGGCTGTAAGGAAAACCCAAAAACCAATGGCAGCACCGTAATGAGGCGTACTAGGCAAGATGATGAGTGAGGTAGTTTGTCATTGCTTTCCTCACTGGGTCAGAAAGTACTATTGCAGCACGACTGACCCTATGAGCAGCACCTTTCATAACACTCAGATGCACTAGTCATGCTCTGAATGTCATTACTCAGCACTACCCATACCCCAGCAATTTCAATATTGTCACAGCCATGAATGTTGACTGGGACTTCGGTGGAAGCTACACTTTACTCTGGCCTGTGCCAAGAGATGGATG
Source organism: Anabrus simplex (assembly GCF_040414725.1). Lineage (NCBI taxonomy): Eukaryota > Metazoa > Arthropoda > Insecta > Orthoptera > Tettigoniidae > Anabrus > Anabrus simplex. Next base: position 256,758,057 of record NC_090270.1, on the reverse strand, counting down.
CAAAGTACTGTATCCATCAAGAAATGACAGCAGGCAGTTAAACATTAGAAGAAACGAAATTTGGATTAATAAAGGTCAGATAGGTAACCAGTTTGAAGTCAGAAGAGAACGACAATTTTTCAATAGAGTTAGATGTAAGAGTAAAATGTTATATACACATAAACAAACCCCATAACACTACAGCCCTTGAAGGGCCTTGGCCTACCAAGCGGCCGTCGCTCAGCCCGAAGGATTGCGGATTACGAGGTGTCGTATAGTCAGCACGACGAATCCTCTCGGCCGTTATTCTTAGCTTTCTAGACCGGGGCCGTTATCTCATCGTCAGATAGCCCGTCAATTCTAATCACGTACGCTAAGTAGACCTCGAACCAACCCACAAGTCCAGGTAAAAATCCTTAACCTAGCCAGGAATCGAACCCGGGGCCTCCGGGTAAGAGGCAGGCACACTACAGGTTATATATACGAGTATAGCCTATATAGTTTAAATGTTAAGCTCGAAAGAAACCAAGTGTTAACCAATGGACGTTGCGACATCATTGCGACTTTAAAGATAGAAGAGACTAACATTTTATCAGTAGAGCTTAAATGTACATTTTCTAAGAGTAATAAGAGACACACAGTTAATAACCCCTCGTAGTTCACTTAATAGTTTGTATTGTCGAGGGCTGATGTAATTTCAGGCCGGGTCATGGATTTTATTAGATACAAGGCTCCTCGGTTGTATCATTAGCATACTAACCTTAAGTTTACAAGGCGTTGGGTTCGATCCCCGGCGGGTCGTGATTTTAACTGCGTATGATTATGTTTTGTGGCTTGAGAACTAAGTGTTTCCGTCGTAATAAACTTCTCTTCATCTACATCAACAAGGGCTTAGATTTAATTTTCGGCTGGGTCATAAATTTAACTGTGCATGATTACGTTTTCTGGCTTGCGAACTATGTGTTTTCGCCGTGTTAATCCAAATATATTGAGAAAAAGGTTAAGGAGGAGAAGAAGAAAGAGAAATAACAGGTCCTGTACGCTACATTCCGTGTTTGACACAATTGTAATGCATGAGGTCTTAAGTTACAAGTTGTCAGCCTATGAGAGAGCCCTCTAGTTAAAGTCTAAACGAATAAAGTATAGCAGCTATCTTGCATAGTAGCCTTGTTCCGAATGTTAAGCTAATAAAAACTAATAGCTTATGAGTTACAAGTTGTAAACCCTGTAGTAGCTCTGCAGAGTTAGACTTATGCCAGACTCAGCTATAGACCCCTTTGTGCCAACAGATGCAGAGTTGTATTCAAAGAGTCGAAGTGTGTGCGGGTCAGATATTTCATTCATGTCAATTGTAACGGCATGCATCTCTGCGACAGCTGAGTTGCTTACATAGCGTAACCGGCTACACTGTCAGCAGATTCCTGAAGCCTCGTGGTTGTGAGTAGAAGATTGTTCTCGAGTCACTAAACCTTCGATTCCCTATTCAAAAATGTTAAACAACTATAATTAATGCCAGACTCAGCTTGAGGTCCTCTTGTCGCTTATACCACGCTCGGAAGTTAAAAGCCCTCGAGCACCCCTTTTTTAGTCGTTTCTTACAGCAGTATTCCATCACCCTCCTACATCACTCCACCGAGAGTTGCAAGTTAGGAGGGCATCCGGTTAGGAGGATAGAACCTCGAATTAGGGTAATTCCAGGCTGGATCATGGATTTTATTAGATACAAGGCAAAAAGCCCTAGCACAGCCTCCACCGGGTTAGTGCCATAAGAGCCCATGTATACGCATGCTTCTACTTACTTGTGTTAGGTCACTCACTTTTATCTATCCTATCCGACCTTCCTCGGTTAACTCTTGTTCTTTCCCGACCCTTACGCTATTAGGTTTACGAAGGCTAAGGAATCTTTAATTTTCACGCCTTTCGTAGCCTTTGTCTTTCTTTGGCTGATACCTTGCGCGGTCGCTCATCTCCCCTGGACCTAAGGTTGCTTTTCAGCCTTACGTCTCAATGAATGAAGCATGTTATGTATTAAGGCTTACACCATCGCCTAGGAGGTTAACGCGTGGTCAGCGCAACGTCAGGCCTGCAGGGGTATCGAACGTAAAGTGTAAGTAAGGATTTTATTCGGGAATTCTGATAATACGCGAAATGCTGCAGAGCTATATTCCGGCACCACATTAATTTTATGTATTACATTGGGTATTCAGTACAAGGATAGGTAAGGTCTTCCTGCGTGATTGTACCTAAGATGCAAACTTGTAGGGAAAAAATACTTTGTATTCTATGTGTTAGCAAATACATCGAAAGCTAGTCAACTTGCACGTGCAGTTATTTCTTCTATGTTATGCTAGGCTCTCCGTTTTTAGAACTTCGAAGATGCTCCCCAATATTACGCTGTCTGTAAATAAAGCATTTGTATTACACCTCACACCATATCCCTAGTCCTTCCACCAATCTCAGCATCAAAGTCCCTGGATCATGTCTTATCTCGTCTAGTTGGGTTGAGCGTAAGATCGAATCTCAAATTTGAGACTGTAACGCCCTTGTAAAGTTAAGCCTGGCGTCATATGCATGGGTTAACCTAGCACTCTTAACCATAATCAGGTAAGCAGCTAAGTCTTAAGAAGTTAACGATAGGCCATGTAAGGCGAGGTACTGGTATCCCCCGACCCAGAGTCTGTAGCTCTTGAATACTGTCATTAAGGCGGTAGAGGTGGGATCCCTCGCTGAGTCCAAGGGAAAAATCAACCCTGGCTGGTAAGCAGGTTAAGAAAGAAAGAAGAAAATTAGAGAATGCGTCTATAAGGCTCTGTATATGTCTAATTACCTCTGTGTCCTAGCACAGCTCTCTCCTGAGTTAGCCCATCCCTGTTAGTTACCCTTACGACTAGCAGTATACCATTAATAAAAATCTACCCCTCCACCCTACCTCATAAAACAATTCAGATCTAAGTAGAGTAACGTTATCTTGGTAGCAAGAGCTGTAGTTCCGTCATCGCGAACAAGCTATGACCTGTAGCTGAAGACTCCGCGTTCTCTCTCAAGTCAAGTGTCTCGCATCATAACATATTGTCAACATTTTTTAGTACTACACCAGGTAGGGGAAAATACAGCTTAGCTCGCAAAGTCATTCTTTTTCTGCTGAGATGAACATGTCTCCACATTTACTGTAGTCAGTACACATCGTACACATATTTCAATCAGGGTGAGGATATTTGAATTGCACTTAAGCTCTTTAGTTTTGAGTTTATGTCAACTCCACGTTCGAATCCTTAGGAGTAGCATTTACTCTGCTCCTCTAGGGCTGAAGTACTCCCTACAAGAGTTGGCCAAGCAGGTTGGATAGACGATAGCTTAGCACACAACATGCCTACACCCAGCTAAAAAAACCGAGTTCGCTAATGCAGGCACAACATCACAGGTTGCTCGGCTCCTACCTAAGGCAAGGGTGCCCATGGAGGAGCTTTACTCTGCTAGAACCTTACCACATCAGAATGAAGTGTCTTACAAGAGTTGGCCAAGGAGGTTAAACAGACGACACATCATAGCTAGACTCAGGTAAAAAACCTAAGTTCGCCATTGCAGACACAACAACAGCACAGGTTGCTCGGTGCCCCTGAAGGAGCTTTACTCTGATCAACCCCCGCCCCCTCGGAATAAAGTGACCTACAGGAGTTAGCCAAGGGAGGTTATACACAACAGCTTAGCATACATCATACCTAGGCTCAGCTAATGACCCCTAGTTCGCTAACACTTGCTCTTCCAAGTCAGGTATCCCTTTTAGTAGCCTCTTTCGACAGTATTCCATAAGATAACGACATCCTATTTTCTGAAGGTGTCCGAGGACGTAGCGCGTAGCTAGAGGTAGATTGCGCGTGGCGGCCATCTTGCGCGGTAGCCCTAGAGGTAGATTGCGCGTGGCGGCCATCTTGCGCGGTAGCCCTAGAGGTAGATTGCGCGCGGCGGCCATCTTGCGCATTAGCCCCTGGCCCAGAGTCCCCTTTTTATCACTGAAGGTGTCCGAGGACGTAGCGCGTAGCTAGAGGTAGATTGCGCGTGGCGGCCATCTTGCGCGGTAGCCCTAGAGGTAGATTGCGCGTGGCGGCCATCTTGCGCGGTAGCCCTAGAGGTAGATTGCGCGCGGCGGCCATCTTGCGCATTAGCCCCTGGCCCAGAGTCCCCTTTTTATCACTACTACGTGTTAGAGAAATGTTAGCATTGTCAGCTGAGTCAAATATAAGTTGAATACGCTTCGTACCTTTCAGTTTGATAGACTTTATACCTACAATTTGATTATCGTAGAAGATCCTACCAAGCGCAATAGGGTGAATATTTCCGGTGTTTTTCTCATCAGCCGATTCCACAAAGATTACATATGGTCCGCGATGTCCTGGATAGTAGTAAAGTGGTGGTGGTGGTGATTATTGTTTTACGAGGAAGTACAACTAGGCAACCATCCTCTACATAACACTAATCAGAGGGAAAAATGGAAGGGATCCGACACTTCGAAAAATGAAGATATCGGTCAAAGAAAGACAAGGGCCACGAAGGGCGTGAACATGAAAGACTCCCTAGCCCGGACAAACCGAATAGCGTCGGGGTCGGAAAAGAACAAGAGTTGACCAAGGGAGGTCGTATAGGATAGATGAAAGTGAGGAGCCTGGCAAAGTAAGTGGAAGCAATGCAGGAATCAGCTGAGGGCCCCGTGGTCGCCAACCCACGCTCCAAAGTTCAGAGCCCCTGAGGACCCTTTTAGTCGCCTCTTACGACAGGCAGGGGATACCGTGGATGTTATTCTACCGCCCCCACCCACAGGGGGAGTAGTAAAGTGGATTGGGTACAACGGTCTTGTCAGATGATATTTTGGATGAAGATTTTTAACCACCGAGAACTTATGTGTTGTCACTATTAATGGTTAACTGCACTGTTTCTTCATGGTCAATATCACTAGAAACGTCCATGTCCGGTGAACGGTTAGTACCGCTACCCCCACTATCGAAAAGAGCCATACATGAACCGTAAGGCTTGCACTATAGTCCATTGCACTTGTTGCACACGACACAATCTGGAAAGTAGAACCGCACTCTACCACTGTGCGAAGCAAACTGAAATCAACACAACATCACAATTACTCCGTACATCACAATGTTAAAATCCGCAAAGAGCAGAACAGAAACCTGACATCTAGCGGCCAAACCGTGAACTCGGTCGAGCCGTCTTTTCAGCGGCAAATTAGTAGCTATGTCCCGGCCTTGTATATCTCCTAGGCAACGTCCTGCCAAGACCCACTCCAATCAAGACCAACTACAATACTAAGACCACAATACAGAAAAAACATGGCTCCTGTACCAGGGCAAAGCTGACGTGGCGAGGAGTAACCTAATAATGGTCGTGAGAATATTGCAGTACGAAAATATTTATTGAAGGATTTTAACAAACAGCATTTGATACGTAAAAGAGAAATAGTAATTTTACGTGCTCTTTATCTATAGGATTTTTTTCTTGTTTAACGTCCACTATCACATCGAAAGGTTTCGGCGATGGATGGAAGGAAAGGGCTACGAGTGGGAAGGTAGCGGCCGCGGCCTTAATTAAGGTACACTCCTGGCATTTGCCTGATTTGAAAATGTGAAACCACTGAAAACCATCTTCAGGGCCGCGCGGTCAGGGTTGAGTAGCTGTGAGCTTGCATTTGGAAGATAGGAGGGGTTCGAATCCCATCGTCGTAGCCCTGAAGATGGTGTCCCGTGGCTTCGCATTTTCACACCAGGCGAATGCTGAGGATGTACCTTAAGACCACGACCGCTTCCTCCCACTCCTACCTCTTTCCTATCCTTCCGTCACCGAGAACTTTTGATGTGATAGTGTGACGTTGAATAACTGGCAACAGAAAAGAGCATTACAATAAACAACAAATTATCAACGCATAACAGATGTCACTTCGTTGAAAACACGAATACGGACTTAAGAAAAAATCGACACAGCACCAAACAAATAAGTAGTTTTCCGAACATTAACACTGTGATCCATTATCCTATTATGCATCATTCACCAAAATATTGAAGTTGACTAAAACTAACACTACACACATCCTATAACTCCTCTTTTGAAGTTTCTTGGCAATTTTTCATTTGAGATCGTATAATTGTTGATAAAATTACTGGCCAGAATTTTTACATAGTCCTTTATAATTTTTGACGAAGAAACATCACACTTCCACACATCACTTGAACAATTAATGTTACTTTCAAAGGTTAATACAAGGCTAAAACAAGGGCTCTATTTTTTCAGAAAGTTCCCCAAAATAAAGATTATGTCACTCATTTCAATACTACTCTCTCTGTAATTACCAAGGTGACTTATCAGAATTTCACATTTTCTCTATCTCTCAAAATTGAGGTTGCCTTGCCCGTAACATCCTAATATCAACTTTAATTTATCTGCTAGTAAAGCAATAATTTTAAAATACACTTGCACTTCTAGGTCACTCGTCACCGCAATCACGTTGAATAGATTCATTTTTGTCTTAAAAGGCTGAAAATATCTGTATCGTCTTCACACCAATGTTTAAATGCTACTTCGTCTCTCAGTGGCAGTTGCTGTTCATGCTTTTTAGGGCACCTTCTTCCTCGAGGTAAATAAATGTTATGCGAGAGACAGGTCTCAGTGGACAATTTAAGATATTTCCTAGGGAAGCGAATAGGTTCACTATTCTCAACGGGAAATATAATATCTTTGCGGACAATGAACTTAGAGTAAAATATTTGATGCACACGACAAGTTCATTTTTTACAGCAAAATTTTCCCTATCAATGCACCGAAACCATTTCTCTCGAAATGGAGAGGGCAGACATACGCGAAGAATTTCCGTAATTTGACCTGCAGAGAGGTACACAATACAGCACACTACATTCTAAGTAAACGCCAATAATTATAACACCACCTCTCAAACACAATGATAAACAAACACATAACCTGTACGGTACCACGTTGAAACACGAAATAAATAACCTACAGGTATTTTAAGCTTCCACGTAAAAGCGACTGGAGACAAAAATACTTCCGTATCAGTATTGAAAATCACGAAGTACGATCATATGCCCACTCGAAATACCTATTTCACAATTATTGCTTTAAACTCGTATCCACAATCACATTTAACCTACGCCTGGCCCGCACCCACGGCCATATTGTCATTAATCGAAACCTGCCTTGAGGTCTGAGGATTGTAGTTGGTCTTGCTCCAATCCTCAGATGTAATATAAAAACATGGCGGCCGAAGCAGCCGGATTGCTGGTATTGTTTAACACGAAAATATCACGTACATCTTATATAAAATAAGAGTTTTTTCAGTACATTGCTCAGAATTTAAAAAGGATGGTATTTCTGTAAGTGTCGTGTCACCAGTAACAAGAAATGCACTTTTTACTTTTCCTTAATTTCTGTCTGCCTGTATGTATGTATGTACACGCATCACCTGAAACGGCTGAAGAAAATTTAAAATCGGTAGGCAAGGTCTGAGAATAAATCGATACGATCTAGGCTATAAATAATTGTATTCACGCTGAGAAAAATGGTATTTTAGAGGAAGGCCTAAAATGTCATTCTCAAATATTTATGTTATTAGTGGTCCTATCTTAATGAAAATCGATATGCGATGTCGGGGAATAAGTCGCTATAATCTAGGCCATAAATAATTTTATTTGTGCTGAGTGAAATGGTAGTTTAGGGGAAGACCTAAAATTTAATTCTCGAATACCGTATTTATGTTATTAGTGGTTGTATCTATAAATACTACATAACTAAAGGTATATGGTACTAAATTTCTGATCATTTATGTCTCATACATTGTTACCGTACTGGCTATGATCACAGAGATATTCATGAATTTGGATTTTCGTTGTTAAGTCCATATAAGCGCAGAGCCACGAGAAAATTGGTAAACAGTATTTAATGAAAATCGGTATATGAAGTCTGAGAATAAAGAACTGCAGTCTACGCTATAAATAATTTTATAAGACGTCCTAATATCACAGAGCCGAAAGAAAACTAATTGTGAAGGACTACAATATAGAAAGCTCATAAAATGGATCAACAATAGCATTACGTTGACTATTGTTTGTTGTGATGTGCTTTGTGTCTTCTGTCGTCACTCATCTCCGACAGATAGGATTACTGCTGCTTTTCGTCACACCGACACAGAAAGGTCTTATGGCGACGATGGGATAGGAAAGGTCTAGGAGTGTGAAGGAAGCGGTCTTGGTTTTAATTAAGGTGAATCCCCAGCATTCGCCTGGTGTGAAAATCGGAAACCACGGAATACCATCTTCAGGGCCGCCGACAGTGGGGTTCGAATCCACTATTTCCCGGATACAAGCTCACAACTGCGCGCCCCTAACCACAAGGCCAACTCGCCCGGTCGTACCGAGTGTTGCAGCCAACCTGAATATTGGCGGGAGTTAGATGGGGAGTTAGATAACTTTAGCATGCCATTCCTCTGATTCATAAATTTTCTGATACTACTGGTACGTAACAAACTGTTTTATCATAACATTCGAGCTATTCGATTCCTACTCTGAGGCACTGATTGGAATGAGCAGTGTCCATATTTAACGGTATAATGGCAGAAGAGTGCGGTTTTCCTTTTGATCGACTATTTTATATGATAACATTGTATTTAATCGCTACATTCCTACTGACGTTTCTGTAATGACATATGTTGACTTCAGTTAGGAAAACCACAATGTCAGTCTTTCTGAGAATCCCCTATCGAAGCACGGGTATATCAGCTAGTATTATACACTGACTGACAGAGCAAATGCAACACCAAGAAGGAGTGGTTCGAAAGGGATGAAAGTTGGGGAAAAAACAGAGACGGCACGGACGAATAATTGATGTTTATTTCAAACCGATATGAAGGTTACACAATGCGCACGGCATCGACTCAGTAGGATGTAGGACCACCGCGAGCGGCGATGCACGCGGAAACACGTCGAGGTACAGAGTCAATAAGAGTGCGGATGGTGTCCTGAGGGATGGTTCTCCATTCTCTGTCAACCATTTGCCACAGTTGGTCGTCCGTACGAGGCTGGGGCAGAGTTTGCAAACGGCGTCCAATGAGATCCCACACGTGTTCGATTGGTGAGAGATCCGGAGAGTACGCTGGCCACGGAAGCATCTGTACACCTCGTAGAGCCTGTTGGGAGATGCGAGCAGTGTGTGGGCGGGCATTATCCTGCTGAAACAGAGCATTGGGCAGCCCCTGAAGGTACGGGAGTGCCACCGGCCGCAGCACATGCTGCACGTAGCGGTGGGCATTTAACGTGCCTTAAATACGCACTAGAGGTGACGTGGAATCATACGCAATAGCGCCCCAAACCATGATGCCGCGTTGTCTAGCGGTAGGGCGCTCCACAGTTACTGCCGGATTTGACCGTTCTCCACGCCGACGCCACACTCGTCTGCGGTGACTATCACTGACAGAACAGAAGCGTGACTCATCGGAGAACACGACGTTCCGCCATTCCCTCATCCAAGTCGCTCTAGCCCGGCACCATGCCAGGCGTGCACGTCTATGCTGTGGAGTCAATCGTAGTCTTCTGAGCGGACGCCGGGAGTGCAGGCCTCCTTCAACCAATCGACGGGAAATTGTTCTGGTCGATATTGGAACAGCCAGGGTGTCTTGCACATGCTGAAGAATGGCGGTTGACGTGGCGTGCGGGGCTGCCACCGCTTGGCGGCGGATGCGCCGATCCTCGCGTGCTGACGTCACTCGGGCTGCGCCTGGACCCCTCGCACGTGCCACATGTCCCTGCGCCAACCATCTTCGCCACAGGCGCTGCACCGTGGACACATCCCTATGGGTATCGGCTGCGATTTGACGAAGCGACCAACCTGCCCTTCTCAGCCCGATCACCATACCCCTCGTAAAGTCGTCTGTCTGCTGGAAATGCCTCCGTTGACGGCGGCCTGGCATTCTTAGCTATACACGTGTCCTGTGGCACACGACAACACGTTCTACAATGACTGTCGGCTGAGAAATCACGGTACGAAGTGGGCCATTCGCCAAAGCCGTGTCCCATTTATAGTTCGCTACGTGCGCAGCACAGCGGCGCATTTCACATCATGAGCATACCTCAGTGACGTCAGTCTACCCTGCAATTGGCATAAAGTTCTGACCACTCCTTCTTGGTGTTGCATTTGCTCTGTCAGTCAGTGTATAACGGCGGTAATTTAATATGATAAATGTAACATCGTAGGGAAAATTACTTTTACACGTATGAAAACGCTTCGCCAACAGGTACGCACCACGTATAATCAACTAGAATCACATACATTCTACTATAAAAGAGACCAACATGCTGATTATTTAGACATTTTGATTCGTCAAATAACGTTTTCTCTTAGATTTCACTTCGCTGGATAGATGAAAATACAAGATAAAACTGTTAAAATGATATTTCTAACATAATTTTAAATGTTTCAAAATAAATTAAGGTGCGAAATTCCTCGATTTATTCGCTCTCATGAGAACTGTGAAACACAAACATAACTTCTTGCCTTAGTTTTGAAGTGGTAGATAATTTCTTAAATTCACCACCCAATGAATGGGAAGTACACCCGAAATCATAATGTTATTCGTTTTACGTCCTACTAACTATATTTTTTACGGGTTTCGGAAACGTCGAAATGCCGAAATGTAGTCCTGCAATAGTTCCTTTACGTGCCAGTAAATCTACCGACATGAGGCTGACGTATTTGAGCACCATCAAATACCACCGGACTGAGTCAGGATCGAATCCAGCAACTTGGGATCAGAAGGCCAGCGTCTTAACCGTCAGAGTCACTCAGATCATTGCTAGTTTTTTGATAATTGCTTTACGTCGCACCGACACAGATAGGTCTTATGGCTACGATGGGATAGGAAAGGTCTAGGAGTGGGAAGGAAGCGGCTGTGGCTTTAATTAAGTTACAGCCCCAGCATTTGCCTGGTGTGAAAATGGGAAACCAAGGAAAGCCATGTTAAGGGCTGCTGACAGTGGGGTTCGAACCTACTATCTCCCGAATACTGGACACTGGCGCACTTACGCCACTGCAGCTTTCGAGCTCGGTGTCACTCAGATCAAGTACACCCGAAATGATTATGTTAACATGATGTTAATATAATGTTGACATATGGCATAACAGCACTTCACGCAATGATAGTAACCTTAGTAATGAAACGTTCAGACACTAAAGATATAGCCTAATAGGTTTTTAACCCATTAAATAACATGAGTGGAAAAACTCTATTGACTAAACATTGATATTTAACCACATGCACGAGCTTCAGTTCGGCACAGTCAGTTTAATAACTGATAGCCACAGCATGAATCGGAAGGTGTTGGCAGTGTAAAACCCAACGTTACAAACCCAGCTAATCCCTCTAAGTCACTATTTATTTTGTGTAACAGTATACAGATTGCTCCATCCGTCACACTTATAAGTTTTGTTATACTCCAAGATCCAGCCAAACATTTCCGCAGGCAAAGCACAGATTATTGTAAAATACACTTGCATCTAAATCACTAGACACTTTGAAGCACATAGACACTGACGGAATAACACAATATCAAGTACATTCTATCTAAGTTAATATTTTTCGAGGAACACGAATAGTTTGGAAGTAGAGGACTAGATTTCCTAACCTCAGACTTATTCTCAAAATGATGTATGCACGCTACGGTTTTGCCATGGACTTCAAAATAATTACGATGTATATTCCTAATCGATTTCTCTTCTAATGTTCTATTTCGTAGGAAACTTAAGAATAGTTGTATGAGAGGCATTGCCGTAGTTAGACTAAAAACTGGTCCACTTAATGCACTCATGTTTTAAGGAGTAAAAATACGATCCAAACAAGCACATTCTCACATTACTGCGTATAATTACAGATCCTATGTACCCACCGACTCATATAAATACACTCGCACACTTATATTCTACAAAGAAACTAACATTTATCGTCAAATTTAATAAAATTACACCGACTACATACGATAACAACAAACCAAAACAAACCCACATTTCCAACAATTTCGGCTACTCGATTCGCCATCTTTGAACAATCGAGAGTAGCATTAACTTAGAGCATTAATACTATAGAGTGCGCTTAGCGCCACCTCGTCCATGTTGCGACTTGAAGCCAACATCTCGATCAGCTGACTGGGGGGTAGTTCGATGCAGAGAACGAGAGGATATAAGGAAATTGTCAAACAGTGACATTCGAAAAGGCGGCGAAATCGGAATAGGATATGTACCCTGCTTAGCTGTTGTGGTTAAGCGTTAATTACAATAAAAACCGTGGACATGAATGCATAATTACGACGGAAATGTTTAAAACCAAAAGAGACCTACGATAGGATACACCCTCATTATGATCGTTTTTATTCAAGTATTACATCCCCGTGAGTAACACTAATTGTTTAATGTTAATTATTTATTATAATGTAAGAAGACAAGTAATTTTTTCCAATTACCGCATCATATTGGGATTAATAGCTGAAAGCTAACCTCTGAAAGTTGTCCGTAAGGAAGTGTAGCCTAATTTGAAATATTAATGCGACTGACATCTACAATGAACACTTCATAACTTCCAAAAACAACTTTAAAATACTGTATTTACCGTACTCGGTATACTTTTGACTGAAATAGGCTGACTTCAAACCAATGCCCAACAACACAAGATGCAAAGTGTGACACATAGCCTACAGGACCATTATGGAAAGAAAATAACACAAGTATCATACTTAAGTGAACCATACACCACCAACATATGGCAACAAAAATGAACTCTCCAGGGTAAACGATAAACAGGTACCATAACAAGAAATATTCACTTATCATAAGTTATAAAAATTCACAATACAGTAGGGTCAGCTGCATATCAATTTGGCACTGGTTGTAGTACCTATTTATGCTATGAAGCAGGGATCTGTTGTAATATGCTGCTTCAACAACAACAACAACAACAAAATAATACTAATACTAATAATAATAATAATAATAATAATAATAATAATAATAATAATAATAATAATAATAATAATAAAGGGATACATAAAATTCTACACAGGTAAAATTTCACTCCACTGCCACCTACTAAATTAAGCTTAGTTTAAAGCCCAACATAAACTAATGCACATGCCACATTTGAAGTACAGACGTGGCCAAATTATTAGAATAAAGTTCAATTTTAGTCTAATGGTGCCTAAAATGGCTGAATATGTCCATAAGTAGATAAGTGGTGGATTAATTCTGATAGGCATAACGGTACTTGATATATTTTGTACCTCTGGGATACTTTTGCTCGACAACAGTTGGCAAGAATGAAGAACAAATGAATGATGAAGTGCACATGTTGTTCAGCTGAGATTTCCCGCCTTGTGACTACTGCCGAGTGTTCATAGCTTTTGTGTTTCTGTTGTTTTGCACTGCAATTTAATCATTGTTTTTGTGTAATACAGTTCAACTAAAAGGTATTTTGAAGTATTCAAAGTGTGCTCTAACCCTGAGGAGTCAGTGGTGTTCCATTATTGTATGAGTGAAATATTTTGAGGTTATGGGGAAAAAGTGTGACCTTTCCCCAAGAAAAATTGGCATAGTAAGGACCTTACTTGATGAAAAGATTTACACACAACAAGCAATAGCCCAGAAATTAGGTATTTACAAACTTCAGTGAATAGAATTAAGAAACATGAAGATGGTGGACAAATATACGCTCAGGACCGAGCAGGCAAGTGTGGACGGAGCAAGATTTTGAGCCCCAGAAGCACGAGAAAACTTAAGAATCTTGTGATTAGTAATCGCAAACTTACAAGTACTGACCTGAGCAAGACAATGGAGCAGTGTGGGGTTAATATATACCCCAGTTCTGTACGAAGAGGGTTGTTCAACAGCGGCTTGAAAGCAAAGAGACCACGAAAGAAGGCTAAGATTACACCTTCTATGGCTTTCCGGCGACTTCAATGGGCCAAGATTCATCAAAACTTCTCGGCGGATGACTGGAAGAAGGTATGTAGTATTTCAAAGGTTTTATAATCATTTTGTGAGCTAAAACCTGCTAATATATTCGATCCACTTTTATGATTACATGGAATACAAAAGTACCTGCCATTGTTTGCTACATTTTACAACACTGTAATGGACCAGTTATTAGAGGAAGCTTTATTTCTTTCATCAGGTATGCTTCAGCGATGAAAGTATCTTTTCCATCGGAGAAGAGACCAGCCAATTTGTGAGACGAAGGGAGGGAGAGGCGTTCAAGGTCGACTGTATACAGCAAACCGTGAGACATCCTACGGCAATTATGGTGTGGAGTGTCATGTTATGGCATAGTTGCGGGGAAATGTACATTGTTGAAGGGACAATGAAACACGACCAGTACATAAAAGTGCTGAAAAACAAGCTGATACCGCAAATGGACCAATGATATGGGGGAGAAGACTGCATCTTTATGCAGGATGGTGCCCCATGCCACAGAGCAAAAAAAGTCATGGATTTTTTGAACAGAAGGGCATAGAGTTACTGGATTGGCCTGGAAATAGCCCAGATATTAACCACATTGAAAATCTATGGGCTATTGTCAAGAAAAAATTGAGAAAGACAAAAATAATAACACGGGATGAGGTCATTGCTAAGGTCCAAGAAATCTGGTTTAAGGACGCTGACATCAGAAATGCATGCCAAACACTGATTAATGGGATGCCAAGGCGAATCAAGGCCCTCATTCAGTCTGAAGGGTGGCATACAAAGTACTAAAACAACAATCTCCTTAATTTGTCAATGTAACAAAAATTTATGTCAATAAATTCTGAAAATTCAATTTTATTCTAATAATTTGGCCACGTCTGTAGGCCTATAAATAGGAGGTCACATCTGATGAAAAGAAAACATCCTGCAGCATTCAGTAATGTTGTTCCCAAAATACAGAAACAAGACATGCCAATATAAAAGTAATTTAAGAATGAATTTCTATAAAGATCAACCTGACTCATAGACAGAATGATTAGAGGGAATATGCCTAAAAGTAGAACACTAATACAAATCAGTGAAACTAGCATACCACACCGGTATCCTCTTACATTAGCAACTTGAGTCTATATTGAACCCATGACCTTTGTGCCCTAAGGACATTATGCATAAATCGACAATCATTTAAAAGTTGGATTCTTGATAGCATGGATTTGACACGTGACGAGGGGGTGATTACCTTCGGTCCCACGCTCTGGGGTACGTGACGTCAGCCACACGTGTCAACGGCGGAAGAATCTCAAGTCATTTTTGTGAACTATTTCAAAGCGCGTTTACATGGCGAGAACCAAGCCAAGTCAAAAAATATAGTGCCTATCAAAGGGGGTCAATCATCTCACAAATCGAACCCGTAAACATTTTAAATGTCCATGAACACTACCGCCAGAAATGTAGCAAGCATGTAGTCACTTTCAAAACTCTTGAAATTACAGTTTAGGTAAGTCAGAAAATTTATAGAAATTTTCTTGGCGGCAAAGGGAGATATCCGAAGAGAGGGGGTAACTGCTATAAATATGAAGGGACGCCATGACGAAGTCTCCTTCTCCGGCATTTGTGAAACAAAGCGGACGAAAAATCGTTGAGCTGCTCTGCGAAATCAAACAACGAAAGTAGACTGAGTTCAACTGCAGATTTCGGCCAGTGTGGCTAGGTCTTGTCTCCATGAGGAGATAGTTTTCTTGAGTGAAATAATTGTACCAGATAGGACGGTCAAAGAACTGAATAAATTCTTATGTGATTAAGTAATTCGTGTGCGGAAATAATTATAGTCCATCGTGTGCGCTCAGCAAACAAGTGAAGGGTATTTTCTTTTTTTTATGCTTTATTCCAGGAAACCTGAAGAAACATAATGGTTTGTAAAGCCATGAATGTAAAAATGGCAAAATAAAATGCCAGGGTCGCAGGTGAGCCCTATGACGAACACTGGCGTGAAGACATGAGGTAGGTGACTTTCCATCTTACTACCTCTTATATCTTGTCTCATGGTCTCTAAAAGTGTATTTGAATGGGGATATACGACGCAGTGGTCACCCCTACTAAGTTTTGTAAATGCGAGAGTACGACTAAAAGAGTCATTTGTTTTATTTCCCACTTGGATAAATTTTTGAAGTCTGGCGAGTGCCGTATAATGTTGCAAACGTTATTGAATAGGGTTTCGAAGTGATATCACGTCCAATGTAGATCGTCATCCGTGTGAGTGTACTGCCTATATTTTGTGATGCTAAATTAAGATGTTCATTCGACGTAAAATTTTTCTGTCTGCAATTTGACGTTAATAATAATAATCCATGGTTACTCATTTTCAATCGAGTGGAAGCGCGCTGTCGGGTGAGAACCTAGGGTGATGAATTTGGTCACGGAGAGAAACGTTTTTCTAGGCCCATTTTAAACTCTGTCTGACTGACAATAAAAAGATCTAGTAGAATGTTTCAGTCATTTTCTCGTAAAAATCAAGTTATTAAATACGATATCCTTTATGCGAAGTTATTCATGATTAATGCATTGTGCGATATTAGACGTCGAGATTTCTAGTGAGGATTTTATTCCAGTTCTTTGCCGATGATAATTGTGGAGCTGGGAAACAGAGGTTAGTTTGTTGATATGAGATTTGTGAATCAGGTTGGACCTGTCATTGAAGGCGGGACATGGAAGCCCGAGGAATGTTTTATATGAGTTGAGATGAGATGTGCGAATCAGGTTAGAGTCCTGTCATTGAAGCCGGGACACGATAGCCCGAGGTATATTTTATAATGTTGGAAATGGAAAGAAATACATAGAAATCCATAGCAGTGTTAATTCGCGACGCGTATAATTAGTGTGGGCATCTTGAAGCTTAATCTGTGCATTTTGTTGGTTAGAATATCGTATTTGTTTAATTTTGTCGGCAGAGTTTAAAGGGAGCATTTTGAGAAGTCAGTCAGGTAGAATGAACCGGGTGTTTCACATCACTGACAAGCGAACTTGGGGGTGAGAGGCCTCAGCTGATAGGGGGAAAACAGCGGGGATATAACGGGACAGGCGTGGAATTGAGATTGTACTGTATTCTCGGCCGGGGAAACGTTAAAATGCTGGATTTAGTTGAAATTCATAGCCGGTAATGATCTGAGTATTGTGAAATACTGTAAAATTTGTTTAATTGGGGACGTAATGAACATTTGAAATCACGAACTTTGAGTATAAGGAACAGAGTAACCAAATTCAGGGTTGTCCAAAATATAGAGCGATGGTCGTGATGACTGGTTTGTCTGTGAGGTGTGTGCAAAATTCATAAAAGGGTATGACGAGATATGACATCGTAATTATATGGCGAGTTGTTTGGTTGGTACGTAGATTCTTAGGATATCCAAGTGTTAATAACGGTTAGGACTAGATTAGATTTTAAAGTGTGAAATCATGAGACAAGATATATAACTGGACATGAATTATGTAACAATTATTTTCCAGCCAGATAAATATCACAAAATTGAATTCACATCACAGCTGCGTAGGAATTTGTGAAGAAACCAGAGTCCGCGGAGATAAAACTTGTTGTTCTTTAACATTTCGCTATATCATTTAAATTTATTTATTTATTAAATTCAGTGAAACCGCATTTTGAAATAACTTTAATCAAGCGAATAACTTGGAGATGCATTCTGGAAATTTTAGTTTGTTTTCTGGGGAATATTATAAATATAAAGTAACGATTAAAGGGACATATCCGAAGGAAATGGATTTTACTGCCACAAAGTTTGTGAGCATTGCTATTGTTGTAATTATTGAACTTTGATTGATTGAGCAGCGAATGTGCTGGGATAGTAAAGTGGAAACTTTGGTCATCAACCGGTGTAACTTAATTGTGTTTAGCCTTCAGCCTAGAAACTTGGATGGTCAGGGGGTCATCAACCTCAGTGACTTAGATTAGGGCCATATGCCATTGTAGCCTCATTTCCTTGCGGTCATCATCCACAATGACTTTAAAGTAACTTAGATGATTAGATGTCGGTCCATGACATAGACGCAGGTCACATCGATTCAATTAAGGGTCCATGCCGTAGAACCACTGTGTGGCACACACCGATTAGACGGCCTTAATTATACCCAGAGTCCAGAGTTCGTGTTACGAGGGCTGGACCATAACGAATCACTATGATGGTACATGTAGTCTCACATGGAAGCCGAATTTAAGGATTTCCAGACTTTCCTTTCTTAAATAATTAATAATTGTGACAATGGTTTCTAGTAAGAATGCCCATCAGGCAGTTACGTTAAAGTCTCACACCAGTGTTCTGACCATTATGTTAAAAATGATTGTGGTGTCCAGTGGACACAATTGACTTCTATGATACCGTTGACATATCAGATTGCTTCAGAATTTTCCTGAATAAATAGGAATCTTTTAAACAGACCTTTCATTCCAGTAGATAGATTAGAATTACTGAACCCTACCTTTACCTCAGCAAGTGACGAAGAACCCGATACGACCCAAGAGACAGATCTCATGAACTTTGCTGATAGGTAAGAAAGGTAGGTATCCCTCTATATGGACCTAAAGGGTTCAGTAAAAATATTCCAAGTCATAGGAAGCATAGAAATCCTCATATAGTCCTACACACTCTAACACGTTTATATAGCAAATGCAATAATTATATTATAAAGCAGCCTACCTTATACACTGGTTCCTGAATAGAACAGTCTTTGTGTGAAAGCTTCGTACCCTCACACTGTGAAGTTTTTCTGTTTCAAGCCGTGCTTTATGGTGTAACCTCACTTTAAAGTATTCCATCAAAACTGCTCGCTTCAGCTGATGAATGTGGTTGTCAAGGGGCGGAGAAGCAAATGTATGCTCCTGAAGTTCATCAAACACTTCTCTCTTAGCATGGTTCAGTACTGCCATTACAAGTATATTTAAAGGGTCCTTCATCCTTGTCATTTTGTGCTGGAATTGTCGCATCATCTTTTCACCTTCCCTGCAGAGGTATATCACATTTAATGATGGGATTGAAAGGCCACCTCTGTTTTTCCTCTTCAGGAGTGCTGAATGTGAAACTGCTGTTTGGAGAACCACCTTACAAACATCACATTTAACTGCTTTCTGTAATCTTTTCACAACAAAACCTGCTATATATTCCACTACATCCTCAACATACAGTGTCAGGTTGGCTGGGTGTGGAATGTAGTCATGATCATGACTAACAAAAAGTACACCAGTACTGTTGGCAGGCAGATGAATCGGATCACCAGTTATTTGACTGCGGTCTCTACAATTCATAATAACAGTAGGGTCAACTGCAGAGCAATAGGCACTGGTTATAGTACCTATCTGTATATGGTGCAAAAGTATTTTATATGCTGCTTCAAACTGCCTAGATGTGGGGTTGTTGTTATGACCACCATGACTCCTAATGGCACTAAAAAATACTTCGAGGTGATCCTGACTAAGTTTGTAGGTGAGCAGAAAATGCATCTTCAGCTGTGGCAGGTTCAAAATTGAGTCATACACTCCTAAGGCAGACTTTAGAAACACAATCAAACCTATGAAACCAGTTTTCCTAGAGCACTTCACTAGACAAACACCACCATCCATCTCTTGCAGTGATTGTATATATTCAATAGCCTCCTGAATGTAGGCCCTCGTACTGTGGATGTTCTCTGCGTTAAATGGTTTCTGCCATCCCTTTGAACAAAGATTACGGCTGTTCAAGATATCGAATATATTGTTCATGAGCCTAACAAATTTTACAGTCTCCTCACACCCTTGAAACTGAGGAAGATTTAAGTCTCTGTCACACTATGTCATTGCACTTGCAACACTTTCACTGAATGTTTGTGTGGCGAGCTTTACTTTCATGGGTTCCTTCTCACAGTGAATGTGCCTTTTGGAAAGTTTTGCTCCTAGATGAAGGCCCTCGATATTCTGAAGTTTCTCTAACTCTTCTAAGTACCCCCAATCTATGACATTATCACCCCTGGCAAAAGTTCTCTTAGCTCCTAAAGTATTCCTCACTAATTTTATAGCATGTCAAGCATCTAGAAGAATAAACACTTTAGAATCATTTGAGGGATTTTCAAACCAGTTCACCATATTATTTTCATCAAAAGAAGCTCCCAAACAACGGGCCATGGATAAATTAGAAGCAGCACCATCAAAAGTAAGTGACACTACAATTATATTTAGGTCATTTAAAAATTTAAGGCACTCAATCACTAGGTTTGCTCTCTCCGAGCCACTTAAACCGTTAATCAAAAAATAACCCACTGGAATTTTCCAGTGTCCATTTAGTGAGACCACCATAAACACTAAAGCCTCCTTGGCTTCTGGTAAATCCTGATCCTCGATTTCAGTTCCACAATTCACATAACCAAGTAATTGTTTTCCATCAAATTAAATGTGCTTCCGGATGCACATTTCATCCATCATCAGTGCACACACTAGGGGCTTTCCACTGATAGCCATCTCCTTCCCTTTTGAAATGAGAGCAGTTGCGGCCTCTGAACTGAATCCTGGCTTACCATCCACCGACTGATACCACTTCCGCAGTGTACCTTGGATGGGGCAAACCATGAGGAAATACATCCCTCAAGTAGCTGTATGCACGACTTGAATAGAAATTCGATGTAAGTGCAAAGCAGCGTAGTTCAGGAGGATACTCTGCTCTTGTATCACCATCCTTTGTTCGCATCAGAAGTTGGGCAGCAGCAGGAGAAAGACTTTTCTGGAACAATGGAAGTTTAAAGGTGCATTATGCTTTTTCACAAGTTAATTTATGGTATTACATTATTTTTGAAATATTTGTTTAACAGAGATTGTGATACAATAAAACAAATTACAGACTTCTAAAGGCTCCAAATTTTATGTATGTGTGTCTGTCTGTTAGGTCATCAACGTAGAGACTGTTTGGATCCTCAAATAGCACCACCAAAGGCTAGCGGATATAGGGAAACCGAAAAAAATATTTAAGCTGTTGTTTTCTTACCTCAAGCGTGCAAGCAGCATCTTCAGTTATCATCATTTTCTCCTTCAGATGGTTTACTAAGGCTTTCCCATTCTGCAACTGATTAATAGCTCGCCGATACTTCTGCCTTTCCAATTTCAGCTTCTTATGGGATTTATGAATAACTTCCCTGGCAACCTGCATGAAGGTCTGGGCTTTCCTTGGTGACTTTACCATTTCCTCAGTGTAATCACCAACATAAGATTTTCTGAACACCTTTGTTTTAGGAAGAGACTCATTCTCCTCTTCCTGAGGAACACTGAAAAAATATGAAAATTATAAGGGTCAACAACAAAAATGTATTACCTATGTGTAATATAGTAACCTAATATGCTGCAATAGATGTTGCAGTTGAAAAAAAATGTTGGTACTGCTTTTGGCTTCAGTTTAACTCCCACACCAAATGCTTCATTATCAAAACATTCCGGTGAAAAATGCTTAGAGCATAATCTTGAATGCTTTCCAGGCATGAAATTCTCTCTTCTTAATGCAACTACCCATTGCTTTTTCCTTGTCTCATCAGCAGGAAAACTGAAATCAATAAAAGTACAGTATTCAAAATTGCTGTAATCGGGAAACTGGAACTGTAACCAATACAATAAACGTACGTATTCTACAGACACCTGAGAACAACTGTAGGAAACCCTCACATCATCAACATATTTACGTAAATATTTTACTTACCCGTGAAAGGAAATGCCAGATCCTTTTTTGAAGGTCTCCTTGTATCCATACGCTACGCAATAGTGCACCATCGCTTCATTAACAGTAGCTAAAAATCACTTTTAAGTACGCTGATTACTATTCTCGCCTATAACACAATGTTCAAAACTCTCGCACTACCCACCAGTCAGCTGATTGAGATCCTTGCTTCAAGAATGTGACGTCATCAGCCATCTATTGGATATATGATCGAAGAGCATTAAGGCCTGAGGATTCACAGGAATTTGCGTGCTCAGTGATCTGTTCAGGTTCAGTCACGCAGTGACCGTTGTACGGTACACTACCTTAGTAGTGCGAGTCAGTGGTGCGCGGTAGTGGTAATCACTTGTGTTTTGCTTAAGTGTGGTGAAGGAGTGAGAAGTCATGGAGACCGATAGTGGCGGAACGTTGAAAGTGGCCGGGCATAATCTACGAGTGGAGCGTGAGATTGTCGTCCCCATGGATGAGGAATCCATAACTGATTCACATAGTAATACGACACAACAGCAAGGTTCTCAGTCATCTGAAACTACTGTACAGAGGCGTAGTACGGAAGTGGCAGACCGTTCTAATCCAGAACAACTTAACAATCAATCCGAGGTGTCCCCAGTAACTTCTCCCCCGGAATATTATAATCGCTTTCATCATGGAACCTTCTTTGTATTCGTTGAATCCATTAACGATCAAAACATAGGCAGTTTGCACTCTATGGCACTTGGTCGCCGATTCTATGAAACTAAGCTCAACGTCAAATCTATCCAACGTAAGGGACGCAATACACTACAAGTCACTTTCCATACGGCTTCTCAAGCCAATGCCTTTTTTAGTAACCCCATGCTTGAAACCCTAAAAATTAAAGCTTATATTCCATCTTCACAAGTGTTACGAGTAGGCATTATTCGTGGAGTTGAAAAAGGCCTATCGAATGATGAAATTTTACAGTATCTGGAATCTGAGGCACCGGTTAAAAGCGTGCAACGTCTTAATCGTCGTGCAATTCAAGATGGAGAAACCCAATACCTTCCTACAGGTTCTATAAAAATAGCTTTCAGGGCTCAAACGCTAGCCTTATATAAGGTGTATATGGCAGTTGAACCTTACATCTTTTCACGTATTCGCTGTCGTAAATGCCAGCGCTATGGACATAAAATTCGGCAATGTCAAGCCAAAAACGCACGTTGTGGGAAATGTTCGCAGCAACATGAAACCCAGGCTTGTACTGAGCAATTCACGCAATGCGCCTACTGTAAGAAAAATCATGTTACGGGTTCCTCAACTTGTCCTGAACACAAGTATCAAGTTAACATTAAAGGGTTAATGAGTACTGAATACCTGTCTTTTCCCGAGGTTAAAGCTCGAATTGCCCTTCCAATTTACCATTCCGAACAACAAGAACAGCAGTTCCCTCCACTACCATCGAATCCCTCATCTCCTCCGACACCAAACCCCCGTAAATGTAAGTTTACTCAAGTCATCATGCAATCTCCCCCTCCTACACCCGAGCCAGGCTTTGATCGACAAGGATACATGGCCATCCTGCGAAATGAGCCTTCGGTTCCAGTAAATTCATTCCCGTCAACGAGTGCCATGCAACAACCTCTGCACTTATCATACCCATCAAGTTCGTCACCATCTAATGGGCAGCAACCTTCCGCAGCCCCCCAAGACATAAGCTATCCTCCTACCAAGGAACGACTTCAACAAGTAATCCAGCAATTGCTGGTAATGTTAATTCAAAGTATGAGCCACGAGCCTCAGATTCACCATGTATTATATAAACTACGAGATTCTATCATGAACATTCTTGCATGATTACAATACTCCAATGGAATTGTCGAAGTTCCACCTCTAAACGGCATGAATTACAAATATTAATAAACGAAACGCAAGCTAATATTATTTGCTTACAAGAAACGTGGTTTCAACCACATTTCATTTTCAGATTAAGAGGTTATCAAGTATTCCGATACGATGGTAACCGTTTTGATGGAGTCGCCACATGTGTACAAACTTCATTACCATTTACACAATTCCCTTTGCACTATTTCATTCCACACACTAATGCAGTAGGGATAGTACACCATAATACTTGTTTTATAAATATCTATTGCCCCCCCCCACATTTACATTACTCAGAATCAATGGAAGCAATTTTTCCAACAATTTGCAACATTCCAACACCTTTTCATTCTCGGCGATTTCAATTGCCATCACACTGAATGGGGGTGTATCATAGATACAATAAAAGGCTCCAATTTACTTGCTACCTCAAATCATCAGAATCTGTTTATTTTAAGGGGACCCGGACCTTCCTATACCGCCAATGTTAAATGTAAGGAATATTTCCTTCTAAACTATTAACACCAGAATGATGAAACTTTTACAGCAGCACTTATTTAACATCATGTATCATAGGGATTTTAATTTATTTCTATTTTCTGGAAAGATACTAATTATTTTGTTACTGAAAATAATCGGCACATTTTGACATAGTTTCTTTGACATAAAATGCATAATCAATTAAGTAGAACAATAAGGCTATGATAAAAGGTGTATATTGTTATTGTTTATAATCCCTGAAAATTTGAGGTTTGTATCTCCAATAGTTTAGGAGAAAATGTTCCTTATGTGGCAAAAAAGTAAACTTGTGGGAAACGAGGTTCAAACTTTCAATTAGCTTTCTAGTGGAGTCCAGCACCATAAGAGGGGTTTTCACTGTCACTAGACATTTCATCATCTAGCCTTCTTTTAACAGCTTTCATTGTTTGTCTGGCTTGCCTCTCACACTCCTTTTATTTCCTTTCAGCATTCAGTTTCCTTTCATTGTCCATCGACATCATAGCACGGACCATGTACTTCCCGGGCGTCACTCCCAACTTCTGCAGTACATCACACTTTACAATGTTACCTTTGTTATATGTAGCAATGGCATCATATGCACCAAAATGAAGAATAAGTATTTCCACAAACACATTTTTGGAGATTCTGGTCCAAATGACATTATTCACACTTTCATTTTGATTTTGCGTACGTCCATGGAGACATTTTTCAAGAGTTCAGTTGTGGAAAGATCGCGGAAAATTGGCTTTATAGTCTTCATGACAGCTTCTGGTAGACTATGATGATGCGTGTATACACGTTCAGATCCCTGATATTTGTTGTACTTGCACCAGGAATTGGGTCTCTTTGGGCATAGTCCATGTAGTGGTTTCTCGTCAGTCGATAGGGTGTGGTAGAACAATGCCATTACAGCTTTCTTCATTGCCTCAACACAGTGGGTATTTTGCCTTATCGCCAGTCCATAGTCTCTCTTCAGTCTGTTGATTGTCTCATCTGTCAATCTTTTAGCTCCACCCAAAGGTTTTCCATCACTTAGTATCTGGCCCTTCATTGTGGTCTTCAGTCGACGCAATCTTGCTCCCATACGTTTCTGAACGTGCCCTATGCACTCCTGTTTAGTAATGGTGACATAATTTCCATAAGGTTTCAACGCAGATACAGCAGCAAATGACTTGGAATCACCATCACCCAGGAACTGTACGTATCTGACATTGTACCACTGGAGAGAGCGACTGAAAATATCTTTCACACCAGCAACTTCCATGCCTCCACTAGATCCACTGTAATTCTTTCGACACATGTCTTCATGCTCATCCTTTAGTCTTTTAGGACACCTACAGTGCTTAGATTTAATTACAACATCTATAACCTTTCCAGTATCAACACTTGTCGCCGTAATCACCCCATTTTGTGAAGCGTGACCGCGTTTCTGCCAAGTACCGTCTAGTGCGACAGTCAGGTCCCGAGGATTCTGAGCATCTGGGTTTTCTTTATTTAGTTCCACAGCCTCTTCCACTGCTTCTTTCATGGATTCTTGAGCAATATCTTCAACACAGGATCCAACAACAAAGTTATATTTTGAGAATTTCCTTGGTGGTGGTGGTAGATTCATTACACCGCAAAACATTGGACCTGCAGTTGAGCCCTTACCGATTGACCTCAGAGCATAAACACATCTAATATTTACATCATAGTACGTGCTTTTCTCACTACCAGTTTCATCTTGGCCTATTTGTACATGTTCTGAACTCCAAAATGAAACACTGTGATGACAGTCAGTACAATGGAGACAGATTTCTGCAGCAAGTCCTTTGTGACGCTTGACAGTCAGTGACATACTCATTTTGAAACATTCCTTACATAGTACTGAATTGTCTATCGCCTCTGAGAGCAATGAAATGTTTATTATTTCATTCACATTATCCTCACTGCACTGTTCCAATAAACTGGAATATTTTTCAGTTGATCCATATAACTTCTTGCTTGTGTTAGGCACCGGAGTCGATAACACTTCATGCATAACCTCACTATTTTCAGAATTATTACCTACGGTATGAGAAATTGTCAAAGTTCCACTAGTGTACCTCCCAGGAGGCTTCTTTTTATAAACTCTATTACTAAATCGAGGCATGTTTGATAAGTTCCAGTTACACAACAGAAAAGTAGCACAATACTTGCAATAACAACCAAATTACTCAATGTAAACAAGAATATCCAAGGAATAAAGCAATGCTATAAAACAATTGCCTATCAAGTCATGTAGCCAACACAAGAAACATGTCCTACATACATAATACAATCACTTTGGAAAGACAGAGGTATGAACAAGAATCTTTTCACTGAATACGTGTCCATGGAAATTATGTGTGGTGACACGCCCACTACAACACATTATTAAAAGATATTTTTTTAATACTTGGAATTGAGCTACTGGGAAGATTGATATGTAATTTTAAAGAGGAAAAGCTGTAGTATTTTTGTCCACAATAAACTGAAAATCGAAAATTTCATCATTTCTAGGGTCCGGGTCCCCTTAAACGATGGTTCCCCGACCCGTTTAACTCCGCCTGGATCTCCACCCAGTGCCGTTGATCTTACATTATGTCGTCCAACCATGGTCCCTGTCACCACCTGGTACACATTATCTGATACCTACACCAGTGACCACTTCCCCATGATCATAATATATGGTAATCGCCCAATAATTTCCCTGTTTAAGACACCTTCATGTATACGTAATGTCCGATCTTATAAACATTTCATTATTTCAAACTATCGATTATATCTCAATCATATCTTGCAGCAGGAACACGAGTCACCTATTACCTTTCCAACCTTACTCCCTTATTTAACCCAATATTTAAATATGTTTCATCCGTGTCGACCGCTTAACGTGACGACCCACCCACAGAAATACGAAATAAAATGGTGGGATAAATAATGTCACGATCTCATTCAACAGCGAAAACAATTATTTAAACAATACCGCCAATCAATGACTCAGCAGCATTATTTCCAATTGCGAAATCATATTGCAAAAACAAAGCTTGTCTTTAATGCAAAAAAACGAAAAGCTTGGCAGTCTATTATTTCTACATTAACTCCTCAATTATCAGCAGCGAAATTTTGGAACGTGATCCGCATGATAACGCGAACATTCCGATACCAAACGTATTATTCCTATCCGCGACAAGTTTTAGAAGACTTTTTATATACCCTCGCCCCAGTATCAGAAAACCCGCCATTTCTACCCACCTCACAGGACAATTCTCGTTCTTTTAATTCGTTATTAAAGCCAGTTACATATAACGAACTACAATCTGTATTATGTACCTTTAATAGCTCGTCCCCAGGACCTGATGCCATTACTTATCTCATGCTCAGGGCCCTACCCCCTCACGCCCAAATTTATTTACTACAACATTATAATAGTATTCTTGAGACATTACACGTACCAACAACATGGAACGATTTTTTCATAACTCCTATATTGAAACCAACAAAACGACCTACCGAACCTGAAAATTTTCGTGGCATAGTTTTGGGATCATGTATACGGAAAGTCGTCTGTAAAATCCTCATGAAACGAATGGCGTGGTTATTGGAATATCACACACTATTACCTAAGTATCAGTTCGCTTTTAGACGTGGTAATAGTACACAGGAACCTATCATTATTTTCCTACTCGACATCTTATTGGCAAAATGGCGGAAACAATCTACCGTGGCAGTCTTTTTGGATATTAAAGGTGCCTATGATGCTGTGTTATTGCACATTCTCTGGGAGAAATTATTTATTTCTGGATTTTCCATCAAATTCCTTTCTATTTTAAATCGCCGGTTAACAACTAAATCAACTCAACACACAATTGAAAGCCGCTATACATCAAAAGGATTACCACAGGGTTCGATACTAAGTGGAATTTTGTTTGCCCTTTATATGAAAGATCTCTTATCTATTGTGACTCCACACGCTCGAATTCTAGCTTACGCGGATGATTATGTTATTTATTGTTCTCACTCCAACATTGATCATTGTAGAACCACAATATCTCGCGTTTTAAGTTTAGTCTTTCGGTGCCTAACAACCCATGGACTTTCACTTTCAATCGCTAAATGTGCAGCGATGATCTTTACAAATAAACGAACCTTTGATAAAAGCCCTATTAACTTTGATACCTATAGCATCCCCTTTGTCCCACAACACTTATATTTTGGCATATATATCGACCAAAGACTTACATGGCAACCCCAAATACAGTATTTAATTCGGAAATCTGATCGTTATATTACTATCTTACGAACGGTAACGAAACATGCATGGGGTGCTGACCCCTTGTCAGCATTACAACTATATCGTGCAACCATTCGGTCCATACTTGATTATAGCGCCCATATTATTGATTTAACCGCTAAACACAGTTTACTAGCTTTGGATCGTCTTCAATTTTCAGCACTACGTATCAGTGTGGGTGCCCTCCGAACAACACCAACTAACGCTTTACTAGTAGAAACTACAGAAGAACCACTGTATATTCGCAGGATAAAAATTTCAAAAAATTCCTACTTAAACATATTAGCAGATCGAACTCCCTTATCGTACCTAAATTAAAATTATTATATGAATATTATCAACAGCATACTCCACCTCATCATCAGTAGCCCGCCATATATATGGCGTATGCTGAACTCCACCATCTTACTGAAACTATACTTCGCACACCACGCGTAAATTTGTATTCATATGACTATGATATTCAAACATTCCGTCCTTCAATCATCATTGCCCCTTCTGATTCATTAAAACAATCAATGTATTCACCTCATCCCAAATTATACGCTCTTAAGAAATTTAAAAGTTCAATAACCTCACCAGATTGTCACCTTTTTACTGATGGGTCAAAATCGACTACTGGAGTCGGAGCAGCATTTTATGATCCACAAACACAAACTATCTTTAAATATCCGTTGCCTAATAATTTAACTATATTTACAGCAGAATTATATGCCATATATCAAGCTCTCTTATATGTCCAACAGTTGCAATCCAAAAAAATAAATATATTCAGCGATTCTCAAAGTGTATTACAAGCTCTCCAATCAACGAGCTAGAATAACATAGAGGGGCTGTATACCTGACATCACCGCTCCCTGCTTGAAGCAAGTTGATACGGGGCAGCCATGTTAACGGTTGTCAAAACAAAGCGAATTGGCGCGAGAGCATATGTTGAGGTGACAGGGAGATCGTGCATGCCAATTTAATTCCCTAAGTTTTAAGAAGCGAAAAGTTAGATTCTCGCTTTCAAGAATGCCAGCCGTAAGCTCAGCGTATGGTTGTACTAATCGGAGTAATAAAACCAAGGATATATCGTACACTAAGTAAGTATTACTGAATTATAGCCGAGATTCCCTTTTGTAATTTCTGTTTGTAATTAAATCCATTTTATTGTTTACTTAGCGAAAGTACGGATAGCCACGGTAATTATTTGTCGAATTTTGTTTCAGATTTCGTTTAAAGAACAAGGAATTAACTGAACAATGCGTTGTGAGGGCGAAAAGAGATAAATGGTATCCCACTCAATTCAGTTGCTTATGCTCTGTACATTTCCAGCCCTATTAAATTTTCATTCACATTTACAAATAAAGGAAATGGAACGGCCACCACCAAGAAAACGTAACCACAAAAAATCACTTATTTCGTTCAAACGTACACCAAGTATGATAAATACAGCATTTTACTGCTATTTTTGAAGTGTATACAGCCTTTATTGTAGATGTCTGTTGCCTTGGGTTTTAAAACTATGCCACACTTCATAAGGACAACTTTCAAGCTAGTAATCCCAGTATGATATGGTAATGGGAGAAACATGATATCCCCCTATATAATAATAAATAATTACACTAAACGATTATTGTGGTAAAGTATTCATGGGCCGCCTCTGTGGTGCACTGGTTAGCGTGAGCAGCTGCCACCCCTGGAAGCCCGGGTTCGATTCCCAGCTCCGCCACGAAATTTCAAAAGGGGCACGAGGGCTGTAACGGGATTCTATCAGCCTGGGGAGGTCAACTGAGTAGAAGTGTGTTCGACTCCCACCTCAGCCATCCTCGAAGTGATTTTCCGTGGTTTCCCACTTCTCCTCCAGGCAAATGCCGGGATGGTACCTAACTTAAGGCGAAGGCCGCTTCCTTCTCCCCCCACAAGGCCCCTGTTCAGCATAGCAGGTGCAGCCCTCCCTCACAGTTGTATCCCCCCGACCCAATGTCTCACGCTCCAGAACACTGTCCTTGAGGTGGTAGAAGTGGGATCCGTCGCTGAGTCCGTGGGA
The DNA here is from genome assembly GCF_040414725.1 of Anabrus simplex. NCBI lineage: Eukaryota > Metazoa > Arthropoda > Insecta > Orthoptera > Tettigoniidae > Anabrus > Anabrus simplex. The sequence goes on along the minus strand of NC_090270.1, from coordinate 256,727,666 downwards.
AAACCAACCCGGGAGGGTAAACAGATTAAGAAAGGAACACAGTACTCATGAGGATGCAATAATTTTAAAAATATTAACAGAATGAGGTTGCAACCTATTATAGGTGCCTATGATTTTAAGGTTTCCTGTCATAAATATTTATGTCCATCGTATTTATTCTAATTTACGCTTAACCACAACAGCCAAGCAGGGTAACGCTCTTGTTCCGATTTCGAGGCCTATTCGTATGTCACTGTGCGATGATTTCGAACTACCCTACAATCAACTGATTGTGATGTTGGCCTCATGCCGCAATATGATGAAGTGGTGGTATTCGTTTTCATGCTTCAAGCTTTCGGCAACGGACTTTAATTCTCCCCCAGCGATTCTAAAATGCGCATTTTCTACACTTTTCGTCATTTAACGGCCATGCCCCCTTGCTTGTGTGACAACAGGAAACATGGCGGACGTTCGTTCTATTAGGTTCACCCAGGCAGCGCTTCCGCCTCTCTATGTTATTCTAGCTCGTTGTCTCCAATCCTTCGCCCATAGTCAAAATACATATGTCTGCGAAGTTAAACACCTTATTTTACAACTCGAAACATCCGGTTTTGTTATAACGTTAATATGGATTAAAGGGCATAACCGACACGCAGGCAACGATATGGCCGATATAGCAGCAAAAGAAGCCAGTGCAGATACCGCGAACTTATTACAAATCAAAATCCCGATTTCTGACTTCTTTCCATATATTAAAAATGAAGCTAAACACACATGGTGCACAAAATGGCGTTTATCAGCTAGTACGAAAGGCCATTATTACTATCAAATTCAACCGAATATTCCCACACTTCCGTGGTTTGCAAATCGTACGTATACACGACGTCACATTACTAACATCATCAGACTACGTTTTAATCATGCCTTAACCCCGGTATATTTATCTCGATTTCAAATTACGAACGATCCAATTTGTTCCTGTGGAGAACCTCAGGGCGATAGTGACCATTTGTTTTTTCATTGCCCCCAATATGCACGCCAACAGGCTATTTTAATGCAGAAATTAATTAATGTCCACGTACCTTTCCCTACACCACTTTCAGCTTTGTTGTATCAACCTTCGCCTAAGATCATTGCTATCTTAAACGAATACCTTGATAACACTCACATCAAATTGTAATTACGATCTAGATTTTCAGTTTTTTTTTTCGACATGTTGGTAAAGTGGCATTTCTATAGTATATGTTCCGGGTGAGTGGATCTTGCACCAAGAGTTTTACTACTCTCCCATCTTGTACAGTGCAACACGTTTCTATTGCTCAAGATTAATATGTTATCTGTGTATTCGACCAGTACAGATAGTTTAATACTTTTATGCCCCTACATATACACGATATCATAGTGCTTCTTTCAGTTTATCTATCTAAGTGTAATCGTGCTAAAACTGGTTATTAATGATGTAAACGTGTGCTGTTGTGATACAAGTGAAATATTTCATTGGGCTTGTGACTGGGAAAGAATATATTGGTTCCCAAATAAATATCCGCAAGACAAGACAAGGTCTGAGGATTGGAGTCGGTCTTGCTGAAGCATTCGCTATTCGGCAGGCCCTATTATATGTTAAACTTCATGCTATACCCAAAACCATCATATTTTCTGATTCACTGAGTGTTCTGAAATGCATACATTCAACTCAAAATCACAGTTCGTGGTATGTTCTCAATATTAAAAAACTATTATTTAACCTAGATCAAAACCATCAGGATATAACGTTGGTCTGGATTCCAGGACATTCTAATATTCATGGTAATCTTAAAGCTGATTTTCTTGCCAAAGACGCTGCTTTAGGAAATGGTTTCAACTGTAACATCGCTCTTCCCGCTACTGATATTCAACCTCTCATCAAACAGGCACTTTGTCGGGAATGGCAGGATGATTGGAAAGGATCTGCGATTTTCAAGGGTGGTTTTTATTTTAATGTTTACGGCCATGGTTTGCTAAAGGGAACTATACACGTCGGCATGTTACCACTATCATTCGCCTTCGTTTCAACCATGTACTAACACCAGCTTATAAATTTCAAGTACATTTAACTGACTCACCGCTATGTAATTGTGGTAACGCTATTGGGGATGTTAATCACATTATTCTTCAATGTAAAACATTTAACTCACAACAAAATATTCTCTTTCGTAGATTATTAGAACAAAAGGTTGCCTTTCCCACATGTGTCTCTTGCCTGGTATCGAATCCCACACCGGAAATTGTACTAGCCATCACGGACTACTTAAACCAATGTAATATTTGTCTTTGAATCCTCCCACACACTTGAAATTCCTCAATGTGACGTATCTAGCTCTACTTAATTTCAACATTCATTTTCTTGTTACTAATAATCAATTGTTCTAATCGTATAAATGTACTTTTCATATAATAATAAAACATAGAAACTAAGTGTTCAAGCGAGTGTACAATTGGTGACTGGGTAAATTGCGTGTGTGCAGCGCCCAACAACACAAAGAAATAAGAAGAAGAAGAAGAAGAAGGAGTCGGTCTTGGTTAAGGTCTGAGTTATTGTAGTTTTTCTTGGTCCTGCCGTTGCCTACGAGATACACAAGGCATCGGTCTCTACTGTATTTGGTCCTGCCCACCGCCGTCTCAATCCTATATACTGCCTGCTCTATGATATGCGGTTAACATGCTTCTCAGCGTGAGCTCTTAGTGTCACCAACCTCCGATAGGGGCGCCAGCTAACGCACCCAACTTATCTTCGTACCTACGTTATTGTGTTCCAGTGCGTTTGCATCGAGCATTTATGTTTGTGTCTCTGGTTGTAAAATGATTAATTGTTGTGTTCCTCTCTGTACATAAAGGCAGGAAATCCAAATTCTTCAGGTGTAAGGATTCTTGTTATCCCCACTAATAAACAACTTAGGGAAAAATGGCTTAACGCTATATCAAGGCAAAGATCAACCAAGAGTTATCAACGAATTTCATCCGATTATTCTAGTGTTTGTAGCCATAATTTTAGAGATGGAGATAAAAGATAAAACCAAAAAAAATATATTAAAGCCAGAGAGCGTGCCTAGTCGGTCTTCGAATTATCCCCATTATCTTCAAACCAGAAAAATAGTTCCACGAAAGACCAGACAGCGACAAGATATTTCTTCGGAAGAAATCTGTGATGAAACAAGCTCTTCAACCACAGGAAATACATTGGATGACGAGTACGAAATTAATTTGAACAACGATGTATCAATCCAAGTCGATATTCCAACGAGTAAGAATGACAGCAGTGATCAGAAAATCAGACATTAGATGCTCCGATCGAGAATTCTGAGACTGCTATAACAGCTGATGACTAACCATAATGAAGTTAAAAGACTACAGAGACAAGTCGAAGACAACCCAGAAATTGATCGACTGAATAAAGTAAGCAGCCATATATAAAGGATAAACGAACGTTTTTTAAAACCAAATCGATAATTTTCGCAAGACAAAATACGGGCAGTCAGAATAAATCACGCGGAAAATCCTGTGGCGTGGGGAATAGTATCCCAAACGGTTACGAATATGCTCCTGGTCTAGTGTCAGCTCCGTCACCAAGTACTCTGGACAAGTAGCCTAAATGGAAAATGTTGACAGTGTTTGTCGGGATTTCCCAATTAGTGAAGGAAAGACTTAGAGCTGAATGTAAAAACTATCAGACCAACAGAGAGGAGTGTAACAGTGATTGCAGATAAAAATGGCTTAATTAAGTACGGCTCCTCTACGACCGAACCAGTGACAAGTTCGTTTGCGTGGTCAATGATGAAGGTGTACGCGGCACAGATATTGTAAAATCTCCTGCTCTCACGAATAAACTGTTGTGTTTTCTTGTAATCCGACTTTCAAAGAAGTTCTCTAGTCCTGCTGCCTACTTCCTCGTTAAAGGCTTAGAACTCTTCGATCTATCCCTTTTATTTCAGAAATGATTACTGTAATGCCTTTCGGCAAAACAATCCAGATTTTTGCATTTCTGTTCACCAGCAGATAAAATACTTACAATGGTTGAATGATAATTTCATCGAGTACGTTAAAGTAATTCGGTTGGAATCAAAACGTGAAAAACTGAAGTGTCTGACTAATGAAACGGCAGATGCTGTCTCGTTAACTGTGAAATCTATAGTGGAATGTGTGCCTTATCTGTTACAAAATCAGTTATTTTATATTCTCACTAGATGATTTTCTGGAGACGCAATAGAAGCTCTATTTAGTTCAGTGAGATTGGGTGGTGGATTTAATGATATGACGAACGCACGCACTGCATTATGTGCTATAAAACGTATCCTGAAAACTGGTCATGAACAAAAGGTCAGCGAAATAGTGATAGAATCTTTCCGCGTCCACTGCTGGTAAATAACATTAAGAAAAGGACTGAAAAGGTACTCCGTTACTCGTGCCGAGAAAATTCTGAAATGTGTGTGTATCATGCAGCGTGGGATGATCCTGATATAACTACTGTAACTGGTAAGATTTTATAAATTTTACGTTTCTATATCTTAAGCCAAGCTCAAATGCGAAATGTTAGTTTCTGTGTGTGTGCATTATCATCTCAATTAGTAACATGTTAAGGATTAGTTTTCATTTTATATTGGTGTTACGGACCAACTCTCATTTAACCAACATGAGCTCCGGGTGCGGTAAGTGGTGCCATCTGCAATGTCGCTGTAAACGCAATTCTCGCGGCACAGAGCAGGACTAGACTTCTTTTTCTTCTTCTGCTTCTTGAAAGGTGTGGTTGGACTCACGTGTTATCGTCCAGTCACGGGCAGGACTAGACGTTAGCCCCTGACGGGACGTACTCGGGCTCCACCTGAATACCACGGCCGAACCCTTACGGAGCAGGCCGAAGATTTCCGAACGGCGCACTGGCTTTGAGTTGACAATGCAAAAGAACGAACTGTAGGAGATCTGCAGAACGAACGAACTGAACTATAGTAGTGTTTATGAGGTACTAGTGATGGGTCGAACTAGCTCTTTTGAGGGAGCTAGCTCATTCGCTCCCGCTCCTAACTGAGAGTCGTTCAAAAGAGTCGACTCTTGGGAGCGGAAAGGTAGGAGCGAGCCAGGAAGTCAGAGGGCGCTCTCCGCTCCAGGTTCGTTCGTCCATTCGTTCATCCGGTTTAGGGCAGACGGCTCTTTATGACTTCCGGTCGCTCTGTATGACTTCCGGGAACGAACGATATAGCGCAAATAGTTTATATTTTCCACAACAGATGGCAGCACAACGTCTAGTTCAGAAAGCTTCTCTTGAAATAAACAAATGCACTCCTGGCAACATTGGCAAATAATCTAACGATAAAGCTTTATATACAGTAACGAAGAAATGTTTAACAAATATTCAGTATTAATGGATAACATCTAATATTACTTTGCCCATGTTCCTTTCTTCTTAAAATGATGCATTTCAAGACTGAATGCACCGTGACGAGACGTATGTTCATGATATTGGCAATACTTACACGTTAATAAATAATTGTTTAAGAATGTAATGGGATGTAAGTTACTATAGTATACACTAAGCAACGAGCACAGAATAACATAGAGATGGCAATGCCTACCGCAATGCATTGGCTCGCTGAAGCCGAGTTTTGCGCGCATCGCCATGTTGGCATTACCAGCAGTGCTAGTTAATTCCTATCCGAGTCTGTCATTTTGAAAGATTTCTGTAACATTATTTAATTGGTTAACGTATCTAACGCAGTAGAAAAGTACCTTAGTCGTAATGATAAGCACGGGACAGTCCAGAACACTGTTTTAATCGCAGTACCGGTAGTTTAAAAGTCGGAAATATGAGCTCAAATAGCCTGTTATTATATCAGATTGTATTTAGCTCAAACGAATTGCTGATTTGCAAGGTGCAGCTCAAAATAATGGAACATTTTCATAAAGACTATTTTAGAGAAATAATAAGACAGGTTATGGACCATGAATATTTATATATATACCATATACAGTACAAATCCACTCAAAATTCCATACACAAAATGAAAATGTACACAGTATTTAGGCTTATAAATAAAATAACACACGGTCAATAATAAAGATATCTTGGAAGACCAGTAAGTATGAGGTAAATAGGCCTAATTATTGTAGAACTGTTGAGCCAAGTAAATTATATAAAAAATAGAGAAATATTTTTCATTAGTACACTTGATGAAATTAATTAATTCATCTAAAGGATTATTTTGTGATGTATACATACATACATACATACATACATACATACACTACATACATTATCATTATAGACTTATGCCTTTCAACACATCCCATTCCCTCAGCCTTACGACACACAATGAAGTACGATCAAAATCACGTTCAGTAAAGTGAGCTGAACATATGGTGCTGAAAGGTGCGGGGGACCAATTTTCCCTTCGTATAGCTCTTATCCATTTCTTCCGTCGTTCATTATCTTTAGGAAAACTGTAAATGATAAAGGGGCTTCTTAACCTATACTGCATATTCAAGGGGAAATCAATTCGGCACTGAATATTCGCAAAAACATATTGCTTACCTGTGAAAAGTTATTCCTGGTATTTTCTTTGAAGCTCTGTTTGCACATCCATGCGCTACACAAGTCGGCATTTTAAAATCATAACACAACTTCCTTTATTTACTTCACACGTGGCGCACTGTTCACTTACTTACACTATCTGGTCTCCAATGTTTTGGTACAAACAACATGGCGGCCGCTTGAGTCCGCTGACTTCAACTCGGACGACACATTGCCATCTGTATGTTATTCTGTGCTCGGTGACACTAAGCCATGAGTTTTTTATTCAGAAACGCCCAAAATAGCGTGATTTTACATCTTCTAGATTAATCATGACTCCCGTTTTTATTTGCAGGAGCGAGATGGTGCGAGATAGTTCACCTTTTACACAACAGATGGCAAAACAATGTACAGTTTGGTACGCTACTCTTGGAATAAAACAAATGTACATCGCTGCCAACATTCGCAATTAATCCATTGATAAAGTTTTATACACAGTAACGGAGAAACGTGTCACAAATATACAGTGTTGATTGATAACATCTAATATTACTTTGCCTAAGTTCCATTCTCCTTAAAATGATGTCTTTCAAGATTGAATGCACCGTACGGGACGTATGTTCGAGATATTGGCAATACTTCCGTTCGACCCCGGCAATCCAGATAAGCATAAGAAGAATTTCTATTCCTGTTCACGTAGTTTACATTTCACTCAAAAGATGTCATCAGAATATCCTCTTTCGACTGGAGCTGCAGAAAGTTTCTCACTTGACACTCCGCGTTGGGACAACAGATTCTTTCATTCATTAATGCAGCGTAGGAAACATAACTGATTAAATGCGATCTTTAACAAAAATAATGGAAACTACTATCAGCACAAATGTACATATAATCAAGTATACTACAGTACGCATAGTAGAGGTGAGTCGGTACTGGTGTACCGGTACGCGTCACCTATTCTCCGAATGGAGCAGTGACAACCTGCTCCAGGAGCCTCTTCTCTACCGGTCCACTGCTACTGTGACAGTCTTGCGCTGCGACTCGCAGTTGGCTGCTACCGGTCCACTAATACTGTGACAGTCTTGCGCTGCGACTCGCAGTTGGCTGCTACCGGTCCACTGCTACTGTGACAGTCTTGCGCTGCGACACGCAGTTTGCTGCTACCGGTCGACTGCTGTCTGCTACTGTGACCAAAGTGTGACGGTCTTGCGCTGCGACTCACAGCGTCCTGTACCGGTCCACTGCTGTGAAAGTGTTGCTACTGCTATCCGCAAACGGTCCAGCGACACAGCCGTCGTCGTCCCGTACCGTTAGGGAAGATGTGACAAGAACAGAACGGAGATATACCGGTACGGTGTTCATTATTTAATGTGAACGAAAGAAATCCACAGTAATCTACTTCAGCACTAAAACGTTTCTACAAATAATAATAATAATAATAATAATAATAATAATAATAATAATAATAATAATAATAATAATAATAATAATAATAATAATAATAATAATAATAATGTGATTACTATTAATGGCTCTTTTTCTTAACATAGTTAAAATATAGTCAAACGCCACTTCTGTATCTGTCCTCTCAGTTCATTAATAAATGCAGTGTATGTATGTTTAGTCCTCAGCCCGAAGGCTGGTTGGATCCTCAACAGCTCTGCCATCAGCTGTCATAGATGGCCTAGGCATCACTGAAGAGGCATACTAGGGAAATGAGGAGTGAGGTAGTTTCCCGTTGCTTTCCTCACCGGGCCAGAAGTTGCTCTTACATATCAGTCTGCCAAGCCCACTGAAATGCATGCACCAACTGACCCTATGAGCAATATTTTCACACCATTCAGAGCAGGGACTGGCTGCAGAAGGAATGGCATTACTAGCATCACTCATACCTCAGTCACTTTCATTTTGTCAAAGCCAAGGATAAAGCTGAGACAGATCAATGAAAGTAACAAGATTGCTCTAGCCCATACCAGAAGACATAGTGCACTGTAAACACTAGGTCCCGCCAGCAAAGGCATAATAAATGCAGTACATACACGAATTAGAACGATATGCATTTGAACGTAGTCAGTCAGAAGTAATTGAAAGCATGTTTGAAATTATTAGTTTTTTACAACGATACGGAATGATGACGTCATGGCCTCACATATCCCACTGATTAGTTGATGATTCACTGGTTATATGTCAAAATCTCCTATAGGTGCTATGTAAACAATCTGTTTTCACACTTTTTTATTTTTACAATTTGCTTTACGTCGCACCGACACAGATAGGTCTTAAGGGGACGATGGGACAGGAAAGGCCTAGGAATTGGAAGGAAGCGGCCGTGGCCTTAATTAACGTAAGCCTCAGCATTTGCCTGGTGTGAAAATGGGAAACCACGGGAAAAAATCTTCAGGGCTGCCGACAGTGGGGTTCGAAACCATTATCTCCCGGATGCAAGCTCACAGCTGAGCGCCCCTAACCGCACGGCCAACTCGCCCGGTCACTATGTATTTGTTATCAGACTGTGAAAGCGCTGGCTTTCTAGCCCCAACTTGGCAGGTTCGATCCTGGCTCAGTCCAGTGGTATTTGAGGTCGCTCAAATTCGACAGCCTCGTATCGTCTGCTTTACGTCGCACCGACAGGCTTGTGACGACGGAATAGGAAAGGGCTAGGAGTGGTAAGCGACCGTGGCCTTAATTAAGGAACATCCCCAGCATTTGCCTGGTGTGAAAATGGGAAACAACGGAAACCACTTTCAAGGCTTCCGTTAGTGGGGTTCGAACCCATTATCTCCCGAATGGAAGTCGACAGTACGTAACCCAAACCGTATAGCCAGTTGCTCGGTCAGTAAGTTTACTGTCAAGTTAAAGAACTCCTGAAGAATACAATTCCGGCACTTCGGCGTCTTCGAAAACCGTAAATGTGGTTTTTGGGACGTAAAACAAAATTTCTACGTATGTATTAATTGATTGAAGATTTAAAAAAAAGTATTTTCGGGTCTTTCAACTTCATCGTACCACCAGTGTGCCATTATCGAATCTGATAAGACAGGCGTGGTCATATCAGCGGAGAACAAAGCAAATCGTGCATCCCCTAGCTACGTAAGCCTACTATGCTATGTACCTCAGTAGTGTTGGCAACTCAGCGGATTTTCCGCTAAATTTGGCGGATTTTTAAATGGGGCAGCGGATAAATTCTCCATTTAGTGGACAGTGGATTTTTTGATGGATTTTTCAAACTTCTGTTAACTATTTTCAGCGCTAACCTTTCATCACCTGGAGAAAAACAAAAAACAGAAAAATGTATAAATTACTACGGTATAATAGTGTATTTAATCCCATTGTACTGAACTTATGCTGCATACTACCACTCGTTTACTACAGGGGCGTAACATTAGGGCCTGCAAGGGGCCCGCAGACTCCTTGCAATAATAATAATAATAATAATAATAATAATAATAATAATAATAATAATAATAAACCAAACCAAACTCCATGGCACTACAGCCGTTGAAGGGCCTTGGCCTACCAAGTGACCACTGCTCAGCCCGAAGGCCTGCAGATTACGAGGTGTCGTGTGGTCAGCACGACGATTCCCCTCGGCCGTTATTCTTGGCTTTCTAGACCGGGGCCGCTATCTCACCGTCATATAGCTCCTCAATGCTGATCACGTAGGCTGAGTGCACCTCGAACCAGCCCTCAGGTTCAGGTAAAAATCCTGACCTGGTCGGGAATCGAACCCGGGGCCTCCGGGTAAGAGGCAGGCACGCTAACCCTACATCACAGGGCCGGCAATAATAATAATAATAATAATAATAATATCATTCTGCTGGATTTTAATTTATCATTTGGTAAATTAGGTGAGTCAAGTAAATACTAGCACAGCGCTTCGCGTAATCGTGTGGGTGCGTGATGCCATGTATACATTTCCTAAGTAATAGCATTTGAGTGCATGACTCATTCACACGTGCGGAGAATGAGTTCATATTTTTGGAAGGGTTATCGGAGACGCACACGCGTCCTGTAAACCTGTCAGGGAATAGAGATTGGAAATTTTAATTTAATTTCCATGTGATGTTATCGATGAGTTGATGACAACATTTGGATGTTCCCACCAGGATGGCATCAACTTAAAGAACCTTTAAATATTTTCTTCGAAATCTTACAGTAATGAATAATCCATTTGCTTACATAAATTGACAATGTATTGCATTAATTCTTCCTGTTGTGATTTAATTTGCAAGTTGCTTTACGTCGCACCGACACAGATAGGTCTTACGGCGACGATGGGACAGGAAAGGGTTAGGAGTGGGAAGGAAGCGGCCGTGGCCTTAATTAAGATACAGCCCCAGCATTTGCCTGGTGTGAAATTGGGAAACCACGGAAAACCTTCTTCAGGGCTGCCGACAGTGGGGTTCGAACCCACTATCTCCCGAATACTGGATACTGGCCGCACTTAAGCGACTGCAGCTATCAAGCTCGGTGATTTAATTTACATTAGTTATTCATAGGTTTTCGGTCGCTTGGTAGGTATGACCCTTCGGCGCTGTTGCGCAATGGAGTTTGGTTTTATTCATAGATTTTACATTTTATTTGACAGGGCCCGAGTTGTAATTTTGTCAGGCGGGCCCGTATAACACAATGAGAGCAACTCTGGCCCACAACTTTAGCCAGAATTGGTTGCAATCGTTACTGTGCTCTTGATGAGACGGGTAGTGTCGTGTTTGATATCGTGTTTCTTTTGACGTCAGGTTATGTTTGGTATGTCAATATGTCAAAAGAAAAGGTTAAATGTACAGTCAGATATTTCGTAAAAAGTGGTTAAAGAATTAAACTTTAAAAGACTAGTTGGTTAAGCTTCCCAGTAATCCCAAACACGGACGGTGCACCTATTGGTAGTGCAATATAAATGCGAAAGTGTTAGACATTATTTCTTTCCGCACTTATCAAAACCAATGAAAACAGTAATGAAAGTGAAAGTAACTTTCGAAACAGATTTGAGAATTTCCGGATGTGCTTTGCACTTTTTTTTTTGCTAGGGGCTTTACGTCGCACCGACACAGATAGGTCTTATGGCGACGATGGGACAGGAAAGGCCTAGGAGTTGGAAGGAAGCGACCGTGGCCTTAATTAAGGTACAGCCCCAGCATTTGCCTGGTGTGAAAATGGGAAACCACGGAAAACCATTTTCAGGGCTGCCGATAGTGGGATTCGAACATACTATCTCCCGGATGCAAGCTCACAGCCGCGCGCCCCTACGCGCACGGCCAACTCGCCCGGTGCTTTGCACTTTGAACTGCCAGCATATATTTTGAAAAAAAAGTAGTACCATGTGGCTTCATGTGCAACCACAGGACGTCAGATCTGCAGATCTGCTTCAGAGCGTATAATGCGGTGAGTGTTGAGTTAATCCCCTCTATTAACACAGTTGATATATGCTCTTTTATTTCAGTTCGAAATTTAGCGGAATTTAGCGGATTTTGAACTAAAAATTGGCGGAGAAAATATTTATGGGTTTTCAACAGTGTTCCACAGCTCCATTTGTGCTTGTACCGGTTGTCACTGGACCGGTAGTGTGTCACCGCGGAGCCATGCTCCTCAGCTCCATCTGTTACTGGACCGGTTTGTCACTGGGCCGGCAGCGTGTCACCGCGCTCTGCATGCTATCCCATGCTCCTCAGCACCATCTGTGGTTGGACCGGTTTGTCACTGGACCGGCAACGTGTCACTGCTCCAGTCGTGTCACTGCAGTCGCTTAAGTGCGGCCAGTATCCAGTATTCGGGAGATAATGGGTTCGAACCCCACTAACGGAAGCCTTGAAAGTGGTTTCCGTTGTTTCCCATTTTCACACCAGGCAAATGCTGGGGATGTTCCTTAATTAAGGCCACGGTCGCTTACCACTCCTAGCCCTTTCCTATTCCGTCGTCACAAGTCTGTCGGTGCGACGTAAAGCAGACGATACGAGGCTGTCGAATTTGAGCGACCTCAAATACCACTGGACTGAGCCAGGATCGAACCTGCCAAGTTGGGGCTAGAAAGCCAGCGCTTTCACAGTCTGATAACAAATACATAGTGACCGGGCGAGTTGGCCGTGCGGTTAGGGGCGCTCAGCTGTGAGCTTGCATCCGGGAGATAATGGTTTCGAACCCCACTGTCGGCAGCCCTGAAGATTTTTTCCCGTGGTTTCCCATTTTCACACCAGGCAAATGCTGAGGCTTACGTTAATTAAGGCCACGGCCGCTTCCTTCCAATTCCTAGGCCTTTCCTGTCCCATCGTCCCCTTAAGACCTATCTGTGTCGGTGCGACGTAAAGCAAATTGTAAAAATAAAAAAGTGTGAAAACAGATTGTTTACATAGCACCTATAGGAGATTTTGACATATAACCAGTGAATCATCAACTAATCAGTGGGATATGTGAGGCCATGACGTCATCATTCCGTATCGTTGTAAAAAACTAATAATTTCAAACATGCTTTCAATTACTTCTGACTGACTACGTTCAAATGCATATCGTTCTAATTCGTGTATGTACTGCATTTATTAATGAACTGAGAGGACAGATACAGAAGTGGCGTTTGACTATATTTTAACTATGTTAAGAAAAAGAGCCATTAATAGTAATCACAATATTATTATTATTATTATTATTATTTGTAGAAACGTTTTAGTGCTGAAGTAGATTACTGTGGATTTCTTTCGTTCACATTAAATAATGAACACCGTACCGGTATATCTCCGTTCTGTTCTTGTCACATCCTCCCTAACGGTACGGGACGATGACGGCTGTGTCGCTGGACCGTTTGCGGATAGCAGTAGCAACACTGTCACAGCAGTGGACCGGTACAGGACGCTGTGAGTCGCAGCGCAAGACCGTCACAGTAGCAGACAGCAGTCGACCGGTAGCAGCAAACTGCGTGTCGCAGCGCAAGACTGTCACAGTAGCAGGGGACCGGTAGCAGCCAACTGCGAGTCGCAGCGCAAGACCGTCACAGTATTAGTGGACCGGTAGCAGCCAACTGCGAGTCGCAGCGCAAGACTGTCACAGTAGCAGTGGACCGGTAGAGAAGAGGCTCCTGGAGCAGGTTGTCACTGCTCCATTCGGAGAATAGGTGACGCGTACCGGTACACCAGTTCCGACTCACCTCTAAACAGAACAGAACAGAACATTGATCGTGTTGTGGACCAGTTTATGAGTTTATAGTTTAACTATGGCAAAGCCTCTCATACAACTATTCTTAAGTTTTCTACGGAATAAATCAATTAAAGGGAAATAGTTTAGATATATATATATATATCGTGATTATTTTGGAGTCGATGACAAAACTGTAGTGTGCATACATCATTTTCAGAATAAGTCTGAGCTTAGGGAAGACTTTTCTCTAATTCCAAGCTATTCATCTTCCTCGAAAAATATTAATTTAAATAGAATATAATTGATATTGTGACATTCCGTCAGTGTCTATGTACTTCAGAGTGTCAAGTGATTTAGATGCAAGCGTATTTTACAATAATCTGTGCTTGCCTGCGGAAAAGTTTGTCTGGATCTTTCAGTATAACAAAACTCATAATTATGACAGATGGAGCAATCTGTATACATTTTCACAGAAGAAAGTATGATTGTGAGCAACTGCAACGTGACCTCGAAAATGTTGTGAGATGGACAGCAGGCAATGGTATGTTGATAAACGGGTCTAAAAGTCAGGTTGTGAGTTTTACAAATAGGAAAAGTCCTCTCAGTTTTAATTACTGCGTTGATGGGGTGAAAGTTCCTTTTGGGGATCATTGTAAGTATCTAGGTGTTAATATAAGGAAAGATCTTCACTGGGGTAATCACATAAATGGGATTGTAAATAAAGCGTACCGATCTCTGCACATGGTTATGAGGGTGTTTAGGGGTTGTAGTAAGGATGTAAAGGAGAGTGCATATAAGTCTCTGGTAAGACCCCAACTTGAGTATGGTTCCAGTGTATGGGACCCTCACCAGGATTACCTGATTCAAGAACTGGAAAAAATCCAAAGAAAAGCAGCTCGATTTGTTCTGAGTGATTTCCGACAAAAGAGTAGCGTTACAAAAATGTTGCAATGTTTGGGTTGGGAAGAATTGAGAGAAAGAAGAGCTGCTCGACTAAGTGGTATGTTCCGAGCTGTCAGCGGAGAGATGGCGTGGAATGACATTAGTAGACGAATAAGTTTGAATGGAGTTTATAAAAGTAGGAAAGATCACAATATGAAGATAAAGTTGGAATTCAAGAGGACAAACTGGGGCAAATATTCATTTATAGGAAGGGGAGTTAGGGATTGGAATAACTTACCAAGGGAGATGTTCAATAAATTTCCAATTTCTTTTAAATCATTTCGGAAAAGGCTAGGAAAGCAACAGATAGGGAATCTGCCACCTGGGCGACTGCCCTAAATGCAGATCAGTATTGACTGATTGATTGATCTACCAGCACCTTCCGATTCATGCTTGTGGTTATCTGTACAAGCAGACTACACCGAACTGAAGCTCGTCCATTTGGTTAAATATCAATGTTAAGAGTCAATAGAGCTTTTGCACTCGTGTTCTTTAATGGGTAAAAACCTATTATATCTTTAGTGCCTGAACGTTTCATTACTAAGGTTATCATCATTGTGTGAAGTGCTCCTATGCTATATGTCAACATTATGTTAACATTACCAGGCCGTCATTGGGTTAACATAATCATTTCGGGTGTACTTGGGCCGAGTGGCTCAGACGCTGGTCTTCTGACCCCAAGTTGGCAGGTTCGATTCTGGCTCAGTCCGATGGTATTTGAAGGTGCCCAAATACGTCAGCCCCGTGTCTGTATATTTACTGGCACGTATAAGAACTCTTGCGGGACTAAATTCCAATACCTCAGCGTCTCCGGAACCATAAAAGTAGTTAGTGGGACGTAAAGCAAATAACATTATTATTATTATTATTATTATTATTATTATTATTATTATTATTATTATTATCATCATAATGCAGCCATCATTTTGAAACAAACAGAACCTGAATTCTACCGAAAAGAATATCTGCTGCCATTCCTGTCCCCAGGGACGTCGTTCCATACACCATTGCTGTCTAGCATGTTTATGCACATTAGTCAAAGGTAGGTGGAGAAGTGGACGACGCGCCGGTAACCCAGACTGTAATAAAAAGCGACGGACTGTCCCTCCTGATAGTGTACGATGTGTTACACTGTTCCAGTGTTGCGCCAGAGCCGAGGAGGACGCAGATCTGTCCTGCAATGCCATTCGATGTGGTGTCGATCTTCTCGGGGCGGAGGGGGGATCTGGGTGGTGCAAAGGACCCATCTCATCGTGTTCTACGTTCTGTGAACCATTCTGTATACACCCGTTGCACTGCCGACACACTCTGTCCCACACAAGCAGCAATTTCCTGGATGGATGCATCACGTTCTCTCATGCCAATAATGCGCCCTCTTTCAAACTCGCTCATTTGACGGTACGGTTTTCACATACGTCTGTGAGGCATCCTGCACGTCTGTACAAGACACACTGATCCATTACTTTCGATTTATAGTGACGATGAGAGCCACAGGCACATTTTACCAGTCGGTGCTGGTGCGCCAAGATACCGATGTAGACCTTGAACCTGAGGGCCAACATGGTTCCAGTGATAGTCATTTCTTCAAAACATTTTAATGCATATGTCCTGTGGATATGAACTTCCTATCTTTAGTCTTTCAAGGTGTTCTGGTTTTTATGAACATCAGTGTACGCCAGGGAGGAAGCACAATGGTGGAACTGCCATGTGGAAAAATAAGTATGAATCTACTAAACTTCTAGTGATAAAATCATTTTGTTATGTCAACGAGTCTTTTTTTATAGCCCATCAGAGGTTGAAAAAAAACCAACCCTTGTATTTCTGCTCATGGTACAGGCAAAGAAAGATGGACCCAATAATTCAGATCACAATGACTATCAGAAAATTCCTTGCTCCATATGTGCCCCTTTGATACAAAAGATCTATCAAGCTTCGAACAATTTCTATATCCAGCTCTCAGTTATCACAGAGATACAGGAAATGCTGGGGATAGAGAAGCTACAAAACAGAATAGGGACCAGTAGACTGTTGTGGTTTAGTTACATTGACATGCTCTTTGTAGCGTACTGCTACACTTCTACCTGACTGTCGTACATACTTTTTTTTCACTCTTGGCATGTCAACCTATACACTCCCAATTTACTATAAATACTGCTTGTATTCATGCTATTAGAATTGAACAGGATTTTTTTTATTATTATTTGTCCTAAAAGACACATTATTATGTTTTGTGAACAGTTTGGCCAGACTACAGTATATGACTGCCTATTGATAGAAGTGAAATTCACAAATTTCTTCTTTTCTTCCTTGTTTACGAGGAAAGTTTTAGGTTTATTTATGATCTTATTCTTGAACCTATTGACGTAATTCTTGGAGTAACCATTTATTTTGGCTATGCCGTATATGATATTAATCTCTTTATTGAATTCACTTTTCTCTGATGGTACGTTGATGGTTCTATTGATCATGCTATAGAATACTGCCTTTTTGTGCTGTCCCAGGTGGTTAGAAATGATGTTGATTATGAAATCTGTTTGTGTGGGTCTCCTCCTTTTCAATATTGTGAACTTGACGTATTTTTCTACATTATTCAATTTGTCTAACACACTATCCGGTTTAAATTCCAGTTCATTGATAATAAATGTGTCATCCACGTACCTTAACCAAAGATCTAATCCTTTTATACTATTTTAGTTGATTCTAGACAGTCCATATATATATATATAATATATGCATGCCAGGATAGCAGATGTAGGTGAGCCCATAGCCAAACCTCTTACTTGCTTATAGATATTATTGAATGTAAAAAAGTTATTTTCAAGTGTGAACGTTAATAAATTAATAAATTTGTTAATTTCCACTTTGCTTACAGGACTGTGTGTTGCTAAATTTTGTTTGACTATGTTAATTGTTTCATTGATCGGAATATTCAAATACATATCCTTGACATCGACACTATGGATACTATTGTCCTAGGATAATGTTATGTTTTTGGTTCTATTAAATAAATCTGTACCATTGCAAATACTCATGTTTGCATTAAACTCTTGTTTCTTTAAGAACGTATGTATGAATTTTGTTGTTTTGTATGTGGGGCTGTTCCTAAAATTGACTATCGGTCTAATTGTATTCCTTGTTTGTGTACCTTAGGCAATGCCCTTAATGTGGGCAATCCTGGGTTCATATTTACTAAATAATTTGCTTCTTTCAATTCCATCAAAAAGTTGGTATTTGTCAGTATTTGTTAAAAAATTTCTTTTGTATGGTATTAGTAAGATCCCTTTTTACTTGACTAAATTCATCCCGTTAAGAAGTCATTCGTTTTATTAATGTAATCATCTTTATTAACCAAAAATATGGTATTGCCCTTATCTGTAGTAGTTTTTTGTTCCATTATTTTGCAAATTTCCTTTCTGGCCTCGAACCTGGTTACTTCCTTTTCGCCTATTGGGATCTTTGCAAGTGCGATCTCAATTTCTGCTATCAATTTCCCTAATTCCCTATTATGCAAGGACTTATCATTGTGTGGCCAATTCTGTTTAGGACTTTTTTCTAGAATCTCACCGTTTCTATTACAATCAATATTAGTAAGGTTTATTACTGGCGGGTAAAATTCGTGTGTTGTATTCTGCATTTCTACTTTTGTGTTATGTTTGGCATGAATGAGATTCTGATATTTTTTATCCAAAGTTTCTTGTTTTTTCTTTAATTGTGTGAACAATGAGAATTCAATATTAAACTGCGCCTCCTCCCATTCCAAAGCCGAGATTGTTTTGGTGATTAAGTGCAGCTCAAAGTGAGCTATTCAGCTATTATTTTTTGTGGGGGGGGTGAGAACTTAATTTTGTCCCGAATCCAAAGGTAGTTAACTTTACGTTATGTTCTCGCCTCGTGTTGATGTTACAGTCTACCTCTCTTCTACACGGATTTCAAATTGTTAGGTGTGACATTCTCTTTAAGACATTTTTTTTAACAATAAGGTCTTTTGAAATACCACAGATTTTAACCTTCGTGTTCTTAAATTTATTATCAATTTTCTTGCCTAGCTGGCATAATCAATATCTATGAACTTGACCATGATGGCCACAAATGGTCCGTATTGACTTAATTATTACAGTTAATTGTCCAGGTTCTCCTTGTCAATACACTTCAGAATGTATTGTATATCTAAAGAATCATTTACTTACACACACACACACACACACACACACACACACACACACACACACACACACACACACACACACACACACACACACACACACACACACACACACACACACACACACACACACACACACACACACACACACACACACACACACACACACACACACACACACACACACACACACACACACACACACACACACACAAGTATATGTTTCGAGAAAATCAAATTCTCTTCTTCAGCTTGTGGATAAAATCATATTCATCAAAGACCTTATTTAAAATGAATGTGTGCTAAAAGTTAGCAGATAAAATGACAATACAACAATATTAAAAATTCAAACATGAAAATCTTTCATGTTCAAACATGAAAATCTTTCGTGTTATGTCCCAATTCTATAAAATGTCTGTATATGATGTACTAAAATACAGCTGGTTGACTGTTGAATCATTGTATTTAAATGTGGTATTGTTAATGGTCTCTCGTAGTCCCACCGCTTGGTGCTGAGACCGTCTGCTTATCCATTACAATATCTTAAAGGTAAGTAATTCTATTATTGGTAGATCAAGCCTGTCAGGTTAAACTGGACTTTTGAAAAAGTAAGAAGTATAATATATAATTCTCATTGTTCACATAACCTTTTAAGTGCTGAGTTACCAGTTGACTGTTTGGTACCTCAGTGCTGAGTTTTTCCTTCCTATGTAAAAAAAAAATGTGTAGAAGCCTCAATTTTTAACTTATCAGTGGGGTGATTAGCTTAAAATGTTTATAAATGTTGGTTCTATATAAATATTAATGCAAATGGAAAATCCTACCCTTATGTTCAGTATCAGTTTGAGAGAAAAAAAAAATTCACTTTCTTGCCCATGATTACATCACATTTATTCACAGTAAAGAGCCCAAAATAAAATAATTTCCTAAAAATCTGTAGGCAAATGCATGTAATGCCGTACAAGCACATAAGTTGATATTTTAAAATACTTTCTAAACCTGGAATGTGGTAAGAGTTCATGTTTTCCACCAGCTGTTTGTGATACCGATTTGTTCAACCAGCTGCACCAACTCCACTGGCACAAAAGTTTTAAAATAATCAATGATTTTGTGGTTGTCTGTCACAGTTACTTGAAAGGCTGGTGGAGAAATTCATCCGTCCACCACAAAAATAGTGATGAAATAGCTTTTGAATTCACTGTGTTTTTATTCTTTTGTTTAGGAGGGGGCTGTTTCTAGAATAATCAATGATTTTGTGATTGAACACTACTTGGCTCCCAGAGTCTGTCAGTTACTCAAAAGTCTGGTGGAGAAAAATCTGTCCGCCACGAAAATAGTGATGAAATAGCTTTTGAACTCGCTGAAAGATTTTTGGGTCCGAAATAACATTGCTGCAAGAGCAACTGTAGCTTATTGTTTCCCCACTTTTCCCACGTTTCTTTGCATCATAGATGAATTCCGCAGACGTCTACAAAAAGCTCTGTAAGTTACCTCCCGAAGCTATAAGCCGTGATCAATTAGTTCTACATAATGCCCAACAGATGGAAGAACATGCCAGAGATTGAATCTGCACTCTAGAGTGAACTGGGAAACTCAAAAAATTAAAGTTCTCGTGCTGCTTCTATAGACGGGCGTAGCACTGCAGGATTTGAACATGAATTCTCTTTGCTAAACATTGCCAAAGGGAAGAAGTACATCATAATCACAAGACTTCAAATTAAGATACTAGTCTAAATTTTAAATCCAATGTGTTGGATGCAAGATTCATAACCTAAAATGTAAAGAAATGACTACAATGATGCTCTTTCAAACAAAATCATATGTCAATGGGTTAACTAAACTGTTAATGGACGACGAATGCTTGAAAGAACATACACAGTCAATAACAGCTGGTCTTGGGAAAGAGACTATCTCAACAACACGAGTACATGTTTACTCTTACTACAAAGTTCATCCAGTAATAAAACATGCTTTATTCACAAATGGCCATTCAAATCATCATACAGGAAATAGTGACTAGCACAACAATAAAATGATCGCATAAAAATAAATGTGTGTTGTAAACATATTTGAAGGATAATTCTAATATGGTGGAGGATTTTACCATCATAAAATATAAGTAATTCAAAAATCCAATGAAGCAACAATACTGGATTAACATTAACTACTCGCCCCAGGGAAGTCGAAGGTTGTACTAACCCAGACGGGCAATACAGGCTCTTTTAGGATCGTTTCTCTTCTAGAACATGTTACCACACTTGACAACGGCTGTAGCTTTCATCACCACGAAAACCCGACTACCAGCAATTTCAGCACTGCCTCATTGATGATTAATTTTATTTCATTGAAACCACCATTTGCCTAGTTGACATTTGTTTAATTCCCAGCATTAGCATTTACAATCTGAACAAAGTCTGGTTTCAGAGAGGCACCTCCGACAAGGAATCCATCAATGTCGGCTGCCTTGGCTAGTTCTTTACAATTTTCAGCAGTCACAGATCCACCATAGATTATGCGAGTGCCTTTGGAAACAGAGGGACATACGTTGTCCCACAGCCACTGTCTCAGCTTCTTGTGAACTTCTTGAGCCTGGAATAACAGAAATACAGTTAATAACAGATGCCACAATATGGCAAGAGCATGGAAGTACAAAAGTTCATACAAACACGCTTAAGTGCACTCAAGCTTTTGCTTAACACTAGAAGGACCAACCCGTAATTTTGATGGATCACATCAGTTTATCTGCCTGTAACTTTCACAAATTAGACTATGATAATGAGGGGTGAAACATCAGAGACATTTGAAATTAAAACTGGACTACAGCAGGGAGATGGGCTCTCACCACTATTATTTAACTGTGCTCTAGAAATGGTAATGAGGGAACGGTTTAGGAAATGTCCCCCCAAAATAAAGATTGGCCAAAAAATCAAAACAAATTGCCTGGGTTTTGCTGACGATTTAGCATTACTAGCAGTGGACATAAAAGAAGCAAAAACCCAGATATCAGAACTTCAAAACATTGCAAATAAAATTCCTCAAAATATCATTTGAAGAAACAGAAATTATGCCCCAAAAACCAACACAGCTAAAAGAAGTCACCATAAATGGTAATAAAATCAAAATAGTAACTCAATTTAAATATCTTTGAGAAGTAATAACACATAACCTAAATGAAAAAATCTCAATCCAAACAAGAACAAATAGATTAGCTAAAGCACAAAAATTAACATGGGATATCTAAAAAAAAAAAAAATCTATCAATAAATGCAAAAATAAAACACTATAACACAGTTATAAAACCAGAAGCTACATATGCAGCAGAAATACTTTTTCACCTGAATAAACAATCAAAGACTGACAGACTTCAGAAAGTTGAAAGGAGGATTGGAAGAACCTGCATCAACAAAAAATACCAGAAAGATGGACAGTGGTGGTTAATACTTAACAAAGTCGTGTACAAAGAGCTAGAACCCATTACAGATACTATGCGTAAGAGGAGACTGGGATTCTTTGGACATATCACGAGGATGCAGGATTAGAGATTTCTGAAACAACTAGTACAACACAAACTTGTCTCAAAAAATACCACAACAGGATGTAAATGGATCAGAAGTAAGAGAGGATCTGAAGGAAATAGGCCTTACAAGAGAAGACACCACAAATAAAATTGAATACAAAACTCAAGAATACAAACCTCCGCTTTACCCTTACACAAAACAAACCAACACGCATATTTTCATTTGAGAAAAGGGCTCGAAGATCGGAGCATCTGAAGAAGTACTGGGAGGACCGCAAAGCCTGAACAATCCCTTCAACGAGACCTGAACGACGGACTGACTAAAGTGATCCTATGTGGTCATAAAAGAAGAAGAATGAGGTTATACGTCTTTTCACCAATATTAATATTGTGTAAACCTGAAAGTTGGAGATTTCCATACATACATATCATTAAAGACTTACGCCTTTCAGCGTTCAGTCTGCAAGCCTCTGTGAATTTACTAAACGTCGCCACAATCTATTTGCAACTAGTGCTGTGGCCTCATTTAGTTCTATACCTCTTATCTTTAAATCGTTAGAAACTGAGTCTAACCATCGTCGTTTTGGACTCTCTCTACGTCTCTTACTCTCCATAACAGTCCATTATTCTCCTAGGTAACCTATCCTCCTCCATTCGCCTCACGTGACCCCACCACCGAAGTCGGTTTATGGGTACAGCTTCATCCATCGAGTTCATTCCTAACTTAACCTTTATCTCCTCATTCCGAGTACCCTGCTGCCATTGTTCCCACCTGTTTGTACCAGCAATCATTCTCACTACTTTCATGTCTGTTACTTCTAACTTATAAGATATCCTGTGTCCACCCAGCTTTCGCTCCCATAAAGCAAAGTTGGTCCGAAAACAGACCGATGTAAAGATAGATCCATCTGGGAGTTGACTTCCTTCTTACAGAATACCGTTGATCGCAACTGCTTTACTACACCTTGATTCAATCTCATTTATAGGGGCCTTATGTTTTGGTGAAATAAAACTGTTGATTTCGGTGTTAAAACTGACACTATTTCGGTAGGTATTTTGTGAAATAAATTGTTATACTGATCAATGTCTTCTGCTAAATCTTCCTTGTAGTAGCGTATGGGGCAAATGTAACTAACATTGTGATAAGGGGTTTTAAAGTAAACTTTTGTAATGTATCATTGTTATTAAATCTTCGAAAAACCAAATATGCAAATTGTTATACAAATAAATCACTGATACTTCGAAATGAAGTTAGGTGATCTGCACTGTGATGTACATTTATACATAGCCTACATTTTTAGACAATGAATGACTTGTCTCCCAAGTACAGTAGAGTCTCGCTCATCCGACCTTCGCTTATCCGACATTCCGTGTTATCCGACACTGTTAGACTTAATTTCAACTTTTGGTGGAGACTAAATTCAGGCACACCCGCTGTGGAGGGTGCGACCATGGGGCAAGCACTGGCCTGAACGCTGGCGGCAGGACTGGGTTTTTCTCAAGGACAGGTGCAGTGAGTCTTCAGTCATTGTAGTATTGGTTCGGTGCGAATGTTATAATTTTCATATCCTCTGTGAGTATGGCGAGTAAATGGAAGAAAGTGACTGTTTCTATGGAACACAAACTTGTTACGGTGTAACGCAATTTACCCTACCCTGTGAACCTATTTTGAACTGGCAATATCGCCGTAGAAAATCTTAATCTTTCTATATGTCTAAGAGGATGGTTTCCCTCGTACTACTACGTGCTTTGGTGATACTCATCGAACTTATTTATAATTCTTATTGTGGACTGATGGCAACGTCTTTGGATTATCGCATTTCTGAATTGTACGGACTGTTTCATTTCTCTTCTAATAAGTGCTGCAATCTTCCGCCAGACACCCACAATGAGTTTCCCCTCCCCAAGCGCTCTTCTACCTATCAGAGCGCGGCTACTTCCTGATGGAGAAAACCTCGCCATTTTGACCCGAGTCAGTACGCTTTGGGAAGTCATGGCATGCGGATGTGTTAATTGGATTGTTAAGATGTTGGCGTCATGTTGGAGTATAGACCCCGGCTAAGGGTCTTGAGATGTGGGTTTTAAACCCTAATTACTTTGTTTCCTGCATCGTCCTATTATGATACTTTTCAACTAATTCTGACCGGGGAAACCAAACTCAACAGCAAGCATCTGTAAGTATGTGAGGAACTAGCTCAACATGCCTGAGCGTCAGCTTCACCCAAGTAAGTGGCTTCATCATTTGGCAAGTTATATCCTGTGAATATGAAACTGCAAGGAAATTCGTGTGATTTGTGTCTTGAAAATTAACTCTTTCAAGGTGGAATTTCGTGAAAATAATTATTTTGGAAATTACTAAGCGCACGAACGTGTGATTAATCCTAATAATATATCAAAGTTATTGGCATGTAAAGTCTACGAAAATAAGGAAATCCTTTTTAAATTAACTATCATTTTCACCCGTTATTGAACTTCATTGATCATGTAAATTCAAAATGTGTCGGGCACCGTGAGGTTCCGCAGAAGCATATAATTCTGGTTTCCTCGGTTTTAAAAAAAAAACCCTTGCTTCTATTTTCCTGGTATTTTAAACTTTTGTGTTTCCTGATTTTATTTTTGTTTCTTGCCTTTGTTGTGGCTTGTACCATGATTGGTTTGCGGGCATATGTTTTCGTTGCTATGGTAACGTTTTGGCTTTTGGGGGCAGGATGGTGATTGTTGCCTGTGGGTTTTGCGTGTTGATTGTGGATAAGTATTTTCGATTTATGTGGAAGATTTCTTTGCTCCTCACTTGATCTCTTACGGTTTTCTTCCTTTTCGCCCTGTTTACTGTGTGTGATTTCCGGTCGCTAATCTTATTTGACCCCTCGTAGTTTATTAATTGGGCTAGAGTTCTATGCTCCTGCGAAGCCTCCTCTTATTAAGAAAGTTCAATGAAACTCGTTAATTGAGTGGCTTTCCCTAGGTTTAATGCATTAGTTTTAATTTAATTTTAGTAAGTCTAACAAACGGGGCCCGTTTAAACCTTCTGTGAACAATTTAAGTTTTGATTCGAATCATTTTCTGTTATTATGGTAATGTTATCGAAGTGTACTGTTTCTGGTAATGGATTTAGTGTCTTTAATTAGTACAACCTTCTGTTTTTAAGTTAATGATTTCCATCAGTATTATTTTCTGAAAAGGACAACGTTTTTCCGTTTCATCTGTGTATTTTCTATTATTCACTAATTGTTTTTTGATCTACTTAAAATACTTTTATTCCCTCAGATAGGACGATGTTCTTTTGGTTTCATGTTAAGTTTTCATTCTTTAATTAAAAGTTTATTTCATTGAAACCAGTGTCTCCTTTATTATCTGTGTGGTTCAGCGCCGAAACAGGGAATTTTTATCCATTTCCTCTGGGAGTTTTATTTGGGCCTTCCGGGGTAAGTAACTGTTGGATGTAATTTTCCTATCCTTGTGACTGATTTCCTTGATTTGTTTAATAAACATTGTTTATTTAACACCGGTTTATAGGTAGTACCGGCCGGTGCATGTTTGCTAATCGCTAGTGTAGTGACTTACTGCGCTGGTCGCTTAGTAAAGTGGTAGCAGAAAGCTCTGGTTGTCTTTTTTTTCTTGAGGGCGCTGCTAACCATTGTCCTCCTTTCCCCTTTTTTTCCCCTGGGTAATTGTACTTGTGACGGCGTTGAATGGCTGGATTATGAGGGAGGACTATGTATGATAACTATATGCATAATTGTGAAAAGAAATGCATTCATCTTGTTTAAAGGTATTACCTTTTGTTTCATGTGATTATCTTCATGGAGTTCTGTGTTTTTCGCCTTCGTGGTGTTTTGGTGTTTCGGGTCATGTGTACAGTTGGTAGCTCTCCTCTACCAGCTGTTTGGTTCCGGTGTAGCTGCTTCCTCGTTTCCTGCTTCTCAGGTGACCTGTATCTTTTCCTCTCTTGTTTCTTCATAAATTGGTGAGTACGGCATTATTGATTTAATTTGGAATTTGGTGTATTATTGTAAACCTTGAAACTGTTGCTAGTATTTATATTTGGACACAAATCGATTGAGCTTGGGCTTTGAGCATGCTACGGTTTGCAGTGTGCTCTCCGTGATTCGTGTGACATATCTGTTTTGATATTTTAAAAACAACGTGTGTGTTCTCTATACTACTTCGGTGTGCATTAATTGTAATTTCTACTTGGTAAGCTCGTGTGATTTTATTCTCCGTGTGAAGTGCAGTTGGTTTTTGGTTTAAAGTATGATGTGATAGTTCGTGATCTGGGAACGCTTTATTATATTATTTGTCCTAGCATCGTGTTTGATTCCCAGATTTAGTGTGGTGATTATAATGTTGTTTCCTGGCCTGTGTATTTGTCAAGGTGTGTACCAACATTTTATATGAGAAACTACTGTTTCTAAGTGTGTTCTGCTGTACTAGTACTGTCGTGTGAACGGAAATTTTACTTAACCTAAATTTAGGCCTAAGCATCGTGTATTATTCATTTGTGCCACTAGTATTGTACCATCATATATCGGAAATTATCTTCTCCTAGCATCGTTATTACCTGATGCCACGTATTTTAATTGTTTCTGGAGTAGTGTGATTTCCCTGGCGGTAGTGTTTTCCGTACCCTTTGTGCATATTTATGTATAAAATCGACCTTGGGCTTGCTCGTACGGTTTTCATGCTGGCTCTGATTTTTCTAAATTAAGTGAAACCTAACCGGTGGTGAATTATTTATGCTGGTTTTGGATTTAATACGCTCTATTGTGTATCAGTAACCTTGGCCTGGCAACCTTATTTAACCATTATTGTTTTACGTTTTCATGCAGTGTCTTGTGGCCAGTTACGTCATTTACTGGTGTGATAGCTTGGCAAGCCTGTAATGCCTGTATTAACCTGTGTAGCATTTGTTTTGATTATTTATGGCCTGTTGATGTGATGGCTCTGCTTTTGTTGCGTGTTTGCTGATCTGTGCTAGCTGTGAGGTTGGGGTTTGCAAAATTGCATGAATGAAGTATTTCATTTTTACCCTGTCTCACGGTTGGTATGGATTGGCGAACTGCTGGGCAGAGGTTTGAGTCATTCATCCACCTCGTCCTTAATATTATGTGTTATTGGGAAAGCATTGGTTACGGTTGTATACGGTTAACTTGTGAACCTTTTACCTGCGATGTATGTGATAATGTGCTGTTGGAAACTACCTTTGGCCTAATTGATATCGTTCTTATGGTCGCCTTGCTTCTTTTGAAAATTTTATTGAAATTTACTGTTGAAAATTGTTTAACTAACCTTCTATTTGGTATGAGCTGCCATGTACTAGTGACTTTTGACTTATAATTATTTCTGAAAAGTTTAAAATTGGTAACCTTTCTGGGCTACTTGAGGTTAGGTCATATTTTCTTGTGGTGATATCTTGACTGAGTATTGAAAATATATCCCATGTATAATTTATTCTGGTGATCTGGGGACTGTCGTTGGTGATGTGTTCGTGTGCCTCCTGGGCGATTGCTGGCTTATGCTGATTGTGGGACTGGTGTTCGCCTATGGCGTGAATATGTACTATTCTTACCCTGTCTCGCTGTTGGTGTGGGCTGGTGAGTTGGTCGGGGGTCACTCGGGTTATTTCACCAAGGATTCTGTTTGTGTGGGATCACTGGGTAGGCATTCGTTATGGTTGAATTCTGTCTGGCAGTAATCATGTGTGGATGTCTTGAGGACCCTGTGTCTGGACCTATTCAGGTCTTTACTAGTTCATCGGTGCTGGTTATTGGTTGCAGGTAGTCTTCTATTTCTAACGGATACCGTGCTCTCCTATTAATTTAACCTGTTCCCTTGTTGTAGTGTGGTCACTTAGTGTGTGGCTTTCCTCAAGTTTCTGGCTCACACATTTTGGTCTTGCTTTAGTTAACTTATGATTTCTGAAAAAGGTTGTCCTGTTAACCCCCTTGGGGTTAGGTCTGGTTCATGAGTGGATATTCTTAGGTGACTAGTGGTATCCTGTATAGTTTGTGTGGTACTCTGTCGTGGTCATTGTCTTCATAGAATTACTATGTCGTGAAAATTTATAACCTATTTGTATTTAATTGCATTCCATTTTGAGTTGTGGATTCCATCGGCCTCCCTACCATTTCTACTGTGTTGGATTGCTGTTGAGCTAATGTGGTCTGTAGCCTGAGGATGGAAAAGCCTCTTAACCTAATAGGATTGGGTGCAGATCGATGTTGGGTGATGATTTTGGTACCAAGTATTAGTTGTTTGGGGTTTATATTTCGGGGTGGGCATGATAGTTTCGCAGCATGTCGTTGAGGGTTCTAAGTGTCCCTTTATCCCCATCGGGGTCTGGCGCATGCATGTTGGAACTAGTCATGGTTGTTTTACGGTCTCTGTGTTGTGTTGTTGGCTCATTATGACATGTCAGGTATGGACTGGTTCGTGGTCTTATTATTGTACCTTGTGTCTTCGTAGATTTGGAAATACCCTTCGGTGTGGGTCTATTGCTCTGATGGAATGATTTTAACTTGTGTTATGTAACTTGTTGGTTTTGTGTGTCCTGGTTTCTTCGCTTTTGGTCTCAGTGCATTACCTATTGATCTGACGTTATCTTGTGTTCTTTTGGTACTTCTTGTTAAAGCTCAGTTAATGTTCACCTGTCACTCTTTGACATTTTTCCTCTCTTCAGTGGATCTAATTTGTCTTTTGACAAGGTTGTTTGGTCATCTTGCCGTTCTATGGGATTATTAATCTGGTATGGGACGGATTATTAGTTCATAGGCGGTACCGAAGTCGCCCAACTGTTAGATTATGGGGTCTACGTGTTGAGTTCCTTTATTCTTCATTACCATTGAGCATTTGCTAACGTCCTGCCATCTTTTCTGCCATGTATATTTTATTTTACCTTGTTTCCTGGTTGTATGGAAGGGGTACCTGCTTAGCGGTAATGCGGCAGTATGAATCTGCGGATGTCATATATCATTAGTCCGGCTAGCTCCGAGGTCTTGTAAAAGACAACCGGTAGATTAGGTTGCGTAGGTCATTGCTCTAATTTCCTGATGGTCACTTGGTTTGAGGTGGATTTCATCGCCTTTTCTTACTTAATCAGGTGTCCTGCGTGAAAGCATGTTGTTGTGAATTCTATGAAGTTTGAGGTTTTGTGACTTCGGATTGGTTTTCCCTACTGAATTTCTTTCATCCATTTTCTATTCCGTTATTCCTATGGTGTTATCGAAGCAACCATTATGTATTTAATATTATCCATCCCAAAATTAATCTTGGCTTGGTATTGTTGTCGCTTGTTCGGTTGTTGATGACAAACATTTAGCGCACCTCACCATCTTATTGAATCAGAAGTCTCCTTCCGTACTGCCAACGTTATCTTGTCTCGAAGACTTTTCCTCTAACCCTAGGATATTTTCATTTTCCTAAACTTGCCGTAGGTGTGTGATATTCTTGAGTTGAAGTTCTGTTTCCTCTCAGTTCTCTTATTCAATCAGGTAATGTGTTGTGATTGGGAATGTTGAACCAGTAATGGGTGCAAATTTTACTTGATGTCTGTGATAATGTCTTGAGAAATTTTAAAATGCACTAATTGCTCACCGAGCGGTAGTATTGAGGTGGTTTTGTTCTAATAATTCGAAATTAAGTGTACCTTCGGAATGTCCGCTCCTGTAATGTGTTATGGTTAGGAATTTGTACCTCTGAAAATATCGGGGGTTATTTTATGTTCACTGTGATGTGGTTGGTCGTGACCTGGTTTGGTAAGTACATGCGATGTATGCCTTAAATGTGGGTGTTGCCTAGTTTAGTGTTCAGTGGTGGTACTGTTATTTAACTTGGCGTATTGAATTTTTGATATTGTGACGATGTTAACTGGTAACGGACTTCCGCCGTGTGGTGAATCGGAAATTGATTATTGCGCTGCTTATTGAAATTGGTGTCGAAATTTCTATTTTCTAAAACTTGGACGTGTGCACGTATTTTAAGTGTCGTTCATTCTGTATTGGGTGGTATTTGTCGAATTGCTCATGTTCGTGCGGTTTACTCATGTACTGCTCCGTCGGCAAACCTATGCTCTTATGTGGTATGCTCTGGCCCTGACTCAGTTGATTGTAGTTGAGATTTTAAATTTAATTGACAGTTGGATCTTAGTATCCGTCGGAACGTAGTCACCAATTTAGCCCATCTTTCCTCTGTTTTCCTTCTTTGCTCTTTTGCGGTTATGGTAAATTTTGATTATGTTAATGAAACAAGAGGCTGCATTTCTTGATAATCTAGAGAATATTTATTTCCTAACCTGTAATAAAGTACTTAATCTTAATATTCTTTAAACGGGTGAATTGTAATATGTAACAGGCTTTACTAGAAGCGCACTGCCTAAAGAGTGTAAATTCAGCTAAACCTAGCTGTTTTAAACGTTAGGTAAATGGAATCCTAGTTGAGGGAAGCGTGATCTCTTTACTAAACTCTTACCACCACAAACTTGAACTGAAGTGAGGATTGTGATATTAATATGACTCAAGGTCGGTGTGTTATTGTTATGCATACAAGAAGTCGTCATTTGTGGTCTCTATCTAATGTGGACTTGATTTGAAATTTAGCTTACTTCTTGACCACTAAACTGAACTGGAAGCTATATCAGTGAATACTCTAGGCTTCGGGGGGAGAGGGCTGTTACGGTGTAACGCAATTTACCCTACCCTGTGAACCTATTTTGAACTGGCAATATCGCCGTAGAAAATCTTAATCTTTCTATATGTCTAAGAGGATGGTTTCCCTCGTACTACTACGTGCTTTGGTGATACTCATCGAACTTATTTATAATTCTTATTGTGGACTGATGGCAACGTCTTTGGATTATCGCATTTCTGAATTGTACGGACTGTTTCATTTCTCTTCTAATAAGTGCTGCAATCTTCCGCCAGACACCCACAATGAGTTTCCCCTCCCCAAGCGCTCTTCTACCTATCAGAGCGCGGCTACTTCCTGATGGAGAAAACCTCGCCATTTTGACCCGAGTCAGTACGCTTTGGGAAGTCATGGCATGCGGATGTGTTAATTGGATTGTTAAGATGTTGGCGTCATGTTGGAGTATAGACCCCGGCTAAGGGTCTTGAGATGTGGGTTTTAAACCCTAATTACTTTGTTTCCTGCATCGTCCTATTATGATACTTTTCAACTAATTCTGACCGGGGAAACCAAACTCAACAGCAAGCATCTGTAAGTATGTGAGGAACTAGCTCAACATGCCTGAGCGTCAGCTTCACCCAAGTAAGTGGCTTCATCATTTGGCAAGTTATATCCTGTGAATATGAAACTGCAAGGAAATTCGTGCGATTTGTGTCTTGAAAATTAACTCTTTCAAGGTGGAATTTCGTGAAAATAATTATTTTGGAAATTACTAAGCGCACGAACGTGTGATTAATCCTAATAATATATCAAAGTTATTGGCATGTAAAGTCTACGAAAATAAGGAAATCCTTTTTAAATTAACTATCATTTTCACCCGTTATTGAACTTCATTGATCATGTAAATTCAAAATGTGTCGGGCACCGTGAGGTTCCGCAGAAGCATATAATTCTGGTTTCCTCGGTTTAAAAAAAAAAACCCTTGCTTCTATTTTCCTGGTATTTTAAACTTTTGTGTTTCCTGATTTTATTTTTGTTTCTTGCCTTTGTTGTGGCTTGTACCATGATTGGTTTGCGGGCGTATGTTTTCGTTGCTATGGTAACGTTTTGGCTTTTGGGGGCAGGATGGTGATTGTTGCCTGTGGGTTTTGCGTGTTGATTGTGGAGCCTGAGTTTACTTAAGTATTTTCGATTTATGTGGAAGATTTCTTTGCTCCTCACTTGATCTCTTACGGTTTTCTTCCTTTTCGCCCTGTTTACTGTGTGTGATTTCCGGTCGCTAATCTTATTTGACCCCTCGTAGTTTATTAATTGGGCTAGAGTTCTATGCTCCTGCGAAGCCTCCTCTTATTAAGAAAGTTCAATGAAACTCGTTAATTGAGTGGCTTTCCCTAGGTTTAATGCATTAGTTTTAATTTAATTTTAGTAAGTCTAACAAACGGGGCCCGTTTAAACCTTCTGTGAACAATTTAAGTTTTGATTCGAATCATTTTCTGTTATTATGGTAATGTTATCGAAGTGTACTGTTTCTGGTAATGGATTTAGTGTCTTTAATTAGTACAACCTTCTGTTTTTAAGTTAATGATTTCCATCAGTATTATTTTCTGAAAAGGACTACGTTTTTCCGTTTCATCTGTGTATTTTCTATTATTCACTAATTGTTTTTTGATCTACTTAAAATACTTTTATTCCCTCAGATAGGACGATGTTCTTTTGGTTTCATGTTAAGTTTTCATTCTTTAATTAAAAGTTTATTTCATTGAAACCAGTGTCTCCTTTATTATCTGTGTGGTTCAGCGCCGAAACAGGGAATTTTTATCCATTTCCTCTGGGAGTTTTATTTGGGCCTTCCGGGGTAAGTAACTGTTGGATGTAATTTTCCTATCCTTGTGACTGATTTCCTTGATTTGTTTAATAAACATTGTTTATTTAACACCGGTTTATAGGTAGTACCGGCCGGTGCATGTTTGCTAATCGCTAGTGTAGTGACTTACTGCGCTGGTGGCTTAAACTGAGTGCATTAAAGAGACTGGACAAAGGGGAAATTCTTCAAAATGTGGCTTCATATTATGGTGTTGGACGTGTTACAGTGGGAGACTGGAAAAAACAGAGGGAAGAAATTGAAAAGTTGTGCTCTACCAGAGCAGAGAAAAACAATGAAAAAATGTCAGTACGAAAAAGTAAGTGAAGCACTATTTCTTTGGTATCTCAACACCGGGAAAAGGGCCTGCCAATATCTGGCACCATTCTGCGGGAAAAGACTGTGTATTTCCAGAAGGATTTTAATGAAGGGGACCCTAATTTTCCTGCCAGTGCTGGGTGGCGTGATCGGTGGCAAAAACGGTACGGTATTAGGCAGCTTAATATCTGTGGAGAAAAGTTCCTTTTCGTAAGACATCTGGAAAGTTTTCGTTTAATACTGCATGTACTGTACAATTGAATTGATAATTCAATAAATAGAGCACCGTAAAATATGTCATTATTTTAGCCTTCCTGTTTGTTTTAGTTCATTTTCAAAGTTATTCCGTATTATCCGACATTTTCGGTGATCCGACGTACTCCAGGTCCCGTTTACGTCGGATAATCGAGACTCTACTGTACAAACTAAATATGGTTTCAACATTATGAGAATGCAGAGTTGTGCGACAGTCAGAAAGTGTCTTTGTGTAAGCAGAGAAGCTCCTCTCGCTGACCACATTAGACATCGGAAACCATAATGCTTGCGAACACTTGGATGCAAATTCACTGTGGTCTTTTATAAAACCTCCTAAACGTTTGGTAACACTGTCTTCTTTCACTTCCTCAATCAGATGTGCTTTCATTGCATTTTGCAAAGTCACATAGCCCTCAAGGATGTTCATGGATATGCTCTTTTCCCCTGATCGGGGATGAGTAGCTCTGATGGTTAAGGCGCTGGCTTTCTGACCCCAATTTGGCAGGTTCGATCCTGGCTCAGCCCGGTGGTATTTGATACGTCAGCCTCGTGTCACTAGTTTACTGGCACGTAAAAGAACTCCTGCGAGACAACATTCCGGTATCTCGGCGTCTTCGGAAAACGTAAAAGTGGTCAGTGGGACATAAAAACAATAACATTATTATTACTTAAACAGGCAATTTATTTACCATAGGCCTACCAAAACCGTCATATTTTACAGTCAAGACAGTATTATTTATCTTTCCTTTTATATTCATTCTCTTCCTGAACCCTGAATGTTGGCTTGAATGAATGCTTTTTTTGTGTCTATTACAAATTGCTCTCTATAATTTTTCAACACCTTTACGATCTGTAAAGTATCGCCGATTGTTATTTGCTGCTTAGAATTATGTTCATTTGCTTCATTCTGATTCTCTGCAGTGTATATCGCACGTTTCAACTTTACGAATATTACCGGTACACTACTGATGCATTAGAATCTTTCTTGCAGCATCAAATACATAGAACCCCTCACTGTTGTATTCCTCGGCCCTCGAAAAACCTGTTGCGACTTCAGTTTTTGGCATTTTTATACTTAAATGTTGGACTTTTGCCCATAAATGTTTGTAAGTAACGAACTTTCATTGCGCACTGCTGTATCTACGACCGGTATTTTGTCTTGTTACGACCACAATGCTATTTGCTGTAATTGATAACAGATATTGATTTTTATCGACTGCCTTAGAGATCGCGGAACTGAATACACATACTTTCAATACACAGTGCGTACCACTTTGTGTGCATTTGTGGAGAATATACAGCGCTATCAAGCAAATGAGAAGGAAACTACGATAGTAAAGTTCTCAGAAGCATTTAAACGTTTAGTGGAGAGCTCTTCCGGTGCCATTTCGCATTTTTTGCACCAAGTGGTGTATATTTCGTGATTATTTGCGCAATTCGCCCAATAAATCAAATTTCGCGATATTTCGCGAGTTCATTTTGTTAAAATACGGTATTTTTAGTATCTGGGAAGTCATATATAGACAAGAAAGAAGATATAAAAAAACTCGTGCGTATCGTTATTACCAAAAAATACAGCCCCTACTCATTTACAATATTACTATCCTGGGAGAACACACAACCTAAATACTTGAAATTATCGACCTGTTCTAGCTTTGTATCATCAATCTGACATTCAATTCTGTTGAATTTCTTACCTACTGGCATCAATTTAGTCTTCGAAAGGCTAATTTTCATACCATACTCATTGCACATATTTTCAAGTTCCAAGATATTAGACTGCAGACTTTCGGCACAATCTGCCATTAAGACCAAGTCGTCAGCATAGGCCAGACTGCTTAGTACATTTCCACCTAACTGAATCCCTCCCTGCCATTTTATACCTTTCAGCAGATGATCCATGTAAACTACGAACAGCAAAGGTGAAAGATTACAGCCTTGTCTAACCCCTGTAAGTACCCTGAACCAAGAACTCATTCTACCATCAATTCTCACCAAAGCCCAATTGTCAACATAAATGCCTCTGATTGATTTTAATAATCTACCTTTAATTCTATAGTCCCCCAGTATGGCAAACATCTTTTCCCTCGGTACCTAGATCTTTCTCTAGATCTATGAAACAAACACAACTGCCTATTCCTCTCGTAGCATTTTTCAATTACCTGGCACATACTGAAAATCTGATCCTTGACAGCCCCTCTGTGGTCTGAAACCACACTGGTTTTCATCCAACTTCCTCTCAACTACTGATCGCACCCTCCCTTCCAAGATGCCAGAGAATACTTTGCCTGGTACACTAATCAATGAGATACCTCAATAGTTGTTGCAATCCTTCCTGTTCCCTTGTTTATAGATAGGTGCAATTACTGCTTTTGTCCAATCTGAAAGTACCTTACCAACACTCCATGCTAATCTTACTACTCTATGAAGCCATTTCATTCCTGCCTCCCACTATACTTCACCATTTTAGGTCTAATTTCATCTATTCCTGCTTCTTTATGACAATGGAGTTTATTTACCATTCTTTCCACTTCCTCAAGCGTAACTTCACAAACATAATTTTCCTCCTCCCCAGGAGCTTGGCTGTTCGCCACACCACCAGGAAGATTTCCTTTAACGTTAAGAAGATTTTCAAAATATTCCCTCCACCTCTCCAGTGATTCCCTGAGATCTATTATGAGTTCACCTGAATTACTCAAAACACTGTTCATTTCCTTTTTCCCTCCCTTTCTAAGATTCTTTATTACTGTCCTGAAAGGTTTCCCTGCTGCTTGACCTAGCCTTTCCAGGTTATTACCAAAATCTTCCCACGTTTTCTTTTTGGATTCAACAACTATTTGTTTCGCTCTGTTTCTTTCATCTACGTACAATTCCCTGTCTGTATCAGCCCTTGTTTGGAGCCATTTCTGATAAGCCTTCTTTTTACTTTTACAAGCTGCTCTGACTTCATCATTCCACCTAGATGTTTGCTTTTTCCCATATTTACAAACAGTTGTTCCTAGGCATTCCCTTGCTGTTTCTGCTACAGCATCCCTGTATGCCACCCATTCTCTTTCTAATCCCGAACCTGCTTACTGTCTACTGTTTGAAACTTCTCACTAATAATATACTTGTACTTCTGTTTAATTTCCTCATCCTGGAGATTTTCCACCCTTATTCGTTTGCAGATAGATTTCACTTTCTCTACCCTAGGCCTAGAGATAGTTCACTACAGATGAGATAGTGGTCTGTATCATTGAAAAATCCCCAGAAAACTCGTACATTCCTAACAGATTTCCTGAATTCAAAGTCGGTTAACATATAGTCTATTATGGATCTGGTACCCCTAGCCTCCCATGTGTAGCGGTGAATAGCCTTGTGCTTGAAGAATGTATTTGTAACAGCTAAACCTATACTACCACAGAAGTCCAGCAAACGCTTCCCATTCCCCTTAGCTTCCATATCTTCCCCACATTTACCAATCACCCTTTCTTATCCTCCAGTTCTATTTACAACTCTCGCATTGAAATAGCCCATTAGCACTATTCTATCCTTGCGGGTTGACCCTGACCACGATGTCACTCAATGCTTCATAAAACTTGTCAACTTCATCCTCATCTGCACCCTCACATGGTGAATACACTGAGACAATTCTCGTTCTAATTCTTCCAACTGCCAAATCTCCCCACATCATTCACTCATTTACGTGCCTAACTGAAACTATGTTGCGCGATTTCCATGATTTCAAAAAAGGGGATTAACAAGGAATTCTTACTAATAGGACTGGAATTATTCGTCTTGATGGTACAGGTTTTATTGCGAGTTAATTATTATTCACCAATGTTTCCTAAGGAAACGTTTTGTATTTTAACACTGTTCTCATTTTTTGTTTCTGGCATGTGTAGAAAGACTCAACAATGAGCATAACATATGGCATTCTAGTCAACATACTATTGGAAATTATCTCTACAAAAATAAAATCTTCCTTGAAATATATAATCAAGGAGAGGATTCATAATGACCAGAGGGACTAAGATACAGTGGTGCATGAGAATCATATAGCTAATTATTGAAAACAACTGCCTCTGTGAGTACAGAACAGAATTATCATCATACCTGCTTAGGAGTTGCTGTTTTGCCAGTTCCAATAGCCCACACTGGTTCATATGCTATAACAACCCTGCTCCAGTCCTTGATTTTGTCAGCAAAGGCCTTAGTCTGTCGATAGACTACTTCTTCTGTTTGACCTGCTTCTCTTTCTTCCAGTTTCTCACCAATGCAGGCAATTACTGACAAACCTTCATCCAAGGCATGAGCTATTTTGTCAGCCACCAGCTGAAACATAAATGAAAAAGTTGGAGAAATCTGAAGATCAACACAGTAATTTCATACACATATTTATGTGTGGTGTAATAGGCAATATACCCACTAAAGGAGGATGCATTAAAACTACTGCGAAGTAAGAGTTGCTGAAACTAGCCTTCTGCCTGGTACTGCTCCATAATTTAACCCATTCAAGTACTATTTGCTGGAATAAATATGTGACCTAGATAACCATTTTTAAAATGCAATTCCAGCAGCTATATACAGTGAATCAAAACACTTGTATTTACAACTAAATAACAACAGGAAATGGGTACCCTGATATCAGGTTTACTTTGAGAAGTCCTTAGCTGTATGAGATACCATAAAACAGTTCACCAAATACATGGCACCTTGTATTTATGGCATTCAAAAGATGATTCCTTCTGCAACCCATGGGCAGTGCAGACTTTGCATTTACTTGATGGAACTTTTTAAAATGATGTTGGTGGTATTTTGGATGGAAAATATCCCCACTGCTTCCCCTAAATTCTTAGTGGTGTGGGCTTGGACGTCCTCTAGTTATGTAAAGGCCAGTCTCCACTGATTATCATTTAATAATAACATGTTAAATGTTAACTGGTGACACCATCAACATGTTAACTGTTAAATGCCAAATACTGTTTACCTTTTCATTGTGTCCACACTTGTAAACATGTTAAACTTGACTTTGCCAGGCTGAGTGACTCACGATTGAGGCGCTGCCCTTCTGATCCCAACTTGGCAGGTTCAACTCTGGCTCAGTCCAGTGGTATTTGAAGGTGCTCATATAAGCCTACGTCAGCCTCATGTCTGTAGATTTATTGGCACGAAAAAGAACTCTGGCGTGAAAAAATTCCAACACCTCAGCCGAAAACCGTAATAGTAGTTAGTGGGACGTAAACCAAATAACTTTATTATTAAACCTGACTTCCTTTGTTTATAGTTCATATCAGTTTGTGGTAATACACTCAGGTGGTATCTTGTATTTTCAAACAAAGACTCATATGAAGAGGATTTGGCCTTTGATGATGATGCTTATTGTTTAAAGGGGCCTAACATCTAAGGTCAGCCCGATTTGATCTTTGTTATTGCCACTGTTGCTTCTTACAAGATCTTGTGAAGGAAGGAAAGGAGCAGCTATTCCACCTCACCTGCGTCTTGGGATAACTCTGCGTTTCCGTACAGTATAAACTTCGTCCACTCCTGTCCCTGACTTTAGACTTTTCTGAACTTCTTGTCATTCTCGACTGTACTGGGAGTGGAGTGAGGCTAGATTTTTTTCAATGCACTCGCAGGAGCAATTATAGATAATTTCAAGTTCCTGGAAACTGTCTGCTTTCCTTGCTTCACTTCAGTATTCCTTCGACGAGACATCCCACAAAGAAGGCCTTTCTATTATATCATTAATTAAGTCCAGAGTGATCCCTTGCTCCACTCCATTACTGACTATAAATTTTAGTATAGTACAGAGAGAACGACACACGTGCGCATACTGTATTTGTAGCTTGTAATATAATCCTAATCCTACAATCTTCCAAGAGAAGCATGTCATTTACGCTATCTGGTGGCATGGAAACATCACGGAAGTTGCCGGAGCTGTGCCAACATCTCATGAACAACTAATTGACTTAAGTTTTCCACTTGGAGCGGAAAACACGCCAACATGTTAAAAGTGTTAACCTCAACATTCTGAGTTAACATGCAAACTCAATTGGAAGACGCAATGACAATGTACATGTCAATTCTAACATATTAAATTTAATATGTTGGTGTTAAATGTTAATCAGTGGAGACCGGCCTTAACCCAACATTGGTCGAACTTAGTAACGTCACGTCATCGGTCGAGGTGTTAGCGCGGCGCTTGCGCTAATGAAAGAGCAGTTTCTGCCTTTCTTATGTATATCAATCGGAAGTTATCTTGCGAGGAAGTTTCTATTTTTATTCTTTTGTCACATTGTGGAGCACTTTAATTTATTTTTATCACATTTGTCCTCAAAACCCAAAGTAACGTAAGTCATAATGCCTTATTATACAAATGAACGTCGAGTGCCGTAATGAAAATGAAAATTATTTTAAATTTAGAGAATCTATTTACAAATTATATCAAACGATGTAATATACAAAACAATGTACAATATGCTAATGAGAGAACAAAATTATTGCATTATGTACAGTTCATCCATATTCTGAATATTGTCTTTTGTATCTTGCAGCTTCATTCACTGCTGCCGACATCCCTGGCTTCCTTCTCACCATAGCACTGATGACACATGGTTATTGTATGCTCTCCACAAATTGAAGCCTGCCAAGAAATGCACCGAACCATGGAGAAACGATTCTTTCTTTTGGGGCAAAAGCCACATCTCACCCTCTCTTTGTTTGTAGCAGGCTGAGGAGTACACTTTGTTTCTGTGTTTCTGGATATTGGAGGTATTTCCTTATTCGAATCTTCAGTTAGTTCTGAACTCCTTTCTTTGAAAGTCTTGCCACCATATGATTTCTTGTGAGACCCAATGCCAGAGTTTTCAAAAATTTTCTTCGTTCCATTTTACTGTTAGTGTTGCAAAAGAGGATTACTTGAACATTGATGGCAACAACATCTAAAAGTGTAAAAAAAAATTCTGAGTGGCCAACGACAACATACTTTGGCAACAGTGTACTGTGATTTCATCTTATCAACATCTACACCTCCTTTACACCTCCTTTCGTGAGGTTGTACAATGTCGCCATTGTTGGCTTCTCTTTGTCGCCAGTAGTTGGATTAATTTCATCTGAGTTGTGCATACTTGAAACCAGAACAACGTTTCGGCTCTTTTTGGGAACATACGAAACAACTGTACAATCTTCTCAGAAGGCAAACAGGCTGCTATTTATAGGCCGTTGCTTCGTATTTACAAGTTCCGGTGGCAGTTCCACCT
Source organism: Anabrus simplex (assembly GCF_040414725.1). Taxonomy (NCBI): domain Eukaryota; kingdom Metazoa; phylum Arthropoda; class Insecta; order Orthoptera; family Tettigoniidae; genus Anabrus; species Anabrus simplex. The sequence continues at coordinate 256,687,109 of NC_090270.1, read as the reverse complement.
TATTCACTTTTAGAGTCCCAATTACTGTCAAGTTATATTGGTGTAGACGTTCGTATGTAAGCGGAATAGATGAAAACCAATTGTCCATTGCAACATTTCTTCCCGACCCTTTGATTGCTTCAACAAGTCTCTTGACAATGGCACTGGGTCTAGTATCCAACATGTAAGGCCCGGAAGGCTGCCCGGTCACATAAATCTCCATATTCGATGTATAAAACATCCTTGAATCTACCAGAGAAAATATATTTATGCCATATTTGGCGGACTTCCTTGGCATGAACTGTCTAAATGCGCATTTCGTCAATTGTAGCGTATTCAGAAATGCTGTAGCTGTTCACACATCTTGCTACAAAACCTTCAAACAAATTTCTGATCGGGGCTAGTCTATCAAGTGCTTTCCTTGTCAACCTTGTCCGTGCATCATCGAAACGAAGACCTCGCAACAGTAACAGAAATCTTCGGTAACTCATTGTAAGTCGAAAATATTCTGGAGCAGTCCCATCCTTATCCCATAAATCCTCCATAATCTGGTGTGACAATTTTTGCACGCCTGCTAAATACAAGAGACCTAGAACTGCCCTTATTTCATCAGGATTTGTATCTATAACATCACTTTTCCTGCTGTACTTACTTCGAATTTTATGAAGCCAATCGTTTGTGTACGCTGTAATTTCTTCAATCACTTTGTCAGGGAAAAATATTTTCCATGCATCAAGAACAGTGCTAGCGTTTTTTACAATTTCTCCTTTGACTCCCGGTGGATGAATAACTATATTTCTGCGTGGTCAGTTGGTCCTTACCGATATACTCCACTCGAGGTTCCGTTATTTCCTGCTCATCACCGGCAGATTGTTCACTTCCACTATCACGGTCACTGTTATTTGACTGTTCTGCGTCTGAATCAACTGAATCATCTAACTCTTGAGATGAGCCTATTTCAGTGTCATTATCAGATTCTTCCAACAGCCACTGGATTACCTGAGCATCTGAACGATCCATATTTCCTGATGAATCCTACATGTAACTTCACGTGCACTGAAATAGCAAACAATGAACTCAAAACATCTACTCGGAGTCTTCTAATTCAATAATCGCGACCCAACATTACTTAGAATTCAAACGAACACCATCGGTCGAGGTGTTAGCACAGCGCTCACGACTTCACAAATAAGCAGTCTAGGTCACTCTGATGACAACTTGGCAGCTGTTAACAGCACTATTGGATTGTTGACATATCACCGGTCAGTTAGATAGCAGCACAAGTCAGAATAAAAGAAAAACAAGCAGCGGCCAGATAAAATATTTTGTTAGCGCTGCGCTCACCCCTCAACCGATCTTGGGTTAAGAGAGCAACACAACACTTGCCAACAGCTGCTCAGCTACATTCATTCTGAAGGTTGTAAAACCTTCTGGCTTCCTACCAGCGTTGAGAAGGTGATGAATAACACTAGCATTCAATAGGGCCATATCCAACATATAAAAATACAGTTTCTTGTACCCTTTTACGTATTTCATCATCAACGGGAATGATGCCAGCTGCTGATCGTGAGAATCTACTTCACCCATTCCACAACTGTAAGTCAGTGACAAGATTGGGTTTTAGCTTCTTTCTGCCATCATGCCTTTTTACCTCAACAAAATCTGGCCTATCATGAAGTGTAGAAAGCATATGAACTGCCTTCTTGTCTGCCCATTTCACGGCTAAAACCCCATTACTGGACAAAAATGTAAGCTCGCCCCTTCTCAGTTTTGTGTCACCAAGTTCCGTAGGCATGAATTTCCTGTTTGGCCTTGCTGTTCTAACTGCACAAGTCTTGTTGTCCAGCACATGTCTAAACAGTGTGGGAGAAGTGTACCAGTTGTCCACATACAGAATTCTCCAATTAGCTAGATGTTCTCTGCACATTTCCATTACTACTTTCTCACTTCCAAGAAATTGGAACTTAGTTTCAGACACATCCCAGTATAAACCTTGAATCTCCAGCAGTAACCATTGTCTGATGAACAAACCTTGTAGATTTTTATGCCAAATCTGGCTCTCTTTGGTGGATTGTATTGTATGTAAGATAATCTACCTTTGAACTTCATCAAACTCTCATCAATACAAACTTTTTCACCGGGCATGTACACTCTCTGAAACCTCTCTAAAAGTTAATTCCATTACAGGTCTAACCTTCCTGAGTTTATCACCCTCTGTACTAGGAGAATCAGTGGAGAAGTGGAGGACTTTATTGATGGATTTGTATCTCTTGAATGGCATAGTTTCCACAAATATTGGGGTCTCTATTACCCTGCGTTTGGGTCAATTATCCTGTATGAAGGCTTCCTATTCTGAGATGTCAAAATACAAAAGGCAAGATGTGCCTTCATTTCATCAGCAGTAACAGGAAACCAGTGCTTCTCTTCATAAGATTTATTCAGTCCACCATCCTCGGCAGCAGATTCCAAAAATAAATTAGCATAAGCACTGGTTTCCCTGGTTACTTGCTCCCAAAACTGTTCAGTCAAGAATACATTCACTACTTCTAATTTACTATGAGCTTCTCGTGTCTCTGAATTACAGCATCAATTTCGCCAACAACACTGCAAATACTATTCCATGGAGAATTACGTGCTCCCATCGCTACTTATTTTCGTCCGAAATACAATCAGAAACAGCTGGTGATACATTGCCGGCAAGCCTGACATTCAGTGGCATTCTTGCCGGTAAAAGAGTATTTGTTCATTGTCACTGACAAAGTCATCACTGTCACACGAACTACTGTCATTTCCAACCCAATCTTCATCACTTACATTGAGTTCTATGTCACTTTCTTCTAAAAATTGGAGTATCTCTTCTTCCTTGTTTTGCTTTGAAACACATGCGTCAAAGTCACGGATGCTTAGATACGAGATGTTCAACTTGCTCGCATTATTTTAACAATGAATATTCCAAGGAAATTGTATATTTCTGTCATCTATGGAGAAGCTCTCGTACTAATACGAAGTTGATAAGCAAGACAGCGTTCATAAACGTGCAGTACCAGAACTGATCTCTCCGTCTTAGTACAAGAAGACAAAGCACAGCTCGGACGGAGAGATCTGTCTTTGTACGGGAATGGGTTAACGAGCTCCAACTACAAGGTGTATGAACGTCTTCATCTGACAAAGAAAAAGGTTTAACAAATAAATCAGGAATGTGCTTGAGCTCTGCAAAGTTGATAAACTGTGTGGAAAATTCCCCTTTTAAATGTCAAATGACTTGCCTGGGTTTTCAATTACAGTGGCATTCCACAGACTGTTCCTTTAAATTTAAAATGACAAGGCCACATAAAAGGTATTTAGTGTTTCCACTATGTAGAATGAATATGTGAATGAATGAGTCACCTCCCACTCCTGTTTGACAATATTGATAACTCTCCGTTCTCCATTTCATTTCAAGATTGGGGCCGATGACCTAGATGAAAAGCCCCTTTAAACAAAAAGCAAACAAGCATCATTTCAAGATTTGCCATAGTTGAAATACCACCATCAACCATATATGTTTCACCTTATTACAAGCGCTGAATAAATGCCTAGTAAACAAGCAGGAGATGCATAGAGTTAGACTGACCCGTGTAACTCTTGTGTGCCATCCACAGGGGGACTGGGATACGGGGGATCAGGGTCTCCATCCCATGCTCCAACCCCACCCACAGAGGGGTGATATTGAATAACTAACTTTAAAGGAAAACAGCTGAAATGAATAACGTCCATGAAAATTAACACAAATAAGTGGAATTTTGGGAAAGGAAAAAGGTATCAAACCATCAAATTAAAATTTTGCTGGTGAGCGAGCTTCTCACCTGTGAAAAATCACTTGAAATTGCTGAAGAACAAGGATTTCACAATTTAAAGCATCTGTAACTTGGCTTGAAAAGTTATGGTTAAATACACCTTACTTTGAAAAATGCAGTGAACTGGATTCAGTTCACTGTGTTGGGAGTGGAAAAAATAGCTGCCCAAAATTTGCAAGTGCTATGAAGAAAAAGACATTTTCAACTGTGATGGCACTGTGTCAATATATGTGAATTTGTAAAGCCTTGGGCTAAAGACAGTCTTCTTACTCTTCCAATATTTGTGCAAAATTCTTAGGAGATAATTTATTATTAGGTTCATCTATTCAATAGCCTTATTTTCTGTACTGAATAGGTGAACCTAATAATAAAAAGAGAGAGGTTTCTTAAAGAAATAATAAATCGTCCATCCTCCAATGACAGTAAACATTTGGATCCGGAATACAGTCAAGGTTACAATTTCAATAGAATATAAAAACATCAAAAAGTGGAAATTTATAATTTTTAATGCTTTTTTTTTTTCCACAGGGGGGGTGGGCGAGGAATGTTTAATCACGTTCTCAAGTAGAGATGAAAATGAATTTGTAGAGACTCCCTCAGAATGTGTATTACTATTCTTTTATTTTGCTGAATGGAACTTTCAAATTTTGTAATAAGGTCAACGTCTGACTCGGGAGGATGCCTCTTTCGCCGAATAGCAGGCCTCTGACAATTCACCAATCAATACGTTTTTTTGTACTTTGCTGAAAGAATTTTGCACAAATATCAATGTCAATACAGAACTGAAAATGAAGTTTATGAGTTGTAATTCTTACTCTTCCTGCAGTGAAGGACATGGCCGAGATGAGCAGCGATGTTATTCCATCTCCACATCAAACGCAGCACCCTACAGCGAGGACATTTCCCAGCCTTTTTAAGGAGATCATGGTTCTGGAGTCTCTTATTACATCTCTATTGCTTTCCTGTTCAAGAATGAAATAGTTATTTACGTAACTGCCACAGAAAGTGATCTTTTACGTTATGTTTCGAAACTAGTAACATAAACTTATCACTTTAGTGGCTGTTACGTACAATATTTTATTTCATACAATGGTGAATTTACTTATTTTAAATTAAATATTTAATTATAAAGCGTTTTGACACGTTGTCACCCAAATTATCCACGTTTGACTCATGCAGTGACTTGTTTTGTTTTGTTGTATGTAGTTAAGAAATATATAAGAGGTGTGTTCATAGAGTTCTGTGGTAATAAAACATCAAAATTAATTTTATTTTAAGCAGTGAACAGCCCACTAAGCTATCAGAGACAAACATGGTCACCTGGTCCTGGATTAATGAAGGTAATACAAAGTTTATGACATACTGTAATATATGTGATATTTATGTTGGAAATGGATTAACCTACACAGAGTCAACATGGTGATGGTGACATTACTTGAGTTGGGAATGCAGAGATGCTGTTTTTGCTCTAGATGGGTATGGAACCACAATGCTGCAATCAGGCAGAGAAACAATTCAACGAGATTAAGCTAGGTGTTCTCTGATTCATAACCTCTCGGGTTATCCTTGTTGGGAATGCAGAGATGCTGTTTTTGCTCTAGATGGGTATGGAACCACAATGCTGCAATCAGGCAGAGAAACAATTCAACGAGATTAAGCTAGGTGTTCTCTGATTCATAACCTCTCGGGTTATCCCTGTTTACATTACTGTGAAGTGGAGTTCAACCCATCAGAGACGATTTCTAATAGAACAGTACGGAAAATAATTACAGTACAGTAAAGTGTCATTTTCTGTACTCTTCTGAGTAAGGAACGAAGGCAATTATGTCATAGTTCTCCTCTTGTCCCCTTATCCAGCTTCTGTCTAGTCAGGCCATTTATGGCACTTCACCTTCCTCTCTCCTCCCACCAATCCTCTCCCATCATTTTGTCCCAGTCCAGGCTTGCTCTTCTTCTTGCACTCCTCTTTCTTGAATTGGTCTATCTTGTTCTAGGTCTCCCTCTTGCTCTCTTTCCCTTAAACTTCATCTCAGTCATTTGTTTTGGTTTTCTTTTCTTTTTCATCCTTGTTACATGCCCAAACCATCAATTCTCTCATTCAAGTTTTCTGTTCCAACTTCCATATCTAACATCTTTGTTTCTCACTCTTTCTTTCCTTGCCTTTCCTATCATACTTCTTAGGTATTTCATTTCGCTGGCTTGAATTCTACTCTCCTCCCTACTTGTCACTGTCCAGGTCTGAGCCATATATGTCAATATGGGTGCATAATACATTTTGTACATCTTCCTTGATACTTCCTTATTCCAGATAAGGTTTCTTACACTCTGGTAGAATGCATTACCTTGTTGCACCCTCCTGCTAATCTCCATGTCCAGCCTTGTATTCTGCATTAATTCACTCCTTCGACCACCAATTTTCACAATACTTTTCCCCCGCCTTTCTTCTCTTGATGCAAGAAGAAGAAACCTGGACTGGGACAAAATGATGGAAGAGGAATTACTTTGACATAGAAGTGAAAGGGGAGAGGCCAGAAGGGAGATCAAGGAATAGATGGACAGACACAGTGAAACTGGAGGTCAGCAAGAGGAATGCCACGTGGGAGGACATAGAGGAACAGAAACTATACCTAGACAGGAAGAAGTGGCGAGCGTTTGTACACCACACCCGGGAAACTGGAGCTGAAAAATGATGATGATCTATAATAATAAAAGGAAGTGTTTGTCTGTGTGCACTTGATGCCCAGCCAAATCTACGGCACGCAGAGATCTGAAATTTTGAACGCAGTAGATGGAAGGGGCTCCGAAAGCACCTCGAAGCCGGAATTTTTGTTTTTGCTTTTGTTGGTGAGTTATGAACGAAAAACCGTCAGAAAACGTGTGCTGAGATATGACAATCCAACGTGCTGTACAGGATTAAATGAATCGATTCACTGTCGCTACGCACCGCACATAAGTAGAGAACAAAAGTCAAGGAGCCATGGCGTAGGAAGCCATTTTCGGTCTCCGACACGAGGAGCCATATTCATTAAGTAATATCCGGAACTGTTTATCTGTGTGTGTGTGTGTGTGTGTGTGTGTGTGTGCGCGCGCGCGCGATGACCAGCCTAATCTACATCAAGCAGAGATCTGAAATTGTTAACAGGCACATATTCTTAGATGTATTTTTAGAGAGGTAAAGCATTATTTTAGTATATTTAATCGTTTCAATTATTTATTTCATTCATTTCATTCACTTAAAATTTTCACGCATGGCTGTGTCAAAGTGCAATTCTTGGTCCGAGAAGTGTAGTTGTAAACGCCATGAACATGCAGCTTTTATCTGTGTATGTGCGATGCCCAGCCAAATCTATGGCAGGCAGAGATCTGAAATTGTCAACAGAGGCTTATTCTAGGATGAGTCTTTATACAGGTAAAGACCTGCCTTTATTAATTATTTTATTTTTATCATTTCAATTATGGGACACGACTCTCAGTCAAGAAACTCATGCCGAATATTACTGAAGCCACCATCATGAAGTAGTATTCATTTCCGGGATTCAAATAATTCCTTCGGATATACAGTTTTAATTAAGATGTCTGCAGTTCCCTGTTCGTTAGAGTTTCGTTGCGTGCATCAACAAGGCACAAGAACAATCGCTTAAAGTTGTACGACTCGATCTTCGGAAACCGTGATTCTCCCATAGTCAACTGTATGAGGTTGTTCAAGAGTTGGAAAGGCAAACACTCCATACATTCTGGCTCCAAACGGAAGGGCACTTAATATACTTTATCCAGAAGCTGTATAAGGAAAAAGTAAGTTTGTTTTATATACAATATGGTCTTTTATATTGTAACAATATAATTAAAAATTTAAAATGCAATTCATACAATATATATATGTAAAAAGGATGTGTGTTAATAAATAATGTTTTTTATTCGGTTTTTAAAGAAATTATTCAAACACATCCAACGCTTGAATTAATAAACGCGAGGAAAGCCGTGGGTACATGCTAGTACAAAATATCATACAATGAATTATGATCCTTCACACAAACCTCTGTAATATGTCTAAACACATCCAGTAAATGACTGCACAATATGCAATGAACTGGGATAATGTCCTACATTCTGAGATTTCCATTTGTAGATGTCATAAATTACCACATTTGACAGGAAACAGGTGCCTTTAGTAAAGATTTTGGACTTTATTTTTAACACAATCTTCAATACAATTTTAAGTTTACTCTCTACATGTTTGTATATTGTCACACAAAAATAGAGTAGAAGAATGGCTAAAATTAATTTACACTGTAACTCTGGAAATCTAGAGAAAAAAAATTAAACTTCTTTCACAATACCGTGTTGTGTTTATCGTGCGTTCGGTGACGTCTTAGTGCCTTAGAGGGATACAAAGAATTAGTATTAAAAAATAAAAGTCTTAGAGAGTTACAGAGAATTAATGTTAAAAAAAATAAAGTCCAAATTTTTGCTACTGCAAAACAAATTTTATTATTCAGCAATTCACTAGGAACAGAAAACGTTACCAGCATTTTACATTTTTTTTTTTTAAACTCAGAATTAGGCAATTTACAGTTATTTGTGCCATAAGTAGGGTCACCAACATGCACGTTTTTAAAAATGACTGGAATACCATGAAAACTGGAGGTACCAAGCAGTTAGGGTCACACAGCTGCAATCTTGCATTCGGGAGATAGTGGGTTTGAATGCTACTGTTGGCGGCCCTGAAGATTGTTTTCCATGGTTTCCCACTCTCACATAAGGAAAATGCTGGGGCTGTACCTCAATGAAGACCATGGCCGCTTCCTTCCCACGCCTAGCCATTTCCTATCCCATCATTGCCGTAAGACCTATCTGTGTCGGTGCGACGTAAAGCAAATTGTAAGAAAAGGTGGTGTGTTATTGACTACTTTTGGTACAATTGTTAATACTGTTTAATGCAGTTTTGTTTGGCACTTCGTTACATTACATGTAACTTCTTTACATTTCGGAACTTTGACAGTTTAAACACGTGGTTAGGCGATATGCAAACCAGGTGGCCAACTCAGTACCAGAATTGAATTTCTTTGCATAATTCAGTCTTATAGGAAATAAAAGTAATTATTGCTACTGTTGCTAGCAAATAATTCCAGGAACCCTTTGTAACAATTACGTCCATACACATTAAGTACAACCATGGCATATTACTGGCTCATTGGCACATACTTATGGCTCCCAGCTATGCGATAGTTCGCAGGACACAACGTACCTTAGCAGCTCACAGCCATGGTGCTGAGCTTTAGTAGCTTTGAGCATGTATTTCAGATGTTTCGCCACAAGATGGCACTGACGTTATATACTACTGGAAAGAGGAAGAGTTGCTCTTTCTAGCAATGGAGATTGTGTTTGATTATCTTGACCAGTTCGCATTATAATCAACCTTGAAATCCTTCCCCATTGTGTTTGTCTCCATCGAAGGTGAATAGATGATCAGAGCAGTGAAATGAAATAGCGTATGGCCTTTAGTGCTGGGAGTGTCCGAGGACATGTTCGGCTCGCCAGGTGCAGGTCTTTTGATTTGACACCCGTAGGCGACTTGCGCGTTGTGATGGAGATGAAATGATGAAGACAACACACACACACCCAGCCCCGTGCCTGCAGGTTTCACCAATGATGGTTAAAATTCCCGACTCTGCCAGGAATCAAAACCGGGACCCCTGTGACCAAAGGCCAGCACGCTAACCATTTAGCCATAGAGCAGTAAACATGGCCCATAGAAGCCAGTTGTTAGCTAGCGGTAATGTTTTGGATATTCTGAACAGAAGTGATAATGAAAGTTCATCAGAAACTTCAAATTGTGAAGATTTATTTAGTATCAGTGGTGATAGTAACAGTCGGATCCGAGAAAAGTGACAGTGAATCAGAAAATTCTGAGTGATAGCGATGACTATAATGTTGCAGTGCTGGGTGCTAGTCATGCCAAAAAGATGAAAAATTAACAGAGGAAATGGGGGGAACAGAGCAGCAAACCACCAAAAAAACTTTTTCTGGGACTAGTGGTGTAGCTCCAATGTTACTTAGGCAACTCCCTCTGGAACCCACATCCCTTGATAATAGAAAGTATAAGTTTACGTGAGTACCCTAGGCGAGGTAGATCACAAGAGGGTGTTTCCCCAATAAGATGCAGGCTGTAAAGTGGGCCCATTTTGTTGGATTTGACCCAACCCCACAAAGAAGACCCCATCCAGACAATGCGTGGTGTGCAGAACCAACATCCACACTCGCAGTGTTGAAGCATATTGACAACTTGTTAAGAATTATTATCCAGTGCAATTAAACTTATATTATTGATTTAATATCTTTTCTAATATTGTCTGTTATTTCCCAATTTCTGAAGATTTTTAATTTTAAAATTTTTGTCACTCGTTTTACTGATGATTTTGAAACTGAACATGTTACTGTGGTTCAAATATTTAAATAGCTACATCTTGTCCTTATAACACTATCATACAAGCAACTGAACAAAAACTGTTTCACAATTCTACTGCTCTGGGATGGATCTTTTCCTCCATTCTGGAAAGTCACTCTGTACTAAACATATACTGATGAGCAACTGAACATTAGAACTGTTTAGACTGAAGTGGTATGGCAATATGAAAAGAATGGCTCCAGACAGGACTCAAAAACATACCTTGATCAGACTGTCCCAACCAAAAGACATCTAGAAAAACAAATACGGAGAAACTCTTGAGGATGACAACAGAAACTGGAACAGCCACTATGGGTGGACAGAAACAAATGGTAGAGGCTAATTTATAGCCATATGAAGATTGCAGGAGTGGATGTACAATAATGATGACTGTGCTATGCATTGTAGACAAGTAAACTATTTTCATGGCAAATTCTCAAATCTTACAGAAACCGTATGCTTCTTTCTTTCTATCTTTCTTTCTGCAGAATATAACACTATATATTCACTTGTATGTTTCACATATTTCCAGTCTTGATAACTGAACACCGTGGCAAGATAGAGTTCTAACATCAGAGAATTATTTTTTCAATAAATCTTTCAACTGACTGCCTACCGGAGTCCATTAAAATACAGGAAACAAACACATTTTGTTCATAGTAATGCATGTGACATTAGCTCACACAAGCCATACGGGGAGGAGAACCTTCAGTCAGTGATAGAATATTCTCAACACCAAATTATTATAGACAAACGTCTAAAATAGCTCTAGATCAACTCAAACAGTAAAAAGTGACCATAATTATTGTCTCCATGAGAAATCAAAGAAGTAAAGAAAATATTTTCTTATTAGAAAGCTTATACAGAGAATGTATTTTCAATGTAGTTCTTAGAAAATGACTGTTTCTTCTGAAAGTCAGTCCCTAATACATTAAAAGTAGCACTTACCTCATCATCTTCTCCAAATATATTTCTCCTTTCTGAATGACCTAAAATTACCCAGTTAAGGCCAATGTCTTTGATCATGGCTGGACTGATTTCACCTGAAATAAGAAAGCATTATGAAACATTTCTCATTTAAGACTTGCAACTACTAAGGGATGATTATCAATTTCTATTAATCCTAGAAACATTAATCCTCACTACCATCTTTACAACTATTACAAGTCTATCATGTAATGTTCTCTTCTTTACTCACCAACTACTCTACGTAAATACTTGTTCTATTCCAAGTCTGACACTACACGATATGTATGCTTAAGGAAATGTTTTAATGGTTTCTTATTTCTGAACTAAACACATACATTCAAACAGGACTCAAGATTCAGGTAGCAACAAAGCGAACTGACCAGAAACCTTTAATAAATGTGTTTCTGTGTCCAGTGTGAAGACTGCATGTTAAGTGTCATGTAGTGTGCAGTAGTGGTGGTGATGAGGGAGAGGGTGAAACCTAGTGTTGGTGCAAAGCCTACTCCTGTTGAATAACCAACACCAAGTGGTCTGCTCAAGTCATTATCAATCAATCAATCAATCAATCAATCAATCAATCAATCAATCAATCAATCAATCAATCAATCAATCAATCAATCAATCAATCAATCAATCAATCAATCAATCAATCAATCAATATTGATCTGCATTTAAGGCAGTCGCCCAGGTGGCAGATTCCCTATCTGTTGTTTCCTAGCCTTTTCCTAAATGATTTCAAAGAAATTGAAAATTTATTGAACGTCTCCCTTGGTAAGTTATTCCAATCCCTAACTCCCCTTCATATAAATGAATATTTGCCCCAGTTTGTCCTCTTGAATTCCAACTTTATCTTCATATTGTGATCTTTTCTACTTTTATAAACGCCACTCAAACTTATTCGTCTACTAATGTCATTCCACGCCATCTCTCTGCTGACCATTTAGTCGAGCAGCTTTTCTTCTTTCTCTCAATTCTTCCCAACCCAAACTTTGCAACATTTTTGTAACGTTACTCTTTTGTCGGAAATCACCCAGAATAAATCGAGCTGCTTTTCTTTGGATTTTTTCCAGTTCTTGAATCAGGTAATCCTGGTGAGGGTGTGACGTACCCACTTGGCCCACAGATGTTTGACAAAATTATAACATGGCGGGTCACTTTAATATTAAAATAAATAAATGATATGTCATTGTTTCTCCATAAACAGTATCCCAAGGACGCCAGTCTTCAAGCTTATGGCTTGAAAACGAAAGTTGATAATTAATAATAATAATAATAATACGTAATGAGACTCAAAAAACTCCCAGGGGTGAGGTGAACGGAACACAAATCATTAAGTACACTAACTTGGAATTTAAGGATCATTAATAATAATTTCATAAAATACCAATTAAAACAGCTATTTATTAAGATGAAAAACATGACGTAACGGCGTATTAACGAAATCTGAACTTACGGAAGCAAAAGAAAAATTGAATGACATTAATTCTAAAAATGAACTGTTGCGCGAAGACTTGCAGTAACTTATGCCGTAAGCTCACCATATGTAGACTCTGTTGTCTTGAAGCTGAAGATGGGTGGATCTCTCGTACAGGCTGCCTCATCTGTTGTTGGATTCCAGTCCTACTTCTACATTTCCTGTCTTTAACACTTCCTACTTTACTCTTTACATAAAGTCGTAACGAGTCCTACTTTTAAGTGCAAAACCACCATGGGTTATGTTCATGGAGAGAATACACTTGTATTCTTCCGTATTACGGAACAGTAGCGTAGCTAAATTCATAATAAAAGCTCTCCTCCCCTATACTAGTCAAAACCGGTCTCCCGTTGACTACCTCCAGTCATTGAGATAACAATTCCCAATGAGAGTAACTTTTGAGTAGTATATACTCAGATGCGAAGTGAACTAAGTTAAAATCTTCTCCGATGTGTAGACATAGAATCGTAGTAAGAGTGTCTTCCAAGAGTGAGAATCAGAATGTCCGAATACAAGTGACAATCTGCTCACGATTATGAATAAGAGTGTCCGAATCTCCCTTCCAGCTCTTGTCAGCGGGTATATATCGGTTCAAAAGTCTCCTTCCATCAACCATATCACATGGTCCAGTAAGATTCGAGGTTTTATCCCTTCTCCAATGTATTGCTGTGAATCCATCACGTTGCTTCATTACGTTCATTCACATAGGCTGAACTTTCCCGCTGAAATAACGCGTCAGGTCGCGCATTATGAAAAGTGGGCGTTTATAATGTATCAACTGTCTCTTCATGAGGTGGAGAGGGCAAGATCTCTCGTAACCTAGATGACGTACTTTTCCTGGAAATGTGCTGAATTTAGCCTGCTGACTCTGGTCACCTCACAGCGGCTATTGAAAAATTTACTGCAAGTTATAAATACGAATGATGTTGAAATACTTTACCCAATAATTTGTTCGTTCAGAATACGTTATAGCCGCGATACAAAGAAATGAAATGATGACTGAAATGGATGATAAAACCCTATATATATATATTAATTTAAACATGACCTATCAGTTATTAAATATATACCTCTTATCAATTAATTATATAGTTCAATAATTGAAAACATGCAGTGATGTCCCAAACATCACAAGGGTCCCATACACTGGAACCATACTCTAGTTGGGGTCTTACCAGAGACTTATACGCCCTCTCCTTTACATCCTTACTACAACCCCTAAACACCCTCATAACCATGTGCAGAGATCTGTACCCTTTATTTACAATCCCATTTATCTGATTACCCCAATGAAGATCTTTCCTTATATTAACACCTAGATACCTACAATGATCCCCAAAAGGAAATTTCACCCCATCAACGCAGTAATTAAAACTGAGAGGACTTTTCCTATTTGTGAAACTCACAACCTGACGCTTAACCCCGTTTATCAACATACCGTTGCCTGCTGTCCATCTAACAACATTTTCGAGGTCACGCTGCAGTTGCTCACAATCTTGTAACTTATTTATCACTCTATAGAGAATAACATCATCCGCAAAAAGCCTTACCTCCGATTCCACTCCTTTACTCATATCATTTATATATATAAGAAAACATAAAGGTCCGATAACACTGCCTTGAGGAATTCCCCTCTTAATTATTACAGGGTCAGATAAAGCTTCACCTACTCTAATTCTCCGAGATCTATTTTCTAGAAATATAGCAACCCATTCAGTCACTCTTTTGTCTAGTCCAATTGCACTCATTTTTGCCAGTAGTCTCCCATGATCCACCCTATCAAATGCTTTAGACAGGTCATTCGCGATACAGTCCATTTGACCTCCAGAATCCAAGATATCTGCTATATCTTGCTGAAATCCTACAAGTTGAGCTTCAGTGGAATAACCTTTCCTAAAACTGAATTGCCTTCTATCGAACCAGTTATTAATTTCACAAATATGTCTAATATAATCTGAAAGAATGCCTTCCCAAAGCTTACATACAATGCCTGTCAAACTTACTGGCCTGTAATATTCAGCTTTATGTCTATCACCCTTTCCTTTATACACAGGGGCTACAATAGCAACTCTCCATTCATCTGGTATAGCTCCTCCGACCAAACAATAATCAAATAAGAACTTCAGATATGGTACTATATCCCAACCCATTGTCTTTAGTATATCTCCAGAAATCTGATCAATTCCAGTCGCTTTTCTAATAACATCCCACTCTGATTAACAAATCACCATCAACAGTCATGTGGCCTCACTCTATATGAGCAGTGTGGAGAGCTTTGTAATTTAACCCAGGCTTTTGGCACGCAATCTTGTGATTAGGAATTGTATACAACTAACTCCCCAATCCTGCTGACCAACATTCTTGATGACAATTTCTTTTTTCACCAACGGAACTCAAAGCACCTAACCATAGTGTCAGGTCAAAGACTTGACACCTTTACGATCATGATCACCAGGTGGGCTATCTGACATATGGCCGAGATCAGGTTTCTGGATCTTCTGTATGTTACCATGCAAACTATTCTTGATACTACTGTATTCAATATGATGATTATGATGCTTTTGTTTAAAGGGACCTAACATCTAAGTCATCAGCCTCTGATGGCACAAGATAAAATTAAAGGATATCTTTACATTTAAAATTTACCCACTGACCAGGATTAAAATGATGATGAGGAAAATGATTATGAATTATAAATAATCAATGGATCTAAATTGCAATGCCTTATTTTTATTAAATGATTAAAACATAATTCAAATGTACCGGTAATAAAAATGAAACAAAATAAGGCATCATTCTTAAAAGTAAAATAATGTATACTAGATGAAACCCGTCAAAACATGACGGTGAATTGGGTAAATATTTAGTGAAGGATTTTCTCTGTATGATTACTTTTTGGCACTGTTGCAACTTTAAGGGCATTGAAAAATCACTCTTGATGTTGCATCATACAGGGTGGCGCACGAATAGTTGACATTTAATTTTAGAATAAAAAATTTATTTTTCATAGAACACTAATGAAATTTTAGACAAAGGCATCTTGGACCCTGGAAATACATTTCACTATATCACATGTTCAATGTGGCCTCCACTGCGGCAGACAACCTCTTCGAGACGAGTACGCGTATTTCTGATGACTACGGCACAGGTCTTCATGAATTTCACTGCAGAGCTGCACGATCCGAGCACGCATTTCCATGCGGCTTTGAGGTCTTGGAGCAAAAAGGTTTTCTTTCGAATATCCCCATTAAAAGGAATCACAAGGATTTACACATGGGCTTTATGGAGGCCAGAAGAATCCGCCATTATCGTTGTACTGTGGGTACACCAAATACTCCCCTCAAAAACTCAAGAATATCGTTAGCAGTGTGAGGTGTTGCAGCATCTTGCACCAACTACTGTATATGAAGAGGGATAGCGTGAATTTGAGGCATGAATCCATTCCACAGCATGTCCTATCGCTATGCAAAAAACTGTCTGTCTGAAGAAAACTGGTCCATTTAACCCATGTCTTGACAGACCTACACACAGACTAACTTTTCCCCCCATACGTGTTTTTTTCGTGAATAATGTCCGGTTTTTCTGTAGCCCCAAACCGGACATTTTGTTTATTAAGTAAGTGCCCCGTTGAGATGAAAATAAGCTTCATCAGAGAACCAAGTGTTAAAAGGTAATTCATCTTTGAGTCCATAAGGCGTACTGCAAACTTTCCTGTCTGAGTAGATCTGTTAGCTTGTGTAGTACAGTCATTTTGTACAGGTACCAATTGAAGGTCACCGTATAACATTCTTTGAACTGAATAGCGCGATATTCCACTTTATCTTGAAGCTCCCCGTGTTGACTTGTGTGGGCTACGCTGCATGGCGTCCCTCAGCGCAGCGATGTTTTCGGGAGACCGAACTGCTGGTGCACGTGGTCGCTTTTCTTCCTTCACACTGCCTTGTTCTTCAAAGTTTCTGTATAAGCGAAGTACGATGTTCCTTGCTGTGCCCACCTAGTCTGAAATACAGCTCGAAATTTCCTTTGAGTCGCCATAAAAGATAACTGTTTTGGCGCGCTGCTGAACGGAGAGTCGGCCGTGGGCGGCCATGGCAGAAAGCTCACTGGAATGCTGGCATTTGGAGAAAAAGCAGCAGTGTCACCTCTATAGTTATTTCCATGAAACAGGGAAGCTGTGAGCAAAATTTTAACAACATAGTACGTAAGTTGCATTTTATATTTGCTTTTCAAATGTGTCAACTATTCGTGCGCCACCCTGTATAACTTGCCATGGCTGAAACTGGCTGAGGTAAACAGAGACCTACATGTTCCAGTGTTTCCCCTTGAGCTTTATTGATCGTGATACAAAATGCCAAATGAATTAGAAAATGGCGCCTCTTGAAAGAAAATGGAAATGTTTTATCGGATGGTGTTAAATCAACTCGACGGATTATTTATTACATGTAATGGATTAGAGCTCTCCACCCAACTTTATCTCTACTTATTATTTCCAACTCAAACATTTTTGTACACATTTCTTACCATTAATCTGGTTGCGTTTAGGAGCCCTTGGGAAACATTCAGATGGCTCCAAGTTTTAGAATAAGAATATGTGGAGGCAAATTACTTAGTTGCAGGGAATTCAAAAATTCTACACAAAATTGAAGCAACAGGCTTTAATCTTCAGTCATTAATCCGCTGACACTAGCGTATGTTTTTGAACTACCAGGTATAAGCTCTATAACTTTTAAATACATTTCAGTACAGTGCTCAATTAAGAATGGCAACTTTTGAGAAATTGACAGCATCCTTCACAGCAACATCCTTCAGAGAAGCGAAACGTTTTGCCACACATTTTCCGTCACAATATAAAAAATTTGGGCAAGTAATTAACATTTGATCCCTCAACATCCACACAGGGGTAATTGCAACTATCAGTTTCTTGCAAAGAAAAAAAACCAGGTGATTCCATTTCTTGTGGTTCTGACCGCATGTTTTCATGTAAAGGGCACATTTTAAAGGAGGGCTATAGAGAATGGTATTTAATACAATTATGAATAATTGTGTGGTGAGAAGCATGTGGCATAACATCAACAGTTGACCCCTCGCAGCCCAATACTCACTACATTCAGCTGCGCACGGAAAGACTGTCCTTTGTATATTTCTCGCCGAGAACATGGGTATGTGCTCGGTCGGTCCAACAATGCTGCCAACCTCTTCATTTTGAAACAAACTAGTGCCAAGTAAAGTGACAGCAGCGCATTCTATATTGGACAGTGTGCAGAAGATGAATTAACATATATTTCAGGTCAGTAAGAAAGCAATTGGTCTGGATTGGTTAGGTCTGGCTAGAGACAAAGCGATTGGTCTGGATTGGTTAGGTCCGATTAGCGACAAAAGCATTGGACTGTGACCAAGCAAAGGGGATCTGGGGGTGTAAGCCCCCCAGGTTAGGGCCGCGAAAGAGTTATTAGGTCTCTAGCATTCTGTAAGGCGAAAGCAGCGCATACTGCATTAACGTAAGTATTATACTGTATTAAATTACTGCTGTCGTGTATTTCACATTGTTTCCTTTACATGGTGTTCTTTCTTTGTGCTTTTATTAAGCCGGGGTTGGTAACACAATATAATTATCAGCATTGATGGAAATGTCACATTCTGTTCACACTGACCAATAGGAATGCAAGTAGCTACTTCAAACATGGACAATGGCAGGTGCTGCTCTTTATTAGGTTATGAAAGTAAATGTATATTTCACATTGTTTCCTTTACATGGTGTTCTTTCTTTGTACTTTTATTCAGCCAGGGTTGGTAACGCAATATAATTATCAGCATTGATGGAAATGTCACATTCTGTTCATGCTGACCAATAGGAATGCAAGTAGCTACTTCAAACATGGACAATGGCAGGTGCTGCTCTTTATTAGGTTATGAAAGTAAATGTACTTCTGGAGGCGGGATGGTGGATTCCTGTACATCGCAATGAATACATCTCTTCTCTAAATGGAATTCCAAGTAAGATTTGCATTATTTTCACTTCCTTATAATGTTACAAACTTTGAGCTGCAGAGTGTCAACTTAAATCTTTGCTATTACCTGTTGGAGAGTAATGTGTTCATTAGGAATGTCAGGGACTCACCAACCTGCCCCTAGAAATATATTTACTTTTAACCTGTTATCATAAATCATGCAACATAAATTTCCCACGATTACAACTACTGCTGCCAATGGCTGAAATTCATGGAATATGTCATCACTCCCAGAATTCAACACAGATTAATTTCATTATCAGCTATTGAACGGTAAACTATAGATACAATGTCTTTGCTGTTAAACTAAATGGTCTGACCTGAAATAGTAGCCCCTGTGTATAAAGGAAAGAGTGATAAACATAAAGCTGAAAATTACAGGTCAGTCAGTTTGGAATGCATTGCATGCAAGCTTTTGGAAAGCATTATTTCTGATTATATTAGAAAAGTTTGCGAAATTAATAACAAGTGATAAAGACGTTGATTACCATAGGGAACCTGACAATTTATCTGAATGAGTAAATTTATAATACCAATATAGTTAGTCCATTATTGGACATTACAATATAAATTTTCCAGCTAACTCATTTCTGGTTGCCAGCGTTTCGCCTTAGTGTGCTAAGTTGGGCTCACCAATTCGTAAATAGTACACCTACCAAGAAGCATGGCTAGTGCAGAGCGTGGAGGCCACTGCGTAGGCTACTTGGAGGCACCGGCAGTGCCAATGCACTATGAAAGAATGTCTCATTTTCAAAAATTGATGCCTGCCTGGCCATCAGATGATAAAGATGTTGATTCCCATAGGGAGTCTGAAATATTTGCTCTGAATGAATAAATTTATAATACCAATATAGTTGGTCCACTATTGGACATTATAAATTTTCCAGCTAACTCATTCCTGGTTGCCTCCATTTCGCCTAAGCAGTGGCCTCCACGGATACACTAGCCATGCATCTAGGTAGGTATGCTATTTACCTGACGAACCCAACTTAGCACACTGGGGCGAAACGCTGGCAACCAGGAATGAGTTAGCTGGAAAATTTATAATGTCCAAACGGACCAACTACATTGGTATTATAAATTTACTCATTCGGAACAGATATTTTCTTTATATTCTTTATCATCTGATGGCCAGGCAGGCATCAATTTTTTAAAATGATACAAAGTCTCTCATAGTGCATTGGCACTGCTGGTGGCTCTAAGTAGCCTACACAGTGGCCTCCATGGTATGCACTAGCCATGCGTCTTGGTAGGTGTGCTATTTACCAACTGATGAGCCCAACTTAGCACACTAGGGCAAAATGCTGGCAACCAGGAATGAGTTAGCTGGAAAATTTATAATGTCCAATAATGGACCAACTATACTGGTATTATTAATAACTGGTTCGATAGAAGACAGTTCGGGTTTAGGAAAGGTTATCCCACTGAAGCTCAACTTGTAGGATTCCAGCAAGATATAGCAGATATCTAAGATTCAGGAGGTCAAATGGACTGTATCACGATTGATTTATTTAAGGAATTTGATAGGGTAGATCACAAGAGACGTGTTCAAATTATTAGACTAAAGAATATATTTTGAATAATCCTAAGTTCCATGGTATAAAAATAGGAGAGAAAAGTATAATACCTGATTATTTTTACTGGTTAATTCATTCTTGATTGATACTAAGACATTTCCCTTTCAGGCAACTCGCAGATCAATATATTTTATCACGGTTGGCAACAGTTGTCAGATTCCCTCCAAATTGTATGAGTGTAACCTTGCAGTGCATATGCTTTGACATTCCGTTTACGGTGTTATTTTGTGTTTGTCTGGTGAACTTAGGCTTGGTTTTCATTTTTCATACCTCTTGCTACCTTATCAAGACATTATAAAGCCTGTGAACTTGATTTTGTTTAATATAAGGATAACTCTTCAAGCGTGAAAAAGAAAGTGAGGTTATGGGAAGGAAAAAAGACATTTCACCTAGGAAAGCTGCAGTTGTGGCTGCACTTATCGCTGAAAACTGTTATACACAGCAGGAAATAGCTAACAAAATGAAAATATCACAGAAAACCGTCAGCAGAATTAAACTTTCAGTCCAGGAAAGTGGTAAATACGAGGCAAAGAGAGCAAACAAGTGTGGACGCAAGAGGAAAATTACTCCGAGAACAATGAGACGACTTGTGAATATGGCAACATTGAATCGTAAACTTATGTCTACTGACTTGTGCCATCAACTAGAAGGTTTTGGTGTTGAAGTGTCTCCTGTGACAGTGAGGAGGAGGTTGTTTGAAGCTGGTTTAAAAGGATGCCGACCAAGGAAAAAACAGAAAATCACACCAGCAATGAAATCCAAGAGACTGCAGTGGGCCAGACAACTTCAAGAGTGGACAAGTGAGGACTGGGCAAAGGTATGTACAATTCTACTACAGATTAATGGGGATTACATTACAAAATTAAGAGTTTGTGCTCCAAATTGTTATGCAAATTGTGATGTCATTCGAAAAATACAAATTTGAATTTTGGAATTGTTGAGGTTTTCTGTGCTAATATTATATTAGCATCATTTTTAATTTCGAATTCTGTTCATATCCTTCAGGTATGCTTCAGCGACGAATCTGTGTTCTCTGTGATGGAAGAAGGCAGCCAGTATGTTCGTAGGAGGCGAGGGGAAGCCTTCAAGTCCGAATGCGTGCAACAATTTGTGAAGCATCCCACATCAATTATGGTATGGAGTGTGATGTCTGTGAAAGGGCCTGGCAGATTGCATATTGTAGAAGGGACAATGAGGCAAGATCAATATAAACAAATCCTTGAAAAGGAACTCTTTCCCCAAATAAGTGAGTGGTTCCCAAATGAAGATAGCATTTTTATGCATGATGGGACACCTTGCCACAAAGCCAAAAGTGTCTCCAAGTTTTTGGAAGAAAAGCAGCTGAAAGTGTTACCCTGGCCAGGGAATAGCCCTGACATGAATCCTATTGAAAACTTGTGGGCTATTGTCAAGCAAAGGATACGAAAATTCACAATAACCACCAAACAAGATCTGATGAACAAACTACAGGAAATTTGGCACCACGACGAAGAAATTAAAAACTCATGTGAAAAGTTAATAATTACGATGCCAAACAGGATAAAGTTGTTAATTAAGAACAAGGGCATGCACACCAAGTATTAAATGTACAAATGTAACATGTATGTGGATGTAATATTGTAATAAATATACATATTTAACCAAAAATGTCTTTAGTCTAATAATTTGAACACGTCTGTAGACAAAAGAGTGACAATGGCTGGCTATATTTCTAGAAAATATAACTCTGAGGATTAGAGTCGTGCACTGCTTCTAGATGATTCTGAATGGCTAATATAACTTTAAAGCTTTTCATTCTTTGTTTAATAGTGTGTTTATTATAGGTATGTTATAGATGTCATACTTGGTGTTCGACACAGTGAAAAGCTTTAAAGTTACATTAACTGAGTCGACACGGGAAAATGGCTTTCTTCTTAACAAAAGATATTTTAAAAAATGAGAAACTCTGAATGGAAGTGTACCCTAAGTTTTGCAAATGCCTTTGTAATGGAGACAAGTTATTCTCCTCTATGTGCATATTTAACAACACAAATGCCATGAATGCATTTTTCATCAGTGGTTCTAGAATCGCTGGAAAAACATTTATATATCTATGCTTAATACAAAAGTGCTTCAGTTTGGGGTTTCATGTTATATCAGTAGTGCGGACAGAAATAGTTGCTGTTTTGCTGCCCAACGATTGAACAGTGCACCATGCATTTGAAATTCCTGTAAATTTAAATAAGTTTGGTGTCTGGATTAAAATTAAATTCCTAAGCAGCTAACGATATTAGATTAGCATCGCTCATTATATGGAATGAAGCCCTATGGCAAGTACCGTAGTCATTAATTAATGTGTATGAATAATCTTCTAAAAGATATCAATAAAGGAGGTTAAATTTACTCCATAAATATAGTTGTGTTTTGAATTTTAAGTCATTTACGACATTCCTTTTGTTGGGAAAATTATTGTTCCTAGGGGAGATTTCAAACAGTTTTGCCTGTTAACTCCGATATAAGTTGACACTCCGCAACCCAAAGTTTGTATCATTATAAGGAAGTGAAAATAATGCCAAAATTGATCTTTTGCTATAATAATGCCATTTATGCTGCAGGGTCCTTTATCATTTTCCTGTTCCATCTTAACAACTGTAGACTGCAGACCCCTCTTCCCCACCGTCACCATTAAAACCTCGTAAACCTCGTCCTGAACGAATATCTTGCACTTATGGGTTAGGAATTAACCTATTCAAATTTACTAGAACGGTTTGTAACCGATGCAAGAGAATTAACCCGAACTTTCCTACTCTTCATATCAAAAGTTTGGAGGTTCTTACCTGTAAATGCTCCCTTTGCAACCTTGTAACAGTTCTGGGCAGAAGCACAAACATTTTTCGGCAAACGGTCCCTGACGTACTCCAGGTATAATGCCGGCACTCCGACAACCACCTCTGTTCAACACAAAAGTTTCTGGCAATGAACTGGGCGTTAAATAGTGTTTACATAATAACCATAGGAATACGGTTCATCAAAGTCCTTACCAGTATCAGGATCCAGTGGCCCATTTTCTAGGAATTCGATAATACCATCTATGGTTGGTTTATCTCCATTCATCTTCCAGTTGCCGCCAACGAAGAATTTTCGGCTCATTTTCCAACACGAGCACGGAACCTTGACTGCAAAATATGAATAAATTTACTATTAAAGACCGGTAACAGCTGATTGATTCAACCACTTTTAAGCACTGTACTCGCGGTCAAAGAGGATGTGCTCCCGGCAGACGACCTTCACAAGGACAGATATCAAAGATAACTACACGAAAGATGTTCTTTATCACGTACACACCTGCGAATTGTGTAAATTGTTCGCTTACTCGCATCCAATCAACTACCGCTATCGCACACATTGCGCGAATTTTAATTTCAGTATGAAATGAAGAGAAAAAAGAATGGAATTTAATTCTAATGGAAACTGCATTGCGAATCCGATGCAAAGACATAGTGCTGCAAATGATATTAAGTAACACGTGCTGTGCTGCACGTTTATCTATATATTATATAAAATAACATGTCCTGACTGACTGATTCAGTAGGTATTACAAAGTAGGTGCTCACAAAGGAAGGGTATTTGGATATTCCGTGGCTAAGGGGGTAAACGGGGGTGAATTTTAAAAATGGGTGTATCTAAAGTCTTTTCAGAAAATCCTCTTACGGGGAGGAGGAAGGTGAAAAATGGGTTGAATACCTTTTATGAGGATTATTATTATTATTATTATTATTATTATTATTATTATTATTATTATTATTATTATTATTATTATTATTATTATTATTATTATTATTATACAATCTTCCTGCAACAGCTGCAGGTTGCTCAAAGACAAAGAGTACCTTCACAACAATAATGGAACAATAGATAACGTGATCGTATGGATGTTACATGTAGGCAGTCGAGTGAGGCATGCCAAAAATTTATATGAGGTCCGCAAGCATGGTTTTTGAAGATCATGATGGACTTCTTGAGTGTGGTAATGGCGATGTTATAGATAAAACCTCTATTTAGCCCAAAGGTATTGCAGAAGTTGACAAAAATGTAGGTATTGTTCCTCGAGCACCTAACATCAAACCGGTTACAGAAATGGATGAGAGCTTATATTTTCGCTTGTAGAAGTCCGCCGATTCTTCATAAATTCTTCTTTTTTTCAGCATCGACCTCTTCCGGCTGGTTTTCGTTGGTCTCAAATGTCAAAAACTGAAGATGTTACAGTCATGAAAATTGGTAGGTATTTGTAATCTCCTTTACAAATAAAGAAACATGTATATTTTGTTTTTGGAAAATATACATTTTTTTTCCTAGTAGCTTTACGTCGCACCGACACAGATAGGTCTTATGGCAACGAAGGGATAGGAATGGGCTAGGAGTTGGAAGGAAGCGGCCGTGGCCTTAATTAAGGTTCAGCCCCAGCATTCGCCTGGTGTGAAAATATATAATTTAATAGCACACAATTTGTGTATATAAAGCGATTACATGTCATTTAAACATAAGTCAATTATAGGCCTATTTCTCTTAGAGCATTCCACGACATGGTAACGAGAACAAGTCAAATTACACAGTTTACACACACAACTCTCGTCCGGTTCATGAAAGATCCTGGTTTTGCAGAGTTTGTAGTGGTATCCATGAATTGCCATTGAATTGATAAAATGTCGGAGGTCCTGGTTTGTATTGGTCCATGTTCTGTTCGTCATTGCTTCAGTCGTATAGAATTCGGGACAAATATCATTCCTTTTGGCCACTCTTTCGTCCAGGAGTTTCTTCCATTGGTCTGTATAAGGTAGAGCAAGCTTGAATCTCAAGTCTTCAATTAGGAAAGGCTCCTTTGCGAGTTCATAAACCAGTCTTGATCTAGTGAATCTAGACACACACAGGGTTGTCTTTAAGAATCGGGCTTTGACTTTTTCTAGAATGTGTAGGTCATTCTTTGTTAGCTTATCCCAAATGATTTCCAGCCCATATGTTAAAATAGGGATTATTTTTGCGTCAAACAGGGTAATGGCCGTCTTGAGAGATAGTCTGTTTAGATTCTTGATGTCAAATATCGCTTTCATAGCTGCCGCAGCACGTAGTCTAATATGAAGTCTAAAGGAGTTTGCTGTCGTCTGCATCGTCAAGCCCAGATATTTAAAACTGTTCACGTCGTTTAATGTTTCTGCTTTGTACGTCACTTTGTCACTTGAGGATGTTCGTCCACCCTTCCTGAAAATCATGTAGACAGTCTTTTCGATGTTTACCTGCAATTCATTTATATCTGCCCACTTCTCCAGTGCATCCAGTGCTTTTTGTAGCTCTTTAACATCGTGTGATCCAAGAACCATATCATCGGCATATAAATACGTGGTTACTTCGTTTGTCACCTCTTTTATCGCTTGGACCACATCATAGGTAGCTACATTAAACAATAAAGGACTAAGAGGGTCACCCTGTAGAACGCCATTTGTCTGCGTGGGAAACCATCTTCAGGGCTGCCGACAGTGGGATTCGAACCCACTATCTCCCGGATGCGAGCTCAAAGCTGCACGCCCCTAACCACACGGCCAACTCGCCCGGTGAAAAATACACTTAAGAGGGGGTAAACAGGAGAGACAAAGGGGATGACTTTTTAAAGTGAGTATATCCAAATAGCTTAGTATGATAATAGTGGAAACTCTTGCGAGAAACTGGCGACACCGCTTCTGCCTGCCATCTAGCGGTTCGAGGAGATAACTACACTTGCTACTGCTGTCAGCTGTGTATATTAGAAGTGTCTCATTTGTACTTCAAATTGTTTTGTGCTTGTTATGTATCACCGTTTTGTAAAAGGCAGGAAGAGGAGTTATTTGTGCTATGTATGGGTGTTTTAATTACAAAAGATAAAGTGATTGCAAGTCGTTTTACAGATTTCTTAATAACAAAATTATGTGAGTATAGGCCTACCTGTTAATGTTTACTTGCCTGTATTTTTTTCTATTTATGTGAACATACTTTCTTTAAAACTTTGTTATTATTAAATCCACGCATTTAATAGATTTTTAGATGTACCGGTACTCAGTCGGCTGTGAAGAGCAGAAAGGCAGATTTAGATGAAATTCTGAGGACCAAAAGAAAATGCAGACCATTATGTCATGGGCTGGGCATGTAGCAAGTTTCTTCATGCTGAGTGTAGCGATGTATTGTCATCTTATGATATTGATTACAGCATGGGAAATTTGCACATAGGTAGAAATGAAGAAATATGATAAAGATGATGTTTCCAAGTACTTGTGGGGGAAAGTTAGGTGCAATTTTTTTTTTACATCGCACCGACAATAGAATTGGAAAAGCCTAGGACTGGAAAGGAAGCGGCCGTAGCCTTCATTAATGTACAGCCCCAGCGTTTGCTTTGTGTGAAAATGGTAAACCACGTAAAACCATCTTCAGGGCTACCGACAGTGGAATTCGAACCCAACTTCTCCAGGATGCAAGCTCACAGCCGCGCGCCACTAACCGCACGGCCAACCCGCCCGGTTAAGATCTAAAATATCAGGAAAATTGAAGATAGTTTTTGTCAGCTTTTGTTAGAAAACACACACGAAATTAGAAGAAAATTAGCTGACAGGATTTTGTCAGTGAATTAATGTAGTGAAGACATATGTAACAGCTGTATAAAATTACTGACTAATAAGTTTTTCAAAGTCCTCATAAAGGCACATGTGAATAGAACCAATAATTCAACGCAGAAAATCTTGCCAGCAAAAATATCAAGTAGAAAAAAGATATTGCATGTGTGATTTGCTCTTTGAGACTGTAGGCCCTAGTCATAACATGACCACCGAATGCTTTAATCTGATAATAAATTTGTTTTATTCTTATCACTGGTTCTTTCAGATCAACGTCCACTGTTTTCCTTCCCTATATTATGTTACAAGAACGACGCAAACGTCTTAAAATCTGTATTTCGTTGGGTTAGAAGTCGAAATGTGTAGTGTTTTAATAGCACTTTTTGTTAGTGTTCTCTTCGAGCCGCTAGAATGCAGCACTAGGCGCTGTCGCCGCTGCTCTGCGTGTTAAGGGAGGAGAGTTTCCACTATTATCATATTAAGCTATTTGGTATATCTACAATATATCTCAAAAAACATATTACAGGCGTGAAAAGTGGTATTTGGGATCTCCTGTAAAAGTAAAGGAACGCGCATAATTTGTTCTGAAAATCCTCTTAAGGGAAGTGTCAAAGGGGGTGACATTTTGAAATGACAATATCTACAGTATATCTGAAAAACGCAATATATATTACAGTCATGAAAATTGGTATTTTTAATCTCTTTTAAGAATAAAGAAACACGTATCCTTTGTTTCCGGAAAAGATAAGGGAGGTAGAATGAATGAATTAGGAGTTGAATTCTTTTTATGAGGATACTTATATCTCAAAAACTGAAGATGTTACAGACATGAAAATGTGTATTTGAAATCCTCTTTAAAAATTAAGAAACAACTATTTCTTTGTTTTCGGAAAATTCACTTATGGGGGTTGTAAAAAGGGCTGAAAAAGGCATTGCATACTTTTTAAGAGGATACGTATATATCGAAAAATTAAGATCTTTCAGACATACAAATTTGTATTTGGAATCTTCTTTAGAAAAAGGAACACGTGTTCTTTTGTTTTCGGAAAATCCAATTAAGGGTAGGGGGTTAAATGAATTGAAGAAATGAGTTGAATTCTTTGTTTGAGGATATTTATATCTCGAAAACGAAGGATGTTACGGACAAAAAAAATGGTATTTGGAATCTCCTTTAAAAATAAAGACACGCGCATTTTGCGGCAGGGGTGGGCGGGGGAGGGGTGGAAAAAACATAAGGGGATCTAAAAGGAGTTGAATTCTCTTTATGAGGCACGAATAAGAAGTGGACTTCACACAATAGACCCCTAAGAGTGTTTTGACTGGGGGGGTGAAGAATGATGACAAAAGTATGCATTTATATGAAACCGCTTGAATTATGAAGTAAAAATGTCAAATGAGATCCTAGGTCTTATATAAAAGATCGTTTGAAACAAATTTTACCACTCGGAGGGTTAAATGGGGGTTAAGATCCGAAAACAAATGTATTCATTCCTTCCTTCGAAACGGTTTAATGTATGAAACAAAATTCCAAATAGCTATATATATTTTAAATCCTAGGTCTAAAATAGGAAACTTTTTTAACGTTCCATCCCTAAAGTGTTAAATGAGGTTAGCTCCGTAAACAAAATTAATCATCCCTCCAAAATCGTTTGACGTACAAAGTTGTAATTTTACGAGAAGGGTCTTCTTTTATGTCCTAGGTGTAAAATATCGTTTACTTAAAAACATGTCTCCCCTAAAAGGCTGGTTTCCATTGATTAACATTTAACAATAACATGCTAAATGTTAAAAGTGTTAAATGTTAACTGGTGACACCATCAGCATGTTAAACGTTAAATGTTGAATACTGTTTCATTTAACATTGTGTCCACACGTAATAAACGTGTTAAACCTGACTTCCTTTTTCTATATACAGGTAATTCATTATATCAATTTGTGGTAATGGGCCTACATTTAGGTGATGTCTAGTATTTTCAAACAAGGACAATGGACTCAGATGAAGAGGATTACCGGGTGAGTTGGCCGAGCAGTTACGTACATGCGGCTGTGAGCTTGCATCTGGGAGATAGTGGGTTCGAATCCCACTGTCGGCAGCCCTGAATGTTTTCTATGGTTTCCCATTTTCACACAGGCAAATGCTGGGACTGTATCTCAATTAAGGCCACGGTCGCTTCCTTCCAAATCTTAGGCCTTTCCTATCCCATCGTCGGTATAAGACCTATCTTTGTCGGTGCGACGTAAAGCCACTAGCAAAAGAAAAAAAGATGAAGAGCATTTGGCCTTTGTTATTGCCACTGATGCTTCTTGTTATGATTTAGAAATGCAGTTTTAATAGGCACAATTTCTCCCCCCATCCTGCTCATTTCTTCAAAAGCAAACCACTTTGAAGTATAAACTTCGTCCACTACCGTCCCCGACTTTTCTGAACTTCTTACAATTCTCGACTGTACCGTACTGGGTGCGGAGGGACACTAGTATTTTTTTCGATGCACTCGCGGGAACAATTTTAGATAAGTTCGAGTTCTTGGAAACTGTCGGCTTTCTTCGCTTTATTTCCGAATTCCTTTGACAAGACATCCCACAAACAAGGCCGTTCTATTATATCATTAAGTCCAGAGTAAACTCCTTGCTCCACTCCATTTCTGACTGTAAATTTTAGTACCGGTATAGTGCAGAGAGAACGACATACGTGCGCGTACTGTATTTGTAGCTTATAACAAACAGAATGAGTATTGCGGAGTGTTGTAACTATAATCCTACTTCACGAGGTACGTCGTTTGTGACGTTTAGGCTATCTGTTGGAATGGAAACAGCACGGAAGTTGCCGAAGCTGTGCCGACATCTCACGAACAGCGAATTGACTTCACATGTTTCCACCTGGAGCGGAAAACACGCCAACATGTTATAAGTGTTAACCTCAACATTCTGAGTTAACATGCAAAGTCAGTTGGAAGACACAATCCCAATATACATATCAATTGTAACATGTTAAATTTAACATGTTGGTGTTAAATGTTAATCAGTGGAGACCGGGCTTAAAGTAGACCTGCGGTACTGTATATTCCCCGTTTCACTGGGTTGTGAATAGTTATATTTATTCATGCATTCAAGTGTACCATAAACACAGTAACCTCCCCTGTGAACCGTATGACCTTGCCGCGGTGGGAGACTTGCGCGCCCCAATGAAGCAGAGAGCAGAACCGAAGGTGCAACCATATCGGAGGAGAATCTGTCGAGGGCCGTGACTAACAAATGTTTCCTCGAAAGTGGGGTAGCGGGCTTTCGGAAGTTGCATGGGCGGCACTCTGCATAATTGACTGATATGGCCTTGTAGTAATATTTAATGTGGCTTGGCTGTGTTGATATAGCTATACGGCTGAAAGCAATGGGAAACTAAAGCCGTAACTAACACCCTCGAGGACATGCAGCTCTCTCTGTATGCATGAACTAGCAAGATACCCGTGCTTCGCTACGGTTTTAAATTGAAAGTTATTTTACATTTTGGAGAGTCTACTATCGACTGGACCCGTAAAATACACCCTCAGTTCGTACTTCAAACGGGTTTGGAGAATGTTTGTTAATTTTCTATTCTAACAGATATTTTTAAACCCTATCTTCTTGAACATGGACGATGTAAAAACGATCAACCTGTGAAATTTAGATGTAGGTACGTCGAAGAGCGGGGGACGAAGGGGTAGTACGTGGTCCTGTGGGTGCACTTCTTGCTGATGGGAGTGCACTAGCAAAACACAGGAAATACCATTTATTCCTACCAAGTCCGATAGAGCAACGTCCAAGCCGTGACCTCTGGGCAACTGGTACATTCTTCAAGGTACACGGCTAAGTCATGTAAGGGCAGAAAGCGAGTTCCCGACGCTTAAATGGGGACCAATCAGCTAAGGGAGACAACCCTAACGGAAAACATCGGTCCTCCAGAATTGCTGGGGGTTGGAGCAGGCTAACAACCTCGCTCCGGAAAACAAACTGTTGCGAAGCCCCAGAATATGCCTCGGAATGGTGGATTTAATAGATGACGAGCTAAGCTAAAGGCAATGAATTACGCAATTGGCACATGGAATGTACGCACCCTTCTACGAGCCGGAGCATTGGAAGTATTGACGCAGAAACTAGAAGTCAACAAAGTTGACTTAGCAACCATCCAAAAACAAGATGGTCAGGAAGAGATGAGATCTGGGACACCAAAACCCACAGAACATTTAGTACTGGGAAGCCAAGGAATGCACAACAAGGAGGAGTAGGATTTATAGTACGAAAACAAGCCAAAGGTGATGTACTGTACTACAGTTTTTGGAAGTACATGAAAGATTAGCAACACCGCGTGTTAAAATGCGATTCTATAATTTAACAATCGTAAATGTACATGCACCAACGGAAGACAAGGAGCAGATAGTCAAGGATCAGTTTTATGCTGAACTGGAACGAGTGCTAAATTCAATCGCATCAAACGATGCTAAGATGATAATAGGATATCTAAATGCACAAATTGGGAAGGAGGAGATATATCAAGGAATAATAGGGATCCATAGTTTACACAACAATACTAATGATAATGGACAGAGATTGCTTGACCTTGGTATCAGCAGAACCATGAAAGTGATGTCAACTTGTTTCCCTCATAAAGCGGTACACAAGCAAAAATGGATATCGCCGGATGGAAACACCTGTAATCAAATAGACCACGTAGTGATGGAGAAAAGATGGGCATCCAATATCATGGGTGTCAGATAATTCAGAGGAACAAGTTGTGGCTCCGACCACTTTCTAGTTAAGGCAATCTTAAGGTGCCACATTATGAAAGCAAGGAAAGAAGGAGTAAGTAGGATAGAAAAGTACAATACTAAGGAACTGAAGAATAAGGAAGTATCAGAAAGATACGGAGAAAGAATGTCAGAAGTTCTTGTACAGAAATATAATAAGGACCAAACAGCAACGGTCGAAACCAAATGGACTGCTCTGAAGGTAAGCCTTAAGGCCGTGGCAAAGGACACACTAGACATTGTACCTAAAAGGAACACAAAGGAATGGTTAGATGAGGAATGCCAAAAAACCATAGAAGAAAGAGATAAGGCATATAAAGCATACCTAGAGAGACCATCAAGGGTGAAGTAACAAGAGGTTGAAAACCAGAATAAAGAAGAAGAGAAGAAAATTAAATGAGAAAATGGCTAGAATAGTGGAGGAATTTAAAGAAGATAATAGCTACACGGCTTACAGAGAAGTTAAGGAAGTGAAAGAAGGTTTCGAGGCATGTGTAAGGACAGAGATGGACAGCTTTGGGGAGTTAAAGAAGGGATCCAAGATAGATGGGAGGAATATTTCCAACACCTCCTGAAACCAGTGGAAATGGAAGGGAAAACACCAACTACTTCAAGGAATAACAATGAGATAAATGAATCGGAAGTCACAGCACCATCTATGCAAGAAGTGATAGAAGCCATACAGCAACTGATAAACAATAAAGCACCAGGTATCGATGGAATCCCTGCAGAGTTGTGGAAATACGGAGGAATCACACTACAAGAAGCTATGTATGATCTAATTGTGAGTATGTGGAATACAGAAGAAATGCCTGAAAACTGGAGTAAAGGCATCATATGCCCAATATACAAGAAAGGGGATAAGCTGGTATGTAGCAGTTATAGAGGGATCACACTGCTGTGTACAGTATATAAGCTGTTCACCTCCACCCTGAAGAAGAGACTAGAACCCCTGGTGGAAGAATTTCTAGGAGAATACCAGGCAGGGTTCCGGAAGGGAAGATCCACTATTGATCAGATATTTACTGTGAAACAAGTGTTGGAGAAGTGTTGGGAACGGGGCATAGATGTGGTACAGATGTTTATCGACTTTCAACAAGCATACGACTCTATTGACAGGTATAAATTAATGGAGATATTAAGAGAGTTCATGATACCAGAAAAGCTGGTGCGACTGGAGGAATTAACTTTGTGAGGAATACGATGGTGGGAGTGAAAATTCAGACTGAAGTAGGCACCTTCTTAGAAGTGAATCAGGGATTGAAGCAAGAAGAGATGATTTAGCACCAATTCTATTTACCTGGTACTAGAATCAGTGATTAGAAAGTTAAGGGTGGACACCAGTGGAACACTTCTATACAAAACAGCTCAACTAGTTGGGTATGCTGATGTCATTAATTTCATGGGAAGAACTCATAAATTTTCAATCACTACTGATCTGCATTTAGGGCAGTCGCCCAGGTGGCAGATTCCCTATCTGTTGTTTTCCTAGCCTTTCCTTAAATGATTGCAAAGAAATTGGAAATTTATTGAACATCTCCCTTGGTAAGTTATTCCAATCCCTCCCCTTCCTACAAACGAATATTTGCCCCAGGACAAAGGACAGTTAAAGAAGCATGTGAATACTTGAGTAGAGAAGGCAAAGAGATTGGACTTAAGAACACTGAACAAAAGACGAAGGTAATGGTGCAGGCTCGGAGATGGAAGTATACAAATGACCAACTTGTCCCTGAAGGATCCAAAGTGGAGGTGGTGGATGAGTTTAAATACCTTGGTGTACATCTAACCAACATGAATGAGGAAATGGTAGCAATACAGGCAAGAATTCAAACTGCCAATATAGCATACTTTGCAGTACTACCTCTTTTGAGAAGCAGAGGAGTAAACCAGAGGCTAAAAGTTATGCTATACAAAAACCTCATTCGCAGTATAGTGATGTATGGAAGTGATACGTGGACCCTCCCAAAGAAAGCCGTGGAGAAGATAGATTCCTTCGAAAGGAAAATCCTGAAGAGAATTTATGGACCCATATGCGTACAAGGGGAATGGAGAATTAGTTATAACAATGAACTATATTCCCTGTATTGGGAGGCACTCCTGTCGCATGCCATTCGAATCAAGAGACTTAAATGGGCAAGTCATCTAATTAGGATGGAAGAACACCGAATCCCAAAGAAGGTATTCTTAGGAGACTTTGGAGGAAGAAGGCCTGTGGCAAGGCCACGTAACAGATGGGAAGATGGTGTACATCAGGACGCAGCACACATCCTCAAGATCCGGAATTGGAGAGTTGCTGCGCGAGATCGACAAGTTTGGCGGAGAGCAACTGGGGAGTCTATGGCCCGAAAACGGGCCGTCGCGCCATAGGTAAGGTAAGGTAATGTAAGTCGAACAGTAATGAAGGCATAAATGTTTAAAAAATTTTACTTAATATCTAGGACATACAAGACCACCCTTCATATAAAATTTTAAGATCGTGTCTGGAACGGTTTCAGAACAAGGGATATTGTGGTTTTTGAGAGTCAACCGCCATCTAAATCCCTTAGGGGAGAAATATTTTGAAGTATATGATATTTTACATCTAGGATATAAAACGTATAACCTCCTCGTAAAATTACAAATTTGTACTTTAAACGGTTTTGGAGGGCAGGGGCGTATTCTCCTTGCATTCAAGGCATTCATTGCATGCGTTATGATAGGGCGAAAAACTGTCTGAAGTACGGTTTCAGGTTGTTTAAGCCAAGTATTGACAATTTAATCTCTCAGAAGTTCAAAATTTCCGCGCAGCTGCATTAGTTCCGTTGCTTGACTAACTACATGTGGTGTTGGTGTAATCTCACCATCTAATTCACTGTAGATGGAAAGAGAAAGAAAATGAAGAAGTTATGGACGTAACGCATTCAAACTTTAAACTGCATTCAATCAAATACAGTAAAGACAATACGCGACACTTTCGGATTTAGCCTTGTTAAAATGGGAGACAATTCACAAGTGGCGCTCCTATGGCGTAACCTGGAAATTCGCGTTAAATTCAGATATCAGTGGAAATGTATATACGGAAATGGATAAATAAATTACGTCTAGAAAGAAAGTGTTACTAAAATATTAACTTCAAAGTTGCGAAAGCAATTCTGGATAAATGAATGAAGGATTACTTAACATGTTATTATTTAAAGACTGAAATTAGACATATAATCAAGATGTAAAATGGGCTGCTGTGAAAGGGCTTGATCTTTCATTTATGCATTACCTTTTTAGCTTTATCATACCTGCCTGATCTTTCACGGCTAGATTTGTCTTTTTTCTCATTTAAAAGCATTGTATCATCACATTAGGACACTTGTCAATAAAAATATCGGCACATTCCTTACACATATGATTCAATGAATTTATGTTTAAGAGCTGGACAATTTTCCTTTTAACTTGAAGCCTACTAACAGAAAGAAAATCTATAAATTTAGCCGCAAAAACATTCAAAATTCCCCTATAAGCAATACTTGCCATTACATTACGGTAAAGCAAATTTGCATCATCATATTGTTTCAACAAAATATGTAAAAGCAAAGCAAAGTCATCTCCGTACAGGCCATGAAGGCCCTTGGAAGAGTGGAAGGTAAAGGCTTCCACCATTGTTAACCTCGACACGTGATTGGGTAGAGCGGTTAGCTCTACGCCCGGCCACCTTTGCCCCCAGGAATTAACCTGGTACTCATTTTTGGTGTAGGCTTAGTGAAGCTCAGGGCCATACGCACCTCCGGAAGTGGAAATCTCGTTTCTTAAATTTTACGACTTCCTGACGGGATTCAAACCCACGTCCTTCCGGCAGAACCGAGCACACCTTTACCGCCTCGACCAGGCAGCCCCTCAACAAAATATGTACATTTCTTAAATCATCCATATTTTGTTCAGTGCTTGACAACGCATTACTTGCAACACAAGCAGCCACACATATATGCATATGCTTTTTCCTGAATTAAATCAAAACCCACAGATCACACCTACAACAACACATTGGTATTGGAGGTTAACTGCTGCACTAATACAATAAAATAAGCTAATTATATTTTAAGCCAGTTAAAATATGGGTCACGCAGGTCAGAAGTACTATAAAAATCTTTTTGTAACTGGAACAATATATATATATATATATGCAAACATAATAACTACTTACATTTTCTCGTCACGAGGAAAATGGAAGAAAGACCGCGAATCCTTCTGCACTTCATAGTTATTGCAGCCAAACGCAGTGCATATCTTTCCACTTATATTGACAGGAGATACAAAGGAATGACACACGATACTATTTATACTTATGTCAGCTTAATGCAAACGCATAAATAACGCCAAAAACTTCACAAATACACGTGCTCTTAAGACAGAATCAGTAACTCCAGGTCACTCCAATAGACAGTGCTCTAATCACTGTCCCTCGATACCTCGCAGAGTGTCGCGTATTGTCTCTACTGTATTTGATTCGGTGGCAGAAATATTTCTGAAACCCTCCAAATGATGTCACTGCAATTGAAATTTGGTCACCATCCATGTGCTAACCTCTGCCATCTGTTAACAACTTGGAGAAAGTGTGCATGTCCAAGCTTAGAGCGAGCGGGAACCACTGAGTATCCCATAGCGAGAACCCAACGAGACGAAAGTGACCACAGTCAGTGGGGTTATTTATTTCCAGTGCTTGAGTAGTGGCTGACTGGGGGTTTCATTCAGTGTGTGTTTTGTAGATTAGTGAATTCATTGTGTGTTGTTTCTGTGCTATTCCTCGTGCTCTATGTTTTATGTATTAAGGAATGATGAGTCTAAAACGGCCTACCTCTGTGATGTAATGGTTAGTGGGATTAGCTGCCACCACCGAAGTCCCGGGTGGTTCAATTCCCGGCTCTGCCAAGAAATTTGAAAAGTGGTACGAGGATTGGAACGGGATCCACCCAGCTTCGGGCGGTCAACTGAGTTTGATTCCCATCTCAGCCATCCTTGAAGAAACTTTCCGTGTTTCCCACTTCTCCTAGAGGCAAATGCCGGGATGGAACCTAACTTACAGCCACGGCCGCTTCCTTCCCCCCACAAGGCCCCTGTTCAGCATACCAGGTGAGTCCGCCTGGACGAGGTACTACTCCTTCGCTGAGTCCGAGGGAAAAGCCAACCCTGGAGGGTAAACGGATTAAGAAAGAAATAAGGAAAGAAAGAGTCTTTGAAAAGACTTTTACAACCCGTTCGTTTGATTCAAATTTCACATTTAAATTTAAAGAAACAGAAAACAAGAATTCTATGTTCGCACGTTCAATCCAGAAACTTGCAGTAAAACTGCTTGGCTCTCAGATACGTTTATGTTGTTGAAAGATGTTCCTATAATGTGAGTTCTGATAGGACAGTGAATGCATTGGTGAGACTTGCGATTGAGTGTCTGGATAACTTTGACTGCCGCGAAAAATTGGTTGCGCGGACTTTCGTTGGAGCGGCGGTGCTTGCAGGTCAGCTGAATGGCGTGCAAGCTAAATTAATAGAAGTGGTTCCTGAGGCTGTTTCACCCACTGCTACGCTCACAAACTTAATTTAATCCTTTCTCAAGCTGTGCCATGTGCGGAAGTATGTCGTATGTTCTTCGCAATGATGAGTGGTTTTGCGACATTTTTAGTAGTTCTTCGAAGAGAACTAACCTGCTGGACAGTGTCCTCAAGAAAATATTTCCTAAGCTAGCTCCAACAAGGTGGAACTATTCCAGCCGATTAGTACCGACCATCGCGGAATATCGCGCTCCTCCCCAAGAGCTTTACGAAAGTATTTTGGAGGAACCTGAGAACTGGGATAACATTACAATCAATGAGGCAAGCGAGTTCCTTGTGAAGTTAACGGAATTTCAGTTCAATTTTCTTCTGAATATTTTTGACGAAATGTTTTCATTGACTGATGTCACATAGGCCTAACATCCTTCATTCTAAGACCCTGGACAACGCATTTTGCACCAGCGAAATGAATTCATTAGAAACGAACGCGTCAAAAATGCGAAACAGTGGATTTGCTAATATCTGGGACAGAACAGAAGAGACATTTGAACCACCAATGAAAATTCTCGCACAGTTAAAATATCGCTTCTGTTCATTATACGATTTGTCCTTCACTGAAATGCTTGAGTGTAAGAAATTTTAATTTTTTTCTGGCGATTTTCCTAAAGAGCAATTCAGTAAATTGATTGAAGTCAATGGGAAATATTTGATATAGTACGACTTAAATCCGAATTGAGGGCGATGTTCACTTCTGAACAGTTCAAAGATAAGACTGTGGCTCAAATCCAGAAATTCCTATTGACCAGGGGTCTCCACGGCGGTCTTATCGAGCTTTATAAGTCAGAGTCGTCTCTCTGCATTAGGAATGATGTCTATGAAAAAGGATCTTCTTGTTGAAATTAAATCACGTGAGCACTTCTGCAGTGATGTCACCGAGGAATTCTGCAAAGAGAATCGCAGGGTCAAGTAATTAGGGGGAGTAGAATTGGAATTTACTTACGGTACTACATTGTGCTACCGCATCGTTACTAGTTGCAGGCTTCGGTGGTGAATCCAGGATACGCCACTGTTGGAGGGATGAATAATTTTGTTTGCGGAGAAAACTCCATTAACATCTTAAGGGTGGGATGTTTCAAAACATTTCGTAATTCACACCTAGGATTTAAAATGTATACCGCTATTTGGAATTTTGACTTCGTAGTTAAACGGTTTCGGAGGAAGGAATGAATATATCTGTTTTCGGATCTTAACCACCATTTAAATATAAATTGTTTTCAAACTTTCTGTTATTTAACATGATTTGAAATGTTAACTTCGTAATTCAAACGGTTTCATAGAAATGAATACTTTCGTCATACTTCCTCATCTCTCAGTTTCCCTTAGGGGTGTATTGCTTGAAGACCACTTCTTATTTAAAATCAAAGACATAGAATTTAGTGTGTATAGAG
Organism: Anabrus simplex; assembly: GCF_040414725.1. Taxonomy (NCBI): domain Eukaryota; kingdom Metazoa; phylum Arthropoda; class Insecta; order Orthoptera; family Tettigoniidae; genus Anabrus; species Anabrus simplex. Next base: position 256,648,468 of record NC_090270.1, on the reverse strand, counting down.
GGCAGCACCGCTATCTGATAAAAATCGAAATGAAAGCTCCTTTATTACTTAGGTCTATATGCACAGTATTAAGCTTGTGGAAAGTGATTAGTAATTTGAGAGATGTAAATCTTTAAATATTATATACTCAACGTGTGCAAGAATTCGTAGGTACCATTAATGCAATGGCGTGCAGTGAACACTTTCGTTACCCCAGCTGCAAACATGTTTTAAAAATATAAGCAATCGTAGCCCCACTACACTCTCTAAATTCAACATTATTACCATTTTATAAGGCTGCATTTTTCGTGGAAAGGTCTACCTGACAAAGGTCTTTCAAAAATATTTTCAACCACACAATCGCACATACTTCCAAATTGATATTCACGGCAGTGATGACACCATCATAACTTAATTTAGAGCAGATTTTAAAGAATGTACTTACAGTTTCAGCCGATGACGCTTCGTGATAGTACAGTCATGGTTTTCACAAAAACTACTCTGGGACTAAATATTTGTTTGTAAATTAAAAATCCAAACCTAAACTGAATCAGCAAAATTTAACTGGTTTTTTTACCATCGCCGAAGTTCTATATTTTCACTAGTTTAATGAGTATACGTGCATCAGCGACATATTCGTCACAACGTATAAAACACGTTATATTCATGAAGAACTTCACGTATAATCAAAGAGGAACACTACAAATCTTCACTATATACCACTATACAAAAGTACTTCACTCCGAAAAACATACTCTACACGTGCCATCAATGAATTGCTCAAAAAAGCGTTATACACGCCGAAATCAAAAAATAAAATATATTCTTCTATATTGCAATTGATTTCATAAACTGGCTCTATTTTTTCTAGCAAGACGATGTGCAAGTGGCTATACTGTTAACATGTTGATATTTTTCTTGTAGTCCCTAGTGTGTGGCGCTGAACACTTCGAGTGTCAAGTATTAAAACTACCTAACATCTGTTACCTAAGTTAGCTGGCCTGTCGCCGTAAATGTTTGTCGAGGAAGGGTCTACAACCCAGCCCCACTCCCAGGACAAGGAAGTTGCAATTGCATGCGTCAACTAAGCGACATAAATTTCGCTGGGGTAGTCCTCTTTTGCGCCGGCAAGGAAATCCAGCTCGCTGGAGAAGCTGAACTGCGGTAGCGCGAGCGGATATTCGCAGTTTTTAAAACTTTGTAACGAGCGTTCCAAGGGATAATAAGAAAATGTACATACAAAGTTATTTACCCCAGCAGCGCTGGGATAGATGGGGTTCAGTGCACGCCACTGCGATTAATGGTATACAGTCTCAAAAAATGTTCCTCCAGTTGTGTGTAAGTTCAGAATTATTTCAGTTAAACCCCTGAGCTTTACAAATAAATTTCTCTGGCAATAAAGGAAAGGAGTCGGAAATTCGGTCGAGAACCTTGGCTGCTGTGGAGACTTAGTTTTAAAACTTCAACAACTTCTATATATCCCAAACGTTATACATGAAATATTACGAATTATACCATATTTGACACCTAAAACATCCAGCTGTTCCGTGTGGTGAACCGTATAATAGTATTTAAAAGGATAAACTCAAAGATTTCAAAATGATTTTATGTGTTCTTCAAAATTGTATGACACAACCAATGCTTGTTTCATAAAAAAAAATATACATTTTGATAGGAATTCATTTTAATTCTTATATACATTTAGAACTAAAATGGGTAACGCATATAGAAGTAAAAACCCATAAGACCTGTACCGCTAGTCATTTCTTAACCCTGGATGATCTTATAGTGTTTAAGACTTCGGTATTGGCCAAAGAAAGCACTAATCTTCATTTAAAAATGTGCAAACATTTTATTTAAAAATTATGTTTGGCCCGACTTGGGATTGAGTTCTATAGGTACCAGTATTAAATCGCTGGCCAGTTACGCGATTAAACAGCCTTTAAAACCATCCCTAAAATTTGTTTCAATAAGCTAGTTTTATGTTGTATATTGCTTACCCGACATCTTGGCGCATATTACTGATACTCAGGTCACAAGTAAATGCTGGTGGAAGCTGTATTTCCATAGCAACAGTCGACAGCATTGTAATTTAATGCTCAGTTTTAAAGTTAACAATAGGTTCATTTTTTAGGCGGAGGTGAAAAGTTTTTTACTTCTCGGCCGCATTTTTTTTATTCCCCCAATATCATTTGATAACAAGCTATCAGACAAGTGCTAAATGTCAGCAAGTACCGGTGTGTCCTTCCTCACCAACTTCGATGGCCGTTCACAGATCTCGTCACGCAACTTTCTTTTTACACTGTTTAAAAGAAATTCTCGATTGATCGTACGACGTTGTTGAATATGCCTTGGGGCCGATGACCTAGCTGTTAGTTCCCTTTAATCATCATCATAAACATCATCATCAATATCGAACATGCCTTGCCCGAATACCTCCGATTCTGGCCGCGTTGCGTTAACGAACATTTACGATGTCCTTGTGGCAGCCTCCGCATGGGGGTAGTTGAAATAATAATAATAATAATAATAATAATAATAATAATAATAATAATAATAATAATAATAATAATAATAATAATAATAATAATAATAATAATTCCTGTAACTCGCCTGCACCTCTTTTGAATGTACATGGATAACATGTTAATATTGCACTGATTAATTCTACGGAATCTCCAGGGATCCAGGTACAATTATGTACTCGTTGCTGCCGTAGCTGTCAGTCAACTCGGGTCACCAGTCAACTCATCGTTCAACGAACATTTCAAGGAAGGTATCCCACTTTCTTCCCAAACCCATTAGCAAGAACAAACTGGACTCTCTGGGTAAAACCAAACAGTGTATGGATTTGGTATAACCCAATCAGCTCAGCTCAGCCCATGGTACTCTGCCCCCAAAGATCATTTTGTGTGGGGTGTGGGTGGGGAGGCACAAAAGTCGGCGCCACTGATCAGTTACTGTATTAATCCTTCACTTTCTTCAGTGATTGCGGTATCAGCGTCACACTAACACATCGACGATATTCGGTGACGAAAGTATGTAAAAGAGCTAGGACTGGGAAGTTAGTGGCTGTGTAGGAAAGTAGCGATAAAAAGCAATGTCATCATATAAAATACTCGATCAAATGAAAAACCGAACATTTTCTCACGTTTAACGAACAATACTCCGCTGCAGATCTAAAAGTCCAAAGTTCCATTGCTGAAATGACCAGGCCGCAGACAGCGGCGACCACTCCTATGCCATTATTCCATTAAATGTGCGCACCGCTCATTCTAATCAATGCCTCAGAGTATGGATTGAATAGCTGGAATGCTATAATGGACCAGTGTGTTCCGTAACAGCAGACCGAGCTCGATAGCTGCAGTCGCTTAAGTGCGGCCAGTATCCAGTATTGGGGAGATAGTGGGTTCGAACCCCACTGTCGGCAGCTATGAAGATGGTTTTCCGTGGCTTCCCATTTTCACACCAGGCCACACTAAGGCCACGGACGCTTCCTTCCCATTTTTAAGCCTTTCCAGTCCTATCGTCGCCATAAGACATATCTGTGTCGGTGCGACGTAAAAAAATAGCAAAAAACCGTACCAGCAGTATCAGAAAATGTATGAACCAGAGAAATACCATGCTAAAGAAGAACGTTATCTAACTCTCCAGCTCTTTCCCGCCAATAGGCAGGCTGTTATACTCGGTACGCAGCAGTAATCCATCTATCTGAGGTACAGTAAGTGGCAGCAGAAGACACAAAACACATCACAACAAACAATGGTCAATGTATGCAGTTGATCAATTTTATGAGCTTTCTATATTGTAGGCCTTCACATTTAGCTTTCTTCCTACTCTGTGATATTAGAGCGTCTTATAAAATTATTTATAGCGTAGACTGTAGTTCCTTATTCCCCGACTTTATATACCGATTTTAATTAAAATCTGTTTACCCATTTTCTCGTGACGCGTCTCTGATGTGGACTTAGCAACAAAAATCAAAATTCATGAATATCTCTGTTATCATAGCCGGTAAGGTAAAAATGTATACATGAATGATCGGAAATTTAATTCTATAAATCCTTAGTTATGTAGTAGTTATCGATAGGACCATTAATAACATAAGTATTTGAGAATTAAATTTTAGGCCTTCCCCTAAATTACCATTTCACTCATCGTGAATAAATTTATTTATGGCCTAGGTTGTAGTGACTCTTTCCCCGACTTTACATACTGACTTTCATTCAATTATCTTTAGCCGATTTCTCGTGAGGCGCATACATACATACATACATACATACATACATACATACATACATACATACATACATACATACATACATACATACATACATACATACATACATACATACATACATGCATGCATGCATGCATACATACATACATACATACATACATACATACATACATACATACATACTGTACCCTTGAAAATTGGTTATTGGTCTGTATGGAAAGAATATTTTATTACTGGGGTGGAACAATGCATAAAATTATCATTTAGGAAGGAGAGTTCAACTCTGCACTGCTAGCCAGCCGCAGAACGGGGTTTTCCCCCGCCGTGCAAGCAAGTATGGTTTTTTGTGCCTTGTTGTTGACCTCAGCTGAGTAGCACGTGGACACGAATTTTACCAGACCAAAAGCGACCAATACTTTGAGATTTTGACGTCATGATATTTAACCAATTGGATCGCAATGTTAGCCCGATCGCTAAATCTCAGCCAATAAAATTCAACTGACAAACACACCTACGTCTTGAAGAAATAAATACCCATGTATCGGGGAAATTTGCGCTCTTTTGTCTTCGGCTTTCTACGTGAATAATTGCTTCGTACAAGTACTCGTCGTCGTGTTATAAGAGAACATGTATAATTGGAGACGACATATACGATATTAAAAATTATAAGCATTCATTTGATGAAGGATGATATTATTTCTGCTTCTGAGGAAATTTTGAGATACGGAAAATATTGGAAACGCCGCAGTTCAGATTTCCTTAATTTTACAAACCTGAGGAACTTTTCAAGTACGTAAAAACTGTGCCAACTTGGAGAATCAAGTGTGTGTTGGGAACTATTACTAAAACAAACTTTTTAGTTTCAGCTTTCACCAGAAGACGGAAGATCACTAGCAGTCCTGAGTTATTTCGGAAGAATGGAACTTCAACATTACGACGGAGTTTGTAGCTGTCCTAAGTCTTCGCCTGCTGCAGCCATGTGTAATTAAAATGTGAGGCATAATTCAGCCCAGGGGAGAATAATATCCGAGATGAAGTGCGGTTAAATATTCACTGATCATCAACCGAGTCCAGAAGCCAAGTCTACTACAGCTAAGATTTTAAATTATATTTTTCTCTATTTTCTGTTGTAATAATTATGTAGACGTAGTCCTTGCTTGAATATTTGAGATCATTTCTAATAGTCTTTGTAGTTAGGAATTTCACTCTTCTTTCACTGGTGTTGGTAGGTTTGATGTGTGTGAGAGTGTATTTGGGACCTGTATTTCATTCTATTTGAGTGAGTGCTTCGTGACATGTTCTCACTGTCCCATAATAAGTCGAGGAAAATGTTAAAAGTATTTGACCCACGCGATAACATTTATTAATTTATTAAATAATTTTGGAATAATTTTTGAATTATTTGGGACAGAATATCGACGTGTTCTGTGAATTTAGGATTTTTCCTTGATGTTTTTGTGGTTCATCATAGATTAGAGATAGGATAGAGTCATCTATGATTTCATTAAACCATAGCCTACGATGACGCGACCGCGCGCGTATAATAATAATAATAATAATAATAATAATAATAATAATAATAATAATAATAATAATAATAATAATAAACATTATTACGGTCTAATAGAATGTTTAAAGGTCATGAGTGTAAGTGTTACCGTGCTTATAAGTGATTAATGTGTGCTATATTGGAATATTGGTCGTGGCTTGAATGTTCACAAATTTTGCATTTACTGTTGTGTGGTATTTTTGAGACTTATAAATGGATCTTGAGATAGGATTTTATTTGTGTGTCCATTACATGAGTCATTTAAGGAAGAGAGTATGTCTTTGAACATAACTTCTTCTTATGCAGCACATATTGATCGATAATTTGAGAAAATAGGAGATTAAAAATAACGAAGGCGTGACTCATAGACCGTATTCGCGAATGCTTATTTATCTATAACTGTAGGCAATTCTATGGAATTTTTAATGATGATTTATCCTGGAACATCGTTGTGGAATCTATTTCGTTGAAAAAGTTATAATCCTCTTACAATCACATGCCAGATGATCGCAATGGTAGCCCTTATCTGATATCGTCATCGGGAAACTCTCATATTTCAAATAATTTTTAAAAATAAAAATCAAGAGATAGGTTTCGATAAATCTATTTAATAATACTACCGGGAACCTAAGCTTGAATGTGAGATGGATGAATGATTGATATTTTGTAAATGTGATTTTTCATGGTGATATTTCGTCATATGTGTACGCAGTGCGCGTAATGTTTTTCGATTTCTTGTTGTTTTGTGGCGAGCATATTTGGCTCAATTCTAAATCTTTAAGCGATTTTATGATAAAATAAGACAGATTAGGATCTTTGCTTCGAGAAAAAATACTTAAGCAAGGATCACGTCAATGAACTAAGCTCACGAAATGTAAAACGTTTAACCTTACACAGTGAGAATTTTAAGTCTTTATTGTGAGTTGTGCACAACACTAGGTCAAATAACTCGAGATTGAAAATATAAGGAGTTGGATATAGGACTTCAAAGTAATTTAATTAAATAATTTGAAGCATAAATAATTAATCAGAAGAATATTTAATTAATAGAAATGATTATTTATTTTTCATGAGAAGTGAACGTTTGATTCATTTAAGATTAAATAACAGAATATTGTCAATTTAAATAATGATACGAAAAATCAGTTTTTTGATATTTTGAGATAGGATTTTCTCAGATAATAATTAATTTTTAATACGATTTAATAAAACTCAGTTTCGTATCTTTCAGAATGCAATTTAATGAAGAATTGTCGGTGAATTCCAACAGGGAAGATTTAAATATTTTCTTCAAGATTTTGGAAATATTAATTGAATTTTGGAAAGTGCTAATTAATTTTAATAAATGTTAAAACCCATTTTTAGTGTTTCATTTGTCGTCAGTCCTTAGGTTGTCCCTGTCCTCAATAATTTAGCGTTGCCTGTAAGTGAACGTTCCGCCTCTGGGACTCTTGCTTACTGGCTGAGCTGCCCGGTAAAACGGGGGCAATACATATCTACATACATACATACATACATACATACATACATACATACATACATACATACATACATACATACATACATACATACATACATACATACATACATAACATAACATAACATAACATACATATATACATACATATATACATACATACTGTAACTGGAAAAGTTGTGGGGTTTGAGCATGGGAAGGATCTCAGGTAGTCTTCGGTGTTTTCTGGAGCAGCTACAGAGACGGATAGTATCGCAGGGCGAATAATAGATGGTAATTCTTTTTGTAATATTTATTAACAATATCCAAAGATATATCACCCTGTTATCGGAATGGAAAATTCAAATTTGTAGTTAATATTTGCCAAAAATTTGAAATAAAAGATTTATGTTGTGATCTTCTTGACGTCTGTCTGCTTGAGAATATCAAAATAATAATTATTCTTCCATAGAACATGAACAACCTACAGTCTTTCTAATCTAAATGTAAACACAAAATATCACTTTGCACCTGGGATCAGTTCATTATTTATGGTGCTGACCTACAGTCTTTCTAATTTTTAATAATAATACTGTTATTTGTTTTACGTCCCACCAACTACTCTTTTACGGTTTTCGGAGACGCCGAGGTGCAGGAATTTAGTCCCGCAGGAGTTCTTTTACGTACCAGTAAATCTACCGACACGAGGCTGACGTATTTGAGCACCTTCAAATACCACCTGACTGAGTCAGGATCGAACCTGCCAAGTTGGGGTCAGAAGGCCAGCGTCTTAACCGTCTGAGCCATTCAGCCCGGCTTTCTAATTTTTAAACCACAAAAATGAACACACACTTGTCATGGAAAGTTTGATAAATTAATAAATTCTTTGGTCTCTTGCTGAATGTCTCCCAGTTCGTTTGAATAAAAAATGAAATTAGTAAAGCACTTGAAAATCCTAAAGTTCATCTAGGTAATGCGAATTAAATTAATTAATAACTTTGAAAATAAATGTATAGCAAAGTATGAACTTCTTTTAAATGACGATAAAATTATGAATTGATATCCAGACAAAGCACTTGTAAGAGCACTGTACTGAATTAAGCTCTTTGGAAAAGTCAGTCAATTGTGATTACTCACTCAGAATACGAGAAGATCTGCTTACAAGTGTTGGAGTTGGTGACTTGGTGTCTGGAACATTCCGCGAAGTGCGGACGAAGGCTCGAACTCAGCACCGGCGATGTTCAATGAAGATACCACGTCCATCTCCCACGTCGACGTCCCTCGATGGGTACCATAACTGAAGAAACCACGTAAATCCCTCGTTGGAAGTGACGTTTGATGTAACAGGATCTCGTAGTACTTTTGCCAAGATTTCCGTTGTTCTTGGAGGTAATGTCGGAACACGGAAAGTTCAATTGGCACCATTGAATTCACAAATATCATGGATATTAATACTACACACCGTCGTAACGCACAGTTCTATTCTTACACTGAATTTTTATGATGTTGAATTAACATTCACAGTCCATGCTGCAGAAAACACAGTTCTTATATACACAGTTCATGGGTTTGAGATGTAACACAGTTCATAATCGTTACTAATTATGTCTGAAATACGATTGTAAAGTAGTGAACACAGTCCATAAGCACTTAAAAATGTGATTTGTAACAGTCTTTATCACAGTCTCTGAACAAATACTATTCACAAAATTAAGGTGATTTATGGTAGTATTGTATGTATGCATATGTGTGTTAATTTAGCACAATTCCATAGTTAAAAGAGATTAAATTTGGTTGAAGTGTGTTTATACGTTGTGACATTAATATAAAACTTACATAAATATGCCCCACTGTTGGGCGTCAATTGTAATAATATAACTAGTCATTGTACCACTGTTGGGTGACAATTGAAGAGTAGAGGGAAATAAAGATGAGGGCCCACTTTATATGAACAATGAGCTTGCAGTGAATTTGTATAGTTTAACCCCAACAGAATGTGTTACACTATTCCTAGAAGGGCAAAAAGATTCATGTCTGCGGATACACAGCCAACAAAAATAGGTGATGTAGGCAAGAAAGATGAGGGTGTCATTGTATGTGAGCTACAAGGATGAGGGTCCGCTTAGTTGACAGTGCTGAGTGCAGAGTGCTCTGCTTTCAATTCAATGTTGTGTTAACCGTTAAAGAGTGTCACCCCAGTGTTGGTTTATTGGTTGTTGTGCCTTGATTGGTCTATAACATGTTAATGAAATGTCGGATAATGAAGAGGATACAACCGTTGAAAATAGTTCAAAGAAAAGAAAATCCTTTGGTCACATGCAAGATGTAATGAAGAAGTTGAGGTTAAGTAGCCATGAAACAGGACCAGACTGTAAGTGCTTAAAACTAGAGTGTTTTAAAAACACAATTGCAAGTGAACGAAGTGATATTATTTCGAAGTTTAATTAGATTGAATCACATAAAAAACAGTCGATGTATCTTTGTGGATTAATACAGCGCTCTCCTGTTACTCGCCATCGGCCTACGCAACCGGAATCTGAGGTTAATTTTCACACATATTCATATTCTTATAAGGTAAGAATAGTAAGGAAGGAACAGGTTTGTGAAACCCCTGTATGTTACAAATAATTTGTATCACTTCATGGCTTTACAGCTAAAAGGCTGAAAAACTTACAAGAGAGTCTTTAAACAACAGGTTTACCACCAGTTGATATGCTTGGAAAGCACAGCTCCAGGCCTAACAAGCTTCCTGATGATGTTGTAAATTCTGTAATTGAACACATTCAGTCCTTTAAAAGCATAAATTCGCACTATGGTTTAGCTAAGTCTCAAAAACGCTATTTACCAGAGGAACTTAATGTGAGTAAAATGTATTCTCTGTACAAAAGCTTTCCCATACAATAAAATATCACTGGAAAAGTACAGAGAAATATTTAACAACAAATTAAATTTGACATTTGGCTATCCAAGGTGTGACACCTGTAGCACCTGTGACGAATTTACTGTGAAAATACAATCTGTTCATTCATAACTAAGCCTGCCTACTACTACTCTGAATGAAGCTTCAAAACTTAACTCTGAATTAAAGAACCTACTACAGCAAAAAGAATTACACTTAAAGAGAGCTTATTCATTTTAGAAATTGAAGAAAAATGCTAGGTTTACAGTACAGGAAAAAAGAAGACCAAACAAGCAATCGCCACGGACTTTCAGAAAAAGCCTGCCTCTTCCAAATATCACCACCAACGATGTTTACTATCGACGGCAACTATCATTCTACATGTTCAACATACACCAATTATCAGTTCTGAAGTTATTTTCTACACGTATCCTCAAATCTCCGGCAAAAAGTGAGGAGATTAGGTTTATTCCATGCTGTGGGATTTCATTTTTAATCATCTTGGCTCTGAAGTAAAGGAACTGTCAATTTTTTGTGACTCGTGTAGTGGTCAAAACAAGAACTAAATTTACTCTGTGTTTAGAATGCTACACTACATCGTACATAACACCAAACGACTAGATATATTAGAAATGGTTATTCCAATAAGAGGGCATTCGTATTTAGATTGCGATATAAACACGGGTTTAGTTAACCAGAAATCTGTGGTTGAACTTCCGTCTGAGTGGAACGAAGTTCTTCAAAACTCGAGAAACAAACCAAGACCATTTAAAGTCATTTCTTGTGACAGTCGAGAAATGTTCAGATCGTGGACCACCTTTCTTTCCCACTATATGTAAAACAATGTCCCTTTAAAACACGTCCATTGAGGAAACTGAAGATCGTCCGTTAACAACCTAGAATTACCTTACATCAGCAAACTTACGATGGCATGGATGATGAAGGTGTTGTCACCAAACCGAACAGGAAACTCTTTTCTCTACCACAAGGCTGCTTTCACCTTCCTGAACTAGCATATGATGGACATATACCTGTCCCAAAAGCAAAGTTTGATGACCTTCAGCACCTGAAATTTTTTTGTTCTATCAAAACCCAAAAATGCTATGCATCACTCCCTCATTTGTGAAGTGTACTGTGTATTTAAGAAGCCTATTATTAGTTTCAGGTAATGACGAATACCAATAAACAAGTGTTCCAAAAACTAGCATACGACAATATATTCATAGATTTCACTACAAAGCAAAGGACATTCATCCTTTTTGCCTAGATTTTTGTGACATGAATCAATTATGTCATTTTTATAATATCCTACTATATAAATGCAAAAAGTCTATCTACATAACAAATATGTGCCATATGTTATTCATCAGTGTAACATCAAAATAACTTTTTTTGTTTTAGATTTAGGTATTTTGTTTCAAAATTAAAACAGCTGTTTTCTCCAAACTTGGTTTTCTGGACCCCCATCATTATTCCCCTGGACTCTTCAACTGTAATATACTTAGATACCTTGCCTCACGCTTGGGCATGGATTGTAACATTAAAAAAGTATATTAAAAAAATATTAATTCTTGTACCATAACTGAATGCGATTATCATTTGGCGACTTCCAATGAAATAACATTTTTAAATACGTGGATAAATAATAATAATAATAATAATAATAATAATAATAATAATAATAATAATAATAATAATAATAATAATAATAATAATAATAATAATTTATATAGTAAGCTATTATAAAAATAACACTATACTTGATTCAAACATAAATCAGAAACCTTTGCCCTACATAGTGCAATGGTTGTAGCAGATAACGGTTTTACACTCCTCGATCTGAACACCCCGGCTTCACTTACAATGTCATTCCCCACAAATGAGGAAAATATCGTTCTGTGGAAAAAGGAACCTCTTCATGGACGGTATCCAAATGAGTTAAATCAGCCATATATCGACAAACAAGCATCACACGAGTGACTGACACATTCGGATATATATCCAGAAACAAATGGTTTCATTTTCGCCATACAAGATCAAGTCATTGCCACACGGAACTACAGAAAGCATATACTGCATGAACCCGTCTGTCTATTCAGATCTGTGCCGACGATGTAATACATCTCCAGAAACCATCCAACACATAACCTCAGGTTGTCAATTAATGGCAAACACAGGTTACAAGTACAGACATGACCAAATTGCAAAAATCATTCACCAGAAATTAGCCCGACAAAATAAACTAATCCATTATACAACAGCATATTGGTTGTACAAACCCCAATCAGTCTTGGAAAGTGAAAATTACAAAATTTACTGGGATAGAAGTATCATTACCGATAAAATTATTACCTGCAATAGACCAGATATAACTTTTGTAGATAAAAACAAGAAAATCTGCTTGATAATTGATATAGCATGCCCTAATACAACCTCCAATCAACACGTAGAGAGAAGATTTCGAAATACACAGATCTGGCCACAGAGATAAAAACCATGTGGAAACTCAAGAATGTTATCATAATTCCAGTAATGATTGGATGTAATGGTATTATACCAAATACACTACACAGGATCATTGAAGCTCTTAATCTCCACCCTCTCACTTACACAGAATTACAAAACGCAGCAATCCTGGCCACTTGTCATATAGTAAGGAAGTTTATTGGCATGAACCATCCACCATATACAGAGGACTAAGGAATATCGTCCACTAATAATTTTTGACCATTTATGTATAGTAAATATCTCATAAATATCTGTCAAGTTTATTTGTCAACAATGTAAGTATATACCGATATGTATGAAGCATATGTGCGTATGTACTAAATAGTACTTCTTCCATACACATTGTAACAAAGAAGGTCATAAACCCAATTATACAATTGCGAATTATATATAAAAGTAATAATAATAATCATAATCCGTGCCCGGTCAGCTTGCGTGGGGTCTAGCTCTGAACTGAGTAGGAATTAGGCATAACTGTATGTAAGACACTGGGGTGGGGGCCCTTATAAGGCGTAGGCAATTAAGCACCCGCGGATCAACTGAGGGAACAAGGAAAATGGTCAACGGCCTCGACGGCAGAAGAGGATTCATCCCGATTGCGCAGAGGGCGGAAGAACTGACTGGAATCCACTTCGCGTCTGACTTGCAGCAAGCGGCAAAGTGGTCAGCGTTTGTTTACCAGAGGTGCGGCTGGAAATGTATGTTCTGGAACTATCCACTCCAGTCCTATGAAACTGGACTACGGTCCAATACTTGGATAATCAAGTACCATGAGGCGTGGCAGGAAACAAATTTGTACCCCAGGTGGTAACCAATCCACTGCTGACATTAGCAACACAACCAGACTATCGGATTCTGGGGAGTCTGGCTGGACACGCAAACAGAGGGAGTCGGAGACCTCTGGCCAACTTCGCCCAAACAGCAAAACATTTTTCGGAACACTGAACATAAATTCTCTCTTGCGGTCAGGGAAGTTGTACGAACTAGAGCAAACCCTAAATGATCAAAATATAGAAACACTGGCACTCCAAGAAACGAGGCTGACTGACGAACACGCAATGGATTTCGGGAACTACAGACTCTTCAAAAGTAAAACAGACACACAGATTCTCAAAAACACACCCCATTTAGGAGTTGCTTTTGCAGTCAAGAAGAGCATACTTAACTCAGTAACAGGTGTGAAATGTGTAAACAATAGGCTAATGACAATCACCCTAAAGTGTGCAAACAAATCATACACACTGATGAATGCACATTTGCCAGTCAATGAAGACAACAAAACAGATCGCGAGAAGGTAGACATATCCTTGGAAATACTAGAAGAAACATCATCAAAAATTCCTCAAAACCACGTCAAAATTCTGTTAGGAGATTTCAACGCTAAGCTAGGCAAGGAAAGGAAATACAGGAAAACAGTTGGAAAATTCCCAGCACATAAATGGACGAACCAAAATGGACGGAGATTAGTCGAATTCTGTGGGGCATTTAACCTTAAATTCTTGTCGACTCACTTCAAGAAGAAACCTTCTAAACTAATGACATGGAGATCACCCAACTCCCTCTTGGGCGAGTTTCAAATTGACCACGTGGCAATTTCATACCCAAACCACAGAGAAATTATGAATGTCCAAGTAAGGAAGGGTGCAAACGTAGAATCAGACCACTATCTGACAAGAGTCAAACTACAGTTGATACCCCAAAGGTTCAGAAGAAGGAAGCAAATAATTCCGAAATTTGATACTAGTCGGATCCAGCCATCTCTCACCGAAGAATTAGATAAAAAGCAGTCCAACAATTGGCAGCAACTCAAGACCAAACTAATTGAAACAGCACAAACACTGATTCCTCTGCAGAAAAGAAAAAAAAACACCCTTGGTGGAACGCAGACTGTGAACAAGCCATCCAATCCCGGCAGAATGCATACAATAAGTGGAACAGCAAAAAGACCGATAAGAATCACAAAATGTTTTTGGCGGTCAGGAAAGAGGCAGCGAAATTAATCCGACAGACCAAAAGGAAATTCGAGAAAGATCAACTACTAGAAATTGAAAAGGACTTCGAAAAAAAAAACACACAAGAACTTCAAAACAAAGCTAACAGGGTATCAGCCACAAAACCTTTGCTTTAAGAAAGTAAATGGGCAATTTGCACTGAACCATCAAGAAAACTGCACCGAACTTGCAAGGTGTTTTGAAGAACTGTTTAACTGCCCAGAGCCAACACAAAGATTTCCACCGCAGGAACCTGACTTCACAAACCCAAATTCAGTACCACCGGATGAAGAAGAAATTACCAGACAGATAAAACGACTTAAAATTAATAAAGCTGCAGGTGAGGATGGGATCATAGCGGATATTCTCAAATCAGCAGGCCCAAATACTATAAAATAATTCACCGGTATCATCCAAGAGATTTGGGAAACAGAACAAATTCCAGAAGATTGGAAAAGTGCACTAATTCATCCTTTACATAAGAAAGGAGACAGAACAGACGTAAATAACTACAGAGGAATCTCATTGGTATCTGTTGCCTACAAAATTTTATCTCAGTGCCTTCTCGATAGAGCCCAACAGCAACTAGAACCAAAACTTGGAGAATATCAAGCAGGTTTCAGACCAGGCCGTTCATGTCCAGGGCAAATTTAGAACCTAAAGTTAATCCTAAGGCATCAGAGAATTTGTAGCAAAAATGTAGTTTGGACTTTTGTTGATTTCAAAAAGGCCTATGATTCAGTTGATCGTCAATCACTTTTTCAGATTTTAAAAGAACAGACCCTTTTCCGATCAAAACAGGAGTAAGACAGGGAGATGGGTTCTCTCCACTACTCTTCAACTGCGTCCTTGAAAAGGTAATACAGGAATGGCGCAAACAGAAGTCTGTCCTCAAGATTGACCAACCAATCACTCTTGGTAGGGGCAAATTAGCAGTAGACTGCCTGGCATTTGCGGACGATCTGGCAATCTTAACTCGTGACGTTTCAACAGCCATAAACCAGATCGAACTCCTGAAAGAAACAGCGGAAAAAGTCGGCCTACAAATATCGTTTGAAAAAAATGAATACATGACCTGCAGCAAAGAGCCCCTAAATTCATGGAGACAAAATATAGCAAAATAAATCGGGTCCAGCAATTCAAATATCTCGGTGAAATAATTCAGGAGAATGAAATAGAAACAAAAGCCAACGAAGTTAGATGCCAAAAAAAAAGAAACTGCATATAGACTCACCCGAAATATCTATAACAAAAAGTGTCTCTCCAAGCATGCAAAACTAAGACACTATAATACAGTAATAAAACCAGAATGCCTCAATGAATCAGAGACACTAATTTTGAACAGGAAAACTGATCTAGAAAATATTCAGAAAAAGGAACGCAAGATCATTAGAAAAATTTTAGGCCCAAAACTCGTAGATGAATAGTACCGCTTTAGAGGGAAACAGGAAATCAAACAATTTTCTAACATTTACAGCGACATCAGAAAACGCAGATTAAGATTCTTTGGACATATAAAAAGGATGAACCCAGATAGATTTACCAAGCAAATAGTCGAATTTTATGAAAACCGAAGTAAAGCCAAAACGGACACAATAAAATGGATTGGCGAAATTAAAACAGATCTCAAACTGGCAGGAATTACATCTGAAGACATCCAAAGCCGGGTTATCTTCAGAGCCAAAGTTCATAAGTGGCAAGTTGACCAAGACGAGTAACCAAGGAAGAAGACCGGAACAACATGGTCTCAAGAGAGAAAAGAAGCACACAGCAAACGAATGAAGGAAGTGTGGGCACAAAGAATGGCAAATGCCTGTCTCTAAGAACTTTGCGTAGTCCTAATGGGCTCATTCGCAAATAATAATAATAATAATAATAATAATAATAATAATAATAATAATAATAATAATAATAATAATAATAATGGTGCGCTTATACATTATTATTATTTGCCAGGAAATGCAGGTAAATGGCCGCGAGGGGTCACCACAGGATCGCTCAATTTATAATAATAATAATAATAATAATAATAATAATAATAATAATAATAATAATAATAATAATAATAATGAATGGTAGACAAAAGAGTTTACTCAGGTCGTGTTCACAGAGCTGAAAAACTGGTACTCTGCTCTGTGGTGTAGTGTATGTGTGATTACCTGCCACCCCCGGAGGCCCGGGCTCGATTCCCGGCTCTGCCACGAAATTTGAAAAGTGGTACGAGGGCTGGAACGGGGTCCACTCAGCCTCGGGAGGTTAACTGAGTAGAGGTGGGTTCGATCCCCACCTGAGCCATCCTCGAAGTGGTTTTCCGTGGTTTCCCACTTCTCCTCCAAGCAAATGCCGGGATGGTAGGCCTACCTAACTTAAGGCCACCGAATTTAGGCAACCGCAGTCTATTTTTACTTTACAACACTGGCACAACAAATACACTCGCACAATCTTCATACTGTTACGAATAAAACTCCATCTGTTTTATTACTCTAATTTCTTTCAGGATTGTCTAATAAATGCACACACACATATTTAAACACAAACAATTCTAACCAGTTATGAATCGCCACACTAACTACCAGTCTATTTACAAATCTATCTACCTTATGGCGCAGCAAGGGTCCAGCCCGTTCCTTTACGTGGGACACTATTCCTTGCTTTAACTTTCCAAAAGTCCAGTCACCTCCTACAGCCGCTGTGCGTGGCAAGCTGGATTTAAACACAGTGCCACTGGCTATAGAACACACGACGATTATTCGTTGTTCGGCTCCACGGATGTACTTCACACAGTCCCCTGCAGTGAGCAACCAAACAGCTCAACAGGATTCAACAGAAGTACAATACTCACAACAGTGAACATTAACACAGGTCCATTTACTTTCACACTCGCGACACTGGCTTCCCTCCCTGCCTCACGCAGAAATGCACGAACAGTCCACGCACTCACTCGTCTCTCCGACACCACAACAACAGCTCCTGGTTCAGACCTCGGTGGGACACTAGCGACAGCCATCATCTCTGTCGCCCTCAGCCCAGCCACAGGACTCCAACTCACTGAGTGTTACACCGACTCCACTTCGGAGCCCAACTGTCACTCCGAGTCCAACACTGACTGACTGTCCGCGGTTGGCACCTCTTTGTATAGCTCGCGAGATTTAGCCCAGAAATTTTGCGACGTCACTACGGGCAGAACATTCCCGTTGAATCTCCAACTAACTCACAGGTAAGCCGGCCGCCGAGAACAATACACGGAAAGGCCAGCTCCACCCTACAAGTCGGCTGCGAGATTCCAAGTCGTCGGAGTCACCAGCCCCTTCCGGGAAGTACAGAAAGGAGCTACCACGGGGCTGGTACGTAACAATACATATCGGACTGGCAGAACGATGCATTAACAACAGTTACAGTACAGTCCGCAAGAAAGGAGTACGGAGTGAGAGTCGCCACAAAACAAGTATTCGCCGAACAATACAGTATGAGTAACGCCACGCGTCCTCTGAACACAAATAAGCAATCCTTCCACCCTGTGAGTCCGAATAAGCAATCCACTCCGGACTAACACTTCCTACGTATTTATGTCCTCGCTATCCACCTTTCCTACTTCACTCAAAATAAAAACGTTTCCGTTCCATCACACCACGTTATCATCATCAGGTACTTGGATACACACAGGCTGCCAAGTTTTCCGTTCTGTAGGCATGATATCCACCTGACTATGTGTTCCTGGATATTCACGTCCATGGTTTATGTTCTGGGGTATCTGTGGAACGCAGAGGTGAAAGAAGGTGCCGGGGTGAATGGGTCTAACTACAAAATCAAAGTTAATTTAAAACTGTAATAAAGGTTTCTTTTTTTCCCTTTTAAACAAAACCAACAAGTAACAATGTCACAGGTACCAGTAGCAAAACAAGTCTAGTAAAGATAAGATTGGGGGTATAAACAGAACTTGGGCTTCAAGCCTTCACTTAACAATTCCTGAGCTACACACTTAGCTTTACAAAGATCACCATTTTATTTAAAGGCAGAACACCCCTCAATACATGGAGCACTTGCTTCCAATGTTCAACATCAAGTCTCCCAGAGGCACTTTTACAACACTAGAAAAGAGCTGACACGCTCTCAGTTTTTCAAGCCTATTCAAGGCAATATCAGACTTTACGATTACTTGCCCTCAAGGCACAACTTACAAAAATGAAACGGGGGTATCTTGTACCCAACCTACTGGGCCTTAGCAGAAAGAGAACAGGTTGAGTAAATGGCCCGAAACACCATATTGAACGGAGGCGTGTACTTGCACTCCTAAATACGCATTCTAAAACCTAAAAGCACTAGGCCAATGAAACAGGGGCTATTCCCAGACTATGGAGGTGACTCGCATAAGAATAATTTAAGATACTACGGAGGGGAAGAAAACCAGTTACAAAACGTAGTCACCTCAAATCAATATAAAGGGGAGCTCGAGAGGGTAAATCACTCTCTATCCCCGAATTACAGTTACAGATTTTATGAAATTTTTACATTAGCCGGCAGAACTTATATTTTAGAGAAGTAGGTTACATATTAAAGTTTGGGACCTATCCCTCGGGTTAAACTGCGGAGCGAGCAAGAAATAAAGATGTTAAACGGCCATTACCTTGCTGAAGGACTGCTGCCTGATGAAAGAGGCACCTCCCGCCTCCTGCTTCACATGCACACACTTAGTTAGATGTTGATCAAGTGGCCGACAGCCGTGAAAATCCGCAGTTTATAAACCCTCGGGGAAATTTGAGACCTTTCATGAATAATCAAGCCACACCCTCTTACTTTTATTGGCTAGCGTAAAGTTATACCGCAAATCGAAGACGAAGCCTGCGATAGGCCGAAAATTAATGGCAGAAATTAGGGATTGGCTGAATTCAAAACTGGCGGAAAGAAAAGATCAATATTGCCAACCCAAAAATGAATGAACATAATTTAGTAAAGAACAAACTTATGAATACAAAATTTCTTCAAATAAAGTTCCTTCACTTCGCAGCTGGGTGCATGATCATAGTTTTTGTAGTGACATCTGTTGCAGAAAATCCAAACTTCTTGATAAATGGTAAAGAAAACACGTAGAATTTCATACAGTACTGGAAACTTCAAAATCACAATTTATTTATTTATTTATTTATTTATTTATTTATTTATTTATTTATTTATTTATTTATTTATTTATTTATTTATTTTGCTATTTGCTTTACGTCGCACCGACAGATATGTCTTACGGCGACGATGGGATGGGAAAGGCCTAGGAATTGGAAGGAAGCGGCCGTGGCCTTAATTAAGGTACAGCCCCGGCATTTGCCTGGTATGAAAATGGGAAACCACGGAAAACCATCTTCAGGGATGCCGACAGTGGGGCTCGAACCCACTATCTCCCGATTACTGGATACTAGCCGCACTTAAGCGACTGCAGCTATCGAGCTCGGTAATCACAAAATTAAGGTGGTGACATCTTCTGAGTAAAAGTTTAAGTAGGTCTAGTTCCAAGTTCTGTGTTTCTCCTGAAGAGGAGTTCTATTTGGCACAAGATTTAAATGTGCTGCGTAGAGGTGTACCGCCCAGCACCGTTTTAACCAAGGCCTCCATGGCCAAATGGTTAGCATGCGGACCTTTAGTTCAAGGGATCCCGGGTTCGATTCCCGGTCGGGTTGGGGACTTTAACTTTCATTAATTACTTCCTGTAGCTCGGAGGCTTGGTATTTGTGGCGCTTTCAGCATTATATTTCATCTTAGATAGGGTCCCATCCTCACAGCCGCGCAGTTCGCTTTTACAGCGACAAATTGAAAGATCTGCACCAGGCCACACGCTATTATTATTATTATTATTATTATTATTATTATTATTATTATTATTATTATTATTATTATTTACGACAGGAAGCATGCTCAACAAATGGCAAATTAGTTAATATGGGAAGGACAGCTGATTCAGAAAGTGATGGAATCAACTAGAGGGGAAAATATCCTGGATGTGGTACTGGCAAAACCAGATGAGCTCTACAGAGAAAACGAAGTAATAGATGGTATTAGTGATCATGAAGCTGCTTTTGTCGTAGATAAAAATAAATGTGATAGAAAGTAAACTCTTAAAAATAGGACTATTAGGCAGTACCACATGGCTGATAAAGCAGGCATGAGGCAGTTTTTAAAAGTAACTATAATCGGTGGAAAACGGTAAATTAAAATGTTAACAGACTATGGGATGGTTTTAAAGCAATTGTTGAGGAATGCGAAAACAGGTTTGTACCTTTAAAGGTGGTAAGGAATGGTAACAACCCACCTTATATATTAGAGAAATAAAGAGACTAAGGCGAGGTGCAGATTGGAATGAAATAGAGTTAGAAATGCCTGTGGAAGTAAGGAGAAATTCAAGGAACTAACTAGGAAATTGAATCTAGCAAAGAAGGCGGCTAAGGATAACATGATTGCAAGCATAATTGGCAGTAATAAAAATTTTAGTGAAAAATGGAAGGATATATATATATATAGGTATTTTAAGGCAGAAACAGGTTCCATGAAGGACATTCCAGGAATAATTAATGAACAAGGGGAGTGTGTATGTGAGGATCTTCGAAAGTATTCAGTCAGCAGTATGTAAAGAGACTGTTGCTTACAAGGATAATGTCCAAATAGACATGTTTGCGGAATTAATAACTGGTTCGACAGAAGGCAGTTCGGTTTTAGGAAAGGTTATTACACTGAAGCTCAACTTGTAGGATTCCAGCAAGATATGGTAGATATCTTGGCTTCAGGAGGTCTACTGGACTGTATCGCGATTGACCTGTCTAAAGCATTTGATAGGGTAGATCATGAGAGACTACTGGAAAAAATGAGTGCAATTGGACTAGACAAAAGAGTGACTGAATTGGTTGCTATATTTCTAGAAAATAGATCTCAGAGAATTAGAGTAGGCGAAGCTTTACCTGACCCTGTAATAATTAAGAGGGGAATTCCTCAAGGCAGGATTATTGGACCTTTATGTTATCTTATATATATAAATGATATGAGGAAAGAGGTAAGGCTTTTTTTTGCAGATGATGTTATTCTGTATAGAGTAATAAATAAGTTACAAGATTGTGAGCAACTGCAACATGATCTCGATAATGTTGTGAGATGGACAGCAGGCAATGGTATGTTGATAAACGGGGTTAAAAGTCAGGTTGTAAGTTTCAAAATAGGGAAAGTCCTCTCAGTTTTAATTACTGTGTTGATGGGGTGAAAGTTCCTTTTGGGGATCATTGTAAGTACGTAGGTGTTAATATAAGAAAAGACCTTCATTCGGGTAATCACATAAATATGATTGTTAATAAAGGGTACAGATCTCTGTACATGGTTATGAGGGTGTTCAGGGGTTGTTGTAAGGATGTAAAGGAGAAGGCATATTAGTCTCTGGTAAGACCCCAACCAGAGTAAGGTTCCAGTGTATGGGACCCTCGCGAGGATTACCTGAATCAAGAACTGGAAAAAATACAAAGAAAATCAGCTCGAATTGTTCTGAGTGATTTCCGACAAAAGAGTAGCGTTATAAAAATGTTGAAAAGTTTGGTTGGGAAGAATTGGGAGAAAGAAGACGAGTTGCTCAACTAAGTGGTATGTACTGTCAGCGGACAGATGGCGTGGAACGACATTAGTAGACGAATAAGTTTGAATGGCATCTGTAAAAGTAGGAAAGATCACAATATGAAGATAAAGTTGGAATTCAAGAGGACAAATTTGGGGCAAATATTAATTTATAGGAAGGGAAGTGAGGGATTGCAATAACTCTCCAAGGGAGATGTTCAATAAATTTCCAGTTTCTTTGAAATTATTTAAGAAAGACTAGGAAAACAACAGATAGGGAATCTGTCACCTGGGGGACTACCACAATGCAGATCAGGATTGATTGATTGATTGATTGATTGATTGATTGATTGATTGATTGATTGATTGATTGATTGATTGATTGATTGATTGATTGATTGATTGATTGATTGATTGATTGATTGATTGATTGATTGATTGATTGAAGTTGTTTCGACGTTACACAAGTAAGGACAACTAGTTACATTGCCAAACCCAAGAACATGACACACGCTATGGTAAGTTTACGTTTATTTCCTTACACTGCCGCAGACAGAAACTAGACACATACCCATAACTAATCAGACGCACGAATCAGACTCTTAACCTAGAAAACGTAGCATATAATTAAATTGTAACTTGAAGCTAGACGGATATATTCCCAATATGTCTTTACTGGTAGAGTTTTCTCCTACCCCCGGTGTTAATGTATAGATATTTCAATTATGCTCCAGTGCAAGAAACAACCTGATATGAGAGGAAAGCTGAGGTAATTAATTTTATTAAAGTACATAGAGGATACACTTTAGTTAACTTACTAAATGGAATGTTTGAGAGGACTTACCAACTTGTAACGGCGTGGTGCCATTAAGCTTCGAGGACATATTTCCCCACATGGATGAAGCCAAAACTGTACCTATTGTGGACACTTTAAGGAGACCAAAACGCTGCGCCATATTAATAGATACCTATTTCCGTCGTAACGGCCGGTATCATCGAATTAGAAGCAAAATAGTGATAGTTTTTTTAAATGGAAAGGAACAACTTTAATTGCCTGGTTGCAATGAACGATCTCGAAGAGTTGATATCATTGCCATAGGAACCAGGGAACACGATCAGTGTCTTTGGTAGAGCTGAGGGCCAATGTAAACAACTACACGTGGCTAAGACGTATTCTGATTGGCTATAGGTTCTGTAAACAGTATTTCCTCTTTCGCATAACTTTGACGTACGGTACTTAAACCACAGCCGACTGGATCCCTCGCTGCGCTCCTCGTACCGGCCTTGACAATCACTTGTGAAAGCTTGTGAAGCCCATTATAGAGCTGTAATTGGAAAGTTTCTTCATAATGCCGCTAGAGTGCTGGCCACCTATGACACTGACAGGAAACTGTGTACCGGTACCGTATTGTTCGTATTCCCAGTTTCATTTGTATTGTTTTACTGTCGTAAGTGTTGGTAGCGAATTCGTAATGAGATGTTCGTTCGTTTGTTTGTTTGTTTGTTGGTTTGTTGGTTTGTTGGTTTGTTGGTTTGTTGGTTTGTTGGTTTGTTTATTATTTAGAGTTGATATTTGCACGCTAATTAGTTTTGTTGTTGTTGTTGTTGTTGTTGTGTAGTGCAGTGATTAGGTTTTTAAAATGTGATTACAAATCTTGGAATATTTGATATTGTGCGTCTTTTTGTACTTCGAATAGAAATTTCCTGCAAAAAGGAGTAGGCTAGATGTAATGCGTGGCTCAAAGCGATTTCTCGCCGTTACTTCGACCTATGCGCCAATTAGCTTTCTTAAATTGTGTAGTGTAGTTATTTGTTTTTATTTAACTGTGTTTGCAAATATTCGAAAATATCGTATGCTGTGTGCCTTTTTGTACTTCAAACAGAAAAAGAGCGAAGGGACACTACCATTTCACAAATTCCCTGTAGACCAGGACAAAATTAAGGAGTGGCTCAAAGCAATTTCTCGCGATAACTTTGTCCCTTAGAATAATGCTGCTCCTTCTGTTGTCTGTAGCCTTCATTTCAAAGAATACGATTATTCATTTGTAGGCAAGAGTAGGGGAGTACAAAAGACCGTTTCTACACATTCAGTGCTCCCTCACAATCCTACTTATAAGGTGATTAGTACCAAGAGCCCCAGAAGAAAAATTACTTTTTTTAAATCTACAACTGCACCCTCCTCGCCAAAGAAGCGAAAATGAGTTGAAGCTATTCATAATTTTCAAAATCCTGATGCAAACTGTTCAACAGTCAATACCTAACCTAGGAACAGGCAATTTTCAATCTAAAATTCATATAGGGTAAGCCAATTAAATTGAAATAACAAATAACGTAGTTCAACCTATTCAATGCAAGTAAATAAAAAATATAGTGTTACATTCCTATTTAATTATAAGCGGGAACGATACCGGTTTCGACCGCAACCTGGGTCATCATCAGCCGAATAAAATGCAAAAAACAATGCATATCTAAATAAGAAATTAAAGAATGAGTCTTTAACAAAAACAGTTGAAGAAGCAATATAAGATAATGGGGACAGGCACTGCGCGATTTTAAATCGTAAAATCTAGAAGAAGTAGAAGGTCAGTCACTTAAGGAGCAATTTTTTGAATAGTAGCACAATACAAGTTCGGCACTGTCTCAAAATGTTTACGAGAAGCGGAGAACAGTTAAGTGTGTAGTAGTTCCTAACTCTTTTACTTACTTGAAAACATATTAACCTGAATTTAAATTGAAAATTTTGAAAATTACTATTCATTAAATAAAATACACAATCGTTGGACCTTGTACTCACACTTGGTTCTTACCTGATTACTTACACATACATTATTTGATGGATGCCAGCTACAACTCAGTGCAGCAATAATAGAATGAGAATCTTGACTATCTCTAGGGCGTGGGGTAATAAGCTTACTTTTGACAACATACCAGATAAATTCTGGGAAAAGGAGATTGGCGTTGGGTTTCCCCATTAAATTAGAGGTTAAGTAATTCTGTCATTGAAATAATACGATAAATTCATTTGATAGAAGAAAATGTAGTCTTAAAATTGTATCGAAAAAATAGTAAGTCTTGCTGCGATAAAACAGATGAGAATATGAAATTATGACACTGCAACTGAAAGAAAATAGCCATAAATTTGAATTCTTCTTGACCGGACATTAAACAATTATACACGAAATTTATCCCTCACTGGTTCACTTGACAGTACCTTCAACACTTTGAGTGTAATTACGACGTATTCCTTTGATCTAGTGTTTACTGTAGATGTATCAAGCCTAATTTGGTGATGTATCCTTTTTTCACTGACGACTAAGTATCCATGTGATGACTTCTTGGAAAGTCTATCCTTCTATGACTTCGTGGTAAGCCTTCCCGTCCGTATCTTCAACTAAGTGACCGACCAACTAAGGCCTCACTCTCTCAATGACCTATGACTAATGACTCACTGAGTCCTCTCCTTCCCGTAGACTTCCGTTGACTTAATGACCGACTGAGGCCTCTCCATCTGGTTCACTCTCCGACCAACTGTGGCCTCTGCTTCCAATTGAATAATGACTGACGCTACAATATGCAGCCACCTTTTATAGACGTTGGTTGACACACCTACGCAATCTCCAGAAATAACTACGATCTACTCCCACCTCGCGACAAATGTTTCACACTATGGCGAAATCGCCCGCGGCACCCAGTAGGTATCTCAAAGAAAGTGAGCTCATCGCTAAATAAGCAAGATGACGTAGCGATGACTTGGCAGTAACACCAGCAGTATTGCACAATGTAGCAATGTCATATCCACATCTGATATACAGCAATTCTTACTGTACATGTTTTTAGTGTTAATCTACACATACGTATATATGCATACATTTAACTACAATCACGCAAGCGACAAGCATTGCAGAACTGAATTGAATAATAATTATAATACAATAATAGTAATCTCACAGATAAAATAATAATAGTGTTACCTGCGTAACAAATTACCCTCTAGGGAAATATTTTCGAATCTGGCCTCATGGCTGTGGAAAAACTGTGTCTTTAGAAGTGGTTCGCCGCTTCTTTATTTCTTCTTTTCAAACCTTATAACTGACTGTATGCACGTTCTTCGGTGCCTGACTGTATTCTCCTGCACTCTAGTGGCGTAGGTATGTACTACCTCGCGAGCTACGTTACCGCTCAGGCGCTTTGCCTCTGCGCACATGTGATCGTTGGTGCCGGGACTGCTGAATCTTGGGAAATCGCCATTGCTGTTTGGTGACATGGAAGAGATGGACGTGTGTGGTTTCTCTCTCCCTAAGGAGATAATTTCACCGAAAATGTTCGAGCCTGGCTAAGTTAAATATACGGGGCTTTGGGCCTGTAGATTTCTGCAAGTTTCTGGTTAATTTTTTTTCCTCGTCTGGAATTTACATGTTATGTTTTTTGAAGTAAGTAAGTAGTGTACGCTACTGAAGCCGTCCTCACAACTTTCATCTGGAAGAAACTGTAAGTGTTGTTACAATTAAACCTTTACTGATTTTTGGTGAAAGACCTGAAAATTTTCCTATGTGAAGAAAGTGCGCGCGGAACCATGTAACTGGCGTCATCTAAAAAACTAAGTCTTGCCTTGTGGAATTTTAGATTTTCGGCTTGTTAATTGGAAATTATGCCATGTGTGATTATGTCTGTTAAATTGGGACTTGCGTACCGTGTGAAAGTAATTTTTGGATTCTTCAAAAATGTAATTGGGTAACCTAGGGTTTATCGATGACCTTTTCTAGGCCTAAAAGTTTTGTGCTAAAAAGGTATTATTTAACCTGAATAATTTAACAAGCGAGTCGCTTCAGGGGTGTGGGTGTTACGTGTACATTGTGTCCCGGTTCCTTTCTTTCTTGTTTCTCGGGTTGATTTTATTTTAATTTAACTTAATTTTATTTAATTTACTGGTTTCTGGGTTATTTTCTGCGTCTGTTTTCTTGGTCCTTGTTGGTTTACGCCTATTGTTGTTTGCGGCCTGCGATTGGCCCGTTCCTTCCCTTGAACCATTGTTGGTCGTTGCCATGGGAATGCTAATGTTGTTGATGTTGGTTGTGATGATTGATGATTTGTATTTGATGTGCCGGTGATGTATTTTACCTTCTGGTCATTTTCTCTCCCGGTGTTTCGGTGCTTATTATTATTATTATTTTGATTTCTTGAAAAGTGCACGTAATACCTACCCATCCTTGCAGGGGGTCGTTTGGCACATCCTAAAAGGTGGTTTTCTGTTTAAAGGAGGTTAAAATGATGTTAAAAAAGAAAAACTTTGGTACTGTACTAAGAAAACCTTTGGTCGTAACAAAACTTGAGAGTTTGAGGAGTGGTTTCACAAATCTGCATTATCTTAAAAGGTCCTTTAAGAACTAAATTATCATTACCTTAATAAACGGTCGACCGTAGGGTTTTGCTTTGAGTTTAAGTATTTTCCAATTTTTAATTTTATTATTTTCCAGCGAGGATATTACTTTCTTGTTTACCTCTTTATTATTTTGATTAAATATCTTTGTTCCCCAAGGTGTTGGTGTTTTCCTTTTAAAAGGGGGTTTAATTTGGGATGACCAGGTGTATTTTATCCGCTCCTTTGGGGGCCCTGTTTAATTCTCTAATGGTAAGTGCCTTTGTTTTTCCTTCATTGGTCTTTGTCTAGCACGTTTCCACCTATCTGAACCGTGCCTTTCGTACACGGTCAGACACTTGGTGCTGTCACTTGGGGTAGATATGCTATTAATTGCTCTAAGTGTTACAGTTCGTGGTAGCAGCTCTGTGGTTAATTTGTTTGGGTGTTGTGGGATTAATGTAGGCTTGTTGTATCCTCACTTTTGTAATCTGGTCTGTTCCCCCCAACTGACCTACAGTTCGTTGCAGCAGAGCTTTAGTTAATTGATTTGTGTGCCTCTTACTTGGATCTACCTGTAGGTCTGTTGCATCCTCATTAAATTTATTTTGGCACTGGGTACTATATGCTTTATCTCCCTTTCATTAAGCTTTTCTATTTTGTTGGTGCCTACCACCTGAGTTTTTTTTGCATTGTCCCTTTAAAAAACCTGGTCATTGGGGAACTTTAATTTATTTGAGGTTTCAAAGAGTGTAAAAAACTGAAACTTGTAAAGTATCTTACTGTGAAAGGAACGCTTTTATTTGGATTAATTATTTTTGATTTATTGTTTCATGTACATCAACTATGGCGAGGGCTGTGCTGTTCCCTTTCCAACTCAGGAAGTCAGAGCTAGTTTATGAGCTTACTATCAGGGGTATCAATCCTGCTAACACTGTTGCCGAGTGCGCTGCTTTGCTGACATCGCATGTCCAGGTTCCTATTAATCTTGACTCTGTAAAGATGTGCTGCAACTTTGGTGAGTCCTTAAATTTAATTACTGACTCCCTTACTGAAATTGAGGTTGTCAGACAAGAATTTATTGAAACTTCCCCCACTAAGGGGCAGATTAACAGACTTAAGGCTAGGGTGTGGCATTATTTAGGCCGCATCCAAGATTTGATTACTATGTGTCCCCAACCTAGTCTTGTTTCTGAAAGCACTAAGCTGTTAACAATTGCTTCTAGCATTTCTGCTGAACTAGATATTATGCTAGCAAGTAAGGATATGGAGAATTTATCAGTTGTTGAGAGGGAAACCTCATTGCCTTCTAGTCATGCTGATGCCTCACTTAATAATCAACCTTCATGTTGTGCTGCCTCCCCAGTTCTTGAAAATTTGTTAGCCCGTTTAAATTGTGCTCCCTCTCACTCTTCACTGAAGGATCTTTTCAACGGAGTTAAAAATTTCTCCGTCAATTCTATTGAAGAAAGTACCAGGTTTCTGAGGTTCCTGGTAGAAATGACAGAGTCAGGTAGCGTGTATTCTGTCGATGACTTGGGAATTTTCCGAGCCCTATTCTCTCATTGTGAGGGAATTTTGAAACGTGAAATTTCTGAAGCAATTTCGAATAATTTAACCATTATGGAATTTCATGAACTGGTATTGTCAAAATTTATTCCTTCATTGGCATTGCAGAGTTTGATTCCTCAGTATTGCTTTCGGACTCAATTGCTCCATGAAAACCTTTTGAACTATGTACTAGACTTGCAGTTTTATTGCAAGGTATTTAGAATTTCGGTGCCAGAAGAGGAAATGGTGGCCCGTATTCTGAAGGGTATTTCCCCCGCCTATCGTTCATACCTCTCCCTCACAAAGAGTCCGACTAATTTTCTTGAATTGGAAGCTGCGTGTACATTTGCTGAAGATGTAAAGCACGGGGATGCTGCAAGACCTATCTGCCACCCTCCTCCTACTGTCACCCCTGTTTCGCCTCAAACTAGGGATAGTGGGTCTTCTAAAAAATGTTATAATTGCGGGTCACGTGATCACCTTAGGAACGCTTGCCCCTCAGTCAAGCGTGGCTCTGGTCCTTGTTGTTATTTGTGTGGCTCGAGGCAGCACCTTAAAAATAATTGCCCTACTTCGTTCCGAAAACGCAGTCAATGACTAAGGCCTAAAGGTAACTCTGGTGAATCGCTTGCGCTAGAATTTTTCGTGGATTCTGAAAAGGTTATTTGCCCGCGGGCATGCAATAAGATTTCTGCTTTGGTTGAGTCTAAAAGTACCTTCGCGAAGGTGGAACTGAATAATGAACCCATTGTTGCTCTTATGGACTCGGGTAGCGTCGTCACCTTAATTGATGCTAATTGGTATGATGAAAAGAGGTCCCCTTGTAAACTGCCTGAGTTGAAGAAGGTCAATGTTGCATGTGTCACGGCTAATAAGCATAATATGAAAATTTTGGGGTCCGTTGATGTGAAATTGCGTATTGGTAATTTTACTTGGAAGGTTCTTTGCTTGGTGACTCCGAAGCTAGCGTGTAGCATGATTTTAGGTACGGACTTCTTGTCAAGAACTGGTTTAATTTTGGACCTCCAGGCTAGGAAATTTCACTTTAAATTTTCTCCAAATTGTAAATTCGATATTATTGATGCTCCTTTGGGTACCTTCAGGGTTTCTTGTGTAGGTAGGGCGCTACCTAGGGAGAACAACGAAATAGATCAGTTGGATCTTAGTCATTTGGATTATCAGCAGGCTAATAGTGTGCGTGACTTGTGCCACCAATTTCCCGATGTCTTCACTAGCAAGTTAGGAGTTACTGATGTTCTTGAGTATCAGATTGAGCTATCTGATAACACACCTGTTAGATCTCCTCCTTACCGTCTTTCACCACCTAATATGTTAGAACTCAAAAAGATTATTGATCAGATGCTTGCCGATGGGGTCATCAGACCGTCCACTTCTCCCTATGCATCTCCTGTTTTCCTAGTACCTAAACCCTCTGGGGGCTATCGTGCTGTAATTGACTACAGGGCTTTGAACCGCAAGATCATCTTGCAATCTATCCCTTTACCGGATCTGCACACTTGTTTTGGGTGGTTCTCAGGAGCCAAGTTTTTCACTGTGTTAGATCTCAATCAGGCGTATTACCAAGTCCCGTTGTCTAAGTCGTCTATTCCACTGACTGCTTTCATTACTGATTGGAACCTTTACGAGTTTCTCAGACTTCCGTTCGGGATCTCTTGTGGGGCGGCCGTTCTTACAAGGCTGTTAGATTCGATACTTTCGGGGATTAAATTCAAGTTCGTTTTTCATTACCTGGACGACCTCGTAATTTTCT
This sequence comes from Anabrus simplex, assembly GCF_040414725.1. NCBI lineage: Eukaryota > Metazoa > Arthropoda > Insecta > Orthoptera > Tettigoniidae > Anabrus > Anabrus simplex. The sequence continues at coordinate 256,617,593 of NC_090270.1, read as the reverse complement.
CAAATTCCTTTGATGAACATGTCGAACACGTTAGAGAAGTCCTGCATCGCTTGAGAAAAGCTGGACTAACTGTTAAGTTGTCTAAAGTAGCGTTTGCTAAGCCGAGTATGTCTTTCCTTGGACACGTGGTTTCCTCTGATGGTGTCTCCATCGACCATTCTAGGACCCAGGCTATTAGGGACTTTCAACCCCCTAAAGATGTCAAAGGCATCGCACGTTTCGTGGGCATGGTGAACTTCTTCAGGAAGTTCATTCCAAATTTTGCAGAGATAGCAGCTCCTCTAAATCATCTCAGACGTAAGGATGTCAAGTTCATCTGGGGCCCCTCCCAGCAAGAAGCCTTTGAGACCCTGAAGCTTGCCTTGTCAAATGCTCCTGTGTTGGCTATACCCGACTTTAGTAAACGCTTTATTGTACAAACCGATGCCTCTGGAAAAGCAGTTGCTGGTGTACTCTTACAGGAATATGAGGATGGTCGTAGACCGGTTGCCTATGTGTCTAGGATCCTCAATGATCTGGAGAGTAAGTACTCCATCTATGAATTAGAATGTTTGGCCGTGCTGTTTGCTCTTGAAAAATTCAGACCTTTCATTGAACATGTAAATTTTGATCTGGAAACAGATAATCAGGCTCTGTCGTGGGTCTTGAACCGTCCCAAAAGAACGGGCAGAATCACTAGATGGGCGCTTAGAATCTCAGCCTTCAGTTTTCAAGTAAAGCATATTAGGGGGTCGGAAAATGTCATCGCTGACAGCCTTAGTAGAATGTTTGACGGGAGTTTTGGTCTTGATGAAAAATCTAAGGCTGAAGAATATGATGAAACTAATGTTGCTAGTGTGGGTGCCATTCTTTCGGACCTACCTCTGTTGTACCATGAGTATGCAGATCATCAAAAGGCTGATCCTGATTTGAGAGAAATCATCAACAAAATTAGTGATGGTATTGTGGTTAAGCCTTATTCTCTGGTGAAGGGTGTTTTATGCTGCAAAGGTCGAAGGGACACTAATTTCAAAATTGTTGTGCCCAAGGTTTTAGTGCCAATCATCTTCAAGTACTATCACTCTTGTCCCATTGGTGGCCATTTAGGCACCTTTAAAACTAGGCAGAAAATTAGACAGTTTTTCGTTTGGAAAAGAATGGATGGTGATATCCGAAACATGATTAGGTCCTGTAAAATTTGTTCTATCAGCAAGCCTAGTTTGAACAACCGTGTAGGTCTATTATCTTCTTCACAAGCTTCTCGCCCTATGGAACGGTTATTCATCGATTTCGTTGGTCCGCTCCCTCGCTCTACCTTGGGAAACACTCATATCTTCGTTGCTATTGATGCGTTTTCTAGATTCTCTTGGATTTTCCCCACTAGATCTACTACTGCTCGTACCACTATAAGTTGCCTTAATTCTATTTTCGCATCCTTTGGCCCTCCCAAGTTTCTGGTTTCTGATAATGCCAGTGCTTTCACTGGTCACTTGTTTAAGAAGTACCTTTTTGAGCTAAGCATTTCTCATGTCACCACTACCCCATACTATCCTAACCCTTCTTACGCCGAGAGGATGAACAGGAACCTCAAATCCGCTTTAATTGCATATCATCACAATAACCAATCCAAGTGGGACTCTTGCCTGCACTGGTTGGCTCATGCCTTCAATTCTGCCACACATGAAACTCATGGTAAAACCCCCATGTCACTTATGTTCTGCTACACCCCGTACTCCCCTATATCCAATGTTCTGGGTATTGATGATCTTCTTCCAGACTTGTCTAAACCAAATGACGTTCTGAAAATCTGGGATGAAGCAAAGAAGAAGTTGTCTGTATCCTATGAGAAAGGTAGGGTTAAGTATAATAAGGGTAGAAAGTCACCTAGGTTGAAGGTTGGAGATCAAGTTTTTGTGAAGACCTATCCTATTAGCAAGGCTATTAACAAGTTTTCCGCCAAACTTGCTCCTCGGTATCATGGTCCCTGTACTATTTTACAGTTTTTATCTCCGGTGTCGGTACTGGTGAGTGACCCCATCGCCAAGAGGATTAGACGGGTTCATTTGTCCCAGTTAAAAACAGGTTAACGCATGTTTGGACTTGTGGATGAGAGCTACCTTTCAGTGAGCAAATTTATTGGTCTCCGTGGGTTATTATCTAATTATTCTGGTCTAGTGTGAAGTTAATCATGTAATATTTTTCTCCCTTTTCTCATGTACTGTATTTGTTTTGTGGAGTTTTGGTATTGCTTGTCGTACTTAACTTCTTTTCCTGTCAACCATGGTTGCTTAGTTGGGTGAGAATTTTTACCACGTGTTTAAGCTTTGGTGCCTTATCTGCTGCGTTCGCGCCTCCGGTGATTCTTGGCATGACCATGTAGTACTTTCTTGGGTGTACTTGTCTAAACATTGTATTTTGGAAAGGTAATTGTGGTTTGCGAGAAATGTCTGTACTTTCTCTTGGTCTATTGGCACCCAATTTTTTAATTGTTAATATCTAACTACTCTTTGGGTCTGGCTGCAGGTCTCTCCGTCTTATCATAATTCGATTATATCCTGATCATTTACGTTTGCAAAATTTTGATAATAAATTTATTTATTGGCTCTTGTACTGCTGTTGCCTTGTTTTGGAACTCATTTGGAAAATTCTGGGCAATTTCTGCTCTGTGCGTTGTTGTTAATCCGGTAGGAAAATTGTTAGTCTCCTAAACCCCTATTTATCTTGCCCTGTCTTTGTCTTTGGTCCTAGTTTTTGTTATCTGTTTCCTTGCGGGTAATATTTCGGTTATCTTTTCCTATTGTGGTTTGTTAGGTGTGCTTTGTTGAAACGAATTAGCTTTTGGTTTCCTTGTTGGTGTAAGTTGACTAGGATCTGGATATACCCGGTGTTATGGTCCTGTTGGTTATGTTTTGGATTGGATGTGGGTAATGGCAATGGCGGAACTCTGTCAATTGGAAATGGTGGTGGTTGGTTGTTTGTCTCTACGGCATGGACTTCACAGTCTTCACTGCCTTCTATCTCCAATTTCTGGTGACTCGATTCCCTAGGTTGCGAGTGCTCTGATGTCCTTCTCTGGGGCATTTCTGTTATCTGTTGTGAATTCCCGGTTTACTAAGTTATCCTTTCCTAATCATTTTGTACCGATGGTTTTCTGGTGAGAAAAAAAAAATGCCCCGGCTAACCTATTTTGGTAAATTTTTCTTTGGGTTTTCCTTCCTGGTTGTGGCAGTTAACTAGGTGGTTTCTTAAAGTATTTCTGCTTGCAAGTGGTATTAATTCTAACCTCTTCTGAAGTCTTTACTTCCCTGGTTTTAGTCTCTAAAGTGGTGTATTATTCTTGTAGTGTGTTATTTAAACGAGTTGTAGCTCCATGTCGTCCTGCCCAGTCCTTTTGTTATTGTGGTGTTTTGCATGTGTTGCACTAATGGATCCTGAACCTGAGGAGTGCGGTCTCCTTTCGTGCCTTGTAGGTTTTGGTTTCGGTCCTGTCTTTGTAATGTTGTAAACGGTACCGTGGTTTGGTTTTAGGTTTACCTTGGTGAGGTAGAATGACGGCTTCACGACATGTTGTTGAGGGTAGTTGTTTTTTTTTTTCCTCCCTTTTAGCTAACGCATGTCCGTTGTGGTCCATTTTTGTTGTATTGTTGTCGTGTAGTATTGGTTAATTATTTTGGCGCTTCGGTATGGGCGGTGTTGCCTTTAATTTACCCTGTGTCCCGGTAGATTGGGAAATAAACCCTGGCATGGAATTACTTCTCTCTGTAGGTGTGTCTTATCTGCTTGAATATAATGTGTGATTTCTGTACGACCTGGTCTATTTTTAATTTTAATTTTCTGCATACCCTAGTAATCTGACGTCATCATGCAATTATCCTATACTGTAAGGTTCTTCTCGAAATAACCTGCCAGCCTATTGGTCCTTTTTTCTTCTGGAGTGTTTGAAAACCTTGATTATCGTTTATCATCTTGTCGTCCTACGGTGCTACAGTTGAGTATGGGATCAGCTGGTGCTTCATAGGCGGCACTGAAATCTTCCCACTATCTGGTGATGTGTTGGTTTGGTGGTGTTTCTTATTTCTCTGTTATTTGAAGTGTTTTCTAGTTACCTGGTTCGTGACCTTCCTTTCATACCTTATTTCCCTTGTACTATTGTTGGCGAGGTACCTGTGACTCTGTGGCCACAGTGTGAGTCTCAGTTATCACTTTGTTTTAGTCTGGATTTGTCCGAGATTTCTTGTGGATTGCCGGTAGGGAATCTGGTCAGATCTGTGTTCCCATATTCAAAGGCGTTGGCTTGATTGAGGTGCTTTATTGAACCTTTTAATTGATTGGGTCGCCCATTGTTAAGGTATATGTTTGTATGTGTAGTAATATTGTGGGAAATATGATTTTAGATTGGGTAACACTCCTATTTCCTTTCGGCCAATTTCTGTCCCGTTTCATCATGGTGTTAAAGATTGTGTTTCATAACCTCTGCTACCCTCCTATTACTCTTTGCTTGGTGTTGTTTTGGCTCGTTGCTGATGACCAACTATACGCGTACCCTCCATCTGAATGATCTTGAAGTCTCCAACCGCAGCCTGTACATTCATCTTGTCTTGAGTAATTATTTACTGTGACCCATGAAATTTTGATTCTTACCTTGTATCCTGTTTCTGGAAGTTTCTTTTAGTGGTAATATTAAAAAGGGGTAAACTATTTCCAATCCTGTTTCTTGTTTATTTGGGGTTTTGCATGGAATGTATACGTGGTATTAAAATTGATTTATTGCTAAATATTTATTTCTTGTCCTTGGGCATGTGCTTAAAGGGGTTAACTCTGGTTAATTGACTCACTGATTGGTGGTTCTATTCCGTTTTAAATTTAACTTAAGGGAGGTTGTAAGCTTAATTAATTTGTAGTTCTGTGTTACGTTTTTCAACATCCTTTTCTTGGTCTGGGTCTTGGTTTCGTAATATTATGTATGGAAGGGAGTTTCTCTTAGCTTTTCCGTTATTGCAATTTCTCAGCACCCTTGAGTTGGTGCTTGTCTGTAAGTTTTTCTATGTAAAGTTGCCTCCTGGTTTCTGTTTGTCAATGGTGACGTTATTGTGTAACCATCCTGGTAGGATTGGTTGTATGCTTTGAAAGGTGTTTTGTGGAGATAACTATCTTGGTTTCACAGGTTATTGTTTTCCTTGTGTATTGAAAATTGTATCCTTGGCCATATATTTTAGTTGGCATGATACCTTAAATGTAATGTAATTTGGTTTTTGGGTATGGTTTGTTTAAAAGATTATCGTATTCTGTTGCTGTGCCATACCGTAATCTTAAGTCATGTTAATCTAGGTTAAGGTTAGGTTAAGTATTTTCCGGTTGTACCTTGTGATTGTGTTTTACACTCACCAATGTTGTTTTCTCTCTTCCCTTCCCTTTCTGGGCGTTTTTCCTTTTTGGGGTTGTCGTTACCATCCAAACCAAAGGGTGGAAAACAAATGAAGGCGTTTCTTATCTAACGCAAGTCCTATAATATTACAAATTTAACAAACATGTAGTAATTTAAGTCTAGGTATGTAATCTGGTGCAGTTAAGACCTAGAAGGTCTAATGTTCTGAAAGCAAATAGTTATGAACTTTACCTAAAGGTGTGTATGTACCACAAGGTAGCGTAACCTCCGATCAGATGACGCAAACGAACTTGCGGAAGATCATTGTTCGCATTAAAGTTTAGCAAGAAATCTAGAGAAGAAGTGTTCCCTGTGATCTGGACCATTAATAATTTTCCTGCGACTTGGGTGTTGCACAGTTTGGTGCATGGAACTTCATTATTATTGAAAGTGGATAGACATTTGGTGTCGTCTAAGTGAACTGTACTGTTCCTTTAATTTAAATCACATGTGTTTGGGTCCTTAGTGACTGTTGGACTCGTTCTGCTGGTGGTGCATAAACTGAAGCTGGCGATTGGTGGTCATTTTCACATTCGGACTATTCTACCAAAAACTTTGTTTGCTTCAAGACCACCGCCTTATGATGGTAAACTTGTGCTGGACATGTCAAGTTTCGGGGAGGGAGACTGTTACCTGCGTAACAAATTACCCTCTAGGGAAATATTTTCGAATCTGGCCTCATGGCTGTGGAAAAACTGTGTCTTTAGAAGTGGTTCGCCGCTTCTTTATTTCTTCTTTTCAAACCTTATAACTGACTGTATGCACGTTCTTCGGTGCCTGACTGTATTCTCCTGCACTCTAGTGGCGTAGGTATGTACTACCTCGCGAGCTACGTTACCGCTCAGGCGCTTTGCCTCTGCGCACATGTGATCGTTGGTGCCGGGACTGCTGAATCTTGGGAAATCGCCATTGCTGTTTGGTGACATGGAAGAGATGGACGTGTGTGGTTTCTCTCTCCCTAAGGAGATAATTTCACCGAAAATGTTCGAGCCTGGCTAAGTTAAATATACGGGGCTTTGGGCCTGTAGATTTCTGCAAGTTTCTGGTTAATTTTTTTTCCTCGTCTGGAATTTACATGTTATGTTTTTTGAAGTAAGTAAGTAGTGTACGCTACTGAAGCCGTCCTCACAACTTTCATCTGGAAGAAACTGTAAGTGTTGTTACAATTAAACCTTTACTGATTTTTGGTGAAAGACCTGAAAATTTTCCTATGTGAAGAAAGTGCGCGCGGAACCATGTAACTGGCGTCATCTAAAAAACTAAGTCTTGCCTTGTGGAATTTTAGATTTTCGGCTTGTTAATTGGAAATTATGCCATGTGTGATTATGTCTGTTAAATTGGGACTTGCGTACCGTGTGAAAGTAATTTTTGGATTCTTCAAAAATGTAATTGGGTAACCTAGGGTTTATCGATGACCTTTTCTAGGCCTAAAAGTTTTGTGCTAAAAAGGTATTATTTAACCTGAATAATTTAACAAGCGAGTCGCTTCAGGGGTGTGGGTGTTACGTGTACATTGTGTCCCGGTTCCTTTCTTTCTTGTTTCTCGGGTTGATTTTATTTTAATTTAACTTAATTTTATTTAATTTACTGGTTTCTGGGTTATTTTCTGCGTCTGTTTTCTTGGTCCTTGTTGGTTTACGCCTATTGTTGTTTGCGGCCTGCGATTGGCCCGTTCCTTCCCTTGAACCATTGTTGGTCGTTGCCATGGGAATGCTAATGTTGTTGATGTTGGTTGTGATGATTGATGATTTGTATTTGATGTGCCGGTGATGTATTTTACCTTCTGGTCATTTTCTCTCCCGGTGTTTCGGTGCTTATTATTATTATTATTTTGATTTCTTGAAAAGTGCACGTAATACCTACCCATCCTTGCAGGGGGTCGTTTGGCACATCCTAAAAGGTGGTTTTCTGTTTAAAGGAGGTTAAAATGATGTTAAAAAAGAAAAACTTTGGTACTGTACTAAGAAAACCTTTGGTCGTAACAAAACTTGAGAGTTTGAGGAGTGGTTTCACAAATCTGCATTATCTTAAAAGGTCCTTTAAGAACTAAATTATCATTACCTTAATAAACGGTCGACCGTAGGGTTTTGCTTTGAGTTTAAGTATTTTCCAATTTTTAATTTTATTATTTTCCAGCGAGGATATTACTTTCTTGTTTACCTCTTTATTATTTTGATTAAATATCTTTGTTCCCCAAGGTGTTGGTGTTTTCCTTTTAAAAGGGGGTTTAATTTGGGATGACCAGGTGTATTTTATCCGCTCCTTTGGGGGCCCTGTTTAATTCTCTAATGGTAAGTGCCTTTGTTTTTCCTTCATTGGTCTTTGTCTAGCACGTTTCCACCTATCTGAACCGTGCCTTTCGTACACGGTCAGACACTTGGTGCTGTCACTTGGGGTAGATATGCTATTAATTGCTCTAAGTGTTACAATAGTACGGGCATAATAATAATAATAACAACAATAACAACAACAACAATAATAATAATAATAATAATAATAATAATAATAATAATAAAGCTATCATCCTGTAACGGAAGTCTCAGAATTGTGTAGAAGTCGACTTCATATATACTAAATTATACTGTGACTTCGCGCCTGATAGTATATGCAGGCTGGCTCACTTAACTGTTCTCCGCTTCTCGTAAACATTTTGAGACAGTGCCGAACTTTCTAGATTTTACGATTTAAAATTGCGCAGTTCCTATCCCCATTATCGTATATTGCTTCTTCAACTGTTTTTGTTAAAGACTCATTCTTTAATTTCTTATTTACCTATGCATTGTTTTTGCATTTTGCAGACTGGGGTCGAAACCGGTACCGCTCCCGCTTATAATTAAATAGGAATGTAACACCACATTTCTTATTTACTTGTATTGAATAGGTTGAACTACGTTATTTGTTATTTCAATTTAATTGTGATACACTTCAATACGAAACATCATGAAATGTTTATCTTTAAATAGGGTAAGCCATACATCCACCCAGACTGATGCCTTAAATATTTAGGTAATGAGAAAAACTATAAACCGGTTGCGTGTAGAGGTAACTCGACTGAAGAACGCTTTACAAGAGAAGCAGGAAGAACTGACAAGGGTAAAAATAAAACTTAATGACATAAAAAACGATACGTTCTACAGGGCATTACTTGAAAATAAAGATGCTGAGGGCAATATTCATATCAAGTTCATTTTAGAACAGGGCCGATAACCTCAGATGTTAGGTCCCTTTAAACAACAACCATCATCATCATCATTTTAGAACAGCGTTTTGTATTCCATAAACGCAGGCCAAGTTGGAATAGTGATATCATTAGGGAATGTACATGTACCCTACGGGTTGTTCACATGTACGCACCAGAGGACTCTTAAAACTACCATCCAAGAGAACTCTTTGTAGGTATTCCGACGACAGTGATTGTGCCACAGGCGTCACTGAAGTGATTAAGGATAGACTGACCTTAAAGGCAAAAAATATGCATGAAGTTGAACGCTTTTCTTCCTTGGTTGTAGATGAGGCTGCAGTCAATTCTAACATAATTTATGATAGAAAACTTGACTGTGTTTTTTTAGGTACAAAGAAACAAACCATGAAAAGTAGAATGAAGACAGTAAACCCAGAGACCATACCTTCGCCAATCAAATGCTGTGTTTTGTGTTAAGAGACCTTTCTACATATGATCAAATACCATGTCCTTTCTTCTTCATTATAGCTCCCTATTACCACCCTTAAATGAGCACTTTCATCTTAGTTTTCCATTTGTATTTTCGGGTATTTATTACATCTAAACTTTCTTTTATTGAATAATCCTTTCGGAGGAGTCATATTTGCCGCATAACAACAACACAACACATTTTTATCCAAGATAACCTGAACTTCAACATTTAAACACATTTAAGTAGGAACCATTACTGTTATGACAGTGAAGGCCAACGTATGAACCGAAGTGTTACCTGTGTAATGAAGCGTTTACCAAGTATTTACTCAACGTTATTTTTTATGTAAAATTCTAGTGTTAAGTATGAATGAAATGTAGCCTAAAACTATATATTGAAATTAAAATTTAAACATATTTGACTCAAAATATTTCTGTTATCCATACATCGAATAAGTAAGTAGAAAAAAATTAGAATTTTAAATTTCGACAACGCCCCCATCCTGACAGCAGCACTTGAAGAATTTTAAAACTCTAATTGAACAATGACGTTAATCTCAATATTAACATCAGAGGACAAAAATATTGAACAATATTCTTGTGGTAATTTCTACTGTACCGGTATATCTAAACACTATGGATAATAAAAATGATTGATTACTATTATTCCTCACAGTTAAGAAATGTCAGCTGGACTACTCCATCTCTCCGCAGTTTCATTTCACGACATTATTTTAGCAAATATCAACGAACGTAGCCTTAGGATTAATCAATTTAACAGTATTAAGCTATGTAACATACTCCTCCATGCCTCTAAATTAAGATAAAACAGCAATAAAAGTCAATATCAGAACTTCAGCTGGACTTATCCATCTCTCCGCAGTTTCATTTCACGACATTATATTGGCAAATATGAATTAAAGTAGCCTTTAGGTTTAATCATTTTAATGGTATTAATAGTATGGCCCATGGTGTGGGTTACTGTAGCCACGTCCTAGTTCGTGAACCATGGGCAATGACTGAGTGGCCTAGTAAGTGGTCCTGAGAGTCGGGATACCAGTTGCTACGGAATGGGAGTGGCATCTCGGACATATTCTGAGTCATGGCTCTCCTTGTGCTCAGGCGGCTAGGACTATATAATTCATGGATGGTCCCTAACCTGTTAGAGGAGAAATCCTCACTTGGACTAAGTGTAAGTAGGGTAACATCCTGCTTCACGAATTTACAGAGCTCACAACATGTTAAGCAAGCCTCGGACCTATGGCAGTAACGAAGTCCCACTCCCATTTGACAGGCGAGGGACTCCTTGGAAACAACTTGGTGAACGAAATGGAATTCGACTGGGAGCTATCAATATTCATGGGGCTTATGGGAGAAATGAAGTTTTTTTTTTTTTTTTTTGCTATTTGCTTTACGTCGCACCGACACAGATATGTCTTACGGCGACGATGGGATAGGAAGGCCTAGGATTTTTAAGGAAGCGGCCGTGGCCTTAATTAAGGTACAGCCCCGGCATTTGCCTGGTGTGAAAATGGGAAACCACGGAAAACCATCTTCAGGGCTGCCGACAGTGGGGCTCGAAACCACTATTTCCCGATTGAGAAAGTAGAATTGGCTGAGTCAGCAAAGACGATGCATATGGATGTGCTAGAAATAAGTGATATTCGGGTAAGGGGAGATAAGGAGGAAGGGATGTTAAAAAGAGGTGTTAAAAAGGGAAGGGCACAGTATGGGATAGGGCTATTCATCAGGAATACTATTGCACCTAAAATAGTTTCTGTCAGGCACGTAAATGAGGTAATGATGTGGGTAGATTTGGCAGTTGGAAGAATTAGGATGAGAAATGTCTCAGTGTATTCACCATGTGAGGGTGAAGATGAGAATGAAGATGACAAGTGTTATGAAGCATTGAGTGACATCGTAGGGTGGGTGAAGAGAAAGGATAGGATAGGGCTAATGGGCGATTCCAATACGAGAGTTGTAAATAGAACTGGAGGATACGAAAGGGTGATTGGTAAATGTGGGGAAGGTATGGAAGCTAATGGGAATGGAAAGAGTTTGTTGGACTTCTGTGCTAGTATGGGTATAGCAGTTACGAATATATTCTTCAAGCATAAGGCGATTAACCGCTACACATGGGAGGGTAGGGGTAGTGGGTCCATAATAGTCTATATCTCAACCGACTTCGAATTCAGGAAATCTGTTAGGAATGTACAGGTTTTGGGGGATTTTTCGATGATACAGATCACTATATAATCTGTAGTGAACTAAGTATCTCTATCTGTCTGCAAACGAATAAGGGTAAAGATCTCCAGGACGAGGAAATTAGACAGAAGTACATGGATATGATTAGTGAGAAGTTCCGAGCAGTGGACAGAAAGCAGATTCAGGATATAGAAAGAGAATGGATGGCATACAGGGATGCTGTAGTGTAAACAGCAAAGGAATGGCTAGGAACAACTGTGTGTTAAGATGAGGAAAAGCGAACATCTTGGTAGAACGATGAAGAGAGAGCAGCTTGTAAAAGTAAAAAGAAGGCTTATCAGAAATGGCTCCAAACAAGGGCTGATACAGGCAAGGAATTGTACGTAGATGAAAGAAACAGAACGAAACAAATAGGTGTTGAAACCAAAAAGAAGTCGTGGGAAGATAAACCTTTATGGACAGTAATCTTAGGAAAGGAGGGGGAAAAAGGAAATGAACAGTGTTTTGAGTAATTCAGGTGAACTCAAAATAGATCCCAGGGAATCACTGGACAGGTTGATGGAACATTTTGAAAATCGTCTCAACATAAAAAGGAAAACTTCATGATGGTGTCGTGATCAACGGAGCTCATGGGGAGGAGGAAACATGATGTTGGTGATATTACGCTAGAAGAAATGGAAAGGATGGTAAATAAACTCCATTGTCATAAAGTTGTTGTTTTCTTGCTTTCATTCCCCTCCCTGAAGGGGAGGGGCGGGACACCCTGAAGGTTACGCCTTCACTCTGGCCATTCAGCCTACCAACCCTACCACCCATGCAACCGAACCCGGGACCTTCGACTCCTACCACACCCCACCCATTCCAGACGTAACCACACTCCTCCAGCTCCTACTACTCAACCTAATGTCAACCCAAAACAGGCCACTACCAACACCCACCCTGCAACGCCAAGACACTCCCAAGTAACCGCCCCCACCAAGCTACCGCCCCCACCAAGTCCAGAGCAAGAACAACGAAAAGTCCTCACTTCCTTACAAAACAGTCATCGCACATCCTCAACCAATCACCTACCAATATCATCCCAATACAGCCTATAACTGCAGAACGAAGTACAAACCAAATGAAGCACTGGAAACAACCGGAAGCCGAGGCGGATATTCACTAAAAGCTGCAATATCAAATGCTGTTTTTTTCTCAACTTCAAAGTATTAACAACATCTGATACGCGGGAATATAAATATATTCCAGTAAACAATTCAGTGACAGGGCCGATGTAACAAAGCAACATCGGGCGTGGTCTGAGTCTGGATGGGTGACCGCCCAGGCTCGACCCCTGCCACTGACATGTAAAAAATTTAGAAAGTTGGAGAAGGAGTAATGGTGTAAGGAGGAGGGTAATTTGAATTGAGGAATGAGGAGGTGTGTGCGGACAGTATTTAGGTATACGGGGTGCTTGCAAGGATTGAGAATTCAGAGGAGAGTACGAGGGTGTGCAGGAAAAAGGTGAAATGCAAAGATGTCTTTATTGAGAAGAGATACAATACCGTAATGCTACAATACAATATGTAAGAAATGGAGCTTTACACAAAGGTGTTAGGGTGAAGATGGAGGGCTAGGATGTAGTAAAATGAAGAGAAGTTGACGAGGGAAGTGAGAAGAAGGCGAAGAAGGTCGGGGAAAGGTAATGGGGGCATAAAGTAGTTGGGAGAGGGTGGGGCTGAAGTAAAGCTAAGATGTGGACGAGGGGATTGTGAAGGTGAAACAGGCCGGGGACGTCTGCGTGGTGAGGGAGGACGGTGCGACTGTTGTGGAGAAGAATGAGAAGGTTCAACCCCATGATAGCGGCCGTAAAGGTGAATTCCTTGGTAGATGTGTTGTCGGCGTGTGTCGGCAGTTGAAGTTTCACCAGAAATGTAGGACCGTCGGTATTATAGATGCGAGATACTCTCCTCACAGGGATTCCTGCCTGGCGAAGGTCACGTGTAATGACGTCAGGCGCTATGCTGGGCGCAGAGAACACAGCTGTAAGTAGACGGACGATCGGATGGCGGTGGTGACGGAGGTGGACGTCCCGCATTCTCAGGAGAATCAGCATAAGGTCCCTCGACAGATGGTAGTTGAGACGTTTGCTGGTGACTTGTCTGATCGGAGATGAGAGGGAGAGGAAGAGAGATCAGGAGGGGAGAAGGATGGGACGTAGTGGTAGTAGTAATAGGAGTGATGGGAGGGAGATGTGCATAAGTAGTTGTGGTAGTGGTAGTTGTAGTAGTAGGAACAGGTACGGTAAGCGAAATGGTGGGGGCAGAGATGGCGGTGGTGGTGATGGTATTAGTTGTTAAACAGGAAGACGAAGGAAGGGGAGGTGAGAAATATGGAGGAGGCGTTCTGACGGCAGGCGCAGCAGGTCCTTGAACTCTGATGTATGACCAGGACGAGCTGACTGCCGTAGTGAAAGGACATACGTGCCTCTCGCTGCGCTCTCTCTCTCCTTGCCAGGCGCTCTGTACTTTTCAAGTATCAGCCAGGCACTTGTACTTATTAGTACATTTTCGAAGGAGCATTGTCTGAGCTGTAGCACTTCTCAGTGCTCGCTCTTTCTTCTGTTTCAGGTTATCTTACAGGAGGACCAAGATGGAGAAGCCGACCCTACCAGTGAGACTGGTCGACTACGACTACCAGGGAGCCGTTGAGAAGCTGCTGGACGCGCTCGACACGGCGGATGTCCCCAGCTATGAACGCCCGGGACTGGTGGTGTTCAACCGGCCGGGGGAAAGCGACTACCAGGGGACGCTGCGCGTCTTCGACCACCTGAATGCGACTGCGGAGTTCATCGGAGAGCCACTCCTGCCGATCATCGGCATTATGGTTGCTTCCTGGGCGATCATCATCCGCCCTAACGACGCAGCCAGCTTCAGGGTCTACGAGGAGCGCTCGTCCCAGCAGTTCCAGGTTGCCCGGCTACCAGGACTCAGGGAGCACCTGGACGTCTCGGGGTACCAGGAGGCAGCCTCGCAGACGGAGCCAACGACCGAGGACGGCGGCGGCGCTCCCGAGCGCCGCGACGGCGAGACTCCAGTTGGAAAGCTGTACTTTACGAAGTACACGCAGACCAACAAGGCGACAACCAGGGCGAAGTGGTCGCAGACGCAGGCCTACCAGGAAGGGCCTGTTACCCGGGCGCAAACCAGGAACGCGCCCGTGTTGGTGGAGAGCAGCACAGCGGTGGAGAAGGACGCCCCCTGGCGTACTGATACCGCTGCCCAGGTCCAGCCTGCCTGCACGTCTGTCGAGTTGCAGACCTCGATGTGCGCCCCCCCAGGACAGGGAACGCAGTCGAGTGTTAGCACCGACCGACGCCACCGCCGCCGCCAGCCAGGAGAAAGAAGAAGATGGCGACGCAGAGGAGACGGCAACTACCCCGGGGTCACCAGGCCGGGAGGAGGGCCACCAGGGCGAGGCCTCTTCCCCCGCCGAGAAGCAAACCTCAGGAACGACCGACGCCGCCGCCAGCCAGGGGAATGAAGAAGATGGCGACGCAGCGGAGCCACCAACTACCCCGGAGTCACCAGGCCGGGAAGAGGGCCACCAGGACGAGGCCTCTTCCCCCGCCGAGAAGCAACCCCCGGGAAGAAGAAGAAGACGACGCCGCACCAGGAAGCAGAAGGCGACGCTGGCTCACCAGGAGAGGACCGCCAAGCCGCAACCCAGGACTGCTCCCAGGACAGCAGTCAACCGAGGAGCCAATCAGGAGAGGACCTCAGCAGGTAGCGGCAGTCAGGTGAGAGTGAAACGTCCCCCTCAGCAGCTCTTGCAGTGTTTCCGCTGTCTGAGGTGGGGCCACCGTCAGGTCAGCTGTGGGCTCGAGGTGAGGTGCAACCGCTGTGGTGGTGATCACTACTACACGGCCTGCGCAACACTTAGAGACGCGCCGGTGTGCGCCAACTGCTCGGGGGGCCACCCGGCCTCCCATCGCAGTTGCCCCGTCTACCGGGCCATGGCGCGGGCAGAGAGGAAGGAGGCCCGGCGCCATGACCCACCCCTTTCCAGGAGGCCCCCGCCTCGGCGGGCTTGGCCTCATTCTCCGGGATCGGAGACTGGGTACGAGGTACTCCAAGGAGGTGGAGTCGTGCGACAGGCCCTAGTGGTACTTGACGCATGGCTCCGCAGCCGGCAAGGACCGCGCTAGTCACAGCAGTGCCCAGAAGGACTGATCCCCTGAATAACTGGAACGGCGAGGAATTGGTTTATGTTTTGTGCATGTTACCTCTTCCTAACTAACATAACCTCTGGTCTTTTTCCAGCCCACATCCTTGCATGTGCTATCAAAAGATGTCAGGTTTTACATGTAGGCTCTTTCTTCTTTCTACCTATGTGGTTTTTCCCTGACCCTTCAATACCATACTTCAACACCATATACCTAATACAATCTCGCCTGGTAACGTGTCTGACATGGAAACAGGCAGATACTCCTTGTATCACTTCCCACTCTTCCCTGCTATCTCTTTCTTCTTCTTAGAAATAATAGCATGTCGGAGGCCATGTAGATTGAGTCGTTGGTCACGCGGGGGGAGCGGGCTTCGGGGGCCCCCCCGAAAAACAAAAAAAAAAAACAAAAAAACTCTGATGTATGATGGGGTAGATGACACTTGATGAAGTCTGCGATGAGTAACTACTCCGGTAGCTTGGACAGAAGTGCAGGAACTGGCAGAGTGAAAATGAAGAAGTACCTCTGATGCTGGAGCAGAGCCGTAATAAAGACGGGTAACACTAAAGACACCGAGCAGGCGAAGTTTATTAGAGATGTCCTCGACCGAGAGAGCTGGGTCAACATCACTGACTAGACAAGAATACATGGCTGGGGAAGGCCGGCCTCCAACTTGGCGCCAGCCGATATGTTTTATTGGGCTCGGCGAGGGACGGAAGTATAGGTGTGGCGTCACCCCGGCCGATCAAAAATAAAGGATAATGCCCACTTGTAGAGAGATGTGTTGTGTCATAAAGCAGCAGGAAAATGCTGCCTCTGTGGATCAGTGGTAGAGTGTCAGCCTCCGAATCCCAAGATAGCGGGTTCAAACCCGGCAGAGGTAGTCGGATTTTTGAAGGGCGGAAAAAAGTCCATTCGACACTCCATGTCGTTCGATGTCGGCATGTAAAAGATCTCTGGTGACATATTTGGTGTTTAGCCGACAAAAATTAATTGAATCTCAGCCATAGACGCCCAAGAGAGTTTCGGTTTACTCGGTCTGCCATCTAGTGGGCCTAGAGTAAAACGGAACGTCAAAATTGACGAGCAGACAGCCAGATGGCGTCAACTTGAAATGTCTACACATGGTAGCTGAGGCCATATTATTATTATTATTATTATTATTATTATTATTATTATTATTATTATTATTATTATTATTATTATAGCAAGAAAATATGAAATTAGACCTGAAATGGTGAAGTATGGTGGGAAGGCAGCGATGAAATGGCTTCATAGAGTAGTAAGATTAGCACTGAGTTTCGGTAAGGTACCTTCAGATTGGACAAAAGCAGTAATTGCACCTATCTATAAACAAGGGAACAGGAAGGATTGCAACAACTATCGAGGTATATCATTGATTGGTATACCAGGCAAAGTATTCACTGGCATCTTGGAAGAAAGGGTGCGATCAGTGGTTGAAAGGAAGTTGGATGAAAACCAGTGTGGTTTCAAACCACAGAGGGGCTGTCAGGGTCATAATTTCAGTATGCGGCAGGTAATTGAAAACTGCTACGAGAGGAATAGACAGTTGTGTTTATTTTTCGAAGATCTAGGGAAAGCATATGACAGGGTACCGAGAGAAAAGATCTTCGCCATACTGGAAGACTAAGGAATTAAGGGTAGATAATTTAAATCAATCAAAGGCATTCATTTTGACAATTGGGCTGCAGTGAGAATTGATGGTAGAATTATTTCTTGGGTTCAGAATACTTCCAGGGGCTAGAAAAGGCTGTAATCTTTCACCTTTGTTGTTCGTAGTTTACATGGATCATCTGCTGAAAGCTATAAAGTGGCAGGGAGGGATTCAGTTAGGTGGAAATGTAGTATGCAGTCTGGCCTATGCTGACGACTTGGTCTTAATGTAATTTGTGCCGAAAGCCTGCAGTATAATATCTTGGAACCTGAAAGTAGGCGCAATGAGTATGGTATGAAAAATAGCCTTTCGAAGACTAAATTGATGTCGGTAGGAAAGAAATTCTACAGAATCGAATGCCAGTTTGGTGATACAAAGCTGGAATTGGTAGATAATTTCAAGTATTTCAGATGTGTGTTCTCCCAGGATGGTAATATAGTAGTGAGATTGAATCAAGGTGCAGTAACGCTAATGCAGTGACCTCCAGTTGCGATCAACAGTATTCTGTAAGAAGGAAGTCAGCTCCTGGACGAAACTAACTTTACATCGGTCTGTTTCCAGACCAACTTTGCTTTACGGAAGCGAATGCTGGATTGACTCAGGATGTATTATTCATAAGTTAGAAGTACCGGTAACAGATATGAAAGTAGCGAGAATGATTGCTGATACAAACAATAGGGAGCAATGGCAGGAGGGTACGCGGAATAAGGGGATAAAGGCTAAGTTAGGAATGAACTCGATGGATGAAGCTGTACGCATAAACCGGCTTCGGTGGTGGGTCATGTGAGGCGAATGGGGGAAGATAGGGTTACCTAGGAGAATAATGGACTCTCTTATGGAGGGTAAAAGCAGTAGAAAGAGACCAAGACGACGATGGTTAGACTCATTTTCTTTTTTTCTCTTTTCTTTTTGCTGGTTGCTTTACGTTGCACCGACACAGATAGGTCTTATGGCGACGGTAGACTATTTTTTTTTTACAATTGGTTTTACGTCGCACTGACACACATAGGTCTTATGGCGACGATGGGACAGGGAAGGGCTAGGAGTGGGAAGGAAGCGTCCGTGGCCTTAATTAAGGCACAGTCCCAGCATTTGCCTGGTGTGAAAATGGGAAATCATCTTCAGGACTGCCGACAGTGGGGTTCGAACCCACTATCTCCCGAATACTGGATACTGGCCGCACTTAAGCGACTACAGCTATCGAGCTCGGTGACTAATTTTCTAACGATTTAAAGATATGAGGCATAAAACTAAACGAGGCCACAGCGCTAGTTGCAAATGGAGGATTGCGGGTATGTTTAGTAAATTTACAGAGGCTTGCCGACTGAACGCCGAAAGGCATAACGGTCTATGATGATGATGTATGTTTGTATGTAGTATTAACCTATATAACATTCCCCATCCATCAATTTTAAGACAAATCAGCAATACAAGTCAATATCTTTTCCATAATGGAGTATGCATTTTTTTCTACCGCTAAAGCTTATGCCACCAACTCCCTCTGTGGGTGGAGGCGGTAGAATAACACCCACGGTAACCCCTGCCTGTCGTAAGAGGTGACTAAATGGGGTCCCAGGGGCTCTCAACTTGGGAGCGCGGGTTGGCGGCCACGGGACCCTTAGCTGAGTCCTGGCACTGCTTCCACTTACTTGTGGCAGGCTTCTCACTTTCATCTATTCTATCCTACCTTCCTTGGTTAACTCGTGTTTTTTCCGACCCCGACGGTATTAAAGCACTCTAGTCCCAGGGTGACTTTCATTTTTACGACCTTCGTGGCCCTTGTTTTTCTTTGGCCGATACCTTCATTTTTCGAAGTGTCAGATCCCTTACATTTTTCTCTCTGGTTAGTGTATACAGAGGATGGTAGCCTAGTTGTGCTTCCTCTTAAAACAATAATCACCACCACCACCCCCACTACCGCCGCCAGCGCCACGAGTCGAGCTATGAAACTACTCAGATTACACCGCATGGACCATGGATCCGATTGTCAAGGTCGGTAATGATCAAGGTTGGGGGCTCTACTGTAGCTAGAGCCACGGTTACTAGACTAGACGGTAGGGGTCACGCGCAGGCTCGCTTTGGCTGGTGACGTCATCTGATCCCCACTGCCGGGCTTGCAGTGAGCACGACCCGTTGTAATTGTGGTTTCTATTAATGATTTGCTTGTTTTTATTTAACCACTTGCTAAATATTTTTCAGTTTTGTCAAATATAATTGCCAGTTGTTATGTGTAGGTAATTATATTGTAATTTATTTGAGTATTTCTCAGAACATTACAAGTAATATAATAACACTGTGCTTAACACGAACTATTCCAGTAGCTTTCTCACTAATAAATTATCTTTCGCCTCGCAATTAAAGTATTTACGGTTCTATCCATCCAGTGATTTTAGAACGATTTTATACGTAGTTTTATTTCTAAAACTAGTTACAAAAATTAAAGAAACACGACTAATCGCGCGAGATGCTTTTTACCGTTGTTTTGGTGGATCGTTGGTGTTAAGTAGTATTAAAACATCTAATATTATATTTATGTATAAGTTATTATTTATAAATGTGTATTGGTCGGTGGAATGTTGGTAAAAATTCCCTGAAGAAACGTCAATCTCTTCCACCATATTAGGGGTCACAATTTTTTTTAGGGGAAAGAAGTTTCCACAGGCTTAGGCCATATAGAAATGTGGTGCGGAGAAAATCCTCAGTCAGAAAATGCGATCAAATGTTCTATATTTAAAAACACCTAATGAACACTCCTAATTATTATTATGGTAGTGAAACTGTATATATATTTACATTATATAGGTTCCACACAAAATATTTACATCAGATTTTTACTTGGTTGTTTTACATTACTTCAAAATCAGTCTATCAAACAACTCTTAATTTTCTCACACTTCTTTTTTCATTAGGAGTTCGTTTACACCTCTTGCAAGAATTCGTGTGCCTATGCTTGTTTATCCTTATGAACGTTCTGGTTCTAACGAAACATAAAACAACGAAATCTTCAAGATCAGGATTTTTTTTTCCTTTAAAAACCTAAAATCTCCTGAACATTTCTTAATGTAGTTTTCATGGAAGGCACTAAATTCATTTTTCATTTTCTTCTTCTTAATCTGTTTACCCTCCAGGGTTCGTTTTTCCCTCGGACTCAGCGAGGGATCCCACCTCTACCGCCTAAAGGGCAGTGTCCTGGAACGTGAGACATTGGATCTGGGGATACAACTGGGGAGAATGACCAGTACCTCGCCCAGGCGGCCTCACCTGCTATGCTGAACAGGGGCCTTGTTGGGGGGGGGGGTGGGAAGATTGAAAGGGATAGACAAGGAAGAGGGAAGGAATTGGCCGTGGCCTTAAGTTAGGTACCATCCCGGCATTTGCCTGGAGGAGAAGCGGGAAACCACGGAAAACCACTTCCAGGATGACTCAGGTGGGAATAGAACACATATCTAGTCATTTGACGTACGGAGGCTGAGTGGACCCCGTTCCATCCCTCGTATCACTTTTCAAATTTCGTGGCAGAGTCGGGAATCGAACTCGGGCCTCCGGGGGTGGCAGCTAATCACACTAACCACTACACCACAGAGGCGGACTGATGTTTACTTTTGTTATCTAATTCCTTCCTCAAGATTGCATTATTAACATTTTCTGCTTCAATTGGCGCCTGCGATTGTAAAATTTGCCATATCTCCTTACGATGATTTCACTTTTGTGCCCTTATTTCACGATCTTTACAGAACTGACTCTCTAAATCGTTACTACTCAGTGACAAATTTAAATGTCAGGCCGTAAATCACGTCAAATTTTAAAGTTTCACTGTTCTTTGGAAAACGATGCAATTTAATGTCTAAGTCCTTCTGATGTCTATCGTGGTTGGAGCAACCAGCGGCAGCACAACACACCATGGCACAGCACAGCACAGAAAAATTAAACTCTTACACTGTTGAGAAGGTAAACACCATCACTAGACTAATGGTGTTCTGCTTCGTTTAGCGAACATGGGGAACGCGTGACGTCAGGAGGCGTGGCTTGCTACTGCGCACCCAACTGATGACCCCTACCGTCTAGTCTAGTAACCGTGGCTAGAGCGACGCATGAAGTTGGCCGTGCTTCGACTTGTGTAAAATATTCCAGAAAATTATTCTTAAGAATTATCAATTTCCAGTCCAAAACGTCAAGATTAACAACCGAGAGGCTGCGCGCGCAGATCAGACCTTCGGGCTGAGTAACGGTAGGCCAACGTCCACAGGGCTATAACGCCATGGAGTTTGTTTTATGAAACTTTTTTTTACTTTACGTCACACCGACGCGTGGCGACGATGAGACAGGAAAGGGCTAGGAGTGGGAAGGAAGATAATAATGTTATTTGCTTTACGTCCCACTATCTATCTTTTTACGGTTTTAGGAGATGCCGAGGTGCCGGAATGTAGTCGCACAGGAGTTCTTTTACGTGCCAGTAAATCTACCGACAGACACGAGACTGACTTATTTGAGCACCTTCAAATACCACCGGACTAAGCCAGGACTGTACCTGCCAAGTTGGGGACAGAAGGCCAGAGCCTCAACCGTCTGAGCCACTCAGCCCGGCTGTGAAGGAAGTGAACGTGGCTTTAATTAAGGTATAGCCCCAGCATTTTTCCGGTAAGAAGACGGGAAGCCACGGAAAACCATCTTCTGGGCCGTCGACATTGGGATTCGAATCCACTATCTCACGAATGCAAGCTGGCAGCTACGTGACCCAAACCGTATATCCACTTGCTCAGTAATCATTAATCGATAACTGTAAGTGCTGTGACGAAATATACGGTAGTTTAGTACAAGGATCATATAAGAGAAATAGATCCGTCACTCCTGTATAATAAAGTTGACTGAGAAAACAGGTCATGGAAGCTACAGTGGCCACTTTCTCTCTGCCAACATAAGGAAATAAATCCCACGATAGTACCTCGTAGTAAACACGATGATGATAGTTGTTACTTTGTTAAAATTTTAATTGTGATAATGATTGTATTTCGGTAGGAAAGTTGTATCTAAAGCTTCTCTCGTGTCTTTTACTTGAAAAGTAAATTGCAATTACCGTATTTGTATGTTGGCAATACTGTTATAACGCTAGCTTGTATCGTTGTTTCTCCGTTCGCATTTTAATGTAAATTTACATCTATTAAGTGATAAATGCAACATTGATTACTGAAAATGTTAATGCAATTCATATAAAACCCCAAAACGCCCATACTTGCCTAAATCACGATCTAACATAACCTCATTCTTTCGTTCGTTCGTTGAACCCTTCCCACGACTTTTATGTATGGGAATGGAAAACACGAGAAGGAAAGGATGAAAGTAAAACACAGCATAATGCACACAGTTTATATTTTGAATTTATTTATTCCAAACAGCAGGTAAGAAGCACAATTACACAGACGTTTACTCGCAACAGCTAGGTAGTTCAATGTGAAGTACGTTCATGATCATAATACTATTTCTTCACATTAAGAACGCGCATAATTATAATTTCACACCATACTCTCAAAAAAACTGGATCAAAAATCTCGTTCAATGCGAAAGAATCTCAACAAATTTTCGTCTAACAAGCACTATTACATACCGTACGACCAAGGTCCCTTCGCGCGCAACGATAACGGTGTTGTGTTTTGAATTTGCTGTACCACGCAACTGAATGTGTAATGCCAACCTCTGCCTTCTAAATTAACCCTCTAAAAGAGAATTTTAGTTTTCATTAGTTGGCGGAGATCGATTGGCCCATCTCAGAACTGCTTCGGACGCTCCCTATGAAGTGTCACCCCCCTGGTTTAGTAGACCAACAGCATAGAACATAACACGTTTTTAAATGGTCCGTCTTTCTCAAGCCATTCGATGGAAAGATAGGACGCGAGTGAATGGCAATAGCGCACGAGTAAGATGAAATAGCATGCAATGTGTACCGAATTTTAAATAAAAGATCATTAATAAAGCATGAGAACACGATATTTTGAAAGAGATACATTGTAGCCTAGACACTCCATGTAATAATATCACGAGCAGAGGCGGCCGATCCAAATGGGACTGGATCAGTGGCGAAGCTTGGGGGGAATCTAAGAGTCTCAGATTCCCCAGACGAAATACGAATAATAAATTATTGATATAAGGCACGAAAATTATGTCTAATAAACTTAATAGACTTCACGACTCTCCGATCTGCCGCGTACTCGCAGAGCACTGAGCCTAGCCGTTGAGTCTGGCTGAAGCCAGACTCTTACCTTTCTGCTAGCGGGCGGGGCTTGTACTGGTTGCTATGACAACGTATGACGTCATGCAGCGGTAAGTGCTCGCTTTGAAACTTAGCTGGGAGTCTAGTCTCCAAGTCTCGAGTTACGAGTTAATGTTTACGTTCTGATCTGTTGATCTGTGAAGTTTACAACTTATTATTAGTGGTCTGTGTTTTGTGAAGAGTTGCCAGTATTTTTTAAATCCGTGTATAATGGATGAAAGTAATGATCTTATTACATACTTGCTTCGAACTCCATTTTCTTCTTTGTCTTTCGAAGAAAAATGTGCCCTGAAAGACAAGCGGCCACAGCCATTATTGAAAATTGTACAAAAGGATGGAAACCAAATAAGAACTTTCCAGTCCCAATGGTATAAGGATTATACATGGCTTACAGCAAGTGTGACAGATTGTAAGTTTTATTGTTACATTTGCATATTATTTGGAGGTGATCGTGAATGGAATGAGGGTGGCATCAGTACCCTAAAAAATTTTCATAGAAGAGCACGTAAACACCAGATTTCAAAAAGACATATTCAGAACAGTGAGCGTTTTCTTCTTCTCGGCAGGAGTAGAATAGATCATGCGATATCAGAAGCGGCTCGTCTTGCAGCTCTAAAGCATAATGAGTTTGTAAATCATAATAGACCGGTTCTTGGCAGGTTAGTTCAAGTGGTGTGTTTTCTCGGAAAACAAGAACTTCCATTCCGTGGGCATGACGAGAGTAGTGACTCCGTAAATAAAGGTAACTACATCGAGACCTTGGAATTGCTAGCACAAGAAGAACAATTAATGAGAGAGCATCTGGGAGCAACTTCAGGATTTAAAGGAACTTCGAGTGACATTCAGAATGAAATTGACTGTGTAACTCAAGTGATGAATGAAGAGATTCAGAAAGAAATTTCTATTTGTGAATTTGTATCAGTTCAGGCGGATGAAACATTAGATATATCTTGTCAAAATCAGATGAACATTATATTTCGGTATTGTGTTGGTTATAACGCTCACGAGAGGTTTGTGGGGTTCTACGATGTCTCAAAAAGATAAAAGTGCCACTGGACTGTCAGCCGTAATATTGGATGTCTTACGAAAATGGGGCGTAGAAAAGAAGTTAATATGTCAGACTTACGACGGGGCATCCGTAATGGTGGGTTCTACAGGGGGTGTTCAAACTTTCGTAAAGCAAGTTTGCCCACATGCAATGTTTATACATTGCTATGCACATAAGCTTAATTTGGTACTCTTGTATGGAGCAAAAGCTATAAAGAAAGTGCGTCTCTTTACTTATGATTTGACTGCCTTCCATACATATTTCAGCAAGTCATCAAAGAGAACTTAAGTCCTAAGAGATAAAGGCTTTAAACTTCCCCCGGCATGTACGACACGTTGGAACTTCCACTCCAGAGCAACACTAACAATAGCATCCCATTTCAAGGACTTGAAAGAAGCTCTTACACACATTGTTGATAAAGATGAAGAATGGGATGGCGAATCTGTTAATGGTGCTATGGGACTGGTTAAGAGATTAGATGACCCTAATTTCCTCTTCCTGTTGTGCGTCTTCAACAAGATATTTTGCTACACGGATCATTTATTCAAGGTGCTGCAAGCAAAATGCACATCTAATGTAAATATCTGCAACCATGAGATAAAGCAAACCATAAATAACTTAAAAAATCTGAGAAATGAAGAAACAGTGAATGAATGCATAGACACCAGCAAAGCTCTCAATACCGCAATGGCAACAGAATCATTTGTAGCGCCAACCCTCACAGCATTAGCATATGAAATATTTGATACCACCGTGGTACAGATGGAAATACGGTTCTGTGACTTTGAAAACTTCCATTTTGCAGAATTATTGGATGAGAATCAATTTAAGGCTTACAACACAAGTTTTCCCTCAATGAAAATGAAACAACTCCTGAAGATGTACCTTTTTTTCAAAAGTGAACAACTGACAAATGAACTTGTGAATGTGTACTCTGATGAAGCTAAACATCTACCTCCACAAATACTGCTAAAATATATGTTGGATAATGGTCTGGACAAGGTTTACGAACAAACAAAACGTTTGGTTCGTTTAGTTCTCACATTTCCAGTGACAACATGTTCGAGTGAAAGAAGTATGATTGCGCTAAAACGCATAAAAACCTTCCTGAGGAATTCAATGACAAACAGTAGACTATGTAATTTAAGTACACTTGCGATAGAGAAATCTCTATTGCACGAACTGTCAAATAATCAGAGCTTCAGGGAACGTGTCATTGATGCATTTGCAGAGAGAAAGGAGCGCCGCATACACTTGCTGTATAAAAGAAGTTAAGGTAAGCTTGAACAATATTCTTAGACTCCCCAAGTAATATAGCTAGCTTCGCCACTGGACTGGATAGACTGGACTCGGATGCTTACGATACTCCACTTACCGACAAGAGAAGTGTCACACCCTTCATGCCCAAGCCTACCTTGAAACTTCGGCTAATGGTTGGGAATACGTCGAAGGCAGAGTTCGGGCGACCCCAGAGGGGCCACCGGAGCCATTACCCCAGCTGTCTAAAATACAGGGAGGGCTCTACGTAGGTTTGTTTAAAAGTAGGTCGTTGACCCTTGCTGTGCGGATTGCCTATCTCACAGGCGTTACATCTTGTTTTCAATTCAACCGTTGAACAACTTCCCTTACTCATATCGTATTTCTTCTGAACCATTTCCTTGACATTGTCGCTTTTCAGAAGTCCTTAATTTTCTCATCCGACATATTTCAGATATTTGCTTCTAAGTTTCTGAAGCCATCCATGTCGCCGCCATGACGCCTTCTACTCAGCTGTTTCTATTGGGTGCTCTGCACCTTTCACTTCATTGGTAAAGCTGCCTCTGTGGATCAGTGGTAGAGTGTCGGCCTCCAGGTCACAAGATAGCGGGTTCAAACCCGGCAGAGGTAGTCGGATTTTTGAAGGGCGAAAAGAAATCCATTCGACACACCATGTCGTACGATGTCGGCATATAAAAGATCTCTGGTGACACATTTGGTGTTTACCCGACAAAATTAATTAAATCTCAGCCATAGAGCCCAAGAAAGTGTCGGTTTACTCGGTCTGCCATCTAGTAGGCCTAGAGCAGGGCCTCTCAGGGTGTATGTGCCTGGTGCATGAACTGTGCACGGTGCAAAAGACGACTTCGCTTGGTTGACCAAAGTGCAGACCCCCCCTCCTCGATTTGGTGCAATAGCGCTGTCTCTCTCTTTCCCCACGCCTGTCTCGCTCGCTCCGCCTGTCTCTCTCTTCCTCACTTGCTCCGTAGCGCTCCAAATCCGAGCCGAGTTGAGCCGAGCTTAGCCGAGTAGCCCAGAGACGAAGCGTTTGTCCGAGCCGAGCCGAGCCGAACGGGACCGATGCACAGTGCACGGAGCTCTTGCGCCTCGATTTGCACGCGTGAGATTTTGGGCGTTTGAGACGCTGCTCTGGCCTAGAGTAAAACGGAACGTCGAAATTGACAAGCAGACAACCAGACGGCATCAAATTGAAATGTCTGCACACGGTAGCTGAGGCCATACGATTCAATCAATCAATACTGATCTGCATTTAGGGCAGTCGCCCAGGTGGCAGATTCCCTATCTGTTGCTTTCCTACCCTTTTCTGAAATGATTTCAAAGAAATTGGAAATTTATTGAACATCTCCCTTGGTAAGTTATTCCAATCCCTAACTCCCCTTCCTATAAATGAATATTTGCCCCAGTTTGTCCTCTTGAGTTCCAACGTTATCTTCATATTGTGATCTTTCCTACTTTTATAAATGCCATTCAAACTTATTCGTCTACTAATGTCATTCCAAGCCATCTCTCCGCTGACAGCTCGGAACATACCACTTAGTCGAGCAGCTCTTCTTCTTTCTCTCAATTCTTCCCAACCCAAACATTGCAACATTTTTGTAATGCTACTCTTTTGTTGGAAATCACTCAGAACAAATCGAGCTGCTTTTCTTTGGATTTTTTCCAGTTCTTGAATCAGGTAATCCTGGTGAGGGTCCCATACACTGGAACCATTCTCTAGTTGGGGTCTTACCAAAGACTTATATGCGCTCTCATTTACATCCTTACTACAACCCCTAAACACCCTCATAACCATGTGCAGAGATCGGTACCCTTTATTTACAATCCCATTTATGTGATTACCCCAATGAAGATCTTTCCTTATATTAACACCTAGATACTTACAATGATCCCCAAAAGGAACTTTCACCCCATCAACGCAGTAATTAAAACTGAGAGGACTTTTCCTATTTGTGAAACTCACAACCTGACTTTTAACCCCGTTTATCAACATACCTGCTGTCCATCTCACAACATTTTCAAGGTCACGTTGCAGTTGCTCACAATCTTGTAACTTATTTATCACTATATAGAGAATAACATCATCCGCAAAAAGCCTTTCCTCCGATTCCACTCCTTTACTCATATCCTTTATATATATAAGAAAACATAAAGGTTCGATAACACTGCCCTGAGGAACTCCCCTCTCAACTATTACAGGGTCAGACAAAACTTCACCTACTCTAACTCTCTGAGATCTATTTTCTAGAAATATAGCAACCCATTCAATCACTCTTTTGTCTAGTCCAATTGCACTCATTTTTGCCAGTAGTCTCCCATGATCCACCCTATCAAATGCTTTAGACATGTCAATCGCGATACAGTCCATTTGACCTCCAGAATCCAAGATATCTGCTATACCTTGCTGGAATCCTACAAGTTGAGCTTCAGTGGAATAATCTTTCCTAAAACCGAATTGCCTTCTATCGAACCAGTTATTAATTTCACAAACATGTCTAATATAATCAGAAAGAATGCCTTCCCAAAGCTTACATACAATGCATGTCAAACTTACTGGCCTGTAATTTTCAGCTTTATATCTATCACCCTTTCCTTTATACACAGGGGCTACTATAGCAACTCTCCATTCATCTGGTATAGCTCCTTCGACCAAACAATAATCAAATAAGTACTTCAGATATGGTACTATATCCCAACCCATTGTCTTTAGTATATCCCCAGAAATCTGATCAATTCCAGCCGCTTTTCTAGTTTTCAACTTTTGTACCTTATTGTAAATGTCATTGTTATCATATGTAAATTTTATTACTTCTTTGGCCTTAGTCTCCTCCTCTATCTCGACATTATCCTTGAAACCAACAATCTTTACATACTGCTGACTGAATACTTCTGCCTTTTGAAGATCTTCACATACACACTCCCTTTGTTCATTAATTATTCCTGGAATGTCCTTCTTGGAACCTGTTTCTGCCTTAAAATACCTATACATACCCTTCCATTTTTCACTAAAATTTGTATGACTGCCAATTATGCTTGCCGTCATGTTATCCTTAGCTGCCTTCTTTGCTAGATTCAATTTTCTAGTAAGTTCCTTCAATTTCTCCTTACTTCCACAGCCATTTCTAATTCTATTTCTTTCCAGTCTGCACCTCCTTCTTAGTCTCTTTATTTCTCTATTATAATAAGGTGGGTCTTTACCATTCCTTACCACCCTTAAAGGTACAAACCTGTTTTCGCATTCCTCAACAATTTCTTTAAACCCATCCCAGAGTCTGTTTACATTTTTATTTACCGTTTTCCACCGATCATAGTTACTTTTTAGAAACTGCCTCATGCCTGCTTTATCAGCCATATGATACTGCCTAACAGTCCTACTTTTAAGACCTTCCTTTCTATCACATTTATTTTTAACTACCACAAAAACAGCTTCATGATCACTAATACCATCTATTACTTCAGTTTCCCTATAGAGCTCATCTGGTTTTATCAGCACCACATCCAGGATATTTTTCCCTCTGGTTGGTTCCATCACTTTCTGAATTATGAATTCCTTGGTACTCTTATCACTGAAAGTTATATTTAATTACTATTTAAAATATCTCGCCCTTCTGGGATTCACACTGCAGTGCAGAGCATTCATACTCCAGTGCGTTACCATACATCACTGTCGGACGTTGTCATTGAGATCTTCTTCTTAATCGGTTTACCCTCCAGGATTGGTTTCTTCCCTCGGACTCAGCGCCTCTACCGCCTCAAGGGCAGTGCCCTGGAGCGTGAGACATTGGGTTGGGGGATACAACTGGCGAGAATGACCAGTACTTCGCCCAGGCGGCCTCACCTGCTATGCTGAACAGGGGCCCTTGTTGGGGGATGGGAAGATTGGAAGAGATAGACAAGGAAGAGGGAAGGAAGCGGCCATGGTCTTAAGTTAGGTACTATCCCAGCATTTGTCTTGAGGAGAATTGGGAAACCACGGAAAACCACTTCCAGGATGGCTGAGGTGGGAATGGAACACACCTCTACTCAGTTGACCTCCCGAGGCTGAGTGGACCCCGTTCCAGCCCTCGTACCACTTTTCAAATTTCGTGGCAGAGCCGGGAATCGAACCAGGCCCTCCGGGGGTGGCAGCTAATCACACTAACCACTACACCACAGAGGCGGCCTGTCATTAAAATACTGAGTATTAAAGTTCTAAAGAGAACCATGAATTTGATTTAGTAGGTGCAATGTAGTACAAATATATATACATAATTATTGTACTGGCTTAAATAAAAATGAGTTATTTACTATTCAGAAAAAAATCCGTCGTACTGCGATTCGGCCTTCTGCGTTCAGCATTCATAACGTAGTGCGTTACCCCGAGACCACACACCACTCTCGAACAGTACAACTGAGATACTGGGTAATGAATGTGAAAGAGAAAGGAGCTAAAAACTCCATTCGCGCTGGTAAGTGGAAGTAAAAGGGCGGGTTAGTTGTTGGGAACACGTCATAATAATAATGTTATTTGCTTTACGTCCCACTACTTTTACGGTTTTCGGAGACGCCGAGGTGCCGAAATTTTGTCCCGCAGGAGTCCTTTTTACGTGCCAGTAAATCTACCGACACGAGGCTGACGTATTTGAGCACCTTCAAATACCACCGGACTGAGCCAGGATTGAACCTGCCAAATTGGGGTCAGGAGGCCAGCGCCTCAACCGTCTGAGCCACTCAGCCCGGCACGAACACGTCAAAAGCAACTGTCGTCCGACCCCAGCTGTCTAATAAAGACCGTAATTTAAACGACGTTTCGGATACCAAGAATCTCACTTACGAAACTTCACCTAAATTACTGCAGTTATTAAATATAAATGGTTGCACGGCCAAGAATAATACAGGGAAGACTACGTCGGTTTATCAAAAACTAGCTTCGCTACGGAATTCTACATTGTCTACAGAATTATATGTTAGGTAGTGTACACGTTGTGAGTAGATTGTATTAAATTGCATAGCTCTTAACGTTACCCTAGAAACGCGGCGGGGAAATCACCAAACGTATTTTCTTATGTGAAGACTGGATTAGGGAATTTTCATTGAAGTGGTAGTCCGACTCGTTGGTTGAATGGTCAGCGTACTGGCCTTTGGTTCAGAGGGTCCCGGGTTCGATTCCCGGCCTGGTCGGGGATTTTAATCCTCATTGGTTAATTCCAATGGCTCGGGGGCTGGGTGTTTGTGCTGTCCCCAACATCCCTGCAACTCACACACCATACATAACACTATCCTCCACCACAATAACACGCAGTTACCTACACATGGCAGATTCCGCCCACCCTCATCGGAGGGTCTGCCTTACAAGGGCTACACTCGGCTAGAAATAGCCACACGAAATTAATTAAATTGAAATGGTAGGCCCTCTTGCCTTTTTACATCCCCAGAAAGACTGTCTTAGTGGTATGTCCAACTGAAATCAACATAGGTCATTACAATGACGCCAGTAGGAATGTCGCGATTAAAAGCAATGCTACCATATGAAATAATCAAATACAGAACGACACATTTTCTCACTTTTAACGAACAGTACAACGCTGCCGATCCATTCTCTTCTGTTTAATAGGAGTACCCGATGAGTCGGAAAAATCACAATTCACTACACTGGCTTGGAAGCAAATTTGTTCTCCAAGTCAAAGGAGAAACCCACTTTGAAATGTTATACGAGGGCTGGAACGGGATCCACTCAGCCTTGAGAGGTCAACTAAGTAGAGGGGGGTTCGATTTCCTCCTCTTGCATCCGGGAGATAGTAGGTTCGAATCCCACTATCGGCAGCCCTGAAGATGGTTTTCCGTGGTTTCGCATTTTCACACCAGGCAAATGCTGGGGCTGTACCTTAATTAAGGTCACGGCCGCTTCCTTCCAACTCCTAGGCCTTTCCCATCCCATCGTCGCCATAAGACCTATCTGTGTCGGTGCGACGTAAAGCCCCTAGAAAAAAAAAAAGATTTCCTCCTCAACCATCCTCGAAGTGGTTTTCCGTGGTTTCTCACTTCTCCTCCAGGCAAATGCCGGGATGATACCTAACTTAAGGTCACGGCCCTCTTCCATGTCTCTCCTTTCCAATCTTCCCATCCTCAAACAAGGCCCCTGTTCCGCATAGCAACTGAGGCCACCTGCAAGTTACTGGTCCTCCTGCCCAGTTGTATCCCCCGACCCAAAGTCTCACGCTCCAGGGCACTGCACTTGAGGCGGTAGAGGTGGGATCTTTCGCTGAGTTCGAGGAAAAAAACAACACTGGAGGGTAAACGGATTAAGAAAGAAAGACAGACTATTATTATTATACAGGGTTATTCACCTAACATGTTAGACAGAAATAACTTCTAAACCATTAAACATATCGGCATTCTGTTTTCATATTCGTAAATGGTACTCAGGGCCTTGTAAAATAACGTGCTACTTAGTCTACTGGGGGTGATTAATAACCGAGATATTGATACTAACTTTATACTCGTATTTGTATATGGAATGGCACAAATTCATACAACGGGCCTAAAAGATCAACTGCGTACAAGTTCAAATATTTTTTTTTCAATATCGGACAATTACTTTTGAGAAATAAATAAGAACAGCATGCGCGGTTTTGCTGCCGCATCAGACGGCGGGAAGTCGGGTAAGGACATATTGAGGCGCAAGCTGCTTCCTGGCCTTAATTCCAGCCGCAGAACGGATACCAGGCATGTACTGTAAACATAATGTGATGTACCGTAACATACCCTTGGTGTGCAACGTTACTGTATTACTGGCGAACATACAACGGGGAAGGGAGATTAAAGTTGTATTGTTTTGTTTTGACATATAATAGGTTGCGCTCAGTATAGCGTTTCTTTCTCACGGATGGGAATGGGAAGGATTTGGAAAGGAAGTCGAACGTGGCCTATCACAAAGGTACCTATCCGGTATTTGCCTGGTGTTGAACATGGGACACCATGGAAATCACTTTCAGGTTGGGCAGGGCAGGACTCGAACCTACGCTCTCCCGAATGCACGCTACTACAGTCGCGCTGGAGCTCTGTGGAGATTAATGCGTGTAAAATAAAACATAAGTCCACCCCCGTAGCGTAACGGTTAGTGTTATTAGCTGCCGTCCTCGGGGGCCCGGGTTCGATTCCCGGTACTGACAGAAATTTAAGAATGGCAGGAGGGCTGGTATGTGGTTGAAATGATACATAACTCACCTCCATTGGGGGTGTGCCTGAAAAGAGTTGCAACACCTCGGGATGAGCACACGAATTTACTTGGTCCGCCTCTGTGGTGTAGTGGTTAGTGAGGATGGTTGCCTAGTTGTACTTCCTCTTAAAACAATAATCACCACCATCACCACAACCTGTGGTGGTTAGCGTGATTAGCTGCCACCCCCGAGGTCCGGGTTCGATTCCCGGCTCTACCACGAAATTTGAAAAGTGGTACGAGGGCTGGAACCGGGTCCACTCAGCCTCGGGAGGTCGACTGAGTAGAGGTGGGTTCGATTCCCACCTCAGCCATCCTGGAAGTGGTTTTCCCACTTCTCCTCCAGGCAAATGCCGGGATGGTACCCAACTTAAGGCCACGGCCGCTTCCTTCCCTCTTCCTTGCCTGTCCCATCTAATCTCCCCATCCCTCCACAAGGCCCCTGTTCAGCATAGCAGGTGAGGCCGCCTGGGCGAGGTACTGGTCATTCTCCCCAGTTGTATCCCCGACCCAAAGTCTGAATCTCCAGGACACTGCCCTTGAGGCGGTAGAAGTGGGATCCCTCGCTGAGTCCGAGGGAAAAACCGACCCTGGAGGATAAACAGATTACGAACGAAATAAAACATAAATAATAATACAGTACTTATTTTATTCCTTTTAAACACATCAACCCTTTCTGTCCTGTCATGTGTTCGTCTGTCATACACACTTTGCAAACCCATCACATATGTACGAGGTGCTTACATGCCTGATATCCATTGTGGCTGAACTCACTCCCAGGAAACTGCTTGCGCCTCAATATGTCCTTGCCCGACTTCACGCCGTCATGCAAAACCGCGCATGCTGTTCTTATTTATATCTCAAAAAGTAATTGTCTGATTTTGAAAATACTTACATATTTGAACTTGTACGCAGATTAACTTTTAAATCAGCTGTATGAATTTGTGCCATTCCATTTAAAATTATGGAGTTAGTATCAATATCTCGATTGTTAATCACCCCATGAGACTAAGTAGCACGTTATTTTACAAGACCATGCGTACCATTTACGAATATGAAAACAGAATGGTGATATCTTTAATGGTTTAGAAGTTATTTCCGTGTAACATGTTAGGTGAATAACCCTGTATAATCACTTTCAACATTCGTAAGACTCGGGGGCGTAGCCAAGGGGGGCGGTACTGGGGGTTAGAACCCCCCGGCCCACCCATGGAATTTTTACAAAAGAAAATAAACGGAAACTGACAATAAGTGGAATTCGACGGAAAGTGTTGGTTCTTTTGAACATTCGCAGAGATATTGTAAAACCAACAGATCTCTTGAATCTATTTTCTAAGAAGCCGCAAAAGTTGGATTTCAGATTGTAATCTGAACATACCATTCACTATAAAACTGTTGACCTTTGAAAATATTGTTATCGTTCTGTATTTTAAAGTAAGATTGCATGCTGACTGCAATCTGAATATAAACATAATTCACTTGTATCAGTGCCCTTAAAAGACACTCACTCACAAACACCTTCATTATCTTCTATCATAATCTTGTAGTCCGGCCCCGCGGTGTGGGGGGCAATGCGTCCGCTTGTCACCCGGCGGCCCCGGGTTCGATTCTAGGCCGGGTCAGGGTTTTTTAATTGTAATGATTAATATCTCTGGCCTGGGTGTTTGTGGCGTCCTTAATCTTCCTTTCCTCACACACAACATTCCACACTACTGCCATTCCAAATACACGCAGGTTCATACAATATGGTGCCAGTAAGGGCAAAAGATCCACATGGGTCGACGCCTCCAACAAATAGCATTTCAAAAAATAAACAAATAAAATAAAAACATCATAATTTTGTAAATATAAACCTCTCCCATCGGTCGATCCTTGTGTGCCAGTAAATATAATGACAGGATCTCTCCTGTATGAATGGCTTTAAATGTCACTCGACTATGCTAGGACTGGTTCTTACATCTTTGAAAACAAAAAGTGAGGTCCGAACTAACTACGAATCTCATTTTGGCTTCATCAATTCGGTCAGAGACGGAAGTTCCACAATCAGAGGAAGTGGATCAGGAAAAGAACGAACCTACTGACGACATTTTTAAAACAATGAGGCTATTAGATAACACTATCGGAATAGCGATTCTACTTAGCAACTGGAGAAATGTTCCTATATTTTAACGAAGTTTGAGGAATTTCTTGGTAGTGGCAAAAGTTATTTATATTCCAAATCAGGAAAATAACCATCTCCTCTAATGATGTCCCTGTTAATAATAATAATAATAATAATAATAATAATAATACCGGGCGAGTTGGCCGTGCGCGTAGAGGCGCGCGGCTGTGAGCTTGCATCCGGGAGATAGTAGGTTCGAATCCCACTATCGGCAGCCCTGAAAATGGTTTTCCGTGGTTTCCCATTTTCACACCAGGCAAATGCTGGGGCTGTACCTTAATTAAGGCCACGGCCGCTTCCTTCCAACTCCTAGTCATTTCCTATCCCATCGTCGCCATAAGACCTGTCTGTGTCGGTGCGACGTAAAGCCCCTAGCAAATAATAATAATAATACTAATAATAATATGGCCTCAGCTATCGTGTTCAAGTATTTTAATTTGACCGAGTTGGCCGTGCAGTTAGGGTCTTACAGGTGTGAGCTTGCATTCGGGAGATGGTGGGTTCGAATCTCATCGTCGGCAGTCCTGAAAATGGTTTTCTGTGGTTTCCTATTTTCACACCATGCACGGCCTTTCTCATCCTTCCGTCGACAAAAACCTTCGATGTGCCAATGCGACGTTAAATCACTAACAAAAAATACAATCGTTCGTTCCGTTTTACTCTGTCAGATGGGAGAGTAACCCGGATCTCTTATGGGTGATCACCAAATGTGTCATCAGAGATCTTACATATGCCGACGTCGTACGACAGGGTGCGTCGACTGATGGCATTTTTTCCCACTCTTCAAAAATCCGGCTACCTCTGCCGAGTTTGAACCCGCAATCTTGGGACTTGGAGGCCAGCATTCTACCACTGTTCCTCATCTGTTATGTTAATTGAAAGAGAAGGTTTCGAGTAAGAAAAGACGAGGTCATCAAAGTAAGTCAAAAGAAGAGGCTCCCCATCCCGCAAGCTTTTATCGCCGAGTGTGGATGCGAACAAGAGTTGAATCGTAGGGATGGGCTGCGAACGGAGTCGCGAAGAGTCGAGACTGCTGCCTCTGGAACCGACACTCTCGACTCCAGTGTCGACTCCATTGATACACTAACGCCATCTAACAACTGTTTTCGGAACTGCTTAGAACTATAGTTCCACGATCCTCCCTTGGTATTTATTCACGGAGAGGACTATAACTTGTGATACGATGAATACAAGATGATTATTAGCCAGCAAACATTAAATATTGTTATGGGTTATTATCATCGTTATTGTTAATGTTGTAGGTCTATTTTGGCGACGATGATGATGATGGTGACGATAATAGCAGTGGTAATAATAATCTGAGAGTATACTTTTAAATAAATGCCAATGTTAACTTCAATGACGTAAAAGAGAAAAAAGGCGAGTGATTTCACAACAAATATATAACCAATTATTGTGCATCAGTCCGCCTCTGTGGTGTAGTGGTTAGTGTGATTAGCTGTCACCCCCGGGGGCCCGGGTTCGATTCCCGACTCTGCCACGAAATTTGAAAAGTTGTACGAGGGCTGGAACGGGGTCCACTCAGCCTCGGGAGGTCAACTGAGTAGAGGTTGGTTCGATTCCCACCTCAGCCATCCTGGAAGTGGTTTTCGGTGGTTTCCCACTCCTCCAGGTAAATGCCGGGATGGTCCCTGACGTAAGGCCACGGCCGCTTCCTTCCCTCTTCCTTCTCTATCCCTTCCAATCTTACCATCCCCCGCAAGGCCCCTGTTCAGCATAGCAAGTGAGGCCGCCCGGGCGAGGTTCTGGTCATCCTCCCCAGTTGAATCCTCCGACCCAGAGTCTGAAGCTCCAGGACACTGCCCTTGAGGCGGTAGAGGTGGGGTCCCTCGCTGAGTCCGAGGGGAAAACCGACCCTGGCGAGTGAACAGATAAAGAAGAAGAATTGTAACATAATATGAAAGAATATGACCAGTGTTGAAAAACAAAACGACAAGCGGGACTCGATCCTGCTCACCAGCGATTGCGGAGTTTGAACACTAACCACTCGACCACCACCGTTTCGTGCTCATGATCGCAACGCACCGGTACATATTCGACGCGAAAACTTCTCTGCGATTTTCTCGAGAACGCCTTAGTAGTACCAGTACACCTTACTACTTGCACATTATCTTGTCCTAATGGACTACTAAATGTGTACAAAGTTTGAAGATACTCCGTGATCTGAACGTCGTGGCCTCCCCTTGTAATAGTGTTGTACCCGTATTCAGTCTGTGCTTCTTAATTTGCGTGTATATTTCCCCCGCTTGTTGTGTTTTGTAGATAATGAAAAGTATATTAGATAATAATTATGGTATTAGTTTGATATTTAATCCCATTTTTACATGATATTCATGTTTTAGAATATTTAAGTAATTGAATCATTTTTTTACAGAAATTTATACCACAAATGCTACGAAAACCGCCTGTTGCATGGCAGTTCTTTGAAATTACTGATGATAAAAATCAGCCGCTTTTACGCGACGGGTGGTGGCGTATCAAATTTATAGGATCATATCAAGAGGCATCACAAGGATGAAATGAGCAGGTCGGCTTCTCCAGCAGAAAACAACATTGCTGTATTCAGCAAAACAGTTCTGTTGTGAGAAAAGGGCATTGAATTTACGTTGCCATACCAATAACGTACACTGACTGACAGAGCAAATGCAACACCAAGAAGGAGTGGTTCGAAAGGGATGAAAGTTAGGGAAAAAACAGAGACGGCACGGACGAATAATTGATGTTTATTTCAAACCGATATGCAGGTTACACAATGCGCACGGCATCGACTCAGTAGGATGTAGGACCACCGCGAGCGGCGATGCACGCAGAAACACGTCGAGGTACAGAGTCAATAAGAGTGCGGATGGTGTCCTGAGGGATGGTTCTCCATTCTCTGTCAACCATTTGCCACAGTTGGTCGTCCGTACGAGGCTGGGGCAGAGTTTGCAAACGGCGTCCAATGAGATCCCACACGTGTTCGATTGGTGAGAGATCCGGAGAGTACGCTGGCCACGGAAGCATCTGTACACCCCGTAGAGCCTGTTGGGAGATGCGAGCAGTGTGTGGGCGGGCATTATCCTGCTGAAACAGAGCATTGGGCAGCCCATGAAGGTACGGGAGTGCCACCGGCCGCAGCACATGCTGCACGTAGCGGTGGGCATTTAACTTGCCTTGAATACGCACTAGAGGTGACGTGGAATCATACGCAATAGCGCCCCAAACCATGATGCCGCGTTGTCTAGCGGTAGGGCGCTCCACAATTACTGCCGGATTTGACCTTTCTCCACGCCGACGCCACACTCGTCTGCGGTGACTATCACTGACAGAACAGAAGCGTGACTCATCGGAGAACACGACGTTCTGCCATTCCCTCATCCAAGTCGCTCTAGCCCGGCACCATGCCAGGCGTGCACGTCTATGCTGTGGAGTCAATGGTAGTCTTCTGAGCGGACGCCGGGAGTGCAGGCCTCCTTCAACCAATCGACGGGAAATTGTTCTGGTCGATATTGGAACAGCCAGGGTGTCTTGCACATGTTGAAGAATGGCGGTTGACGTGGCGTGCGGGGCTGCCACCGCTTGGCGGCGGATGCGCCGATCCTCGCGTGCTGACGTCACTCGGGCTGCGCCTGGACCCCTCGCACGTGCCACATGTCCCTGCGCCAACCATCTTCGCCACAGGCGCTGCACCGTGGACACATCCCTATGGGTATCGGCTGCGATTTGACGAAGCGACCAACCTGCCCTTCTCAGCCCGATCACCATACCCCTCGTAAAGTCGTCTGTCTGCTGGAAATGCCTCCGTTGACGGCGGCCTGGCATTCTTAGCTATACACATGTTCTGTGGCACACGACAACACGTTCTACAATGACTGTCGGCTGAGAAATCACGGTACGAAGTGGGCCATTCGCCAACGCCGTGTCCCATTTATCGTTCGCTACGTGCGCAGCACAGCGGCGCATTTCACATCATGAGCATACCTCAGTGACGTCAGTCTACCCTGCAATTGGCATAAAGTTCTGACCACTCCTTCTTGGTGTTGCATTTGCTCTGTCAGTCAGTGTATTTAAACGTACCGCCACAGTACATTCACTCGGTACAGCCGGGTGATGACGTCACAACTGCTCCGCTCCGTCCCCACCACTAGTCTGGTACTCTTTTTTTTTTTTTTTTTTTTTACGGGGGGGCCCCCGTAGTCCGCTCCCCCGCCGTGACCATCGACTCAATCTACATGGCCTCCGACATGCTATTGTTTCTAAGAAGAAAGAGGTAGCAGGGAAGAGTGGAAAGTGATACAAGGAGTATCTACCGGTTTCCAAGTAAACTCGCTACCACGGCATGCCTGTTTCCATGTTAGACACGTTACCAGGCGAGGTTGTGTTGGTTGGATAGTGTAAGCACAGTCTAATTACGCTCGAAAGACCACTGAAATGAATCAACAAAATTGGGGACCTGTTGTTAACAAGATAAAAGTCTATGCAAAAGAACTCTACTGCCGAGACCTCTCTCTAATACAAAGGATTTGGAATGTTCACACATACCTTCTGTCACAATGCTGGTATCTTGCTCAAGTACTACCACTGCCTGCAACTTTTGCTAGACAGATAATATGCGCTATTTCATGGTACATTTGGCATGGAAATATCTTCCGAGTCCCGATAACTACCCTGTATCTTCCGTCCACTGCTGGTGGACTTGGGTTGGTAAACATCTCTTCTTGAGTCGTGGAAGGAAAATAGAAATGAACCAAAGGAGCTTCTCATATGCTTGGTTGCAACACTGGTCAACTGTGACGGACTTGCGCAATCCACCTGATCTTCGGATTGTCCCACCAACCCTGAAGTATCACCGCATGTATTTGCAAGAAAGGTGCTATTTGACGGAAGCCAAGTTCGTACCAGAAGTACAATCAACACGTCGGATTTATGCTGATTTCTGTCGTCAAACACCTCCACCACTAATGCGTTTGTTTCAACACGTCCCTTCAAACACTGACTTTAAACAACTTTGGAAAAATATTAGTGCTCCTCATTTACCTGCTAAAGGGCAATCTACATGGTATGTGGTAGTCCATGACATTGTACCAACAAAGGAACGGCTACATCGCATACGCATGACTGACTCGGATTCCTGCTCATATTGTTCTCAAGGTGACTCAATACTACATAGACTGAGGACTTGTCTAAGGGTCCAACCGGTGTATATGCAAGCAACAGCTTTTCTGCAACAGATGAACTTCACAATCAATGGACCAGACCAGTTCATAAGACCTGATTACCTCATTACCCCCAGGACAAAACATAATTCTACACTCTGGATCATTGGACACATTATCCATTTTATAATGACTACTGTTGGACAGCTGGACAAGGAGCTTTACAGTGCTTACCTGAAGAGAAGAAGATGTAAGTTTGTTGCTCCCAGAGTTAACGAAGTATGTGGACAGTATCTCAGTGCTTTGTGAGAAGAAGTCTTTTGTTGTTGGTGTTTTTGTTTGTTTTTGTTACAGGAGTTGTGAAAGTACAATAGAAAATTTGCCAACATTACAGACCCTAAAGTATCAACTGGGTTAAACTAAAACACAGTGCAGTAAAACCCTTATCTAGTATACTCTGTGAAACTAGATTGTATCCTTTCGTCGGTGATTTTACCATTTGAATGTAATTGATAACAAGTATAGTAATTAACTGCCTTTGCTGGCAGGACCTAGTGTTTACAGTGCACTATGTCTTCTGGTATAGGATAGAGCAATTTTGTTACTTTCATTGATCTGTCTCTGTCTTATCCTTGGCTTTGACAATATGGAAGTGACTGAGATATGAAGGATGCTAGTAATGCCAATCCTTATGCAGCCAGTCCCTGCTATGAATGGTGTGAAAATATCGCTCAAAGGGTCGGTTGGTGTATGCATTTCGGTAGGCTTGGCAAACCGATATGTAATAGCAACTCTGGCTCGGTGAGGAAAGCAACGGGAAACTACCTCACTCCTCATTTCCCTAGTATGCCTCTTCAGTGATGCCTAGGCCATCTATGACAGCTGATGGCAGAGCTGTTGAGGATCCCACCCGAGTTGGCCGTGCGCGTAGAGGCGCGCGGCTGTGAGCTTGCATCCGGGAGATAGGGGGTTCGAATCCCACTGTTGGCAGCCCTGAAGATGGTTTTCCGTGGTTTCCCATTTTCACATCAGGCAAATGCTGTGGCTGTACCTTAATTAAGGCCACGGCCGCTTCCTTCCAACTCCTAGGCCATTCCTATCCCATCGTCGCCATAAGACCTATCTGTGTCGGTGCGACGTAAAGCCCCTAGCAAAAAAAAAAAAAAAGGATCCCACCAGCGGAATCGCTGACGGATTGAACATACATACATACATACATACATACAGTAATTAACATAGCTAAGATACTCCAGTCCGCAGTGAACTTACATTTAATTTGTAACAGCAAAAACAAGTGTAATTGGTCATATTTGATAAATAAATATGTTTTTATATTTTAAAAAATAAGGCTTCGGCCGTGAAGCCGTAGTACGCCCCGTCAGGGGCTAACAACGCGCTAGAAGGGGGCTAACGTCGAGTCTAATCATAGGCAAGGCAGACCCATGGTGTCACGCATATAGTGGTACTAATCACAGGTACTGTAAAACACAGCCGGAAGCACACACTGTCGCTACTAATCACAAACCTATTGTGTACCTAACATAGTGGTACTACGCGCAAGTAAAAGCGACCCATGGTGTTCCCTGCGTGATGGTACTAAGTAGTCTCATAGTTCTAATTCGATCATCCCTTGGTCGCCCCTTTCAGTCGCCTCTTACGACAGGTTTACCTACACATGGCAGATACCGCTCACCCTCATCGGAGGGTCTGCCTTAAAAGGGCCGCACTCGTCTAGAAATAGCCACATGAAATTGTATATCAAGTGATTTTTTTTGTAGATTTCATATTTTACGAACTAATTTTTTCAGCTTTACAGTAAATGAAATGGCGTATGACTTTTAGTGCCGGGAGTGTCCGAGGACAAGTTCGGCTCGCCAGATGAAGGTCTTTTGATTTGACTTCAGTCGGCGACCTGCGCGTCGTGATGAGGATGAAATAGTGATAAAGACGACACATATACCTAGCCCCCGTGCCAGCGAAATTAACCAATTATGGTTAAAATTCCCGATCCTGCCGGGAATCGAACTCGGGACCCCTGT
Source organism: Anabrus simplex (assembly GCF_040414725.1). Lineage (NCBI taxonomy): Eukaryota > Metazoa > Arthropoda > Insecta > Orthoptera > Tettigoniidae > Anabrus > Anabrus simplex. The sequence continues at coordinate 256,575,311 of NC_090270.1, read as the reverse complement.
GACCAAAGGCCAGCACGCTTACCATTTAGCCATGGAGCCGGACAACTTCACAGTAATTGTTATGTGAGTTAAATTTAGTTTTAGTTTCTTCCGTTTCGCGTGGAATTTTGTCCTTGTTACAGCCCACACTGTCTGGGAAGTAGTTGATTCTTTCAAATAAATAAATTAAATAAGTGACAGCTTGTGTATTTACGCTTCCAACGGTCATTGGGACTGTCACCAATCAGCCTAGCGAAACCGAAAACTGTGGATTCAACTCTAATCTCGGTCATTTAGGATATCTCTCCCCCTCCCCAATAGCGATAGTGGCTGAACTTGGTCTTAAATGTTATTCGGAGTGTCACTATTCATCTCAGCGACAACGAAAATTATGGATTCAACCTTAATATAGGCCATTTTCGATTATTTTTACATGTCACTCCCTCTCCACTTCACCCCTAGGAGTGCTAGGAGCGCTAGTGAGTTTTACTCCCATAGTACCTCTCTCCAGATAGTATTAAGACATATGTGTACCAATAATAATAATAATAATAATAATAATAATAATAATAATAATAATAATAATAATAATAATAATAATTGTTACGGAGTTATCCGTGGTAGTTAGAGGTGAAAGAAGGTGCGGGCGGGAATAGGTCTCAACTACAAAATTAAAGTTAATTTAAAACTTTAACAAAGGTTATATTTTCAAAACTTAACAATGATGACATAGAATTTGTAAACTTAACAAGTCAACAACAAGCCAAAATTAGATACAAAGAAATCACAAGGTTTAGGGGGTTATTACAAGATCTGGGCTTCGAGCTCCAAAAATAATTTCTGAGCTCTCAGATCACAATAACAAGGTACCAAAGGGCAGAACACCCTTAATTACATGGAGCATTAGCTCCCAATTTTACATCTCAAGCCTCTCTAAGGCACTTTTACCACAACACTATAAAGAGCTGTCCCGCTCTCGATTTTACAAGCCTATCAAAGGCTACAACAAAATTCATTTCTATCTGCCCTTAAGGCACACAAGGAAGCAGGGGTAATTAATACCCAACCTACGGGGCCTTCGCATGAAGAAAACAAACAGGTTAAGAAAAATGGCCCAAAATATACAAAATGAATGGAGGCGATAACTTGCACTCCTACACCAAGTTTTTGTCTAAAAACCTATGTGGCGCTAGGCCGATGATACAGGGGCGAATCCCAATCTATGGAGGTGACTAGTCGGCAAATAAGTTTAAGACTTTAAGAAGGAAGAGAAAAACGGTTACGAAAACATAGTCACCTCAAATTCAAAATGAAGGGGAGTTCGAGAGGGTGAAGCACTCTCTATCCCCGCTTTACAGATTTGTAATTTGTAGATAGACGGAATAGAATTTACATTTTAAAAGGGTAGGTTACATACTAAAGGTTTCGAACCCTCCCCGAGAGTTAAACTGCTGAGCTAGCAAGAAATGAAGATGTTAACAGGCCATTACCTTGTAGATGAACTGCTGCTTGGAGAAAGAGGCGCTTCCCGCCCCCTGCTACATATCCACACACTAAGAGAGATGTTACTGAAGTGGCCCGGAGACAAGAAAATCAGCAGTTTTTATACCCTCGTGGAGAATTCGAAACCTTTCAAGAATGAGTAGACACACCCCCTCAATTTTATTGGGTCGCTAAAAGTTACACGTCAACATCGAGAAGGAAAGATCAGAAATTAATTACAAAAATTAGTTATTGGTTAAATTCAAAACACGCGAAAAGAAGGATAACTGTTGCCAACCCCCAAACCACAGAACAAAATTTAGTAAAAACAAAACGTATGAATGCTAAATTTCTTCAAGAAAGTTCATTCCTTTACACCAGAGTGCGTTATCAAAGTTTTGATAGAGACATGTGTTAAAGAATGTCCAAACTTCTTGATACGGAGCAAATAAACACAAATCAAAATAGACACAGTTCAGAACACTTCAAAATTACCAAATTTACAGTAGTGACATCTTCCGAAAAACCGTTGAGTTAATTCAGTTTGTTAAAATTCAGGCTTTCTCCTGTAGAGGAGTTTCCACTGGCGCAATATTTGAATTAGCGGTGTTGAGGTGTACCACCCGGTACAGACCTCCCCCCCCCCCAAAAAAAAAACGTCCTTCCAAGGGGTGACACAGAAGAAAACAAAAAATTTGTTTTAAAAAAAAAGAGTCCAAGTTTTGACTGAGGAGTTGAAGAATTTAGAAGAGAAAAATTTAACTTTTCAATAGTCGAAGGTCTCAGAAGTTAGTTTGATATAAGTGGGATTAAATAAAATCCAGTTTTGGAATTTCTTTGTAGTAGTTCTTGATGAAAGGTCTCTATGGTTGTAGTAGTTGAATTCCAAAGGAAAACTTTAATACTTGGAAGAGGAAGAAAAAAATTTCTAAGTCCACCAGATGTTGATGTTGAATCCAAAAACGCCGTAATTGTGGATATGGACTGTCCATGTAGCTGAATAAGTACATTAGTTGTTGATTAAGTTTGACGGCCAGACCAGCCGCCGCTGCTAATGTCCAGAGGAGGCCGCTCGGACCCCTCAAGTACCCTGAATACACCTCTCCCGCTACTATGAGAGGGGTAGTGGTGGTGAAGCACGCCGCACACGCGACGATTGCTTACAGTCCGCAGGCAGGTAGCAGGTGGTGCGCCGCACATCAGCCTTGGCCGGATGGAAGACTCCGACTCGCCGTACACTGGTTGACCTCACTGGAGTAGAGCGGGCCCGTACTCCACCACAGTGGCGGTACGGCGCCGCAAGGCTGCGGGGGCACTGAAACATTAAGATCTCGGCGGCAGAATTTTGTTGGACCATAATGATTTTAGGGTACAGTCTTTGTGGTGAGGCTGAGGGGCGGGCGGCGTGGAAGTTTTATTTCATTTTAATTAGCCACTGGTGTGGTTTAACAGGGGACGGGAGCGTGGTAATGGCCGCATGCAAAGGACAGCAGAGTAACCTCAAGGAAGGTTTCACAATATTTATACAAGGCAGATTCAACCACATGTAAAAATATAAGAGGCAGAATATAACCTCCAGGATTCTTACAAAATTAAAAAGACCAAGTTAGCACGGAAATTACACAGGTTTCACCTGCGACAGGTGAACCCTAAATATCCTCTCGGTGGCTGGATTTTTTAGTAACAACGTCACCGGGATGAGGAAATCTAAAATGACGCACGGCCCATGAAATCTGGGGACAAGCTTGCCCGCGGGAACAAAATTATTGACCATAACCTAGTCGCCTACCTTCAAATGGCTGGGTCTCCGTCCACGATCATATCTTTCCCTAACCTTTTCATGAGACACTTTAAGGTTGGCCTTAGCCTTCTTCCAAAGATCTTTAATGATATCAGGATCTATTGTCTCGGGTAGAATATCACTCAAAGACCAAAGGTTAGAGAGCGGCGTGTTGGGAACAAACTTGAACATCAAAGAGGCTGGAGTAAACTTATGAGATTCATGAACCGCCGAATTCAAAGCAAAAGCTAACAAACGCAGGGACGTGTCCCACCTAGAGTGATCTTCATGATGATATGCAATCAGCGCCGACCTCAGATTACGATTGACCCGTTCAGCCAGAAATGGTTGAGGATAGTAAGCAGAAGTTGTTACATGAGAGATAGATAGATCAAAACAAAATTTACGGAAAAGATTCGAAGTGAAAGCTTTAGCGTTGTCGGACACGATATATTGACAAGGACCAAAAGAAGCAAAGATAGAATTTAAACAGGAAATGGTGGACTGAGCGGTAGCCAGCTTAGTCGGAAATAACCATGAGAATCTAGTGAAGCCATCTACACACACAAGGATGAACTTGTTGGCATTCCCCTTTGACTGGGGGAAGGGTCCGACGTAGTCGATATACAGACGCTCCATAGGGCGCAATACTTGATGAGAAGACAATAGGCCTACCTTGGTGGACATGGTGGGTTTACTAAGCAAGCAAGGTTTACAAACTGTAACTAGTTCACGAATTTCACCGTCCATAGCTTTCCAAATAAACATCTCCCGGATTTTTTCACGGGTTTTGAAGATACCTAAATGCCCCCCTAATGGGGTCTCATGATAGTACTTGAAGATCATGGGCACAAGAACAGCTGGAACCACCACCTTCATCTTATTATCATGCCTCGACGGGCAACATAAAACACCATTCCTCAGCACATAAGGGACAACATGTTCTCCAGAAGAAAGGGTTTCCATGATAGGGGCCAGCGTCGGATCTTCACGTTGATATTTCTCAAGATCCCTAAACAACATGGGAGCATCAGTTAAAATGGCATTAACCTCAGGTCGTATGGACTCGGGAGGTGAAGAACTATCAACCTGTTCGGAGGTCTCTACATCATTAGAAAACATACGGCTTAGTCCGTCAGCAACCACGTTTTCAGTTCCTCTAATATGCCTAACGTCAAACTGGAAGGCAGAAATTCGGATGGCCCACCGGGCTATACGACCAGTACGACGCGGCCTAGCTAGGACCCAGCTTAAGGCTTGGTTATCCGTTTCCAAGTCGAACTTGACATGTTCCAGATACAGGCGGAACTTTTCTAGAGCAAACAAGACAGCCAAACTCTCAAGTTCATAGATGGAATACTTGGCTTCTTGAGCCGATAGAATCCTAGATGCATAGGCAATGGGTCGCCTCCCTACTTCAGTCTCTTGAAGAAGGACTGCGGCCACAGCCGACGACGACGCATCGGTTTGTACGATGAATTTCTTCGAGAAATCAGGCATGGCGAGAACAGGGGCATTACACAGAGCTAATATGAGATCTTCAAAAGCGGCTTGTTGAGAAGGTCCCCACTCAAATTTGATGCCTTTCCTACGAAGTAAGTTCAAGGGCGCCGCTCTGTTAGCGAAGTTAGGAATAAATTTCCTGAAGAAATTCACCATGCCATTAAATCTGGCAATACCTTTGACGTCCTTAGGAGGTTTGAACTCACGGATGGCCTGTGTTCTAGAATGATCCACGGCGACGCCATCGGGCGATACAATATGCCCTAGAAATGACATGGAAGGCTTAGCGAAGGCGACCTTGGACAACTTTACAGTTAACCCAGCCTTACGAAGGCGATTGAGAACTCCTTTCAGATGATCTAGGTGTTCTTCGAAGGTCTCCGAAAATACGACGACATCATCAAGGTAATGATACAAGTACTCAAATTTGATGTCGGAGAAGACCCTGTCTAGCAGTCTCGTAAGCACAGCTGCTCCCGTGGGGAGCCCGAAAGGCACGCGGTTGTATTCATACAAATTCCAATCCGTGGCAAAAGCTGTCAGATGTTTGGATTCCTCTGCTAGCGGTATCTGATTATAAGCCTGATTAAGGTCTAAGATGGTGAAGAACTTAGCTTTACGAAACCATGGAAAACAAGAATGAAGGTCTGGAAGGGGAACAGATTGTAACACCACCTTCCGATTGAGAGCCCTATAATCAATCACAGGCCTGGAGCCCCCTTGGGGTTTCGGAACTAGAAAAATCGGCGAAGAGTATGCCGACTTAAAGGGCCGAATAATACCATCTTTGAACATCTGATCTATGATTTCTTTCAATGCCTTCATTTTAGATGGAGATAGCCTATAAGGTGGAAATCTCACAGGGATCGAATCTGTAACCTCAATCTTATATTCGATAAGCTCAGTAACGCCAAGAGTATCAGAGAAAACATCTGGAAACGACTGACACAGCTTACGAATACTATCAGCCTGTTCCTCAGGTAGATGTCTAAGATCTAACAACATCTCATCCTGGGTAGGCGAAATAGATGAACATGACACAGAACTACATTTTAGCAAAGGGATTTTGGAATTACTGTCAAATTTGAAAGTGCACGACTTGCTCTGAAGATCGAGCACTAGACCAGTATAGGACATGAAGTCTGCTCCCAATATAATGGGGCAAGACAAGTGCTTTGCCACCAATAGTTTAACCTTCCAAGTAAATTTAGAAATACGAATTGTGGCATTTAAGGAACCTAAAATTTCTAATGGAGAAGAATTAGCCGAAACATATTGAACCGAAGATGAGCAAAAATCAGGAAGTTTACAAATAGATTTTAATTTGGAATACCACTCAGCCGAAATAATTGAACAAACACTGCCTGAATCTAAAAGAGCAGTTATGGGCTCATTATTCAATTCAATTTTGAGAAAAGGAACAGGTGCGGGGGTATCCGCCGCAATCCTAAGACATTCTTTGGGACCTTCAAAAGATAAATTTGAAGACTGAGTTTTCCCTGAAATTTCGACATGTTTACTTGGGGCTGAGCCTCGGGAAGATGGGTTAGCCGCCTCAGCCGAAGCCACTAGTCACTTATTATTATTGGCATTGGTGGAAGTTGCACCAGAAGTTGAACAGGAGGGGGTGCTATTCGAATTTGGGCAATTCTTGGAGATATGGGAAAACGCGCCGCGTTTAAAACAGCCTTGAGATGACCCTGCTCCATTCCTTGTCCCACTAGACTTGATCAATGGACATTTATTGCGAAGATGGTCAGGCGACCCGCAAGCGTAACATTTACGGGGTGTGACGGGTCGGCGAGGTGGAGGCCGAAAACTACTAGAGGATGGAGGGGGTTCTTTAGCGACGCGCAAGGTATCGCCGTATCTAACTCCTTCGGCTGAGACAGCCATAGCCTCTAACTCGGCAAAAGTTTGCGGACGCGACGCGAAACATAAGTATGATCTGTAAGGTGGTGAAATTCCTTCCACAATAGCCTGTATAATTTGATCTTCAGGGAAATGTAGAGCAAATACCCTAGTGTAGAACTTAATGTCTTGGATGAAGTCTGCCAGGTTTTCATCAAGTCGCTGCACTCTATAATAGTACTTCTGAATTAGAGATGACCTAGCTCGGGCTGAAATAAAATTAGCTAACAGATGGGTGAGGAAGACTTCTATGGATGACTGTTCAGCAATTGCCCTAACTATCTTGTCTGAGAGAACACCAATTGCATAGGGATAAATGATCTGCAAAATTTGACACGGAGAAAGAGAAAAAACAAGGGCATGATCCTGAAACTCAACTAAAAACCTTAAGAATGAAATTGCGTCACTGGTAGAGTTAACAGAAAACTTAGAAATACCCCTGAGCAACATTGCTAATGGGTGAGGCAAACTGCTGAACCCTGGTGACATAGTAGGTAGAGGCCTAAGAGTCGAAGAAGCTAATTCAGAACGTGCATTATTCAAAGAGGTACGTCGTTCAGATTCGTTGTCTAATGGGGCAGAGGTTTGTTGAGCTCCTACAGATTTAGTACTTTCTTCCCCGGTGGGAGAACGCTCCTCGCTGACAACGTTTACCAGAGTGGGATTATCGGTTTTGGGAGGTACTGCCCTAGTTAACAGTAGGCCAACCTTACTGGATAAATCGGAAAGGTTTTCGAGGACGGCACTAGCCTCCTTCCCTTGAGTATCATTCAATTTAAGAGACAACAGATCACTCACCCTATTGGAAAAATGGTACAATCTAGCTTGTACACGTTTAAGTTGATTAGGTGATGGATCACCCCCTTCAAAAAAACTAACTCTTTTTCTATCTCTTTTTCTACCAAAGTCGGGATGGTAATAGGCAAATCAAGGGAATCTTTTAACTTATTGGTGTCTAACGCAACCGTGCCTCCAGATTGAACATTCCTAATCGTTAATTCATAGATCAATTCCTCCTTGCGCAAATAGCCTGGATGGAGGACGTCGCGAGAGCCGGACATGATGACAGAAAAATTTTAGAAAAATAAAAAAAATTCCAGCTACTGAGAAAATTGTTAAAGTTCGAAACGAAAACAATGTTTAGCCATCAAAAGGGGCTAAATTGAGACCCTTTCAACCACGCTCTGCTACCACTTGTTACGGAGTTATCCGTGGTAGTTAGAGGTGAAAGAAGGTGCGGGCGGGAATAGGTCTCAACTTACAAAATTAAAGTTAATTTAAAACTTTAACAAAGGTTATATTTTCTTTTCAAAATCAACAGATAACAACAACAGAGTAACAGGTACCAAGTAGCAGGAAAACAAGTTAAGAAATTACAATTGTTACAAGATTTGGGCTTCGAGCCCCAAGATTAATTTCTGAGCTCTCAGCTCACCACCACAATAGCTGAAGGGCAGAAAGCACTTGCTCCTAATTACAATGTTAAGACGAAAAGAGCAGACCCGCTCTCAATTTTACGAGCCTATCAAAGGCTACAACAAACTTCATTCCTAACTGCCCTTAAGGCACACATACAGTGAAACAGGGGTATCTTGTACCCAACCTACAGGGCCTTCACATGAAAAAAACAAACTCTGGGTTAATTAAATGGCCCAAAAAACCAAATTGACTGGAGGCGTAGCTTGCACTCCTACATAAAACTTCTTAAAACCTAGGTGGCACTCGGCCAGTGATACAGGGGCTAATCCCTATCTATGGAGGTGACTAGTTGGTAAATAAGTTTAAGACTTTAAGAAGGAAGAGAAAAACGGTTACGAAAACATAGTCACCTCAAATTCAAAATGAAGGGGAGTTCGAGAGGGTGAAGCACTCTCTATCCCCGCTTTACAGATTTGTAATTTACAGATAGACGGAAAAGAATTTACATTTTAAAAGGGTAGTTTACATACTAAAGGTTTCGAACCCTCCCCGAGAGTTAAACTGCTGAGCTAGCAAGAAATGAAGATGTTAACAGGCCATTACCTTGTAGATGAACTGCTGCTTGGAGAAAGAGGCGCTTCCCGCCCCCTACTACATAATCACACACTAAGAGAGATGTTACTGAAGTGGCCCGGAGACAAGAAAATCAGCAGTTTTTATACCCTCGTGGAAAATTCGAGACCTTTCAAGAATGAATAGGCACACTCCTTCAACTTTATTGGTAGACTAGGAATTACACATGGAAACCTGAGGAAGAAAGCTATGATTGGAGGAAAATTAATTATAGAAATTACTGATTGGTTAAATTCAAAACTGGCGGAAAGAGAAGGGTTATACTGCCAACCCAAAAAAATGAATGAAAGAAATTTAACAAAGAACAAACTTATGAATACCAAATTTCTTCAAAAAACAGTTCGTTCACTTCGCACTAGGGTGCATAATTATAGTTCTTAACTAGTGCCATCTAGAAGAGAATGTCCACACTTCTTGCTACAGAGCAAACAAATACAAATTGAACTAGACATAGTTCAGAACACTTCAAAGTTTACAGTAGAGACATCTTCCGAGAAACTTTTGATTTAATACAAATTTTAAAGTTCAGAGTTTCTCCTGTAGAGAGGTTTCAACTGGCGCAATATTTGAATTCGCGGCGTGGAGGTGTACCGCCCGGTAATAATAATAATAATAATAATAATAATAATAATAATAATAATAATAATAATAAAAAGTGCCGAAGCCAGAATACGAACGACTGCTTTCGTAATTGATAACTAACGAGCTTTCACCTACACTGACACGTTGCGAATGACTACCCATCAGGTTTCACTTGCCAGGCTTCATTTCGCATACTTATTTAACCATTATGATATTTTCTCGTTAGTTTCATGGTATTGTTTTATGTTATTCTGATATGCGGACAGTGGCGTTGTATACTGACAGTCGTATTTCATCAGGAACGTGTCGTTTGACAATAAGCGAATTGTATCACTTTCTGTGCGGTGCAAAATGTTAAAGTTTCTCATACGTCAGTCCTCTGCGGTGTAGTGATTAGTGTAATTAGCTGTCACCCCCGCAGACCGGGTTCGATTCCTGGCTTTGCCTTGAAATTTGAAAACTGGTACGAGGACTGGGACGGCGACTCGGGGTCAACTGAGTAAAGGGGGTTCGATTCCCACCTCAGGCATTCTTGGTTTCCCACTTCTCCTTCAGGTAAATGCCGGGATGGTACCTAACTCAAGGTTACGGCTGCTTCCGTCCCTCATCCCTGCATATCCCTTCCAATCTTCCCATCCCTCACAAGGCCCCTGTTCAACATAGCAGGTGAGGCCGCCTGAGCGAGGTACTGGTCCTCCTGCCGAGCGAATGTCTCACGCTCCAGGGCACTACTCTGAGGCGGTAGACGTAGGATCCCTCACTGAGTTCGGGGAAGAAACCAAACCTGGACGGTGAAATTACTAAATGAAAAATAAAAATCATGCGTCAATTTTTCATTGTTCAACAGTATGTACGTACTGGTATGTATATTTATAAAGTAAATCCTTGTGCTAACGTTACCGATTCTGATCGTGTGTATGTAATGACAATAAGAGATAGCAAAAGGGAAGTATAATGATAAAAGAAAGCCGACATCCTCTAGTTCCCCTTACTCATTTCCTCTTGTTGGGATCGTCGCCCATTCGTCACAAGGGAAATGAGAAGGAAACTGAGCTCTTGTTTCGTACTCTTAACATTGTGCGAACCAGCAATACTATTGGTAAGTCCATCTTAGATTTATGGCTAACAAGGGGAGGCCTAGAAGTGTCTCAGGGTTTGTACCATTGACCCGTATTTAACGAGAAAATGATCCTTTCAATTTAACAACCTCTAACAACCTGTTGGCAATTTACATTTGAGCATCCGTACCATCTCTGGTCATGTGGTCCACGCTGGTGTCTCGGGGACGCGATGCGCCAGCACCGCATTTTTATTTTATCATCTTTCTTTCTTTCTTAATCCGTTTACCCTCCAGGGTTGGTTTCTCCCTCGGATTCAGCGAGGGATCCTTCCTCTACCGTCTCAAGGGTAGTGTCCTAGAGCGTGAGACATTCGCTCGGCAGGAGGATCAGTACCTCGCCCAGGCGGCCTCACCTGCTATGTTGAACAGGGGCCTTGTGAGGGATGGGAAGATTGGCAGGGATATGCAGGGATGAGGAAAGGAAGCAACCGTAACCTTGAGTTAGGTACCATCCCGGCATTTGCCTGAAGGAGAAGTGGGACACCACGGAAAACCACTTCGAGGATGGCTGAGGTGGGAATCGAATTCCCCTCTACTCAGTTTACCTCCCGAGGCCGAGTGGACCCCATTCCAGCCCTCGTACCACTTTTGTAATTTCGTGGCAGAGCCAGGAATCGAACCCGGGTCTCCGCGAGTGGCAGCTAATCATGTTAACCACTGCTGACTATTTTATCATTTGTTCTGTTTTTTCTTATTTGTACAATCGGACTAGGAAGTGCACAGATTAAGCCGTATCAAACTCCTATATCTGTCACACAATCTTGGCTAGACAAATCTTAGCTTTGTCTGTTATTTTTATAATCACTCTTACAGTAATGATAAGATCTGTGTTAACTGTTTACACGTTAAGTCAACGATTCGCAAACTGAAAGAAACAGATGAGTGAAAGGCAGATAATGTGATTTTATTGACGACGTTTTCGTTTCTGCATTATTGTCCCAAAAGGATACGGGACGAAAATGATAAATTAATTAACAACCTACGACGATAGTGAACGTGCTTGTTGTGATACAGTTTCGAACATTTTCTAGTTCACTCTGACACATTAAAAAGAAAGAAAAAGGGGCAATTTTTCATCAGTGTTTTTAACCCTAGCAAGACCAAGGTATTTTTGTCCCTACTTTACCAACCACGGGGGTGGGGGCTGAGGAGCCCACTAAGAAACTTTTATTTAATGTATTCTCAATCACAAGTGAGTTATATGGATACTTTATGTTATTAATCAGATCTGATTAATCCAAAACTTCTTAAAGGGTAACTGATTCTAGAGTTAGTTAAAACTGTTAATATCGCGTTAACTATACCTGTTTTTACATGTATCGGTACATCAGAACTTTCTTTTTCCGCCTTGAGAAGATTTAAAGCTTACCTGTGCAGTACCATCACGCAAGGAAGATAGAACGACGATGCAATCAAGCATGCCCATAATCAAAAAATAAACTGAATCTCGAAACTGTGGAGAACATTTTCATCAAACGATTCACTGTTCGGAGGAACACACTGTTTATGAATAAGAATGAGGAATTCCGCGAATAATTTAAATTTTATACTTAAGGCTTTCATTTTCGCTTTTATTATTATACCAATAATAAATGCCAAATTTGAGGCAATTTCCTGTTTTTAAATTAAGATTTTAGTGACACAATTTATATTTATTTAGCTTCCATCCTTTCAATTCACATATATTGACAATGTAAAACACTTTTTCATGATTAGAACACACCTTTACTATTTATGTCGATTGTATGTGGATTATTGTAGACTTTTGTCTGTACTCATTCATTATTGTTGAAAAAGTGGCATATAAAGCAATAGTTTATGTTATACATCAAGTATTGCGCACTGAAAAACCCCCTACAACTTTATTTTCATGGGGGTTAAATTTCGACATTTTCCGCGGCCTTCCCCTTTCTTGGACTGTGAATTTTTACATTTTGTTTAACGTCGCACCGACGCAGATAGGCCTTAGGCGACGATGGGACAGAAGAAAGGACTAAAAGTAGGAATGAAGCGACCGTGGCTCACTTGAGGTACAGATCTAGCATTTGCCTGGTATGAAAACGGGAAACGACGGAAAACGACGAAAAACCACCTTCAGGGCTGTGGACAGTGGGGTTCGAACCCAGTATCTCCCGAATGCAGGCTGATAGCTACGTGACCCAAACCGCACAGCCACTTGCTCGGTTGGACTGTGAGTTAGAGCACCCCTCACTAATTTTCAAAACCCGGCGCCCCTGGCTACGAATAGCCCTAGTCGTGTAGCTACATAGCAACAGGTATGATGACTATTTAATTTAAAGGGTTATGTTCCTCTTAAGTAAGAGCTAATGACTTAAACTCTTGGATTCGTATCCATGGGCGCCCATATGTCAGTTTGTTGTGGGGGGCGGGGGCATACCGGGAGGTACGTAGTATTTTTAATATTTTGGAAGTCGTCGCCATAAGACATGTTTGTGTCGGTGCGACGTAAAGCAAATAGCAATATATATATTGGAAGATAAATGGCTATTTGTATTCTGCGGTAGAATAACCCACGGTATCCCCTGCCTATTGGTGGGGGACGGTACTACTGCTTTTACGTAATACTGACTTTTAAATCATTTTCTTGAAAGGAAAACACCTGACTTCACTACATTTTTGCCTTTCCCCGTAAGTCGTAGGAGGCGACTAAAAGGGGCCCCAGGGGATCTGAACTTTGGAGCGTGGGTTGGCGACCACGGGGCCCTCAGCTGAGTCCTGGCATTGCTTCCACTTACTTGTGCCAGGCTCCTCACTTTCATCTATCCTAACCGACCTCTCTTGGTCAACTCTTGTTCTTTCCAGACCCCGACGGTATTACGTATGGAGTCTTTCATTTTCATGCCCTTCGTGGCCCTTGTCTTCCTTTGACCGATACTTTCATTTTTCGAAATGGCGGATTCCTTACATTTTTCCCTTCTGATTAGTGTTATATAGAGGATGGTTGCCCAGTTGTACTTCCTCTTAAAACAATAATTACCACCACCGCCACTTCCCCTGAGAGCTAGGGGGGGGGGGGGAGCGGCCCCACCTTGCCCTGGGTAATTTATTTTTGCCGTAGATTAACCTCCCCAAATCAGTGAACCCATAGCCATGGTTTCCCCTTTCAAAGGTGAACTGCCGTAGATTAACCTCCCCAAATCAGTGAACCCATAGCCATGGTTTCCCCTTTCAAAGGTGAACTGCAAAGAAGAAAAGGAAGAACAGCTGCCGGTTAAGCATTCGAACTTCAAAATAATTTAAATTATTTATAAACAGTGACATTATTATTATTATTATTATTATTATTATTATTATTATTATTATTATTATTATTATTATTATTATTATTATTATCGAACAAGAAGCCTGAGATAGGTTGAAAATTAATTACAGAAATTTTTCATTGGCCAGATTCAAAACTAGCGGAAAGGAAAAGGAAATATTGCCAACCCAAAAATAAATGAACATCAATCAGTTACAAAAACATAGAAATACAAAACTTCTTTAAATTATAAGTTCTTTCACTTTGCACCAGGGTGCATGATCATAGTTTTTTGGTAGTGTCATCTGTGGAGAAATGTCCGAACTTCTTGATGTATAGCAAACAAAACTAGGAGAAATTCAGTCAGTTTAGGAAACTTCACAATATCAAAATTTCTCAATATTTTAGTGGTGACATCTTCTGATTAAAGTTCCAAGTTGGTGTAGTTTCAGTTTCACTGTTTGACCAATAGAGGAATTCATTTAGGCGCTGATTTTGAATGCGCGGCATTGAGGTGTACCTCCCGGTACAGACCTACTCCCCCCAAATGTTCTTCCTTGTGGCGACCCAGAAGAAATTTTGAGAAAACATATCCAGTTGAAAAATGTATAAGTTTCTTTTGAAAGTAGATTTGCAGGAAAAATACTTAAATCCAGTTTTAGAGTGTCTTTGTGGTCGTTGAAAGTTAAATACATGTTGATAGGTTTGACGGCAAGACCTGCCGCCGCTGCCGATACCCAGTTGAGGTCGCCCGGACCCCTCAAGTACCCTCAGATACACCTCTCCCGCTACTATGAGAGGGGTAGTCGTGGTGATGGTCGCCGCAGATTAGAAGCATATATGCAGTCCCCAGGAGTGTTGGTGGTAGGGTTACCGCACTTCAGCCTTTGCTGGGAAGATGGACCATGGCGCGCCGTTCACAAGGAGTCTTCACTGGAGCGAAGTGGGCCCATACCCCTTTCTAGTTTATCTCGCCGGATGTTGCTGCACGGCGGCTGATGGCTGAGGGGACACTGAAACAGTAAGATCTAGGCGACAGAGAAGTGTTGTTGGTCGAAATAGGAGAGTACGATCTTTATTGGTGATGCAGAGGGGCGGGCGGCGTTGAAGGTACTTGTGTGCCAATAGTGCGTGAATGCAGGAGACGGGGGCTTGGTAATGGCCACCAAGGAATTTGACAGCAGGAAAACCAGAGGGGAAGATCGTACATAACAGGCAATACACATAAATAAATAAAGCCATGGAGCAGAAGCCCTTAAAAAATATATATATATATAAAACCTTCAAAACTCCTGCTAAATTTATGGGCATAATAAGTACGGCAACTATACATTTCTCACCTGGGAGAGGTGCACTCTAAAAATCCTCTCTGTGGCTGGATTGCTTACCAATAATGTAACTGCGTTAAAAAATCTAATATAATGCACGGCCCATGAAATTTGGGGGCAAGCTTGCCCACGGGAATAAAGTTTCTAACCATGACTTGATCTCTGACTTTTAAATTCGTGGGCCTCCGTCCACGATCATATCTTTCCCTGACCATTTCATGATAAACCTTCAGGTTGTGCTTAGCCTTCTTCCATAGATCCCTAATATTATCGGGATCTATTGTCTCTGGTTAAATATCATAAAGTGACCAAAGGTTAGAGAGCGAAGTGTAAGGAACAAATGTAACATCATATAAGCAGGTGTGAACTTATGGGACTCATGAACCACCGAATTTAAAGCAAAGGCCAACCAATGCAGGGACGTATCCCACCTGGAATGATCTTCATGATGAAATGCGATGAGAGCCGATCTAAGATTACGAATGATCCGCTCTGCCAGAGATGGTTGAGGATAATACGCCGAAGTAGTTACATGTGATATAGTCAGATCAAAACAGAATTTACGGAAGAGGTTGGATGTAAAGGCTTTAGCACTGTCAGAAACTATATATTGACAGGGACCAAAAGAAGCAAATATGGCATTTAAACAAGAAATGGTGGACTGCGCGGTTGCCAGCTTAGTTGAAAATAACCAGGAACATCCACTGAAACCATCTACACACACCAGAAAGAAATGTATTGGCGGTCCCCTTTGATTGGGGGAAGGGCCTGACGTAGTCTATATATAGGCGTTGCATGGGGCGCGACGCTTGATGAGAAGATAATAGACGTAGCTTAGTGGACAAGGTGGGCTTACTAAGCAAGCAAGATTTACAAGCTTTTACCAATTCACAAATTTTGACGTCCAAACCTTTCCAAATGAACACCTCTCGGATCTTTTCCCGAGTTTTGAAGATGCCTAAATGCCCCCGTAATGGGGTCTCATGATAGTACTTGAAGATCATAGGTACAAGCACGGCTGGAACCACTACTTTCATCTTTTGATCATGCCTCGACGGGCAACACAAAACCCCATTCCGCAATACATAAGGGACGACATGTTCCCCAGAAGAAAGGGTTTCAATAATTAGGGCCAGCACAGGATCTTCACGTTGATATTTTCAGTATCCCTAAACAACATAGGAGCATCAGTTAGAAGGGCATTAACGCCCGAAGGTATGGGCGTGGGCAGAGACGAATTATCTTCCTGTTCAGTGGTCTCCACATCCTGAGAAAACATGCGGCTTAGTCCATCCGCAACAGCATTTTCAGATCCTCTGATATGTCTTACATCAAACTGGAATGCAGAAATCACGTTGGCCCAGCGGGCTATACGACCAGCGCGATGCGGCCTACCTAAGACCCAACTTAAAGCTTGATTATCTGTATCCAGGTCGAACTTAACATGTTCCAGATAGAGTCGCAATTTCTCTAGTGCAAATAGGACTGCCAAACCCTCAAGTTCGTAGATGGAATATTTGGCCTCTTGAGCCGAAAATGTCCTAGACGCGTAGGCGATGGGTCGCCTTCCGAGTTCAGTTTCCTGAAGAAGCACAGCAGCCACCGCCGATGACGAGGCGCTAGTTTGAACGATGAATTTCTTCGAAAAAATCAGACATAGCAAGGACAGGGGCGTTGCAGAGAGCTAATTTCAGGTCTTGAAAAGCGGCTTGTTGAGAAGGTCCCCACTCAAATTTGACGCCTTTCCTACGGAGTAAGTTCAAGGGCGCCGCTCTGTGAGAGAAGTTAGGAATAAATTTTCTTAAGAAATTCACCATGCCGATGAACCTGGCAAAACCTTTGATGTCCTTAGGGGGGTTTGAAATCACGGATGGCCTGTGTTCTAGAATTATCAATAGAAACCCCATCGGGCGACACAATATACCCTAGGAATGACATGGAAGGTTTAGCGAAAGCTACCTTAGATAACTTCACAGTCAACCCGGCCTTACGAACGTGATTGAGTACTTCCTTTGGATGATCAAGATGTTCCTCAAAGGTCTTAGAAAATACGACGACATCATCAAGATAGTGATACAAGTATTCAAACTTGATGTCGGAAAAGACCCTATCTAACAGTCTATTGAGAACAGCTGCCACCGTGGGGAGCCCGAAAGGCACGCGGTTGTACTCATACAAGTTCCAATTCGTGGCAAAACCTGTTAGATGTTTCGATTCTTCAGCTAGAGGGAACTGATTGTATGCCTGATTGAGATCAAGGATGGTAAAGAACATAGCTTTCCGAAACCAAGAAAAACAAGAGTGAAGGTCGGGAAAAGGCACAGATTGTAACACCACCTTCCGATTTAACGCCCTATAATCAATGGCAGGCCTGAAGCCACCTTCGGGTTTCGGCACCAGAAAAAATGGGTGATAAATAAGCCGACTTGGAGGGTCGAATAATACCGTCCTTTAACATCTGATCAATGATCTCTTTAAGAGCCTTTATTTTACGTGGGGACAGCCTATAAGGTGGAAACCTAACTGGGATCGAATCCGTAACCTCAATCTTGTATTCAATAATGTCAGTAACACCAAGAGTATCAGAAAATACATCAGGAAACGACTGACATAACTTACGAATACTTTCAGCCTGCTCCTCAGGAAGATGTCTAAGGTCTAACAACATCGCATCCTGGGTACGCGAAACAGATGAACATGACACAGAATTACACTTAAGCAAAGGAATTTTACAATCATTGGCAAATTTCAAAGTGCACGACTTGCTCTGAATGTCGAGCACCAGACCAGTAGAAGACATGAAATTCGCTCCTAGTATTACGGGGCAAGACAAGTGCTTAGCCACAAACAATTTTATTTTCCAAGTGAATTTAGAAATACGAATTTTGGCAAAGATGTAACCTAAAATTTCAAATGGAGAGGAATTAGCCGAAACGCATTGGACTGAAGATGAACAATAATCCGATAACTTACAAACCGTCTTTAATTTAGAATATAAATCAGCCGAAATTATCGAACACACGCTCCCAGAGTCTAATAGAGCAGTGACCGATTCATTGTTCAACTCAATTTTAAGAAAAGGTACAAGTGCGGGGGTCTCTGCCGCAATCCTAAGGCATTCTTTAGGGCATTCAAATGATGGATTAGAAGACACTTTATCCTTACCAGAGTTTTCACTGGGTTTAACAGGGGCTGAGTCTTGGGAAGATGAGCATGCCGATGACACTAGTCACTTTCCATTATTGGAGTTCGCGGTGGTTGCACCAGAAGTTGAGCAGGAGGAGGTGCAATTGGCATTAGGGCAACTTTTGGCGAGGTGGATAAACAAACCACATTTGAAACACCCTTGAGATGACCCTGCCCCATTCTTTGTCCCACTAGGTTTGATCAAAGGACACTTTTTACGGAGATGTTCCATAGACCCACAAGCATATCACTTACGGGTGGTGAAATTTCGGCGAGGAGAAGGCCGAAAATTATTAGAAGATGGAGGGAGTTCCTTCGCAACTCTTAAGGAGTCGGTATACCGCACTCCTTCGGCTGAGACAGCCATAGCCTCTAATTCTGCCAAGGTTTCGGGACGAGACTCAAAACATAAGTGAGATCTATAAGGTGGTGAGATACCTTCAACAATAGTTTGCACAATCTGGTCTTCGGAAAAATGCAGGGCGAACACTCGGGTATAAAATTTGATATTTTGGATGTAATCCACAAGATTTTCGTCCCGACGTTGTTCCCTAAAATATAACTTCTGTATTGAAGATGGCATTGCCCTAGCCGGAGTGAAATTTGCCAAAGGTGATCATGGAAGTCTTCTATGGATGATCTATCCGCTATAGCCTCAACTATCTTGTCCGATAGGACGCTTACGGAATATAGGTACATAATTTGAAGAATTTGAGAAAGAGAAAGAGAAAACACTAGAGAATGATCCTGAAATTCAACTAAAAATCTTAGAAATGAAATTACCTCATTGGTGGAGTTTACGGAAAATTTTGAAATTCCCCTAAACATAGCCAGTGGATGAGGAAGACTACTAAAACAGGGTGACATAATTGGTGATGGCCTAGGGGGTTGGAAAGCTTCAGACACAGCATTATTTAGAAAGAAAGGTGGAATTTGTTTTGAATGACCCGGCTCAGTTTCCAATGGGGCTGATGTTTGTTGAGTTGCTATAGATTTTCTACTTTCTATAATTTTCGAAGAATCTTCCTCACTCACAATGTTTATCACAGGAGCTTGGTCGGTTTTGGGAGCAGCTGCCCCAGTCAACAATTGATTAACTCTATTAGATATTTTCGAAAGGTGTTCAACTGTTCAACAAGATTACTAGCCTCCTTAGTATGACCTTTTAACTTTAGAGACAATAAATTGCAAACCCTGTTATAAAAATGGAACAGTCTAGCCTGTACTCTCTTAAGCTGATTAGGAGATGGATCGCTTACTTCAAAAAAACTTACTACCGATGCTAGTTCAGTGGTATTGTCAGTGATAGTGGATAGAGCCTCATCAATTTCTCCCCCCCCCCCCAAATTTGGGATACAAATAGGTAATTCTAATGACTCTTTAAGTTTGGTGGTATCTGCCACAACCGTGCCTCCAGATGGAACATTCCTAATAAGTAATTCATAAATTAATTCCTCCTTGCGCAAGTACCCGGGATGGAGGGCTTCACAAGAAAATTTACAAATTCAGAAGAAAAAATTCCAGTGACTGAGAAAATTCTAAGAGTTCGGATGGAATCCTATGTTCGGCCGTCAAAAGGGGCTTAATTGAGACCCATTCAACCACGTTCTGCTACCACTTGTTACGGGGATACCCACGGAGCAGGAAGAGGTTAAAAAAGGTGCGGATCGAATAATATGTTCAGCCGTCAAAAGGGGCTTAATTGAGACCCATTCAACCCCGCTCTGCTACCACTTGTTACGGGGATACCCGTGGAGCAGGAAGAGGTAAAAGAAGGTGCGGGCTTGAATGGGTCTAACTACGATATCAGGATTGTTTTAAAACTTTAACAAAGGTTATATTTCTTTTAGAACTTCAAACTTAACCATTTTTCATAACAATGAAACATCAGATACAATGACAATCTTGAAACAAGTCTTAAAAAACCCAAGATTAGTGAACTTTACAGATCCTGGGCTTCAAGTCCCTCGCTTTACAAATTCTGAGCTCTCAGCTCAAATTTACAAAAGAGCACAAATTTATTCAAGGGCAGAAATCCCCTAAATCATTGAGCACTTGCTCCCGAAATACAATTTCCACCTTCTATAGAGGCACTCGTTAACCTTACAAAAACTTTGAAAAAGAGCTAACAGGCTCTCAGTTTTCCAAGCCTACTCAAGGCAATCACTGGCCTCTCAAGGCACAACTTACAGTTTGAAAAATGATTTTATACAGGGGTATTTAATACACAACCTACGGGGCCTTCACGGACAAGAACAGGTTAAATAACTGGCCCAAACACAAAAGGAATGGAGCCATACACTGCGCTCCAAGACAATGAAAACTTAAAAACCTAAACGGCTCTAAGCCAATGAAACAGGGGAAATTCCCGAACTACTGAGGTGACTCATATAGAAATTACTTTACCACATTACAGAATGAAAAAGAGTTATAAAACATAGTCACCTCAAACCGAGATGAAGGGGAGCTCGAGAGGGTAATTCACTCTCTATCCCCGATTTACAATTAAAGGATTTAGGAATTTTTTACATTAGCCGAAAGATTGTTTACATTTTAGAAAAGTACGTTACACAGTTAAAGATTCGGACCTTTCCCTCGGATTAAACTGCGGAGGTAGCAAGAAAGAATAAAGTTATGTGGTCATTACCTTGTAGATGTTCTAGCTGCCGACGAAAGAGGCCGCCCGCCTCCT
Source organism: Anabrus simplex (assembly GCF_040414725.1). Taxonomy (NCBI): domain Eukaryota; kingdom Metazoa; phylum Arthropoda; class Insecta; order Orthoptera; family Tettigoniidae; genus Anabrus; species Anabrus simplex. The sequence goes on along the minus strand of NC_090270.1, from coordinate 256,554,434 downwards.
GCTTAAGACACACACTCAGGAAGATGACGATCAATTGGCCAAGAAACATGAAAAGCCGTAGTTTATAAACCCTCAGGGAAGGTTCAAGATCATTTAAGACTAAACTAGCCACACCCTCTCAATTTTATTGGTTGAGTTCAAAAGTAACACTCAAAATCGAACAAGAAGCCTGAGAGAGGTTGAAAATTAATTACAGAAATTTTTCATTGGCCAGATTCAAAACTAGTGGAAAGGAAAAGGAAATATTGTCAACCCAAAAATAAATGAACATCAATCAGTTACAAAAACATAGAAATACAAAACTTCTTTAAATTATAAGTTCTTTTACTTTGCACCAGGGTGCATGATCATAGTTTTTTGGAAGTGTCATCTGTGGAGAAATGTCTGAACTTCTTGATGTATAACAAACAAAACTAGGAGAAATTCAGTCAGTTTAGGAAACTTCACAATAACAAAATTACTAACATGTTAGTGGTGACATCTTCTGATTAAAGTTCCAAGTTGGTGTAGTTTCAGTTTCACTGTTTGACCAATAGAGGAATTCATTTAGGCGCTGATTTTGGATGCACAGTGTTGAGGTGTACCTCCCGGCACAATTATTATTATTATTATTATTATTATTATTATTATTATTATTATTATTATTATTATTATTATTATTATTGTTGCTGTTGTTCCAGGGTATCTGTGGAACGCAGAGGTGAAATAAGGTGCGGGCTTGAATGGGTATTACTACAATATCAAGAATTGAATTAAAACTTTAACAAAGGTTATTTTTCTTCCAATATTAAAAAACAAACTTATCAAATTTCCACTCGGTAGAATAACAATGAAATGTCAGGTACAATGCCAATCTTGAAATGAGACTTGGAAGAGTCCAAGATTCAGAAATTTGACATTTTTGGGCTTCAAGCCTTCGATTTATGATTTCTGAGTTACAAGCTTAAGTTTACAAAATTTACAAAATGAGGAATAATTTAGTCAAGGGCAGAAATCCCCTAATTCAAGAGCACTTGCTCCCAAAATTACAATATCTAGCCTTCCAGAGGCACTCTCCACTATTACAAAACTTAGAAAAGAGCTTACATGCTCTCGATTTCTTACAGCCCACTCAAGGCAACATTACATCAAAATATTACACTCTCTGGCCTCACAAGGCACGAATTACAAATGGAAATAGTTTTACACAGGGGTATCTAGTACCCAACCTACGGGGCCTTTGCGGAAAAAGAACATGTTAAATAAATGGCCCAAACACAACCAGAATGGAGGCATACACTGCGCTCCCAGATAATGAAATATTAAAAACGTACAGGGCTCTCGGCCGATGAAACAGTGGCTAGTCCCAAGCTACTGAGGTGGCTCGCATGGAAATCACTTTAACATATTACAGGAATGAAAGGTTGCAAAAACATTGACACCTCAAACCAAAATGAAGGTGAGCATGAGAGGGTAACTCACTCTCTACCCCGATTTACCGTTAAAGACTTTACGAAATTTTACATGAAAAGGAAGAACTTTACATTAACACGGTAGGAATTCGGACCTTCCCCTCAGATAAGTATGCGGAAACAGCAAGAAAGATTGAATTTATGTGGCCATTACCTGGTAGATGTTCTGCCGGTTGAAGAAAGAGGTTCCCCGCCTCCCGCCTTAACACAGATGACGATCAATAGACAAGGAAGCGAAGGACATATTTTCTACACCAGTAATAACAGCTCTGGAATATCTCCAAAAACATTCTGGACATCCAAAAGCCCACTTGTTCCAAGACTGCACAGCGACTCTATACTTCATGAAAATGATTCAGAAATGGTTCAATATCCATGATGTTAGCAGTCACAACAACGCTAAGTTTTGCCCTGACAAGGTCCCTTTTTTCAACACAGATGATGACGGGCTTCACTGGCTGGAGAGTGAGTTTCTGGTATATCTTGAGGATGTGAAGGAAGTATACCATGAGCAAGGAGCGAGTTTTCTCAGCAATGAAACTTACGAGGCTATTCGGCTAACTACGTGTTCTACAGTTCTCTGTATCCGATACTTATTGTCGTCTGACTTTCATTTTGTGCTAACTGGAGTATTTAACAGTGATTCCCTAGAAATGTTCTTTAGCATTTTGAGGAGAACTTCAGGCAACAATGACATGCTGGATTCAAGGGCTGTAGTACTTGCCCTCAACAAAATTTTGAAGATAGGAATTCGTTTGGAACGGTGAAATCAACATACTCGTGAGATGAATATTATTAGCTGTGTCAAGTTATCTCAATCAGTCCCATCGGAAGTGATCCCTAACATTCCAGGAACAGTGACAGAAATCCTGCAAAATCTTCACAAGCCGCATTGTGCATATACTCACTTTTACAAAATTTATTTACTGTTGGTTATTAGATAACAGTATTCTAAATAATAACTATACTGTTATTATGCAGTAAACTTAATACCCTTATTCCTTTTACAGGTCTGGAGGTAGTGTCTATTAAACTTGCATCGCTTGCCTTCCTCAGTGGTTTCGTTGTGAAGGAAATAAGAAAAGAAGTAGCTTGTGAATCATGCTGTAGCCTAATTCAACAAGAAAAATGCAGTTCTCCACTAATGGACATAATTTTTAAGCAAGATCGGTGTAATGTCTTCTTCTATCCATCAGAATGGTTGGTGTGGATTATAAACATTGTTAATGATTTCGTGTGTGAAGCTGCACAATTTGTTAATACAGGAGCTTGTATGACTTTAACTACCGTAGTTCTGCCTGTTTTGAAGAGCTTGGAGGTTTTAAAGTGTGACTCAAATGACAGTTCTAATCATGCTGAGAAATTAGGTCAGGTAATTTGTAAAACTCTTATCCCAAGTATCTTAAAAAACATTGGAGATGAAGTGACTGAATGTTTTGAGAGGGTGAAATTCTTAAACAGTAAGCCGATCAACAGGAAAATCATCAGAATGTAGGCCTAACAGCTGTGGGGAACTGCGTGCCGCTCATTCTGACTGGCCACGCTTACAGCGCTCCTGTGGAGAAAGTGAGTACTTCTTGATGTTCGCATGTATTCTTAAAGTGGGGAGGCTGATGTATACTAGAGGGCGATGGTCATGATGAGGATGAAATGATGATGAAGACGACACATACATCCAGTTCCCATGCCAGAGAAATTAACTAATGACGGTTAAAATCCCCGACCATGCCGGGAATCGAACCCGGGATCTCTGTGACCAAAGGCCAGCACGCTAACCATTCAGCCATGGAGCCGGACACTTTATGGTAGGTCAGAATATGAAAATAAGAATTAAGTGGAAGGTATTCTGAGAAACTGATAACCAAATGCAGAAAGTGATCCAGAAATAGCTGTCATATGGATTCAAAACTATCAGTGGTTGATAAAGCCCAGAGCAAATTGCCCATTCTTTGGACAGAGTGGTTTCCTATTTTGCTAGCATTGTCATGGAGAATCTCATTAACTCTTTGATGTTAAAATCTGGCCTATGTATTTTTCCATGCAAAATTTGAGTCATTAAATAATAAGAATTTAATTTCCAAATTCATGGAGATTTATACACAATGAAAAATCTTATTTCTGAACATAAAATATGCCATGAAGTAGTCATAATGATTGAGCAGTATGGGCCTGTAAGAACTAGAAATGAAGACAAAATGTCAGTGATGAACACCGGAATGGCAGACCAGTTTGCATTGTAATTGTGAAAGTGGAACAACAAATTGACTGGTGAAATCGTGACTACAGGTGAAACATCATTGATGAAATGGCCATGGAATCTGCATACAATATAAGTGTCCTTTTGCTATAGGAAAGTGTGTACATGTACGTCAGATAATTTGTCGGGAGTCCTATGGCCATTATGCTCGTGAAGGAGGTGAGTCCTGGGTGCACCATTATGAACCAGGGAGTATGAGACAAATGATGGAATAGAAGCACCCATCATCTCCAGTCAGGAAAAAAAATTAATTAAAAATGCAGGCTTCTGCTGGGAAAGTCATCCTGACAATATTTTGGGCTGTCAGTAGCCCTATATGGAGGCAATTCGAGGAGAAAGCTCAAATTGTAACTAATGCTCTATTCAGTGATATGATGGAAAGCAAGATGAAGCCTGCCATACGATCAAAGCACCAGGGACTTCCGGTTTGTGATAATGCCTGCCCTCATATGGCTACACATCAGATACAATACGTGATCTTAAATATGCGGTGTTGAAGACATCCATCATACAGTCTGGGCTTGGTGCCATCTCACTTCCATTTGTTTGGACCTGTGAAAGAACATTTGTGGTATCAGAAATTTCCATTTAATGATGAGGTAATGGAGGCAGTGCAAAGTTGATTTCAAGTCACACCAAAAGGTTTTTTTGTTTGAGGGCATCCACAGGCTTATAAACAGGTGGCCCAGATGTGTTCCAAAGCAGGGTGAATATGTTGAAAAATAAGGGAAAATCCTATTCTGCATGTACCCTTGTAAAATAACTTTTAATAAAATTCCTGTTATTTAATGACTTAACATTGTATCAATGCATTAATAATGAAGAGTAATGTAAAATCAAAGCTTTGAATTATCTCCCAATTATCAGTCTAAATTTGGCTTCCTTTATTTCAACTTTAAATCAAGTTAGTTTAAAACATGATTTTGTTTAAAGAAACAAGAAAGTTTTTTTAAAATACACTATGGTCAGACCTTCTGATGCATGTCATGTCAGTCAGTACTTACAAGAACCTTAAAAGAGTAAATTATATTTTTTCTTAAAGCTTGCAACTGCTGTTCCTGAACAAGTGAAGATGTTAAGATGGAACATCAAGATGACAACCTGCTTCAGCAGCACGAGTCTGCTCTGTGCGAGATGGACCAGCTGCTTACGGACTTGTTCAATATGTTGCAGAACCCAACAACAGTAAGATGCCTTTCTTCTTTATATTCATACACTAGCAATTACTCGCGGCTTCGCTCGCGTGGATTTCGTATTTTGATCAAAGTAATCGTTCCTCGGTGTTGTTCTAAGAATTTATCTGAAAATTCCTAAAGTATAAAAACTCACAGAAAAATTGAGTTTCATTTACGCCAGAAAGCCTTCGTAAACCATGTTTGTGGTATTATCTCTTGGGGCTAAGACGACTGTGCGACATAGAACTGTACATGTGAGAAACGTTCTTTTCTCAAGTTGAAAAAATAAATACATGTTTTTTTTATTTTTAAAGGAGATTCCAAATACCTATTCCCACATCTGTAACATCTTCAGTTTTTGAGATATACATAAGTATCCCCATAAAAAGAATTTCAAACCCTTGACCAGTCCTTCCCCCAAAACCCACCCCCATCTAAGTACATTTTCCAAAAACAATAATATGTGTTTATTTTTAAAGGAGATTCCAAATACCAATTTTCACATCTATAACATCTTCAGTTTTTAAGATATAAGTATCCTCATAAAAAATAATTCAACTATTTTTCACTTCCTTTCATCCCCCCGGTAAGTGCCTTTTCCGAAAACAAAAAAGTACATGTTCCTGTATTTTTTAAAGGACTTTCCAAATACCAAGTTTCATGTCTGTAACATGTTAAGTTTTTGACCTATAAGGGAGATATACGGTACTCATTTTTAAAATTCCCCTGCTTTTCCAATTCTTTTCAGCCCCTTAACTGGATTTTCCGAAAACAAAAAAAATATGTGTTTCACTGTTTTGAAAGGGGATTCCAAATACCAGTTTTCATGTCCGTACATCTGTAACACCTTCACTTTTTGAGATGAATGTATACTCATAAGAATAATTCAGCTTCTTCTTGACTTTTTTACACCCCTCTCCCCCTTAAGTGGACTTACCAAAAACAAAGAATACGTGCATCTTTATTTTGATAGGAAATTCAAAATACCAACTTTCATGTCTCCAACAACTTCATTTTTTAAGATAAAGTATTGTCATAAACATATTTCAACTCCTTATTTACTTATTTTTACCCCCACACCCCTTACGTCGATTTTCTGAAAAAAACAAAACAAATGTGTGTTCCTTTATTTTTAAAGGAGATTCCAAATACTAATTTTCACGTCTGTAACATCTTTAGCTTCTGAGATATAAGTATCCTCATAAAAGTAATTCAACTCCTTTTCACTCCCCCCCACCTTTCCTGCCAGTTAAGTTCATTTTCCCTCCCCAAAAGTGCGTGTTTCTTTATTTTTAAAGGAGATTCGAAACACCAATTTTCAAGTCTTTAATACAACTAATTTTTCAATTCATTGACCCCCTTAAGTGAATTTTCCGAAGACAAAAGGACACGTGTTTCTTTACTTTGAAACCAAATGCAAATGTTCACGCTTCTAAAATCTTCATCTTTTGAGATATAAGTATCCTCATAAAAAGAATTCAACTCCCTTTTCACCCCAGCCCGTAAAAATGTATCCCCCCCCCTCCAAAAATGCGTGTTTCTTTATTTCTAAAGGAGATACCAAATACAAATTTTCACGCGTGTAATTGTAAGTTTTTGAGATCTAAGTTTCTTCATAAAAAGAATTTTCCTAAAACCAAAAATGCGTGTTTCTCTATTTATAAAGGAGCTTCCAAATGCCAAATATCACGTCTGTAACATCTTCAGTTTTGAGGTATACTTATCATGACAAAAAGGAATAAAACTCCTTTTTCACCGCCCCCGCCCCCAAGTTGATCCCCCCCCCCCAATGTGTGTTCCTTTATTTTTTAAGGAGATTCCAAATACTAATTTTCACTTCTATAACATCTTTAGTTTTTGAGATATAAGTATCCTCATACAAAGAATTCAACTAATTTTTCAATTAATTCCCCCCCTCCCCCTTAAGTGGATTTTCCAAGGACAAAAGATTACGTGTTTCTTTACTTTGAAAGTAAGTTCCAAACACAAATGTCCATGTCTGTAACATATTCAGTTTTTGAGATATAAGTATCCTCATGAAAAGATTTCAACTCCTTTTTCATTCCACCCCTGCCCATTAAGTTGCTCTCCCCCACCCAAAAAATGCATGTTTCTTTATTTTCAAAGGAGATTGCAAACATCAATTTCCACGTCTGTAACCTTCAGTTTTCAGAAATAAGTTCCTCCAGAAAAAGAATTCAATTTTTTTTACATCCTTTCACACTCCCCACTCAAGTGAATTTTCCAAAAAACAAACAGTACTGGTTTCTTTAAAAGAGCTTTCAAATACCAGTTATAACGACTGTAACATCTTCAGTTTTTGAGATATATTTATCCTCGTAAAAGGAATTCATCTCCGTTTTGATCCCCCCGCCCCACTACCAAGTTGATTCCCCCACCAAATGCATGTTTCTTTATTTTTAAAAGAGATTCCATATACCAGTTTTCACGTTTGTAACATCTTTAAATTTTTTGGTATACACATACATTCCCATACAAATAATTCAACCAATTTTTCAATTTTTTCAACCCCCACCCCCCGTTAAGGGTTTATCCTGAAAACCAAAGAATACCTGTTTCCTTACTTTTAAAGGAGATTCCAAATACCAATTTCCACGTCTGCAACATGTTAAGTTTTTGAGATATACTGTAGATACTCTAATTTTTAAAATTCACCCCCTTTTCCAGTTCCCCTTAAGTGGATTTTCCGAAAGAAATATTTATGTTTCTTTACTTTTAAAGGAAATCCCAAATACCAGTTTTCAAATCTGTAATATGTTACGTGTCTGAGATATATTGCAGATATAGTCTTTTTAAAAATTCACCCCATTTGTCACTCCTGTTCACCCCCTATTCATAGGATTATCCAAAAATACAGATACGTGTTTCTTTTTTTTTCAAAGTTGATTCCAAATTTCAATTTTCATGTCTGTAATACCTTCAGTTTTTGAGATATAAGTCTCCTCATAAAAGGTGTTCAACCCCTTTTGCCCCTTTTATTTACCCTCCTTAATGGGAATTTCTGAAAACAAAAAAATACGTATTTCCTTATTTTTAAAGGAGATTCCAAATACCAAATTTTACGTCTGTAAACTTTAAAGTTTTTGAGATATCCGCATTTTAAAAATTCACCCCCCTTTTCATCCCCTTAGTGATGGAATATCCGAAAATCCTCCCTTAGGGAGCAGCTACATGTTAATATGAATGTATTCCCAAAATTTCATTTCCTTATCTCCAGTAGTTTTGGCTCGGTGATGATGAATCAGTCAGGACAAGTTATTTTATATATATATACATAGAGTTGATGAAACATATTTTTATTCTTTCTTGTTCCCATGAGACTCAGTGGCTATGCAGTCTGGGTCACATAGCTGTGGATTTGAACCCCACTATCGGCAGCCTGAAGGTGGTTTTCCATGGTTCCCAATTTCACATCAGACAAATATTTGAGCTGTACCTTAATGAAGGCCTGTCCTATCCAATTGCCACCATAAGACCTATCTGTGTCAGTGTGACATGAAAATGTACCCAAAAATTTTTAAAAACTTGGTGGTAGGCTGTCACTATTGTTTTGAGGGTTTTGAGGGTTTCATAGACTGACTTATTAGAAATAATCTAACAAAGTCATAAAAAAAAATCAATCACTACTGATCTGCATTTAGGGCAGTCGCCCAAGTGGCATATTCCCTATCTGTTGTTTTCCTAGGCTTTTCTTATTTCAAAGAAATTGGAAATTTATTGAACATCTCCCTTGGTAAGTTATTCTAATCTCTAACTCCCCTTCCTATAAACAAATATTTGCCCCAATTTGTCCCCTTGAATTCCAAATTTATCTTCATATTGTGATCTTTCCTACTTTTAAAGTCACCACTCAAACTTATTCATCTACTGATGTCATTCCACGCCATCTTTCCATTAACAGGTCAGAACATACCACTTAGTCGAGCAGCTCATCTCCTTTCTCCCAAGTTTTCCCAGCCCAAACTTTGCAACATTTTTGTAACGCTACTCTTTTGTTGGAAATCACCCAGAACAAATCAAGCTGCTTTTCTTTGGATTCTTCCCAGTTCTTGAATCAAGTAATCCTGGTGAGGGGCCCATACACTGTAACCATACTCTATTTGGGGTCTTACCAGAGACTTATATCCACTAAATGCAGATCACTAGTGATTGACTGATTATTGTAAATTGTTTTTGGTGTTTCAATTTCTCATAGTAATGCCTATAATGCTCTTTTTGTTTCATTTCTTTTATTCCTTTATCATTCATTTTCATCATTTCAATTCTTTCTTTTGCACATTTTTGCCGAATCCTAATCAAATCTTTCTTTCGTATTATTACATTTGTTATTCTATAATAATAATAATGTTATTTGCTTTACGTCCCACTAACTACTCTTTTACGGTTTTTGGAGACGCCGATGTGCTGAAATTTAGTCCTGCAGGAGTTCTTTTGCGAGCCAGTAAATCTACCGACACGAGGCTGACGTATTTGAGCACCTTCAAATACCACCGGACTGAGCCAGGATCGAACCTGCCAAGTTGGGGTCAGAAGGCCAGGGCCTCAACCGTCTGAGCCACTCAGCCCGGCTGTTATTCTATATAAATGACCACGATGTATTCACAATGAATTTTTTTTTTTTTTTGCTAGTTGCTTTACGTCGCACCGACACAGATAGGTCTTATGGCGACGATGGGACAGGGGAGAGCTAGGAGTGGGAAGGAAGCGGCCATGGCCTTAATTAAGGTACAGCCCCAGCATTTGCCTGGTGTGAAAATGGGAAACCACGGAAAACCATTTTCAGGGCTGCCGACAGTGGGGTTCGAACCTACTATCTCCCGAATACTGGATACTGGCCGCACTTAAGCGACTGCAGCTATCGAGCTCGGTTATTCACAATGAAAGCCAACCTCCAACTGAGCGTGCAAGTCAACACATATTTATTTTGCTTTGAAGCGCGATTTCATGAAAACTGTGTTTCAGATTTTTTTTTTGTTTTTGGCAATAGGTAGCCTCCTCTTTTATCTGTCAAATAAGACATTTAACATGCTCTTGGCGATATGTGTGTTCTACCCAAAGACTAAAATCGTCTTAAAATGTTTCTTTCCATGTACCTGTTGTCAAGGAACATTAAGTCTACGTTAAAATGTTCCCAGGAGATGACTTGAAGTAAACAATAAGGTGACTTTACACTCATGTATTATCAGTACAGTGCATATTGGATAGGTGGTGACAGCAGCACATGCAGTGGCTACTTGATGATTGATCAACTATAAAACTACTTCCTCCCTGAGAACACAGTGATATTAACCTATTCACATTGGTTGACAGGTCAGGCCCATCGTATTTTCCATGACCAACAATTAATTCAGATTATGAGTCTTGTCCACTGAGCTGAGGCTGTTACATTTCTGGTTGTAATTTGGTTAGCCTTGCAAGTACTTTGATGTTTAAGTTTTTATGAATATTGTACCTATAGAATGTGGCTGTCCTACCCTCATGTTTGTTACTAGCAGTGATAGGATAAATACAATACAAGTAATTAGGCTGAATTACAGTTACTGAAATATGTTTTACTTAATTACAATTTCAGCTTTTTTTATTGTTTGCTTTACGTCGCACCGACACAGATAGGTCTTATGGCAACGATGGGATAGGAAAGGCCTAGGAGTGGGAAGGAAGTGGCCATGGCCTATGTTCAGGTACAGCCACAGCATTTGCCTGGTGTGAAAATGGGAAATCATGAAAAACCATCTTCAGGGCTGCCGACAGTGGCATTCAAAACCACTAACTCCTGGATGCAACCTCACAGCTGCGCGTCCCTAACTGCATGGCCAAATTGTCTGGTCAATTACTAATTACTTTTTAAACTAGTAATCAATAAAATTACAATTACTTCACAAAATGCTAGTTTTAAGGAAATCACTGACATTTCTTTGTTGCATGAAGCTGGAATGTAACCAAAGTTTGCAAATAAAATTTAATGATTGATAAGGCCTAAAGAACTTAAATGTTTTTAAATATATATATTATTTCATTTTGTGTTTTTCAGCATTGAGAACGTAAGCAGCTATCATCACTAAATGCCAGTGGCTTTACGTCGCACCGACACAGATAGGTCTTATGGCGACGATGGGATAGGAAAGGCCTAGGAGTTGGAAGGAAGCGACTGGGGTCTTAATTAAGGTACAGCCCCAGCATTTGCCTGGTGCGAAAATGGAAACCCATGGAAAACCATCTTCAGGGCTGCCGACAGTGAGGTTCGAACCCACTATCTCCCAGATGCAAGCTCACAGCTGCGCATCCCTAACCGCATGGCCAACTCGCCCAGTCGTCACTAAATGGGACTAAACATTACACCTTGGAAGTTTCAAAATTACTTTTTTCTATAATTTTTTTAGTTAGAGACTTTTAGCATTTCAAATAATTTCTCATTTACTTTACAGAAATAATTGTTTTTTAAAAATCTCATTGTTAAGCCTCAACTTCTTGTGGGTAAAGTACATTTTAGATTTGCCAAAAAGACACTGTACAGGGGCACTTAAAGGAATGTCTATGCTCAATGTTGAGAACATACCCACCGAGCTCGATACCTGCAGTCGCTTAAGTGCGGCCAGTATCCAGTAGATTCACAATGAAGTATTTATTTATTTTCCACCTAGTCGATACAATGTACTTTGTCAATTTTATATTTTTCATCTAAACTGTGTTATGTGGCTGAAGATGTTGATAATATACGAAACATGTACCACTTTTGACCAATAAAAATTGCCTTAGGCAATCATTGTATCGACTAGGTGGAAAATAAATAAATACTTCATTGTGAATCTATTGAAGTGCGATACGGACCATGAAGCTGATTTTACAGTATCCAGTATTCGGGAAACAGTAGGTTCAAACCCCACTGTTGGCAGCCCTGAAGATGGTTTTCTGTGGTTTCCCATTTTCACACCAGGCAAATGCTGGAGCTGTACCTTAATTAAGGCCACGGCCGCTTCCTTCCCATTCCTAGGCCTTTCCTGTCCCATCATCGCCATAAGACCTATCTGTGTCGGCGCAACGTAAAGCAACTAGCTAGAGAACATACCCAACAGTGGTCAATACTGTAGGATAAATTTGATGTTTTTGGAAGTACTGGAGAGATAAGAAAGTATCTTATCCAGCAATGATGGATGATGCTACTGGTTCTGCTTTAGTAGAACTGAAAAAGTGATCGTAATTAATTTTTCCTGTTTTTGTTTCCATGCGATATATATCGATTATTGCAATGCAACAATTATAATTTATTTCAAGAATTGAATTAAGACTAAATATTACATTTTGTAAACAGTAACAAATACTAGTAAAGATTACTAAAAAAGTATTTGTTACAAGTAATTTGGTTACTTTTACTCAGTTTCTTCCCAACTCTGGTTAATGGTTATAATGTTATCTTTTGTTTACTTTTTTAGAGTTCGCAGCAATATTCTCTTAGTTCAGAATTTCTTAACATTTATCAGACCACAACCCAGCAATTTCATTTTGAAAGATTCTGTGGACTAGAGCCAGTAAAAATATGTCTTAAAAGTGAAGTGCTACAAAAGTTATAACTTTACAGCTATAAATAAATAACATTCTTCTTCTTGCGTTCTGGCCTTCTAAGGACCACGTTACAATTTCAATTCTTCCTCCTTAGTTCTTTCCTTTTCTTCCAGTATTCTTTCATTGTTTCACTGTGCTTCTTTTTCCTGTCTTCAGTCCACTTTGTGCCTGTTTTCTTTTCCTTCCTCCCTTGGAATCCTTCCATTTGTAAGACTTTCTTCCTAAAAATCTTTCTTTCCAATAATTATTCTTTTCATATGTTGTTCCTTTCCAGGTCTTTCTTGACTTCTTGAATCCAGGTGGTAGTTGATTTCTTTTCCCAAAGGTACTTGAAGATTCGTTTAGTTAGTCTATTGTCACACATTCTGTAAATGTGTCCAAGAAATAGCAATCTCCTTTTTCTTACTGTTTCTGATATGTTTTCTATGTTCTGGAAAATTTCATTGTTACTTCTTAATTTCCAAAACGCTGCAATTCTTAGAGGACCTAATATTTTCCTTATAATTCTTCTTTCTAATATTTCTAATTTATCGAGCTTGTAGTTCATTCGCTGGCATAACGGCATTCTGGTTTCACTACTATGTTGTAGTGCTTTATTTTAAGTTTTCTTGATAAGCACTTTTTGCTATAAGTATTCTTAGTTATACTGTAAGCTCTTTCCATCTTTTGTATCCTCTCCTCTATAGCAGATTTTCCTAAACCATTTTCTTGAATTGTCTCACCCAAATATTTGAATTTCTTTACCTTTTCTACTTGACCAATATCCGTTAATAAAAACTTTGGGGCACTTTTTATATTCGTCAAAAATTTTGTTTTCTCGGCAGAGATTCTCAAGCCTGTCATGTTGGCTGTCTTTCCAAGGAGATTGACTTGCATTGCTGCATCTGTAAGGCTTTCTGAAAGTATGGCAAAGTCATCTGCAAATGCTAGGCAATTTATTGCAACACCTTTGTTCTTCTTCCCCAGCATGAGTGGCAATATTTTGGATTCTTTCAGTTTTTCAATCCAAATTCTTACAATTTTCTCCATGACACAATTGAAAAGGAGTGGAGATAGACCTGACACCTGCATTTATTTTGAAAGGTCGAGATATTTCACCCATAAATTTTACTTTTGAGATAGTGTCTGTAAGTATTTCATGAATTAGGTTTGCCAATTTAGTTTTAACTCCAAATTCCCAGATTACTTTATCTAGGGTTTCCCTATCAACAGGGTCAAAAGCTTTTCTTTTTTTTTTTTTTTTTTTTACCAATCAATCAGTAAAGTCTTTTCTCAGAATAGAGGTACTTTTTTGGATGTTCATTTTTAATATTTAACCATTGTCTTGGAGTATACAGTAATTATTTACTGGAAAACATAGTACCAGATGGTTAGGTTTATATATTTTTTATTTACAAGACTCCCACAAGTATTGGGACTCTCCTGATGGACAGAGTATACCGAACCATCCTAGATACATGAAAACTGACAAGGTAAGAGCAACTAAAAGAATAAAATATCTCTGAGATGGATAGTCACTTACCATTTCCATCTGCTGGGCTGGTGTAGAAACTCAACTGTAGTGTTAACATTCACACCAAGTAATAATTAAAAGTTTAAATGTCCATACAATATAATTAACCTTGCCTCAAATTTACAAAGAGTTTCACCTTTACACAATCACATTACTCAATAAACCACTGCACAAAACACTAAATATCTTATGAACATTCAATAGTTTCTTGTATAGTAAGAAAAAATTAGAAATGACATTTTAGTGAAATTTTTGCTGTTATCTCCTTTCCATCAGTTCACTCATTCTTGGGTGGAGTGAAGTGACAGCCTAACATAGTCAGCTCTGAAGTTCCAAATGATTCCTTTGTTTTTGTTTTTAACACAGCCATTGCTGAAAAGGTAGATTTACATAGATACTCGGAGAAACAAAGAAGATATTTCTCTGCCTTATCACGCAGTTTTGGATATTTTGTTCCACCTTTTATCCAAAATTTGCACTGATTGGTTGACCTAAAAGTGTACTCCAGCTCCTTGTCTGATGATAATACAGCAAGCTGCATGGCCTCTTGACAGGCAAGTGATAATGAAATGCCATGTGGCCTCCGGAGAGGCCTGGTGTAGGTCTTTTGATTCAACGCCCGTAGGCGACCTGCACGTCATGATGAGGATGAAATGATGATGAAGACGACACATACACCCAGTCCCTGTCCCAGCGAAATTAAACTAATTATGGTTAAAATTCCTGACCCTGCCGGGAATCGAACCTGGGGCCCCTGTGACCAAAGGCCAGCATGTTAACCATTTAGCCATGGAGTCAAACATAGACAAGGGATGATCCTTCGTGTTCAACAAATGGGTTAACAATCAGCGTATTGTGTTTCCCTGGGTCAAAATGCCATGGATAATACTTTTTAAAAGATAAATACATTCCATTCAAATGAGCTATGGTAATGCCTGAAAGTGGCTTCTGTGATGAATCGTTAACTCTCCCAATATAAGCTGAATATGACTTTTTTTTTTTTACAATTAGCTTTACATCACACCGACAGAGATAGGTCTTATGGTAGAGGAAGGGGCTAGGAGTGGGAAGGAAGTGGCCATGACCTTAATTAAGGTACAGCCCCAGCATTTGCCTGGTGTGAAAATGGGAAACTACAGAAAACCATTTTCAGGGCTGCCAACATTGGGGTTCAAACCCACTATGTCCCGAACGCAAGCTCACAGCTGTGCACGCCTAACCGCACGGCCAACTTGCTTGGTGAATATGACTCAACCATTTCATACCTTACTTCTAAAATCATATCTATCCAGAGTTTGAATTTCTTTTTAAGTGCTTCCACCATGTTTCATGTTCTGAACACTGTTATGTGTGGACCTTGAAGTTCTAAATTAAACACATTTACACAAGGAAATATGTCGCTGAATTGAGTGAGTTTGACTACCTACTCTGTGTCCCGGAAATGTAGTGACAGCCCTCTATCCTTACTAATCAAAAGTAGTTCAACTTCCTGTCATAATTCATACATACTCTTGAGAATTTTCCCTGAAGACAGTCAGTGAATTTTCACATGGAAGAGAAGTTGCTGATAGCCAGAAACCATTTCATTATGCAAGGCTTTTAACAGTCAGGAAGCACACACTTTTTTCTTTTCAGTGGTGGGTCGAGTTTGAAAATGTTGCTTAAATTCAACATGCATGGAGACGTTTGTTTAAAGCACTAGTTTTTATGTAACTGACAGTTTTAACGGACTGAGTAAGGATGTCATTCAACTCTGCCATTTTTCCAGAGATCAGATTTTTTTTTTTGCTAGTGGCTTTACGTCACACCGACACAGATAGGTCTTATGGCAATAATGGGATAGGAAAGGCCTAGGAGTTGGAAGGAAGCAGCCGTGGCCTTAATTAAGGTATAGCTCCGGCATTTGCCTGGTGTGAAAATGGGAAACCATGGAAAACCATTATCAGGGCTGCCGACAGTGGGATTCGAACCCACTATCTCCCGGATGCAAGCTCACAGATCAGATTTTGCCTATGCATAAAACAATGCATCACCATATGAGATCATCTCCCACACTGTCTTAATTTTGGTAGTCACATCTGAATGTCTGCCACTACGACAGGCTGCACCATCAGTACATATTCCTATGCAGATACCCATTTTCAATGCAGTCATTTAAAACTTTGAAGATTTCAGAGCTAATAGTGCCTGTGCGTAATTCAGACATGTCAAATACATCTTCTTTCATGTCATCATCATCATCATCATAGTCAACATAACACACATAAATGAATAAAATGCTATTGTTCTGAATATTTGACTCATCCAACTGCAATGCAAACTATTTAGATTTCTTAATCTTTTCTATAAGTTGGTTAAATTAAAGTATAAGATTTCCATCTATTCAATACTACTACTACTTATAGATTATTTAATTAGCATTATATTTAAAAGTGTATATGTTTTGGCTCAATTGAGCCATCGTCAGCACTGGAAAGACATGAAAACGGATATTATTTATTGAATGAAATATCTTATGACAATATGATTTGGTATACTTAAAATATACGGTATGCCCATTAGGTCTCTTGTGAGGTAACTGAATGTAAACGATGTATTATAGACAGTTCCGATAATATATGGTGAAATGACATTAAACTTTTATAAACATTGTTGGCTCCATCTACCAAAATCTTTTTGTTTAAAAAGTAGAATTTTGATGTAGTATTGATATTATCTTGTATGTAGTCAATATGGGATTGAAATGATATCTAAAAGTTATTCTTCATAGTATTAGGAGATGTCAGGGACTAGACCTCATCATATTTATGTAAATAGGCCTCATGGGCCAATAGAGCTCCACACATGTTCTATCATACTCCTGCATCAAGGAAGACATGCGTCTTGCAGGCATCACTGAAGCTGACGCTCTTGACCACAGGAAGTGGAGGTGGCATGTTTAAAAGCGTACCCTGCACAAATGCAGAACTAAACGCTAATAAAGAAGAAGAAAATTAGGTACAATAATGAACTGATCCACCACTGGTCTAACTGCTAAAATTGACAGTCAGCAGAGTTCCATCAACTTCTTCTTCGATCGTTCCAATGGAGCTCCATGAAACCACTCAATCCTGGGCATGGGTCATCCAAAAGTGTCCCAGCATTATGGAGCCTCCAAAAATTGGGTTACCTGTTGGTTCTTGTTCTTCTATTCATCAACTAACAATCTAACAGCATTCAGAGGTTAGTGAGATCTCTTGGGAAAATACAATATTGGTACATTGGAGAGACTTTTCAACTTCAAATGAGGTTTCATAGTGACTAAAACCATCTCCGTATTATTATTATTCTTCTTCTTTCAGGAGGTACAGTATTGAAAGTATTTCAACCAGCCCTACTTATCTGTAGGATATTCCATATCCATCACCACGGGATGCACCTTAAACAGGCTAAAGTGTAACATTATACTACTAGCAAAAATTTGAAGGAAGGAATATTGAACATTTGTACATAATTTATGTGCATATGGCCCTGAGGTTCACTCAGCCTACACCAAAAATGAGTACCAGGTTAAATTCTGGGGGCAAAGGCGGCCGGCGTAGAGCTAACCACTCTACCCCATCACGTACCGCGGTTAACAATGGTGGAAGCCTTTACCTTCCACTCCTCCAAGGGCCTTCATGGCCTGTACGGAGATGACTTTGCTTTGCTTTGCTTTGCTTTGCTTTGTACATAATTTATACTAACATACCTTCATTTTCTTGTCCTTCTATTCATCAACTACCAATCTATTCAGTACTAATGGCAGAGATTATTGAAATATCTTGGGAAAATACAATATTGGTACATCCAAGAGACTTTTCAACTTCAATTGAGGTTCCATACTAAATAAAACCATCTCTGTATTCTTATTCTTTCAGGAAGCTGAAACAGTAGTACCTCCAAACTCCATCACAAACAGCAACAGATGGAGAAGACACTCGTAAGTATTATTTTATTTATGGTTCACTGAATTATCCAAAATGATTTGATTAACATTTTGGAATGGATGAGAAGCCATTCAATAACTTTTATAAAGATCAGTATAAACATGGAAAACTAATTGTGGATTTTAAGTATAGTTGGCCTCCTTAAACTTTTAAGGGTAAGGCCACACAGAAAGCGTTTTAAAGCAGCAGCATTAACAAGTGGTCCTGAGCAGTTGAGCCTGTAGAATCAAGCCAGCGGTTGAACATGGGCATGGCCAGACAGAGAACAGAAATGGCTCTGCTGCTCACATGCTTACTGCCCAACGCCGCTTCAAGTTAGATCAGTTTGTTTCTTGCTGCTCAGCTGTAAGCATGTTGTCTCAAGCTCACCATATCTTTTGGAACAGAGGAATAATTCCATCAGTTTTTAAATGGCCGGTATTGTATCTCACAGATATTTTAAAAACAGGAACGTTACCTGATATTCATAACAATGGACAATAACAATGTATTTTCTACCTTTATAAGAAACTATGCTTTTTTTTCATATAATAAAAAATGCAATAATTTTTGTAGTGACATAATGTTATTTGCTTATGGACTTAGTTTCCTCTATTAATGATTTAATGTTTGATTTCCTTACTTCCATATCCATTTACTAACTTTATACAAAACTATGCTTCTTTAATGATGTTAAAAATCTAATATCTGTATTTTATTATTTTATATGAAACTGTGCTTCTTTCAGTTAATCAATAAAATACAACAGAACTAGTGTTGATATTTTACTAACTTACCTGAAGATAACAACAAACCTCCCCTATACCATGATGCTTTTTCTGTAATTTAGTTCCATTCTCTGCAACCTGGGTTTCAGTTTATGTAATAATTTATCAAAATGTCTCTACAGATATTCGCAAGTATTCAAAAAATTGTTCACTGCAGTTGTGTAATTCATTATACAAGTTATTAAACTCACCGAGTTCTTTCTGTCATAAATTATTTTCACGTGTCCGCTGACAATCAGATCAATCTACACTGGAGAAACCTTGTTTAGCAATAATATCTTGTAAATTGTGATACCAATTGCAGCATGTAGTCCATACAATACTGTTTCAATACTGCTTTCTGTCTGGCCAACATACCAGTACAGCTCAGTGCTGCTTTCCTGCTTGCTCTCGCTTGTTACTGCCCCAAGCTTAAACGTGCTTTCTGTGTGGCCTTAGCCTTCAGCTGAAAATGACCAGTTTTTTCGAACAGTTCAAATCAAAGAGTCATCATTCTAAAGGAAACTTTCTTCAGCTCATCCTAGTTATTGCTGGCACCTCCTAGGCTAATTTTTGTTTATGGCCAGATGTCCTTCCTGATGTCACATAATTTTTGAGGTAAAAATCTCAACCCTCAGAACAACTAGGATTCGAATCTCAGTCTTCCAAGTGAAAAGCCACCAGCTAAGCCACTGAGCTTATGAATGAGGTATTGTAGACGTGATCATAAGCTTCTGGGCTTTTGCCATGTCAGAAAACAAGGTGAAATACTTTACATTTTGCAGAGAATTTTGCTCTGCACCTTCAAAAGAAAATCTCATCTCTTCACAATCAAGACTTCTCTAATAATGAAGATTCAAATTTAAGAATGCTTTACATTGGTCTACAAGGACTGTTTGAAAAGTTCTCGAAATCACCGCTAGATGTCAGTGCTAGAGCAACGAGGTTCCCGCGCAATAATCACACATCCTTTGTGAGTGAACACGTGGTGCGTCAGTGCTCTATCTGCAGGAGTGTGGTAGTGACGACTCTTTGTTGTTGTTCCCGCGTAGTGATTTGTGACAATGGAAAAAACTGAGATTTGAGCAGTGATTAAATACTTTGTAAAGAAAGGTATGAAAGGACAGGAAATTCATGCCGACTTTCAGAACACACTGGGGGACTCTGCTCCTTCATTTTCAACTGTTGCCAAGTGGACCAGCGAGTTTAAATTTGGTCGGGAGAGCTTGGATGATGATCCGCATAGTGGATGGCCAAAAAGTGTTACGACCCCAGAATTTATCGCAAAAGTGCATAAAATGGTCATGGAGGATCGTCGACTGAAAGTGCGGGAGATTGCTGAAGCTGTAGGGATGTCTTTTGAATGGGTATATTATATTTTAACCGAAGAATTGAGTATGAAAAAATTATCCGCAAGATGGGTGCCGCGGCTCTTGACAGATTGACCAGATTGGAAATGTCTGAACAAAGTCTGGCCCGTTTTCAGTGCAACCAACAAGATTTTTTGTGCCTGTTTGTGACTACAGATGAAACTTGGGTCCACTACTAAACCCCAGAGACAAAACAGCAGTCAAAGCAGTGGAAACATGCTGATTCACCACCACCAAAGAAAGCAAAGGCAGTGCGTTCGGCCGGAAAGGTCATGGCCTCAGTTTTCTGGGATGCAAAAGGCATTCTGCTGATAGATTATCTTCCTACTGGCCAAACAATTATGGGGCAATAATATGCAAACCTGTTAGACCAACTACAGGAAAAGATACACGGAACAAGGCCTGATTTGGCAAGGAAAAAGGTCATCTTTCATCAGGACAACGCTCCGCTGCACCCAAGTGTTATTGCCATGGCAAAACTTCATGAACTGGGGTACGAATTATTGCCACATCTACCTTATTCACCTGAGTTTGCACCATCAGACTTTCATCTATTCCCCAAGCTGAACATTTTCCTCGGTGGACAGAGATTTTTTACAAGGGAAGAACTGACAGCCAAATTGGAGAGGTATTTTGCAGGCCTGGAGGAATCTCATTTTCGAGATGGGATCAAGGCATTGGAACATCGCTGGATCAAATTCATTAGTCTACAGGGAGACTACGTTGAAAAATAAAAGCAGTTCCACCAAGGTAAGATACTTAATTCTAGTACATTCTGGGAACTTTTCAAACCACCTACATATAGTAAGTAGTACTCTCATTCTTCATTAGATGGCTCAGCATTTGCTAGCCTTCTGAGTGGGAGGTGATAGGTCCAATTAAGATGGTCCTTGTTCCATAGTACGTGCGTGCAAAGTAAACAGAAGGTCATCAGTCAAATCAGGGATGAATGTGGTAGAAGAAATAATAAAAATAAAATAAAGTGCAAGGAAAGACTGACAGGATAGAATCATAGAATAGAACTGAAGATGGATGGAAAAGTGTGTAGCAGGAAAAAAAATGAGAAAAAATTAGTGTGCGTCAGGCGGGGCATGGGGGGAAGAGGGAGGGTGGAGAGGGGGAAGAAGGAAGTACTCCAACAAGATTGAAGACATAGTAGTAAAAAGAAGTAAGAATAATACAGTAACAGGTGAGAAGGTACTAGAATAAGGCCTTTGGGAAAGGAAGTAGTCAGAGCGGAAACAAAAGTGTTTAACAACCAGTTTATCATCTGTAATTCATATTTACACAACTCAGCAACAAAATTTACACACTTTACAAACTTTTCAAGAAGTAAAAATAGGTCTGAAGACAAGTAAGTAAAAGTTCAATAAAGTTGCCAAAAGAAAATTCCTCAACCAGAGCATACTTTGACTGATTACAAATAACAAAGTTAATTCTGAAAATACTGTTCAAACATAGTTGATGTTCTATCAAACATATTTTCACCTCTCTTATATAAATCATACAGAAAATAAAGAATGTAAAGTACATACAGTTCCAAGCAAGAACAAAGTTAAAATAATAATGACATACTGGCGATCAGAGCAAGGGTGCAAACTGAGTGAGCATGGCACACATACACAGAGATCACAAACACTTACCCATTTACATCCCATTCACTGCCACAATCATCAACCTTTCACTCAACATAAACTCAAGACTCACTCTCCAATGCTCGCAGCCCAGCAGCCTTGGGTTCGAAAAGAACCTTAAACGAGACAAGTAAGTTGTCCGAGATATAAAGGGAAAGTGAGGTAGAGACACTGGATGCAGCCAGCCACCAAGACTACATTTGAGAAGGGAAGGGGAAGGAACAGGAGGTGTACAACCAATACCGAAACAGAAAAAATAGCAACCAATAATATTACACAATACATTTTCAAATAATTATTCTGATGCACTTCAGGTGACTGTTTAGCGTCTTTGAGATACAGTAAATAGTCAAAAGGTTATGTCTTGCGATGTGATGTTTTGAAATATTAACAGTCACGGACACAGGTGTATACAGGTAATGAAAGTATGGCCCATAGCACATAGCCTAGTGATGAGGTGAGTACGAATTTGGAAAACACCGAAACAATAGTCAAATCAGGGAAGAGAACTACCTACATAAATCATTAATGGCTAGCAAACACATACTGCTTAATTGATAGCCAGTGTCCCTGTTGAAATTGTTAGGATTTTAAGTATTTCCACATTTTCCTGTATAATCCTAGATCTATAGTGTTTAGTGTGGGTGAGAGCTCGAACATCTTGGAAACACAACATCATGATGGAGCATGCTCAGCTATTGCTGACTTGTCTGGCTGGTTGAAAGTAGTTAATTATCAATATGGACCAATAAAATGAAATTAATTTCATATAATACCAACAGACTGGCATGTTTAGGAAATGTATACTTGGCCGCAAGTACAGGGAATTTTGTATACCTCAGGATGTAACAGTCCTTGCTCTTACCTAAACTGTGTGCAGTTTTAATGACAGTGCCAAACACGGATTTTATACTGCGCTTTTGGAGGACCTTGGCAATTCGATCTGTGGTATTGTGGATGAAAGGAAGGTAGGCAGTTCCCTTCACTTCTTCATTCTATGAGTTTTGCTTCGTCATCCCTCTGGGATATAGGTCTCTTTTAAACAGAGGCGAGAGAAGAGCTCTGAGAGATGATTCCAAACAGATCATTCACTCAGCTGATAAGGATAATGCGACGGTGGTAATGGACACTCACAAGTATAAGAACAAGATCTTGGCTATGTTTTCAGAGTCTGTTAACAGACTGAGCTCACGAAAACTCAAGTTTACAAGCATTATGGCACAACAGAAACAAATTATTAATTCTTGATATTGTTGTCATGAATGCTTTCACGGTCCGTACTTAAAGACATGATACTGTATAGGCTGATGATGATGATGATGATGATGATGATGATGATGATGATGATGATGATGATTATTATTATTATTATTATTATTATTATTATTATTATTATTATTATTATTATTATTATTATTATTATTATTATTATTATTATTATATATAATTTGCTGGGGCCATCAAGAACCATGTTAAGTCTTGTTGCATTTGACACTGAACTTGGCCTTCTTTAGAGCCCAAATTTCCCTCATTCTTTGTGAGTGGGCCTGCTTACGCTCCTCTGTCCAAGGGGCACCTGTCTTCTCTTCTGTTGCTCGTCTCGGTTTAGCCCGTTCGTCAATATTTTCTTGCGGAAGAGATCTCTGTTAAGGGCATCTTCAGCTGAGATATGTAGCATTTGCAGGTCTTCTTTGGTATTTCTAAACCAAGGAATTGTGGTTTTGGGGTTGAATCAAAAAAGTGAAAGATTTCTTTAGTTAACTTTCTTCCATCCATTCTTTTCAGATGACTATAAAATCGTGCCCATCTTTTTCTGATTGTGTCGGTAATTTTCTCTATTTTGCTGTAGACTTCCTCGTTGGATCTCTTTTGATGGATTCCATTTCTGTATTTTGATCCCAAGATTCCTCTCACAATTTTGCATTCTTTTTTTCTCCAGTTCTTCGAGGAGTCCTTTGTTGGCATTTAGAGACAGGGTTTCGGCTGCATACTGAATTACTGGCTTCAGAACTGTTTCATAGTGACGTATCTTGGTGTTTTGGGACAGGCATTTTTTGTTGTAGATTGTGCAGGATGTTTGGTAGGCTATTTCCAGTTTGCGTACTCGCTCCTGAAGTGCTTCTTTGTCCAATCCATTTTTCATGATGATCTCACCCAGGTATTTGAATTTATCTACTTGGGTGATGTCCCCGTATTTTGTATGGAGTTTTGGTGGAGCCTCTTTGATGTTAGTCATTACTTCTGTTTTCTCAAACAATATCTGCAGACCAGTTTGTTCGGCAATTTCCTTTAAATTTTCAACTTGAGCTCTAGCGGTTTCTATGTTGTTTGAGAGAACAGCAATATCATCGGCAAATGCTAAGCAGTCTGTTGTGATCCCCTTGGATTTGGTTCCTATTCTTAATGGACTGTAGTTGGTTTCCTGTAATCTCACCCGCCAGGTTCTGATGATCTTTTCAAGAACACAGTTGAAGAGTATCGCGGATAGCCCATCACCTTGTCGGACTCCTGTTTTGATGTCAAAGGAATGCGAGACACATCCATGGAACTTCACCTTGGATTCTGTATCAGTTAGGGTGGCTCTAATTAATGCTAGCAGTTTCAAATCAACTCCAAATTCATTTAAGATGTTTAGCAGGACTTCCCGGTCAATGGAGTTGTACACTTTCTTGAAGTCCACAAAGACGGATACATACTGCTTGGACCTTAGTGTACAATATCTGATGATCGTTTTGAGATTTGGTTCTGTTTGGCTGTTGAGCGACCTTTTCTGAACCCTCCTTGGTATTCACCTATTTGATGTTCGACTTGTGCTTCCAAACGCTCCAGGATGGCAAGTGATAGAATTTTGTAAGTCACGGGTAGCAAAGATATTCCTCTGTAGTTGTTGATGTTCTTCATGCTGCCTTTTTTGTGTAACGGATGAATCAAAGCTATCTTCCAATCTCTGGGTAGGGTCTCCTTGTTCCAAATTTCTTCTATTTGCTTTTGCAAGATATCAAGCGATTCCTCTGGGGCATATTTCCATAGTTCTGCTACTACTGAGTCTTCCCCTTGTGCTTTGTTATTTTTGAGACGGGCAGTGTGGCACTTGATTTCATCTCTGTCGGGTGGTCTGGAATTTGGGTACCTGAGTAAGGGTTCCTTGGTCTCAATGGGGCTTTGTGGTTTAGAGCAATTAAGTAAATTCTTGAAGTAGTTTGCCAGAATGCTGCAATTTTCTTCATTTGACGTCGCCAGTGTGCCGTCCTTTCTCTCAAAGCATAGAGATGGTGGTATATAGCCAGGGAGTTTGCGTTTGAAGGCTCTGTAGTACTCTCTGCTTTCATTCTTCCTAAAGTTTTGTTCTATCTTTTCAATGAGAGATTTTTCGTATTTACGTTTCTCAGTTCTGAACACCCTAGCTGCTTGGGCACGTTGGGTTTTGTAGGTTTCCCAATCATTTTCTGATTTCGTAGAGTAGTACTGTTTCCACACATTGAGTCTTTCTTTGAGGACTGATTCGCAGGTACCATTCCACCAGACATGCTTTTTGCTTCTCTTGATTTCTGCAACGTCTTTGGCGGCCTCAACAAGGAGACTTTTGGTGTTGTTAAAGTCACAGTCATTTGGTCTAGCCTTGTCCTGGAACTCCTTGACCCTTTGCCAAAGTTTATCATTGTCGAAGCGTGTGATCTGTTTGGTTATCTTCCTTGTGTTTGCGGGAATTGGTTTCAATTTGATAAGAGACATATAGTGATCTGAGGCCATACTGATGCCTTTCTTTACCTTGACATTCATAATCTCAGGGCTGTTTCTCCTGGAGATTGCAACATGATCTATTTGAAACACTCCGAGAGTTTGGATGGAAGAACGCCAAGTCATTTGCTCCGACTCGTCTCTTGCATGATGTCGAGTCTCCCCCAGAATCCGAACGAGACTTGTGCGCTGTGGCGTTCACGACGAGGGATTTATCCAAAGATTTACCCCCTGGGGTATGTTTCTTGAAACGTGCCATCATGCTTCTTGACTTTACTTTGCTTTGGACGGGTACCCATCCTTTTACAACTAGGATTGTTAGCCCAAGATATTTTCATGCTTCTGGTCATTTACCAGTCTTTGCCGTAACCCTGGCAAGGGACCAGTTTTTTCTTTCACGGTGGTATTTTTTTTCCCTACTACCCTCTGACTATGCTGGTGGCAGAGCCAGCGAGCTTCCCCAATTCCAATGGGACACGCCCGATGGAGGTAACGGGTAAATCTCCACACGGGATTATTATTATTATTATTATTATTATTATTATTATTATTATTATTATTATTATTATTATTATTATTATTTATGCAATGATGATTTATTATATATTTGGAAATATAGAAATTGGAATGGATGGTATTATTAGCTTTTGTACACGACTCCACTTGCATGGAAATAATGATTCTGTCTCACCATTATTTTAAAACAAAGATTTGCCAACTTATTTGGCTCACATAGGCAAAGACTTACACAGATGTTGAGGTCTTCTTTATACAACTGTTGTCTTACATTTCTGTAGAATTTTTTATGCCAGATAAACCTTACACACACACAGTTTAAGGATATCTTTGAATGGTTTAAGCATTGTACTTGGAATAGACATTCAACTTATTAGGTCATGTTGAGTACTTATAGTACAAGCTGAGGAGATGTTAAGTACAGAACAAAAGTGACCAACCAGATTCTGATTTCAACCAAACCCAGAACCTTTGGATTTTTCATCTGATGCTCTTCCAATTGATCTATGATGGCCCTGGTCATTCTTGTTTGTTTGTTTGTTTGTTTGTTTACACAAGAAGAGGCGAGACATTGAATAACAAATACTAACAATGCTCTTTATAGCCTGAACAACCTATTCAATGTATATAACTTAATAAACTTCATGTTAAATTCCATATAGGCATTGATCAGTTTATAACCGTGATTTGTATTGAAAAGGTAGTTTTAATACATCTCTTAAAAAGTGAACAACCTATTCAAGTTGGATCTGATATCACAAAGAAATACGATCCACTTATACATGATATTAGCACAGATGGTACTTATGTATGGTTGTGAAACATGGGTGAATCCACCAACAACTGAGGAGAGAATTTGTGTCTTTGAGAGGAAGGTACTTAGGAAGATCTATGGATGCATTCACAACATTGTTGAAGGAAGATCGGAACAAAGACCAAAAGAGGACCTACCTGTACTAACAATTTGGAAAGGCAGATATCAGTAGGACAAGGGCCGCTTCACACTAGGCGACAGGAATCGGCGACCAGAATCGGCTACAGAGTAGCTCAGGTGAATTCCATGTCGCCATGCGGTAGCCGGCCACGCTACTTAGCCGCCTTCCCCGGCCTAGTGACAGTTTTATAATGAGTTCTCAGGCAGAGGAGTGTCTCTTTCTGTTCTTATTATTGTTGAAAAGAAAGTATGAAAGCTTCATAGGTTTCATTCACAATCTATAATGAAAGATCATTTGGAAAAAGGACTTTTCTATAAACTATCCCATGATTTATGTGATGATGGTACCAAGTTTTTTTTATAGTTACCGGTACTTCACTTTTCTCTGTAGACTTCTGAGAAGAAGGTAATATAGTTGTTCGTACAGCCTCATTTTGAAAATTGTTGACTGATTCCCTTCATTTTAAAAGTAAAATCAAGAACGCTCGCAACAAGGTGCCTTAAATACTGTTCTCTCCACAACTTAATTAATAATAAAAAATTTCCTGCCTGCCCTGGTATTGGCCAAATCTTCTCCATTATCTTTCAATTCTGCCTGACTTTTTCCCATTCAGTTGAGGTCGGCATCTGACCCAATTTTACGGAGCGATGTATTTACTATTGCGTGTGGTGTGTATAGACGAACAAAAGTACCCAGTCCCCGAGGCAGTGGCATTAACCATACGAGATTAAAATCCCCGACCGAGCAAACGGCCGCGCGGTTTGATCCACAGAGCTATCATATTACGTTCGGAAGATAGCGAGTTCAAACTCCACTATAGGCTGTCCTGAAGAAGATTATCCGTGGTTTCACATTTTCATACCAGGCAAGTGCTAGGGCTGTACTTTAATTCAGGGTACAGTTGCTTCCTTCCCACTCGTATCCCTTTCCTGTACCCTCGTCGCCATTTGACATATTTGTCAGTGCTACCTAAAGCAAGTAGTAAAAAAAAAATCCCTGACTCACTCGAGAATAGAACCCAGGACCCTCTGGACCGAAGAACGCTGTGCTGAGCATACAGCCAAACAAGTCGGACAGCAAAATCTCAATTATATTGAACATTTTATAAAAGTGTTGTCGCTTATATTAGTAATATTTTAATTACAAAGCTTGTTCCTTTCCTGGGATGTTCTTTCTTTAAAGTCACTGAAAAACTGTGGCATTACTTCATACCATGTATTTCTCTTCTCAACTTCATTACTATAGCCTATTCTTCACAGTTTAAGTTCCAGATGGACGCTGCTCAGTTTATATAATTAAATCATTCACACTGAACGTAATATATTTATTTAGTGCAGTTTGTAATATTCTGAAACGGAATACACAACGGGAAGGAACTTGAAATGCACAATGACACTGAAGGGTGTTTTGAATGGAACACAGAGGATGAGTAGCTGAGCTACACAGTCGCTTAGTGTGAAGACTCCAATACAAAACAATGGTTCACCAGCTGTCGCCAGCCGGGGTTGTGCAATCTGCCTCGGCGACCGGTAGCGGGACTGAGCTACTGCAAGGTCAGTCGCCGGGCTTCTTTCTGTTGCTCGGCTACTGAGTCGCCCAGTGTGAAGAGCTCCATTTAAAACAATGTTTCACAAGCACGGGCGGCTGGTCGCCGATTCCTGTCGCTGATTCCAGTCGCCTAGTGTGAAGCGGCCCTAATAGGAAGGATGAGACTGCAGTGGCTCGAACATGTCATCTGTATAGAACGATCTCTCCCATATTGAGCACTTTACTCTCAGCCAAGAGGTCGCTCAAGAATGCAGTGGAAAGATTGCGTGATGGCAGCTTTGCAACAAATGGAACCGACAGCTATGGAGGAAAATGAGAGAAGCAGACATCGACGGGCCAAAATCTGCACTTTATAGCTGTGACGTTGTTACCTCTCATGTGATTGACAATATTTTTGTAACATGGTTTATAAACGTGTGTTTTTTTGTTTGGTCTTCTGTTGTGGATCTTAATGGCCCATAAAGCAATAAATTATCATTTATTTATTTACAACAGGGTAGCACACTACAGAAACAGTTAACATACAATGATGTATTACAGGATAGAAGCCATCTTAGTTACGACCGCCCGCCCGACCGACCGACCGTGATCTGCATTTAGGGCTGTTGAAATCTCCTGTTACAATCATATTCCTTTCCATGTCGATACACACATAGCTGATTATCTTATCAAATAATTCTGAATCGGCGTCAGCACTACCCTTTCCCAGTCTGTACACTCCAAAGACATCAAGTTGCCTATTATCTTTAGAAAAGAGCCTTATGACTAGAATTTCATGTTTGTCATCTTTAACATTTTTGTGGCTTACAAATTCTTCTTTCACCAGAATGAATACTTCCCCTCCTACCATTTCTATCCTATCTCAATGATAAACACTCCAGTTCCGTAAGATTATTTCTGCATCCATTATATCCTTTCTCAGCGATGATTCAACTCCTACTACAATATCTGGTAAGTATACATCTACCTAGGTATTAAATTCCTTAATTATATTCCTTCCTTTACAATACTTCTACAGTTCAACAATAACATTTTGATGTCATCCCTACTTGACTTCCAGATTTCCCTGTTCCTCATCTTCCTTCTGTTGCTCTACCTGCAGTGACTCGTACCGATTTCTCACAGACAGCCCTTAGCCTGCATTCTCCTTTCCCTTAGAACATTCGACCACCTGTCTTCTACAATTCCCCCTTTCCTTCCTATCCCTCTTTTATACCTATTGTATCGTGTACATTGTTTGAGGGAAGCCTACTTTCCTTGGTGTCTTCTGAGAGAATCCTAATTATCTCCCTCAAACTCTCCAACTCCTCCCTTCAAACCCCATAATGCCTAGCCATACCCACAGTTCCTACACTTTCACTCCTTAGCCACTCCTTAGCCATTCTTTACGGAAAAAATTAAAAGAAAAGGAAAAATACTTATTTTGTGCAAAAAAAAAAAAATGAAAGGAAAGAAATGTTGTCTAGGATAGTACACAAAGATCACATGACAATAAGGTAATTAATATACTACTACACTACAATACTAATTAGTTGTACTATATTTTTATCCTACAACACCCTAACAGGATAAAAACTGCCATTAATTACTGAATACCGGTACTGAAAAGAATACACAAGAATTACACAATTCTAAACTGTAATTAAACCTATCTTAATTACAACAACAGAATTCTAGTTAGACAGTTTCTACAGATACTTCTACTCATCATCATCATCATTTCCCTTCAACCAGCTGTAGCCGGGTAGGGGAAAATATGGTTCCTCTCCACTTTCTTCGGTTTTTCCACCACTCCTCCTCCAACACTGTGTGCCAGTCCAGGTTTCTTTCTATAATACTGTGTTGGATTGTGACCTTCCATCTCAATCGTGGTTGTCCACGGCCTCTCCTTCCTTGGATTTGCATTTCCATCGCCTTTTTTGGCATTCTTTCGTCGCTCATTCGCTTTATGTGCCCAAACCATCTTAGTCGGCTCTTCTCTATTCTATCATTCATTTTTTCCACTCCAATTTCTTCCCGGATTTTCTCATTCCTTATTTTGTCTCTTCTACTCTTCTGTATCATACTCCTCAAGAACTTCATTTCAGCTGCCTGTATTCGACTCTCATCCTTCTTTGTCATTGTCCAAGTTTCTGCTCCGTAAGTTGTTATGGGTATGTAATACATCTTGTACATAGTATCCCTTGTTTCCGTTGGCACATCTTTGTCCCATTACATGTTTCTTACACTATGATAGAAACAACTTCCAGCTTGAATACTCTTAATAATCTCAGCATCCAGTCGAGCATTCTCCATTAATTCATTCCCCAGGCATTTGAACATTTTCCACTACGCCAAGGGGCTTGTCTGCAAGTCTAATCCGACTTTTCCCTTCTTTCTCCCCTCTAGTCATAACAAGAGTTTTACTCTTTTCTACACTTATTTTAAATCCACATTTTGTGATCTTCCCATTCACCACATCCAACTGTTCTTGAACCTTCCTGTGATCTTCTCCCCAAATCACAATAGCATCTGCAAATAACAACATGTTCATTTCTCTTCATCCATATGCTGCTTTTGCTGTTCTCATGATGTCATTCATTACTACTGTAAACAGGATTGGTGATAGAACACTTCCCTGTCTCAGCCCACTAGTTATTTTGAATCAGCTTGTCCTGCCAACTTGTGTTTGCACGCAACTACAACATTCTTTGTACATTGCCATGATCATTTTTATTAATTTCTGTCCAATTCCTTTTTGCACCAGACTGTCCCAAACTTTAGTCCTGGGGACACTGTCATATGCCATTTAATATTTAACGTTTTTATGTTAATATGATGTATTTTTTACACAAGGTTTTACACTGCATATTATGAATCCTAGTTCCTGGTATATCTGTTTTTTACCCTGTTGACATGTGCAGTGAAAACAAGAGTCAAACAGCAAAACAGCACTCCCAAGGTTATTAACTTCCTGCAGGGTTCCCCAGTTTGAATGGAAAAGTAATTCTATTCTTCTTCCTATTGAATGACATTGATACACATTTCAATATATAAAATTTTAGTTTATTACTCTGGATCCAAAATGAAATACAGTATAATCTGGATCCTGTCGGAGCAGATAGTGATCATCTTTTGAAGAAATGGCTCACCATCCGTCCGTCCATCCATCCATCCATCCATCCATCCACCCACCCACCCACCGACCCACCCAAAAATTTCCCAAAATTTTGCATCCATTTTTCTTTTTTTTTTCTTTGCCGCCTACGGCCATAAATGACTGCCGCCCGCGAAGGGATAAATTTACACACAACTGGAGAAACTTTTTTTTTGAGACACTATACCATTAATGGTACCTACAAATTTTTGCACGAGTTGAGTGTATAATATTTAAAATTTCAAATCTTTCAAATTACTAATCACTTTCCACAAGCTTAATACTGCACATATAATAATTCTTAATAATAAAGGAGGTTTCATTTTTATTTTTATCAGATATTGGTGCTGCCCTCTATACACACTAAATTTTATGTCTTAGATTTTAAATAAGAAGTGGTCTTCAAATAATGCACCCCTAAGGGGTTTTGACTGGGGGATGAGGAATGATGACAAAAATATTCACTTTCTATGAAACAGTTTGAATTATGAAGTTAAAATTTCAAACCATGTTAAGTAACAGAAAGATTGAGATCAATTTAAATTTAAATGGTGGTTAAGATCTGAAAACAGATATATTCATTCTTCCTCCAAAACCATTTAACTACAAAGACAAAATTCCAAACAGCAGTATTTATTTTAAATCCTAGATGTGAATTAGGAAATATTTTGAAACATCCTACCCTTAAGGTGTTAAATGGAGTTTTCTCCGCAAACAAAATTATTCACCCCTCCAAAACTGTTTAACGTACAAATTTGGAATTTTACGAGGAGGTTCTTCATTTATGTCCTAGATTTAAAATATATACTTCAAAATATTTCTCTCCTAAGGGATTTAGATGGCGGTTGACTCTCAAAAACAACAATATCCCTTCTTCTGAAACCGTTTCAGGCACGATATTGAAATTTTATATGAAGAGTAGTCTTCTATGTCCTAGATGATAAGTAAAATTATTTAAACATACACTGTCTAAAAAACATTCATTTCTCTATTACTGTTCGATGTTCAACATCTAAATTTCACAGGCTGATCGCTTTTACACCTTGGATGTTAAAGAAGATAGGGTTTTAAAACATTCCATTTCTTCTGTTAGATAATAACATTTGTTCCGAGGTATCTGTGGAACAGCAGAGGTGAAAGAAAGTGCGGGGGTGAACAGGTCTCAGGCTACGAAATTAAAATTAATTTAAAATTTAACAAGGTTATATTTTCTTTTCAAAATCAAGAAATAACAAGCATGGCAGGTACAGAGTAGCAAGGCAACAAAAGTACAATTACAGTATTTACAGGATTTGGGCTTCGAGCCCCAAACTCACAATTCTTGGGCAATTAGCCCAACTTTACTCCAAAATAAGTTTTAACAGAGGGGCAGAAAACCCCATTCATGCCCAGGAGCACTTGCTCCAAATTACACAGTAAAGCCTCCTCGGGGCATACAACAACTCAATTTTCAAGAAAGAGCAACTCGCTCTCAAAATTTAAGCCTATCAAAGGCCACACCAAACTCCACATTCAAGTTGTCCTCCAAGGACATGAAAACAGGGGTAAAAATACCCAACCTACTGAGGCCTATCAAGTAGAGAAACAGAAATATTACATGGCCTCGACAATACCAATTTGAAAGGAGGCGAAGCAGCACTCCTAATACATTTTGTTTAAAACCTACTTGGCACTAGGCCGTTAATGCAAGGGCTAATCCCATACTAAAGAGGTGACTTATATGAGAAGACAATTTACATTACGCTAGACTGGAAGAAACGGTTGAGAAAATAAGTTCACCTCAAAGCAATATGAGTGGGAGCTCGAGAGGGTTAAGCACTCTCTATCCCAATATGTAGCTTTAAAAGAGAATAGATGCTAAGAGTCTTTACATTTTAGGGAAAAGTTACATGGTGGAAACGCTTCGGACCCGCCCCGAGAGTTAAACTGCTGAGCTAGCAAGAAAAGAAGTTATTAAATGGCCATTACCTTGTTGCTGAACTGCTGCCCGAAGAAAGAGGCGCTTCCCGCCCCCTGCTATGTACTTTACACTTTGAAAGCTGGTACTGAAGTGGCGCAGAGACCCGAAAATCAGCAGTTTATATACTCTCGTGGAAAGTTCGAGGCGTTTCAGGAATGAAAACACCCGCCCACAATCATTTTATTGGATAACCAAGAAAACCCCTACACAATATGAAGAAGAAACACATAATTGGTGGAAAATTAACTCAAGAAATTCGGGATTGGCTAAATTCAAAACAAGGGTAAAGAAAGGGTTAATATTGCCAACTTAAACAATGACTGAAAGAAATTTAACAAAGAACAAACTTATGAATTCAAAATTTCTCCAAAAACATAGTTCTTTCACTTCGCACTAGGGTGCACCATTGTAGTTCTTCAGTAGTGTCCTCTAGAAGAGAATGTTCACACTTCTTACTACAGGAAAAACAAAAATACGTCGAAAAACGACCCAGTTCAGAAACTTCAAAATTTCCAAGTAGTGACATCTTCTGAGAAACTTGAAAATTAATACCGTAGATAAAGTTCAGACTTCCTCCAGCAGAGGAGTTTCAACTGGCGCAAAGTTTGAATTAGCGGCGCTCAGGTGTACCGCCCGGTACAGACCTCCCCCCCCCAAAAGTCCCTCCAGGGGTGACACATGAAATTGTTTGAAAACAAGGTCCAAGTTATGATGTTGCTATGGAGATAAATTGCAGAAGCATTTATAAAAATTTTCTGAAGTTGGGTTTGATCCAGTTTCAAAATTCTTTATAGTTATTGCTGATGTAATGTCTGTATGTTTGTAGAAGTTGAATTCAGGAGGAAAAACTTTAAATTCTTGAAGGAGAAGAAAATTTTCTAAGTCCACAGGATATTGCATTAAAATCCAAAAGGGTAATAATTGTTGAACAGGAATGTCCATATACCTGGATATGTACTTTAAACGTTGATCAGTTTGACGGCCAGACCAGCCGCCGCTGCTTGAGTTCAGAGAAGGCCGCTCGGACCCCTTGAGTACCCTGAGATACCACTCGCCCGCACTATGA
Organism: Anabrus simplex; assembly: GCF_040414725.1. Classification (NCBI taxonomy): domain Eukaryota; kingdom Metazoa; phylum Arthropoda; class Insecta; order Orthoptera; family Tettigoniidae; genus Anabrus; species Anabrus simplex. Next base: position 256,519,840 of record NC_090270.1, on the reverse strand, counting down.
GAGGAGTAGTGGAGTTGAAACACGCCGCGCCCGCGGCGAACATGCAGGTCGCGGGCCAGTTACAGGTTGTGCGCCGCACATCAGCCTTGGCCGGGAGGAGGACTCCGGCTCGCCGTACACAGGTTGGTCTCACTGGAGAAGGGCGGGCCCGTACCCTGCCTCAGGAGCGGTACGGCGCCACGCTGCTGCGGGGGCACTGAAACATTAAAGCTCGGCGGCAGAATTTTGTTGGACCATCGTCATTTTTGAGGGCACAGGCTTGTGGAGAGGTTGAGGGGCCAGCGGCGTGAAGATATTCATGGCAAGTATAAGCCACTGAGTGTTATGATAGCAGGAGACGGGAGCGTGGTAATGGCCGTGGCAAGGACAGGATGGCAGTTTAACTGTGCGGGGAAGGTTTACAATAAATAATTACACACAAAGGAAACAGCTTCCAAGAGCAGAAGGCCTTAAAAGTGAAACCCCTCAAAAAAATATAACCTTCATATTTCCTTCAAAATTATATGAAGCAAATTAACACAGAAATTACACCGGTTTCACCTGTGACAGGTGAACCCTAAATATCCTCTCGGTGGCTGGATTGCTTAACAATAAGGTAACGGGAGTAAGGAAATCGAGAATGATACACGGCCCATGAAATCTGGGGGCAAGCTTGCCCACGGGAACAAAATTCTTGACCATCACCTGGTCACCTACCTTCAAATGGGTGGGTCTCCGTCCACGATCATATCTTTCCCTAACCTTTTCATGAGACACCTTAAGATTGGCTTTAGCCTTCTTCCAAAGATCTTTAATGTTATCCGGATCTATTGTCTCAGGTAGAATGTCACTCAGAGACCAGAGGTTAGAGAGCGGCGTGTTGGGAACGAACTTGAACATCAGCAAAGCTGGAGTAAACTTGTGAGATTCATGAACCGCCGAATTCAAAGCAAAAGCTAACCAATGCAGGGACGTGTCCCACCTAGAATGATCTTCATGATGATAGGCAATAAGCGCGGACCTGAGATTACGATTAACCCGTTCAGCCAGAGATGGTTGAGGGTAATAAGCAGAAGTTGTCACATGAGAGATGGACAGGTCGAAGCAGAATTTACGAAATAAATTAGATGTGAAAGCCTTAGCATTATCAGATACAATATATTGACACGGACCAAAAGAAGCAAAGATAGAATTTAGACAAGTAATGGTGGACTGAGCGGTAGCCAGGTTAGTCAGAAATAACCAGGAAAATCTTGTAAAACCATCTACACATACAAAGATGAACTTGTTGGCATTTCCCTTTGACTGGGGGAAGGGTCCCACATAATCAATATACAGGCGTTCCATGGGGCGCGACGCTTGATGAGAAGACAACAGGCCTACCTTAGTGGACATGGTTGGTTTACTAAGCAAACAGGATTTACAAGCCTTAACTAGTTCACGGATTTCACCATCCATACCCTTCCAGATGAACCTTTCACGAATCTTTTCGCGAGTTTTAAAGATTCCAAGATGCCCCCCTAATGGGGTCTCATGATAGTACTTGAAGATCATAGGTACAAGAACAGCTGGAACGACAACTTTCATCATCTTGTCATGCCTCGATGGGCAACATAAAACACCATTCCTCAGTACATAAGGGACGACATGTTCCCCAGAAGAAAGGGTTTCCATTATCGGAGCCAGCGTCGGATCTTCACGTTGGTATTTCTCGATATCCCTAAAGAGCATGGGAGCATCTGTTAAGATGGCATTAACATCAAATAGTATGGACTCGAGAGGTGATGAACTGTCGACCGGTTCATGGGTCTCAACGTCGTTGGAAAACATACGGCTGAGTCCATCAGCAATAACATTTTCGGTACCTCTGATATGCCTGACATCGAATTGGAAGGCAGAAATACGGATGGCCCAACGGGCTATACGACCAGTACGACGCGGCCTACCTAAGACCCAGCTTAAGGCTTGATTATCTGTCTCCAGGTCGAATTTGACATGTTCCAGATAGAGACGGAACTTTTCTAGGGCAAATAAGACTGCCAAACCTTCGAGCTCATATATGGAATACTTGGCTTCTTGAGCCGATAGAGTCCTAGATGCATAGGCGATGGGTCGCCTCCCTAGTTCAGTCTTTTGAAGAAGGACTGCAGCTACCGCTGACGACGACGTGTCGGTTTGGACGATGAATTTCTTTGAGAAATCAGGCATAGCAAGGACAGGGGCATTACAGAGAGCTAATTTAAGATCTTCAAAAGCGGCTTGTTGAGAAGGTCCCCACTCGAATTTGATGCCTTTCCTACGAAGAAGGTTCAAGGGCGCCGCTCTATTAGCGAAGTTAGGAATAAACTTCCTGAAGAAATTCACCATTCCAATGAACCTGGTGATACCTTTGATGTCCTTAGGAGGTTTAAAATCACGGATGGCCTGTGTTCTAGAATGATCGACTGCAACACCATCAGGTGAGACAATATGCCCTAGGAATGACATAGAGGGCTTAGCAAAGGCAACCTTGGACAACTTAACAGTTAACCCAGCCTTACGAAGGCGATTGAGAACTTCTCGCAGATGATCTAGATGTTCTTCAAAGGTCTCCGAAAATACGACGACATCATCCAGGTAGTGATACAAGTACTCAAATTTGATGTCGGAGAAGACCCTATCTAGCAGTCTAGTGAGTACAGCTGCTCCCGTGGCGAGCCCGAAAGGCACGCGGTTGTATTCGTACAAATTCCAATCCGTGGCAAACGCTGTAAGGTGTTTAGACTCTTCCGCTAGGGGAATTTGATTATAGGCCTGATTCAGGTCCAAGATAGTAAAAAACTTGGCCTTACGAAACCATGAAAAACAAGAATGAAGGTCAGGAAGGGGCACAGATTGCAACACCACCTTCCGATTGAGAGCCCTATAATCAATGACAGGCCTGAAGCCACCTTGGGGTTTCGGGACTAGAAAAATAGGCGAAGAATACGCCGACTTAGAGGGCCTAATAATTCCATCCTTCAACATCTGATCGATGATTTCTTTCAGAGCCTTCATTTTAGGTGGAGATAGCCTATATGGTGGAAAACGGACAGGAATCGAATCCGTGACCTCAATTTTGTATTCAATAAGGTCAGTAACACCAAGAGTATCAGAGAACACCTCTGGAAACAACTGACACAGCTTACGAATACTATCAGCCTGCTCCTCAGGTAGATGTCTAAGGTCTAACAACATCTCATCCTGGGTAGGCGAAATAGATGAACATGATGCAGAATTACATTTCAATAATGGAATTTTACAATTAGACGCAAATTTGAAAGTGCACGACCTACTCCGAAGATCGAGTACAAGACCAGTGTGAGAAATGAAGTCAGCTCCCAATATAATGGGGCAAGACAAGTGCTTGGCCACAAACAATTTAATTTTCCATGTAAATTTAAAAATGCGGATTTTGACATTTACAGAACCTAGAATTTCTAATGGAGATGAATTAGCCGAAACATATTGAACAGGAGATGAGCCATAGTCAGATAGTTTACAAACAGATTTCAATTTTGAATACCATTCAGCCGAAATAATAGAACAAACGCTGCCTGAATCTAATAGAGCAGTTATAGGCTCATTATTTAACTCAATTTTGAGAAAAGGCACCGGTGCTGGGGTATCCGCCGCAATCCTCAGACATTCTTTGGGGCATTCAACAGATGAATCTGAGGACTGAATTTTCCCTGAATTTACGACCTGTTTACCAGGGGCTGAGCCTCGGGAAGAGGGACTAATCGACTCAGCCGAAGCCACCAGTCATTTTTTATTATTGGCATTGGTGGAATTTGCACCAGAAGTTGAGCAGGAGGGGGTGCTATTCGAATTTGGGCAATTCTTGGCGATATGTGAGAAAGCCCCACATTTAAAACAGCCTGGTGATGAGCCAGCTCCATTATTTGCCCTACTACATTTGATCAATGGACACTTATTGCGGAGATGGTCAGGTGACCCGCAAGCAAAGCATTTACGAGGTGTGACAGGTCGGCGAGGTGGAGGCCGAGGATTACCAAAAGAAGGAGGAGGTTCTTTCGCGACACGCAAGGAATCGGCGTACCTAACTCCTTCCGCTGAGACAGCCAATGCTTCAAGTTCAGAGAAAGTTTGCGGGCACGCCGCGAAACACAAATATGACCTATAGGATGGTGAGATACCTTCCACAATAACTTGTACGATTTGATCCTCCGGGAAGTGAAGAGCAAACACTCTAGTATAGAACTTAATATCTTGGATGAAATCTGCCAAGTTTTCATCCAACCGTTGTACACGATAATAGTACTTCTGAATAAGGGAGGACCTTGCCCTAGCCGGGATGAAGGTAGCTAACAAGTGGGCGTGGAAGTCCTCAATAGATGATTGCTCGGTAATGGCTCTTACTATTTTGTCTGAGAGAATACCAATTGCATAGGGATAGATGATTTGCAAAATCTGACATGGAGAAAGAGAAAAAACAAGAGCATGGTCCTGGAACTCAACTAAAAACCTTAAAAATGAAATTACTTCACTAGTGGTATTAACAGAAACAGATACCTCTGAGCAGCATTGCTAATGGATGAGGCAAGCTGCTGAACCCAGGTGACATAGTAGGTAAAGGTTTAAGTGGCAAAGAAGTTAATTCAGAACGTACATTATTCAACGAGGTTCGGTGCTCAGACTCGTTGTCCAATGGGGCAGAGGTTGTTTGAGCTGCAACGGTTTTCCTATTGACGTCTCCCTTAGGAGGCTCTTCCTCGCTACCTACATTCACCGTGACGGGTTGATCAGTTTTGGGAGGAACTTCCCCAGTTAACAATTGGGTAACTTTACTGGACAATTCAGAAAGATTTTCGAGAACCATACTAGCTTCCTTCCTCTGAACATCATTCAACTTCAGAGACAACAGATCGTTAACTCTATTTGAAAAATGAAATAGCCTGGCTTGCACACGCTTAATTTGATTAGGAGAAGGATCATTTTCTTCAAAAAAACTAACTACAGATGCTAGCTCAGTAATATTGTCAGTGATCGTGGAAAGAGAGTCGTCAATTTCTTTCTCTCCCAACGTGGGGATGGAAATGGGCAAATCAAGGGACTCTCTAAGCTTATTTGTGTCTACCGCAACCGTGTCTCCAGACTGCACATTTCTAATAGTTAATTCATAGATCAACTCCTCCTTGCGCAAATAGTTAAGATGGAGAACATCGCGAGGGCCGGGCATGATGACAGAACAATTTTGAAAAAGAAAAAAGTAAAAATTCCAGCAAGTGAGAAAATAGTTAGAGTTGTAATCAAAGCAATGTTTAGCCGTCAAAAGGGGCTAAATTGAGACCCATTCAACCACGCTCTGCTACCACTTGTTCCGAGGTATCTGTGGAACAGCAGAGGTGAAAGAAGGTGCGGGGGTGAACAGGTCTCAGGCTACGAAATTAAAATTAATTTAAAATTTAACAAGGTTATATTTTCTTTTCAAAATCAAGAAATAACATGCATGGCAGGTACAGAGTAGCAAGGCAACAAAAGTACAATTACAGTATTTACAGGATTTGGGCTTCGAGCCCCAAACTCACAATTCTTGGGCAATTAGCCCAACTTTACTCCAAAATAAGTTTTAACAGAGGGGCAGAAAACCCCATTCATGCCCAGGAGCACTTGCTCCAAATTACACAGTAAAGCCTCCTCGAGGCATACAACAACTCAATTTTCAAGAAAGAGCAACTCGCTCTCAAAATTTAAGCCTATCAAAGGCCACACCAAACTCCACATTCAAGTTGTCCTCCAAGGACATGAAAACTGGGGTAAAAATACCCAACCTACTGAGGCCTATCAAGTAGAGAAACAGAAATATTACATGGCCTCGACAATACCAATTTGAAAGGAGGCGAAGCAGCACTCCTAATACATTTTGTTTAAAACCTACTTGGCACTAGGCCGTTAATGCAAGGGCTAATCCCATACTAAAGAGGTGACTTATATGAGAAGACAATTTACATTACGCTAGACTGGAAGAAACGGTTGAGAAAATAAGTTCACCTCAAAGCAATATGAGTGGGAGCTCGAGAGGGTTAAGCACTCTCTATCTCAATATGTAGCTTTAAAAGAGAATAGATGCTAAGAGTCTTTACATTTTAGGGAAAAGTTACATGGTGGAAACGCTTCGGACCCGCCCCGAGAGTTAAACTGCTGAGCTAGCAAGAAAAGAAGTTATTAAACGGCCATTACCTTGTTGTTGAACTGCTGCCCGAAGAAAGAGGCGCTTCCCGCCCCCTGCTATGTACTTTACACTTTGAAAGCTGGTACTGAAGTGGCGCAGAGACCCGAAAATCAGCAGTTTATATACTCTCGTGGAAAGTTCGAGGCGTTTCAGGAATGAAAACACCCGCCCACAATCATTTTATTGGATAACCAAGAAAACCCCTACACAATATGAAGAAGAAACACATAATTGGTGGAAAATTAACTCAAGAAATTTGGGATTGGCTAAATTCAAAACAAGGGGAAAGAAAGGGTTAATATTGCCAACTTAAACAATGACTGAAAGAAATTTAACAAAGAACAAACTTATGAATTCAAAATTTCTCCAAAAACATAGTTCTTTCACTTCGCACTAGGGTGCACCATTGTAGTTCTTCAGTAGTGTCCTCTAGAAGAGAATGTTCACACTTCTTACTACAGGAAAAACAAAAATACGTCGAAAAACGACCCAGTTCAGAAACTTCAAAATTTCCAAGTAGTGACATCTTCTGAGAAACTTGAAAATTAATACCGTAGATAAAGTTCAGACTTCCTCCAGCAGAGGAGTTTCAACTGGCGCAAAGTTTGAATTAGCGGCGCTCAGGTGTACTGCCCGGTACAACATTAATAATCGTTCCTCCAAAACGTTTGACGTACAAACTAAAGGTGTATTTTACAGGTTCAGTCAACAGTACTCTCTCCAAAATGTAAAATTTTGAAGAATAACTTTCAATTTTAAACAGTAGCGAAACACGGGTATCTTGCTAGTTTCTTTATATAAGTAAAGGCTGGAACCAGTAGGTATGCATGCCAAATATTGGCAGTGATCTGAACTGCAGCTCTGGCACTATGGCCAGCACAACTGTTCAGTGTGCACTAGTTGTCCACTGCAGGCCATTCAGAATCAATAATTAGCTTTCAATGCTTGCTTGAAATGCAATCTTCCTCTTGTAGTGTCTTCTCCATTACTGAAGGTTCAATGACTGCGAAGTGTGCAAGATGTTCATCTGTCCTCTTCAGTCTACTTGAATCTAGTTCTGTCCAATCCCGTAAGCTCCTCAGCCAAGAGTATTTCCTTCGACTGCAACCTCTGCGTCCATCAGTTTTACCCTACATGATCAATTTTAGTAGGTTGTACGTCTCATTCCTCATAATATGCCCAAGGTAGGCATATATTTCATTGTGGCTCCGCAGTAGAATCAGACTTTTATAGTTGTGGCTTGTCAGGGTAGATGCCTTCTAGAAGGCAGATATTTCTGCACTTACTGTTGGAAGATACCTTACCTCAAGATCAAGGGCACATTTATCAATCTTAGTCTTACAACCATATGTTCTGTTAATGCATAAGGTGGGAATTTTCAACCTAAAGAACTACAATGTATATATTTTAATGTTGTCATCTCTGCTTAATAACTACGTGTACACATAATTATTTGGTTTGTTTCAGATCTTTCAGTTCAAATTCTGATGGCGAACACCACTACACAAAACGTATAGGTGCATGTGGAATTCAAGGACAATTTTATGAAATTAAGATGTCCTTTCTGGTGTTCTTACGATGTGTGAACTCTGGATTCTTCTACTTGGCGTCCAACCTCAAAGACACTGGGGCCTTCGATGACATTGTACTCAAGTACAGGGATGAGCTGACAGGTGAAACGAGAACATACTTCATCCAACTGAAACACAAGACAGGCAACAAGAAAAGCATATCCCGCAATGAGTTTCTGTGTCTCACCGGTGATTTCAGTCTCATCAAATACTTTCTGTCCTATCGTGATGAGATATGTGTCCAATATAGCATCAAAGAGAATCCCACCATCTTCAGTGGTAACCTTCAGGAGAGCGAGTTCATCTTGTATACCAATGCAATCATAGTTCAACACAAACAATCAAGGGGTCAGCTTAGCGAGAATGTGATCGATGGTAAACAGACTGAAGGGTTCCTCAGCACCAGTACTGATGGCATCAGTCATATCTTCACAGAGGAAAAAGATCCAGATGTTTTTCAGCTACCACAAACAGTAAAAATATGTACCTCACTTTTACAAGAACTTGACACTCTCCTTGAGCAAGTACCTGACAGAGATGCACCTGACATTATCAAAGACAAGCTGGATTCCTTTGAAATGCATCCCAAACTGCTGAGTAAGCTGAGACAAAACCCAACAAGAAATGAGGTAAAGAAACTGTTAAAAGATATTTCTGAGATTGGGGATATGTCAACATTTCCTGACTTCCTCAAGAAACTAAAACTTTATCATCATCAGTCTAGTCAAAGCGGACTAGATAGTATAATTAAAGCTGAAATTGAGAAATATTTTCAAACATCAGTCGAAGGCACCCATATGATATATGAGAAATTACTGCGTGACTTTGAAGAATGGTGGAACAATGGAAATTTCTATTTAACTGAGAAAACAAAATTCTGGACAGATGTTATAATATCACATAAAGAGGAGCCATATAATCTAAGTAAAGCAAAAATCATTGCAATCAAACAGTTGAAAATTAAGTTCCGAGATGACATAATTGTAGATATGAAGTCTTTCATAACAAACACTCCTGTGGTGCACATTGTGACAAAAGGCGAGTCTACCATACTCACGTGTTGTAAAGTGTATCATTCTCTGTGCAGTGAGCCCAGAGACAGTTTCATTTTCATGAACTGGGGCTCGGCACTTGCACAGAGAGATGTTGTGCTCTGCACTTGGCATACCCGTTGGGCTAACGTGCTCATTCTCGAAGATGTATGTGACAATGAGGATGCTGAAAGTTTCTTTCAGGAGATTGCAAAGATCCTTGTTGATCATCCTCACAAAAAGCTTATTGTCATCACAAGAGAGGATCTTCTACAAACAAATGCTTTCCAACACATTCATATTGATATCTTCAATGACAAAATAAATCTACTAGATTTGAATGTTAAATCTCAAGAACAAATTCTGAAGAAAAGTATAAGGTTTCAAGGATATAATGTGCCATTAGGAGAACTGGTAGGCTCATATCAGGAACTGAAAGAAATGGTTACTGAAGATATCTTGATCAAACTTGCCCAAGGGGAAAGGATCATCATTGGCGAGGATCTGCCCATGCCAATAATTAACTACATACCTCGTATGCTGGAGCGGAAAGACCATATCTCTTCAGACATTCAGACTGTGAAGGAGTTATCAGCTAGGTTTGCTGTGAGTGGAGTAACAGTGGAGGAATTACAACAGGCTATCTCACCAAAACAGAGAGTGTGCACCTACAACAGCATTTCTGATGAATGTCGCTTTGTTGTTCTAGATAAAAATGGAGGTGACAAGGACTTTCATGAACTAAGTAAAGAGTCATCAACATGTCATTGGTTACATAAAGAGGGAAATATATTCAAAGTGAAACAGGTGAATGGCAATACTGAGATTCTACATCAGTACATAGATGATACTAAAACAAGCTTGTTCAAGCCCAAAACAGTATGGGATCTCCCAGGTCGTACAGCTGTGGTCACTGCTGAACCCGGTATGGGTAAATCAACTCTTGTTAAGTACATAGCCAAACAAACCAAAATGGCAAGTCCCTCAACATGGGTCATACATATTAATTTCAATAGCTACACTGAACTCATGGAGAATCTTGACAGCTCAACTCTTAGCCAAGATGAGGTAGTGCAGTTTTTGCTCACAAGTGCTCGGATACATCGTGGTGTTTTGGAAGAAAAGCTATTTCAGTTAAGTATCTTCACAACAGGGAAAATGGTTGTGTTCTTTGATGGTTTTGATGAAATATGTCCATATTATGAAAACGTGTGTTTGAAGATAATAGAATTATTATTACTGACAAAGATTGACAAGATCTGGATAACATCTCGAACAACATGTATAAACAAACTGGAGATGATAACATCATCACTAGCCTTTGGACTCACACCCTTTTCAGAGGAAGAACAGAAACAATTCCTCAGGAAAGTGTGGATGAAACGTGGCTGTGATTCTGATCTGATGAGCGATGTCATTAGTGAATTGTTAGAGAGGATAGCCATCACTCTTAATGACAGTGAAAAAAGATTTTCTGCCATTCCACTTCAAACAATGATCATTTCTGAAGTATATGAACAGCATTTGAAAGAAAGTCTGATGGCAGGGTGCGTTAAACTTCCAGAGCAATTAGACATACTTCAACTGTATGATGGTTTCTTTAGGAAGAAATTTGAAATATACTTCCGAGAGAAGAAAGGTGATGACCTAACAAAACCAGCGGTAAGAAGAGATAATGAACTGTGTTGGCTAAAGACAGATGAAAACCATAAGGCTGTAGCTTTGGTGGAGTTATTGTCACAACAAGACCTAGGTGCCTTGCATGACAAAGACATCCTCCTAAGGGCAAAAACTTGTCTTGAAGGGTTCCAGTCTGGCACAGAGATGACTGGTATCATAGATTCAGTAACTAATGGCAAACCGCACTTCATACACAGAACATTCCTTGAGTACTTCTCTGCTAAATGGTTTGCTGAAAACTACAGTCAAAATCAAGATCTAATAAGGAAAAAATTTTTTACCTCTGATTACAGTGTGATTCGAGCCATGTTTGATCAGATTCTAGCAAGAAACTGTTCCTTACATGAAGCAGTGTTAAACAGAGATGTCAAGGCAGTAGAGAGACTGATAAATACTGTGAATGTCAACTCACTTGATGCTGGTGGAAGAACCCCTATCCATTTGGTTGCAATCATGCATGACAGTGCCCCTGAGGTGATTGAGAAATGTAAACAAATTTCTATGCTGCTGCTTTCTCATGGGGCTAATATTACTATTGCAGATGCTGTGTTCCACTGGACACCACTGAGATATGCAGATGCAACACAAGCTTGGAACATTGTAGGGCTCATCCTAGAGCATGGAGGATGTACAAAAGATCTTATCTTCACTAAAATGCAGTTAAAGAATATGACATACATTATTCCTGCACTCTGTGATGCTACGAAGGGAGGTTATCACAAATTTCTCAACTTTCTGGTCAGATCTGGAATAAAGGTCAACATCGTCCTAGATTGCAACAAACGTCAGATGATCCACTTGGCAGCAGAATATGGACAAGTGGTAATAGTGGAATATCTTCTAAAAGCTGGGGTAAAACTCCATATTCGAGATGGTAAAGGATGGATGCCCGTCCATTATGCTGCACGGACAAATCACGTGGACATGGTCAGATACCTCCTCAGTGGGCAGTATCCAGTCACTTGGATGAAAAATGGGCACAACCCAGAGAACCTCATAGAGAATAAATGTAAGACTGCTGTGAATCTTGTTCTTCAGAAATCTCAGTCTTTGGCTATACAGAGAGCCAGTGATGTTAATGTTCAAGACAGCTACAAGTGGACTCCACTTCATCATGCTGCAAGTACAGGACAGTTAGAAGTAGTGCGCTATCTGTGCAAGGAACAGGCTGCACAGGTGGATGCTGTGGATCAAGATGGGTGGACTCCATTGCACTATGCATGTAGCAATGATCACCTTGATGTAGTCAAGTACCTTGTGGAGACTGCAGGTGCCTACCCAGACCAGAGAGACCGCTGTCAGCAGACCCCACTACACTCCTGCGTCATTCGAGGCCGGCTGAGGATTGTGAGATACCTGGCAGAGGAAGGAGGGGCGAATATTAACGTGCAGGACCAAGGGGGGTGGACTCTGCTACACTGTGCTGCAATGAGTAGCAGATTAGACATTGTGAAGTATCTGACAGAGACTTTGGGAGCAAATCTACTGAGCAGAGATAAGCTTGGTCAAACTCCATTGGATATGGCCTGTGGTCAGGACATTAGGCTGTACCTTACACACTACTTGGCTCAGGGAGATGTAACCACTTGGAAGTATTAAATGTTCCTGATGCTTATAGAAATCACAACGAGTATTGAAGCCTCCCGTAGAGCCTCCGTGGCTCAGGCGGCAGCACGCCGGCCTCTCGCCGCTGGGTTCCATGATCCAAATCCCTGTTACTCCATGTGAGATTTGTGCTGGACAAAGCAGAGGCAGGACAGGTTTTTCTATGGGTACTCCGGTTTTCTTTGTCATATTTAATTCTAGCAACACTCTCCAGTATCATTTCATTTCATCTGTCATTCATTAATCATTGACCCAGAGGAGTGCAACAGGCTTCGGCAGCCGGCACAATTCCTATCCTTGCCGCTAGATGGGGGCTTCATTCCTTCCATTCCTGACCTGCTCGAATGACTGGAAACAGGCTGAGGATTTTCATTTTCATTGAAGCCTCCCCTCCTAATGAAGCTGGGAAGCAGAAATGAGTTTGCCAGGGGCTCAGAAGAATGGACGTAGAAGAAATGGGTTGAGGAGAGTGCCTATCTATGTCAGTATTTGGAGACTGTCCTTGTCCTTCTGTGACTTCATGTTTCTCCTTGTCCCATTTTCTATTGCTATACTGACCTGCCATTGTGTTTGTCCAATTACACCGAGCTCGATAGCTGCAGTCACTTAAGTGCAGCCAATATCTACTGTAGTATTCGGGAGATAGTGGATTCGAACACCACTGTCGCCAGCCCTGAAGATGGTTTTCCATCATTTCCCATTTTCACACCAGACAAATGCTAGGGCTGTACCTTAATTAAGGCCACGGCCGCTTCCTTCCCACTCCTAGCTCTTTCCTCTCCCATCATCGCCATAAGACCTATCTGCATTGGTGCGATGTAAAGTAACTTGTAAAAAAATAAACTCCTGCTCTTTGTTCCTGTTCTAATACCAATATAAATGGTCCATTATTGGACATTATAAATTTTCCTGCTAACTCATTCCTGGTTGCCAGCATTTCACCCCCGTGTGCTAAGTTGGGCTCGTCAGTTGTACCTAGCACACCTACCAAGACGCATGGCTAGTGCATACCATGGAGGCCACTGGATAGGCCACTTGGAGCCACCGGCAGTGCCAATGCACTATGAGAAACTTTGTCTCTTTACCAAAAATTAATGCCTGCTTGGCCATCAGATGATATAGATATTGATTCTCATAGGGAATTCCCATAGCTAGGTGTGCTAGGTACCAACTGATGAGCCCAATCTAGCACACGAGAGCGAAACGCTGGCAACCAGGAATGAGTTAGCTGGAAAATTTATAATGTCCAATAACGGACCATTTATATTGGTATTATAAATTTACTCATTCGGGACAAATATTTCAGATTCTCTATGGGAATCAACATCTATATCATTACTGTTCTATGTATAACTTGAGAAATTGCTTTTCAGTAACCTATGAAAATGAAATGAATCAGACAAGATAAATGATATATTATACAAATTATAATCTGTAAGCAATGATCTAATTACTCAGAATAGTAACTGTTATTACTAGCATTTACTCGTGGCTTCGCACATACGGAATTCTTTTCAGTTTGATATAAATTTCAACCAATAGTAGCTTGTGCCTGAATTTTCATGAGAAAATGACAGTGCTTCAGCGATACATTGAAACAGTATGTGAAGCTTGTTACTATGAGTGAAGCTGGTGGAAACAAGTTGTATGACAGTCCTTTAATCAAACTCAAAGAAATTTGAGGAAGTCCATTTGCAGTAGCAGGGTACCCTTCCTTACTCTACGCCTTTGCCACTAAACAAGTCTCGCCTTGCCTCTTTACCTGCATGCTAGCACAAGTCGAATCTGCCATATAAGAGGCAGTGGGATTTCTTAAATAATTATAGATTGAAAATGCATATTGTAATATATCATTATTAAATTCAATTCCTTACTGTGTAGTTCATTTTCAGAATATTATGGAGGTTTTTACAACATTGGTTTTTGCATTTTACCTACAGTTTTTCCAACTCTGCACTGGACATGTGAGTGCCCTCACTGCATGCTCAAAATGCTTCTTTAATGCATAAAAAGAGTGGAATTTTCTGGAAAGCGTTAAGCGTTATGAAAAAAATACATTAATAACATTTGTATAGGAAATTTAATTCTAAATTCTGCCTGTATTGTATGTTCCTTTTGTTCAAAAACTATCAGTTTGCCATAATCATGCACCAAAACACAGAAATGCACCATTTCCAGGAAAACTGTCAGAGTTGGGAAGAAAATGCACATAAACCTTTTCTGCAAAACTGTTGCATTCTATGTACATTTGATACGTTCCATTTTTTTAAAGAGTACTAACTATTTAGGCAGCATATTCACATTTAAGGGTCCCAGGCAAATACATTCCTCTGACTTGCTTATGCACTAGCAGAAAAAAATATCCAAACACCAAGAAGAGGTTGTGCTAGAATAACAAATTTTTGTAGGCGTGTTTATACATCTGAAAGATGGTGTCGATTCAAATTTCCCACAAATCAAATTAGCATGGCACTAGTACAAAGACTATATATGTACAGTGTGGCCAAGTCCATTCCAGCCGCCATGTTTTATCCACGTACTTAGCTGATAGATGAAAGAGAGTGATATGATTATTGTTTTAATAAAGAATAGACTAGTTCAATGTTTTAAGGTGTGTGTGTGTGTGTGTGTGTGTGTGTGTGTGTGTGTGCGTGTGCGTGTGTGTGTGTGTGTGTGTGTGTGTGTGTCTCTCTCTCTCTCTCTCTCTCTCTCTCTCTACAAAACTTCTTCAGCCTTTGTGAATGTCAGTGTGCCAACCACGGATTTTCCCATTCAAAGAGGTGTAAAACAAGGCGACCCCATATCTCCCAAGCTGTTCTCAACAGTATTAGAAATGGCCATGTCAAAAATTAACTGGCAAGGTACAGGAATCAAAATCAATAGGAAAAGGCTGAACAATTTAAGGTTTGCAGATGACATTATACTTTTTTTTTTGCTAATGGCTTTACGTCGCACCAACACAGATAGGTCTTATGGCTACTCACCCGGTACCATTATTATTAAACATTTTAAGACATTTCTGACTTCACCCAGATTATAGAGTTATAGGCCAAAGGGTCTTAAAACATTGCCTCCAATTTGGTACAGGATTTAGAGTAAATTTGAAAATAATAGAATCCGTAATTGATTTTAAAGCCATCTCACCGAGAATTGCTATTCCAACTTTACAAACCAAACAAACTTTACACCATCATAAATGCTCATGCCCCTAACAATGAAAAAAATTTCCTAACAAAAACTCTGCAAGAAGTCGATAATTTCTGGGATTTCCTTGATCAGACAATGAATAAAATAAATATGAATAACATCAAGATCCTTATAGAGGACTTTAATGCTCAACTGGGTAAGGACAAGAAGTATCGAGATGTAGTAGGAAAGTGGGCTCCTCATAAATATACTAACAGAAATGGCCAAAGACTCATAGAAATTAGCAGAACCCATGGACTAATCTCCAAATCTACCTATTTTAAAAGAAAACCACACAAACTTAAAACTTGGAAACATCCTGATTGGACAAAAGGGAAATGGCAGCTCGACCACATATGTATGGACAAATTCTTTCACAAGGAAATCCACAATGTCAAAGTTCTAAGAGGAACAGATACTGGTTCAGATCATTACTTAATTAAAAACAAGATTAAATTTGCTCCATTAAGATGAAAAAGACAAAAAAGAGTTGGAGAGAAAAGGAAACACGACCCTCATCAATTTATCCAGAATGCCCAGTATCGCAAAGAACTGGAACTACAAGACTAACAGACAATTTAGATGACCTAATACCAATTCTTAAACAGAATGCAAAAGATCTAGCTCCATTAAATCCAAGGAAAAGACATACCTGGTGGACCTCTGATTGTGATAGAATGCACGAAGAAAGACATCAAGCTTGGTTGAAATCCACAAAACAGAAAGAAACGCCACTAACCTCAAAAATGTCAGAAAAGAATTCACCCAAACTATTAGAAGAATTAAGAGAAAATATCAAAAAGATTTAATAAACTCTACCGAGGAAAATTATTACAAAACTAATTCTAGAGATTA
Organism: Anabrus simplex; assembly: GCF_040414725.1. Lineage (NCBI taxonomy): Eukaryota > Metazoa > Arthropoda > Insecta > Orthoptera > Tettigoniidae > Anabrus > Anabrus simplex. Next base: position 256,503,719 of record NC_090270.1, on the reverse strand, counting down.
TTTCAAAACCTTTGGTAAACAAGTGCAAAAAATTGTCTTGAGTAATGTATGTGATGAATGGAAAGTTAGCCTACATTTAAACAAAGACCTTTTAAAATTACCATATTCCTGGTTACAAGGTTTTACATATCAGAATGTACAATGAAATATCATGAAACTGTACATAGGAATGTACTTTTTATGTGTGACTTTATCGGTATGTATATAATCTTAACACATGCAGGGGATATTATGAATAGTTAACCGATGGATAGACAAAATTATATTACCTAGCTCCATATTTAAATTTAGGTCAACATAATGATACTAATGTAACTAATGTAACTAATAACAAAAATCTGCTACTCTTTTGTAGTGAAAACAAGCAACTGCCATGGTCCTGGGATATTTATGTATAGTGCTCTGTTATGACAGCTATGGTTTGATCCCCACAATGAACAATTAAAATATTGGTATCACTATACAGTAGGCCGATAACTTAGGAAAAATTCGACTTGTTGCTTGGTGAAAGCAAGCACTTATCCTGGTCCCGGAGTACTTTTATTCAGGACTCGGTTACCGAATACCCGCGGTTAGATCCCTATGATGTGCGACTAATTCTATGCCTCGGTTAGGTTAGTATTGTTAGATATCTGTCGTATTTTAAACATTATATTTGCTACTATTGGTCTGCTAATATATTGTATTATTATTATTACTGCTATTATTGTTATCATTATCTTCCGCTTCATCTTATATCTCTCTTCCCACAACTGTAGGGTTGTGGGTGCGAACTGCATGGCACATGGGGCTTTGGCCCTGTTTTACGGGTGAATGCCTTTCCTGACGCCAACCCTATATGGAGGGATGTAATCAATATTGCGTGTTTCTTTGGTGGTTTGTAGTGAGGTGAGTTGTCTGAATATAAAAGGAGGGTATTGGGACAAAAAATCAAACCCTCAGTCCCTGAACCAGAAGAATTAATCAGAAGCTATTAAAATTCCCGACCCGGTTGGGAATCGAACCTGGAACCCTCTGAAATGAAGGGCAGTATGCTGACCATTCAGCCAAGGAGTATGAGAAAACAACTTGAAGCTAGGCAGCACTTATAACCTCGTCCTTTAAAAAGGTGAAGGTGAATTTGAGATAGCCCATATGGTGAAATGAATGAGGCACAAATGATTGGAAGTGACGTTTCATGTAAATTTTGTTATGTACAGGTTTTAGATAAAACAGATATTCTCGGCGATATTTGCAAGTTTGTGAAATACACTCATGTTCATAAAAACCAGAAAACCTTGAAAGACTAGAGATAGGAAGTTTATATTCACAGGACATGTGCATTATTATGTTCTGAAGAACTGATTAGCATCTGAACCACGTCAGCCCTCAGATTCAAAGTCCACACTGATATCTCGGCACACCACCACCGACTGGTAAAATGTGCCTGTGGCTCTTGTTGTCGCTATAAACCGAAGGTAATGGATCAGTGTGACATCAGCAGACGTGCAGAATGCCTCGCAGGTGTATGTGGGAACTGTACCGTCAAATGAGAGAGTTTGAAAGAGAGCGCATTATTGGCATGAGAGAACATGATGCATCCATCCGGGAAATTGCGGCTTGTGTGGGACGAAGTGTGTTGGCAGTACAACGGGTGTAAACAGAATGGTTCACAGAAGGCCGTAGAACATGATGAAATGAGTCTGGTCGCACCACCCAGACCACCCCTCCCGAGAAGATCGACACCTCATCCGAATGGCATTCCAGGACAGATCTGCATCCTCCTCAGTTCTGGCTCAATAGTGTAACACATCGTACACTATCAGGAATGACAGTCCGTTGTTGTTTATTACAGTCTGGGTTACTGGCACGTCGTCCACTTCTCCGCCTACCTTTGACTAATGTGTATAAACATGCTAGACTGCAGTGGTGTATGAAATGACGTCACTGGGGACAGGAATGGCAGCAGGGAGTGTTTTTGGACGAATCCAGATTCTATTTGTTTGAAAATGATGGCCGCATTTTGGTTCGCTGAAGACAGGAGGAGATGCATAACAGTGACTGCATTCACACAAGACATACAGCAGCAACTTAAGGCCTTATGGTGTGGGGTGCTATCAGGTAAAACCACAAATCACAGTTGGTGCATGTCCAGGATATTGTGACCAGTTTGACCTATGTGAAAGACAACTGCGACCCATAGCCATACCCTTTCTGCACAACACCCCAAACGTCATATATCAGTAGGACAATGCACAACCACATGTTACTGTACGAACATGTGCCTTCTTGTTGTCACAGGATGTCAGATTGTTGCCCTGGCCCGCCCGATTACCAGACTTGTCACCAATCGAAAATGTGTGGGATATGGTGAAACGACGGGTGCGGTGCTTTGACCCAATGCCAACCTCCAAAGATGAACTGTGGAACCAGGTGAATGCAGCATGGACGGTTATACCCCAGGAAGACATTCGCGCCTTATATGTGTCAATGCCATCACGCACGAAAGAAGTTATCAGTGCCCATGGAGGATCCAGTGCCTACTAGGCAACAGGACACATGCCAAACCTACGTAACTGAAATGCTAATCGTTTCTGCAGAACGTACTAATGAATATGTCCTGTGAATATGAACTTCCTGTCTCTAGTCTTTCAAGGTGTTGTGTTTTTTATGAACATAAGTGTATAAGATAATTGTGAAAATCTCTGCTAATTTTCCTTGCATGGTAAAATCACACAAAATGTAAAAGATCAGAAATTATATTCTAAAGAACTTAAGTTATGTACAGATTTTCGATACGGCGAATATTAACGGAGAAATCTGACACTTACTGCCTTGGCTACCTTAAAATAACTAGACCTAATCCATTTTTTAATTATTGTTACCATTATAATGCATGAGACAACTCTACATTTGCTAGGAGCATCTTATAAGTGCTACTTTCAGATCTGAAAACAAGCAATTGTCCAAATTTCATTTTAAAACCCTTTCCAGATCTGTGATGTTGCACATCAGGTTTGCTTTAAACAAGAACTGTACTGTGCGAAAGTGTTAGTTACCTGTGAGATTGGATGGAGTGACTGTGAGTGGGTCAAGAATGCCTTTACTACGACAAAGAGGCCAGTATCAACAGCTTACTTCGGTTGAACGAGGCCGTATGATAGTGTTACATGAAGGTGGATTTTCCTTCCGTGCTATTGCAGAACAACTTGGCAGGAATGTCTCCACTGTGCATGCTTGCTGGCAGCAGTGGTCATAAGAAGGTATGCTCGCAAGAAGACGTCCGGCTCTGGACGTCACCGTGGCACCACCGAGAGGGAGGATCGTCGTATTCGGTGCATGGCTGTTGCGCAGCAGCAATTCGAGCAACAGTTGGCACCACAGTGATGCAACGAACTGTTCGAAATTGGTTACTTGAAGGACAGATTCAAGCCAGATGCCCTGCGGCGTGCATTCCACTTAGCCCAAACCACCACCACCTGTGACTTCAGTAATGTCAAGCGAAAGCTCATTGAAGAATGGAGTGGAGGTCCGTTTCTTTTTCCAATGAAAGCCGGTTCTGCATTGGTGCCAGTGATGGACGTGTGTTGGTTAGAAGGAAGCCAGGTTCCACCTGTTTGCGGCGTCGACACACTGAATCTACAGCGGGAGTTCTGTTCTGGGGAGTAATTTCCCATGACAGCAGGAGCACTCTCGTGGTTATCCCACGCACCCTGACTGCAGATGTGTACGTCTGTCGGGTGATTTGACCTGTTGTGCTGCCATTCATGAACAGCATTCCTGGGGATGTTTTCCAACAGGATAATGCACACCTCCATGCTGCTGTTGTAACCCAACGTGCTCTACAGAGTATCGACATGTTGCCTTGGCCTGCTCGATCCCCCAATCTGTCCCCAAAAGAGAACGTATGGGACATCATTGAACAACAACTCCAGGATCATCCACAACCGGCATTAATCATCCCTGTATTGACCTACCAAGTGCAACAGGCAAGGAACTCCATCCCACCAGCTGACATCCAGCAACTGTACGACACAATGCATGCACGTTTGCATGCCTGCATTCAACAGTCAGGCAATTACACCGGTTATTAATGGACCAGCATGGCACATTTGCAATGGCTTTCCTTGCGTGGATATTAACCTGTAGTCTTGTACCTTTCATCAATTAAATATGTTACCTCAAAAAATATATTGCCAAAATTTCTATATTTTGTGTATGTTGGGTATTCAGCCTGAAGGCTGGTTTGATCCTCCACAGCTCTGCCAACAGCTGTTATAAACAGCCTAGGCATCACTGAAGAGGCATATTAGGGAAATGAGGAGTGAGGTAGTTTCCTGTTCCTTTCCTCACCAAGCCAGAAGTTGCTATTACATATCAGTCTGCCAAGCCCACTGAAATGCATGCACCAACTGACCCTATGAGTGATATTTTTACACCATTCATAACAGGGACTGGCTGCATAAGGAACAGTATTACTAGTATCGCTCATACCTCAGTCACTTTCATATTGTCAAAGCCAAGGATGAGACTGAGACAGGGCAATGAAAGTAACAAATTTATTCTAGCCCATACCAGAAGACATAGTGCACTGTAAATACTACATCTCGCCAGCAAAGGCATTTCACATTCCTTAATTCATGGTGTCTGGATATTTTTTTCCGCCAGTGTATCAGGTCATGTACTGAGTGTCTTGCCTAGAGTTGTCAGGTTTTCAGAAGATATGTTCAATTTCATTTTTGTAACATGTAGGAAGTCAGCCCAAACAAAAACTGCTCATCCTGTACATCATGCGATGTCCAGTGTAAACTGAAAACATCATTTACTTCTCACTGCAAACTAAACGTTGTTTAAAGTGTTATTTTATGTGTCCAATCGATATACTAGTCTCAGATTAGTCTAATAAGATATTTTGTTCAAGAATATTTATGTTCAAAAAATGGAGAAGTCATTTCTCCTTTAGCAGGTTAGCAAACTTGATTTGCTAACTCGGCGGGGCCACACAGTTTGGTCTGCCACTGCTAAGCAGAGTCCTGGAGGGGCGTGCCATTCCAGCTGATGAGTCCAAATGGCACGTCTGGACGAAACTCTGCATAATGCACACGGCCTAACCACCCAAAAGCTGGTTCTATTCCTGTGATTTTTAGATCTGCGGCTGTGAAAGCCTTTTTTGAATTTGTATCTCCAATGGGGGAGCATTTTTTAAACGGAGAAGTCATTTCTCCTTTAGCAGGTTAGCAAACTTGATTTGCTAACTCGGCGGGGCCACACAGTTTGGTCTGCCACTGCTAAGCAGAGTCCTGGAGGGGCGTGCCATTCCAGCTGATGAGTCCAAATGGCACGTCTGGACGAAACTCTGCATAATGCACACAGCCTAACCACCCAAAAGCTGGTTCTATTCCTGTGATTTTTAATATTTATGTTCTTTCAAGAACAAAACATGTCATTCTATTTTTATTAAGTAGTTTTTTTAGGTATAATTCTGTTACCATATGTTTTCTTTTTTAGGTAGTTTATAAATTAATCTATTCAAAATTAGTTTTGGCAGACTGAAGAACCTAACAGTTATATTTAGGAAAAAACCTCTACGTACACATTACAAAAATGAAATTGAAAATATCTTCCAAAAACCAGACTAAAGGCACCTGATGACTCTTTGGTGAGACACCCGGTATAGAGAGAGGAACAGACAAGTAACATATAACGGGACGAACATAAAGGCAGGTCAGTGTGGGAGGAGGGAGCAACAGAAAGAGGAGACAAGGTCAAACATGAAAACGAAAGGACAAGGACAATCTCTACACTGCCGTCTGTAAATAGATAGTCTGTCTCCCCATCTATCCCAGTTTTTCTATATCCATCTCTTCTCACCCCCCCACCCTTCCCACCTTCATCAGCAGGACGATCATCAACACTCACTGAGGGGCCATCTTGACAGATCTTCAGTCTTCATGAGGTATAAGTGTAGGATAAGAAGAAAGATGGATAAGTACAGAAAAAGGGAAGAAACAATAAAGATAAATGCAGGTGAAGAACATAGGACAAACACAATCGGAGAAAAGTACTAGGTGAATCAAATATAAATAGGAATTATTTTTTACAATTTTACTGAATCCACCAACAAATACACAACAAGCACCCCATTTTCCTACACAGTCTCCTGAATTTAACACACATTTTTGCCACTGAGTTGGCAACTTTTTGATTCTATTCGAAAAAAGAAGAACGTGTGTGCAGCCACTTGCATGCATACTCCTCTACTGCTGCATCGTCATGAAATCGTTTCCCTCCCTGATCTTCTTTCAGTGGTCCAAACCAGTGATATTCACAAGGTGACATTTGGACTGTAAGGAGGGTCTTCCAGAAGTATCTAATGCATTTCCTCCAGTTTTTCTGTGTTAAACAGCAGAGTCTGACCTTGCACTGTCGTGCAGAGGTAGAACATCTTGGATCGATTGCCGGCAACATTTGTCTCAACCAAAAGATAGCAGCAATAGGCTGCATTCGCTGTTCTTCATTAATGTAAGAAATCCACAAGCAAAATACCCGCATAGTCCAAAAAAACCTTTCCAGCAGAAAGGCGTGTTTTGGCCTTAACTGGACAAGCTGCACCTCGTTCCCGCCACTCCATGCTTGTTTGTTTTAACTCCGAGGTGTAATGATGAACACAAGTTTCATCTGAAGTCACAATGTGACGCAAAACATCATATCCTTCCTCCTCCTGGTAGCGATTCAGATGCCTCCAACAAACATCCTGGCAGAATTTTTTTAGTTCTTGTGTGAGAAGACGAGTAACCCACAAGGCAGACAATTTCCAAAGGTCAAGTTCTTCATTGATGATGGCTGGAACACTTCCAAAGTTTATTCCTACGAATGAAGCAATTTCAGAAATTTTTATGCGCCGATCTTCTTCAATAAGGTAAAGTACTGGTATATCACGAATGTTGTCTGCAGTGATGCTTGTCCACGGTTGTCTTTGGCAGGGCTCGTTTTCCAATTCTTCCCATCCTGCCAGAAATTCTTTGTGGCATTCATACAACTGGGTCTTTGAACGGGTTGTGTTCCTGAACTGTGCATGGAGCCTTCTCAAAATTTCCGAAGCTTTGGTGCCTTCTTTCGCCAATAAGATACAAAAGTTGAAAACTAGAAAAGAGGCTGGAATTGATCAGATTTCTGGGGATATACTAAAGACAATGGGTTGGGATATAGTACCATATCTGAAGTACTTATTTGATTATTGTTTGGTCGGAGGAGCTATACCAGATGAATGGAGAGTTGCTATAGTAGCCCCTGTGTATAAAGGAAAGGGTGATAGACATAAAGCTGAAAATTACAGGCCAGTAAGTTTGACATGCATTGTATGTAAGCTTTGGGAAGGCATTCTTTCTGATTATATTAGACATGTTTGTGAAATTAATAACTGGTTCGATAGAAGGCAATTCGGTTTTAGGAAAGATTATTCCACTGAAGCTCAACTTGTAGGATTCCAGCAAGATATAGCAGATATCTTGGATTCTGGAGGTCAAATGGACTAGACAAAAGAGTGACTGAATGGGTTGCTATATTTCTAGAAAATAGATCTCAGAGAGTTAGAGTAGGTGAAGTTTTGTCTGACCCTGTGATAGTTGAGAGGGGAGTTCCTCAGGGCAGTGTTATCGGACCTTTATGTTTTCTTATATATATAAATGATATGAGTAAAGGAGTGGAATCGTAGGTAAGGCTTTTTGCGGATGATGTTATTCTCTATAGAGTGATAAATAAGTTACAAGATTGTGAGCAACTACAACGTGACCTCGAAAATATTGTGAGATGGACAGCAGGCAATGGTATGTTGATAAACGGGATTAAAAGTCAGGTTGTGAGTTTCACAAATAGGAAAAGTCCTCTCAGTTTTAATTACTGCGTTGATGGGGTGAAAGTTCCTTTTGGGGATCATTGTAAGTATCTAGGTGTTAATATAAGGAAAGATCTTCATTGGGGTAATCACATAAATGGGATTGTAAATAAAGGGTACCGATCTCTGCACATGGTTATGAGGGTGTTTAGGGGTTGTAGTAAGGATGTAAAGGAGAGGGCATATAAGTCTCTGGTAAGACCCCAACTAGAGTATGGTTCCAGTGTATGGGACCCTCACCAGGATTACCTGATTCAAGAACTGGAAAAAATCCAAAGAAAAGCAGCTCGATTTGTTCTGAGTGATTTCCGACAAAAGAGTAGCGTTACAAAAATGTTGCAATGTTTGGGTTGGGAAGAATTGAGAGAAAGAAGAAGAGCTGCTCGACTAAGTGGTATGTTCCGAGCTGTCAGCGGAGAGATGGCGTGGAATGACATTAGTAGACGAATAAGTTTGAATGGCATTTATAAAAGTAGGAAAGATCACAATATGAAGATAAAGCTGGAATTCAAGAGGACAAACTGGGGCAAATATTCATTTATAGGAAGGGGAGTTAGGGATTGGAATAACTTACCAAGGGAGATGTTCAATAAATTTCCAATTTCTTTGAAATCATTTCGGAAAAGGCTAGGAAAGCAACAGATAGGGAATCTGCCACCTGGGCGACTGCCCTAAATGCAGATCAGTATTGATTGATTGATTGATTGATTGATTGATTGATTGATTGATTGATTAATAGCATTCTGACTGCAAACTAACTTCCTATCACATTTACAAGTCTTTTACAGAGGTGCCAACCTTTGAAGTGCGTAATCAGTAATCCCATTTTTAACCCCCCCCGCCGCCAAAAACTTTTACGAGTTAAATCCAAAGCACCCCGTTTGCCCTACAGCAATCTATTCTAAAGTATATCATATAACACAATAAAATTTGCTCATTACCTGTTAGTTCTGCGATAAAAAATTCTTTGTAGCTTTTTTCGCACCCAGCAGCTGCTTTTCGGTGTAGGTTTTCTTGTAACATACTTCCCCCTGAGATGACATTTTCGTCTTCAGAACCATAAGCGATTCCAGTGTAGATGTACTTAGTGTAGGCCTGAATTCTGTCTGATTTTTCCTAACAACACTGAAAACTCTTTCTGTGGGAGAGTTACTATGAGGTACACTTAGTACTGCAAATACAACATTACTTAAGGTTTTATACTTAATCTGTCCACTTTCATTTTTAAGCTCTGCAATCTTGCCCCAATTCACATCAATGTTAGGTCCATGTACAATATATTCCGGGAAAGTATCACACTGGTAAACTGCAAATTCCTCTTCAAGTTTGTCATGTTCACTTTCTTTGACCAAAGTTGGGAATCGTCGAACAAAGTATTCAAGAGATGAATAGGAAACCTTCGTTCTGAGAGAGATGTCTACAACTTCGGCATGATGAAGAAATTCATCATCAAGGGGAAATTTCCTGGTAATGTAACTGCAAGCTGCCATATAAAACTCTCTTACAGAATTATAAAACATCTCTTCATCACAGTCATTATCTTTCAAGTATGCCCTAGCTTTTGCTCCAATTACCAAGTCCTCATTGGCTTTCTGGTATTTCCTCCTCTTGAATTCAACACTCAAAAGGGAGGTAGATCCTGAATGAAGAGAACATGGCTGAACAAATCTGACCAATAGGTCAGTTAAAAGACCAGTAAGTTTCCTCCTAAGAAGATGTATGGCTGGAGCATCTTGTTGCAGAAATATATTCACAGAGTTAAAAACAGGAAGTGTACTCTGAAGAAAGTAGCAAAACAGTTTTGTGTGTGGGTCTTGTATGAAAGATTTCACAGTTTCAAATTGCTTGGTGGTCTCACTACAAAACATGAGTGTCAAAGCTTCCCACTGCTCAAGAACTCTATCAATAGACTGAAGAAGCGAGAGCCAACGGGTACTAACATATTTCAAAATGTTGTGACCCTCTGTGCCACAAACAGCCTGATAAACTTTCAACGTGTTTTGTCTTTTAGAACTCTTGTCAAGATAGTAATATAACTGAACCAAAAAGTTCTCTACATTGACTGGCAATTGGGCTGATGCTTTTTGCGCACAGATGTGTATGAGATGACATGAACAACCCGGGACATAAACAGAAGAATGCCTGTCCTTCACAAATTTGGCAACACCTTTATTTGCCCCTATCATTGTGTATGCATTGTCAGATGAAAAAGAAATGCAATTTTCCCATGGAATGGCTAAAGAAGACAATTCACTATTAATTACAGAGAAAATTCCCTCACCAGTATTGTCACTACTCTCTAACAATGACAATAGAAGAGTTGATATTTGACCTCTCTGAGCATTAAAGAAAGAGACAACTATAGGATAAAGTTTAACTGCATTTGAATCCGTACTACCATCAGTAGCCAAGGAAAAAGGCGTTATTTGCAAAAGTTCACTTAATTCCTGTTTTGCCTCAGATGCCGTGTATTGAACTAAAGCAGAGGTTTTAGTTCTTGCACAACCATATTTCTGAGATATTTTTGAGTCGGGGAACATTGATCTAAACAAATTTCCAGCGTGGTCTGAAACTGATAGCGGAATATTATGCTCCAAAAGAAATGATGTGAACAATAATTCGGCATTTGTCACCGCAGTTTCATTACTTTTTACGAAGAACGATGAAACAGACTGGTTTCGTAATTTTGATTCACCGTATGTGTGATGTTTCTTGGATTCTATGTGTCTTCTGCAATCATCTCGTCCACCGTGAGCCACAAAGAAATCACACGAACAAACACTACAGAACACGTGGTTTTCACTAACACGTGAGGCAAGCAAGCATGGCCATTCCTTTGTGTAACCGTCTCGATATTTCTGTAACACTGCTGTCTTCTTAGAAGAAGATGCAATTTGACAATTGCTCCGCTTCATTTCACAAAACCAATCACTACTTTTCGAATCAACGTCTAGGATAATTAGAATTGACATGCGCTAAATATACGAGTATACCATTCTTTCTACGAACACAACAGAGAGCCGAATGTGCGCACTGGAGAACAGCAAAGCAAGGAGTAGCGAGTTGGCAAGGAGTAGGGCCTACCTCACGGCCGACTTGATACGTCACGTCTTTCTCGCGTCATTCTAGCTAAGAGAGCAGCGTATATCTATGTAGCTGGCCGTGATTTCACAACGCTCGCGGGAAACAAAAGGATGTGACGACCAAATAACTGCCAAATATGTTTGGTAGCCAACGTACAAGCATTGAAACGAGGCGGGTTGACCAGTAATGCTCTAAGAGATTGAACATTTTTTACTTCTTTCCTTTTTTTCGCAGAAATTAATTTTTATTGTGACAAGGTTGCTTTTCCGTAATAATTTCCCCTTCGACCGTAATGCCGTAATCGCGAAGTGAAATCCGTAATCATTACGGACAATCCGTAATAGTTGGCACCTCTGCTTTTATTTGTTTTTCTCCTGAGTTCCATTCAGTAATTTTGACACCAAGCTATTTGAAATCTGAAACCTTATCACAATTAATCTGCTTTACGCTGCACTGACACAGATAGGTCTTATGGCGACGATGGGATAGAAGAGGCCTAGGAGATGGAAGGAAGTGTTCGTGGCCTTAATTAAGGTTTAGCCCCAGCATTGGTATGAAAATGGGAAACCACAGAAAACCATCTTCAGGGCTGTCGACAGTGGGGTTCAAAACCACTATCTCCCAGATGCAAGCTCACAGCTGTGCGCCCCTAACCGCATGGCCAACTCGCCCAGTATGAAACCTTATCAAATGAGAGATTTTGTACCTCGAGTGCCTACGATGGTGTTCTGCTTTTCTTGTGATCTTCATAAACTTGGTTTCCTTCTCATTAACTTTGAGTCTTGAGCATGTTTCATCAAACAATTTTTCTTTCGGATTTATGAGATTTTCTTCACCATCGCCTAATAATACTACGTCATCAGCAAAAGCGAAGATGTTGAATTTTGCTCATAATTTTACAAAAAGGTCACAACTTTGAACTTTCTTTATCACATTTTCATGCTTTTAGATAGACCATCCTCCTGTCCAACTCCAGTACTAACAAAGAAAGTATGGTATCACTGAAGTCATTACCAGTTTTAACCACACATTTACTATTTTCTGTGCATTGTCTGCATTTTATCTGAGATGTTGAAGTGTTTCATGGTTTTACATATTTCTTTCCTTAGAATACCCTTGTAAGCCTTGGCAAAGTAAACAAATAGAATATAAACATCTTTTTGGAACTCCCAACATTTTTTATATTTGTTTCATGATGAAAGCCTGATCAATTTGCAGTATCTGGGTATAAAGCCTGCTTGGTGATCCCCAGTGATCTTCTGTTCAGTAATAATTTAGAAACCTGTAAGCTGAATCAAGGAGAGCTATTTCTCTATAGCTGTTGCACTCAAATATAACCTTCAGCATTTCCCTTCTTGAGCACAAAACTAATGATGCCATCAGATGGCAGACTGGAGCTGCAACCACTGCCTACTTACTACCTTGACATACAAGGAAGGAGACTTTGTGGGTGTCAAAACTACAATGGCAAAATACCATCAACAGAGAAATGAGAAAAGTATAACCATGACCCCAAGATATAACAAAAAAAAAAGTAGTGTTCGAAGTTCCTACACCTGCAGGCCATCACAAAGAAGAAGACAAGAAGAAGTTGTCGATTGTCGACTAAGTACAATATTCCTAATTAATACTGAAAAAAACAATAACTGACCTGAATAAAATTCAGGATACTCAATCGTCAAAAATTACCAGTGTTTCGCACCAGTGCGGCATGGACTCATCAGTTAGATACCACATCTTCCCAAGACACTGGTTGGCTAGCACACCAGTAGCGACACCACTGCAAGCTATACATGTGATAAGCATAATGCAGTGCCGACGTACTAGGGGAAAAATGCATCTCCACTTGTTATATATGAGGAGGTCCGTTCCAAAACTCATCTTATCCACCATAAGTGATTTTTCAGGAAAAGCAAAAAACCTGTAATTTTTGTAATATAAGTCTCACTTGTTTAAATGTATTATGACGCATTCAAGTCCAATGTCATAGGGTTGTCTTACTGAAGAATTATAAATATAATTAGTAGAACGTCAATAAATTACATTTGTATTTTGGATAAGACGAGTTTTGGAGCATCCAAAAAAATCAAAATATATTTCATCACACAACTTATTTTAAAGCAAGAAAAATGAAAGAATTGAGAATATAATGTTGTAATAAAACTCACCAGTACACTAATACACCTTTTTGCTATCAGTATAATGATATTCACAAATAAATTAAACACAGCAGTGTGATTTATCATATTTACATCCTATCCATAGTATTTGGAGAGAATTCTTCCTTTATAGGCTACACTGCACTCACAATAGAAGTAACTTGAACAATAAAACATCACTTAGTTGTTAATCAAACTCTCAAATCTGTTCCCTGCCCTTGAGATCCATCACAAAGAACTTCTGTTTCTTCAACAAGATTGTTTTCATCTACAGAAATTGAGGTGAACAGATTCTTATAAAAAGAAAACAACTCATTCATTTCCTAATCCATTCCAAAATGTTTTTCAAGCAAACTTTTTACGTCCTTTACTTTGGTGGGATTCAAGTTTACTCCTGGCAATAATTCAGGTGGCATTAGCATATCTCGCAGGCGTTTTTCCTTTTTCGATTTTCCTAAACCAATGTCTGAGTTGTAATGAGGTTCTCTCCTAACGGTGACATTTCCCAGTGAGTCTTTGCTAATAACAAATCATTTCACTGAAGAAAATTTAAAGTGCCAAGATGAAGGTTTTTTCATCATATTTTCAGCAACCATTTTCCAACTGTTCACCGAGCGGTCTCTGCCAAACTTGAAGACTTCAGCATGTTTGCTAAAGATGTCTTCATATTCTGCTGGATTACAGATTATAGGGCATTTCCGTATCTCTCTCTCGACTTGAGCAAATACCCTGTCACAGGGCAGAAATGAGTGGCCTGTCATAGGAAAGACCAATTTAACACTTTCTATATTAGGCGGAGCTGTGTGTGTCAAGAAATATGAACACATTGCAATCATTGTAGAATTGCGGTTCTGTCCTCCGCAGCCATCCGCACAAAGTCGTATAGTTGTGAAGTTTGACAAATCAGTTTGTGATAACCGATGGTAAACTGCAGATGACGTTTCATTAGACCCCTTCTTGAATTCATGCTCCATCCATATTGCACCCGCTCACTTCCTGAGTCCCAGACTAGCATTTATCTCAGGGGTGATCAGTTCGAAAACGATAAAAAAATTTATATAAAGAAAATCAAAAAAAATATATCGGCGCATCAAATGAACACAGGGATGAACGGGGCATGCAAATTAAGGTTACAGGGGACGACTCATTCATGGATACAAATTTTTGACTCCACAATAGAACTGGGAAGTGACAACTTAAATTCCATGGGCATACTGGACTAACTACAATAAAAAGATATGGAAATTGTTTCCTATTGAAATCGCAATGAGGAGCAATTTATTCACTTATTTTGCATACTACACCTGATAACAATTATTACATTGGGACACTTCCATCCTGAAAAATAAATGACATACTACTTGGATTTACCTCACTACTCTGGTAGTGTAAACATCTGGTGAATTCGCCCCAATTGGTTACTGGGGATCGAATTCACATCCGTATGAGTGGACGTTTCACCGCTGGAGATCTTCTTTCGGAGACGAAGGCACGACAGTAACTTTTTACTGTCGTATCCTCGTTCCGTTTGGACATGAGACACTTCCGGTATGTACATTCTGGTGAGCCGGACACCCACCGTGGAAAATGTTATCGCCTCGAAAAAAACGGGAATTTATAGTACGGACAAACTCTAGCCTATTATTTCCAGATTCACAAACACACCAGGTAGAGTTCATTAACTCAAAGGCTACTTTAATATTTACACTTGTCAATACGACAAGACGTACGGAAAGGTTCATTACTATGCTCTGACAATGAAGACATGTGCTGTCCGTGGGTTATTTACGTATCTACCGCTAACAATCTCCCCGTGAAAACCCAACATCTGGTTCTGAGCAGTTCGACACAGGACGACTGTCCCTATCATATCCTCCTACGATTATTAAATAATATCATTACCATTCTTTATCTGATCATTATCATATTCTGTGACTACCATCAATTAACTTATTATTATCATTAATTTCAATTATAATCCTATTTTTGATTATTATCATTTGTCATCCGGGATGATTATATGCCAACCCTTGCCGACGTTTCAAACGAAGGGTCGTTCTTCCTCCTAATTTATCCGCACAATATAATGATCAGCTTCCTCATAATTATTATTATTATTATTATATTCGTAACAATGAATCATCACCCATTAAATATCTTAATTTCCTTTCATCATAATTATTATTCTCAAATTACTATTGCAAGTTCTTTATCTTCTGCTTCTTCAACTTTTCATTATTATTATTATTATTATTAACATTATTATTAATAGTGGAAATCGTGATTATTGTAACCCGTAATCATCCTCGCTATAATACTTCAACTTCTCGCTCTTATTATTTTCATCAAAAAAATAAAAATAAAAAAAGTAGCTTCATTGGTTATTCTTCTTCTCCTTCTTCAAATATTTTATTTATTATTATTATTATTATTAGTTAAAAATCTCAAATTTTTCATTTCAACTCCCAACATCATTATTATGTCCAAAATATAAAAAAGTAAATTCTTCTAAAAAAATAGTTTTTTTATATTTATTATTATTATTAATTTTAAAAAAATTAATTTCGCCTGTTACACGGTAGTCCACTCTTAATATGTTTAACGCATAACCCCTTTTACAATTCCGATTTATCTTGGCACTAAGCACTTGATTTAAGACAAGATTCACTTGGGAGTATGATTATTGTTATTATTATCATTAAAAATGGAAAGATGATATTTTAATTTCCACTCTTTAGAATTTAGTCACATATGTTAAATCCCATTATGAACCATTAAGATCTGCTTTATATTGGTCGGGACAACACGGTATTCGGGACCGTACCTTCAATTTCGTACTGCCGTTAATTTTATATGGGGACACATGTCCTCCCAAGACACATCTCACAACCTATGGCACATCGCGGCTGGGCAAATACCTCCAATGCCGGCGATTGCTAAACTATTCCTTCCAATTTGAAGTCCATTTCCTTTCATCGGAACTCTTCAAACATTTAATTCATAAATTAATCCTCGGTGCATGGATTCTACCACTAATAACACCGGCATATGCATTTTATATCATCTTAGGCCTTGAGATTCATCTATTTCATCATTACAAACAATACGGCTCAATTTATTTCACGCCGGATATTCGTCCCTCATGACTTCCAACTCTAAATATGGGCTCAAACCATTCTGGGCTTTCAACATATCGTGACCATTCTAATTCACGTGCCTCTATCGCTTTTAAACAAATTTTTAATGGTTAAAATAAAGTCCAAAAACGTAAAACCAAAATTTTACGTAAAATCAAACTGATTACGCGAATGAAAGTCTTTAACGCTACATGTCATCTCCACATTGATTATTATATTTGCACTGGCTAACTCACGAAGCACTGTCATTATTATTATTATATTTTAACTTGCAAACGCACAAATATTATTATTATTATTATTATTATTATTATTAATTTACTTTCCTTTGTCAACTCACAAACATGATTATTATTAGTATTTTAATGACCTTCCGTACGCAACACAAATCTTACATACTCTGGCTCTTTCATAATCTGGCTGTCTAATAGAAATTATTCCTAATTAAAATACAAATGATCACCGCAGTGAATGAAATTCAAATAAATGGGTTAGCACAAAAAAGAATTTAACACTTGAAATGAACTTAAGTCAAAGTATTACGAACAGCATGCATTAATTGAAAGAAATATATCCCATATTTACATTATATACAACAAACAAATACTCAAATTAATTAATCTAACCCATTATTACGTTAATATAAATTAGTTCGTCCATCTAACAAAAAAATAAAATCATGGACTCGGGAGGCGGACCATGTTAAGTAACCATAATTAATTTACACTGAACCCCGTTTAGTCGCGATAACATCCCCCAAATATCAAAATTGTGTACTCATTCCTATGTAGAATTCCATTGTCTCGTAGCGGATGAGATAGGCCTTACGGCCCCATGGTGATCTACTCGTCCATCATGTCGCACAATACAAATTTAACACAATAAAACACTTCTGGGTGACTACCCATGATTAATACCTTATTACACTATTTTACACAAGAATACTAATAAAAAAAAAAAAAAAACACTTATAGGTGCTCCTAGACCCCTGACACTCGCACAATATACTCTTCATATACGCCTGAAACACACGTCGTGACACATTACGATGAAATGTCGTTCATTTGAACCGGCGCGTATCGCGTCTTCAACCGGCACTTCCTGGTTTATTTCTAAGCCGTCTTGATAATCGCCTAGCTCCTATAATTCCCTGCTCGGATAGTTATTCACCGTCTATCTTGAGGTGTTTACTTCAGGCTCCGCACACTGCCTTCCATAGGTACTATCGGCGTTCCGTTAATTATTTATTATTCAATCACATGACATTTATTAAATTCAACATACAGTTGTACTGATTATTTACACTCGGTACTATGGATAATTTCACTGTTCGTATTCATTCTCCTAATAATTCACGCACTTTCAGCTTTAACTGACTTCGAACGAGTCCCGAGGTACTGACTTACAGAGTCAACGTGTCAGAGTCTCAACTACTTCATACGACTGACACGACTGGTGACCGATAACGACTGGTGACTGGTAAGAACTGAGTGAGTGAGGTCCGACTGGTCACAACTGGTGACTTCAAACGACTGGGTGATGTGAGGTTCCACTACTGGACTTTTATGGACGATATGGTTTCCTGCCGGGGTCATCCGCGGTCATCTCCTGGAGAGGGGGGTTGGTTATCCTAAATCGGCATATGCAGGTGGATTTGGATCTCTTGCTTTATCCTACTTAATACACTGGCGATACACATTCATGTGTCGTATTCTGAACTCCTATCGTTCGGTGATCATAGAAATATCACTTTATTTCTGTCCTCCACCTTTCGCGCGCTAACTCGGCGTCCCTGATGGCGTGCTCATCTCGACCAATGGCGAGATAGCGTGGGTCATTTCCATGAATTCATTACTTTAATTTATTACGATTACAATTAATCAACACGGGAATGATATCACAAAAATCCCCTCTATTCAATTATGTGGTTGGAATAATTTAATTATTGTTATCGGAGAAGCTAACTGGAGTTCACTCTGAGTTTTTCTTATGTTGGCTTATCTGCGGGCCTATGATAAATTTTCCTATTGGTCAACACCGCTTCGGTTAGTTTGAAATCTCTTCCTTGTAACGTGACAACACCAAATGCCTCGGGGCGTGGAAAAACTGGTACGTCACATTCTCGGTATTGGTGATACACCTGCTCGCCCTTGGTCCGAATATATATACTCTTTCACTTCCTCGTAGTCATTACTTCTGTTGTTGTGAGCTCTAGATTTAATCCTCTTATCTTTTGACCAGGAAACCTTCTCCCCATAATGACAAGCTTAACTATGGCGACGGACAGTCGCGATATGTCTAGCTTATGTTGAAATCCTACTATCCACACAAAACTGACACTGTATTTCATTTCATATTCCTATATATCTGTATTTATCTTCAAAAAAACAAAATCATGAAACTAGGGCCTATCTCATCAGGGTACAATATGTATGTGAAAACATTCTCCTTTGTCAACTTGGCA
The DNA here is from genome assembly GCF_040414725.1 of Anabrus simplex. NCBI lineage: Eukaryota > Metazoa > Arthropoda > Insecta > Orthoptera > Tettigoniidae > Anabrus > Anabrus simplex. The sequence continues at coordinate 256,485,002 of NC_090270.1, read as the reverse complement.
TGGTAAAATTATAGGTGTACAATTGGCGACTGTAATAGGCAATTTGATCTGGAACTTTTGGATTCACAAGATTCTTTTGGCAGTCAAATGAAAATATTGCCATGCTGTCCCTTTCCTCTTGGAGCTTTTTGAAGAAAGCTGCAGCCCTTAGTTTGTGTACTTAAGTTCCAAGATTAAATCATTCTTCAGTGATACGTTCGAACTTTCAAGTTTAATTTTCTCCTTGAGCTCTATGCACTTTGAGAAAGCATCAATAACTGGTGTTCCGAATGCTATGTTGTAACAACGCGTAAAAATTTCACGGAAGAACTACCGCTTCACTCCGAGTTCTTCAGGCGATTTGTTGTTATACATTTTGTAAAGTTTAGCGATGCTTAAATTTCCGGGTAGATACTGTCTGACCGGTGACTTTCTGCGGCAATAGTGACTTTCACAACACTGCAAACTTTCAATGAAATGTTTCACGGAGTGCCTCTTTTCAGTGTACTCTGGTTTGATCCTAGCTCCTCCCCTCTTTTCTGTTGGAAGTTTTCCTGTCGTGAAGTGATTTCTGGCAATCCTCTGAACCCGATCTTTGCTGACATGCAATACATTCAAGAATGTCTTTTGGCAGACCTGAATGTGAAACTGTTCTGTATTAGCAAGTTTTATTTAGTACTGAACACTGATACCTTTTCTTGAACTTCCTTCCTTGACAATTCTTTCCCTCTTGGGCTTCTCTATACTCAGATACTTTAAAATGAGTGTATCTTGTTGAATCTTATTGTTACATTCATAAAAGTTTCCATGAAAATGTCAATCATCCGCAATTTAAGACATTTGAAGGTTGGACCATTGTGACTACATTGTGAATAGTCTGGGGGACAAGTAGGCCCATGTCTGCAATGAAAATGAATGATTTCTCATCAAGTTACTGTATACCGCAAAATTGCTGATGTTTAAGATTTCATAATACAACAATATGCTACTTCTCATTACAGTGAAACCTCGTTCCTTCCTCATACGTTTTATTGCTTAACATGATAACATTTTACGCGGCCCTGAAAGCATTCTTTGTCCATCCCTTGTGAAACGTGAACCTCCCATGATCTCTTGTCTAGGCCACAGGACAGACGAAGTTTGCGAGATAACAAGCAGGTAGCTTGACCTTGAAGCTCGTCGAGTTTGTGAATACTATAACACCTTGTTCTTATGGGTTTGTGTATTCAGTGTTCTGACAAGAAAGTTGAGATGTAGAAGAGAAATTGTTAAATCGTTAACTAATGAAGACAATACTTATAGTAGATAAGATTGTCCCCTGTGGAAACATGTTATGAGGTTTCACTGTATTTTAAAACTAAATTATACCGAGCTCGATAGCTGCAGTCGCTTAAGTGCGGCCAGTATCCAGTAATCGGGAGATAGCGGGTTCGAGCCCCACTGTCGGCAGCTCTGAAGATGGTTTTCCGTGGTTTCCCATTTTCACACCAGGCAAATGCCGGGACTGTACCTTAGTTAAGGCCATGGCCGCTTCCTTCCACTTCCTAGGCCTCTCCTATCCCATCGTCGCCATAAGACCTGTCTGTGTCGGTGCAACGTATTAAAAAAAAAAAAAAAAAAACCCTAAATTATTAGGATGTAACATTCATAGCATACCTATCTATTTTTTTTTCCTTAGTTTTTCTCCATGAATCAGAATCACTCTTCCTTCTTCTCCCTTTACCTTCCGCAACAAGAGCAATATTTTCCGTCATCTTAATACACTCTGTTCACAGCACAAAACTGCATGAAAGACTAACACGGTTCAAGAACAACTCAAAGAGTGGAAAGACTGGCATAAAACGTGGGTTAATTGTAGCGCGAGTCACATGCTGAAATTATTCCTTCCTATTGGTTGATTGTATAAGGCGAGTTTTGGAACGAATAGCGCCGTGGATAAGGCGAGTTATGGAACAATAGCCTAAGTTCGGTGACAGATTTCTATGGGAAAAGGCGAATTTTGGTGCTTAATTTTGTGATAGAACTATCACAAACATCACCAAAAAGGCAATGCTACCTCTAACTCATTTTTTTTTTTTTGAATGGATAAGACGAATTTTGGAACGGACCGCCTCACATATGCCCTCCCGGGCTAGCATGACCAATAATATGGCTTCCGATTGAGATAGAATAAAATTCAGGAAACTCAATTATGAGCCTATGTCATAATGAGGAGAAACGCTGGTAATTTTTGACGATTGAGTTTCCTGAATTTTATTTAGCTATCTCAATCGGAAGCCATATTTTTGGTCAATAACTGACCTGGTTCATTCAAAATCGAGCATCTAACCAACTTGGTAATGATTTTTTTAAAACAGCAGTATATTTAAATGTGACAGCCTAGCTGCCAATAGTTTCAATACTATGTAAAATAGCTTATGTCCACGAAGACCATTAGCAGGTGTTCAAGTTATTACTCTTTATTCATCAAGATGGCTTGAAAGTTGGATCATGTAACCTGGCCTGAAGAGCTACAAAAGCAACATGTTTTAAAATAATTTCTACCTGTCTGGAAGTTCTTTGCTTGAGGACTAGTTCTTTCTGTTAGTGGCAAGAATATCTTCACCTTGTCAAACAAGGGAATTCATATCTTTAAGGGTTGGGAAAATGACCATACATACATTACACCCACCCATCTTCATTTTAGACTATTACATCCTTCTGTGTTCCATCTGGAAGTCTCTGTGAATTTACTAAATGCCTTTGCAATCCTCTATTTGTAATTTGCCTCGATCATCTTACCCTCCATAACAGTGTCCATAATTCTCATATGTAGTCGATTCTCCTCCATTTGATTCACCTGACCCCACCAACAAAGCTGGTTTATGCGTACCACCTCATCAATCAAGTTCATTTCTAACTTAGCCTTTATTCATTCATTCATTCATTCATTCATTCATTCATTCATTCATTCATTCAAAGTACCCTCCTGTCATTGTTACCTCCTTTTTGTAGCGGCAATCATTCTCGCTACTTTCATGTCAGTTTCTTCTAGCTTATAAGATAACTTGAATCCACCTAGCTTTCACTCCCATTCAGCAAAGTTGGTCTGAAAATAGACTGATGTAAAGATAGGTTCTTCCAGGATCTGAGTTCTTTCTTACAGAATCCTATAATTGCAACTGTAAGCTCCAGCATTAGCTTTACTGCACCTTGATTCAATCTCGCTTACTATACTATGATTCTGGGATAATACAAATTCTAAATACTTGAATTGATCTAACATTCCAGTCTTGTTATTCCCAACCTGGCATTCAGTTCTCTTTATTTCTTTCCCTACTGACATCACTTTGGTCTTGAAAAGGGTAATTTTCAATACAAGAATCTCATGTTTGATTTTGTTCCTTATTAACTCTAGAGTAAAAGAAAAATTATTATATATGATAATTGGTCCACCTTTCATTGCACTTATTTTCAAGCTCCAAGTTTGAAGGCTTTCAGCCATTAAGACCAAATCGACGGCATAGGCCAAACTGTTTACGAAATTTCCACCTAACTGAATCCCTCCCTGCCATTTTATACCTTTCACCAGATGATCCATGTAAATAAGGAACAACAAAGATGAAAGATTACATCCTTGTCTAACCCCTGTAAGGACCTTGAACCAAGAACTCATTCTACCATCAATTCCTACTGCAGTCCAATGGTCAAAATAAATGCCTTTGACTAATAAGCTACCATTAATCTCATAATCCACTCAGAATGGCAAACATTTTTTCTTTGGTACTCTGTCATATGCCTTCTTTAGATCTATGAAACAAACACAACTGTCTATTTGTCTCATAGCATTTTTCAATTACCTGGTGTATACTGAAAATCTGATCCTGATAGCCACTTTGTGGTCTGAAACTACACTGGTTTTCACCTGACTTACTCTCAACCACGGATCACACTCTCCCTTCCAAACTGCCGCGAAGGTTGTTTAAGTATATTGATCAATGAAATACCTTGAAAGTTGTTGTAATCCTTTCTGTTCCCTTGATTTAGTCTAATCAGAAGGTTTCTTACTAGCATTTTATGTTTATTTCATTACTTTATGAAATCACTTCATCCCTGACTTACCAACTATATTTCAGCATTTCAGGTCTAATTTCACCCATTCCTGCTGCTTTACAACAAAGGAGTTTATTTACCATCCTTTTCATTTCCTCAAGCATCAGAAGCATCACTATCTTCTTCCCCATGAGCTTGGTTAATCGTGATGTCAACCTAAAGATTTGCAAATATTCCTTCCACGAATTCAGTGATTCCCTGGGATCTACTATAAGTTCATTTGATTTACCCAAAACATGATTCACTTCCTTTTTTTTTTTTCCATCCTTCTAAGATTTTTTATTGCTGTCCAGGAAAGTTTCCCTGCTGCTTGACCAAGTCTTTTCAGATTATTACCAAAATATTCCCATGATTACTTCTTCGATTCAACAAGGATTTGTTTTGCTCTGTTTCTTTCACATACGTACAATTCCCTGTCTGCATCAGTCCTTGTTTGGAGCCATTTCTAATATGCATTTTATTTACGTTTACAAGCTGCCTTCAATTTATCATTCCACCAAGATGTTTGCTCTTTCCCATCTTTACACATAGTAGTTCAAAGGCATTGCCCTGCTGTTTCTACTACAGCATCCCTGTATGTCACCCATTCTTTTTCCACATCTTGAACCTGCTTACTGTCTATCGTTAACTTATCGCTAACCATTTCCATGTACTTCTGACTAATTTCCTTGTCCTGGAGACTTTCTGTCCTTATTTGTCTGCAGACATATTTCACTTTTTGGAGCCTCCATGGCTCAGGCGGCAGCACCCCAGCCTCTCACCGCTGGGTTCCGTGGTTCAAATCCCGGTCACTCCATGTGAGATTTCTGCTGGACAAAGCGGAGGCGGGACAGGTTTTCCTCCGGGTATCTGGTTTTCCCTGTCATATTTCATTCCAGCAACACTCTCCAACATAATTTCATTTTGTCTGTCATTCATTAATCATTGCCACAGAGAAGTGCGACAGGTTTCGCCAGCCGGTACAATTCCTATTCTCGCTGCTAGATTGGGACTTTATTCATCCTATTCCTGACCCAGTGAAATGAGTGGAAACAGGCTGTGGATTTTCATTTCATTTCACATATTTCACAGATACTTAGTTCACTACAGATCAGAATCAGGTCTGTATCATCACAAAAATTCTCTAGAATGCCTGCATATTCCTAACAGGTTTCCTGAATTCAGAGTCAGATATCATATAGTCTATTATAAATCTGGTGCCTCTTTCCTTCCATGTGTAGTAGTGCATAGCCTTATACTCTAAGAATGTATTCATAATATTCATAACTGCTAATTCTGTACTAGCGCAGAAGTCTAGTAAACACTTCCCCTTCCTCATTAGCTTCCATATCCCCCACATTTACCCATCACCTTCTCATACCTTCAATCCTATTTCCAACTCCTGCACAGAAATCCTGCATTAGCAGTATCCCATCCTTGCTGTTAACCCTGAATATGATGAAACTCAATGCTTCGTAAACCTCGTCAACTTCATCCTCATCTGCACCCTCACAAGGTGAATACACAGACAATTCTTATACCAATTCCTCCAAGTGCCAAATCTACCCACATCGATCGCTCACTTATGTGCCTAACAGAAACTTTGTGTGCGATAGTATTCCTGATGAACAGTCCTATCCCGTACTCTGCCTTTCCCTTAGTAACACTTGTTAGTAACGCATCCAGATACATCTTCTTTGCTAACTCAGACAGTTCTACTTTCTTTCTTCCATAAGCCCCATTTATATTGGTAGTTTCATTTCGTTTGCCAGGTTCTCGCCTGTCAAGTGGATGTAGGACTCTGTTACAACCATAGGCCTGAGACTTGTTTAAAATATTCTGAGTGTGCTTGTAAAAATATAAAACCCTAAACCTTCCTTAGGATGGGTGAAGAAACAGCACCTATGCCACTCGGACAATAAGAATTACATTTTCTGGCATTTTCAAACCAGCATGAGCCAAACTACTGATGTAATCCTCAAGTAGTATGAGTTAATAATACAGTATCCATTTAAGTTCTACAACACACAATAGAAAGAGCGGAAGATTTCTTACTGACAAACAAATAACTACAATGATGAATACCATGGGCATGTTAAGAGAATGGGAGAAGAGAGGATACCAATAAAGATGTTAGAAAAGGAAGTAAATGGAAGGAGGCCTAGAGGAAGACCGAGGTACAGGTGGCTGAAAGGTGTAAAGAAGAGCATCTAAGCAAGAGGAACGTTGAGGAGGCTTATGTTCCAAGCAGATCCAGCCTTTGGTTGGAAACAGCTCCAGATCATGATGATGATGAATACCATTAAATAAACATATTCTAATTAACAGCTGAAGAAGGTCAAATAGAGTGAAACATACTCTAATATATGTATTTACTAGCTGATGTACCCGTGCTTTGCTACGGAATTCTATTGTATACAGAATTGTAGGTAAGGTAGTGTACATATGAGCAAGACCGTATTAAGTTGCATAGCTCTTAACGTTACCCTAGAAACGCGACGGAGAAATCGCCAAACATCTTTTCTCATATGAAGACTGCGTTAGGGAATTTTCATTGTAATGGTAGGCCTGCTTGCCTACCATCAGTCACAATCAGGTTGGGGAATTTCATTATAATGGCAGACACTCTCCACCTGCCTTTTACATCCTCGGAAAGAATTTTCTTAGCGGTTTCCCCAACTGAAATGAACATAGGTCATTACAATGACATCAGTAGGAATGGCGGGAGTAAAAGCAATGATTTCACAAGACATACTCGATCAAATGAAAAACTACACATTTTCTCACTTTTAACGAACAGTACTACGCTGCAGTTCTAAGAGTCCAAACTTCCATAGATGGAATGACCAGGCCGCAGACAGCCATTATCCGTGAACACTCTTTGTCTTTTTCCGGGGGGAGGGGGAGTTGAATAGTGGCGAGTCCCAGGGCAAAACCTATGCCTAGGAGTGCCCGATGAGTTGGAAAAATCTCAGTTCACTACACTGGCGGCAGAAAAATCCACCTGACTTGGAGGCCTCCAAGCCAGAGGAGAAACCCCCTCTTCACTGCTAATTTTGAATAAAATGAATGTAGAATTTAATATAAGTGAAGAGGAAGAAGCTCTTTTTAAGAAACAGCTCTTTTCAGGGTTGAATTTTGAATTATTTAGTGAATTGTGGTGCTATAATTTGGAATGTGTCTAAATTGTAATTCTAGACCAGGTCATATCACTACTACTACTACTACTAAGTGAGCTTCTGCCTTAAGTGTGCACACTCTCATGCTAAACAGCGCATCAGGGTGGGGATTAAATAGCTGGAATACTGTGATGAACCAGTGTGTTATGTACCAGCAGTACGGTATCAGAAAATGTATGAACCAGAGGAATGCCATGCTAAAGAAGAAAGTTTTCTAACTCCCTAGCTATTTCCTGCCAATATTTAGTCAGGCTGTTATATTCGGTACGCAGCAGTAATCCCATCTATCGGAGTTGAGCGACAGCATAAAAGACAAAGAACATCACAACAAACAATGACTAACGTAATGTTATTGTTGATCAATGTTATGCGCTTTCAATATTGTTGGCCTTCACATTTAGTTTTCTTCCGACTCTGAAATACCACTCTCACCATAGTCGGTGCGGCAAAACTACATAAATGGTCGGAAATTGTAGTTCTATTCTCTATAACTTTTGTTATGTAGTACTTTTCGTAGAACGAATAACATAGGTATTTAAAAATTCAATTTCAGGTGCCTTCCCCTAAACTACAATTTCATCCATGGTGAATAAAATTGTTTATAACTTAGACTGTAGTTTCTTATTCCCCGACTCTATATACCGACTTTCATTAAATTCTGCTAACCCATTTCCCCGTGACTTGGCGTTGAGATGGACTTGGCAACAAAAATACAATTCATGAATATCTGTGTTATCAAAGCCGGTATGGTAACAATGTATGACATAAATGATCGGAAATTTAATTCTATATAACCTAAGTTACGTAGTATTTATCGATAGGACCACTAATAATATAAATATTCAAGAATTAAATGTTAGGCCTTCCCCTAAACTACCATTTCACTCAGCGTGAGTAAAATGATTTATGGCCTAGATTGTAGCGGCTCATCACCCGACTTAACATACCGATTTTCATTAAATTCTCTTCAGCCATTTTCTCGTGATGTGTGTCCATACATACATACATACATACATTCATACATACATAAATTACGGAAAAGTAAAAAAATCATTTCCTTGTTAAGATGGATATGACCGATACAGAAATACGATTCTTTTCAAATTCTGAGCAATGTACAGACAAAACTCTTATTTTATATATATAGATATCTTTTTAAGTATTGAATGGTGGAAAATACATAATATTCTATTTAAAGGAATAATTATTTTATTAAAGAAATACCTGTCGCATTGGATCTAAAAACAGATCTATGTGAAGTCCTTTAATAAAGTTTTCAACAAGTTTACACTTATTTTTCACACATTTTATACGTCTCAATTTTTGGGCTCACAGGTCTTGGAATTTCACTTGGGATGATGCAATACAACACTTATGAAATTGAGTTTAGCAATATTTATAAAGAAACACTCACATGACACCACAGAACAGTACAAGTAAAACAGCATCCTGGTATAGAATGCACATGGTTCCAAACAAAATTACATTGTATAAAGTAATGATGAGAACTGCAAGCAGTATACATAAGGAAAATAATACAATGCTCAACAAAGTCAACACCAGTTCATACCTACACTCATGTTCATTACAAACCATAAAACCTTGAAAGACTAGAGATAGGAAGTTCATATTCACAGGACATGCACATTAGTATGTTCTGACAAAATCATTAGCATTTGAACCATGTCGGCCCTCAGGTTCAAGAACCACATCGATATCTTGGCGCACCACGACCGTCTGGTAAAATGTGCCTGCGGCTCTCATTGTCATTATAAACTGAAGGTAATGGATCTGTGTGACTTGAACAGACATGCAGGATTCCTCGCAGACGTATGCAAGAACCGTACCGTCAAATGAGTGAGTTTGAAAGAGGGCGAATTATTGGCATGAGAGAACGTGATGGACAAAGTGTGTCGACAGTGCAATGGGTGTGTACAGATTGGTTAACAGAAGGCCATAGAACATGAAGAGATGGGTCTGGTCACGCCCCCCTGAGGCGACACCTCATCCGAATGGCATTGCAGGACAGATCTGCGTCCTATTTGGCTCTGGCGCAACAGTGGAACAGTGTTGTACACTATCAGCAGTGACAGTCCGTCGCCGTATATTACAGTCTGGGTTATCGGCGCATCGTCCACTTTTCTGCCTAAACATGCTAGACTGTAATGGTGTATGGAATGACGTCAATGGGGACAGGAATGGCAGTAGGTAGTGTTTTCGGATGAATCCAGGTTCTGCTTGTTTGAAAATGATGGCCGCATTTTGGTTCGCTGCAGACAGGAGGAAAGGCATCACACTAAATGCATTCGCACAAGACATACAGCGCTAACTCCAGGTCTTATGGTGTGGGGTGCTATTGGGTACAACAACAAATCACAGTTGGTGCGTGTCCAGGGCACTTTGACCAGTTTGACCTACGTGAATAACATCACTGCGACCCGTAGTCATAACCTTCCTGGAAAACACCCCAGACATCATATTTCAGCAGGACAATACGCAACCACATGTTGCTGCATGAACACGTGCCTTCTTGTTGTCACAGGTATAGCAGACTATTGCCCTGGCCTGCCCGATCACCGGACTTGTCGCCAATCGCAAATGTGTGGGATATGGTGAAACGATGGGTTCGGTCCTGTGACCCAATGCCAAATACCAAAGATGAACTGTGGAACCAGGAGAATGTAGCATGGATGGCTATACCCAGGACCGTCATTCATGCCTTATACACATCGATGCCATCACGCATGGAACAAGTTATCAGTGCCTATGGAGGACCCAGTACCTACTAGGCAACAGGACACATTCTGAACCTAGGTGACAGAAATGCTAATTGTTTCTGCAGAACATACTAATGAACATGTCCTGTGAATATGAACTTCCTATCTCTAGTCTTTCAAGGTGTTCTGTTTTTTATGAACATGAGTGTATTTGTAGGACACTAACACAGTACATTATGAAATATTACAAGTTGAAAGTTAATAAAATTACTGATTCTCAGCTCAAGAGAATTTGTCATAAACAAAGAAGCTACAGTATGCTCAGACATTGCAGTCTTTTTGAGTACAACTGACAAAAAAAAAGTTGTTCCAGAAAGTTGACGTTACAAATGCTAAAGTAGTTTTAAAAAATGTGGAGACACTGAGGTTTAGGGTGGGAAAAGACGGAGTTAAACTACTTTGTTTGAATATTTGAACTGAAACAAAAATATTCTTAAATAAAATCACCTGAATATTTCAAAAGCAACTGCTGTTTATGATAACAAAGTAAACAAGAACAAGGATTGTTAAATACTACTTGAAAAAGGAAAATAGAATATGTGTTTTAAACTCTTTTAAAAAAAATACACTACATTGCCGTTAATGAGTGGACACCCACTGACAGGAAAGCAAAGTGATCTCATACATTATTTAGTATCTGGAAGTAATGCCAATATTCATACCATTTGTCGGGAGATTTAAACAGTTGGATTCCATGGGCGAGCAGTGCCACATAAACCAAGGATCATTAAATTTAATGCTTGCTGCCAAATACAGTGACGCAAAACATGTCACTTGAGGACTCTAAAACAATGAAAGAGCACCATGTAATGTGACGAATCAAGCAACACGTTTGGCAGTCCAAAAGACATGTATAGATCTGGTGAATGCCAAGTGAGGGTTACATCCTGGAGTGCAGCTTAGTGGATTCTAGAAGACAGAGGCTGTGATAGCAGCGAAGGATGGAAATCTTATACCTCTGAAGCAAACTTAGTAGGAAAGAAAATTAAAGCAAAACAAATCATCATCATGATCATCATCCAAGTATTTGTTCAGCAGATGCATTGTGCAGTACGTGGATCAAGGAATGCCTTCTGTTACCGTTGAATGCTTCATTCTGTTGCAGGTGTAAAGAGCAAAGCAAATACTGTAGAGAATTAGATGGAAAGTATGGGCATGGTCATTTTCATGCGTTAAAATTTATAATTTTCAAATGTGACCATATTTCTAGTACATACATACCTATTTTTGCATACAACAATGAGTAATTAATACACATCCACAAAGAATAGCATTTTGCTCTTTTCAACTTACGTTGCTAGGCTGTTGCTTGAACTTGCTGATAAACACAAGTGGTTTGACAATTTTTTTTTGTTTTGTTTTAAAATTTGTTATACAGTCTTTTTAACCTTCAGTCAGGTGCAACTGATCTCGCTTCCTATAGGGCAGCACTACTAATACTATGGAGTAAATGCAACTTGTTTAGTGTTGTTTGTAAGCGTAACAGTCCCGGAGCATTCTCCAGAGCATGTTGGGACCAAAGTGATCTCCCACACACATTGCGCCTCATTCGCAATATCATGTAAGGTACGTTTATCCAAAATTTATTCATAAAAATGGGTTATCCTACTCATTTTATAACTAAGCAATGTAAGAATATATCAATAATATTATAACACCGCGTATGTTTCATAACTTGGTCAATCAGACACACTGCACCCTATAATGAAATTACAGCTGCTTTTCATTTTTTTAAATAATAATAACGTTACCGTATAATCTTGAATACCACCCGCCAATGAATAAGATCCGCACCCTTATTTTGGAAGAAAAAAATTAAAAAAAAAGTGAAGTCAAAATTATTTACAGTCTTTACTAACACACATCAAATGATTAGAAAATACAAATAAAAATCAACAAATATTACCAGAACGATATCCAACGAGTTTATTCATCATCATCATCATCATCATCATCATCAACAGTACCAACTTCGGAATTTTCATCACCATCAACTTCCCACAAAATGTCGCCATCGCTGCCATCCATAGCATTAGAAATGCTACATTTCCTGAAGCTCTTCCGTATGAGGTCTCCAGGGATACGATTCCATGCCATCAAAATCCACGTATCAGCAGCTGAACTTCTGGGCGCTGAATATGACCAGTTGGCGTCAGTGTGCGATTATCAGCCACCATCCATTCTGTATAGAGCTGTTTCACGGCTGCTTTAACACGTTCCCTGCGGCAGTGAGTTTCGATGACTTAATGTTACGTCGTATCGGCCCACCGGTGACCCGATGCTGCCTTTAGTTATTAGCGGTTCGGGTCACCGGTGACCTGACGAATTTGACTTTGTTTACTCCCTAGTATGAAATCCTAAACAATGCAAGTGCACTTGTTGTGTGCGTTATTGTTGAGGAGACATTCCAGCGTATTTACCTGTGCGACAGTGTTCCGATTCAACAATTGCGTGAAACAGAAATGACCCCGGAAATAATTTGGTCACCGGTGGGCCGATCAAAACTAGCAGTATGCCTCGATCCTTCACTTCAATTGGAACACTATGTTGCCATTAGTTAACAGAAATTCGTAACTAGGACGTAGTTACTTACTTCGCAATTCTGGGAAATTCGCACCGACGGATAAGAGTAACATGTTTCGGGGCACATGGTGACCCGAACCGCACGGAACATGATATAGGCCCACCCCAGTGCTGTCCTAATCCTCTTTCTTTTCCGTGCCACCGGTGTGTCAGAATGTGAAAGCTCCATACCTAAAAAAGGACTTGAAATTGCTTGTAAATATTATATACGGAAGATAGTAAATATGTCAATAACTATTCCAATAACTCCAATAACTTCTATTGGCTTTCCTAAGAGCAATGTAGAAAGCAGATATCAGAAGGGTGGTACTCCTTAAACAACAAATTTACTATCTGCGGGCAGCAACACTCTAGGCTTCATTCACCGTAACCGCGCTAAGCGATTCCTGCGTAAAAATATAGGTCAGACAACAATCGGGACTCAGGGTGACCCGAAGCGATATGAATGGAAGATGAAAAAAACTTCCTTCGGGTCACCGGTGGGCCGATCAAAACTAGCAGTATGCCTCGATCCTTTGCTTCAATTGGAACACTATGTTGCCATTAGTTAACGGAAATTCGTAACTAGGACATAGTTACTTACTTCGCAATTCTGGGAAGTTCGCACCAACGGATAAGAGTAACATGTTTCGGGGCACATGGTGACCCAAACCGCACGGAACGTGTTAAATGGACAGTTCACGCAGACATCCAGCGGCTGTAGTATAGATGTCATCCCTCCCGGAATGACTGCTAGGTCAGTTTTCCCATCCTTGGTATGTTTCCACACAGCGTCTGTTGTGTGGCCGCGGTAACTGTCGAGAATAAGCAAGCTCTTTTGTCCCAATAATGCACCAGGGTGACATTGCCAGATACACTTTACCCAGTCTTCCACAAGTAAACTGTCCATCCAGCCGGAGTTCTGAGATCTGATGATAAAACCAGCAGGTAGATTTATAGGAAGCGTCTTTCGCTTGAGAACAATGTACGGCGGCAATTTAGTTCCGTCGGCGAGTATACACAACATTACCGTACACAGTTGTTTTTCATTACCACCTGTTCTAATGGTAACACTTTTTGCACCCGTAACATTCACAGTCCTGTCCACTGGCATTTCAAAGTAGACTGGCGCCTGATCTGCATTGCCAATTTGGGTAAGCAAATATGCATTTTCCTTCCGCAACCCAATTATGTGACGCTGAAACGACAATAACTTCTCATCGTAGGCACTAGGAAGACGCTGTGAAATTGAGGTACGCCTTCGTACGTTCAACCCATTTCTTTTATAAAAATTACAAACCCATCCTTGGCTTTAGCTGACACATTTCGGTTGACACACCATATCCCAATTCCCGCCTTTCTGTCACATATTTATAAAGTTTTTATTTTTTAAATTTCTGGAAACTGTACACTCAGTCCACAAAAAGCACTACGATCACCATTACATGTTAATAGTACATTTTTCTTCTTTCTCCAATCGCAAATACACGACTCGTCAATATCGTATTTCCTACTGGCGGCACAATGTCCAATAATTTCGACTTCCCTTACTACTTTCAGTTTCTCACTCGCAGTAAAAGATCGCAAATGCTTTGTGGAATTCATGTTGATACTCCGAGAATGCGTGAGACTGACGCCAAGCGCGGAAGTAGCGTATACTGAGAGCGGAGAGAGCATTGTTGCCAAGCCGTGCCGGCGGTGATGCCCGATTTACGTGCATTCGGAAAGATAAATTTCCCAAAATTTTAAATAAGACCCACACCCAATTTTGGAAGTGATGTTTTCGAAAAAACAGTGCAGGTGGTATTCGAGATTATACGGTACTTGCATTACGTCCCACTAACTACTTTTACGATTTTTGGAGACACCAACGTGCTGGAATTTAGTTCTGCAGGAGTTCTTTTACGTGCCAGTAAATCTACTGACACGAGGCTGACGTATTTGAACACCTTCAAATACCACCGGACTGAGCCAGGATCGAACCTGCCAAGTTGGGGTCAGAAGGACAGCGCCTCAACCGTCTGAGCCAATCAGCCCGGCATTTAATTTTTTTTACAAGATTTTTGGAAAAATGTCTAAGAAAGTATACAATCTGAACAATCCTGTAGATCTTTCCAAAATGAGTTATTTAGAAAATGATGACGGCAAAGACTTTTTAAATGAGGAAATAGGAGAAGTGACACTGCTTCAGAGGATGAAGTAGATGAGTGCAATGGTGGTTCTGAAACGGAGGAGGAGACCAATGGTAAGATTCACATTCAGTTATCAATTATGTTTTAGTAAAGGATTGAATTAACAAGTGGACTGATAGTACACCACTGAGAAGTGTACGAAGGGGACCTCAAAATATTCTTCCCACCTCCCAGGGGTATAGGAAATTCGGTCAGTGAAAGCTTTTGTAGATTGCTGGAAAATTTTTTATTTCTAGTGAAATCTTAGAAAATATAGTTAGATACACAAAGCAGTACACGGAAAGCATCAAAGATCATTTTTCCAGAGAAAGGGACATAAAAAACATGGATGCTATAGAAATAAGGCCTTCATCACATTACTGCATCAAGCCCCTACAGCGGAAACAATGTCTCGAAGAACTTTGAGGGAGTAATGGTGGTGGAAACTAAAAACTTGGCCTTGTGATGAGTATTAAAAGGTTTAAGACACTGATATGATGCCTATGTTTTGATGATTGTGATATGAGAGTAGCAATGAAAACAGAAGGTCAACTTGCTTCAGTTCATGATATTTTCACCACTTTCGTGTGCAAGTGTCAGATAAGTTATTGTCTTGCGGAAAACAAAACTGACGAAATGTTTCCCAGTTTTGTGGTAGAGCCTTTTTTTTAACAGCACATATCATCAAAATCACACATATATGGAATAAAAGTTTGATTCAAGAATGTTTTATTCCTAAATTTTGAAATTTACTATGTGAAGCAACCACAGAGGCCTTTTATTATTAGTAACTAGCCAGGTAAAGTAGTTAAACAATTGACCCTTACTTGGTTCTGGTGGTAACAACTGTGGATAATTGATTAGTCTGTCGAGGAACTAAAACAGAAAAACCTGTCCTTTGATGGTACTATGGTGTTAAAAGACAGCTGCCACCACAGTTTGTTGCTACCAAGATAGATTGCATAGGAATGTTATTCTTGTATCCACACTTCCAATCGATACTGATTCTGGAGAGAAACACAAACCGAACATAATTACCTTCTATAATTCAACAAAGGGAGGGGATGATACTGTAGACAAAATGTCTGCCAAATTTGATGTAGCTCAAAACATCAACATTTTTTACAATGCTGAATATAACCAGAATCAACACCCAGGTTATCTACTTTGGTCATGGATTAGAACTATTAGAACCAATGCAGAGAAGACTGTTCTTGAAAGAACTGTCCTATGAACTGAGATGCCCACAGACCTCTAGCAGAGACCAAAAAAATTTCGTCCTTACACAGAAGGAAAAGATTTGAATCTCCCAGCACCATCCAAAAAAAAAAAAAAATGCAGATGCATAACATGCACCACTGCAAGTGGAATCAGACGACTGCCAAAATACGAATGCAAGAATGCAATTTGTATATTACACTACATGAAAAATGTTATGGGTACCTCAAATGAACCCATGAAAGGAGCACAGATATGAAGAACACGTATCTTACAACAGGAGGTGCACATACAGACCAGGAGCAGGTACTGTATAGGCTGGAAACCAATATAATTGGTCTGTTATTGGACATTATAAATTTTCCAGCTAATGCGTCTTGGTAGGTGTGCTATTTACCAACTGATGAGCCCAACTTAGCACACTGGGGCGAAACGCTGGCAACCAGGAATGAGTTAGCTGGAAAATTTGTGATGTCCAATAACAGACCAATTATATTGGTATTATAAATTTACTAATTCAGGACATATCATGTCATGTCATATCATATCATCTGATTGCCAAGCAGGCATCAATTTTTGATAATGAGACAAAGTCTCTCATAGTGCATTGGCACTGCTGGTAGCTACAAGTAGCTTACGCAATGGCCTCCATGGTATGCACCAGCCATGCATCTTAGTAGGTGTGCTATTTACCAACTGACGAGCCCAACTTGGCACACTGGGGCGAAACGCTGGTAACCAGGAATGAGTTAGCTGGAAAATTTATAATGTCCAATAACGGACCAATTATATTGGTATTATAAATTTATTCATTCGGGACAAATATTTCAGGTTCGCTATGGGAACCCACCTCTATATCATAGGCTGGAAACAGCGCATTGCATGTCAAGCCTCGCACTAGCTCCCTTGGCAGGGGCGCTGTAGTTGTTGTGATAGTAGATGGTGCTCGAATCTTCGAATCACACGCAAGTTTTTATTTTTACTTTTTGCCAATCGCCTGGGATGTGGTAAAGTTGTATACTTGATAGCTTCACAGACTGATTTGTTTATTTGGCCCTGTATTGGGCCGTATGTATCATGGCATAGGCTATGGAGCTGGGTTGGACAAGGATGAGGTGATGGTCTACAGCTAGGACACAAGCAACCAATTAGCTACGTCGTACACATTCCAAGTTTCGTAGACCATAAGTAAGGCAAAGTGTACCCTATTGTAATGACAACAACTTGCGATGACAGGTAGGTATGTAGCTGCATGAACTCCCCTCCATCAAGGCAAATCACAACACAACACAAAGCTTATTCACTGCCTCGTGATGTATTCCAGCAAAGAGTATGTGGATATGTTACTCATCTATGGAGGAAATAGACAGAATGCATACCAGACACAACGTCTGTATCACAAACTCTATCCGTCTTATTTACGGACGAAGCGTGGTTCCACAACAATTGTACTGTTAATCAACATAATATGCATTAATGGAGTTTGTATAATCCCCATTGGGTACGACCAGCAGCTTATCTGGTACAGTGGGGTGTGAACGTATGGTGTAGCATTGTACGTGATCACCTCAATGGTCTCCCAATTCTTTGAAGGACCTCCAAAGGGAGAACGCTATCTGCGGTTTCAGCAAGATGACCTACCACTGTTCTTGGAACACGTGCCATTCTTTGACTGCTGCAGGATGTGGAATGAACATCACGGAGCTCCGTTGCACACCATGGTCGTAGTTCAGAACTGGCTCCATGTGACGTATCCTGACAAATGAATAGGAAGGGGCTAATCAGATTGCCTGACCTTACGACCCTGGATTTCTTTCTGTGGGACCGTGTAAAACAACAGATGTATACACAGAAGCCAAGCAATCCTGGTCACCTTAGACAACTCATCACCGAGGCATGCTGATCTGTTACACCGGAGATGTTGCAACGTGCCAGATGGTCCTTACAACATCGCACTCAGCTCTGTATCGACAATGGAGGTCATCAGTTCAAGCAGGTGCTGCGTTAAAAGACGCAGGCAACTGAAATCCTGTTACATGTTTCCTAGCCTCTTCCCACCCAGCTCCATACCAAATGCCACCATACCAACGGCCCTTTTCAGGGCCAAATAAATCAGTCTGTGGAAACTATTAAGTATGCAACCATGTCACATCCCAGTCAACTGGTTTAAAAAAAAACTTGCATGGGATTTGAGTGAGCTATTGCGAGGCTAGACATGCAGTGCACAGTTTCCAGCCTATACAATACCTGTTCCTGGTCTGTGTTTGCACCTCCTGTTGTAAGGTACATATTCATTATATATGTACTCATTCTGCAGGTTCTTTTAGGGTACTCACAATGACTTAATAGTGGTGTTCACGATTTCTGCTAGTTTTTAGTCCACAACCACACATCTCATTACATTACCACAGTTTAGGTAAAGGGACCAAAGTATTTCAGAACTGTAATAAACATGGCGGTACACATAAAACTCGCAAGGGGCTGGTAAACCACCCGTTATTAACGCTTGAGCACATGACTCAGAACCTTCAACTTATTAAAAAAAATTCCGCTCATGGAACATCAGTAACTGACTTGCAAACTACACTATGACATTTCCACATTTACTAGCTCAGAGTATACTTTCTTAGGCAGCTAAGGGAAACAAGGTAAAAACAAAAGTCAAAGTTGTGGAGCATTCACTAAGTTTATTTGAATATGAATGAAAATCTTCACTTTGGTACAAAGTAGTTTGTAGTTCATTTTATTTCTCATGGAGCCAGCGAGAACAATGACTTTCACATGGCTTTTGTATAGTTCCTACTTACAAAAACATCCATTTCCAAGAAACATAGAGCATCGAGGTAACTATGCTCAGTTTGAAGAATGAGACGATCATGTTTCCATACAAATTTTACACTTACACTCCGTTTATTCCATTTTCAACAGTAAGTAATGTCATTTTGTCACATATTCTTTTAAGGACAAAGCAAAGACGTATGGCATTTTTGTGTGGTAGAATGGTTACTGGCTGCCCAAAGTAGTGAATAATTAACAGAAATCAAATAATGGTAGGCAATGGAAAGGAACAAACAAGTATCCATTCAAGTCACGTATATACAGACAGATAAATAGGTCAGTGTGCGACATCACATTGCGACCTGCCTTCATGTTCATCCTATAATTATTCTTTTTCTTATTTTTTAAATCTCTCTCTACACATATATATATATAGTGACTTCAAAACAAATAATAATTTTCAATTCATACATTACAGCCTATCATCACTTGAGCGCATTGTACTGAATACCTGATTACATTACTATGTACGGCAGGAACGGTAAATTCAAATACCTTGGCATTACGATATCTAATACAGGTTCAATAGTTGAGAAAATAACAAATTAAATTCAAGCTGGAGGGCACTTCTACTAAGCAATATGAGACATAATATGGAACCAGAAAATGACACTGCCATGCATGAGAGCCATCTACCAAACCTGTACAAACTGACTGATGTGAATCTTGGACAATGAGGACAAAAGAAGTTAGCAGGATCCAGACAGCTGAGATAAGATTTGTTCAGAAGAGGAAACAGATATGATAGAATAGAACAAGAAATAAAGATATTAGAAATGTGGGTCATGTTGGTAGATTACAGGACAGGCTCTGTGGACACAAAGGATGGATGCAAACTGATTACTAAGGATTACTAAGGATTACTTGAGGGTTACAGAGACAGGGTGAGGTCTGATGTTGAGATGAGAGGTGGGGACTGGAACACCATCGAAACTGAAGAGAGATACAATAACAGAAACTGGTGAGGAGGCTTTGTACACTGACCCATCAAACAGATAGAATGATGAGGGAAAGCTGATGTTGATACACTTCTATTTAGTGTACAATGTGATTCACAAAAAGTTCTGAGCATAATTCATGAGAAAATATGGTGAGCAGACTAAGTTCTTAAGTTGAGATAGTGGGGAGAAAAACTAAACTGCTTATTTTGACACAAAGATAATGGGCAGGCTATGAAATACATCCTACTCCTGTCATTTATATAATGATTATTCTGATTTGTAAATGATCTTATAATCTGTCAAAATGAGGTTCAATGTTTTTAGGAAGGTTTACTATTAACCTATTTGAGATAAGCCTTCATAAGACATTATGGAATTACCACCCTAATCTAGGAGAGGACTGTTCAAATACAGATCTTCCTCCTTGAAAATAAAGTTCTTGGGATGTTCCTCAGTAAGAAATTCACAGCCAGAACATAAGTACTTCCCCGTTTCATTTCATGGTCAGCTCAAAGACTTCTTTCACTGGTTTATGGTATTTGTGCTCCTGTCTCTGTGTTCATAATGTGCTTAATAGTTCTTAACCCATGAGAAGTCGCAAACGGAGTTTTCGCCTGGGCTCTAAGTAATTACGAATGTGTAATGGCATAGGATTGTGCTTATAGGCTGTCCCTTTCAATACCTTTTCTTCAAACTGTCGGCTAGTGGCGGGGGAAGTTTTAGTCCAGCAACAATCATGTTGTCAGCATGAGCGCACTTTTTGTGAACGCGTGGAGTATTCCTCTGTGTGCGATCCTGCGCGTTTCTCAGCGAGGCGTGATTTTCAACCGGATGCGACCTCTTAGGTTATGGAAATTACGCAAACATTTATGCTGTGTGTAAATATTTCAGTCGTGGAGTGCTTTCTGACATTCTGCGCTGACATGGAAGAAGAAAACTAAAGAATTCGGAGACTGTCTGACACTGTAGAACGTGAGGAGAACTTCTAAATGCAAATAGGCAAGGTCCACTTAAGGCAGTTCTTCGCTAAAGAGGCGAAAAGACGCCAACTGATGATGATGCCGATGTGTTGGAAGACGACTCCCATTCCGAAATTTATGTTCCTGAATTACAGGAACTAGGTAAACTAGAGGGTAACACAATAAACCAACCTGTGTGGTACTAGATGAGGTGGGACGACACACTGGAACATTCACACACCGCTTAAAAATGTTAGGATTTTTGCTTTACCTGAAGTGTGGAGACAAGCTGCTGAAGCATGCTCTCTACTAGATGCGTGGAAATTTTCTCACTGACGATATGATGAGTGACACAACCAAATTTACAAACATATGGAAAGAGAAAAATGAAAGTAATTACTCGTGGGAAAGAGACGCTGTGAAAGCAATGACTACAGAAATTCAAGCCGTCTCTGGTCTTTTGTATATGTCAGGAATTCTGAAAGCTTCCCACTCTAATAATTTGGAATATATTTGGGCATCAGTTGGCACTGGTGTGGAATTCTTTTGAAACTGTATGGCTCTGAAGCATTTCAAGTTCTTACTACGAGCCCTTAGATTTGATGATATAAGCAGCAGAGAGGAACAAAAGTCCCTTGCGCCAATCCGAGAAGTGTTCAAAAAAATTGTGGAGAACTGCCAGTGTAATTATGTAACTAGTTATGTCATGCATTGGTAAAGTAGGCAATAATTGTGTTTTTTGTTTTAATTACATCTTGCTATTTCCGTTACCGTCAGAATACATTTTAAAAATTCTAGATTTTATTTTTGAACAAAAGGTGTGAAAAAATTAGTTTAACACAGATGTATGACGCTTATGAGTATTTATTTATGTTTCCGTAATACTTCACCTATAAACGGATATTAATGTGACAAAAATATATCATAAGTGAAGCTCTATTTGTCTTTATAACGGAGGAAAATTCCGTGAGCGACCTCTGACGTTCGAACATTCTACGCGCCCTCTCATGGGTTAAACACATCATTTTGCAGATGGAAATGGTGAATAAATGGCAAAGTGGGTCTTCCTTGGACAGAGCAAGGTATGAGAAGCTCTAATAATGTGTTTTTTGAAGTAGCCATTTGCCCAAAAGATACTATGAGATTCTTTCAGTTCTTACACCATCCTCAGGAAAAATCCATATTCATTTTAGAATAAATCAACCAAGTTCTTGTGTGCCATAGTACTATCCTTATCACCAGTCAATGCACATACTAAAAGAACTAACGATCCCTCTGGATACTAGGTTTATTGCATTCCCTGTTCCTGTCAGCTGGCAAGGATAACTACAGAACTATAATAGAGTCCACATCAGAATAACGAAAGAGAAGTGCCCCTCTGCAATCTAAACCAGACAGACAAATCTGCTGCAGTCAACAGCCACTTTAACATCTGTATTAAGAGACTTCTGTTCCAGCTACCATATCCTAGTTGAATTTTGTTTAGTCAAGGAGTGACAAAAAGAGAGAAAATATATTGCTTAGAACTAAAAAGTCTGGGAGCATCAAGATCAGTCCTACAAAAAATTGGAAGCACAGAAAAACACAATGCCTTTCAATATTGTAATTATTCTAAATAGACCACAAGTCCTTTTTTCTTTGCAACAATGGCCTAATGGCATGAAAATAATTATTTGCTTTTACATGCTGGCCATAGTCTACAGTAAAACATTATTCCACTTCCTGAACAGAAGTCTGTTGACAAATATATCTTTCAGAAGATGCAGAACATCCAGTTAATTTTATCAAGGTACATGTGAGTTTGAGATGATACATGTTGTACTTGCATGATCTATGTAAGCATCTTTAAATATCTAAGTCCTGATCTCGTCTCTTGCCTGACAACTACAAAATATAACTTTCATTTTATCTCATCTCTTTCATCTCTTGACAAAAATATACATAGCTGAAAATGAACACAGGTTATTGCAACCATGTTTTAAATAGTGAGATATAATCCTATAGCCAATTCAATACTGCTTAGTTGTGAGTTACATCGACTTCACAACTTCTTTTGACATTAAATGAATTACTAGACTGAAAGCATTCAATGAAGTAGTTCACTTACTATTAAAAAGCTGTAGTGACATCAGCATATGTTTTAACAATTATTATCAGCATTATGTCATCAAGTTAATATTTATGACATCAATTTCACTGACATTAAACTAATAATATGGTTCAATTTCAGTCTACTGGGTTTTTAGCCCATTCAAACCCCTTGCTTTCTTTGTATACAACATGTATTATTTTCACAAGGATATGAAAGAATATACTTGTTTCTGTTTCAGATATTACAGTCAACAAATATATGAGAAAAGCTCCATCCATATTTTAAAAAGTTGTACTGTAATTTTTAAAAAAACTTATAAAACCCATTGTCACTCAAGTTTTAGCTGGAAAATTTTGCAACCAAGTAGAGTGAACTGTAAAAATATGAATATAGCTCTCTAAAGCCTTTTTTTAAATGAGTAAAATAGACTGCAGAGCTCCTGGAGAAAATATGAGTTCATGTTCCAATTTAAGAACAAGACAAGTAAGACAATGTTGAACAAGCTTACAGCAATGTTTGTGGTTTATTGCAAGTTGTAGAAACTGTGAAGAAGTGAATGGATATTTGCACCATTTTAGTATGGTCTGGACTGATTATTTTACTGCCTGTTCCTACTCAACTACAATTCTTTATACAATACTTACAAATAGTTTGACAAAGTTGTTTCTGAGAAGAAAAACCAGAGATAGGAGCTGTACAAACCAAATACCTATCTTGGGGCAAAGAAAGGATGTAAGACTTCTTTATACATTTCTTTCCCCCAACAAAGAATATGAACAGAGAATTGGAAATAGGTTTCTGGGTTGGCATAGAATGATTCCCTATAAACACAACAACTGATGAGTATTTGCTTTCAAGTTCTTTTGAAATGAAAATCTGTAACCACAAGCTGTATTAAATTCACATTCATCTTGTTATTTGTGTTAAAATATGTAGTTCACTAATTGCTCCAAGCCTGCAACTGTAAAGGTTCACGCTTCTAAAAGTATGTGAGAGCAGAACAACCTGACAATCCAGTTACTAAGTACAGTATTTCTGGTCTTCAGAGTATTCACATCACTTCACTTGTTCATTCCACATGCCAATGAAATGCAGATGCAAACATCTATGTAATTACATGATTTTATAAAAACAGAGTAAAACTGTATCTACAAAAAAATTAAAAAAAAGACGTGCATCAATAGTGAGAGGCACCATGATAAACTTTGGACATAAAGGAAGGAAAGTTGCTTTCCATTCTCTGATGCTGCTCTGCCGTCATGAATGATGAACACACACTCACGCACATACACACAATATCACAGACACAGGTCCATCCCCAGATATGATACACTTCCTTTCTTTCAGTCTATTATTGGCTCTTGGGAGGATTGAAGTTGCCAAAGTTAGCAGCTATCCTGCACTTCCTCTGACGGGTCACTATCGGCTTTGTGTTTGCACTCTCACTAGGCGCAGTGGCTGGCTGGTCCTGTACAACAATACACACATTAATCTAGATATTATTTAATACTACTCTGCTTCAATTTTTATGTCACTTCTGAAGCAAGCTTAAAAAAATACAACATGCAAGCTTGCAAAATACTCAGTGAATAAGTTGACTATAAAACCAATTCAAGTATTCATAACCTTGATTTATTAATGTTTTATTACATATTTAATTGACAAGATTTCAATGGTACTCTGATGTATACCATACTGTGCAGAAACGTTGAATGAATGTTGTCATTCACGAGTTTCCCATCAAACAGATCTAAAAGTAAGAAAGAAAGCAAAGGCTTAAAACATATTTAACGGCAGAAGTTAGTTCTAATTTAAATCCTAGATTAGTGGCCTGTTGCAGCTATAGCTGTGAACAAAGACTAAAACTGAAACTAATGATAAAGGAAGCGTGAGAAAAGTAATGTAAAATATACTGAACTCCAAAAGACCATTTATGTGCTTTTAAACTTACACTTCCGTTGTGACTATACATATGGAATTCTTGAACCTTGCCAATTGGCCCTATCATAATTTTCTTGTGCATGCTTGTAACAGTCATGTTTTTATCATGTTAATAAATTAGGCTACAGTTCACTGCATACGACTGACCTATTCACTGACTGATTTTAGTATTTCATTGTAAACTATGTTGTGAAATACCCTTCAATTTCAGGGAACTAACCCTGATATGGTGTAGTTATAATTTTGACATCCCTCGCAGCTTTAACTTTACTAAATGCCACGTATAAATGGCCATGGCTGAAAATGCAGCAAGATAAGTAAATACCTATTTTGACAAAACTTTGACCCTATGCTGTTAATGGTCATTGCGAAAGCAAGACATAATGGGAACTGCCTCCTTTTAAAATTGAAAGGCAGATTACTGTCGGCAGACACCAAATCAATCCTAGGTAGATAAATTACCTGATTCTTGGAAGCACCAGTAATGACTTCTAATTTTACCATACGCACTCCATTTATAAAACCAAAGGCCATGTACATATTTCTTATAAGCATTGCAATTACATCAAATTTCAATTTTAATACATGTGGAGGCCTTCCAGATAGCATAGTGGAGTTTTAAGTATTCTACTTATGAAATATGTGCCAGCATCATCATCTGACAACAGAGTATCGACACAATTGTAGTCCTTACAAGATTCCTGGGATTAGGTGAAGAACGTCTTCATTTATGCCATTACAGTCATCACTGTTATGGCTCTGTTATAGTAAGCTGAAGAACCGAAGTTTATATAATTGCCAAAAACATGACTTACCAATGAATTGTTACTTATGAAGTCATTGCGAACCCTTATTATTTCATTTCCTATTTCACTTTTAATTTAATTATTTCCTAATTGTAGTAACCATGCTGCAAATTCCTTTACAGAAGTCTTTGCACGCATATTTGTTGTCAAGTGCAATTAATTTTTGGCCATATTTGAGCATCTCAACACATGCCTCAATCAACTGAGCTTTTCCACCTTTGGATACCACAAAAAAGAACTTGGCAAAAATCTCTCCCAAATATGACTATCTTACCACCCATTTCCTTTTCACATCTCATAATGTTCTTTAGTAGGCAATTAACACAATTTACTGCTAATGCAAGAATCAACAAAGCTTCACCACCACCACCACCACCACCACCACAACAACAGTTGATTTTTGCAAAAAAAAGTCTGCTTCTAAGCTGTTCTATTTAATATATGAGACTAAACTTTCTGTTACTCGAACCATAAGTTTTGTGAATTGTCTTACCATAGAAAGATCTGCATAAAGCACTCAATCAAGGTGGCATAGAAAGATAAGTGGAGACTACTTTCATAGAGCCATCTACCGGTGAATACCGTTAACTGCAATGACTTAAGCATCGTATTATTCTAATAAATAACTATTTTATGCAAATAAAGGAGCCTGAGAGGGTGTATAAAACATAGGTGTTGGTATTGTGGTTTTCTCACAATATTATGTTACACGTTGAAATTTTGTATATATATATATATATATATATATCTCAAAGATATATCTAGCTGGTAGGTATGGTATTTCCCAATGAGCATGCAACAGAATGTCAATAAATAAACAGCTATTGGTAATTACCATATTGGCCCGAATATAAGACGGGCCTACATTCTTAGAAGGTACTTACAAGAAAAATTAAATAAGTAATGAATGTAATTACAACACAATTACGCTCTCCTGTAACCAGGATAATTTAATCCTTAACGTAAATCTACAAAAAAGGTTTTTATTTTAATATAAAGTATCGTGGACTTTGGTCAGTTTTAATATGTAATGCTAATGCATGTATGTACTGTATGTATGTATGTATGCCTAAGGCTGGTTAGATCCTCAACAGCTCCACCATCAGCTGTCACAGACGGCCTAGGTATCAGTGAAGAGACGTACTAGGAAAATGAGGAGTGAGGTAGTTTCCCGTTGATTTCCTCACTGAGCCAGAAATTGCTATTATATATCAGTCTGCCAAGTCCACTGAAATGCATGCACCAACTGACCCTATGAGCAACATTTTCACACCATTCATAACAGGAACTGGCTGCAGAAGGAATGGTATTACTAGTATCGCTCATACATCAGTCACTTTCATATTGTCAAAGCCAAGGATAAGACAGAGACAGATCAATGAAAGTAACAAAATTGCTCTAGCCTATCCAAAAGACATAGTGCACTGTAAACACTAGGTCCTGCCAGCAACCAGATTTATTAGCATAACTGCTAGTAGGCACTGCACAATAGTAGTGCAATGTTGTAAATTCAGTCCTGAACAACAACAACAACAACAACAACAACAACAACAACAACAACAACAACAACAACAACAACAACAACAACAACAACAACAACAACAACAACAACAACAACAACAACAACAACAACAACAACAACAACAACAACAACAACAACAACAACAACAACAACAACAACAACAACAACAACAACAACAACAACAACAACAACAACAACAACAACAACAACTACCCAGGGTTTTCTTAAATTCAGTTACTGGAACTATTAACTCATATGCCACCTCCAATGCCTTCATTCTAACACTACAGTTAGTTGAGTGCTTTTGTCATAACAATTTTTACTGAAATGAATGTAACGTTTTATTCTGTTCACCCTGGCTATAACCACATGTTAAGTAAGGCACTTATCTCTGTGTTAAATTATGTAGGTGTAGGAATGCGCCACAACATGAAGGGTTTTTAAGGTAGTTGCCTTGGTTGTAATGTCTTGGTGAAGACCACTGTGCATAACATCAAAAGCATCAGTTTTGTAAATTGGTTGTTAAAACGATGGAAACAGAAAAGACTTAAAAAGTGGTGGATACATCCAATATTTGTTGATCAACCCAGTTGCTAGTACATTACGTTACTAAATACACACGTGTACCTGTTAAAAGTTTCATCCTTTACCGGAAGATCATGGGCCACAATAAATTTCTTAGTACTGAGACAGTGAGAATGGCTTTGTACTTCAATATTGCACAATAACTTCCATAGTGTCTAGCCATGCCATAATTCACACTTTTATGAGCATATTTTTCAAGTTATTTAATGGGCAAATGTTATGTTTAAAACCAATCACCTACCCGTAGTCTAAAAACTTTGCGAATAATTGGACTACCCCAGTTTCATTTTTCTTATATGTATACAGTAACAAGTCTACAACTTTTGTTAAATTTTCCTGTCTTAGATCCTCAGAATGACTTTCTTGTTGTGCTGACATTCTTAAACTTTTTTCATCTTTACACCAACACCAACAATGTTGAAGTTTCAGCATTTAACATATGGTGTTGGTGAAAAGATGAAAAAAGTTTAAGAATGCCAGCACACCAGCAGTAAAGTTGGGGAATGATACAAATCTCTCTCTCTATCGTTCCCTCATTCCTGAGGATCGCGACTCTGAGGATATTTCTTTGGGTCTGTCACCATCCTTCGCGGTCTTCTATCAGAAGAGTTGCTTGTCGTGCATCTCCATGGTATGTAAAGCATTCCTCTCCAGAACCACAAGTAGACCTTCACAAAAATGAGTCTTTAAATGTAAGGTTGCGAATATAAGACAACTGCAATTTTTGTTAGGATATTTAAATGTAGAAAAGTATAACCGTGGTTATGCTATCACCCCTCCATTAACATTTTTGGACATGGCATCCTGCCTTGGAAATTTGTATTACCTGGGAATTCATTTCCCATTATTCTTCTTCTATTATCTTCTTTTTTCTAGCATTGGCTTTACGTCTCACCGACACAGATAGGTTTTATGGCATCGATGGGATAGGAAGGGCCTAGGAATGGGAAGGAAGTAGCTGTGGCCTTAATTAAGGTACAGCTACAGCATTTGCCTGGTGTGAAAATGGGAAACCACAGAAAACCATCTTCAGGGCTGCCAACAGTGGGGCTCGAACCCACTAAGCAAGCTCCCAGCTGCGCACCCCTAGCTGCACAGCCAACTTGCCCGGTCTATTATCATACCTGTGACTTGCTGTCACATTTTAAATTTTAATACTCACTTCGTCTCTGAGCGCTGAGCTCCTGTTTCACTCATATTTCATTCGCAAATCTCTTCGCCTCTGCGCATGGAGCACTAGTTCCGTCTGGTGCTGCCCCCAGTTGGCACCAAGTTTAACTTTGCTTGTTCTGACCAATGAGCGCACGGCTACTTGATTCAGCTAAGCAGTCACAGTGAGAGTGAGATTGTCCGCCATTCCGTGTGCTGGTGTGATGGAAAGCTAGTGGTGTAAAACAGCGCCGTGTGCTGGCTTTGGCTAGGATTAAAGAGCCTGGCTGAGTACCCTGTTTGAGGGCGTTATCACCCTAAAACCTTTTGTTTAGTCGTTCTTGAATTTTCTTCAGGATTTGTGTGAATAGTTCATCCACTAATCTGAATCACATAGACCGTGTGCAGTCATTTTTCTGTGCCAATGTTAGAGCCAGAGTATCTGATTGTCGAAACTTCAGCAGTAATCAGATACTAGATAAGTTAAACCTTCGCCTGTTATCTAGTTGCAGGAAAGTAGCCAATCTTAGATTCCTATATAACACTGTTAACGGTTTATTTCATACTCCCGAACCTGCATCCTTCTTTTCCTTACATGTTCCAACTCGCAAAACCAGGACTAATCCGCCCCTTCATATTCCGTATTCCCACCTCTCTCTCGTTCAAAGAAGTTTATTACCAACCCTCCTTAACTCTTTATCTTCTGACAGGAACTTGGGACGTTTTTTCTTCGTATGCCTCCTTTAATCGATTCTTCCTTAACCTAGTTCATTTTCTTCATATTCCATTTGTTTCTCTTCTCGTTGCTGTCTTCTCTTTTGTACATAATGTAATATTTATTTATTTATTTATTTATTTATTTACTTTTTACTGTACTATACCATTACTTATGTGTTATATCTGTATTTATATTACTGTGCCTAGCTATAAATTCTTATCTTCGTTTTATGTTCCATCTTCAATTTTCCTCGTTGTTTCTTTTGCCTTTATATTTTGTTCTTAATTGTTGTGTCTCTATTGTTATTTTGTTAGTTTTTAATTTTTTCCTCTATTTTTATCATTAGATAGACATGATATTGTATAGGCTTTTGGGCTTGTGCCGTGTTAAGAAAAAGCACAAAAACAAGGCATCCTCACGACACTCGCCAAGAGGGTGAGACGAATTTGTGAGCCATAACATATCCAGATGGAGATGGACACGCTCGAAGTCGTGTTTAAGGGTATTGGTTACAGCGATTTGCAGATTCATAGAGCCCTGCATCCCAGAGAAATGACCAAGCAAATCTCACAGAAGGAAGAAGTGAAGAGAACTGCCTACTTGCCTTACATTCACAACACCACAGATCAAATTGCCAAGGTCCTCCGCAAACACCATATAAAAACCGTGTTTGGCACCGCCACTAAAATTGCTCACAGTCTGAGTAAAACCAATGACAAATTGTCCCCTCTTTTACATCCTGGGGTATACGAAATTCCCTGTACGTGCAGTAAAGTATACATCGGCCAAACATGCCGGTCCATTGGTACCCGTATCAAAGACCATGAACGTAATATTCGTCTCAACCAACCTGACAAATCGGCAATAGCTGAGCATGCTCTATCGTCGGGTGATGATGTCATGTTCCAAGATGCTCGAGCTCTGACCCACACTAGACACTACAGGTCCAGGATTATACGGGAAGCTGTGGAAATACGGAGAAATCCTAACAATTTCAACAGGGACACCGGCTATCAATTATGTAATACCTGGTTGCCACCCATAAAGAATTTACGTAGGTAGTTCCCTTCTCTGTCCCTTAACTATTGTTATTTCGTCTCAGTGTTTTTCAAATTCGTACATTCCTTGTTGCCAGATGTTTCATTCCAGGCTTATGTCTATGTCTTAAACTTGTCATATGTTATGCAAACACGTTATGTGAACCGCTTAGTCTGATTGTGATGGTTCGGTCAGCTTCCGCTTCGAACACTAGCATTGTGCCATGTCCTGGGGTCCATCTGGTGGTGAATGAACGTACCATTTCCACTTCTACTTCTATTATAACATTCCAAATTCAAAAGTGTCATTGTTTAAGAAGCCTTTCTCGTGGACAGTCGAGAATTCATGTGAGGACGCAGAACACAGTTTTCTGCGAAATGTTAAGAATTTCACCTTATTTTCTTGACACGGCACAAGCCCAAAAGCCTACACAATATCATGTCTGTAAGTACGGGCCGTGAAAGCATTAATGGAAACTTTATCATTACATGTTTTTTCTTCATTGTTCTTCCACTTATCTTTTTGTTTGCCTTGTGCCACTCCACTGTAAATATATTTTTCCTTTGCGGAACTGTGTAATTCGGCTTCTTGCTGTTTTGGTTTCCCAACCGACCGACCGACCGACCAACTAATCAATCTTTTAATCTACGCCTGTGGTGGGTATCTCAAGAACATGTGTTAACATATTTCTACGCCTATGTTCTGAACAGTAGTTGACTTCATATTTTCCTAACTTGGATTATTCATCGTGGACAGCGAATGATATTCTTGGGCAGACATCCGCTTCTCATGGTCTTCCGTGTGTTTTGTGTACCTTATAACAATTACGTCCCTGTTTCAAACATTTAAATGGTCTTCTTCTTAAAATTATACATTTCATAGGGCTTCTCCATGTGTTTTGAATTTAAGCTTTCTAAAAGTGCTGTGTATTATTTATAGAAAACAACATCTCATCACATTAACATTAAGCATTTTCCTGTTTAACCTCAACACTAGTCACTATATGTACACTTTGCTGTTTTTTGTATAATAATGCCTGTTAGTAAGTATACTTTGTGTTAGTGGCTGGCCGGCGAAGGGAGTTAAGGCTCTCGAAACATGCACGTATAAATTATTCAAATACTAATAATATATTGACAGGGCAGACCGAACAATCACCCATTGTACATTATTATTTCCAGAGAATATGTAAGGATGGGAATGAAATGTGACTTGTACAGGGTCATGTCTGCTCTTTGTGGGACCTTCTCACTCCACAGTAGGTGTCTAACGATACTGTAAAAGTTAGAGCCTTTGATTACTCTGTTATTTCTATCTCAGCCCTATTATTACTAGCCATTACGCTTCCTAAATATCTGAATTGATGTATTACTTTAACTTGGTGGTCCTGTATTTTTATGCTGCATTCTGTATTATGTCTGCTGATTTTCAATGCTACTGTTTTTGATGGGTTCAATTTCATTCCATAATCATCAAACTTCCCACACCATGCATTCAGATTATTTCCTCTGTTTCATCCCATATTGCCACATCGTCTGCAAACACCAGAGGCTGAAGATCTTTATTATGTTTTCCTTTTAGTTCCTTTAAAATGGTGTCCAGAACTGCTATGAATAGAAGAGTTGATAAGGCACTTCCCTGTTGTACTCCTTTGGTTGTATTGAACCATTCAGAGTGTGACCATCTCCAATATTGACACAGCTTTTGCAATTAGTATATAGCATTTGGTTCTTCCTAATAAGGTACTCTGGTGCACCAAGTTTTCTAAGACTTTTCAAAATCGCTGATCTAGGAACATTATCGTATGCCTTTTCAAGGTCCATAAACACAATAATTAGGTCTTTTCCTCTTTCCCAGTGTTTTTCTGCCAACATCCTCAAAGCAAATATGAGATCTGTTGTGCTTCTTCCAGCCCTAAAGCCATGTTGTTCTTCTTCTAAGATAGGTTCTATTATATCCGTTACTCTGGCTTCAATGATCTTCTCCATAATTTTAAGACCGTGTGATAAGAGGGTAATGCCTCTGTAATTTTCACTTTTCCTTCTACTCCCTTTCTTAGAGATAGGAACTATCACCTCTTTTGTCCAATCTTCAGCTATTTTGTTATCCTTCCATATTGTTCTGAGAACTCTATACAGCCACTGTATTCCTGGAGGACCAGCAGCTTTAATCATCTCAGCTGTAACTTCATCAGCTCCTCATCCTATGGAGAGCTTGCTCTACTTCTGTCCATGTAATTGGGATATCTTCCTCTATTGTGTTCTGTCCTAAATCAGCAACAGAGATCTCATTAGGGCCATTTAGGAGCTTGTCAAAATACTGTCCCATTGCATCTGTTATATCTTTCATATTGTGAACTATATTCCCATCTGCTGTCTCCAGAGCTGTAATTGTTTCTTTATCTGATCTTTTACTTTTTACTGTTCCATATATCATTTTCATATTCCCTTTACTGTCTTCTTCTAGTTTAGTTGTAAATTCTTTCCAACCTTTCTCTTTTCTTCCCATACAATTCTCTTGACTTCCAACTTCCTGTATCTATATTCTTTTGCCATCTCTTCCAATTTATTGTTGTCTATTCGGTCACTGTTGATTCTTCTGTCAGACTTAGCCACATCAAGAATTTTTTTAGCTTTATTCCTTTTCATTACGGCCAGAACATCATTACCTTAGCTATTACCTTCATCGTGCATTTTATAGCATTCATTTTCACTGCTGTTGCCAGCACTATCACTTTTTTCTGCACTGCTTTCAACTCGGCGGAAGTCATGGCCAAAAATCGACTTCCCAGGAAAAAAATTTCATTTGTGAGGGCAGGAAGTAGCAGGTTGTGTTGGAGGGTAACAAACTTTCTTGAGCATTTCCTTTATCATTTAGCACTGGTTGTTCTCCCATTATTTTTGGATGTACTTTCTGCACTTTATTTTATAGGGTGGACCAAAGTATACCATACAAATCAAATGCTTTCCTATAAGACAACTTGCCATTTACATATCACGTACGGCTTTTACTAATAGTTTTGGTTCGTAATTACACTTTGAAGTAGCTTCTTTCTGCCTCTGATAATTTCTAGGCATTGTCTGAAATCACCCAGAATGCTTTCGGTTTCCAATACAATGTATGTAAAACACTACTTTTTACTAAATCACACCAAAATTCGACAGCAATAATTTATAAAAACTTCAGTCAGTTGATCTCACTATGAATCATAGTCATAATGCATTCCTTCCAGTCGCGACAATCGAAAGTATCCACTAAATGATGCATGAACTTTCAAACAATGCCAGTGCACACTGGAAATTTTCCAAAGTACGAAGTCGACTCGTAATAAAAAACCATGGAATGTGGGAAACATAACCTCAATGTCAAAATAAAATGACTTGTTGCTATATATATAAAAAAGCAAATCTACCATACCATCCGAAACCACCTCTGTGATTAAAACTACCTTGCCGCAATCTGTATCCTTGATATGTTGATCATCTTTTATTGATTTAAAATATTATTGGTCGTTTTTCATGAACTTGCTTAAGTACATCCACATTGGTCATTGCATTTTAGGCTGTAGCTTATTATGTTTCACAACACACTTCTCAACACTCACAATACACACTTAGAAATACAATGAGGCATCCCAATTGCTCCACCTCGACCTTTGTTCAAATTGCAGACACAGTCTGCACGTAAGCAGGGTGAAAGTTTCCACTAAATGATAGTGCACACTGGAAATTTTCCAAAGTACAGTATGAAGTCAACTCGTAATAATAAACCACGGAACGCGGGAAACATAACCTCAATGTCAAAATAAAATGACTTCTTGCTGTGCAAAAAAAAAAAAAAGAGAGGAGATCGTAGGTTCGAATCCCACTATCGGCAGCCCTGAAGATGGTTTTCCGTGGTTTCCCATTTTCACACCAGGCAAATGCTGGGGCTGTACCTTAATTAAGGCCACGGCCGCTTCCTTCCAACTCCTAGGCCTTTCCTATCCCATCGTCGCCATAAGACCTATCTGTGTCGGTGCGACGTAAAGCCCTTAGCAAAAAACAAAAAAAAAACTACCTTCCCGCAATGTCTATCCCTGACATGTTGAGTTAACTTCATTTATCTGCCATCTGTAAGTTAGAAGCATTAACTATGACAAAATATGCAATTGGAGTTTGGTTTAAATTTTGTTAGTCTCCACGGAAGCTCATCCATTGTACGTCGGACACAGGAGTGAACACATTAAAGCAGGAATTGAACCTTCTGGGATATTCTTGAATTACATAAAGCCTTCCATCATTATAATCATCATCGTGCATTCAGTCGTACGACTGGTTTGTCCCTACAATGGGTCTTCTCCAAATGAATTTATCTTGGGTTGTTCTTTTAGCTTCTTCATAACTTTTTAGACCAGTACAACTGAAGACGTCTTCATAAATGTATTTCTTGGCCTCCCACGAGGGCATTCTCCAGGTATTTTGCCCTCAAGTACTTCAATGATTAACTCTTTCGCTGCGCTATTTTTAAACAGAACACTTACAGAGAAATGTAATTTTTTTCGTATTTTCCAAATGAACTGAAATTTAATTTTTGTTAAAGATTAGTGACATTCAGCACCATTGCACCATTTTTAACTCAAGTTTGGCAAACTAGCAGTGACATTAGACCTTGAAATACACATTACTGTGATACATCTCCGAACATGGAACTGGACACATTGCAGGCTGCCCTGGGTAATTCTTACAAAAAAATACTGTCTGTTTTCTCTTGCACAGTCCCTTTCCTTTCTCTGAACATTTTGCTGGTAATATGGAACAAACAACACAATTAGGTTTGTGACTCTTGTCCTGCTGCTCCCCAAGAAAGTGCATCTCCGTCAGGCGCGCTTGAGGTATGTAATCAGAAGGTCTTCCTCGTTTCGCCGGCGGATTGCGCTGTATAGTAATTATTCAATGGGAGCAACCAGTTAGTTCGGGAAGAGGAACTTTTGCCATTTTACTTTATCGAATGCTTTCTCATAATCAACAACGCATTCATAGACATTTCTGCCTACACTTATATTCTTTCTCCCAAGCAGCATAATGAACCAACTCCATCTCAAGTTGACGTTTTCTCGAAAAAGCCGAACTGTCATCTAGATACTAATCAATAGAGAACTTGTTCGTTTTTTTTTTTTTTTTCAATATGTATAGCAGAATTTTAGATGCATGAGGAGTAAGTCCAGTGGCATGTTTTGTTTGGTAAGAGTCTCCAGTGCAGTCCACTCTTAATAGCGTTATAAATCTGATCTGCTACTAGACCTAATATGTCTACCTTTTCTTAGAACTCTTCCATAAATGATTTCATGCAGCATGATTTACAAAAAACTTTTCACATCGTTAAAAAATGCAGGACAAATTTTTTTAAATTTGTCCAGGCATCCGTCATTAGCATGAAATTCATCCTTGCCTGTATATTATTTATAGAAAAACTTGGCCTTTTTTTTTTTAAGGAAATCATCTTTAATGGGAGCATTCCACTCCAAAATACTTTTGATGAAGAAATAAGCATCTATTAGTCTGTACACATGGGATGTGCCTCATATCACAAAATAAAGCAAGTATCCTAGACCTTCAGGTCAGAATATATTCTGCTACCGAATGCGACAGTAGACGGTACTACCTGCAACTGTCTGGCCGAGGGTCTGGTGGCCGATACCAAACTAGGCAAACTAAGGGAAAACCAATAGCTGCGAGCAAAGGAGTTTTACCTTAGAAGGTAGGATAAGATGAGACCTTGGTGTGGGAAATAACACAAATTCATCGGCTGCTGCCTTGCAGTGAGGCAGGGGACTGCCAAAGGCTAGGGGAGACCACCCTGAAAGAAAATTCTCTAGTATGTTAGGCCTAGCCAGTCAGTACAGGAGTACAACGCAGTTAACTTTCAAAACGAAAATGAGTCTCGGAAAGAAACATATTCTGAATATCGACAATACTTCAGGTACTCTTGGAACTAATGACGACATCATGTCCGATGTTCATTCAAGATGCACGAGAAGAACCATCATAGAAACAAGCTTCGGATTGGAACCCTGAACATTATGACTCTAACAGGAAAATGCAACGAAGTCACGGATTTAATTAAGCATAGACATATTCACATCCTAGGGCTAAGTGAAACCAAATGGAAAGGTTGCAACCCAAGAATGTTAGAGGACGGATATAAATATACTGGAGTGGTAATCCTGCAGTGAATGGCGAGGAATGGGTTGGTTTTATACTCTATAAAAATAATGATAGTATAACAGATGTCTCATTCATCAATGAGAAATTAAATCAAAGCTAAAATATAAATGGAGAAACTCAAACTGTGATCCAAGTTTATGCTTCCCAGCAGGGTTGTAGCAATGACCAAAAAGCAAGCTTCCTAGAAAAACTACAGGACATCATTGATGAAGAGAACATAATGTTAATTGGAGATTTTAATGCCCAGGTAGGAACTGATAGGTCAGGTTGTGAAGGAATTATTGGTCCATACAGATTTGGTAATAGAAATGAGGAGGGTGAACTTCTGCTTGATCTATGTACACGAAACCAACTTCTGGTGAAGAACTCGTAGTTTCAGAAATGGGATAGCCATAAGATAACGAGATACAGTTGGGACGGTCAGTATAGATCAGTGATAGACCTTACCATCACAAATAGGTCAAGTGGAGAAAAGGTGCATGATGTAAAAGTGATACCTAGTGAGAGCCTTGATAGTGACCCTAAACTCCTCATTGCAGACCTAACAGTCACCAAACCTATTATTAAAGTAAACAAGAAGAAAAAAAATGAATTAAAGACTGGAAATTGAAAGATCTGGAAGTCAAACAGCAGTTTCAAGAGGAAATCACAGCTAAAATACCAATAACAGACACAAAGAAAGGTAATGAAGAATGGAATGATTTTAAGGCAAGTCTGGTTGTTAGTGCAGATAAAATATGTGGAAGAACAAGCAGAAGAGTTAGAGAGAGAAGAACATCTAAGAAATTACATGCATTAGTTGCCTACAGATTTTAGGAAATAATATTATTTTGGGTTCTTAACTTCGTATAAAGATAATGCATGCATGGGCACATAAGTGTAATTTTGTTTTCTCTCAAAATAATATTGAACATAAGGGTAAGATTTTCCATTTGCATTTAGATTGATAAAGAACCAACATTTATAAACATTTTAAGCTAATCACCCCACTGATAAGCTAAAAATTGGGGTTTCTACAATTCTTTTTACATATGAATGAAGAAACTCAGCACTGAGGTACCAAACAGTCCACTGGTAACTCAGCACTTAAAAGGTTAAAAATGTTGGTGATTTTATAGATGACTTTATTAAATGTAAAAGTGAAAATTAAGGGGATGTTGGGTTTTTCTTTCTTTAAAGTGGTTGAAGGACGATGTCTGTATTTCTGATTCTTTCAATGAAAAAATTATTGAAATCATTGGATTTTGTGATGTATCGAATGGTGTTCAATTAGTTTTTTAGATCTTTTTTAGACATAGGTACAGTTAAAGGCTCTGTGAACTAAGCTGTTGTAAGTGAGCCTGTGCATGTATTGAGTCTTGCCAGATTGTAGAGGCAGTTTGAGTGGGTTTTCTGAAGATCTTGAAACTTAAAAAGGTTGGGTGTCTGATGATAGTAAGATCTAAACATTTTTTATTTTTTTATTTTTTTTTGGATTCTAGTGTGAATTTAATATGTGAACCAATGTTATTAAGACTGAGAAGAGTGGTAGTTATGTTGATTGTTTTATCATCTATAATAGCCAAGATATCGTCTACATACCTGACCCAAAAGAGAATATTGTTAAAGTTTTTGTTGTTGTCAATCTTATTATGTTTTAGAAAATCGAAGTATATTTCAGCTAGGATACCAGAGGCAGGTGAGCCCATTGTCAAACCTTCCTGTTGATAGACGACTTTATCAAAAGTGAAGAAATTGTTTACAAATAATTTTAGAATAGACATGAACTCATGGATTTCTAATTTACTCAAATGACTGTATTTATTTAAATTGTTTTCAATAATAGGGTAATGTTTTGATACTTGTATGCTGGGATACATATTAACCCATATACTGAGGAGCTCTAAGAAGTAACCAGCAAGGTGGGGAGAACGACTTCAGTCGTACGCTGCTGTTTTATTTTTTTGTCGACTCTGAGCTTAGCCAGAGTTATGAAATTCAGTCCTCGTTATCTGCATGCCCCTGTCATCAAGTGGCATTTTTAGCAAGTACTTCCGCTCGACAGAAACAGTGCCTCTTATAAGGGCTTCTGATAAGTTCACCTGCATATACCCCAGCGTCAGTGGGTAGGGTCTGACCTAAGATAAAACGCTGGTTAACAGAGCAAACGCCTGAAAAGCCTTACATCTGATATGTTTTTGACATTTTTGACATGTTCTATGGGTGAAAAATATCTAATTCCCTCTATGGGAATTTAGAATTTTCCATTCGAAACATTGAGACAGAGCTGTATGTCATTCAACATAATTTGCTTCCATGCAAAAGCGTGCTATGTGTTCGCCTTGTGCGGGAACTAGGCGAATCAGCTGCGTTCTTGCTATGTGCTTACTCGAATGCTTTAGTGTTTTATGAGACTGGGAACTGTAAAGAATATTAGTGTGAAAAGGAGTAATTATGGGGAGAAGTGAATTTGAACTTATAGATGTGTTGTACTTCTGTTGTTTCATGAGAGTACTTTTCAGTCGTAATTATGTTTTCTAAATGACATTGAGTTGAAGAATTACGTGATGACAGTTTGCGTTCACTTGTACATGAAATGTTGGAGTTTAGCGACGAGGATGATGACTTCAGTGACTTCCATTCAGACAGTGAAGATAATTCGTCCTCTGGAGGAGGAGGCACAAGTGGTACAGGACAGCATTCTGGTGCTATCACAGTGAATGGTCGCGGGTTCGAAAGTGACGCCTCAGGTGACGACAGTGCCGATGGAGAGATACAGGCAGATTCAAACTGCAGTAATATGTCAGGGCCTATTACATGGGTAGAAGATGGACAGAAAAGGAGTAGATTTCCAGCAAAATTCATTCCTGGAGTAAAAGGACA
This sequence comes from Anabrus simplex, assembly GCF_040414725.1. NCBI lineage: Eukaryota > Metazoa > Arthropoda > Insecta > Orthoptera > Tettigoniidae > Anabrus > Anabrus simplex. The sequence goes on along the minus strand of NC_090270.1, from coordinate 256,445,388 downwards.
GTTCTTGGATGTAAAGACTCCAGAGGATACTTACGAACTGTTTGTGGACGATACTATCTGTCAGCAAACTAATATTTATGCTCAACAGAAAATTTGTGGGAAAACACTGGTGAACAAAATGAAACTGAGGAGTAGGGAAAAAGACTGGATTCCTACAAATAAGGATGAAATAAAACTTTTATTCGGACTTTTGCTTCTTCAAGGGATTATTCACAAACCTACGATGGGACATTATTTTTCTCGTAACAAATTACCGGCCACGCCCAAATTTTACGAGATCATGACAGAAAAGAGGTTTTTCCTTCTCTTGAAATTTCTCCATTTTTCTGACAATGAAGCATACGATGGGCAGATGTCTCCTAAACTATACAAGGTAAAGCCAGTCTTCGATCACTTTGTGAAAATGTTTCAACAGGCTTACATCCCGGATGACCAGCTATCCATAGAAGAAAGCCTTCTTCTATGGAAAGGTCGCCTTGGTTAGAAGGTATACATTCCAAAGAAAAGGTCCCGGTTTGGAATGGAATCTTACAAAATCTGCAAAGTGAAAATGGGTTACGTGTGGAATATGTTGTAGTACACTGGAAAATCAACAGAACATAACAATGAAGTCCATGGCATTGATCTATCATAGCCTTCCAAGCCGACGAGAATTGTGTGTACTCTGGCAGATAATCTACTGAAACAAGGATACCTGATAGGAATGGACAACTACTATAGCAGCCCTTAACGATACGACCTGCTAAATGACCTCGATACTGATGCAGTGGGTACAGCAAGAACCAACCGGAAAAATCTCCCTAAGGAACTTATGAGTAAAAAGCTGAAGAAAGGAGAGGTAACAGCTGCTTATCGAAAAAAACTCATGGTTCTAAAATGGAAGGACAAGAGAGATGTTTGCATGCTCAGTAGTATCCACAATGCTGAAATGCGAATTGTCCCTATCAGAGGAAAGGACGAAACCAAAGAGAAACCTGTAGTTTGCATTGACTACAATGATTCTATGGGGGGGGGAGTTGATCTTTCTGATCAGTGCGTCATTACGTACTCCACAGCAAGGAAGCGGATGAAGAAATATTACCAGAAAATTTTCCGGCATCTTTTGGATCTTGTGGTATTCAATTCACTCATAATTTTTGGACAACATGGAGGAAAATTCAATCACCTGCAGTTTAGAATTCACTTCATCAATAAAATCCTCGAAAAGTACAGAGGTTCAAACCCCGCTGAAGCAATGCCAGGCCTTTCAGTTAGACCACTTCCCGCTGCTTCCACAGAAAGATTCAGCAGTAGGCATTTTCCTGATGTGAATCCACCATCAGGAAAAAGGCAGCATGGTGGGAAGAGGTGCGTGGTGTGTCTGGCGAAAAGAGAGAGACATGAAACAATCTACAGGTGCAGTGATTGCGATGTCACTTTCTATGCAGCTCTGTGTTTCCGTGCTTATCACATGCAAGATGTGTAAAAACAGTGTGTGAGATGCAAACTGTGTGAATAGTGTAAATAACATAATTAGTGAAATCAGTCCTGATGTGTAAATTCATTGCGATAAAGAAGTAATTATTGTGAAAAGATGATTAGAACCAGGCTACCAGAGATGGTATGCGAATGTACCCATCAATAAAACCATTGAAATAGTAAAAAATAACCTTTCCAAATTCAGTAAATTGACTGTAGGTGAGATAGATGAGTTTGTTCAGATCCTCAAGTTTACATTAAATAATAGTTTCTTCACTTTTAATAACATCATGTACCAACAGAAGGGTTTTCCTATGGGGTCACCTTCCTTGGGAATCCTCGCTGATAATTACGTAGATTTCCTTGAATACACTCATATTATAGGCAAAATGTCCGACTCGTTGGCTGAATGGTCAGCGTACTGGCCTTCGGTTCAGAGGGCCCCGGGTTCGATTCCCAGCCGGGTCGGGGATTTTAACCATCATCGGTTAATTCCAATGGCTCGGGGGCTGGGTGTTTGTGCTGTCCACAACATTCCTGCAACTCACACACCACACATAACACTATCCTCCACCACAATAACACGCAGTTACCTACACATGGCAGATGCCGCCCACCCTCATTGGAGGGTCTGCCTTACAAGGGCTGCACCTGGCTAGAAATAGCCACATGAAATAAAAAAAATAGGCAAAATTAATGGTACCAAACATTGGACTCGCTACGTTGATGACACTTTTATTATCCTAGATTCTCATACTACTGATAGCAACACAGTTATTGAATTACTTACGAACCTGGATCTGCACATAAAGTTTACAATAGAATCTGAGAACAACAATTCCCTTAATTATCTTGATTTAACTATTACTTGTAATCAGAATAAAACCCTTTCTTTTAATATTTACAGGAAGCCTACTCACACAATAAATACAATCCACCAGACTTCTCTACATCCAGGGACGCAGAAGAAGACAGCTTATAATAGTATGATTTTCAGAGCCCTTAATGTTCCTTTATCCCGTAAGAATTTTAGAAAGGAAATCAACACCATTTATACAATAGCCGAAGGTAATAGTTTCAGTAAAGCTTTCGTGAACAAAATTCTTCATAAATTTAAAAGTAAACCTAAGACCACCTTAGAAAAAGAATCTTCCCCTAAAGAGAAATTCACCACATTTACCTTCAATAATAACATATATTCTATTTCAAACATTTCTAAAAAACACAAGTTAAAAGTAGCTTCCACACCAATGCAAAACCATTTTTTAATTCTCATACTATCATAGCAACAAAAAAAATTTAAAACTCTGGGATTTACAAATTTAAATGCCAATCGTGTCTTTCAACGTATGTTGGACAAACAGGCCGTAGCTTCAATATAAGATACTCCGAACACCTCAATGCCCTAAAGTACAACTGCTACTCAGCCATGAGCAAACATTGTAGAGAGAAAAATCACAAATATACAACAACTGACCAAGATTTAAAGATCTTACACTATGAACGGAAAGGTCCCTTACTTAATATACTAGAGAATATTTATACAGATATCGACCAATATAACAATCTCGTGCACAACTTAAATGAAATCAATGAAAAGAAAAATATATTATTGGAAACCTTTGTCCCGCTTATCTGTGAACAATTTATTAATAAAAATTAGTTTCACTACCGACATTATAGAACAAGACCCGCCCTTCCTTCAACACCCTCCTCCCGTGACTCACCCACACAAGCTTAGTTGTCAATGTGACTTGAGACTGACAAGGTCATTTCCATTCGAGATGACAACATTTATTTACAAGTAAGTTAAATGAGTTTTCTTTTCTTACATTATATTTAACTTGTTTTTCATCCTTTCACAATTCCTTTTCTCATTACAGATGTTACACACGTTTTAATCCATGGTATTGACAGTCTCACTACACTGCTTAGCACAGTGTTTTCATTTTTAACAGTCAGCAAGTTTTATTTGACAATCAAGAACGACCCATCAGACGAGAGGAGTTTGTACCTCAACATGTTTTTAATTCATTAAATCATGATCACTGTCATTTCACTTCATTAAGATTTTTAATTTGTTCGTGTTATGTAATAATTGTTCTGCTACTGAAATTGGCCTTGAGAATAGGCTGAAACATGTATAGACTTTGTTCCATCTAATAGATGAGTTGATTTGTATTGATAAGGAGGATTTTATAAATACTTTTATTTGTAAAGTTGCTCTGCAATGTTCATTATATATATATATATTTTTTTGCAAGTTGCTTTACGTCGCACCGACACAGATAGGTCTTATGGCGACGATGGGACAGGGAAGGGCTAGGAGTGGGAAGGAAGCGGTCGTGGCCTTAATTAAGGTACAGCCCCAGCATTTGCCTGGTGTGAAAATGGGAAACCACGGCAAACCATTTTCAGGGCTGTCGATAGTGGGGTTCGAACCTACTATCTCCCGAATACTGGATACTGGCCGCAATTAAGTCGTTCGTTATAAATAGGTCAGATAACTCGTCTTGATATGCCTGTCGTAGCCATATTGTTTTGCCTGCCCTTTGCAATAGTTTATGAACATTTAATACCGGTACGTAATAAATGATTCATTCGTAATGTCGTTTATAACATTTCTCTCCATACAGTACTCAGTGAGCTTTGACCATTCGAGCGTATCTGGATCTTAATATTTTCAAACGATCTTGCCCAAGATAGTGCAACATACAATTGACCATGACTGAATACTGATTTGGGTAAGTAGACTGAATACTGATTTGGGTAAGTAAACATCCAATTTGCCATCTGTTGAGTATATTTAGAAGCAGGAGAAGGTTCTAGAATCTAAGAGCACAGAATAATATTCTTCTATGATCAGAGGAGGTGTATACTCCCTGGCTTGACATATAGTCAAATATGGCTTCATGCAATGACATTACTAAGGATGAAAATCACATATATCAGAATATTAATGAAAGTGTTAGTCGCTTAGCAACCTGCTAACTACAGAACTACAGGTTAGGTAACCCTTCGCCTGCAATTACTGGAGTGATCATTTAATGATTTGATTTTATGATTACTCAAAGTTGGCTGAACTTAAAGAGACTTATCAATATCTCATGATTCACCAGCAGGTAATTTTGGAGAGAATAAAACAAAAATGAAGAAAATCGGTCCAGTAGAAGGGATGGGCGGATTTGCCAAAACTGTTTTTTAGCAAACTCATTTAATAATAATAATAATAATAATAATAATAATAATAATAATAATAATAATAATAATAATAATAATAATAATAATAATAATAATAATCTTATATTGATCTGATCTTTGCCAATTTGAGATCAGCTGCTTACATACAGTATAACTGAACCTAAATGATTTTATGTGCTGCAACACACCCATGTACAATTATTTAACTTTTTTGTTTGTTTTGAAATGAGCACTTGGTATTGTATAAGCTCCTCACAGGCTCACTTTTCTCAGAAACAACTGAATGTGTAGACAATAATGTCTGTAACAAGTATACACAGGGTTTGTATATGGAAGGTAAGTTATATTCTTATAATTATTAAGTCTGATAAAATATTAAATAAGAGAAACATACAATACCATGTGCTCATGTTTTTTCCAGCAACTATACATGAAGAATATTCACAATGAACAACATACCTTGGAACTGTCAGTGGACTGAGATAGTTCGGTGACACTTCTGTTTGTAACACCACTGACTTCCTGCTGGGGCTGTTGGGGTGGTGGTGGCGGTGGTGGAGGAGGTTGCTGAGGCTCATTCTGTCTGCTAGCTGTTCTGCTCCGATGCTGCTGTTTCACAGCCTGAAGAGGAACAAACGATTGCTGAGCAACAACGGCTCTTCCTTCTTGGCGCCAGTTGCTCTGCTGCTGCGTGTGCTGTGGAGACCAGTTCTGTTGCTGTAAAAATAATGCCAGTTACAGACAATGACTGAAGAGAGTGTAAGGGAGAAAAGGAAACTGACCATCCCTAGCATACTGGATGATGAAGTTTGTATGTGTGAAAAAAAAAAAGACTAAGTAACCCATACATTAGAACCTTTAAATGGAATTTCGATGTGTGCATAACAGGATGGGTGAGTGCTTATAATGATAAATCCCATCTAGTTTCTACAACAAAATCATACTGAGGTATGGTCATTCTGGTGGAAAATATGCTGTCAATATATTCTTTGCTGGATTCTGACAATTCTATCTACAACTGGGGCAGTATTTGTAACGAATAGGGACCATTCAGGTGGTAATGAATATAATCAAATTTAGAAAGATAGGAACAAATTTGCACCACAATAAGCACAATGTGGAAAAAGGTAGGGTAGCATAGAAAAAGGAATTCACAGGACAAGAACAAACTTTACAGATAGGGGCTCTCTCAATTGCAGTTATTCTACATCCATTTCTTCCTAGCCCCCAACAAGCTTGTTCCTGCTTCCCAGCTACATCAAGGGGGAGCAGGCAATTATACTCACTGAAGAAGCCTTCAGCCTAGATATTTGAACTGTAGGATAATGAGAACTGTATGTAGCCTTTGTTGACTTAACCAAAGCTTTTGATACAGTCAAATCTTCATGTCTTATGAGTGCTTTATCCAAGCAAGGAGTGCCAAAAACCCATATAAAAATCCTTCAACATATCTATCATCAAAGTAAAGCAAGAGTCAAGCTTGAGTCAGCCAGAAAGATCTTTTAAAATTGGGAGGAGTCTACCAAGGTGCTCCCATATCTCCTATGCTATTCACCCGTCAACTGGAAGATAAGTTTCGGGACTTGGACTGGGATAAGAAATATGGTATTAACATCAATGGTAGAAAACTTTCCAGCTTCTTATTGCCATATTTTCAGAGAATCACTCAGAGCTGAAGTTTATGTTGTGCAGCTTGTATGAGCATAATAAGCAAGTGGGGTTACTAATGAATGAAACTAAGACCATGTTAATGACAAACAGCCTTGAGGAACCAATAACAATGAAAGGAGACACAATAGAATACATTCAAAGCAGGCTGGAAAAAGACATGAGGAGAAGACCAGCTATTGCCCGGGAGAAATACTGGTCACAGCATCATTCTCGAGAATGCTTAACATCAAAGTAATGGACAACAATTGTGTTGAGGCATGGTTCCCAACTATTGGCCTTTCTCTGACAGACTGCCTCTGTAACACTATCATAGGGTTTACTACTGCACAAAAGGATGTATGAAAGACAGTGCGGTCCAAGAAGTGGAAGTGGGCTGGAAATGTAGCAAGATCTAGTCCTCAGAAATGGACAAAGCAGTAACAGACTGGAATCTGAGAGATGGTCTATGGATATGAGGATGTCAGTTGTCTAGCCAGTCAGGGATAGTGAGGTCCAAGATATAAGAACCTGGAAGGAGATGAGGAAGGCCTTTGTTAAAAAAGGGGATTGATCAGACTATGATGATGATGATGAGGTAAAAGTCAGATAAACATAGCAAAAGGGAAGCCATTGTATTTATCCAGTTCCTAAACTCATTGGTAAATCTTCTGTATTAGACTATTCATCACTTGATTGTTCCTTTTCCACTATTTATATTACCCTTATCCTGATGGGTTCCTTTTGTCCTGATTTCTTAGATTTCTGCTACTGTGAAACTTCCCAATGGCAGACACTTATTTTGAGTATTTACAAAATGTCTTGTTATTAAAAAGTCCACACTTTTTGGAAAATCTAAAACACATTTTGGAGACATTTTCCATATGAACAGGCACAGCTGTAGTAAAAAACACCCAATGTTCCATTAATAATAAAATAATAAATAAATAAAGTTCAGTATTTCACTAACTGATATTCTGAACACATCAAAGCTACTCACTTCCGTTTCTCTTTCTTATTCACCTTTCATCACTTCAGTTTTGTCTGTTAATGGAAATATCTTTTACTTTTGAGGCAATACAGAAAGCAATTTATTTTAAGAACTTTAATACAGAAGTCATATGACCAATGTCATTTATGTCAAACATGTGAAAAATTAACACTGATCTGAGGGACTGAAAAAAGAGGCACTAGAAGTAAACAAAAGAACCACTAACTCTCACCTCAATTGAGGGAATCAGATAGTTTGCAACTAGCAATAAACAAACCACTGTATCTGCAAAACTCACATCCTTCAATTGAAAGCTAACACGTCAGTTAAAAATTCCCTGGAATTCTGCAATAGAATAAAAAATCTCACGTTACCGAAACATTACACCCTTCACTCTTTTGACATAGAAAATATGTACGCGAATGTACCCGTCAATAAAACCATCGAAATAGTAAAAAACAATCTTTCCAAATTCAGTAAATTGACTATAGGGGAGATAGAAGAGTTTATTCAGATTCTCAAGTTTACATTAAATAATGGCTTCTTTACTTTTAACAACATCATATACCAACAGAAGGGGCTTCCTATGGGGTCACCGGCCTCGGGAATCCTCGCTGATATTTACGTAGATTTCCTCGAATACACTCACATTATAGGTAAAATTAATGGGATCAAACATTGGACTCGGTATGTGGATGATACTTTTATTATCCTGGATTCTCACATTACTGACAGCAACACCGTTCTTGAATTACTTAATAACCTGGATCCACACATAAAGTTTACGATAGAATCTGAGAACAACAATTCCCTTAATTATCTCGATTTAACTATTATTCGCAATCAGAATAAAACGATTTCTTTTAATATTTACAGGAAGCCCACTCACACAGTAAACACAATCCATCAAACTTCTCTACACCCAGGGACACAGAAGAAGACAGCTTACAATAGTATGATTTTCAGAGCTCTCAAGGTTCCTTTATCCCGTAAGAATTTTAGAAAGGAAATCAACACCATTTATGCAATAGCCGAAGGTAATGGTTTCAGTAAAGCTTTCGTGAATAAAATTCTCAATAAATTTAGAAATAGACCCAAGACCACCTTAGAAAAACAATCTTCCCATAAAGAGAAGTTCACCACATTTACCTTTAATAATAATAATATATATCCTATTTCAAACATCTTTAAAAAGCACAAGTTAAAAGTAGCTTTCAAGACCGTTCACACCAATATAAAAATGTTTTTTAATTCTCATACTGTCAACAGCAAAAAATTTTCTAACTCTGGAATATACAAATTAAAATGCCAATCATGTCTTTCAACGTATATTGGGCAAACAGACGGCAGTTTCAATGTAAGATACTCCGAACATCTTAATGCCCTAAAGTATAATCGCTACTCAGCCATGAGCGAACATTGTAGAGAGAAAAATCATAAATACACAACAATTGATCAAGATTTAAAGATCCTGCATTACGAACAGAAAGGTCCCTTACTTAATATACTAGAGAATATATATATAGATATCGACCAATATAACAATCCCGTCTATAACTTAAATTAAATCAACGAAAAGAAAAATATTTTATTGGAAACCTTTGTCCCGCTCATCTGCGAACAGTTCATTAATAAAAAAGAGTTTCACTACCGACATTCTAGAACAAGACCCGCCCTTCCATCAACACCCTCCTTCCGCGAATCACAACGTCCCTCCCAGTAAGCCACACACAGGCTTAGTTGTCAATGTGACTTGAGACCGACAAGGTCATCTCCATTCGAGACGACAACTTTTAGTTACAAGTAAGTAATATGAGTTTTCTTTTCGTACATCATTTTTAACTTGTTCTTCATCCACTCATATATTCCTTTTTTCTCATTACAGATGTTACACGTTTTATTCGTAGTATTGACGGTCTCACTACACTCCTCAGCATAGTTTTTTATTTAACAGTCAGCAAGATCTATTAGACGAGAGGACTTTGTACCTCAATGTGTTTTTAACTCACTAATCATGATCACTGTCACTTCACATCATTACGTTTTTTAATTTGTTTGTATATTATGTAATCATTGTTTTACTACTGAAGATGGCCTTGAGATTAGGCTGAAACATGTATAGACTTTGCTTCATCTAACAGATGACTTGAATTGTATTGATAGGAGGATTTTATAAATATTTTCTTTTGTAAAGTGATAACCGTCAATACGGAATGAGATTCATAACTTGCAATTGAAAGTCTATCAAACACTTCCAGAGTGCACATTGGTGATCAATTCAATTTTGCAAAATTACTCTAACTAGTCTCCATTACACAGAAAATTATTGAATACTTATTTTGTTGTGTCCACATTCGTTATTGAATATGTTCTCAACTGAGAAGCAATTTCTTAATTATGCCCATGTATTTCTGGGGAAGGATTAAAATATTTTATCAACATCCTCCTCCTTTTCCCTCATCCAGCTCCTGCTGGGTTGGGCCACTCTCTACCTTCATCTCTCCTTCCACTATTCCTCTTCCATCATTTTGTCCCAGTCCAGGTTTCTTCTTCTTGCACTCCTCTTTACTGAATCGATCCACCTTGTCCTAGGTTTCTCCTCTCGCTCTCTTTCCTTAGAACTTTATCATCTGTTTTAGTATTCTTTCCTCCTCCATTCTCTTTACATATCCAAAGCATCTTAGTTTATTCCTATCACTTATCTCATTTATACTTCCTATATGGACTTCCTTTCTAACATCTTCATTTCTTACTCTGTCTTTCCTATTTTACTTAGATATTTCACTTTGCTGGCTTTAATTCTACCTCTTACCTACTTGTCATTTTCCAGATCTCACCCGCGTAAGTCAATATGGGTACATAATACATTTTGTACCTCATCTCTTCACACTTACTTGGTACTTCCTCATTCCAGACAAGGTTTCTTACGCTCTGGCAAAATGCATTGCCCTGTTGCACCCTCCTGCTAATCTCCATGTCCAGCCTTATATTCTGCATTATTTCACTCCCCAGGTATTTGAAACTGTCAACAATTTCAAGGCTTTGATCACCAATTTTCAAAATGCCTTTCCCTTGTCTTTCTCTTGATATCATCATGGTCTTGCTTTTCTCTGTGCAGATTTTCATACCATACTTGTTGTTCTTGTACTTCTTTGCTGTTGGTTGCCCAGACCACAATATCATCTACATATAGTAATGACTTCATCTCCCTATTATGCTTCCTTTGTCTCCTTTACAATTAAATTCAGAACTATTAGAAACAAAAAAAGGTAACAGCACACTCCCCTATCTTAGTCCAGTTTCATTTCTAAAGCATTCTGTGTTTCCAACTGGAGTCGGTATGCTGCTGATAGTATGTACGGACACGAATTGTAGGAAAATGCATATTTCTTCCCTGTTGTCAAAACATCTGCTCACTTACTATGCGAGTTAATTACTAAATTTCCAACCATTTAAACAAGATTTTATGTTGCATGTTGAAAGTTCAGGTCATTCAATTTAGTTGTGCGGTGCTTGTGTATGGTGAAGGCCTTATGTTTGTAAATCATGCCAAAAGCAAAAGTGAGCGACATTGCTAGGTTACATGGGTATCAATGCGAGTCTGAAGCAGATTTGTTAACTACAAACAGTACAATTTTGTATTGCAGTGTGTGTGAAAAACAGTCAGTTGGGAAGAGTTTTCTCAACATTTGAAACACAAAGATAATATTGAATGTTAAGCCTCGAAAAGTGTCCTTGAACAAAAATTGTTAGGTAAATTTTCAAACAGTAACCTTTCACAGTTCTCCTTAAATTTGTGCGAAGCACTTTTTGTGGCAGACATTCCATTGTGGGAACTCACCAACACCACCCTCTGAAATTTCACTGAGCAGTATATGAAGTGTAAACTCAGTAAAATTTGTACAATCTCATAACTGAAAATATTATAGAACAGATTGCAAATAATTTTGTGTGGGTGTCAATCGACAGAACACAAGACAGGGAAGGATGATTTATTGTGAATTTTATCATTGGATTACTCCATAAAAATGAACTAACCACCCCATTTTTTCTTGTGACAGAATGACTTGAAGTTACAAATAGCTATTCTGTTTCCAAACTTTAGTTGACTCCATGAAGTTGCTATGGCTAGAGCCCTGCACAGATGCGGATATCCGCAAAGTTAGTGTCTCGGCGGATACAAACTGAATGCCAGTGTGGATAATTTTGTTGATAACTTCTAAATAATGATGTTTATTGATTTTCACTCAGGTATACTCTTACTTTTGCTTCCAGTTAGGCGACCCTTGACATTGGTATGGGAGAATAGTGATATATAGAGAGACTTGAGGTCATAAAGCCGTAAATCTGACCTAAGCCTAATTGGTTTCTGCCCACATTTAGTGAAAGGAAGGAACAAAGGGCAATACGTTGGTAGATGTTGCAAGGGAAAATCCCTCATAAACCTGTGACTGTAGAGGTTGTGGGGACTGGTGTCACGCCTTTTTATTAATGTTAACAGATTTACCTGTTTCAATATCTTGGGTGTAATATACTGTAGGTAAATATTTATAATATCTGCGGATAATCATGTTCATTACTCTTTGTGACTACTGATATGGGTTATATGATCAAATCTGGCAATGCTCTTAAAGTTATATTTCCAAATATGACACATTTGACTTGTTTTGCCCATGGGTTACATCGGGTTGCAGAAACAATTTGTGCAAATTTCCTGCTTGGGGATAAGCTGATATCTTCTGCAAAGAAACAATATGATAAGGTGCCCTATAGAAAACAAGCATTTAAAGCAGCAGCACCGAACAATCGGAAACAGTTAGGAAGGTAGTGAATACATTTGATCCAAATTCTTCTTCTTCAGTTAAAAGTGCTTAAGATATATTGAAGAATACAGAAGTAGAAACTAACCTTTCTTACATATCGGCACATTTCTGTCACCTTCCTTCCACTATTAATCCTTTGGAAACCAGATGTTAATCAGCCACTGTCTATAAATTAAATTAGGCACATGGATGTGTTTCAATGTAGTGACAGAAAAAGTGCATAGTATTCTTTCAAACATCAGAGGATATAATCAAATGTGTGAGAATGAAGAAATTTTAGCAGAGGAACATTCCGAGCCATCTAGTGAAAACCACTAAAAGCAAATTGTATACGCACCCCTAAGTTTCTGTGAGGTGGAGAGAAGTTTATCGTGCTATAAGGATATTTTAAAAAGCAATGGGAGATGGCTAACTATGGAAAACTTAAAAAAAAAGAAGAAAAAAAAATTGGGATTTGTAAACTGCAACAGAAAATAAGTTGAGAATGTTGAGAACTAAAAATGTGAGTACCATTGTTTATTGAGATTTTTCTTCATTTTCAAGGAAAACATTTCTTAACGCTTCAATATTAAAGCAATTTTGACAAGTTAAAATAATTGATATGGTTTCCACAATATGTTTATTCACAAAGAGTTTATATAAAATTGTCTTAAATTTTTATTTTATTATGTCAATATGTCTTAGTATTTTTTTATACGGTAGAACCTCGATGCATTGATCCCGGAACTACCATTTTCCTGTATTCATCGTCAATTTATTCAGTCCCAAAAGTGTTTCAATGTTAATTTCCCCACATCTAACGTTCCTTGAACTATCGTTTTATTTCACTGATCATCAGAATATATATTTGTCCTCAGCCACAATTTTCCTGCATTGAAACAATAATGGCAAAAGTTTGTTTTAATTTAAACCAACAGTTCAATATCCTAGCACAGAATAGCGGTAAACTGTTATGCAAGAATGTACAAGCGATTCTGATTTGCTGGTCTTGAGCAAGGATCTTGTAGGCTGGAGTGCAGTGCGCAGGTTTTTCATGCGCAACCACCCGTATATAAACACGCCTACGATCCTCCTAGTGCCATATCTGCTTCTTGACCCATTAACCGGCCCCTAGAAGTATTCTTATTTAGAGGAATTAAATCAGAGGCACTGTGAAACTCAGATATGGCACAATTTTCTTTGTTGCTAGGGCTGCCACCTTCACTGAAAGAAAAAGGAAAAAAAGAAAAGGAAAATAATGCAGTCTAAAATCGACATGGCGTACACAAGAGTACTTTTTAATTAGTCACAGGGTGATTAAACGTGATGTACCTTGTGGAGTGTGTGGGATGCTCAAGGCCTGTTGACCGCTTTCTTGCCCCTTGCCTAATTGTCTTGTCACAAGCCGGATCTAACCAACACGGACCAATATTCTTTAGTGCCTAAGTTGGCAGCCTTGCGTAATCCACTGTGACATCATCTGAAATGCACAGTGTTGAATTTCTAACCTCTGTGACATTGTCAAGAGAAATTAATTTCATTTTATGGGTCCTTATTGAACTTTGATTAAACCAAATTAAAAATAATAAGTGAGTTAATTCCACCTTTTCAATACAAATTAGTGTTTATTAAATAAACATTAAATGAGACTAGTTTCGACCTATTTAAAGGTCATCTTCAGCCATATCACATGTAGAACAAAGTATTTGAAACACAGTGGTATTAAAGATGGTCTTAAAACATAGAAGTCTGACACTACTATATAAAATTTCTTTTCTGCTCCAATAATACACTTGTTTCAACTCACATTTTAGCTAAGGCAATACTTAACATATATGCTCAATTGTACGTCTCATCAAGAACATACGTTCAAAGATGACGGCGTGCATGCCGGTGGTTACAAGTGTTCTCCGTGCATTAATTATAGTATTGTTGGTAAAAAGTGCCGTGACCTACGCGAAAAGAGTCACAGTGCATTCGGATAAGTCTTGTGGTGATTTGAAGAAGATTCATGTACTGGAAAAACTGTTGGTAAGTGAGAAATGTTCTCTTAAGTGTCTCACTTGGTGTGGCAGTGGAAGTCTTGGGCTGCTGGCAGTAGGGCAGCCACGTCGTGATGGGGAAGGCAGAGTTGTCAGACTTCCGATCGCTGGGCGGCCACTGTGGTGCCTAACTCTCGCATTAATTGGAGACATTGAATTGAACCCCGGACCCCAGCATTGTACAGTATGTGAAAGCAGTGGGCGTCGTAACCAACTATTTGTGAACTGTAACAGTTGTCCGTCAAGTAGTCACAGGACATGTGCACAAATTTCTACATCAGAATACATGAAATTAAAGAAGGGGGAAGAACATGGACTTGCTGGCAATGCAAAATGCCGCCACTAACAAACTCTTTCTTTTCCAATAGCAGTGACGTTACCAGTGACTCTATAAATAGCTACAACTGTAAATATGTAAATAATAATCTAACTCTCTTTGCGTTCAATGCACGCAGCATTTTACGTCCAGGTAGAAAAGAATATATTCTCGCTTTGCTCTCAAGCCTAGATCCCTCTATTGTGTGTATCAGTGAAACATGGCTTTCAGACACAATTAATGACTCAGAAGTACTACCAGATGCTTTTGTCTTGTTTCGTAAGGACCGGATCCTAACCACAGGAGGCGGAGTACTTATTGCTGCAAAACCTGAGTGTAATCCAACTAGACGTCCCGAGTTGGAGACAACAGCTGAAGCCGTGTGGGTGGAAATTAGGTGCGGTAATAATAAATTCCTAATCGGATCAGTGTATCGTACACCGAAATCCTCGCAAACAATGAACGATGCATTGCTCTCCTCTCTGGAGCGTGTTCAACAAGTGCAGAATAATTACGACGCAATTTATATTGCAGGTTATAAATTTCATTTTCTTTGTCCGTATTGAAGATCTACTTGTGATACAAATTCTTATAATTTTGTTAATCACCACCTATTCAATACAATAAAAATGTAATATAAACTTACATATTTATTAAGATGTTGATATGGTACATGTTTTGCTCCTTTTTCGTGAGCATCATCAGCCAATTATCATTTACTTAAGGTTATATAAGATCATGAAACAATTCTTTTGGACTAAGATTTTGCCTATAACATATTTGTCTAAAATCTAACATTTTATTGATGAAACTCATCTGGTGAACATCCTTTAAAATTATTAAAATAAAAAATAAAAATCTTTTGAGATCTGGCTAGACTTAGACAGATTTTAGACAAATATGTTTTAACTTAAAGACAATTTTATTGTTATATGACTTGTAAATTATTATAAGATTTGTCAATCAGGTTTATAGGCAAAATCTTAATCCAAAAGAATTGTTTCATGATCTTACATAACCTTAAGTAAATGATAATTGGCTGATGATGCTCACGAAAAAGGAGCGAAACATGTACCATATCAACATCTTAATAAATATGTACCGGGCGAGTTGGCCGCGCGCGAAGAGGCACACGGCTGTGAGCTTGCATCCGGGAGATAGTAGGTTCGAATCCCACTATCGGCAGCCCTGAAGATGGTTTTCCGTGGTTTCCCATTTTCACACCAGGCAAATGCTGGGGCTGTACCTTAATTAAGGCCACGGCCGCTTCCTTCCAATTCCTAGCCCTTTCCTATCCCATCGTCGCCATAAGACCTATCTCTGTCGGTGCGACGTAAAGCCCCTAGCAAAAAAAAAAAAAAAAAAAAAAAAAGTAAGTTTATATTATGTTTTTATTGTACTAAATAGGTGGTGATTAACAAAATTATAAGAATTTGTATCGCAATTTATATTGCTGGTGACTTCAATCTGGAAATTACTTGGTCTAGAAATGCTGCCCCAGTACCAAACAATCCTCTTGCAAATAGTTTTCTCTCCACCTTCTGCAACATTTTTTCTCCATCACTTAGTGTTCCAAGCGACTCATATTACTCAAAATTCCTGTTCCACTCTAGACCTGTTCCTTACTAACTCTCCATCATCAGTCCAGTCCCTGGACGTAATACCAGGATTTTGTGATCACCAAGCTACAATTACAACTTTGACTTACAGAAAACCCTCCCCAAAATTCCACTCCAGAACAATACATAATTTTTCCCGCACTAACTGGAACGATCTTTCCTTTCTTCTATCAAAAAATCTTCCTATTTCCCTCACGACCTTCATCAGCGATATAAACATCAACGAGATCTGGGAAAACTGGAAAAAAGTATTTTTGAATGTGTCGATCAAGCTGTGCCGAAAGTTTCCATCTCTAATAAGCGGAAAACTCCATGGATCACTAAAGAGATAACATCGGGTATTCGAAAGAGAAATTGTTTATACAGGAAATGGAAGGAAAACCCAACTGACAGTAGGTGGGAGAAGTACAGACTGGCTAGGAACAAACTCAAATCATTAATCCGTGATGCCTACAGTTCATATATCCACAGCCTTAGTTCCAATAGTAAAGAGCTATGGGCTTTCATCAGAAACAAAAGCGGCAACAGTGCTCCATCCATTTTCAAGTACAACGGACTATCAGTTTCCTCTCCCCAAGAAATAGCAGACACGTTTAACAGTAAATTTAAAAATAACTTCACCACGGCTGACAAGGATGAAGACATGTTCACTACAAGGACAACCCCTCCGTTTCCACCCCTAACTAGCTTGTACTTCACTGCTAACGAGGTTGCAACAAGTCTTCGGAGAGCTAGACCTCATGCTGCGAGCGGCCCAGATAACGTGCCGGCCAGAATTCTCCATTGCTGTGCAAAAGCATTAGCACCTTCTCTTTGTGCAATATTTAAATTTTCAGTGAATAGTGGTCAGAAGAATGGAAGAAAGCAAATGTCGTTCCAGTATTCAAAGACGGTGACAGGGAAAATGTAGACAACTATCGCCCAGTCTCAATTAGATCTGGTTTATGTAAATGCATGGAACCCCTAATTGTTAAACATGTGCTGGATTTTCTGAATGAGAGAAACCTGTTGAATAACAACCAACATGGATTCCTCCCTGGGAAATCCTGTACTACACTTTTAACAGTAATTGAAGGGTCAGGAAAAAAACAGGTGTCACTTTTTCATCGAAATTGAGATATTGTTACAGTCCGCTTCAGAGTGATCATGCTCATCTACTGAGAGGTCGGAAATGAAAAAAAAGCAGGCGAGTCAGGAGAAATTAGCACTCAAAGTTTCGCTGTTAGGGGAAAGAACTAGGGAAGTCAAGCACAAAAATTGCTTTTTCTCAAGTTGTACAAATACTGACTCTCCTGCTTTTTTCCCCTGACCCTTCAATTGATGAGTGGCAACATTCTCTGAACCAGTCTAATATATCCCAAGTGGATTGCGTAACTCTCGACTGGAGTAAGGCCTTTGATCAGGTACCTCATCAACGACTGTTGTTAAAATTTAACAAGTATGGCATTCAAGGCAAACTGCTGGCATGGTTTCGATCATTCCTGGTAGGTCGGATGCAGAGCGTTGTGTTCAGTGGGGCCAGGTCAGAACAAACCTTAGTCACCTCGGGCGTGATTCAAGGTAGTGTGATAGGACCGCTTCTGTACACAATATTTACGCTGGATCTGCCAGGTTGTGTAACATCTTCTATGGCACAGTATGCTGATGACACTATCATTTACAGAGCCATACGCAATGATAACGACGTAAATAAGCTACAGTCAGATCTGGATAATGTGGCTCTGTGGTGCCAAATAAATAGAATGACTATAAATGTACAGAAATGTAAATATATACGCTTAACGAAAGCAAGATCACAGTTACAACACCAAATTTCACTATGTGGTAAAAACTTGATGCCCTGCACCTCAATAAAATTGCTTGGCATTCACATTTGCAGCAATTTAAAATGGAACAAGCGTGGAGAGGAAATATGGCGCAAAGCATACAGAGTCCTGGGATTCATCTGCAGATCTCTACTGGGAGCCAGGAAGAAAGCAGTTCAGACAGCCTATTTGTCATTAGTACAGCCAATACTGTTGTATGGGCTTCCTTCCTGGCACACTACTACAGTGGAGAACATGACGAAACTAGAGAGAGTTCAACGTCGAGCAGAACGACTAATTACTCAACACAGTCATTTAAATACAGCCAGGTCACTGCTCTCCATAACATCCCTCTGTAAACAAATAGATATTGTTTTCCTGAGAAAATCCTTCGCAGGTAACATTCATACAAACCCTTTCAACCGCTTACAGCTGAACTATCGTTCCGCTCAAAGAGGTCAAGGTGTGTCCCTTTTCCCTCCATTTGCAAGAACAGTATCATATCAAAGTGGCTTCTTTAATCGTTCTGCTCGGCTGTGGAATGAACTCCCACCACAGATGAAAGAACTACCTCCAGAGAAATTTTGTAAAGAGGTAAAAAGGAGGTACATATAATGAAACCTTCTGTACATAATATAATTTTTCTACTGTGTGAATTTTCAGTATGAGTGAGAGGACGGATGAAAGTTTATGTGATCCCGAGTGAGTGAGACTGTACTGTATGTGGGTATGAGTGAGCCGGCCTAGCTAAAGTATATGTGGGGATTCGAGAGAGAGAGAGAGAGTGTGTGCGCGCGCGCACGCGCGCGTGTCGAATTACTTGAATCTTGACCATGTATTGTGAGTAGTATGTAAATATGCCTGTAAATATGGTAACTGTATATAAACACACTATGTAGAATGTAATTGTATATTTGAATATTGTAATTTTAAGTGGTGATGGGGGCACTTTCGTGTATGTGGGGCTATGCCCTTTCTCCATTCACCATCCATAAATTGTACCCACAATTGGTGGAAAATTAATAATAATAATAATAATAATAATAATAATAATAATAATAATAATAATAATAATAATAACAATAAAGTGTACCTAAGCTTCGCAGTGATATGAATAATATCAAATGATGACTTCTCCTGTGTTACAACAACATTATGAATATATGCCTAATTCCACATCTCATCAAGACTGTGAATTTCAATTTATATTTACGCTCTTGAATACTACAAAGAATATAAAAGACTTCTTCTTCTTCTCATATATTCCTACAGCTAAGTGAACTAATTTCTTACAACAAAAGTGTTTTCATGAAATTCTAAAAACAACTTTTCAGTGTCAAACTTTTAAGTTTTAAAACCATCTCTGTGACATTGTCCAAGCCACGCTGTGCTGGATCTCTAACCTATCTTCCGCAAAATGCAGGTTATCGCTGTAATATTCACCTATAGCATTAATCTGCAATAAGAGAACTGGCCTTAAAGGTTTTCAATTACAGTATTACGAGACGAAAAGAAACGGCGTAAAAATCACATTTTTTATTTTCATTGCATATATCACGGTTGCAATATTTTGTTGCTATTTTGTATAGTATGAGCATGTCCAGCTCCATTGCTAAATAGTTAGCGTGCTGGTATTTGGTCCAAGGGGTCCTGATCGGGTTGGGGAATTCAGTTTTCTTTGGTTAATTCTGACAGTTCGGGGACTGGTTGTGTGCGCCGTCATGAGCATTAAAATTCATTATAGGTAGAGGCTCATTTTCCTAAATGCACAGGTCATCTATCAGGCGTCAACTCGAAGGACTTGCGACACGCCTCTCCGGACACCACACGGCATTATTATTATTATTATTATTATTATTATTATTATTATTATTATTATTATTATTATTATGAGATTTGCATTAAGAAAAGTGTCCAAATACAGTATCCATATTTCATTATTTTGCTTACCCCTTATTTTTAAGTTTCCACAATTATTTTCTCACATCAATAGTCATTTTCTGCCTCCCTCTCCCTTGAAAAACGATGCATCGAGGTTTTACTGTATACGTATACTTGTGCATTATAGAAGATTTCAATGCATAATTGCATACATATTAAAGGGATCATTAGAGCATAAAATTCCTGTCCCCAATCACATGTGTACCAAGTTTGGTTGAAATTGAAGGTTTACCTTTAGTTGCAGTCATTTTTAATTGTTTAGCTTCAATGATATCTTTACATAAAGATATCACTCCTTAACCGCATGCAACCCGCAAAGTACAGAATGTATTGTGGGCTAGGGTAAGTCTTCGTCTGCAATTATTGGAGTGATCATTTAATGATTTGATTTTTATGATTACTCAAAGTTGACTGAACTTAGAGACCTATCCATGCTTGATGATTCACCGGCAAGTAATTCCAGAGAGAATAAAACAAAAATGAAGTAAATCGGTCCAGTAGAATGGATGGATGGACTGGACAAAGCTGCTTTTAGGAAAGATTTTTAATATATAGATTATGACCTTCACATTCTGTTGGGCAGGCAACTCACTCAATCATAACTGTCACACAGTTTGCTTACCTTCCCCTGATATTTGTAATCTACTAGTTTCACCTTTGTGTAGTCATAATGATTGTGCTGCCTGGTATTAGCTGTATAGATATGTGTTGTGCAAAATGTCTGGCAATTACTATTTGTTTTTATTGCCAGTTGTGAGTATAACTTTCTTGGACATAATACTTTCTTCCTGCTGCACGGATTCCAATGTTCTTGACGTCTTCAATAATCCTAAGCTTTTCTTTAGCCTTGATCGAACAATTACGAGAATTCGTAGCCATACTTAGTATGTGGTTCACACTTCACTTCTAATGTGCTACTAGTGCCAACAAACCGAGGCCAGACAATGCTACAGCATAACGGAATCCATTGTTTGAGCCAAAGCAGTACCAATCTTATTTCAAATGATGCACACTTTACTCTGCTAAATAAAAAAAATAAAAAAATTACAACACATGGAGTATTCACGTATATATGGTATGTCGTTGTCTAGAAGAATTTGCAATTCAGAAGTGTCTGTTAGGAGAACTTTCGCTGTACTTGTATAAACTTTTATTTATCTTGCATTTCTTCACAATCATTCTTCCGAGAAACCAATGGAATAAGAATCAACAGACTTCTCAATTTATGGACTATTCTTGAGAAATTTGCTGATCTTGCTTTGTTACTGATTTATTTCATTTGTGAATTGAATCATCTTCTCACCAATCAATTTCTTACAAAATTAACTGCTTCCAATGAAAACTATTTTTAATTTTTCTCCTCATCTCTCATATTTGTACAGGACACTGAGAAAGGCCCCCCGTGGCATATCCTAGGCAATGTTCGTTAGCAGATCAACTAACTTTCTCGATACCGAGCATCTTCCAAGTTTCTTCAATACCCTTGAAATGAGTAGCTTTTCTAAAAATCTGCCATTTTCAGGGCAACATAAATCAACTGAATGTCACTGAATGTTGAAGGTTTCTCATCAAGCAAAGCAGTAGTACTGTCTGATATGTGTTCAAAAACCAATTGCGACATCATCTGTATCCAGGAGACCCACCGTCCTGCTGATCAGCGGCCACCAGACATTCCAGGAATGCGACTGATTTATTCATGGTCCAAGGTGTGTATGGTAGGGCTAGCTTTTGCCGACCTAGACGGAAAATCTTGTCCACAGACATCAGTGAGAAGGAAGATACTGAAATTCTAACCGTAGAAATCAAAGGTGTCACCATGACATCATTCTACAAACTACCTTTACAGAATGATCATACTTCAGAAACGAATGTAGAAAAATTGTTTGTTGTAGGCGACTTCAACAGTCGCAGTATGAGCTGGAGATATAGTAATGCCTATTGCTCACGGTAAAATGTTTCGTAAAATTTGTTGTACAATTAATTTTATAAAAATTTGGTGAAAACAAGTTGTGTTGCTCACGGTAAAATGATTTTATAAAATCCGTGGAAGCATCAGGATGGCCATCTATGAACTCACTTCTGAACTAAGATGTGTATGTGTTGCCATCTATCGATAAACTTTTAAACCAAGAATAAGCAATTCAACTTACAGTGTGTTTGAGAGTATGGCTCCAACAAACAAAGCAAAACTTGCTGCTTTAGCCGCAATTATATGCTGTACAGTGGTAAAAAGGAAGAAAAGAAATGCCAGGAAATGCTGGACTCGGGATTGAATCAAAAGAAGAGAAGAAGGTAGAGGATTGCTGTCCTTGGTTGAAAATTAGTTGAGGTTAGAAGACCAGCATTCATATAGGAATTAGGTGATTGTGTTTTCTGCCTCTCTTCTTGCATTTTTGTTGTGGTAAGGTGGCGTTTTAACTTCGTACAAACAAGAATATTTCTGGTATTCGTCAGTAAAACACTTTAACAGCTTCCTTAGTCCACCCGGATCCTGCCATTTTAGAAAGAAGTGTTTGTTTACAATCGAGCTTCACAATCTTCTCACGACATAGCGCCAGCATCATCGTGATGTCAGCTTCGCTGATTGGTTCATTTCGTAAAATTAATTTTACGGAATAGAACATGTCCTATTTTATGAAAAGTTTTATCAAAGGTTTTATAAAACTTGAATTTGACCATGAGCAACAGAAATTTTATAAAATTTCAATACTGTACAATAAATTTGACAGAAAATTGTACCATGAGCAGTAGGCATAAGACTAATGGAAATGGGGAAGCTGCTGAGTGATGGGCAGAAGCAAATGATCTGAGTGTCATATACAACTTCAAATAACCCAAATCATTCACAAGCAGGCATTGGTCTAGACACACTAACCCAGACAACATCTTTATAAGTACCAGTGTGGTCCAGCTCCATGGCTAAATGGTTAGTGTACTGGCCTTTGGTCACAAGGGTCCCGAGTTTGATTCCCGGCAGGGTTGGGAATTTTAACCATAATTGGTTAATTCCCCTGGCACGGGGTCTGGGTGGATGCGTCGTCTTCATCATCATTTCATCCTTATCATGACGCGCAGGTTGCCTACGAGCGTCAAATCAACAGACCTGCACCAGGCCGCTCTGGAGGCCACACGCCATTATTATAGTACCAGTATAAGAACTCAATGTATTTAAACTATGGGCGACTGTTTCCCACACAGCCAACGTCAACCCATAATGTGCAAAATTACATCTGGCATTCATCCCCTGTACTCATCAAGTCAACCCACTTCAATTTCAATAAGGCTGATTTGGAGAAGTTCAAACTACAACTGGATTCTTCTTTTGAAAGTATTCCCACCAACTGTAAAGGATACAAAGACTTCACTACATCTTTAGAAGAGATCTCAAAAAAGATAATTCCTAGGGGCACATGAAGAATGTATATTCCAGGACTGAGGAGGAAGAATTGCTACTAAAAGAACTCTATGCTGCCTACTGTATAAATCCTTTCTCTGAAGAGGTTACCAACATATACAAGGTCAGTGAACTCATAGGTGAAAGAGAGAAAAATGACAGATTATCATCTCCAAGATCAATATGTCAAAGAGTAGCCAGAAAGCATGGACAACATTTCACCAACTACCGTATTTGGTATTAAAAAACACCACGTAGGCCACCATAGTGTTACTCAAGATCAAGTGGCCCATCAGCAAATCATGAATGGAAAGCCTGATAAACCCATGCAGAAAAGACTCCCACGTCTCACCCAGCTAGTAGTTGGTCAACCTTTTTGTCTGGATATACCACTCGCCCATGAGGAAGTTAGAAACACCATTCAACAGCTCAAAGAAGGAAAGTGTGCAGGTCTAGATTGTATAAAGAATGAACAGATCATGAATTCTGGTGCAATGACCTTGGAATGGTTAACTAATTTCTTCAATTTTTGTATCCGTTCTGATATGATCTCCCAGAACAGGCTTAGGGCAAAAGTGGTGGCACTCTTGAAACCAGGTAAGACACCAAACAACCCAAACAACTTCCTGTTTGTCCCGGGTCACTTTCTTTAACTGTTTGAACGCTTTATACTCAATAGAATGACTTCTCTTGTAGACAGTAAGCAGATTAATTAACAGGCAGGATTTAGACCAGGACGACCTTGCACAGACAAAGTGCTGAACCTTACTCATTACACTGAGGATGGATTTCAGAAGGGCCTTGTAACTGGCACTGTTTTTGTTGACCTGACTGATGCTTACAATAAGATAAACCACCAACTTCTCATATGCAAGTTGTTTAGAATGACTTACACGAATCATTCAACACCTGTTACTGAACAGATGATTCAAAGTGACACTTCAAGGTAAAGAAAGTCACAGAAGGAATTGTGTTGGAACTCAGTCCAGATCATTTCGGGAAGTAAAATCCAGGCTGCAAAACTGCTTCAATGAATTGTTCTGTATCACAAGGACAACTACCTTAATCCGAATCATAGGAAAACCAGGTTGCACTCTTCCGTCTACGTAATTGTACCGCTAATCACAAACTTAACATCAGTTGGGAAGGAAGGCAGCTTGAGTTAACTCCTGTTGTCAAATACCTTGGAGTTCAGCTTGATTGGTCTCTTACTTTTAGAGCACATTTTCATTTTATCAGTATGAAGGTCAGAGCCAGAAATAATCTACTACGCATGCTAACGGGGTCAAGCACTGGAGTACATCCAGCAACTGTACGAACTCCGGCCCTGGCACTTTCTTTCTCTACAGCTCAGTATGCTTGTCCTGTCTGGGTCAACTCTGTCCATTCCAAGAAAGTGGATATTACTTTGAGTGACATGTGCAGTGCAGTTTCTGGCTGCCTCAAACCAACAAACGTTTGAGAAGTTATATACCACACTTGTGGCATACCTCCACCTTCAATCCGACAGCAAGTAGAAGCTGAAACTGATAAACTCAAACAAGAGGTTGGACAACAGTCATCCTTTCTATGATCAAGAAGTAGAAAAACCGTATCTCAGATCACGGAGAAATTTCATTAATAACACCAGGCAGCATCAGTCGCACCAAGTGTTCTTAGGAATCAATACTGGCAGTAACAGTCCACACTATCTGACTGAAATCGGACAACAGAGTAAACTCCAGCATATACTTCACAATCTCGGCCTGTGTGGAAGAACCTGAAAAGGATAACTGGAATGCCTAGAATCAGAACTACATTCAAAAGATGCAATTCAAGATTTACAGCATCTCTTTCACTGTCCAAACTGCCCTGTGGAAACCTAACTTGAATACTTCATTAGAGTCAGTGATAAAGCTACTGTGGCTGCTTCATACTGGAGGGCTTTCAACATTTGAATCATCAGGACACACTAGAAGGATTGGAGGATGTGTTAAAAAAAAAAAAAAAAAAAAAAAAACCACTACTACTATACAGTATTTGGGCAACTAAAGAATAGAGTTCTTTGGAAATTCTAAGTTCCCATGAAGGGAATTAGATTCTTTTCCACCAATAGAGCATATCAAAAATCAGATCAAAAATTAGATGGATGGCTTTTCCGGCGTTTGCTCTATTAACCAGCGCTTCGTCTTAGGTCTGACACTAGACTCTTCAGAGTGGGATGTGTCAGACCCCACCCACTGACGCTGGGGCGCATGCAGGTGAACTTATCAGAAGCTTATTTATGAAGCACATTCCACTCTGAAGAGTCTAGTGTCAGACCTAAGACGAAGCGCTGGTTAATAGAGCAAACGCCGGAAAAGCCATCCATCTAATTTTTGATCTGATTTTTGATATGCTCTATTGGTGGAAAAGAATCTAATTCCCTTCATGGGAACTTAGAATTTCCATTTGGAATTGCTAGGCGGGCATTAATTCCATTGTGGAGTTTTATCTCCCGTATGCAGTTATCAGACTGTGCTTCATAAATAAGCTTCTGATAAGTTCACCTGCATGCGCCCCAGCGTCAGTGGGTGGGGTCTGACACATCCCACTCTGAAGA
This sequence comes from Anabrus simplex, assembly GCF_040414725.1. Lineage (NCBI taxonomy): Eukaryota > Metazoa > Arthropoda > Insecta > Orthoptera > Tettigoniidae > Anabrus > Anabrus simplex. The sequence goes on along the minus strand of NC_090270.1, from coordinate 256,419,591 downwards.
GTCTAGTGTCAGACCTAAGACGAAGCGCTGGTTAATAGAGCAAACGCCGGAAAAGCCAGCCATCTAATTTTTGATCTGATAGAGTTCTTTGCCATAAGAGCTGAAGATCTATATGAGGAGAAAGCCATGCAGATGGCTGATATACCATGGACGGTTCATGCTAATCCCACTGTGTCCCTTTTCTTCTTTTATGTTTGTTCTATCTTCTACGCTCTTCGTCTTCTGCCATCATATCACATTTTTTCTTATGCTTCTCCCTTTTCTTATATTTATCTGTCTTTCTCCTAATCCTACACTTCCTACATCAATAAAGAAGAATTCTCAGCTTGCTGTCTTGAGGGTGGATGCCTCTCCTCCCACTGAAGCCCAGAAACACATTGTATTTATAAAGATATCAGCATGTGAAGATGTGGAGTTGGTCCTTGTCCTTTTATGTTTCCACCTCTGCCCTTGTCTCACCTTTCTATTGCTTCTTTCGTCCCCGCAAGCATATCAATATGCTTACCCTTCAGTGTTCCTATCTTTCTTTTATTTTTCTATCATGGATGATAAGTATTACATAACATTAGTGAAAACCACAGGTTTCTACATCGACTGATTTTAGAAATGCAGAGATCTTAACACAAACATATTGAAAGCGGAGTAACTTAACTATGCATGCAAAAATGAGTAAATATTCAAAGTGATTCTAGAACAAGATTCTTTAAATGTATCTATAAAATTATTTTTAGGAATGAAAATCTATTAAAATAAATAAATAAATAAATAAATAAATAAATAAATAAATAAATAAATAAATAAATAAATAAATAAATAAATAAATAAATAATAGTACCGGGAGGTACACCTCTACTCCGCTCATTCAAAATAACCACCCTAATAAACTCTTCTACTGATCAAAAGGTGACTGATACTACACGAACTTGGAAGATGTCACCACTAAGATATTAAGTAATTGTGTTGTTGTGAAGTTTCCTAAACTGATTGAATTTCTCCTGGTTTTGTTTGCTATACATCAAGAAGTTTGGACATTTTTCCACAGATGTCACTACCAAAAAACTTTGATCATGCACTCTGGTGCAAGGTGGAAGAACAAAGAAATTTCATATTCCTAGGTTTTGCTAACTGAATCTATGTTCATTTATTTTTGGGTTGGCAACACTTCCTTTTCTTTCCGCCAGTTTTGAATCTGGCCAATGAAAAATTTCTATAATTAATTTTCAACCTATCACAGGCTTCTTGTTCAATTTTGAGTGTAACTTTTGAACTTAACCAATAAAATTGAGAGGGTGTGTAAGGATTAGCCCAGAATCCTCTCTAACCTTCCCTGAGGGTATATAAACTGTGGCTTTTCATGTTTCCTTTTCAACTGATCATCGTCTTTCTGTGTGTGCGTTAAGGCAGGAGGTGGGGCCGCCACTTTCTTCGGTCAGCAGAACATCTATAAGGTAATGGCCACGTAAAATCTATCTTTCTTGCTACCTCCGCAGCTTTATTCGAATGGGAGGTCCAAATCTTTAATTATTTAACAATACTTTTCTAAAATGTAACTTTTCTTTCGGCTAATGTAAATAAAATCTTTAACTGTAAATCGGGGGTAGAGAGTGTTACCCTCTCGAGCTCCCCTTCATCTGGGTTTGAGGTGACTACGTTTTTGTAACTGTGTTCTCCTGTAATGTGTTAAAGGAATTTCCATGCGAGCCACCTCAGTAGTTTGGGAATAGCCCCTGTTTCATCGGCCGAGAGCCCTGTAGGTTTTGATATTTCATTATCTGGAGCGCAGTGTTCGCCTCCATTCAGTTTGTGTTTGGGCCATTTATTTATCCTGTTCTTTTTTCGCAAACGCCCTGTAGGTTGGGTACGAGATACCTGTGTAATTATATTTCAATTTGTAAATAGTGCCTTGAGAGGCCAGAGATTGTCAGATTCTCATGTAATGTTGCCTTGAGTAGGCTGGGAAAACTGAGAGCCTGTCAGCTCTTTTTCAAAGTTTTGTAACAGTAAAGTGTGCCTTTGGGAGGCTAGATATTGTGATTTAGGGAGCAAGTGCTCTTGAATTAAGGGATTTCTGCCCTTAACTAAATAATACCACTTCCAATTGTAAATTTGTAAACTAGGGGCTTGTAGCCCAGAATTGTCAAGGTCTGAATATTGAATTTTCCAAATTATGAAATTGTCACTGTATCTGATGTTTCATTGTTATGAAAAAATGTTAAGTTTGAAGTTCTAAAAGAAATATAACCTTCAGTTCAAGTTTTAAATTAATTTTGGTATTGTAGATAGACATATTCACCCCGGCACCTTCTTTAACCTCTTTCTGCTCCACGGGTATCCCCGTAATAATAATAATAATAATAATAATAATAATAATAATAATAATAATAATAATAATAATAATAATAATAGTTTAACACTGCAATCATCATCTGAGGATACTTCCAGTAGACTAGGTAGGACATGTGTGAACAATATACTTCAATCTGTTTCTGTCTTTACGAAGCACTTCTCTAATTATATCTTCTAACGTGTCTCCCCTTTTTTGTTAATCATCTTTAATTTAGTCCAACTACCCCTTCCTAAGACTGGACTACTTCTGACTGGTCTATTTCCATCCAGGCCCATCCTCTCCAAGTACCACCTGGATATCCACATCTCCTGCATTTGTTTTATATGGTCAAACCATTTCAGCCATACAGCAGGCTTAATACCTAGCTGTCAGAAGCCGGTGAAGTAATTTTGTATGTTTAACACGTACTACATTTCTGGCTGCCTGGTTTGTGATTCAATCTAACAGAGCAATCCATGGCTGAGAAATGAAACACATCTCAATACATTCCATTTTCTTGAGAAGTACTTGTTTGATTTTCAAAATAATTACAGTACTGAATTTGAAATGTCTGTATGCTTCAGGCTAGGTGTAGAAAACAGTGCAATTCCATTAAAGAACAATCAAAGGGTTATCTCAGCAGATACTGACACCCATAAAAAGTACTGCAAGTTCAATGAGCCCCTTGGCAATACTATTGAAAGTGACAAAAGAATGTTGATATCTGCAACGGTTCACGAGTTATTTGAGGTGGACACCTTAGCCGAATAACCCTGCATATAGCAACCTGCTAAAAGTTAATTTGTTGGTACCAGTATACAAAAATCTAACTTTTCACACACTAGAATCAGTTTTGTATGTCTTGTTTGCAATTGATCACCTTAAGGTGGTAATTTATCACTAACATTATCAGAGAAGTGCAAGATAGAACATTACTTACATGTTGACCACCAAATGGAGGAATATACGGCTGCTGTTGAGGTCGAACACCAATGTGCTGATTGTAAGATCGTCCTGAGTTGTCGCTGCTGTGCCGCCAGCTGGTCAACAATTCTGGATCTGAATACAACAAGATGACGTGCTGCAAGTCATAATATGACAAAACAGAAATTCATCTGCATAAATAACTAATTTCACGTAAACTCTTCAGAATCACCTGACTGCATACAGTCATGCTTCCCAGCATTGACTTTAAAACACCAAGAACATAAATATTTACTTTTCTGTCAATCAAACATGATAAAATAAAAAGATAAAAGTTTAGACATAAAAGATGAAACAAAAAGGTTATTAATACATTCACTACCAAACATGTTGATTGACATTCACATTTTTAACTGTTGCCAGAGCCAAGCAAATCTATACATGTTTTAGAACACTGGTTCATACACAGTAATTGCTTACATTTCTGATTTATGGCATCTAAATTCAAGGAAACTGCTACATCAATCAAAGATGTTTTGATTTATCAATTGTTGTGTTTAGTTTTGAATGTTTGAAATAATGATATTGTTTTCAATATAAATCGAACAAGAATGAACTTACAGATTTTGTTTTCAAGCTGTGAACATTTTTGCGTATTATTGGTAGTATAAAAGCCTTAATAATTTTCCAGGAAATTGAGAATGCTTTTGGACGGAATACTTTTTTTTTTCAATCGCCTTAACATCCCACCAACACAGATACCATAGGTCTTATGGCGACGATGAGATAGGAAGAGCCTAGGAGTGGGATGGAAGCGGCCGTGGCCTTAATTAAGGAACAGCCCCAGCATTTACCTGGTGTGAGAATGGGAAACCACGGAAAAACATCTTCAGGGCTGATGACAGTGGGGTTCGAACCCACTATCTCCCGGATGCAAGCTCACAGCTGCGCGCTCCTAACCACATGGCCAACTCGCCTGGTGACAGAATAGTTGCAGATGACAATGCAAACGGCAGAAATATGACTGATTGATGCTGTGGCAGGGGAGGAGATGACATTTTCAGGCCTATGGTTGCTTTAGGGTATTTAAACAAGCCTACTTCAGAAAAGTAGAGGTCTACCTCCCACATTTTTGGTAAACCAATCTTCAATGAAACTGTGTTTAGAAACAGTTCAACCAAATCCCAAATTTCATGAATATTTCACTTGATTCTGTAAAAAACCTTGTAAAACAGTATGAAACATTTCTATTATTATTATTATTCCAATTTGCTTTATGTTGCACCGATACAGATAGGTCTTATGGCGACGATGGGATAAGCCTAGGAGTGGGAAAGTAGGGGCCGTGGCCTTAATTAAGGTACAGCCCCAGTTTTTGCCGGGTGTAAAAATGAGAAACCATGGAAAACCATCTTCAGGGCTGGATTCGAATGCACTATCTCTTGGATGCGAGCTTACAGCCGTGCACCCCTAACTGCACAGCCAACTCGCCCAGCGAGGAACTTTTCTTTGTTACTTGCTACTAACACATCGAATGTTTTCGGCGACAGAAGGATGAGAAAGGGCTAGGATTGGGAAGATAGTGGCCGTGGCCCTAAGATACAGCCCCAGCATTTGCCTGGTGTGAAAATGGGATTTGAACCCACTACCTCTCGAATGCAAGCTCACAGCTGCGCAAATCTAACTGTACGTCTGACTCATTCAATAAGTCTAGAACTGATGAAAATGACAGGTTCAGACAGATATCACAACCACCACTATATATGGCAGTGAATAATTTAAGACAGTATGACACGTTTGGCCAATTTTGGTGAGATCATCAGATTCACAACTAGGTATTTTTTTATTTTCCACCTTGTCGATACATTAGTTGCTTAAGGCAACTTATTGGTTAAAAGTGGTACATGTTTCGTATATTATTAACATCTTCAGCCACATAACACTGTTTAGATGAAAAATTCATAATTGACAAAGCATTGATACTTTGTCAATACAGTGCACTCCAAATAATTCACGGTAATTAATGCACGTACTTCCGCGAATTATCGAAAACCGCGAATTATCCGCAGTAATTTTTAAGCCTGGTAAAAACAAAACCATAGGTTAAAATAATGTGTTTTATGAACAAGCAGAAAATAATGATAACACTTCAGATTGTATTGTAAGAAACACTAGAGAAAAATTACAAAATACCATGTGGATTATGCCAACATTCGTATCTAATGAAAAAAATGTCATCACTTTTTATTTTTTAGACAATTGTTCATTTTTTCTAATTTTGGAAAGTATCTTTCTCAAGAAAACAATATCTGAAAATAAAAATTCATCTCTATTTTCTATGTAAGAGATAAGTGTGTCTATAGACACACTAGCTTGGCTGCGGGAAACTTATGGAGTTTCGTTGCATCGCTCCCACACTCGATATCATCTGAATCTCCGTCTTCCTCACCTAGCGTCAAATTCCGTACAATGTCCACATCACTTTCATGTCTGAAACCATAATCGTCCTTATCGATGTCTAACCACTCAATAATATCACTTTCTTCTGCATCTTGGCAGATATCCAGGTTTTTCAGTAATGATATTATCGTAGCAAGAATATGTTGCCCATTCGAAATATCATCGTCACTGAAGCCAGCAAAGGCTTGCTCTTCACCTAGAACAAATTTCCGTGATCGTGCTAGCGTAGCAGCGGTAATTTTGTCCCATGACTTATTGACTGCATGAAGTGTATCCAACAAACTGAAGTCCTTCCAAAATGTTGGAATATCGATGCCTTCCTCAACCAATTGCTGTAACAGAGATGACCTGTAGCTCTTCTTTAAAGCAGCAATAACACCTTGGTCCATAGGCTGTAGAATAGACGATACATTAGGGGTAAGGTATTTCACGTAAATTTCACCTTTTGTTTAATTAGGAAAGGTCGTCACTTGTTTCACAAAATGATTGTGAAACCAGTCCTTAAATATCTGTGTGTCCATCCACGCTGCCTTTTGATGGTAGCAAATACAGTAGTGACAATACGCGATACTCTGTGAGATATCGAGCTCTATCTAGCGGAGTGACCTGGAGTTACCGATTCTGTCATAAGAGCACATGCATATGTTTGTAAAGTTTTTGGCGTTATTTATGCGTTTGTATTAAGTTTACATAAGTAAATAGTAGCGTGTGTCATTCCTTTATATCTCCTGTCAATATGAGTGGAAAGATATGTGTTGCGCTTGGCTGCAATAACTATGAAGTGTAGAAGGATTTGTGGTCTTTCTTCCATTTCCCTCGTGACAAGAAAATGCAAGTAAATACTCTGTTTGGATATATATTCTTCCTGTTACAAAGATATTTTTATAGTACTTCCTAAACTTCTGACCTGCATGACCCATATTTTAACTGGCTTAAAATATAATAAGCTTATTTTATTGTATTAGTGCAGCAGTTAACCTTCAGTACCGATGTGTTGTTGTAGGTGTGATCTGTGGGTTTTGATTTAATTCAGGGAAATGCATATGCAAGTGTATGTGGATGGTTGTGTTTCAAGTTACCCCATTTGGAATGCCGTAATGCGCTGTCAAGCACTGAAGAAAATGCAGCCCCAGCATTTGCCTAGTGTGAAAATGGGAAACCATGGAAAACCATCTTCAGGGCTGCAGAGAGTGGGATTTGAACCTACTACCTCTCAAATGCTAGCTCACAGCTGCGCAACTCTAACTGTTGAATCAATATGATGATGTAAATTTGCTTTACCCTAATGTAATGGCAAGTATTGATTATAGGAAAATTCTGAATGTTTTCGCGGCTAAATTTATAGTTCTGTCTGTTAGTATGCTTAAAGTTAAAATTGTCCAGCTCTTAAATGTAAATTCATTGAATCATGTGTGTAAGGAATGTGCCGATATTTTTATTGACAAGTGTCCTAATGTGATGATACAATGCTTTTAAATGAGAAAAAAGACAAATCTAGCTGTGAAAGTTCAGGCAGGAATGCTAAAGCTAAAAAAAAGTAATGCATAAATAAAAGATCAAGCCCTTTCACAGCAGTCCATTTCACATCTTGATTACATGTCTAATTTGTCTTTAAATAATAATCTGTTAAATAATTTTTCATTCATTTATCCAGAATCGGTTTAGCAACTTTGAAGTCAATATTTTAGTAACACGTTCTTTCTAGACGTAATTTATTTATCCATTTCCGTATATACATTTCCATTGATATTTGAATTTAGAGTGAATTTCCAGGTCACGCCACTAGGAGCGCCACTTGCAAATTGAATCTCCCATTTTAACAAAGCTAAATCTGGAAGTGTTGCGTCTTGTCTCTTACTGTATGTGACAGTAGTACTGCAAAGGTAAATTCTCTCGTTTTAAACAATGGGGTTTTCAGGATTTCCCTATCGCTAATAATTTTAATTTATGATCACCACTTGCGTTACCACACGCCATAATAGTTATTCTTTCCTTGGATGTTTTGCGGCCTGGGGCTTGCTGTTCTTGTTGCATCACTAATGTTCGGGACGGTAAACATTTCCAATACAATCCTGTTTCGTCTGCATTGTAAAGTTGTATAAGGTCAAGCTGTTTTTTTCAATGAATGATTGAAATACCTGTGCGAACTTTTCAGCTGTACCCGTGTCTGCGCTGAGACGCTCTCCACGAATAGCAATTCCTCGGACTCTGTAGCGTTTCTTAAACCGCGTAAGCCAGCCAGAAGATGCTTTAAAATCGCCTTCTAAGCCAAGAGCATCGTGAAAATGTTTTGCTTGCTCAGCACACACTGGGCCGGAGACAGGAATACCTTCTGATTAACCCTTAGCCCTCATTTTTTCTGAACACTCCTGCCTCTCCAGCTCCATTTAACAAACTGCTTGCAGGGGATTAAAAGACAGAACAAATATATGGACAGCATATATATAAAAATCAAATAAAGCAAACACAAAAGAAATATAATATAATATTCAGGAGCAACTTTTAGAATTTTTAAGCCTGAAATTATCTCAGACAGTCACTTTTTATCTGAAATTGTGCATTGTGCGGAAGTTCTCAAAGCACTCTCCAGGATGTAACCCAGGCTTTTTTGTACAAGAAGTGCAGAAAAACACAGTCTCACGTCGTCCCCCCTTCACTTTCGGTCACTGCAAACTGCACAGTCTTTAGTTCTCCTCTGTGGATGAGAATAAATTAAGTGGGGACGACCATTTAGACGTTCTTTTTGACCAGAAGTGGATGGCCGACCGCCCTTGCGTGAGTCCTTGTTCCGTACATCTCCAACCACCTGCTTTATCAGTTCCCTTCTGTACTGTCTGTGTTTCACTTGACTGTTTTTGCTTTTGTACAGAAGATAAAGGAGTTATATCGGTCAGTGCCCGACATAGGACCTATGTAGGAAATTCTTGTTGTCAGGCATGGCCCGCCGCGTGAGTGCTAAGGGTTAAACCACCGTATCATGGCTTCGTCTAGATTTGCATAGTCCGATGTTCTCATTGATTTCTGGGATGATGAATGATCACAATTAGCAGAACATTTGATGAGGGTTTCCTTTTGCTTCTTCATGTGACTCACTGTTGTTTCACCCAAACCAAACTTGCAGGCTAAGCCCATATCTCTTACAAGTCAGTCTCATAGAAAAAAGAAATCATACTTACTTTGCTGAGGCTGGCGGAACTGCTGATGAGGCTGATTACGGTTTGACCAGTTCCGTTGGTACCACTGCTGTGGTGGAGTAGGGAGACTGTTGGTTATTGGCTTCATTCCCTCATTACTACTCCTAGGTGTTGGAGAATGGACTGGAACACCAAGCTGGGCTAGAGCGAGCTTGGCTACATTTTCTGCAGCCTGTACATGAACCATATTTATAAATCACTTGAATGCTGTACATATTGAATTCTGCTTGGAATGTAGAATTTGCATTAACATCACAATACAGCTTGAATGATGTTGGAAGTTATAATTTCTATTTTATATAAAAACAGGAATAAGGATGATGGGAGTATTTGGAAAGGATAAATGCAAGAAGTCAGGGTGAGCAAATGAGGTAACAGAAAAAAACAGACAAGTGCAAACACAAGTACACACAAAGAGTATTTTTTTAAGAGAGGGTTTGCATTAAATTAAAAACAAATGTTCTGAACACTTTTGGATAATTTATGTTCCATCCAATTCTACTCAAATTCAGCTACTTTTCACAGTCTCCATTATCATTCAAACATTTGTCATAACTCAGAAGTTTTTGTAAACCATTAACATAGAAGTCTGCTGCCTGCAATGACAGCCATGTCTGAACTGTTGTTTTTACTTCCTTACTGGTGTAAAAGTGCTTGCCGGAGAGAAACCTTTTCAGACAGAGGAAGAGATGGTAGTCACTAGAAGTAAGGTCAGGGCTATAGAAGGGAGGGGGTAAAAGAATTGCTGCCAGCCAAACAATTCAATGTGAGCATGCACTTGAGCTGCAGAGTGATATGTTGAATTATCACGAAGCAACATCACTCTGGCACACAGGAGCCCACAACATTTATTCTGGATAGCATGGCGAAGTTTCGTTAAGGTATCACAATAAGCAGTTGCACTGACTCTTGTCCCTCACGGCATGAAGTCAACTAGCAGAACACCACGTCTGTCCCAAAACATGGTTGTCATAATTTCGTGAGTTGAAAAAGACTGCTTGAATTTCACTTTTATCTGAGATAATGTGTGTCACCATTCCACTACTCTACTGATTGCTGTTTAGATTCAGTGGTCATGTGAGACACCCATGTCTCATCCCCCCCATGGCAATGTGGTCCACTAATGCATCACTTTCCTCAGGGTACTGCATCAAAAATGTCAAAGCATTGGCACATCTCTTCATTTTATGTTCCTTGATCAGCAGTTTCAGAACCCACCAATAGCACAACTCTCTGACACATTTTTGTAAGAAGAAGGAGGAGAAGAAGAAGAAGAAGAAGAAGAAGAATAAGAATCCACCCAATAACAAGAACAACAGCAATTAATAAGACAGAAGGACACAGAAAATATGAACCCTGCAAATCCAAAATTTTGGATAATCCAAACAGATTCTGTAATAGAAGAAAAATTTAAAATCCTACATCTAACGCAAACAAAGGATTCAATTACAGTATTGTATTTTAGAATGATCATTTAAAATAGCATTTAGCAGAATAGGATCCATATACAAAACAGTACACTACTAGCTAAATCTATTACAGTATAGCTCTAATAGAAGTCAAGCTATAAACCAGAAATGACAAATACTGAAAGCAATTTCATCCTGTGTACTGCGCTTGTAAAATACATACATTGCATAAAAACATTATTACAGTATTTTGCAATGCAGTTTAACAATTCTGTATTTCCTCTTATATGAAAACATAGTCACTTTCACTTGATTAGAAAAACTGGTAATCCTTTTGGCATAAGGAGCCAAACCTGCTAAATGATGCAACATTATGCCAGGGTTGCACTGACATGAGGGTAGGGTTGCCATACGTCCTGATAAAGCGGGACTGTCCTGAATTTGAAAGTGTGTCCCAACACCCTGACTGAATTTTTAAAAATTGCTAAATGTCCTGAATTTTAAAAATCAGAGCGAATTATTTAAAATTTGCTCAAATGCTTTTGAAAGGAAATGGAGTTTTCTGGTTGGCCATCCTGAAGCAGAGTCTAACGTCATTACCGAACACTGTCATAGTAGCAGGCTTTACCTAACGCTAACGCCATCTACCTCTGCCCGGGAGCAGCGTCTTTCCACTTTGATTACTATTGCTAAGCAGACATGTAACACGGTGCTCGACGTAGTTTCGCCATATTATCTGTCTTCAACATTAGCCTATTTTAGTTTATTTGCATGTTTCTGTAATATACCACTCACAGAAATAGTTTTAAAGGTATTATTCACCTTTTGGACAAGTTGTATTATGTCAAAAAAGAGACTTTCAAAATTCAACAAAACATGGGCAAAAGATTTTCCATCAGTTAAGCGTGGAAAAAATGAACATGAAGCTTACTGTGATTTCTGCAAGGAACTAAAAAAAAATATTCTGTGGTAATAGAATAGGTTAGATTAGACACTTATAAGATGTGTTTAAATTTACGAGGACGTGAAGTTAGTTGCGACGAATAACATTCACTGTCGTTAATCTGAACAGTATTCTCAATTTGGCCTAATTTTTGTGGCCTACTTTTATTGTTGTTAGATTTTATGGTTTAACTTTGAATCATGGTCTTTCAGGTTAAGTTAAAAGATTAAATTAGGTTAGCTTACATCAGATTACATTAATTTTTTTTTTTGCAAGTTGCTTTACATCGCACCGACACAGATAGGTCTTATTGCGATGGTGGGACAAGAAAAGGCTAGGAGTGGGAAGGAAGCATCCGTGGCCTTAATTAAGGTACAGCCCCAGCAGTTGCCTGGTGTGAAAATGGGAAACCACGGAAAACCATCTTCAGGGCTACCGATAGTGGGGTTCGAACCAACTATCTCCAGAATACTGGATACTGATTACATTAATTTATAAAGGATTAGAGGCACTTGCATTTTTGCGTGTATGTTATTATATAATATATAACATCAATAACAATTACATAATGCTGCTAAGGTTACCCGTACCACCTAAAGATTACAAGTGCCGGATTAGATTAGGTTATGTTAAATCTTTACTCAGCCTAGACAGTAGCAGGCCATGATTCTTTACCAAAATTATTTCGGCAGTTGATTATTAAAAGTGACTTGAATGCAAAAGAAGTACAATTGCATTTCTTAACAATTGAAGTTGTATTTTCAGTACATACATCAACGTGTCTCCACGCATTCATTAACAGGGAAGCATAAGAAAACTCTGTCTACTGTTTCAAGAACACCAGTACTTCAGGGATACTTCATTGAATAAACCAACGAAGCCAAAAATGTCACAGCAGCTAAAGGTGCTTTTGCATATTACTCCATTAAGCACCATATGTCATACAATTTAGCCACTTGTAGCTCTAAGATGTATACCAAGGTATTCAAAGACTCAAATATTGCATGTAAATTTTCGAGTGCAAAAACAAAAACTGAAGAAATTGTAAATAATGTTCTTGATTCCCAAAATTTGAACGATTTCCAGAATAATATAAAACATGTGGGTTTTCTAAGCATAAGCAGAGATGCTAGCAACAAAAGGTATCATAAAAGGTTTCCAGTGGTTTTTCAGTATTTTGATTAGAATGTAGATACACAGACTAAGGTTATTGGATTTGATGAACTAGAAAATTAAACTTCTGTTACTATTTCCAATTACTTGTTGAAGACTGTAAACACATTTGATATTTCAGAAAGGTAGTTGTATTCGGGGGCTACAACAGTAATACTAACTTTGGTGGGCTAAGAAAAAGAGAAGGAAATAACGTATTCAGTCACTTGAAGAATGATTTTGAATGTGGTGACAATCAATTAGGTGTGGGATACCCTGATATTTTGAATATTGATTTAGAGATATCTGTAATGAAGTTGTTCAATCATTTTTCTATCTACACAGGATAAATACCCTTAAAGAGTTCTGTGATTCTGTTAGTGTTTCTTATCAAGATCTACTGCACTCTCAAAGATAAGGAGGTTAAGCATTTTCCTTACCATGGAAAGAGTTCTGTCACTATTTGAACCTCTACAATCCTTTTTCCTGTCAATTGAGAATATTGTCAAAGACTACCTTCATTTTCTTCAATCCTTTTCTCTTACATTCCCAATATCCATTCTAAAGATAGAGCAGGAATCTGTATCAGTTATTGAAGTTGTTCAAATATTAGAATCATTTGCAGAAAATCTCAAGCAAAGACATGAACAACATTTTGTTTCATTAAGCATTCAAGAAATTTAAACAATTTGGATGATCACACAAAAACAGAGAATTTTCAGAAAAAAGCTGATGAATGTGTACCATGATGCTGTAGTTTATGTGGAAATATAAAGAAAATCGGGACAGACAAAATGGCCGACGTCAACTTCAAGCAGAATAAATGAGCTCAAAGTGTCACCGAGATTCAGATGGACTGCATAATAGAAGACATGGAATCACGAGGGTCGTGTATAAGAACCTCGGAACGGAAGCTGGATTGTTTTTTAAAATAACTGAATTCTGAATCATTCTTTACTGAGAACAAAAGGATAGCAAAAAACTGAAGAAGATAATATCATACCAAATCGTCGCTGTACATCAAGAAAAATGGTTAAAAGGAAGATTAGAGATGAATTTTATGCCAAGCAGTATTTGTGCAGAGAGAAATATGGCAAGAAAATCCATAATTTCAAAAAGGAAATGATAATAGAAAGAGAAATCTGGACCATTACATTGGGAAGCAACGATAGGGCTAATTGTACCTCTAGGCAAGCCACTACAAGAAAAGAAAGAGCAGAATTAATTACTTAAGATTCATTATTAGCCGAGAGAAATTAAATTAAATTAAATTAAATCACATCAAATCAAATCAAATCAAATCAAATCATCTTTATTTGCAAATGAGGTGTCTACCTCGGTGGCAAATGGTACACTAAAATACATTATTGTCAAGCACTAAATATTAAATTAACAAGAGAAGAAAATTTTCCTATAATACCATATTATACAATTTACACTAACATTTTTTCCTATTATAATTAATAAGCAGAAGTTATATCCATATATTTATATATATGTTCACGTCACAAGTAACACGAGAAGTAATAATAATAATAAGTGGCTATATGAACAGTATAATTATGTATTCTGTCATCCGAATGTTCTTGTATGTTTTCATGAACAAGTTTGACACCATGGAGTCTTCCTAAACATGGGAGTGGACTGCTCAGAATTACATAATGAGGCGCAAGATGACCATTCATTGTGACCAGAGATGATGTGCAGAGGACCACTGACCGGCCACAAGGATCGCATGTAGCAGCTGAGAAGAAGAAATCAACTCAGAAGGGTGACAGATGCAAGATAAGTTTCTTGGTTTCAATTTTTTTTGTATTATTTGGTAGATAGTATTCATTATATTTCAACTGCCATTCAAAATTAATTCAGGTGCCAAACATGACCTACAGAAACTAATTTATGTCATGTAAACTGACAAATGATATTTGTGCTAATCCATATGTATATTGGTAGGAAGTGACATTCGTTTCAAGTAAACTCTAACCTCAGCCACAGTTGTGTTAATGCCATAAGAGTGTGCATTGTGTATAAATGTAAGATCCCAAGTCATACGGATGGGTGATTCTGTAGTAATTCAGCAAGTATTGGGAAGGATACATCCTGTGTGAGATGCAGATTGTTTTTAGGAGGCATGTATATTGACAGACATGACTACGGCTATGTAATGCAAAGAAGAAGTAGATCCTATGTGAATTATTCACAAATGCAGAAGCAATATCGTCGAGGGAAGGTTAATACTGTATTGAATGAGAGGTTTTTAAGAAGATATGAGGTGAGAAGATTCGAATCGAGTATTTATGAAAATGTAGAGATACGAACGTATATGCATCAGGAATTACGAAGAAAGAAGAAGGTATTGCAAAATTAAATGGCACATGAAAATAGGATCGTAGTTGAGTAATCATTGTATGGCAAGGTTTGTGTCCAGAGGGGGAATATACGAGTATGCTCACAGCGGAGTCCCATATTAAATAAAAACTCGTAGTAATGAACAGTAGTCAGCTGATATCTTCCATATTTGTTAATAGATGTTGATATAAGGATTTGTAGTTGGAATGATCAACACGTTTAGAGTTTCTCCTTCCCAAATAAAGTTAAGACTGATGTCACGATCCAGTTCAGTAAATGGCACTACTGAATAACTATTGAGGTTAGTGTATAATTTACCAAGGATGAAAGCACAATATATATTGGCACAATTTTAGATTCTAATGCTAATTATGGTTAATAAAGGTTAGGCCTAGCATATTAATGTTTGCTAATGTGATATATGATTTTAAAAAGAAGGATTTGTGTGAATATATTTCATTTGGCAATGATAGCTTTACGACAGTGAATAATTGCTGTGTATGAGGATTAACACAAGATATATTGTAGGACCTAAGTTCCTCAGTTCGATGCGGATATATGAAGTCTATAGAAAAAAGGAAAATTAGGAAAATTAGTTAGAAATAATTATGTTTTAAATCCTGCATATGTTGCCCTACTGCCGAAAACCTATTGTATTTTATCGTGTTAACGTGTTCTGAGTATCTAATTTTGAAGCTGCATCCGGTTTGTCCTGTAAGAAGAATTGCAGTTATTGCATTTAAACCAGTATACGCCTGACCTTGAAAAGATGTTAGTTCAGTTTAATGAATTGGAGTTATGTACCACTTCCATGTTTCTATTTTTAGTTCGAAAGGAAATGGAATTATTATTATTATTATTATTATTATTATTATTATTATTATTATTATTATTATTATTTTGAAGAGATTTGCAATGCTGTAGATGTCTTTACTGAAGGTAAAGGTGAAGTAAGCTGCTGGTTTAGGACTGTCATTTAATAGAGTTGTATTTGGTCGGTGTTTAAATTTATTGATTATTCGTTCAATAAAAAATCTGCTGTAACCATTTAATTTAGCGATGGAGCGAATGATATTTTCCTTGTTTAAGTTACCTTTGGACAACAGTATTTTGAAAGTGCAGTCAACCATACTGTTGCAAGAGGCACACTTATGTGTTTGTGGGTGTGAAGAATCTTGTCTTATGATAGTAGCTGCTTGGGTGGGTTTCTTGTAAATAATATAAGATAATGAATAAGGCAGTCTGCTTATTGCTATATCTAGAAAGTTGATTGATCTGTTGGATTCAGTTTCAAGGGTGAATTTAATATGGGGGTCAATCTTGTTGAGATTATGCAGTATGGAGGACACACTAACAATTCTACCATCTAGAATTAAGAAGGTATCATCTACGTGTCTTGCCCAAAATAGTATATTCTTAAAATTGTCGTGATAGATTATAGTGTGCTTCAAAAAATCTAAGTATATCTCTGCTAAGATCCCTGATGCTGGTGATTCCATTGCCAAGCTATCTTTTTGATATATTTACACTACTGAATGTGAAGAAAATTGTTATTGACTACTAATTTTATGACAGCCATAAAATCAAGAATCTCAAGTTTACTTAGGTGGCTCTATGTGTTTAAGTTTCTTTCAATAATGGGATATAATTTTTTGGTATTAATGCTAGAAAACATATTGACAATATCGAAAGAGTGTAAAGAAAGGTGTGGTTTAATTTCTAAGTTATTAAATTTCTTATTGCTAGGTTTTGTGAATGGTTAGGTGAACCCACTGAACTATTATGAATTGGCTAATGTACTCTGAAGTTTATTATTATTATTATGTTAATGTAGTGTAGACTCCTCTTTGCAATATGGAACGCCTAGTGACCATCATACTATTATTTAAATTGTGTTGGAGAGCTACACGTTAACTAAGACCTGATTTAAAGATATATTTTTAAACAGTGGAAATCATAAGGATGTTTCTTTTAATGTTTTCAAAATGAAACTTGTTGAATCTGTGACAAGTGTGGGTGTGTGCTGTAGAGTTAATGAATGTTGTGCCCAAGATCTGTCATATTTTGGGATTTTTTTTTTAACGGTTATTCATAAATAATTAACATCATGTGCTCAAACAAGCATAAAACAATGACATTACTTTGAGAGAAAGCAATTCGCCTAGTGACCATCATCGTACAATTCACGTCAGTAGCCTTCAGTCAAACATTTTACAATATGTTTGAAACTGTCTTGGGTGCATATATTTGTGTATTCGTATACAATTTCTTTTGATAGTGTTTCTTTGATGTTATGTGTTTATAGTCCTACTATTGCATTTCCTTTGTCACATTATGATAAAAATGTATTGTATCAGTAATACAGGAATTATGCGCAACGGCAGAAACCACGCACTATGTACACGACATCAAAACTATTGGTAGCAGGTATCTATATATCAAGATGGCTGTGGCTCGTCTCCTTTCTCCCAAGTCTTCCCAGCCCAAACTTTGCAACATTTTCATAACACTACTCTTTTGCCAGAAATCACCCAGAACAAATCCAGCTGCTTTTCTTTGGATTTTTCCAGTTCTTGAATCTAATAAAACTGGTAAATGTCCCATGCTCTGGAAGCATATTCTGTGGTCTTCAGAGACTTGTATGCCCTCTCCTTTACAGCCTTTCTTCTTCTTCTTCATTTCCTGTTTCCAGTCATCTGGGTCGGGTTGTGAATCAAGGACCTTCACAGTTTTCTGTCTCTCCACCACTCCCTTCCTTTCTACCTCCAATACTTCTTCCACTTTTACTCCTCTCTTCTCTATACCCTCCTTCACCATATCCATTCACCTCTTTCTGGGCCTTCCCCGTTCTCTTTTTCTAATTATTTTCTCCATTAATACTTGCTCTGGAACACTATCCTCTTTCATTCTCATAATGTGTCCATGCCATTTCAGATTACTGGTCACTAACTTGTCTTGCAGTTTTTTTTGCTAGGGGCTTTACGTCGCACCGACACAGATAGGTCTTATGGCGACGATGGGATAGGAAAGGCCTAGGAGTTGGAAGGAAGCGGCCGTGGCCTTAATTAAGGTACAGCCCCAGCATTTGCCTGGTGTGAAAATGGGAAACCACGGAAAACCATTTTCAGGGCTGCCGATAGTGGGATTCGAACCTACTATCTCCCGGATGCAAGCTCACAGCCGCACGCCTCTACGCGCACGGCCAACTCGCCCGGTGTCTTGCAGTTTAGGGAATCCAATTCTCTCTCTGATTTCCATGTTTCTCATTTTATCCAATTGTGTCTTCCCACTTATTCCTCTAAGAAATTTCATCTTAGCTGCTTGGATTCTGCTTTCATCATGTTTTGCTATTGCATATGTGCCCGCTGCATAACCAACAGTGTTGTGTAATACAATGAGTACAAATTTTATCCCTCTCACATTGGTAAAATCCACTGGCTTGTTGGATTCTCTTTCCAATTACAGTAAAACCTCGTTAAGACGTTTCTGCAGGGGACAACAAAAATGAACGTGTTAAACGAGAAAATGTACTACTGAATATACAAATAAAAACTATCCAATAGGGATATGGAAACACTAGATACGATTTTTTCCGCGGGTCCAGTGAAAACTATATCAAAGATGAGAGGAAAGTATTAAAAGGTGTGAAAATCATGAGAGAACAAATATGAAAACCTTTCCTGCTGGGGCTTATGAAATAACACGTGCAATGAAAGGTGTGAAAAACACCAAACAACAAATATGAAAACATATGAATGGGGGTCAATAAAAATATCCAAGTATTATTGCAGATCAATCTCTTTCTAAAAGAAATGTTAGTAGAAGGCTTTTATTTCGGAGCAGTGGGTTATTAAACATTATTTTCTGGTCACACTTAGACAATGAAATGGAGGTTACACTCAATGATATGCGACCGGGAGGAATTGGGAGGAATCATGAGGAATGACTTTGACCGCCATTTTGAAACATTTCGACCAAGTCGAATGATGGAGTCGAAACTCTAAGGTGTGAGTTCAACATTCGCACCTCTGCGCTGTGGATGCCAGTCCACTTCCTGAAAGATTTTAATTTTGTCTTCATTAGTAAGGAATTTTATGACTTTTTCCGTATACATAACTAGGCTATCACAAGACAAATATGCATCACACTAGTCAATTTCACACGATTATATTCCTAATCCAGATATAGGTTACCATATCACATGACAAAACTTCACTGTACCACTGAACACTTTTGAATGGAATGCGAAATACAAGCACAAATACACTAACTTTTTCAGTAATCACCCACTGTGGCGACGCCTCTTACCTGAGTTGTAAATCACGTTTCTTTTGCAAGGGATGACATATAATTTTCAGGGCTAGGAAAAATGGGATCGTACTAAGTGGCAATAGCAAAAATTCGTGACGCGATAAGCAAGGTATTTTTATATATTTAATACACGGAGAATCGAGACGTCGAATTTGCAACGTGCTAAGCGGAAAAACGTGTTAATCAGGAACACACTAACGAAGCTTTTCACAATTTCTACTTGTCTTCCATTTACTTCAATATTCCCTCTACCTTCTCTATTACCTCTCGTCATCAGTCATCACTACTGTCTTACTCTTCTCTACACTTATTTTCATTCCATATTCCTCCATTTTTTTCTACTTTCATCCTCAATCTTCCCTCTAATATCCTTCAAAGATCTTTGCTACACGTGAAATAAGGATGATTCCTTTATAGTTGCTACATTCTTTCTTACCACCCTCTTGAAAACCGGGATTATCAGACCCTTCCTCCAATCACCTGATATTTCTTTCTTCTTCCATATCACTCAAAATAATTTATATATCCAATGTAAACCTACTGCTCCGGATGCCTTTATCATCTCTGCAGCCACCTCATCCATACCTGATGCTTCTTCATGTTCCTCCTCTTCCTCCAGTTCTTTGAATTTGATATTAATTTAGTAAAATACTCCTTCCATCACTGGAGAATATCCTCTCTTTGTGTCAAAATTTGACCTGTATTTGTCCTTACAAATTTTCGTTTGCTTTTAACCAATCCACACAACACTTTCCTACTTCCTTTAATCTCCTCTCGCAAGGTTTCTGTGAAGTTTTCTCAGCAATTCTGTTTCTCTTCCTGTACACTCTTCTGACATGCTTTCTTTGTTTCATAATACTTTTAACTACTATTCGTATTTCTGCCTCCTATCAAGCTACTCCAAGCTTTTCATTATTCTTTCACTGCATCCCTTACTTTGTAATTCCACCATGGTGTCTCCTTTTCCCTCTTTTTCCTCCTCATACTCTACCACATGTGTCTTCTGCACATTTCACCGTTCTTGTTTGAACTTGGCCCATTCCTCTTCAACACTGACAACCTCCCATTTAGGCATCCTTTTAAAGTTTTTCTTGGATCCTTAGTGGTCCCTTTTCCTTTAATTTACATTTATATTTCTTTCTCTTTATTTATATATTTATTTCTCTTGTCTTTTTTTACCAAGTCTTAATTTAGCTACTACAATCATCAATGGAGTGACCGTCAATGTAGTGACATTAACAGGAAAGTGGAAGAAATTGTAGACTTGATGGTTGACAAAGATATAGCATTGCTGGGAATCAGTGAGACCAAATGGAAAGAAAAAGGTGAGAGCAAACTAAAACCTTATACTACAGTGGAGTAAGAGAAGCCAAAAATGGTGTAGGTCTCATAATTAGAAAAGACCTAAAGGAATTCCTAGAATTGGTGGAAAACATAAATGACAGGTTGATTAAAGTCATATTGAGACTTGAAACTGGTGTTACAGATATAATTCAAGGGTATGCTCCACAAACAGGAAATAGAGATACGGATCTAGAAGAATACCTTGAATATCTATCTGGATGGCCATGTACAGGACAAACAAGTTGTGATCATACGAGACATGAATGCCCAAGTAGGTCAGGAATGAAAAGGAGATGAACAGATTATAGGACCATTTGGATATGGGAAGAGAAACACGGCTGGAGATATTTTGGTATACCTTTGTAGAAGAAATGAGCTGATCGTTCGTAACACATGGTTATATTAAAAAAAAAAAAAAACAGTCAGAAGGTAACAAGATATACTGTAGTTGGGATAACAAAATCAAAACTCTGATAGATTACATTTTGTTCAAGAAAGGTAACAGGAAAATATTGGTATATGTAACAGCCCTCCCAACTGAATCTTTTGAAGATCACAGAGTTGTGACAGCCAAGTTAAAGATGGGAAAGATACAAAAGATGACTGAGATTAGGCAGAGAAAGCTAAGGGTGTGGAAATAAAATGAAGAGTTCCAGACACATATTAAAACAAGTATACCCAACAAAGATATCGGAAGGGTCAAAGAATGGGCGTACTTTAAAACAGTCATGGTGGAGTCTGCAGAAAAGACCTGTGGAAGAGTATCAGGAAGGAAGAAGGATCAAGAAATGCCCTGGTGGAATGACAGGTTAAAAGATATAAACGGAAGAAACAAGCTTGGAAAAAATGGCTGAGAAACAGAACAACAGAATGCAAAGCAGAATACAGGCACTACAAGAAGGAGTGTTCCAAGGTGGTTCAGGAAGAGAAAAAGAAATGCTGACAAAAATACATTGAATCTCTGCAAGAAGATACAACCGGAAGCAAAAAAGACCTTACTCCATTGGATAAAATTGAAGGAAAACCCAGATGAAGGTGCTAACTTCATTAAAAATGAATAGGAGGAAGTGATGACACAAAAGCAGGATATATTGCAGAGGTGGGGAAAATACTTTGAACAGCTTTACAACGTGCAAAATACCTCGGTACAAGGAGAAATCGAAGAACCAGATTTACTGCAGATGGAAGATAATGAAAATGAGGTGTCCATGGCAGAGATTGAGTGGGCCACTAAAAGGATGAAATGAGGCAAGGCAGCTGCAATTGACAAGGTCACCATAGAAATAATAGCAGCAGGAGCAGTTGGTCTACAGTGGTTGTATAGACTCTTCAGAGTGATATGGAGAGAAGAGACTGTTCCAAAAGAATGGACGAAAGGGGTCATTATACCAATTTTCAAGAAAGGAGACAGGAAGCAACATGAAAATTACAACGGAGTGACAGTGATACCTCATACAGCTAAGATCCTTGAAAGAATCTTGGATAAACGAATAAGCGAGAGTAGAGGGAAAATTGGCAGAACACCAGTATGGATTCAGAAGAGGCAGGCCCACATTTGACCCACTATTTACACTGCATCAAATGATGGAAAGGTATTGGGAATATGGAAAGGACATGGTAGTAACGTTTCTAGATACTGAAAAGGCATATGACAATGTCTCAAGGAATTTGGTATGAAAAACATTGCCAGAGGCACAGATTGGGAATGAAACAATGCAGACGGTAATAGCACTGTGTCAAAATTGCGATAGCTGTGTTAGAACCAAAGTTGATCAACCTGAATGGTTCAGAGTTGAGACAGATTTAAGACAGGGACATGTATTATCTCCCTTACTCTTCATTATCATCATGGATAGAATTCTACATAACGTCGAGGAGTCGATGTTGGGCAAGCAAGTAAAGTCTATGCTCTTTGCTGATGATACCGTAGTTTGGGGAGATAATAAAGAGGAAGTACAAACACAAGTTGATTTATGGAATAAGGAGATAGAAATTTTGGAATGAATGGAAAACAAGACTTTGATCATGGCGAGAGGTAACAGAAAATCCAGGGGAGTGATAAAAATAGGAAATGAACCTCTCAAAAGTTGCAAATTTTTTTAAGGGCAGCGTGATGTCACAAGATGGAAATTTGGATGGAGAAATCGATTTAAGAATACAGCAGTCTGCAAGTTTCTATCAGTGTGTGAGAGACATTGTATGGAACAAAGATGTGCCAATGAAGTGCAAGAAGGTTTTATACTCATCCTAGTATAAACCTATACTGACCTATACTTCAGCAGCCTGGACGTTGACTAAGCGGAACCGAAGTAAAATACAAGCAGCTGAAGTGAGGTTCTCGAGGAGCACACAGGGAAAGACAAGACGAGATAGAATATGAAATGAGGAAATAAGGAGAAGCGTGGGAGTGTGCAAACTTAAAGAAGAGATTGATATAGCAAAGCTGAAATGCTTTGGATACTTGATGAGAGTGCTAGGAGATAGAACACCAAAGAGAATATTTAGGGATACAGAAACTGCAAAGAGGCGTAGGGGCGGCCTAGAATGAGATGGAGCAGCTCTGTTGTGGACTGTATTGCAAATAGAGGAGTCAATAGCAATAAAGTACTAGAAGAGGATTAGTGGAAAGATCGAGTAAGGTGGAGGGCTTTGGTACACTACCTTACCCAGAGAGAATCTGGAAAATGGAATGGAAGAAGAAGAAGATGACGATGATGATGATGATGAAGAAGAAGAAGAAGGTTATGGTCTCCTTTGAAATTTTATCTTGGCATAGCTGCACATCTTCCAACTGTCTGCATTTCTCTCTCTCAACTAAAATCAGATCAATTATTGTTTTTGTTCTCCTTTGTCCCCATCCACATCTAATTATTTTCTGGCTGTTGTTCTTTCTAGACCATGTACTGACAACTAGTGATGGGTCGTTCATGAACGAACTGACTCTTTTGAACGACTCATTGGAGAGAGCTAGCTCTCTCATTGAGAGTCGACTCTTGTAAGAGCTAGCTCCCTCCTCGCTCCTTGAGAGCTAGTCGTTCAATTACGAGTCGACTCTTGTATGAGCTAGCTCCCTCCTTGCTCCTTGAGAGCTAGCACGAGCCGACTCTTTTATCAACTGCAACTCCACGAAAGAGCTAGCTCGTCACATCGACTCTCGTTCATTTCTAGCCAATACCATGCTTCAGATAATCACGTGACATACAGATGCCGCTTTCTTTCTTATAGACTACCCTGACTAGCCTCTTCCTGCACTCAGTGCGCCAGTGGTTGTGGTCTGTAGGCCATGTATGTTATTTGTGCCATAGTTCTGGCAGCCTGCTACCTAACGAAACAAGAAAATGAAGTAAACATATCATTGAGCAATACTTACCAGTCACTCATAATCTATTAAGGATGTACTGTAGATCCAAACGGTTAAGAGCAAATGAACGACACCAAGTTCGAGTTGACTATCTTAAACTAAGCACGAACAACAGTCACTATCCAGAATACTGAATATACCATCCGGCAAGTAGAAAGGGCGTAGTTTTATTCTGTCTAAATAATTTAGAAATACTCTTGCAAATCCTCACCTATTTCTTAAATGCGGTCATATCTATGAATCAACATATTGCGAACATCATTTGGTTTTACGGTGCAGTGGATAAAATGATATATCGTAGTTTTAAATCGAATTAAGGAAAATATAAAATAACGCTAGTTTTGACTTTAAAATATAGGCTAAATAACTCATACCAAAGTATATACCGCAGTATATTTTGAATTAATTATTTATTAACGTGTAGTCCTGTAAGGAATCCAACTCCTTAGCTGGATGGTCAGCGTTGAGGCCTTCAGTGCAGAGGGTCCCGGATTCGATTCCCGGCAAAGTCGGAGATTTTAATCTCTTCTGATTATCCTTCTGGCTCGGGAACTGGGTGTTTGCGTTTTTCCCAACACTCTCTTCTTCATATTCAGACAACACACCACACTGTCAATCACCACAGAAACA
This sequence comes from Anabrus simplex, assembly GCF_040414725.1. Lineage (NCBI taxonomy): Eukaryota > Metazoa > Arthropoda > Insecta > Orthoptera > Tettigoniidae > Anabrus > Anabrus simplex. The sequence continues at coordinate 256,395,188 of NC_090270.1, read as the reverse complement.
CGCAATAGTGATTACATCCCTCCACATAGGGTCAGCGTCAGGAAGGACATCCGGCCGTAAAATAGGGCCAACTCCACATGTGCGAAGCAGTTCACACCCATGACCCCACAGGTGTGGGAAAAACGGTAGAAGAAGTAGTTTAATCGTGTAAGGAGTGTCAATACTGTGTGTCAAACATATACGTCTCCTACGGTGTACTCGTTCTTGAAAAAATATTGGAAGAGTGTGTAACATACTGTACGCGGAAAAAAAAAAAAAAAAAAAATACAGAACGTAGTAATAGATGCTATACGTTGTTATATGTAGGCTACTTTTGTACTAATAGTATTTTCCATTATTTTCGTTAAAGATCGCATTTAATCAGTATGTTTTCTACACTGCACTATTGAATGAAAGAATCTGTTGTTCCAACGTGCAGAGTGGAACGAAAAACTTTCTGTATCACCAGTAGAAACCAAGAATATTCTGACGACATCTGTTGAGTGAAATGTGACCTACGTGAACAGGAAATTCCAGTAGATTAATGCGACCGAACGGCAGTAGTGCCACTACTCGAACATACGTCTCGCACGGTGCATGTAATCTTGAAAGTCGTCATTTTAATAAGAATGGAACTTAGGTAAAGTAATATTATATGTTATCCATTAATACTGTATATTTGTGATACGTTTCTTCGTTATTGTATATAAAGCTTTTGGATTATTTGCCAATGTTGCCAATAATGTTTACATTAATTATTCATTTGTTTTATTCCAAGAGTAGTGTGCCAAACTGGATATTGTGTTGCCATCTGTTGTGAGAAACGTGAACTATCTTGCGCTACTTCGTTCCTTCAAATAAAAACTGGAGTCATGAGTAGTCTATAAAATGTAAAATAACACTATTTTGGACTCTAATTAATAAATAACTCATGCCTTAATATCTATCACAGTAACTTACATGGCATTACATTTAAATAATAATTTATTAACGTGTAAGTAGTGCCAATAATCTCGAATAAGTTATACGTCTTGCACGGCGCATTCAGCCTTGAAAGATATCATTTAAGAAGAATGGAACTTAGGCAAAGTAATATTAGATGTCATCAAACACGGATGTCATCCATTAATACTGTATACTTGTGATACATTTCTTCGTTACTATATACATATAAAGCTTTATCTTTGGATTAATTGTCAATGTTGCCAGCAATGCATAATTTACTTTCATTTGTTTTATTCCAAAAGTAGCGTGTCAAATTGGATATTGTGTTGCTATCTGTTGTGGGAAATGTAAACTATTTGCGCTATCTCGTTCATTCCCGGAAGTCATAAAGAGCGGGGCGGAAGTCATGAAGAGCGAACGGAAGTCATACAGAGCCGTCTGCCCTAAACCGGAAGAACAAATGAACGAACGAACCTGGTGGTGGAGAGCGCCGACTTCCTCGGCTCGCTCCAACATTTCCGCTCCCAAGAGTCGACTCCTTTGAACGACTCTCAGCTGGGAGCGGGAGCGAATGAGCTAGCTCCCTCGAAAGAGCTAGTTCGACCCATCACTACTGACAACTATTAATCCATTCCTCTTACAAAAATCTAGTAGAAGCTCTCCTGAATTTTTATTTCTTTAACTGAAAGGACCAGAGGAAAGGGGTTACGATGTGCCTGGTGCACAATACAGAGATACTCCCACGTGGTGGTGAGACGTGGTCGATGGGAACCTGCACGACGAGTATGGCTTCCCCCACGTTCCCATGCAGTGCATATCGGGCCACTGTCACATTCGAATGCCCCACAAAACTGGATATTGAAGGATTTCACCAACTGGCCAAATGGAGACCCATAACAAGGCTCCTTTCAAAATATGTCCCGTGCTGATAATGCTGTTTCACACGAGTACGCGACATCTCCGTGTCTTCAATTAATTGAAGGAACAAGAATCCACCTGATCGATACTTTCACTTTTATTTAGCCTTAGGCTATTTCAATAGACATTAGATTAAAAGTTCAGAACATGTTTCGAATGCGTTGCACTCATCATCAGCTGCTTGCATTTGGCAAAAGTAAAAATTAGCTAAAAACAGTCTCACAATTTTCTTAAAACCTTAAAAACAAGTGTTAGTAGTGCGTGTGTGAATGGATGGGGGGGGGGGATGCATTGAAGGCGTTTGTTAGTTAAACTAAGACTTATTATTAAAAATCTTAATGTTAAAAACACTGATGGACTAAAATACAATTCACTATGAGTCTTGTGAATTTTCCATGAGTTCGTTGATTACTGAAGAACTTGTATGCACTGTGAAGTATTTCTGTTGAGCTATTAGTAAAAAGTTTCCTTGAGAAGGCATCCGGTGTTTTCACGTCTCTTATCTCCTGTTGAGTGGAGAGGTGTGGCTTGTTTCGAATATGAAGTTTGCTAATTTGTAGTTTGTATGAAAACAGTTGGATCGTCTGTATCACGATCTGTAACTGGCAGGAAAAATGCGGCTGTTAGTTGGAGTTTGAAAGACGTAACGGATAATAAGTCTTTAAATGTAGGAAAGTATAAAAGTATGAACTTACCCTTGTCTTGCGTGTTAGTTTAACTTCCCGTGCTGCGGGAGTGGGTTTAATCCGGCTGCCTTCAGCCTTGTATTGTAACTGTGTGCTGTAGTTCGTGAGTTAGCCTGGTTAGGAGGGAGGGGAAATGCGGACGCGTCGTCATTTGCTATATCGGGCGGGGAGGAGGTTACTGCTTGTGACGTATCGGCCTTGTGATTGCTTGAAGTATGCGCTGGGCGTGTTTGCTTCCTTCGTAATAACTCAATGTATCTCAGTATGCATTCAAATAAGGGGTTCCTCTGTTCGTTTACTTCATTCAAATTCTTGTCCTTATTAAATGACTTGTCTAGAAGGATATGAATATTTTCCAGACTGTTCATTAACCTTCCCTTGTTTAGCGTATTGAGAATTACTAGGTCTTGTTTAATGTCTGTGAATCTATGGCCTGTTTCACTCATGTGTATTCCCATTGCTGAGAATCTTTTATGTTTCTCCGCGTTGACGTGTTCTAAGTACCTTATTGTGAAGTTACGTCCGGATTGCCCTATGTATGTGGCCTTGCACTGATTGCATGTCAGTTTATAAACACCTGAATCCTGGAACCGCTCCTCGCTATTTTGATTGACCATATTGTGGTTGAAAAATTTTTGTCTTGTATTGTTAGTCGTCGAGAACGCTATTTTTATGTCATGCTTCTTGAATAAATTGGTAATTGCATAAATGTTGGGATTGTTAAAGGTGAACCTTACGTACTTTTTTGTTTGCTCTGATTGTTTGGTTAAGTTTGTTTGTAGTTTATGCTTGCGTTTGGCAATTAATCCGTTAATGGTTTTTAAGTTAAAACCATTAATAAGGGCCTGCTGTCGAATGAAGGCTAATTCTTTATTTCTCTCTTTGTTGTTTAACGGGATTTCAAAAGCTCTGTTGATAAAACTGTGATACGCTGATTTTTTGTGTGAATCGGGGTGTAGGGAGTTACTATGAATGGTTGTTGGGGTGAATGTAGGTTTTCTATAAATACTAAAGTGAAATTCGTTGTCTTTTTTAGTTGTGGTCACGTCTAAAAAATTAATCGAACCATTTTCTTCTTCTTCGACCGTAAACTGTATATTGGGGTCTAAGGTGTTCAACATGTGTAAAATGCTAGAACTGTCATTATGATCCTTGTCAATTATGGCGTACGTATCATCAACGTAGCGTACCCATAAATCAAGTCCTTGGATATGGTCTATAATGTAGGAATGTTCCAAGTAATCCAAGTAAATGTTTGCTAGTATGCCCGAGGCTGGAGCGCCCATGGGGAGGCCATCCTGCCGATAAATCTTACCGTTAAACATAAAATAGTTCTGACTAAGGACGAATTCAAGGATAACCATAAATTCTTCTATTTCGGGTATGCTTACCTTTTTGTGTTCTAATAGGTTGGTTTTTATGATTTTAATAGCCTTCTCTATGGGGATATTGGTGTACATATCTTTTATATCGAAGGAACATACTGTGTGAGAGGATTTGAGTTTGAAGTCCTTAATTCTCTTGCAGAAATCGCTAGAATTTTTTACGGCTGTGTTGGCGTAGTAGACGTAATTTTGTGTTAAAAATCTATGAATGTATTGCGATGTTTTGTATGTAGGGCTCTTACGAAAGTTGATTATCGGTCTAATAGGTATGTCTTTTTTATGCAATTTGGGCAAAGCTCTTGCAGTAGGGAGTCCTGGGTTCATATTAATCAGCTTTTGTGATTCCTGCTCACTAAGAAGAAAGGTACTTTGTTTGAGTATACTTTTCAAGTTTCTCTGAATCTTTAGGGTGGGATCTTTACTCACTATTTTGAACTTGTTGTTATTAAAAAAGGTTTCGGTTTTCTCAATGTAATCGGATTTGTTCAGAATAACTATTGATTCTCCCTTATCTGCCTTGGTTACGACTACGTCGCTTTGCTTGATTTTCCGTTGTAATTCGTTATTTGCTCGAGTGTTATGGATGTTATTCTTAAAACCGTTTATGAGGGACGGAATTTTTCTCTTAGCCTCATATCTCAAATCGTTCTGTATTTCAAATGGAAGGGTTTGAATGGCTGCTTCGGTTTCTGCTAAGGTAAGGGTTAACTCCTTACTTCTATTAGTAGCCTGCCAATTATATTTCGGGTCTTTACTCAAAATTTGCAATTCCTGTTCTGTAAAAACAGTTTTTGATAAATTTTCGACAGCAGGTGGGTGTGTGATTTGTCTAGTTGCTGATTTAAACTTTAACTCGTTCCCCTTCTTCGAACGATCTTCTTTTAGATTATCTAACTTATTATTTAAAGTAACCTGTTTCTTATCCATTAACTTTTCTATTTTATTTCTGCTAAATATGAGGAAAGAATTCCATTCCATTCCATTGCATTCCATTCCAAGTCCATATCCAAGGACTTGATTTATGGGTACGCTACGTTGATGATACGTACGCCATAATTGACAAGGATCATAATGACAGTTCTAGCATTTTACACATATTGAACACCTTAGACCCCAATATACAGTTTACGGTCGAAGAAGAAGAAAATGGTTCTATTAATTTTTTAGACGTGACCACAACTAAAAAAGACAACGAATTTCACTTTAGTATTTATAGAAAACCTACATTCACCCCAACAACCATTCATAGTAACTCCCTACACCCCGATTCACACAAAAAATCAGCGTATCACAGTTTTATCAACAGAGCTTTTGAAATCCCGTTAAACAACAAAGAGAGAAATAAAGAATTAGCCTTCATTCGACAGCAGGCCCTTATTAATGGTTTTAACTTAAAAACCATTAACGGATTAATTGCCAAACGCAAGCATAAACTACAAACAAACTTAACAAAACAATCAGAGCAAACAAAAAAGTACGTAAGGTTCACCTTTAACAATCCCAACATTTATGCAATTACCAATTTATTCAAGAAGCATGACATAAAAATAGCGTTCTCGACGACTAACAATACAAGACAAAAATTTTTCAACCACAATATGGTCAATCAAAATAGCGAGGAGCGGTTCCAGGATTCAGGTGTTTATAAACTGACATGCAATCAGTGCAAGGCCACATACATAGGGCAATCCGGACGTAACTTCATAATAAGGTACTTAGAACACGTCAACGCGGAGAAACATAAAAGATTCTCAGCAATGGGAGTACACATGAGTGAAACAGGCCATAGATTCACAGACATTAAACAAGACCTAGTAATTTTTTTTTTTTTTTTTTTTTTGCTATGGGCTTTACGTCGCACCGACACAGATAGGTCTTATGGCGACGAGACCTAGTAATTCTCAATACGCTAAACAAGGGAAGGTTAATGAACAGTCTGGAAAATATTCATATCCTTCTAGACAAGTCATTTAATAAGGACAAGAATTTGAATGAAGTAAACGAACAGAGGAACCCCTTATTTGAATGCATACTGAGATACATTGAGTTATTACGAAGGAAGCAAACACGCCCAGCGCATACTTCAAGCAATCACAAGGCCGATACGTCACAAGCAGTAACCTCCTCCCCGCCCGATATAGCAAATGACGACGCGTCCGCATTTCCCCTCCCTCCTAACCAGGCTAACTCACGAACTACAGCACACAGTTACAATACAAGGCTGAAGGCAGCCGGATTAAACCCACTCCCGCAGCACGGGAAGTTAAACTAACACGCAAGACAAGGGTAAGTTCATACTTTTATACTTTCCTACATTTAAAGACTTATTATCCGTTACGTCTTTCAAACTCCAACTAACAGCCGCATTTTTCCTGCCAGTTACAGATCGTGATACAGACGATCCAACTGTTTTCATACAAACTACAAATTAGCAAACTTCATATTCGAAACAAGCCACACCTCTCCACTCAACAGGAGATAAGAGACGTGAAAACACCGGATGCCTTCTCAAGGAAACTTTTTACTAATAGCTCAACAGAAATACTTCACAGTGCATACAAGTTCTTCAGTAATCAACGAACTCATGGAAAATTCACAAGACTCATAGTGAATTGTATTTTAGTCCATCAGTGTTTTTAACATTAAGATTTTTAATAATAAGTCTTAGTTTAACTAACAAACGCCTTCAATGCATCCCCCCCCCCCCCCATCCATTCACACACGCACTACTAACACTTGTTTTTAAGGTTTTAAGAAAATTGTGAGACTGTTTTTAGCTAATTTTTACTTTTGCCAAATGCAAGCAGCTGATGATGAGTGCAACGCATTCGAAACATGTTCTGAACTTTTAATCTAATGTCTATTGAAATAGCCTAAGGCTAAATAAAAGTGAAAGTATCGATCAGGTGGATTCTTGTTCCTTCAATTAATTGGATCTTATAGTCGATACGGATATGAAGTGGATAGTATGTAACATCTCCGTGTCTTGACGCAGTCCATGTCTCTTATATACCATACAAGGCCTGGAAACAATACTAGTGCACTCTGGTGGCTGTTGTACCTGTCACAGAAAATTGCAACTCTAATAATTTACATACCCGCCGATGGTGTGCATGTGTGCGAAGTTACATTGACATCTGACCGTTTCTTCTGGCTGCTCATTTTTTTTTTTCTGTTTTTCAGGCAGTGTATTAAAAATGCCTATCAAAGTGTAAAATGTTTTTTCAAGAACTTCCCCTACCGAGTATGAACTTTACATCTATCTCTCATTACAGTCTGCTTTAGAAAAGCAAGATAATCTTTCTGTAGTACTACTACTACCAGTGCTGGCTTGCTCTAAAGGGCACAGGGGCACTGTTATTGCATGGTTTTACAAGTACTGACAATTTGAATGATGATACATTCAGTTTTGATTTTAGGTGTCACATGCAGCTGGTGCAAAAAACACACCACGTTAATGTTTTTATCAGATGCATAATTTGTTTCTTTCAAATTCGTGTTGTAAGTTTGTCATCTGTGGTCTGACAAGTGTGCTGTACTGACTAATGAAACTGGCCAGTATTGTATTTCATAATATTTAGTGTGGTGTCATTAAATCTATCTAAATAAATATATCGTGAGCAGTCTGCGGATATATAGAATCCCTAATGTGCCATTTCACTGTGTACAAAGGTTTATCCGGAACGAAAATGGCGGCTATGTCGTACGAACGCCAGACATAGAACGTCAACGTGTGCCTGAATGATAAGAGAATGATACTCCCGTCAGGTAAAGGAAGGGAAGAAATTACAGAAGGCGGTGAGAAAAGATGACATCGATATATTGTTAAAATATGCTCATTGAAAGAAAAAAATTCGTTAAGGAATACACAGGACTTTTGGAGTAAACTGACTGAGAAGAGTAAAATAGATGAGTCAGAGAAGTAATAACAAACATCTTCACAAGCAATAGAAGTCATCGGCGGGATAGAGTTTGTAACATTTCTTAGTATAAAGCTACACAATTTAATTGGCAGAGTACCGTAGTACTACGTCACGGGAGACCAGCAAGAACTTGTGTATAATGAAAGGAATTCAATATTAAGAAGTCGCAGAAGAATAATAATTGTTCGGAAGAAATAGAAAGAATTATATTGCGGTTTAATTGAAGTTTTAACAGACGTAGAGAAAGATTCTAAAATATCATAAGCCACATAAGAAGCAACAATCAGACTAATAAGTAGCTCAAAGTAGGCTTTTTCCCAGCAGATGATGAAATTGACCATGTTGATCTGTTTTTCCATGTTCACCACGCAAGAAACCGGCTACGTCATGTGCTAGACGTACAGAGGCAGTGGCTGCCTAGATGAAGGTATCATGATCGACAAGTCCAGCCCCATGAGAGTCGGAGATGAGCGAAGACCATCCCAAACGTTCCCGACAGGCCAATGTGATGCCGTGAACCCGGAGACCACATGTCCTAATCAATTGGACATGTGACAACAGCATCGAGAGCGGGAGGAAAAGATAAGCCTTGTCATTCTTTTCGTAAGTAGTTTAGATATTTGTTATTTGGAAAGTGCCAGGTATATTTGCATTCGTTACTCGAAAGTACTATTTTTAAGTGTCCTATAAGAGTGATGTTACATGAATGGTTATTTGAATTCACAGTATCAGAGGCTAGTAGGTAATCTAAAATGCAAGGCAAATCCATTCGTATAGGAAGTGATTATCCAGTGATAACTTATTTTCTTTTTGCATTCGTAATGTTGCCCTTGGTGAAGTAATGGAGGTTAGTTCATGTAAATGTGATATTAAGCCGTATTGTGTTTGACATTAGGTCCATGATAATGCACGTACAATCAAGCTGAGGTAAGATATGATCATGGAGAGGTTGTTACAACATCGTTACAAGACATAACGAGATAATTTATGGAATTCGAAGAAAGTTTGAGAATAAAGTAGGATATTTGATGGATGAATAATGACGAAGATGTAATGTGCGTCAAGTAAAGGTGAACTGTGATGATGTTACAGCATTAAGATGAGACATGAGGCGCGTCATATGAAATAAATAAATTGTATAGGAAGAATAGTAATATGGTAGGAGTAATGATGATGATGATAATGATGATGATTATTATTATTACATTGCAAATGAACAGAGAGATAGTCTCTAGAAATGAAATGAGGTCAATTGATGCTATTCGAGATAAATAATAATATAACTGGTTCCCAAACATGTTAATCTTTCGGGAAGCTTTATACAATGTCAATTACAATCCAAATATCGTAACTAACTTAGCAACTACTTATATGATCAACGAAAATGATTCCACACATAGATGATATTAGGAAGGCAACTTATGTCTGTAGAATTTCCTAGCCATAGGTATTTTTACGCTGGTAAACTAAGCTCAGAAGTTTATTTTCTTACATTATATGGTATCACTGGTGACATTCATAATTAACGGTTGATGATAACAGTTAGAATCTTCTCACGTACAGGATTGCCTAGTATTTAATTGAATTAGTTTAGATGATTTTTAGATGTGAGTGACAGCTTGAATATCAGGACACATATAACCTCTGAACTGGCACTTAAGGGTACATATATATATTTTTTATTTTGAAATTAGTATTTCTTTAACGAGTAACTTGATTAATAATTATAATAATATTTTGATTATTTGTGTTAAATAGAAGAATGACCACGAGTTATCTTTTCCTCAATGCCTATGAGATACTGTATCGAAAACTCAGGAAAGTTAGACAGGTGAAATGCTTGGGACACTTGGAAAGAATGTTTTCCCTGATAATTGATATCCCTAATAACTGAATGTGATAATTACTAGCAAAATGAGTTTATCATACCGCGAATTAAGTTGGGAAATAATTAATTAAATCAAGTGGAAGTTTGTAGGAACAGATTATGTAATAGTGGAAGAATATTGTAGACGTGATCCTGATTTTTAAAAAATGTAAATATCTTGCGTCAGACATTTTCAAACTACTCCCAATCAAAGATGTAATGTTTGATTTTCCTTCCTTGTTAATTACTTGGAGGCCTCCAAATTTAATATACTTTGAAAGCATTTGATGAGATGCGACATTGATAAATTATTGTTCATTACTTTAATGGTATTTCAACGCACTTAAAGTTTTTTTTTAAAGATTTCATTCATTCTTGTTTAATAAACAGTATTGTGTAAAACTGCTAATTCTTTTAATGACTTCCTAGATTATGGACTTAGTTTGTAGGTAGACATAGATTAAGAATTGTGCTACTTTATTTGGATACGAACCGATTTCACGATTTGGAGACGTACGTTTGCGTAGGTTTGTTCATCCGATGGTTTACCACAACGGTGTTTTCTCTAGTTTCGGAACTCATAGCCCAGAATTTTTTTGTTATAATTTTGGAAATTGACATCATCTTCAAGCTAGTCTGGATTTCACGCGACCCTACCTGGATGCGGGACGGCGCACTATGAAGAGTTTCATAATGTATACCACATATGTCCTTGTAGGTATGATTAACCTGTAGGTTGCATACAATGAATTCTGTGAGTAATATTCTAAGTAAACCTTTTTCATAGTTGTCCCTAACTGAAAAGATGTAAATAAAGAAACTCGGTTGACCAACTCCTCACTTACAACTAGAACAAGTCAGACTATATAAACGGCACGAATATCGACGTAGATGCCAGCCAGGGGTGTATACAGAATAAGAGTGGTTGTGTGACTGTGATTCAAGGAATGCATTTTACTGTTTTCTGTGCATGTTATTCGGACAGGAGATGCCTTGGACAAAAACCAGAGTAACGGATCTCAAACACTTGAAATAAAAAATAAAAAAACACAAAGTTCTTCCCAACATATCAATTCATACATGGAATTAGTTGTGCTAGGGAGAGTTAATCTAGTGACTCAACTGGATTCCGCTTATCGCCAATCCATTAATAATCATAACAATCAGATTAGGAAAAATAGGCACATATTACACAGAATTATTCAGTGCATAAAATTCGGTGGTGTATTTGAAGTGGCACTGCATGGCCATGAAGAGATAGAAAATTTCCTAAATCCTGGAATTTTCAAAGGTCTCATTAATTTTAAAATTTGAAACAGACATTACTATGAAAGGGCACCTGGCCAAATCTTCTGTATTTGAAATTACGTCAAAGACCATTCAGAATGAGCTTCTCGACTGCATGTTGAATGTGTGTAGGAAACAAATTTCTTTAGAAATTGGGGAATCCCATTTCGTTGCAATAGAAGCAGATGAAACAACGGATGTTTCAAACGAATGCCACTTGGTACTTGTTTTTTGATATGAAGTAGAGGGTCACATCCATGAAAGGTTATAGAGGTTCATGAATCCAACCGACAGGGTGGTGGATAGATTGAGTCACTGGCTGTTAGAGCAAATTAAGCCCACATTAAATGATACACCACAAACTTATTTGTCAGAATTATGACGGAGCCGGTGTTATGACCAGAAGGACAGGGGGTGTGCATCATAGTTTATTAGCTTCATTAGCCCATATTGATAGCTCCAAAAATCACAATTATGAACCTGGATTTCCCACCTAATCAATACTAGATTTATTTCTGATGTATTTACAGAAACCAGGTGCATGATAGGTTTGCATTTACTGGGTATACTGAAGCTGCAACACTACTGTACTTCAATTCATTTGAAAAATTCTCAACTAACTTTCCAGAAAATGTATTAAAATCTTACTGTGTTACATTATCCAATGTTGCAGAAAGAAAGGCTAGAGACTGAATTTGAAGTGATTTATAAACGGACAGATTTTAGACAAGTCAAAGGAGTTCTACCACTCCTCGTTTTTTATTTTAGAAAATAATCCCAAATCAATGTTCCAAGAAATTCTAAAGCTTCTCAGGATAATTGTGACAACACCAATGTCCACAGCCGAAGAAGAGCGCTGTTTATCGACACTGACTAGTATTAAGATATTTCTATGCAATACAATGACTGAAGAATGACTCTCTGCCCTGGTAATGATTTCTATTGCAAAAGACCTCATTTACGACATGCCTGACTTTTTACAAGTGATGAAAATCATTTTTCGTCCGTATTGAAAGTTTCATAAACTGTATATAGGATAATATTTTTTGTTTATTTCCACCTATTCAATACATTACAAGATGTTGGCATTTACTTTAAAACATTATTCAGATGAGACATGTTTCGCCTCCTACTGTGAGGCATCCTCAGTCATTATCAAAAATCTTATTATTTTACCAGGCATCTGGTTAAAGATATTCAAAAATGTGTTTGATGATTATAAGAGAGGTAAGATTTACGTTTGTTATAAACATGTTCATGAAGTAACTAAAAATCTAATATATTGATAAAAACATATGTAGTTCTTTGTTGAATAGGACTTGTTTGATTGTACTATAGTAAAAGAAGGTGGCTTGAAGCCGTAGTCATTAATAGATGTCTAATACATAGTGGAAGGCATAAAATATCAGTTCTATGAGAATATACATTACAATTCAATTGATACTAAAAACTAGTGGATTCATAGGTAGTACATGTAAAATGTTCAATGAAATAACTAAAGATCTAATAAAATGATAAACACATATGTAGTTCTTTGTTGATTAGGATGTCGTATGATTGTACGGCTTAAAGCCGTAGTTATTAATAGATGTCTAATATATAGTGGAAGGCATATGAAATCAGTTCAATGAGAATATATAATACAATCAATTGATACATAAAAACTGGTAGATTCATAAGCAGTACATTTAAAAATGAAGGCGTCATGTGACTATAAATGACAGTTGATGGCTTAAAGCCGTAGTCAAAGTTTAAAGTATAGGTCAATAACTGCTAATATATGGTAAAAAGATATAAGTCAAAATATAAAGCTTAGTATAAAAAATATGAAGGAAAAACATTCCAATTGTTTGACAAAAGTTACTTGACGTTGGCATGCATTTGTCCGTGATATTTATTGGTCAACAGTTCGTAGGTTATTTTAGATTTATTCGGCAAGATTGCGTTGACAAGAAGTTCACCAGATGTTTATAGTTGGCCTAATTTGTATTAAGTCATCAAGAAAGTTGCAGAGATGATGATGGGTGGAAATTCTCAACGTTGATTTGGTTTTTTGACGTGAAGGTTGGAGAGCTGTTGTGTTCTTCTTCGATGACAATATATTTTATAAAACGTTGATTTTAATAATTTATACTATTGAAGAGTATTATGGAAGTTTGATGAGGCTGTTGAATTATTGTTGTTATAGATTGGTTCTGAAATGAAGAAAAAACTGTAGTTAATTTTGACGAGAATGAAAGAAAACATGGGAAGGTTTTGTTTACGTGTTGGTAGTGAGAAAATGTTGGTGCTTACCTATGGCGTTGTAGGCCCGTTTGACAAGTTGTGTGAGGCCCTATTAGGATAATAATGGTCACTAACGGTTTTTACTCCTTGTGTTGTACGTATGTCGTCTGGCCAGAGGGGGATGGGTAGGAGGGGGAGGAGTTGTAAGCTTGTGATTCGTGAACGGGAGGGAGTTGTGAATAGTAGGGGAAGCGGAGGGGCGTGTATCATTTATTGGTTTATGAATGGCGCGTGGAGGGGAATTACGTAAGATGGGAGGGGGAGGGGGGTATGATGTATTTGTTGACGTAGGGGTGTTTGTTGATACTGTTTTGAAAATATTAAAAAACTTTTTGTCCTGAAGGTTTGCATTATTGAATAATGTTACTATTTGGTCATATAAAGGGCTTCTATTGTCTATTGGATCATTTAAATTCTTATTAGCATTGAATTTTTGGTCCAAAAATATGTATAAATTTTCGAATTCAGTCATAAGTCTACCTTTTTTTATTGTTTTTAAAATTTGAAGGTCCTGTTCAATTGTGGTAAAGTTGTGCCCCGTTTCTTTCATGTGATTGCTCATTGCTGAGTGTTTATTATGTTTCTGAGCATTGAAATGTTCTGTGTACCTAGTTATGAAGCTTCTTCCTGTTTGTCCTATGTATGAGCTGAGGCACTCATTACATTTTAATCTATAGATACCGGAACCTGAGTATTTATTATTTTCTGAATTTATTGTATTATGGTTGAAGAACATTTTTTGGTTTGAATTTTGAGTTTTGAAAGCTATTTTGATCTCTTGATTTTTTAAGGTGTTGGTTACTTGGTGTATGATTGGGTTGGTGTATGTAAAGGTTGCGAACTTTGATTTTTCATTTTTTATTGGGGAGAGGTTTGTGGATAGTTTCAATTTAACTTTATTAATTAGTTTGTCTATGATAGAGGGATTATATCCATTAAAAGTGGCTATTTCTTTTATTGTATTTATTTCTTTTTTAAAATTGGTTGCTGAAAGGGGAATTTTTAGAGCTCTGTACACCATACTATAAAATGAGGACTGTTTGTGTGATTGTGGATGAAGGGAACTTTGTTTAATAGTTAAAGGTGTGAATGAGGGTTTTCTGTAAATTTGGAAATCAAACTTATTGGAAGTTCTTGTTATTGTGATGTCAAGAAAATTAATTGATTTGTGGTTCTCGTCCTCTTTAGTGAATTTAATATTGTTATCCAGATTATTTAAATAAGTTAATATGTTTTCACTATTGTTGAGATTTTTGTCAATTATTACTAGCGTGTCTTCAACATAACGTAGTCAGAGATTTAATCCATTGATGTTATTTATTATTTTGCTGTTTTCGAGGTTTTCCATATAAATTTCAGCAAGTATTCCGGATAAAGGGTCTCCCATGGCTAGGCCTTCCTGTTTGTATATTTTATTGTTGAAAGTGAAAAAGTTGTTTTGTAAGACAAAGTTTAGTACTTTTAAGAATTCTTCTATTTCTATTGTGCTTAAATTGCTATGTTTGGAAAGATTGTTTTTTTATTATTTCTATAGTTCTATATATATGAAGAAAAAACATTCCAATTGTTTGACAAAAGTAAAACCTCACAATTCCTCCAGAAATTTCTCAAAAAACATTTCAAATTCCATAACAAACACCCCAAAAATTCAATAGAACTATGTGAAACTCTCAAAAAATTTAACTTAAAACCTAATCACACACTGTGCTCTTTCGACGTCATTAACATGTATTCAAACATTCCAGCTAAAAAAATATAGAAATAATAAAAAACAATCTTTCCAAACATAGCAATTTAAGCAAAATAGAAATAGAAGAATTCTTAAAAGTACTAAACTTCGTCTTACAAAACAACTTTTTCACTTTCAACAATAAAATATACAAACAGGAAGGCCTAGCCATGGGAGACCCTTTATCCGGAATACTTGCTGAAATTCATATGGAAAACCTCGAAAACAGCAAAATAATAAATAACATCAATGGATTAAATCTCTGGCTACGTTATGTTGATGACACGCTAGTAATAATTGACAAAAATCTCAACAATAGTGAAAACATATTAACTTATTTAAATAATCTGGATAACAATATTAAATTCACTAAAGAGGACGAGAACCACAAATCAATTAATTTTCTTGACATCACAATAACAAGAACTTCCAATAAGATTGATTTCCAAATTTACAGAAAACCCTCATTCACACCTTTAACTATTAAACAAAGTTCCCTTCATCCACAATCACACAAACAGTCCTCATTTTATAGTATGGTGTACAGAGCTCTAAAAATTCCCCTTTCAGCAACCAATTTTAAAAAAGAAATAAATACAATAAAAGAAATAGCCACTTTTAATGGATATAATCCCTCTATCATAGACAAACTAATTAATAAAGTTAAATTGAAACTATCCACAAACCTCTCCCCAATAAAAAATGAAAAATCAAAGTTTGCAACCTTTACATACACCAAGTAACCAACACCTTAAAAAATCAAGAGATCAAAATAGCTTTCAAAACTCAAAATTCAAACCAAAAAATGTTCTTCAACCATAATACAATAAATTCAGAATATAATAAATACTCAGGCTCCGGTATCTATAGATTAAAATGTAATGAGTGCCTCAGCTCATACATCGGACAAACAGGAAGAAGCTTCATAACTAGGTACACAGAACATTTCAATGCTCAGAAACATAATAAACACTCAGCAATGAGCAATCACATGAAAGAAACGGGGCACAACTTTACCACAATTGAACAGGACCTTCAAATTTTAAAAACAATAAAAAAAGGTAGACTTATGACCGAATTCGAAAATTTATACATATTTTTGGACCAAAAATTCAATGCTAATAAGAATTTAAATGATCCAATAGACAATAGAAGCCCTTTATATGACCAAATAGTAACATTATTCAATAATGTAAACCTTCAGGACAAAAAGTTTTTTAATATTTTCAAAACAGTATCAACAAACACCCCTACGTCAACAAATACATCATACCCCCTCCCCCTCTCATCTTACGTAATTCCCCTCCACGCGCCATTCATAAACCAATAAATGATACACGCCCCTCCGCTTCCCCTACTATTCACAACTCCCTCCCGTTCACGAATCACAAGCCTACAACTCCTCCCCCTCCTACCCATCCCCCTCTGGCCAGACGACATACGTACAACACAAGGAGTAAAAACCGTTAGTGACCATTATTATCCTAATAGCGCCTCACACAACTTGTCAAACGGGCCTACAACGCCATAGGTAAGCACCAACATTTTCTCACTACCAACACGTAAACAAAACCTTCCCATGTTTTCTTTCATTCTCGTCAAAATTAACTACAGTTTTTTCTTCATTTCAGAACCAATCTATAACAACAATAATTCAACAGCCTCATCAAACTTCCATAATACTCTTCAATAGTATAAATTATTAAAATCAACGTTTTATAAAATATATTGTCATCGAAGAAGAACACAACAGCTCTCCAACCTTCACGTCAAAAAACCAAATCAACGTTGAGAATTTCCACCCATCATCATCTCTGCAACTTTCTTGATGACTTAATACAAATTAGGCCAACTATAAACATCTGGTGAACTTCTTGTCAACGCAATCTTGCCGAATAAATCTAAAATAACCTACGAACTGTTGACCAATAAATATCACGGACAAATGCATGCCAACGTCAAGTAACTTTTGTCAAACAATTGGAATGTTTTTCCTTCATATTTTTTATACTAAGCTTTATATTTTGACTTATATCTTTTTACCATATATTAGCAGTTATTGACCTATACTTTAAACTTTGACTACGGCTTTAAGCCATCAACTGTCATTTATAGTCACATGACGCCTTCATTTTTAAATGTACTGCTTATGAATCTACCAGTTTTTATGTATCAATTGATTGTATTATATATTCTCATTGAACTGATTTCATATGCCTTCCACTATATATTAGACATCTATTAATAACTACGGCTTTAAGCCGTACAATCATACGACGTCCTAATCAACAAAGAACTACATATGTGTTTATCATTTTATTAGATCTTTAGTTATTTCATTGAACATTTTACATGTACTACCTATGAATCCACTAGTTTTTAGTATCAATTGAATTGTAATGTATATTCTCATAGAACTGATATTTTATGCCTTCCACTATGTATTAGACATCTATTAATGACTACGGCTTCAAGCCACCTTCTTTTACTATAGTACAATCAAACAAGTCCTATTCAACAAAGAACTACATATGTTTTTATCAATATATTAGATTTTTAGTTACTTCATGAACGTGTTTATAACAAACGTAAATCTTACCTCTCTTATAATCATCAAACACATTTTTGAATATCTTTAACCAGATGCCTGGTAAAATAATAAGATTTTTGATAATGACTGAGGATGCCTCACAGTAGGAGGCGAAACATGTCTCATCTGAATAATGTTTTAAAGTAAATGCCAACATCTTGTAATGTATTGAATAGGTGGAAATAAACAAAAAATATTATCCTATATACAGTTTATGCCTGACTTTGACGATAAAGTCATTTCTAAGTTTGTGGATTTACGGTATAGAAGAATGGAATTCGTGTTTAAGTTAAGGAATAACACTGCCATCGTTAAACAATGCACAGGCCCTACCGTATTCTTTATTTGTATGGCTGCGGGGAGTAGACCGTACTTCATTTGTCCTGGTACAGGCACAGACTCAATAGTAGGCCTATCAGTATGTACAGTAATTTTTTGGAGTTACGGATTATCTCGCCATCCAACGGTAGTTCGTTAGCTAATGTATACAGTGCTGTGAACGTATTTCAGATAGACTTCAGTGACGGTAGGTACATTTAAACGGTTCCAGATATTTGAGTAAGAATCTGGATTGTCGCCTTCTTCAGACAGACTCCAATATTTCATTCCACATTTTCTCTTAAAATGAAGACGACAGTGAAGTAGGTGAGTAATGAACAAGTATTTAACATTGTAATGTTTATCTGGGTATGCATTTGTTTACTTGTGTGTTTTTAGTAGGAACATAAATTTGTGTAAAAGTAGTGCCCCTCAGCCAGGCCCCCTCAGCAGACGCTGCTGAGTACTACAACAAGTATTAACAACCATCAATAAGAGATATCCTCCAAAGGAATACTTGAGGATTTACACTGATGGATCACTTATGGACTTCAGCAGAGAAGTAGGAATCCACAGAGAACTATTTTCTCATTACATTTCACTTGTAAACAGCAGCACTTGAACAACTTCTCCTCCTCACATCACTGGCTTTTAAGAAGGCTGTCTTCCTAGTGGATTGAAAACCTGCAATTCAAGCTATTGCACCAAACAAACAACCTGTAACTCAGAGAAAAAAGAAGCATAGGATATAACAAATCTTCTTACAACAGTGTTCCAGTGGGGGTATACTCTCATGCTGACCTGCTGGCAAAGAAAGCAGCTGCACTTCAGATCACACAAACACCATCAAACTATAAGGCCATCAAGAGACTTGTAAAGTTTAAAACATGAGAAACAACAAAAGTAAATCAAGGAAAGAAGTGATAGCAAATATTTGTCTTAATAATGGTTAAGACTGTCTTGTAACTGATTTTCAGGGATCTAAATTTTGAATAGCAGTTCCTTCACAATTCGTACATAGTGAATTCTACAATGGACAAGGATCATCTTCTAATATGCCCAAAATTTGACTGCACCAGTGGATCAATGAAATAAATTCAAAATCTACCCTTAGATAATGAACAAACTTTAAAATCAATGCTCATTATGAAAGTGGATTACTGTTCACCTATAATTTTCAGTGTTCTGGATTTATTATGGAAGTGTAATTAGCAGAACACCAACGTTAGGGACACAAAGATGAGAAATACGCAATTACAGAGTATAACAAATGACCATCTTTCTCTCTGGTACTATTAGTCATGCTGACTCACCTGGCCTTTATCTGCAGCACTGCTTCCTCTTAACATCTGTTGATCCTGACATAACAACTGGGCCACCCACATGTTATCATCAGGATTCTGGATATATGTGTACCTTGGAATTCCAAGACCTGTTACAAGCAATGCACACAGTCATTACTCTGATAAAATACATTCTTAATTCAATAACATATAATAACATATTTAGAATCCATCATTTAACACACCGAACACAGTGCTCGAGTCATACTTGGACTACTAATTAGCTTCACTTTAATTTTTATTTATTTAGAAATACTTAAACTGGTATTTCATTACACATTTAACAATCTGCTAATGCTGCAAAGCACAAAAAATGTTAACACTCAAATATCCAGTGTCTTATTAGTTCTTTGAACTTTTTATAAAATCCACTCTTCTAGATTTAGAAACTGAAGACATTGCATTTTAGATTCTATGTGTTAACTTCATGTGTAAGAGTAATTTTAGAGCCAGAAGAACCAGGAAAACTAAATAGTGTCACATTATTAAAGGACATGTTTATAGTTTTGAAGCTGGGCTGAGTAGCTCAGGTGGTACAGCACTGGTCTTTTGAGCCCAACTTGCCAGGTTTCATCCTGACTCAGTCCAGTGGCATTTGAAGATGCTCAAATACGCCAGCTTTGTGTTGGTAGATTTACTGGACATAAAAACTCCTGCAGAACAAAATTTTGGCACCTCACCATTTCCAAAAACCATAAAAAAATTTAGTTAATAGGACATAAAATCAATAACATCATCATCATCATCATCATCATCATCATCGTTTTGCCTTCACTTCTAGCTTTACAAAACTAGCAGAAATTAATAAAGTATCAGCCATAAGAAAAGTCCATGCCCTTTTTGTGTTAAATAAGACAATTTAACTAGCGAGCAAAGAGGATACAAAGGTATTGTGAGTTCATTTTAGAAACTAGGAAAAAAATGGTCATCAGCCCTTCATAAATTAACACAGAATTTCACTGATAAACCAGCTTTCACCTTGAGTGAGGGAAGAAAAATCTAAAGAAAAAACACATTCAATACAGGTGCTGGAAGTTATTATGGTCCAGTAAAGAATTCTTCAAATTTGGCCCCTTAGTCCTTGCATGGAGCATGTCAGCACATTAGGTTATAAACGCACAGTAAGTCGTGAGAATCAGGGGAAGAGATCACGTTACAGATGATACTAACTGTTAACATTCAGTGCATTTTGCAAATCACCTCATATGATGCTTGTTATTCTAATAAATCTGAGCTAAGAAATCCCAACTCAATTGCAATAAGGGCATTTTCTGATCAGATCAAGATGTGAAAATGCACTTTAGCTGTCTATTAGCTTTGCAACAGCACCAGTCAAATGATCACTGAATCATTTATTTGGTATTATAGTCTAGTAAAATTGTCCTGAATATACGGGTTTGCTGAGCAAAAGGTCGGGTAGTTTTGATTTGTTTTTGGTATATTGTTAGTTGTAAAATACAAGTTTTTCGAACTTGGGGCGCCACCGTGTGCCCCTTGGCATTAAAAAAAGAGAGGAACACAATTCTGACCTTTTGTGCTTTTTCTCAAAATATCTCCTAAACAACTGGTCCAACAAAAAGCAGTACTCATTCATATTTGAAGTAGAGAAAATTTGCTGAAGTTTGAGCCCAAATTCAGCCATGTAGCATATGCAGTGTTTGAGATAGAAGCTTCCAAACAACTACGTTTTTATATACATATTAAAAAAAGTTGCCAAAGTTGTGATTTTTAGTCGAATTTTGTTAAATATCTCCTAAACTAAGGTGTTTAGAGCAAACATCACATTGGCCAGTTTTAAGGGTTGCTGTGCATAGAGCACAGTAGGGCGTTTCTACGGCTAATATCTGAAGACCAGTAGTTGTTCAAAGTTGACGTGTAATAAGCATTTTATGAATCAGGAGACAAACACCAAACAGGTAGGTGGTGTGTTCCACTTGGGACAATAATGATGGGGGTAGAACACTCACATGTGCACACAGATTCATTTACATTTCTATCACAATACAAAATAAGTGACTAGTGAATAACATGTGGACATGTACCCTTCTCGTATTGCTCAAGACAATTAAGGTATTGAAAATTTTGTGCAATCATTTTCTCAACACACACCATTCCCTGCAAATGATGTGTTGATATCAATAAGTAGGAATAGCAGATATTAACCTTTTCATTGCTGAGATAAATTCTCTTTTGTATAACCCCTGTAATGAATGAAAGAATAAGGGAGCAAGCTGGTGTGTACCCATCCCTGAATGAAAAAGTGACAAGGGCCCGTTTGAAATGGTTTGGCCATGTCAAACGAATGGACGATGGAAGGACAGCAAAACAATGGCTACACACAGTCTTGGCCGGAAAACGACCGGTAGGAAGACCTAGGAAGAGGTGGCTGGACCAAGTGAAAGAGGACATAGGAACAAGAGGAATCAGCTGGGATGTCGTCTTGAGAGAAGAGTGGTACATGGACAGACAGAAGCGGAGAGTGCTCGTAAACCACACCCGGGCAACTGGAGTGGAAAACTGATGATGATGAATTAACTTCAATACATAAAAGTCGGAAATAAGATGGCAAAAACCAGAGGGTTCTTGCCTGCTTGTCGTATATATTTATACTAAATGCGGAAGGTCCTAAACTGATTTTTCTAACACAAAATTAGCTATATGTTGCGCAGGAAATTCAAGGTTGTCCAACATAAAAGGCCAACAAATGAACAAAAATTGAACTAATAATTAAAAATAACAGTAAAAAGCTCAACTTACATGTTTTAGTGGCTACAGGTGGTCCTATCTGTCCACTTCCAAGCACCGATATATAACTAAAATGAAGATAATAACTTCAGGGGTGTCTAAAATGAGTAAAAATGTATCTAAATTTTACGGTAAAATATTATTCAAGATAAAACACTGAGAATGCATTAAAAATTCCTATACATCTTGGTTTGATATCAAAATAAAAAATGGTCCAGACCAGTTAATCAAGAGTTGTACAAAACTGGTAATTTTCATTATAATCGGTGTCATCACTATCATCATTATTCTTGAAATCACTAAAATCGAAATATTCATCTTCCGATTCTAACGTGGATAGCACTCTTACAACCTCGGATTCGGCAAGATCGCGCGCTTTACTGGCGGTCGACATACTGTAGCTTACTCATACCTGACGCGGGCCTCACTGCTAACTTGCACGCCGGGCATACCGCAGAGCAGCTCGTAAAGCAGAGTGTTGTATTTATCTCAATAACTCATGAATAAATCAACAGATTGTCATTTCGTAAGCTCCTATCTACTGCAGAGAGATGCGTCTATCCGCCCACAGAGTTTGAATGACTTCTTATGTCAACATTGGGAGTATTGCGTTGATAAAGTCAGAAGCATGTCACGCTCGCAATATTATGGGCGCTGCAGAGCAGCAGTCACTCTCCGCGCTCGCAATTGCGAGCGCAGCAAAGTAAAGGTTAACTGGCACTTGTCTTGCAAACAAGGTTTGGAAGGAATCTCCAGAATTGTTGGTAGTAACTTCAGAAATGTTCAATTCAAATGTAAAGATGAAGTAATCACACTTGCTTTAGTTACCAGCAGTGCTAATATTGGGAAAGAAATAAATTACTGTGGACCCACTAACACTCTTCCACAAAATTTACAATTTTTTTTTTGTTTGCTAGTTGCTTTACGTCGCACCGACACAGATAGGTCTTATGGCGACGATGGGACAGGAAAGGGCTAGGAGTGAGAAGGAAGCGGCCGTGGCCTTAATTTGCCTCGTGTGAAAATGGGAAATCACGGAATACCAAACAATCAGATGAAGACCTGAAAAGGATTTTCACATTTGAACTGTCACTTTTTCCTTCGCCATTG
Source organism: Anabrus simplex (assembly GCF_040414725.1). Lineage (NCBI taxonomy): Eukaryota > Metazoa > Arthropoda > Insecta > Orthoptera > Tettigoniidae > Anabrus > Anabrus simplex. Next base: position 256,372,077 of record NC_090270.1, on the reverse strand, counting down.
TTTAGGGAAGAAGGCATGCAAAAGGGAGCTAAATAGTCTTTATTTTCAGCATTCACACCAACTACAGATGCTGTCGAAGGAAAAAAGTAATTTTGTAGTGGCGGATGAAGTGGTTTGGCAGCAGAATTTTAATTTCGGGGGCATTGCTAAGAGTTATATAATATACATACAAAGTACACTACAGTTCAAACATTGCTGTAGTATTTGATGGACATCCTTCTGATGTGACGGGGAGGGGTACGAAAGGTGCTGAACGCATTCGACTGAAAACTCTTATTTATAGCATGAGATCCTATCCAATGAAGTCAGTCACATGTCCAGAAATTTCTCAAGAATATTTTTTTCAAATGAATGCAATAAAGTACATTTCGATGACATCCTGAAAAAGGTTCTGCAAGAAAAAAAATTAACAGTAAAACAGGCAATGCTAGTAGTTGAAACTGCTGTTTTTGCTGGATCTCAGTATGACAACATATTTGTCATTGGTGAAGACGTTCTTCTAATAGCAATAGCTCCGATGAAAGACAACTTGTTGTTCTTCAGAAATTGGGGAAAAGGGAGGATACCTGATGTGCTGTATACTCCACAAATTTATTTAAATACAAGTGTATCAGTTTTGTTCACTAACGCCTGTAGTGAGTGTGATATGACAAGTGCACTCTTCAGTCACAGGAAGACTACCGTTTGTACTCTTATAGAGAAAAAAAAACCAATGCCTGGAACAAAAAATGCAAGTATTCTTCAGTCGTGAAGCAACCACTGAAAACAAGTGGCTACAGCAGGTGAGGCTTTTCCAGTTCATTTATACGGAGGTAAACTCAGAACCTCTGTATCCGATCTCATTGAACTGCATTACCATCTGTTGACATAGACAGTAACAGGTTCATGTGCACCTGTTCCCTGGGAGAAGTTTGCAAAAATGTGCCTGACGTCTCTCTATTTGCGACAGCAATGAAGATGAAGACTACCCTCCAAAGTCCATAAATGAATGTTCAAACAATGATATGGAAATTTTTTATAATGAGCTGGATGATAAGGACAAGGAGCAGCAGACAGAGCTTGAAGAGGTTGAATCTGGCCCTCAAAATGGCAAACAATGTTTATATGTTCTGATCTATGTCTCACTACTGATGCCCTAGTTTTAACTTGTGGTATACAAACTTTGTACACATATTAAAAACTATTTTAATGTACTCTTATTGCTTCATGATATCCAAACATACAGTTCTAATGACAATAAATGTTGATTGAAAAATAAATTACACGTATAGAAATTGTATTTGTGTGGGTAATTTTTCATAGCCTTTAATCAAACAACTGCATATCTTGAAATATTGGTCACAGAAACGTCATGTGCTATGATAATGATAATCCACAGCCTGTTTCCAGTCATTCAAAATGGCCAGGAATGGAATGAGTTAACCCCCCCCATCTAGTGGCGAGGATAGGAATTGTGCCAGCTGCCGAAGCCTGTCGCACTCCTCTGGGGCAATGATTAATGACTGACAGATGAAATGAAATAATACCGGAGTGTTCCTGGAATGAAAGACAGGGAAAACCAGGGTACCCGTAGAAAAAACTGTTCTGCCTCCGCTTTGTCCAGCACAAATCTCACATCGAGTGACTGGGATTTGCACCACGGAACCCAGCGATCAAAAGCCGGTGCACTACCGCCCATACCATGAAGGCTCTTTTTGTGCTCTATGTACAGCAAATTTTCTCACCTTTAAAACTGGTCCACATGACATTTGCTAAAATCACCTTAGTTTAGGAGATATTTAAGAAAATTTGGCAAAAAATCACAACTTTAGCAACTTTTTGATAAAAACACAATTACTTGGAAGCATGTATCTCAATCATTACACAAGTTAAAGAGGTGAATTTGGGCTTAAACTTTAGCAAATTCTTTTCGCTTGGGTGTCGACAACAGATCAACAGCCACTGTTCAGCACTAACTCTCATGTGTTGAGCTCTGGTCGACACACGGTTTTGCATTGCATAACTACTCTGTGGAGTGCATTACGACTTCTATTTATTATTCAATGAGTGCTGCTATCTTCTGGGCACTGTGAGAACGGTTTCAGACAACTTCTTTTAGAATGCGAAGGTAATATTACTCTGTTTCCTTGGTTATGTATATGCTCAATGGAACGTGATCGCAGCCTGGCTTGATGGAGGATGAAATAATGGTGACAATTTCGACTGAATTTACGGATAATGACCATGGAAGTGATGAACTTTTCGAGGCTAGTGATGAAAGGGATGTTTCAGAAAGTGATCCGAGTTGTTATAATAATAATAATAATAATAATAATAATAATAATAATAATAATAATAATAATAATAATAATAATAATAATAATAATACCCGTGTGGGGATTTACCGGTTACCTCCATCGGGCTCGTTCCATTGGAATTGGGGAAGCTCGCTGGCTCTGCCGCCAGCAGAGTCAGAGGGTAGTAGGGAAATAAAATACCACTGTGAAAAAAAAACTGGTCCCTTGCCAGGATTACGGCGAAGACTGGTAAATGACCAGAAGCCAGAAAACATCTTGAGGCAACCTCTAGGGCTAACAACCCTAGTTGTAAAAGGATGGGTACCCGTCCAAAGCAAAGTCAAGTCAAAAAGCATGATGGCACAACATTTCAAGAAACATACCCCAGGGCGTAAGTCTTCGGATAAATCCCTCGTCGTGAACGCCACGGCGCACGAGTCTCGTTCGGATTCTGGGGGAGACTCGACATCATGCAAGAGACGAGTCGGAGCGTCTCAGTGTACCCCGAAGAGTCAAAAACTCAGGCCAAAATCCAAAACCTTTCTAGCAACTATCAACATAAATTCACTTACACAAACTGGCAAGCTGAAAACCCTCACCAAAGCTCTTCACGAAAATCAGATATCCATAATGGCCCTACAGGAAACAAGGTACCCAGATGAAGAGATTTTTGAATCCGCAGGCTACCGAATTTTCAAGAGCAAAGCGCAAAGAGGAATCCTCAATGGAGCTGTGATGCTTGGAACCGCGTTTGCTGTTAGAACCAAGATCCTTAAATCGGTTGCAAATTTCGAACCTGTGAATGACAGATTGTCTATACTCACAATTAAATGCGCGAACAATACGCCCTAGGTAACGCACATGCTCCTACAAACGATAAGAACAAGTCTGATCCAGACGAACTTGATAATTTCTGGGACCTACTGGATGAAAAATTAAACAAAATCCCCAAACACCAGGTCAAGCTTCTTTTGGGTGACTTCAATGTCCAACTAGGTCGTGAACAGAAGTACAAGAAAGTTATAGGAAATTACCCTGATCACAAAAGAACCAATCTCAGCGGCAAAAGACTGGTGTCCATTTGCGAAACTCACAACCTGCAGGTCATGTCGACCCACTTTCGCCATCTACCCAGAAAGCAAATGACTTGGCATTCTCCTGTCCAAGCTCTCGGAGAGTTCCAAATTGATCATGTTGCAATCTCCAGGAGAAACAGCACAGAGATTATGAATGTCAAGGTAAAGAAAGGCATCAATGTGGCCTCAGATCATTATATGTCTCTTATCAAATTGAAACCAATTCCCGCAAACACAAGGAAGACAACCAAACAGATCACATGCTTCGACAATGATAAACTTCAGCAAAGGGTCGAGGAGTTCCAGGAGAAGGCTACACCAAATGACTGTGACTTCAACAACGCTAAAAGTCTTCTTGTTGAGGCCGCCAAAGACGTTGCAGAAATCAAGAGAAGCAAAAAGCATGCCTGCTGGAATAGTACATGTGAATCAGTCCTCCAAGAAAGACTCAATGCGTGGAAACAGTACTACTCTACGAAATCAGAAAATGATTGGGAAACCTACAAAACCCAACGTGCCCAAGCAGCTAGGGTGTTCAGAACTGAGAAACGTAAATACGAAAAATCTCTCATTGAAAAGATAGAACAAAACTTTGGGAAGAATGAAAGCAGAGAGTACTATAGAGCCTTCATCGTCGCCATAAGACCTATCTGTGTCGGTGTGACATAAAGCAAGTAGCAAAAAAAAAAACAAGCCTTCAAACGCAAACTCACTGGCTATAAACCACCATCTCTATGCTTTGAGCGAAAGGACGGCACACTGGCGACATCAAATGAAGAAAATTGCAGCATTCTGGCAGATTCACTTCAAGAATTTACTTAATTGCTCTAAACCGCAAAGCGCCATTGAGACTAAAGAACCCTTACCCAGGTACCCAGATCAGTATTGATTGATTGATTGATTCAGTATTGATTGATTGAACATGGCAATTTACTGTTAATTAAGCGGTACTATGTCTTACTTCTTGCTTACCATTGAAAATACACCACCACCACATACAAATTCACCCATAAATGTTTCAAATACAAATTCACATAAATATTTACAATGCGATTTACAGTATTTGAAATGTATCTACCCCGTAATACTGAACTTGATGAGACTCATGAAATTCTAGGTGTAAGGCTCATTTCTAAAGATAATAGGCAACTTGATATATTTGGAGTGTACAGATCGGGAAAGGGTAGCACTGATACGGATTCGGAATTATTTGATAGGATAGTCAGCTATGTGGGAAACGACATGGAAAGAAATGTGATTGTAGCGGGAGATCTGAATTTGCCAGATGTAAATTGGGAAGGAAATGCGAACGACAGGAAGCATGACCAACAAATGGCAAATAAGTTAATATGGGAAGGACAGCTGATTCAGAAAGTGATGGAACCAACCAGAGGGAAAAATATCCTGGATGTGGTGCTGATAAAACCAGATGAGCTCTATAGGGAAGATGAAGTAATAGATGGTATTAGTGACCATGAAGCTGTTTTTGTGGTAGTTAAAAATAAATGCGGTAGAAAGGAACGTCTTAAAAGTAGGACTGTTAGGCAGTACCATATGGCTGATAAAGCAGGTATGAGGCAGTTTCTAAAAAGTAACTATGATCGGTGGAAAACGGTAAATAAAAATGTAAACAGACTCTGGGATGGGTTTAAAGAAATTGTTGAGGAATGCGAAAACAGGTTTGTACCTTTAAGGGTGGTAAGGAATGGTAAAGACCCACCTTATTATAATAGAGAAATAAAGAGACTAAGAAGGAGGTGCAGACTGGAAAGAAATAGAGTTAGAAATGGCTGTGGAAGTAAGGAGAAATTGAAGGAACTTACTAGAAAATTGAATCTAGCAAAGAAGGCAGCTAAGGATAACATGATGGCAAGCATAATTGGCAGTCATACAAATTTTAGTGAAAAATGGAAGGGTATGTATAGGTATTTTAAGGCAGAAACAGGTTCCAAGAAGGACATTCCAGGAATAATTAATGAACAAGGGGAGTGTGTATGTGAGGATCTTCAAAAGGCAGAGGTATTCAGTCAGCAGTATGTAAAGATTGTTGGTTACAAGGATAATGTCGAGATAGAGGAAGAGACTAAGGCCAAAGAAGTAATAAAATTTACATATGATAACAATGACATTTACAATAAGACACAAAAGTTGAAAACTAGAAAAGCGGCTGGAATTGATCAGATTTCTGGGGATATACTAAAGACAATGGGTTGGAATGTAGTACCATATCTGAAGTACTTATTTGATTATTGTTTGGTCGAAGGAGCTATACCAGATGAATGGAGAGTTGCTATAGTAGCCCCTGTGTATAAAGGAAAGGGTGATAGACATAAAGCTGAAAATTACAGGCCAGTAAGTTTGACATGCATTGTATGTAAGCTTTGGGAAGGCATTCTTTCTGATTATATTAGACATGTTTGTGAAATTAATAACTGGTTCGATAGAAGGCAATTCGGTTTTAGGAAAGGTTATTCCACTGAAGCTCAACTTGTAGGATTCCAGCAAGATATAGCAGATATCTTGGATTCTGGAGGTCAAATGGACTGTATCGCGATTGACATGTCTAAAGCATTTGATAGGGTGGATCATGGGAGACTACTGGCAAAAATGAATGCAATTGGACTAGACAAAAGAGTGACTGAATGGGTTGCTATATTTCTAGAAAATAGATCTCAGAGAGTTAGAGTAGGTGAAGCTTTGTCTGACCCTGTAATAGTTGAGAGGGGAGTTCCTCAGGGCAGTGTTATCGGACCTTTATGTTTTCTTATATATATAAATGATATGAGTAAAGGAGTGGAATCGGAGGTAAGGCTTTTTGCGGATGATGTTATTCTCTATAGAGTGATAAATAAGTTACAAGATTGTGAGCAACTGCAACGTGACCTCGAAAATGTTGTGAGATGGACAGCAGGCAATGGTATGTTGATAAACGGGGCTAAAAGTCAGGTTGTGAGTTTCACAAATAGGAAAAGTCCTCTCAGTTTTAATTACTGCGTTGATAGGGTGAAAGTTCCTTTTGGGGATCATTGTAAGTATCTAGGTGTTAATATAAGGAAAGATCTTCACTGGGGTAATCACATAAATGGGATTGTAAATAAAGGGTACCGATCTCTACACATGGTTATGAGGGTGTTTAGGGGTTGTAGTAAATACGTAAAGGAGAGTGCATATAAGTCTCTGGTAAGACCCCAACTAGAGTATGGTTCCAGTGTATGGGACCCTCACCAGGATTACCTGATTCAAGAACTGGAAAAAATCCAAAGAAAAGCAGCTCGATTTGTTCTGGGTGATTTCCGACAAAAGAGTAGCGTTACAAAAATGTTGCAATGTTTGGGTTGGGAAGAATTGAGAGAAAGAAGAAGAGCTGCTCGACTAAGTGGTATGTTACATGTTATAAACCTCATTTTAGGTCCGTATTGAAAATTTAACAGTTCAACAATGATAAAGGTGTTTTAATTTATTCCACCTATTCAATACTTATATTATCACGTATAGTTGTTACATAATTAAATTCTTAGTTACATGGGACATGTTTCGCCCTCAATTAAGGGCATCTTCAGCCTAAATACAATAATCAAAAATACAACTAAATTAAAAGTGGACGTTAAATACAATCATCAAAAATACAACTAAAATAAAAAGTGGAAGTTAAAAGTTTAGTCTGTTCTTAAAATTCAGAACAATAAAATTGTGAAAATTATAAAATAAAAAGATGCTAATGGAAAACTGTCTTATGATTAAACTATAATCTTGTCAGAGACTAAAACTTCTATTAAAATTCGAATTAAAACAGTTCATATAAAATATTGGAAAATCAAAGTGGTAGTAATAAAAAGCCAACGACATGAGGGCGTGTACACAAGCATAAACTTGATTGTCATGAATACAATCTTTTCAAGGCCGTTGATGAAATTCGTTGACATTTTCTGGCAAGGATTCAGCCATTTTATTACCTACCGGTGCTAACGGCCTCTTACAATTTTTCAATAGATGCTTCTGCCTTACTTACTACGAATTTCATCAACGGCCTTGAAAAGATTGTATTCATGACAATCAAGTTTATGCTTGTGTACACGCCCTCATGTCGTTGGCTTTTTATTACTACCACTTTGATTTACCAATATTTTATATGAACTGTTTTAATTCGAATTTTAATAGAAGTTTTAGTCTCTGACAAGATTATAGTTTAATCATAAGACAGTTTTCCATTAGCATCTTTTTATTTTATAATTTTCACAATTTTATTGTTCTGAATTTTAAGAACAGACTAAACTTTTAACTTCCACTTTTTATTTTAGTTGTATTTTTGATGATTGTATTTAACGTCCACTTTTAATTTAGTTGTATTTTTGATTATTGTATTTAGGCTGAAGATGCCCTTAATTGAGGGCGAAACATGTCCCATGTAACTAAGAATTTAATTATGTAACAACTATACGTGATAATATAAGTATTGAATAGGTGGAATAAATTAAAACACCTTTATCATTGTTGAACTAAGTGGTATGTTCCGAGCTGTCAGCGGAGAGATGGCGTGGAATGACATTAGTAGACGAATAGGTTTGAATGGCATTTATAAAAGTAGGAAAGATCACGATATGAAGATAAAGTTGGAATTCAAGAGGACAAACTGGGGCAAATATTCATTTATAGGAAGGGGAGTTAGGGATTGGAATAACTTACCAAGGGAGATGTTCAATAAATTTCCAATTTCTTTGAAATCATTTCGGAAAAGGCTAGGAAAGCAACAGATAGGGAATCTGCCACCTGGGCGACTGCCCTAAATGCAGATCAGTATTTATTGATTGATTGATTGATTGATTGATTCCAGACCACCCGACAGAGATGAAATCAAGCGCCACATTGCCCGTCTCAAAAATAACAAAGCGCCGGGGGAAGATTCAGTAGTAGCAGAACTATGGAAATATGCCCCAGAGGAATCACTCGATATCTTGCAAAAGCAAATAGAAGAAATTTGGAACAAGGAGACCCTACCCGAAGATTGGAAAATAGCTTTGATTCATCCATTACACAAAAAAGGCAGCATGAAGAACATCAACAACTACAGAGGAATATCTCTGCTACCCGTGACTTACAAATTTCTATCACTTGCCATCCTGGAGCGTTTGGAAGCACAAGTCGAACATCAAATAGGTGAATACCAACGAGGGTTCAGAAAAGGTCGCTCAACAGCTGAACAGATCCAAAATCTCAAAACGATCATCAGATATTGTACACTAAAGTCCAAGCAGTATGTGTCTGTCTTGGTGGACTTTAAGAAAGCATACGACTCCATTGACCGGGAAGTCCTGCTAAACATCTTAAATGAATTTGGAGTTGATTTGAAACTGCTGGCATTAATTAGAGCCACCCTGACCGATACAAAATCCAAAGTAAAGTTCCATGGATGTCTCTCGCATTCCTTTGACATCAAAACAGGAGTCCGACTAGGTGATGGGCTATCCCCAATACTCTTCAACTGTGTTCTTGAAAAGATCATCAGAACCTGGCGGGTGAGATTACAGGAAACCAACTACAGTCCATTGAGAATAGGAACCAAATCCAAGGGGATCGCAACAGACTGCTTAGCATTTGCCGATGATATTGCTGTTCTCTCAAACGACATAGAAACCGCTAGAGCTCAAGTTGAAATTTTAAAGGAAATTGCCGAACAAACTGGTTTGCAGATATCACTTGAGAAAACAGACGTAATGACTAACATCAAAGAGGCTCCACCAAAACTCCATACAAAATATGGGGACATCACCCGAGTAGACAAATTCAAATACCTGGGTGAGATCATCATGAAAAATGGACTGGACAAAGAAGCACTTCAGGAGCAAGTACACAAACTGGAAATAGCCTACCAAACATCCCGCACAATCTACAACAAAAAATGCCTTCCCAAAACACCAAGATACGTCACTATGAAACAGTTCTGAAGCCAGTAGTTCTATATGCAGCCTGTCTCTAAATGGCAACAAAGGACTCCTTGAAGAACTGGAGAAAAGATAACGCAAAATTGTGAGAGGAATCTTGGGATCAAAGTACAGAAATGGAATCCATCAAAAGAGATCCAACAAGGAAGTCTACAGCAAAGTAGAGAAAATTACCGACACAATCAGAAAAAGACGGGCACGATTTTATGGTCATCTGAAAAGAATGGACGGAAGAAAATTAACTAAAGAAATCTTTCACTTTTTTGATTCAAACCCCAAAACCACAATTCCCTGGTTTATAAATACCAAAGAAGACCTGCAAATGCTACATACCTCAGCTGAAGACGCCCTTAACAGAGATCTCTTCCGCGAGAAAATATTGACGAACGGGCTAAACCGAGACGAGCAACCGAAGAGAAGACACGGTGCCCCTTAAGGCCAAGTTCAGTGTCAAATGCAACAAGACTTAACGTGGTCCTTAATGGCCCCAGCGAATTATATATAATAATTATAATAATAATAATAATAATAATAATAATAATAATAATAATAATAATAATGGCAGCAATGCGTGTAATGTTGGGGGAGGTGATAACGTATTGTCGCGACCCAGACCACAACAGCAGGTACAAAATTCTAATACTGCTTGGAGATGGTGGACTACAGGTGATGTAGGCCAGGCTAAATTCCCTTTTAGGTCAGTAAGTGGATTTGTAAGCCATGGCAATAGACCTCTTACAGAATTACAGTACTGGCAATTATTTTTTACGGACCAGCTACTAACCTCCATTACAAATGAGACTAACAAATACGCGAAACTAAACATTCGGAGAAACACTCCACTTCAGAAGAGGTTTATGCAGTGTTCAAGGATGGAAGTCACAGGGGGAGGCGAGAAACGGTTCACTTCTGCAAAAACCTGTGAGAAGCAACCAAGACTTCACCCAGGACTGTGCTTCGAAAAGTACCACACCCTCCAGAAATTCTGATGAAAATGTGGGATAAAACCTAATCTGTGTCTTTCTTACGTCTTTGTGTACAATATTTTTGCATTTTCAACCTGTACAAATTTGTTGTAAATATGCAAATAAGGGTTTAATAATACATCTGCCAGTATGACAAAAACTGACTGAAATAATTACAAGTTGGGAGACATTATGGCTAGGAAAATATTCAAGGGCTAAGGGTTAAATTTGGAATGTATGAATTTGTTTTGTTAGACTCTCCGTTTATGAGATAGTTTGAAAAAAACAGAGAAAAGTTAAAAAATGTTGATGTTTTCTGAATGCCAAGTAGTGAGAGGTGGCGCTCTAAGGTTGAAATCTTAGATTTTACATCACAGGCCCAACACTAACAACATATCAAAAAATCAAAACCACCAGACCTTTTGCATACCAAAATGTATAATTTTACTAGACTATCAAGCATCAAATGCAATAGCTTCCACCTATGTACACTGTATATATTTTTAATTGATGTCAACAAAATGAAATGATAAACCACACAACAAGTAGAAGCAGGAAAATGATCCATACCTTTACTTTGGAATGTATGCAAAAGAAGACGAGCATAACCATCTTGTGGTGCATTTTTTTCTGCAGCTCTTGCTTGCTGAAAACAATAGAACAGTTACAAAATACACATTCTCAACAATTCAAAAGACATTAAGTATTTCCAACATGGACAGCAAAATTTCACAATATTCACTTCAATTATGAATGAAAATGATATTAGAAGCAAGCAGTGATAGGAAGAGTACAGGTAAAAAGTAACTGGGCTCGATTACAGTTACATGATAAATATTTTACGCAATGAAAAATATCACTTTTTCAACAAGTAATCAGTAAAATTACAATTGCAATACAGAATGCTAGTCTTAAGGAAATCAGTGATTTTTTCTATGGGCAGAAATAATACAATAGTTTGCATTTTTCTTCTTAGCATGGACACATTAAAGGGCTATCATTAGGTGAGAGTAAACATGATACAGTAGAACATACTCAATGTGGAACTTAAAGTGGAAACTTGTCCACTACGCGATTGTTATTCTTGGTCCCAGCGAAGCTTACGGCATTATAATGTTCTAATGTTGTTACTTTTGCATAATGCAGAATTTCCTCAACACAGAAACAAATAATGAAAGAATACTTTAAAATGTACTTGTACAATGCAGAAAATATTAGGAACTGATGCAGTCCTATTTACAATATTTCTGCATTTCTGGCGCTGGTATGATGATCAATGTCACTGTTTGGGCAAAGTGACACATGTCTTAGGACATCTCTGCCATCAGTGCACCTGCTGTTCTATTTCTTCACTGGCACACTTCAGGAATTTCCATGAGGGAAAGGCTAGTAATCCGTCTTCTAAGACAAACAGGTACAGTAGCTGAACAGAGAAGCTGACCGAGATTTTAATGAGATTTTCAGAAAACATCATTAGTGAAGACAAGGAAGCAGGCATACCGCCAAATAGTTAGCTACTGTGTTCATAAAAGTGAAGACAAACTGAACATCATGGATAAATCTTACGTGACATTGGCGCTAAATGAAAAAGTAAAAAATAAGGGAATCTAAGGAAAAAAGACAAACTCTCGGTATGGCAAATAATGTTCCGGTTCAGGTGTGTAAAGACATAAAATTACGACATGCTTATTTGTAGTCATATGGCAAAAGCTGACATGTCCATTTTTTATGAAAATGGTGTTTATCATGATATGACTTGACAATCTCATGTTCTTTCAGCTGGCAAAGAACGATATTAACGGTTAGAAACTTCATTTTGATTGGCCCGTATTGAACTGAGATTACATATGTATTTATTAGAGTAAAATTTACGACTCCACCTATTCAATACAATATACTTTTGCAATGCAGTTTTTTACATTACAGTTTAAAATTTATTTGGTACCAGTTTCGACCCTGTTCGGGGTCATCATCAGCCATACACATTCAATTATACAATTCAGTCAATACATTTTTAACATGATATTTTAGTTAAAACAAACAAATATGACACTATCAAGCTTAAAAGTTAGATGATAATGAGGCACAGAGATGATAAAAGCACACGTATTTTAGTATTATGGCAAATTGAATGCCGTTATAAATATGATAAAAGTTCGTAAAATAAGTGCTTCAGAACATGCTGTTGGAGAAGTGTTGATGTATTTCTAGGTACTAATTGGTCTAAAAAGCATATCTTTTACGTAAGTTCTGGTGAATGTATGACCTTACTTAACGCTGTTAAATTATACACATGACTTAAACATTGTTTTTAAATGCGTGTCTTTCACATAAGTTCTAACAGCACTGCCTTCAGTATCTCAGACCTCTACTTAAGTTCATCCAATGATATGTTTTTAATTTGCTTACATAATGTGTATGACTTGCCTGCTGCCATTTCTTGATGGATACAGTACTTTTGTATCCATCTCTTGGCACAGGCCAGAGTAAAGTGTAGCTTCCACCGAAGTCCCAGTCTCATACATGGCTGTGACAATATGGAAGCTGCTGGGGTATGGGTGGTGCCGAGTAATGGCATTCAGAGCACGACTAGTGCATCTGAGTGTTATGAAAGGCGTTGCTCATGGGGTCAGTCATGCTGCAATAGCACTTTCTGACCCAGTGAGGAAAGCAATGGCAAACTACCTCACTCTTCGTCTTGCCTGGTACGCCTCATTTTGGTGCTGCCATTGGTTTTTGCGGTTTCCTTATAACCGCATAACCTTTGGTGGTGCTATTTGAGGATCCAACCAGCCTCTGGGCTGATGACCTAACAGACAGACAGACATGTTTATGACTGCATTGCAAAAGTATATTGTAGTGAATAGGTGGAGATGTACATTTTACTTTAATAAATACATATGTAAAGAATGATATGTCTCTCTATAACAGGTTATTAGATAAAGCCACTATCAGATGACATGTCCAAATGACATTTTTTTTATATGCCAAATCTGACATGTTTTTCAATCTGAGTACGTGTCATATTTTGGCAAGCTATTTTAAAATGCTTTTGTATGTCCAAAGTTGACATGTTCTTTCTGGTAACAATGTACAATTGGCATTCTCTGGAGCTGACAACAATGGCTAGTATGTACTTCAGTGTTGGTTGGTTATTGAGGATGAGGAAGGTCCAGTTTTTTGGTACTTGCACTACAATACATACACAATGGCTTGGCCAGGTAGGAGTAGACACAACTGGATATGAAGGGATTATGGGACATTTTGGATATGGGACAAGGAACACTGAAGAGGAACTTCTACTTGATTTGTGATTAAGGAATAACTTGCTGATAAAGAACACATGGTTCAGAAGAAAGGAAGTCATAAAATAACACAGTACAGCTGTGATGGCAGCTGTAATTCGGAAAGCAGTGTAAGTGATGTAACTGTGACACACTTGGAATTGCTAGTATTCACACTCAGACGATATTTTTCACCACTGGTTGAGAAAATCTCGTGGATCAGGAATCCCTTCTTTGAATTGAAGAACTGCCTTGAGGACAATCAAGTATCTTTGCAGGGAGAAAGCAAAAAATAAATGGAAGATGATATGGGGGAAGAATGAGATGGAGTGGCATATTTATTAGCTCCAGGAATGTCCAATGAATGTATTACAACTAGACGTCTTTGATCAACTTTTCGGTACATGACATCCCCTATACCCTACAATTTCTAGAAAGGAAATACTAAGTTTAATGCGTTTCATGACAACATACCTGTGTGAATGTACCTTTTCTGCTCTGACACAAATGAAAATGAAGTACAGAAACAGAGCTAATGTAGAGAATGATCTTCCGTTAGAGTGACTATGCTTCTAAAATGATTGGCCTTTGGAAAACAGCACCACCCCTTCCAATGATCCAACAACCTCACCAAGTGAATTTTCTCAAGTACAGTACGTTTCCAGACTAGATTGTTGTAATTATTAACCAAATGTCACATTATTTTATAATTTCTGTGCACTTATAAATTATCTTTATGTAAATAAACTTAAATTAAACTTTTAAAGAAAGTAAATCATCATCATCATCATCATCATCATCATCATCATCATCATCATCATCATCATCATTTCCCTTTATCCAGCTGTAGCCGGGTAGGGGCAAATATGGTTCCTCTCCACTTTCTTCGGTCTTTCCACCACTCCTCCTCCAACACTGTGTCCCAGTCCAGGTTTCTTTCTATAATACTGCGTTGGATTGTGTCCTTCCATCTCAATCGTGGTCGTCCACGGCCTCTCCTTCCTTGGATTTGCATTTCCATCACCTTTTTTGGCATTCTTTCGCCACGCATTCGCTTTATGTGCCCAAACCATCTTAGTCGGCTCTTCTCTATTCTATCATTCATTTTTTCCACTCCAATTTCTTCCCGGATTTTCTCATTCCTTATTTTGTCTCTTCTACTCTTCAGTATCATACTCCTCAAGAACTTCATTTCGGCTGCCTGTATTCCACTCTCATCCTTCTTCGTCATTGTCCAAGTTTCTGCTTCGTAAGTTGTTATGGGTACGTAATACATCTTGTACATAGTATCCTTTCCTTCCATTGGCACATCTTTGTCCCATAACATGTTTCTTACACTATGATAGAAACAACTTCCAGCCTGAATCCTCTTATTAATCTCAGCATCCAGTCTAGCATTCTCCAATAATTCACTCCCCAAGTATTTGAACGTTTCCACTACTTCCAGGGGCTTGTCTGCAAGTCTAATTTGACCTTTCCCTTCTTTCTCCCCTCTAGTCATAACAAGAGTTTTACTCTTTTCTACACTTATTTTCAATCCACATTCTTCAATCTTCCCATTCACCACATTCAACTGTTCTTGAACCTTCCTGTCGTCTTCTCTCCAAATCACAATATCATCTGCAAATAACATCATGTTCATTTCTCTTCCCCCATATGCTGCTTTTGCTGTTCTCATGATGTCATCCATTACTATTGTGAACAGGATTGGTGATAGAACACTTCCCTGTCTCAGCCCACTAGATGTTTTGAACCAACTTGTCCTGCCAACTTGTGTTTGCACACAACTACAAAATTCCTTATACTATGCCATGATAATTTTTATTAATCCCTGTCCAATTCCTTTTCGCACCAGACTGTCCCAAACTTTAGTCCTGGGACACTGTCATATGTCTTTTCAATGTCAATGAATGTCATCACCATATCATTCCCGTACTCCCATTGCTTTTCCATTAGTTGTCTCATAATGAAAATGGGCTCTATTATTGACCTTCCACTTCAGAAACCTAACTGATTTTCCTGTATCTGATTCTCAACTCCCAACCTTATTCTACTTTCCAGTATCCTTTCCATTATGTTAGCAATATGGGATATTAGAGTAATTCCCCTGTAGTTCATCAAAACTTTCTTACCACCTTTCTTGAAAACTGGGATGATTATTCCTTTTTGCCAATCCTCAGGGACCTCCTTATTCTCCCAGACATTCCTGAGAACCCGATATGTCAACTGCAGGCCTACAGCTCCAGCTTTTTATCATCTCCACTGAAATTTCATCTATTCCAGCAGTTTTTCCATTCTTCATCTTTCTTACTGCTATTTCAATTTCATTCATTGTAATTTCTTTATCCATTTCTTCATCAACTAATTGCCTTTCCTGGTCGTCCACTGAATGACCATCATCCGTTCTTATGTTCAGCAGCTTCTGAAAATACTCTCTCCATCGATTTCTTATTTCTTCTGGCTTTGTTAGAATTATGCCACCTTCATCCTTCACAAATCTGGTGTTTACTTGATCTCAAGAACTTCATTTTGGCTGCCTGTATTCGACCATATTTGCCCTACCCGGCTACAGCTGGATAAAGGGAAATGATGATGATGATGATGATGATGATGATTTACTTTCTTTGAAAGTTTAATTTACAGTAATTTCTTGCTGCTCTGCGTATCATCTCTCAATTTTTGTGTGAATAAGGCCCAGCTTTTCCTCTTTTCTTTCTCCACTACTTTCTTGGCCAAATTCTTTGCCTCCACATATTTTCTTCTACTTTCTTCAGTCTTAGATGTTTTCCATGCTTTCCATGCTATTTTCTTTTCCTTCACTTTAATCTTTACCTATCATTCCACCAGTGTGTTTCTTTGTCTTTCACATTTCCTGATGTTCTACCACACACCTTTTCTGCACATCCAACCAGTGCTTCCGTAAATCTTTTCCATTCCTCTTCAACATTCCCCACCTCCGTCCTGGGTACCAAGGGTATTATTTCCCTTTGAAATTCTTCTTGTATGCTTCTCTCCTTCGACTTCCATACCTTAATTCTTCTCTCTCTTCTTACTTGGGGTTTTTCAATCTTTCCAACTTTCAATTTTCCTATCACAACTCTATGATCTCCACCAAAGACTTCTTCAAGCATGGCTGTTACATCTACAAGGTTCTTCCGGTGTTCTTTCTCTATGACTATATAATCAATCATTTGATTCCTCATGCAAAAATCCACCAACAACTCGCCTTCTGGATTTACATTTCTATATCCAAAGGGCCCTACATCATCTTCCTTCCCTTGTCTTTCTATTCCAACTCGTGCATTTAGATCTCCCATCAATAGTACTTCCATATCTTCTATCTGTCTCTCCACTTCCTCTAAGAAGTCCTCTAGATGTTCATCTATGCAACCAGTTTGTGGGGCATACAACTGAAATAGGTCTTTCACGCCATTTTCAAACTGGAGTCTCATCATCATCATCCTATCGCTGATGTACTTTGTATATTCCACATATTCTTGGATTTCTCTTCTAAGTATGATGGCCACTCCATTTTTTCCTTCAGGTCCTCCGCTGTAATACAGCCTGTATCCTTCTCTCAGAGGGATCTCCCCTGTACCCCTCTTCTTGGTCTCGCACAGTCCAAGTATGGCTATATCTTTTTCTATCATGAAGTCAACCAGTTATTCTGTCTTTCCTGTCAGTGTCAGTACATTTACTGTTGCAATTTTAATGTAGTTTGGTGCTGGTTGCCCATTTTTCACAGTTCCACCAGCACCTGAAGAGCTGCGCGTTGCTTTTAGCAGGGGACGCCCTAACCTTTTCCGAGGCACCATATCTGCTTTGTCCATATAGGCTATTGTTACGATGGGCTCGCCACACCCAAAAGGCATTTTATACCTACTGCCAGGTTCAAAATTAGGCCGCCCCTAACATGGAGACAGACGCCTTTCGTAGCCGCTCCTCTGGAGTAGGCCTACAGACGCTATGGGTATGCCCCTTCCGCCATCTCTGCCGTACCGAAGTCCACCTTCTCCGCCGTAGATGCTGTTGAGGTCTTCACTCGTAACCCTAAGCTGGGACCCATACCAGATGTTACACACTGGGTCAGTGTGCTCTGGGACTCGCATAGGCAGGGGCGCCACTCCCTGGGTAGGGCTGCCTCCGAAGAGGGTCCCTACCTGCTACCTCAAAGAAAGTAAATGTTAGTCCTAAATTATACGAATAAAATCCATGGCTAAGGGGTCCTTGGACATGCTTGTGATATGCTCAAGGGGCCTCAGAGATAAAAAGTTTGGGAAACCCTGGATTACATGATAAGTGATCTAAGATAGCACCAACATAGCACTTTCCGCAACAAAACGTCTCCGCAACAAAACATCTTATCTCCACCTGCCTAAAAGAACATATCCGTCACACCAAGAATCAAAACACAAATATTTCAGCGGTAGCCAAGCATTCTTACGAAACAAGACACTCAATATCATTTGATATGACCAAAATCCTAGCAGCTATCCTTTGGAATCTGGAAAGGAAAATTGCGAGGCTATCGAAATCAAGAAATATCCGGACAATATGAATTTAGAAGAAGGATATAAAATCAGTAATTCTTGGATGCCTATCATACATAAATTTTTCTTTTTTTGCTATTTGCTTTATGTCGCACTGGCACAGATAGGTCTTTTGGCGACAATGGGATTGGAAAGGCCTAGGAATTGGAAGGAAGCGGCCGTGGCCTTAATTAAGGTACAGCCCCGGCATTTGCCTGGTGTGAAAATGGGAAACCAGAAAACCATCTTCAGGGCTGCCGACAGTGGGGCTCGAACTCACTATCTCCCGATCACTGGATACTGGCCGCACTTAAGCGGCTGCAGCTATCGAGCTCGGTCGTACATAGATTAAGACATACAGACCACAACATAAACACGCAGGTCGAACCTCCTATTACATAACGGAGCGGGCAAGCCCCACTACCCGGCTGTGACACATACCATCCAGAATTCTCACGAGACAGCCAGGGGGCTTACATCAGCCAAAAAGGCTAGGATATATAGACCAAGGTCAGGAACCACTCTTGTAGTGCGATTGCTGCCTGGGAGACTGATTACCTCGGATCGAGTAGGGGTATTTCAGTCGCCTTGACGAAGAAAACTGCAATGTATTTGAAACGTCGGCAAACTCTACATAACGTACAGAAAACAACAACATGGTTCAACCCGGAAAATAAACTAAATAATACATGGTAATTTACTTTCGAGGTCGGCATATAATGTCTTTGCCTTTTCGCAGATTCAATTCTTGGTCACAGTATCGCCTGCTAGTCGCTTATCATTTATTCAAACGAGAAGCAGCTTTTCTACATTTTCCATAACACGTGGCCTTGCTTTGATACTCTTGTGACTCCTTTTGCTGCATCTACCCCTTTTATTTCTTTTTTCTGTAATACTGTGCAAATCGTTTAAGTATACTTGTTATAAAATCTCGCTTTATAAGCCACTCACATACTTCGTTCCTGCTTTTCGAGCATATCCTTCTTAACCTCCATCGTAACTGTCTCCTTCTTAACCTCCATCGTAATAATTTCCTTCTTCCGACTGAATTCCTTTTTAGCCTTCTTTTCATTCGCTGGGCCCATTGTTGCAGAAAAGTTATAACACTAATGAAAGAAACAAAACACGTACACTCGTATGATGTTGACTATGCGAGCGAGGCATGCCAATTGAAGTCCAGTGCGGGAGATGATTACACATACTCATCCAGGAGAGAGAGAGGCAGGAGGGAAGGGAAAATGTAGGCACATGTAGGCAGAATCTCACTCGCTTACAAGTTACAATTTATTTAAAATGTTTGCTCGTCTTGCAAAACACTCATAGACCAAGTTACTCGCATTCCGAGGTTTCACGGTATACTTCTTGTTGCTGCCACAGACCTCTCCCTTATATGGTTTCTAAATGAGGTGGCTGAAGGTTGAAGTGTTATTCTGAGGTATTTGAACGATTTTACGATTTCTGACTTTCCCACCACACTGTATTGTCATTGTATAAGATTCTTTCTCCCTTTCAGAAAACCATCTGCACTGTCTTGCTAGTGTTGATTACTAGGCTGTTGTTTGCAACGTAATCTTCAAGTCTATCCATTACATCTTGGAGTTAGTCTCTGTTACTTGAACCCATAAATATGTCATCTGCATACATATATAGTGCAACTGAAGTGTTGTGAGTGATGTTTATGATATCAGCAATGGCTATACTGAATAGCAGGGGCTGAGTGGATCACTTGCAGCACTCCATTTGTTTGCATTATGGGGACCGAAGATGTCTTGCCGTCTTGAACTGTGACTATGTTGTGTGCCAGGATGTTATTTATTGTTTTGGTCAGCGGATTATCTGATCGAATTATGCTTTCCAGTTTACTAAGGAGCAATTCTCTGTTTAGAAGATCAAAGCTTTCCTAAAGTCAATAAAGACAGCATAAAATTTCCCTTTTGGATGTCTCGTTGCATTCTATATACTGTTGGTGAGATTTTGAATTGCACTGAGAGTTCCCCTACATTTCATGAAGCTGAACTGCTGTTTCTAAAATGAGTCTGTTCTCTAGAATCTTGGTATATATCTTGAAGATGATGTTTTTAAGAGCAATGCCTGTAGGCATCAGAGTGCTCTCTGTTTCCCTTGCTTTTGTAGAGCATCCTTACATCAGCCTGTCTCCATATTTCTGGTATTTCTCCTGTTGTCATGCATGTGTTGAACAGCGTGGTCCATATGTGTATCAATAGGTCACGAGTCTTTCAAATTTTCATTGAATATACCATCTGGTCCTGGTGCTTTTTTGTTTTTTGAGGCTTTAATTGCCATTTTGATTTCTTCCGGATCTATGAGATAAGTCGCATTATTTATATTCCTTTGGAGCGAGAGAGCCATCTCAAGGGTTTTCTTGTTCAGGGTCTCAGAGAAGTATTTTTCCCAAGATGTTATTGGAAGTTCAGGAATACTGTCACTCATTTCTTGAGTGCTATAAAAGGGTCTTTTAAGGCTTCTTCTGCTTTCATTAGTGCTTGGACTTCTAAATATGGGGCTTTCTTTAGTTGAATAAGTTTTTTGTATGTTTTTCTCTTCTCTGCATACTCTGTAAATATGAAATTCTTAGTTGTTTGTTGTGCTCTGCGGATGAGTTCCAAAGTTTTTTGTCTGTGTTTGTAACATTTGTTTTCAAACCACGGTTTGGCTGTTCTTGGTGTCGACCAGATTTGTGCTTCCTTGAGGGTGCTTAGAACAATGTCTAGTGCCGAGACCAGTAGACCTTCTTTAATCATTTGTGGGATTCCATCCAAGTCACTCATTTTCCTCTCAAGTATTTCTGGGCAAATTTTTCTTGTGATGCACTGCTGTAGTCTCTGCTTGTGTATGAGGTTTTGTCCCCCTATCTCAATTTGAATGGCAACAGGTATATGTTTCCTCAGGATGGCGACTGGGTTTCTGTACATTACCACATGGCTACTGATTGAGAGGCAATCTCCTTTGATGAAAACTAATCTATAGTACTTCTGCCGTTAGGAGCTACTATATATAGATTGCTTCATCCCCCTAATTTATTAATTTGTAGCCTTCATGCTGGAGTATATCGAGAATGAGTTCTGTTCTATAGTCCTGTTTATCTATTTGACAGTTGAAGTCACCTCCAAGAATCACTGCCGAGTCATTTTTTGCTCTTGTTATTGCATTCACTACATGTTCAACTGCATCATCCACAATCCTAGTTGGGCTTATGTAGAGATCTATGATATTTAATCTGTCTGTCCTAATAAGTATCAGATTTTCTTCTGTACGAACTTGTTTTGGTGTACCTATGTTGTCTCCATGGAAGATACTAACTCCTCCTTCCGGTCTGCCTTTTCCTTTGGGAGTGGCTAGGGCGTGCTTACTATAGAGATACACTAAACATGGGTTCCATTAAGAAGTCTCAGAGGCGATGATTATGTTGAATTTACTCCAGGTGTCGGATGTTGATGATATAATGCTAACTGATATTAATATATACCACATTTACTCTTTTTGTGTAATTATTATGCAGAGTAACCAATCACAGTAAGCATGACCAAGACCTGTCTTACTCAACTAAATATCTGGACCCCAGAGCTCCCTTTATTGCAATACTGCAAACCCCAGGAAAAAAATAACTGATGACCCCTGGTTAAGACAGTTTAAACATGTACTGTATATTTTTGAAATGTCAAGATTTGTGAAAATCTAGATCGAGCTTCATGGCTCAAAAAAGGACTAAAGTTAACATTTGACATGTCGCTTTTGAACTCTTCTATTCTTTTCTGTTATTAAATGGGGAATCATTTTTAATAGGAGGCAGAAAACATGTAAGGCAAATGTATTGTTGTGGGTTGTCAGGGTGTTTCAAATAAAAATGATTACACAGAATGAAAGCCTGTTTTACTGTTGATTACATTTATTAATACTTTCCCTGCTATTGCTGTACTGTGGGTTTTATGTGAGTTTGTTTTGAGTCACATGTGACATGTGTTAAGGAAATAGTTCTCTAGGTTGCCTTTGGATAGTGAAAGTATATTATTTCAAAATAATGAGACTGGCAGCTGCAAGACATATTAAGTTCTCACAATCCTCAGCTGGGTGATCCTCTAGCATAGCACTGAACTGTGCATAACTTCCCTGTCTACAGAACATGTTGGTAAAGGGAGATTTACAAGTGTATAAATGTATATTTAAGACAAAACAATTGATGTACATATTTATTTACTGTATAATTTGAGGTGGTATAGGTAATATTGTAAAATAAGTAACAATACTCAATACTTTCAAAGTACTAACTAGAGTGCAAATAATTATATTGTGTTAAAGTGTCGTTCTAATCGTGACTTCAAGATTGTGAAATTGTGATTATTTGAAGTTTTATTCTCTAGATACTTTTAGGGGCATCATGAGTCCCATAGTAAGTGCATTTGTACGTGCATTGATTTAATGATGATATGTATATTTACGATTGCCTGTTCACATATTTGGCCGAAGATGATGCCTATCAGTGTCAAAACTAGTTCCAAGTAAATGTTATTTCACAAAATTGAATGACCTGCATAAGCAGAAACTTATCAGGAAGAAGAAGGAGGAGAATAGAAAGAAGAAGAAGAAGTAGAAGAAAAGAAAAAGAAGATGAAGAATAAAGAAGAAATAGGGTGGTGGACTCAGCCTGTTACAATATTTGCACTAATATATATTTATTGTCCTTTGGTTCTCTTTTTGGGCTAATTTTGTCATTTTGAGGTAGGGAATTATTATCATTGGAATGAGAGGACTGTAGAATTGAGCCAAGAAAATATAGGGGTATGGATGAGTGGAACAGTAGACTGGTATTCTTATACTTCTATGGTATGTTTGTGTACATGACCTTCAGCATAATTCCTAAAAATCAACGCAGTTCTTTCACATTTATATCAGTCTATTTCTGTATACTCAGGCTGAGAGAGGAGTTTGCAGATAATTATTTTCCGCAAACTGTGCATGATACAAATTCTGCTCCTCTTTGCAGAGGGTGGTTATGTAAATCATCTTAGTTGCTATCACTTATTTCTTCACACCCGATTATGATATTTTCTTTTTTTTTTGCTAGGGGCTTTACGTCGCACCGACACAGATAGGTCTTATGGCGACGATGGGATAGGAAAGGCCTAGGAATTGGAAGGAAGCGGCCGTGGCCTTAATTATGATATTTTCAAGAAGGAAGTTGTCATAAACTTCTTCACTTGTATGGAAAATAAATTAGAATCCTCACATCATTCAATATTTTGAATGCTTTTTCACCACCTAGTACTACTTCAGCACAACTGTGAGCGACCATGTTCGTCAGCTAGCAATTGATTCCAAAAAAACTGTACATAATCACATAAAAAAACTAGGTTTACAGCACTTCCTACGAGGATTCGAATAAGCACAAGCTTTAGTATTGTAGCCAATAGATGGCAGATAGCTTATGTTTTACAATAATTGCTAAAAAATAAAAAAATAAATAAATAGAGAAGCAAAGATATAACACCCAGAAGTTCAACATGCAATATATTACATTGTAACTGCTGTGGCACTTCCTGTGAGACTCAATATATTGTACCATGACCCACTTTGGGTTAAGAAAGGAAAGGGATGAGTGTGGGGTAGGAATGTTGACCAGAAACACTACCGCATGCAATACAGTTTCTGTTAGGCACATAAAACAGTGAATGAAGTGGATACATTTCACAGTTGGACAAATTAGGATGAGAAATGTCTTATATATTCACCATATAAGGGTTCAGATAAGGATGAAGCTGACAAGTTTTATGAACAATTGAATGACAGAGGAGGAAAAGGAAGGGAAGAAGTTGTAGAAGACCAGAGGGCTAAAGTTTTAAGAGGAAGGAGAATGCATCCTGGGGGTTATCAGGAAGTGAGTTCAGGAGAGGTATCAGTGAGGAATCGGTATGAGTCATTGCAAGCAGAACAGTCGAGGGATGGGAAATGGGAAAATGTTACAGAGAAGAGTTCAAGCAAGAGGGAAAGGAAATGTAGAGTAGAGGATAGGAAGGAGGAGGTGGAACAGGGTTATGAGAGAGAGAGGGGGAGAAGGGAGGGGAAGTAGGTTTCACGTCTGTCAGGGAAGTTAACAGAGACCAGGGGGAGGGCAGGATCTAATGAGTTGGGGAGGGCTGAGGCTTTGTTATACAATACAATACAATACAATAGCTTTATTTTGTCTGGCAAGATTAAGGCCATTAGGCCCTCTCTTCCATCTAACCAGAAAATACAGTTTTTACATGTGCAAAATTGAAATAAACACACTTACAATTGAAACATCTTGCAACTACTAAACAATACAATATTATGATAAAAAATAAAAATAGGAGAATGATGATGATGATGATGATGATGATGAAGATGATTATTTACACAATTATGACATGATTAGCTAATTTCTATTATCCTTGGTAATAACAGTGGGATTATATAAAGTCTATAGTCTGAGGAAGGGTAAATCTATAATATTTCCATAGCATTACTTAGTAGGTAGCGGTGACAAAGTTGCCTAAAACTAGCAGGTGAGGCTCCTCTGACAGAGACGGGTAGTGCATTCCATTGTCGTGCCGAAGAAATAACAAATGAGTTTGTGTATCGTATGGTGCGGTGAGGTGGAATAGATAAGAGTGTATCAGATTTTGACCGTGTTCCAAAACTGTGATTGGATGAGAGGTGGTGAAATTGACAGTACAAGTAGGGAGGTGAGCAAGAGGAGAGTATTCGATGAAGAAGGCACAAAGCATGAAGATAACGGCGCTGTTTGAGTTTTAGCCAACCGAGTTCATCGTAGGCAGGTGTAACATGGTCAAAGTAACGTAGGTCACATATATAGCGAACACAGGCGTTTTGCGTGCATTGTAGTTTGTCGTTAAGAGTAGTAGTCAGGTCGTTGTACATGGCGTCACAGTAGTCGAAATGAGGTAATACCAGAGTGCAAATGAGGCGTTCTTTTAATACTCGAGAAAATATGTTGCGGATTCTTCTAAGTGAGTTAAGTGTTGCAAATACTTTCCTGGAGATGCTGGTAACCTGCTGCTTCCAAGAAAGATTTTCGTCTATCATAACGCCGAGATCTTTGACAGATACACTGAAATCAATGGATGAACTTTGTAGGTAGAGTTTTGGTAAAGTGAATTTGCTTATAGTTTTTGAACAAAGCCGAGGATGTGAAATTATTATAGCTTGAGATTTTACGTTATTTAATCTAAGTCCATGCATGTCAGTCCAGTTACAGATTTCTTGTAAGTCTCTATTGAAATTTTTAATTTCATCAGTTAGTCTTTCCGGTTCACAGTGCAAGTATAATTGTATATCGTCAGTGTACATGTGGTGTCTGCAGCTGTTTACTGATGACGTAATATCATTGATATACACAGAAACTAGAAGTGGTCCTAGGACAGACTCCTGTGGAACACCAACCTCTACAGATCGCCAGGATGAATATTCATTATTGTTATTTCTTACACACTGCAGACGACCGCGGAGGTATGAATTCATCCACTGAAGACTGTTTATCGAGAACTGGAGTTTAAATAGTTTGGAAAGTAGTATGTCTATGTCAACAGAGTCAAAAGCTTTAGAGAAGTCAAGAAGAGCTAGTATGGTAACTTTTCTTTTGTTCATCGCATTGCGAATGTCGTCTGTAACCTTAAGTAGTGCAGTACTAGTGCTGTGGTTACGTCGAAAACCAGACTGGCGTTCATCAAGAATATCGTGTATTTGCAAGTACAGTAGTTGGAGACTTCAAAATCAAATCAAAATCTCTTTATTTGCAAATGAGGTGTCTACCTCGGTGGCAAATGGTACACTAAAATACATTATTGTCAAGCACTAAATATTAAATTAACAAGAGAAGAAAATTTTCCTATAATATAATATAATACAATTTACGCTAACAATGTTTTCTATTAAACACACAGCTCATCCTTAATAAATTTATATTGTTTACAAAATTCTACTTATAATATCTCCTGTACTACTTACAAATATAGTCAACTGATATACAGTATGTGAAATTACTTCAAATGATACTATACAACTGGTATAAGATTAATATTTACATTGCATTTATTTACTTATTTACTTTTTTTTTTTACCCGTTCTGGAACCTAAGTAGCATAACGACCTGCTGCGTCTTAACCAGAGCCCCTTTTGCCACCACTTTTCAGAGTTCCTGAAGGGCCTTCACAGCTACTGTAGCGGTCCCAGGGCCCTCGAAGTCCCCACTGTACTTCACCCCTACAGGCAGTCCCCTACTTTGGCTGTCCAAACTCCTTAGACCAGGGGATGGAATTAATTTATTCACACACATTTTTTTATTTGCAATAACCTGCACTAGTCAAATGCCCTCTAACACTTCATTTATTTTCTCTGTTACTGTTTATTCTCTTCTTGAATATCTGTACATATTTTGGAAAAGGATCAAACACTACCCCTGGTAAACTGTTCCACTCCTTCACACCCTTCCCAATGAATGAAAATTTACCCCAATCGCTTCTGCTAAAATTCCTTCAAATTTTATATTTGTGGCCAGTCCTGCCGATATAATTATTTTCCAACGGAAGCCTCTCACGGATATCTCCCCATGCTTCTTCTCTTGTATAGGCTCTATATAATCCTATAAGTCTAGTTTTCTCCCTTCTCTTACTTAAAGTTTCCCACCCAAGTTCCTTTATCATTTCTGATACACTACTCTTTCTCCTGAAATCCCCTGTTACAAATCTTCCTGCTTTCCTCTGCACACTATCTATTTCTTTTATTAGGTATTCTTGGTGAGGATCCCAAACACTGTTTGCATATTCCAATAATGGATGAACCATACTTAAGTAACTTTTTTCTTTTAATTCTTTGTTGCATCCTTTAAGTAGTCTCATTATGGCATGTAACGATCTGTATGCTTTCCCAACAATGTCATCAACATGACCCTTCCAGTGCAAATTACTTTCAAATCTCACACTTAAGTATTTGCACTTGCCATCTTTTGGGATAACTACCTCATCCAAAGTATATTCAAATTCAGTTTTAAAGCTCCTGTTTGTAAAAGTTGTAACAGTTGATTTGCCTCCATTAAACTTCATATTATTTTCTTCAACCCATTGTTGGATACTTTCAAGGTCCTTTGTAATTCTGAACAATCTTCAATGTTGTTTATTTCCCTATAAACAATTATGTCATCTGCATACAATTTTATTTTTGATGTTATATTGTTCCCTAAATCATTTGCGTATATTAAGAAAAGTAACGGACTGATTATACTACCCTGTGCAATTCCCTTCCAAACTTTCTCTTCCTGAGATACATTATTTCCTACTTTGACTCCCTGAACCCTTGAATTTAGAAACGTTTTTATCCAATGTGTAACCCTTACGTCCAATCCTATTCCCTCCAATTTCTTTAATAATATTCCATGTTCCACTCTATCAAAGGCTTTGGAATGATCTATGGCTATGCAATCTAACCGACCTCCTGAATCCAATTGATCTGATATGTCCTGCTGAAATCCCACAATTGTGCCTCACGATAAAATTTCTTTCTAAATCCATACTGGCTCCTCATGAACCAATTTTTATCATCACATATCCCTCTGATGTACTTCGATATTAAACTCTCCAGTATTTTACAAACTATACTGGTCAGGCTGATTGGTCTGTAGTTCACTGGTTTCCTTTTATCACCCTTTCCTTTATAAATTGGTATTATTATAGATTCCTTCCATTCCTTTGGTATTACACTATTATTTATGACATAGTCAAAGAGAAATTTTAAATAAGGCACTATGTACCACCCCATTGTCTTTAATACCTCCCCAGTAATTTGATCACTTCCTGCTGCTTTTCCTTGCTGAAGCAGTTGGATTTTTCTGAAAATATCTTTATTTGTGAATGAGAAGCTTCTTGTTTCCCCTCTGTGTCTCTCCCTTTCTATCTTCTGTTTCGGTTTCCAAGTCTTGACTATCATCTACTGAATCTCTGAATTCCCTACTAAATAGGTTTGCTTTCTCAGTATCTGTTAAATAGTGTTCACCCCCTTCTCCCACCATTGTAGGAATTTTGATTCCTTTTCCTTTTTGATTCCTGATATATGAATACAGCTTTTTCCATTTCCCTACGAGTCCTACATTCATTATCACAGCCTTATGGTCTCCTATTCCTTCAATTACCTCAGTTTTATAAACAATTTCCCATGGTTTAACCAAGAATACATCTAGTAAGTTATTGAGACGAGTCGGTTCTTGTACTACTTGGGTAAATCCTCCCTCCCAAATTAACTTATTTGCCAGTTTCTGTTCATGGGCTTCACTTGTAGCTCCATTCCATTCAACTTCAGGCAAATTTACATCTCCCCCAATTATTACCATATCATTATTATTGTTTTTATGAGTATAATCTATTATTTTCTCAAAGATTTCCACGTCTCTTTCCTCTCTTCCAGGCCTGTATGTTCCTATAATTCCCACCTCCTTCATATTATCACAAACTAATTTTATCCCTAATATTTCATCCCTTTCATCGGTAAACCATTCATGTGAACATTAAGTTTCCTTCACCAGAATAAACACACCCCCTCCCTTTTTATCTCCTTGGTCTTTACGATAGACTGTGTACCCTTCTGGAAATACTTCTCTATTACCCACCCCTTCTTTCAACCACGATTCCACTCCTATCACCACATCAGTCTCATAAGATTCCATCAATGTACCGAATTTTAATTGTTTATTTACTACACTCTGACGGTTTACCAAGAGCAATCTCAGACCCCCTTCCTCCCTAAAACTTGACTGTTGCAATTGGGTTACTTGAAATTCCTTACTATCCTGAGTTTCTTTTTCTAGTTGACTGAACCAGCCTGAAGTACAGCTGGCTCTTTCTACTAGTTTTCCTGATCAGTATTATAACTCAAGGTAGTTGCCTGTTTTACAGTACATATCTTAAGATTAATAAAATCTAGAACAATATTTGCTATCTTTCGTTTACCTGAATTGTTTAGATGGAGGCTGCATTCAATAACCTGAGTATTCCGAAAATGTTTACAAATTTTAACAATATCTGTATTTACCTTGTCCACTTCAATGTTCACAAATGAGTCTCTACTCAAATCATACCTGTGGGGCACGTTCACTACAAAGACGTTAGTGTGGGTCAGCTTCCCTAGTGTATGTTGGCGTCGTCGTGAGCTACGTCGTTCGTCCCACTGATGATAAGCACTGCATCGCCGCTCCCGAAGTTCCTAGTTGCTGCTTCCACGTTTTCCAGAACACTGCTGATAGAAGCTCCTGGATATATTTCTCCGGTTGCTGCTATATTCTCGTCGTTAATCACTCCCGCAATTCCCCTTCCTTGGCTATCACCAAACACAGATAACTTCGCTGATTTAGGTCTAACTGGGTCTTGAATCTGAATTCTAGGCCTAAATTTTAAACTCGGCACGGCAACGGCAGCGGATCGCGATGAGTTGGTTTCACGCGCGCGATCACTTTCTTCCAGAATTAAATTATTTAGGACAGAAAATTTATTTCTGTTTATTTCCGGAAATTCAGTTGTAGATTTCTTCTTAGCCGGCCATCCACGAACTACTTGACACCACGTGCTCGAGTTTGTTACTGGTACCGGTATATCACTCGAAGAATGGGCAGTCCCAAATTCTAGCGATCGCAGTCTTTCTTTTAATTCCTGATTTTCAACTTTAAGAGTCTCACTGTCCTTTTTTAGAATGTTTATAATTTCTAATGCACTTTTATATTCCTCATCGATTGTTTTCGGTGCTTCGTCAACGCAGTTGCCAACAACAACATTCCGAACACACTGCTCACAAATCCAGTCAACATTTTCATTAGTTTTTACGTCTCTAGGGCAATTTCCGCACTTATAATGCCACCATTGATCACAAGAATCACACAACATTCCATTTTTTCACTAATCTTCGACATTTTCCGCACTTTTCGTCACATTTTACGGTTAATTAACACGGAGATAAAACACTACATCGTCATTACCGGGCGCCATTTTGAAAAAACTTGTTGGTGTACAATGAATTCTAGGGCTTTTGAAAGGACCGATAATATGCTCACAGGTCTATAGTCAGTTGTGTCTTCAGGCGGTGATTTTTTAGCGAGCGGGACGACAATGGCAGCTTTCCATAAGGAGGGATACGTGCCAGTCATTAGTGAGTGGTTAAATATGCGAGTTATAGTAGGTAAAATTATGTCAATTAATGTCTTAAATTCTATTTCTATGTTGTCTATCCCTTTGGACTTCGATTTTATTCTAAATATGGCTTGTTTAACTTGCGTGGGTGTCGCATGTGAAAAGTAGAATTTTTCTCTGTCAGGTGCAGGGGAGTTGTAATTGCTGTATAGTGTTCTATGTTTTCTTTCTCTGTCAATGGTATGTCCGGGAGTGGTAAAATATGTATTGATAGAGTCCAGGGATATGTCAATAGGATTATCGTCTCTTTGTTTACCTATTCCCATGTATCTTAGTTCTTTCCAAGCCATAGCATGTCTAGTATTTTGTTTTAGCAGGGTAGGTGCATGTCTAATTCTAGCGTTGCGTACTGCCTGCGATGTTTTATTTCGTAGCCGTTTAAATGCGTCAAAATTGTCTTGTGTCCGTTGTCGCTTAAACTTTCTATGTGCGGCATCTCGTCTTGCCATTAACTCCATTAGGTCTACGTTTAGCCACGGTGCTGGGGCTCGCGTTACCCGTACTGTTTTCGGTGGGGCGTGTCGATCATAGAGCGTTGTCAGATATTCGTTAAATATGTTTACTTTAATGTCAATGTCGTCAACTGTCAGTAAGTTATATGGTGCCATGGAACAGCTAGTACATCTTCAGTGAACATACTGTAGTCAATTTTAGAGAGATCTCTGAATGTAATAGTCCTTGGCTTTGTCTTTCGGGTCTTTAGGGAGTAGGATATCTATATTAGGTCATGAGCTGAAATTCCTGGTACAGATGTCTGTCCGTGTTGTAGTACTTTGTCTGTATTCTTGACAATCATTAAGTCGATTGTTATGTGTGACGTAGCGGTGTGGTGAGTAGGGAGTGTTTGCAAAATGCTCATATCGCAAGACGTAGTCATGCTTAAAAGCTGCCGACATTCGGCATTGTTGTTTCCGGTGTCTGTGTTAAAGTCGCCCATGACAATTACATGTTCATATTGCGGGAGTACGCGTAACAATGCATTCTCTACGTCCTCCAAATGTCCAATCGCAGGTGGCTTGTACACCACACAGACAGCACATTTCTGATGGGCTACGATTATTTCCAAGAGCAAGAACTCCGGTCGTCTATTGTATTCGCTATCTGAACATGCAATTATCCTAGACTTTAAACTGGTTTTGACTATCGCTGCTACACCTCCTCCCCTCTTTCCAGCTCTGTCGTTCCGAAGTAAACAGTAGCCAGGTATGTTGAAAGTCTTCGAAGGGATCAGATCATGAAGCCAGGTTTCAGTGAGAAGGTAAATATTAAATACGTCCGGGACAAGTTCTTTAAGTTCGTGGAAATGGGCAGGCAATGAATGTACATTTAAGTTAGATGAGCTATATGGAGACCTTTAGAGAAAGAGGAAACTTTAGCTAGGAGCAGGTCTCTAGTTGAGTGAGAAGGAAGTGGGGTAATTCCAGAAGGGGTCAGTGGACAGTAGAGATGGGCGAAGTTGTTCTTTTTCCGGAACAGTTCCGGTTGTTCCGGTTCCGAAAAAATACTATGTTCCGAATAATAGTTCCAAAATAACAGTAAAAGGTTTAGGCAGTGGGGAATTAGAAAACATTAACGAACCTCATAAATGCTCATTCTAAAATTGGTTCCTCACTGTTAGTTTCATGCTTTACTCTTAATGTCTGTAAAGAACGCTGAAGGTAGTTTTTATCACAAAAAGTGGGTATTAATGAAACATGAGAAACACCTTAATTAAAATGAATTTAATTTTCAGGTGTGATCTGTTGTTAAATGTTTCATTTTTCAGGTATTTTACAGCCTAATAAATAAATTAGTTTCGAAAGACAGAATAACAGTTATAGATTAACTAAGAAGACAGGTACCAGTAAAATATGAAATATTTAGGCCTTGTTCAATAACATTTCGTGTATTGATATCGCCATGTTTTATATATCGGTATGTATAATAGTCTAACACTTCTTATGAACAAATTAGAGTGGATAGCACAACACAGACAGCCGTAAATCGCGCTAAAAGAATACTTTGACGATGCACGTGGTTTCACGCAGCAAGAATTCATACGAATAAAGATTAAAAATCAGTGCCATGCACACTTTCGCTGTCTGTCAAAATGCTGACGAGATGCGCGCCTCTACGTCTTACGGTTTCATATTTTGTGGATTCCTTCCCCTTCCATTGATGCTCCAGTGCAGTCAAGTTTCAAAGAACTTCGAAGTCAGTGCAGAGAAATAGCACTCACGTTCGCCCAGAGTCGGAACAATAAGCCAACCAGGATACGGAATACTGTTCTTTCGGAACAGGGTGTTGCTAGACCAGTCCCGCCGAGTGCAGGCGATACGGAACACTGTTCTTTCGGAACAGGGTGTTGCTAGACCAATCCAGCTGCGTGCTGGCGATACGGAACACTGTTCTTTCGGTACAAGGTGTTGCTAGACCAATCCAGCTGCGTGCAGGCAATACGGAACACTGTTCTTTCGGAACAGGGTGTTGCTAGACCAATCCAGCTGCGTGCAGGCGATACGGAACACTGTTCTTTCGAAACAGGGTCTTGCTAGACCAATCCCGCCGGGTGTACAGTAGAGCCCCCTTTCATAAAACATTTTTCACTAATATTATTAGTAAGAAATCAATAATATTAACTAATATTAAGAGTATTACGTTTCATAGAGTTATTAGGTAATAATATTAGTTATTATGAGTAAAAATTATTAGTAGATATTCCTAATAATATTTGTCAACAGTTTCAAGGACAATATGACTAATAAAAGTTACTCATATAATGGGGATTATTTCCATGAGTGTATTTCGACCCATAACCTATATTATTAGTGAAACCAAAGCGAGTGGACCGAGCTCGATAGCTGCAGCCGCTTAGGTGCGGCCAGTATCCAGTATTCGGGAGATAGTGGATTCGAACCCCAATGTCGGCAGCCCTGAAGATGGTTTTCCGTGGTTTCCCATTTTCATACCAGACAAATGCTGGGGCTGTACCTTAATTAAGGCCACGGCCGCTTCCTTCCCACTCCTAGCCCTTTCCTGTCCCATCGTCGCCATAAGACCTATCTGTGTCGGTGCGACGTAAAGCCAATAGCAAAAAAAAAAAAAAAAAAAAAAAAAAAAAAAAAAAAAAAAAAAAAAAAAAAAAGCAAAGTGAGTGGCATTTTAATATTTTGGCATAAAATTGTGAAGATCATTGAACGGGTTGACTCTGATTCAAATAGTGATGAGGAGCGAATGCACTGGTGGGGAACAAACATATGAATACAATGAGAGATTTACGTCGGATTGCAGAACATCTGAATATTTGCTTGACAAGAGAATGCAAGGAATGAAGCACTAACCTCAAAACAGCAGCTTCAGATTGCACTGAACTGGTTAGGTAGTAGTATACAGTAGCATTCTGTTTCTGATATACATGGTATTTCATAAACGACAGTCTGCAGAGTTATGTCAGCGCCAGATGACACCCTTCCTCATGATGTCGCATGTTGGTTAGCTGACTATGGCGAAGTGCTGCATTTGTCATATTCACTGAAGTTGGCGGTATTCCTTTAGTTTGTGGAGTACTTGGTGGAACGCCAGAAATTGATGCACCAAGTGCGTATGAACCAGCATTTGCTGATTGGTATGGGAAACATTCCTTGAATGTAACGCTCATATGTGGGCCAAATTTAGAATTATACAGTTGATAGCGTGGTTTGGCGACCACAAGGCTCATAGCTGAGTCCTGGCATTGCTCCCACTTACTTGTGCCACTTCCATCTATCCTATCCGACCTCCCTTGGTCAACTCTTGTTCTTTTCTAACCCCGATGGTATTAGGTTGCGAGGCCTAGGGAGTATTTCTTTTTCACGCCCTTCGTGGCCCTTGTTTTCCGTTTGGACGAAACCTTCATTTTTCGAAGAATCGGATCCCTTCCATTTTTTATCTCTGATTAGTATCATATAGAGGATGGTTTCCTAGTTGTACTTCCTCTTAAAACAATAATCATCACCACCACCACCACCACTTAGAATTCTATTATGTTGTGAGAATTGGCCTGGTAGTGTCAACGATGCTAGGGCTCTAAGGCTAAGTGACTTGAACAATAAGATGACTGATGGTTGGAGACCTTTCTCTGGTGCAGTTCTGTTCTGAGACTCAGTCTACCCTTTTATGCTCCGCTTATATCACCGGTAAACCAAGATGTTGCTAGTCCATCTCAACAGAGATTTTTAAGAGCACATAAAAAAGAAAAAGAAAGGAGGGTTATGGAGTGTGCAATAGGCTGCAACCCAAAAACTTTCCTCAAAGGACATTTCTTCTCTCACATTACTTTAAATCTTTTTACCGGTACCCATTCTCCTATGTACCGAAAGTCAGAACAACGAAAATATCAAGTGACCCTATTGAACATATGGATTAATATTCAGTTGTAGTCAAGCAATAGCCTACTGCTGGGAACAAACTCAAACCAAGAACATATGCAACAAACCGATTCTAACCTCCAATTGGATCAGCTGACTAATTAACTAATATTATGAGTGAGGACATTTTATTAGTCATGTATACACCTTTATGAAACACAATTTGGTAAACCAATAAATATTTTTATGAGTTCTAATAATATCAGTTAGTTTTATGAAACAGGGCGATACAGAACACTGTTCCTTCCGAACAGGGTTTTGGTAGACCAGTCCCGCAGAGTGCAGGCGATACGGAGCACTGTTCTTTCGGAACAGGATGCTGCTAGACCAATCTCGCTGGAGTGCAGGTGACACGGAACACTGTTCTTTCGGAACAGGATGTTCCGGCGTACTGTTCACTTAGAGACCAGTTACGAGTTCGGAACAGTTCCAAAATAACTGTTGTGTTCTTTTTTGCCCATCTCTAGTGGACAGTTGTCACAAGGTCGTGTTCTGTTTGTGGAGAGAGGAGGGGTGAGTGAGGCCTTGAAAGGGATTGTGGCTGGGAAGGAATGTCCAGTACTGTCAGAGGAGAGTAACCCATTAGTTCTCATTGCCACCTTATGAAAAATTAATAATTATATGAATGAGATAATCTAATTACAATGAGCTAATCTAATTAAATTACACTACGGTGGTATTTAAATAAAATGAAATATAATAAATAGAGATCAGAACAGTCAAGTGAATTGTCCGTTTAGTTGCTATCTCTATCCTCCGGTAAGTCACACAGCCGGTTAATGCGCACTTTGCCCCCACCAGGTTTCTTGATGATGATATCACCCTCTGCAGTCCAACAGTTGGCTACATGCAAACGGTGAATGGCGACCTTCAGTATGGAGAGTCTAGCGAACATGAGATCTTCGCGGATAGTAACATGAGTGCCCTTTAGTCTCCTTTTGTTACGTAATACTTCTTGTCGTGTACGATAGGAAGTGAACTTGAAAATGATAGGCCGAGTTTTCCCTAATGATTTAGGTCCAACACGGTGACTTTTATCAATATCATTGATGTTTATATTCACGCCTATATCTCTGAAGACATTTATAGCAAGTTCGTCTGTATTTTCTTGTGAGCTCTCCTGCACTCCAAAGATTCTAAGGTTATTTCTCCTACTATATTGTTCGAGAGAGTCGCTTGTTCATGGGTGAATCTATTGTTCGGCACATGCTGAAAGTATGTGGAGAAAAGGGAAGTACATACCTACAAATCCCACGTCGTTCCATCTTAAGCGATGGGTCGGCGAACGAGGCTTCTCCCCCAGTTGTGGTCTCTGAACTTCTGGTGTCAAGCTGGTCGTACAGATCCTGGTAACGACGATATTTTGCAGCAGCTGCTGCTCTTTTCCCTGCTGATTTCAGCACTTATATCTCTGAAGGTCAGTATCCAGGCATGTCTTCCACCAAGTCTTAAAGGCTACCTTTTTCTCCTTGACAGCTAGTTAGACTTCATCATCTCCCCACCAGATCTGTTTATCAATGTATTTTCACTCGGGTTTTGTTTTTCCCAGAGTTACTGTTGCTGCCTGATGTATCTGTTTTGCAGCATCTTCCCACATGTCCTCAACTGACTGGTCAGGCTTCACTAAGAAGTTGGTTAAAGCTGTCTTCACTTCGTTCTTGTGGACATTCATATTTTCACCACCTGATGCACTGAGGTCCAGTTTTAGGTGTCTTAGGATGTTTGACAGTTTTTCGAATATCCAGAACAAGCTACCGGTGTCGGGGGCAATACTGTTATATGGGATCACTTTGGTATCCATTACCATCTTCAGATCTTGTTATCGAACCATCCAGTAATCGATCTAAGATACAGTTTTACACTAATAAGATTTATACAGGTAATCCGCAGCATACTGAATTTTAATCATCCTCTTGCTTGAAGTGATTAAGTGCAGCACTCAGAAGAACAATTTTTGTAAGTTTCAATGGTGTGAAACACCCTGAAACACTCCGGGAAATGCAAAGCCACCAAGTACTTTCAGAGTCGTATCTCATTAAAATTTTCTTGCTTGTGTTGCTTTCAACATAGTCACAGCATGGTTTAGGGTTATAAGCCTTGAGAAATGTTCCCAGTGAACTCATATAGGATGCCTATTTTTTCCCCTGTGAATAACTGATCGGCAAATCTGTTTCTTTCAATAGCTCTCTCATCCCATAAAGAGTTGTGAATCACGTGTTGAGAAATGTGTAGATTGGAGGATTTGGAAGGAGGGTCCTGTTTATGATGGGTTTTATTCCAGAATTTCATATAAATTCATATTTGGATGGTTTATCACCTGTTTTATTCCATTTCCAGCCATCTTCCTTTGTCTTTTTGTAGGCAGGATGGACTTCATTATCATTGCCACTTTCAAAGGCGTCATCACTCTCATGTGAATTTTTTTATTATGATGCTATAATTTTCACTGCTAGTCAATAAAACTGTTTAATTTTCTAAGACTACATCACTGCCCACTTCATTCTGACTATCCCATAATATACGTTCGATTTCATTCCTTGTAATACAATGTTTACTACGGCCGGCAATTTCTGCTGATTATCAAGGGGGTAATCACCCTAATTGATAAGCGATTGCCTGCTACGTGACGCTATCTATGATGTTCGTTCCAACTTCAGGAGAGAGAGCAGTTTCTCAGCTTTCAGATGGTATACTGCATGTCATGCCATCTATGGACAGAAGGCTTGAACTAGTTGCAGAAAGCTTACCTCTCAGTAGACCGCCTCACATGAGGCGTCTGTGTATGAATGGTCGCTGCACCCGCGGCCGCCTGGCAGGCAGCGAAAAATGCCAATAGTGATACTCAGTTCAATGTATGTCATATATACACAATGTATATCATTAAAATAAATTTTTAAAAAAACCCCTACAGTTTCCTAACATACATCCTGAATTCAAAGATGGTTATTAAATAATTTGGTGGCCCTACCTTCCTATATGTAGCAGTGAATAGCCTTATGCTTTATGAATGTATTGCTAATCCCATACTCGCACAGAAGTCCAGTAAATGCTTCGCATTTCTATTGAGTTTCATGTCTTCCTCACATTTACCCATCACCACCTCAGAGCCTTCAGTTCTATTTTCGATTCTTGCAAAGAAATCACCCATTAGCACTGTCCTATCCTTACTGGTGACCTTAAACATGATCTTACTTAAGGGCTTCATAAAACTTGTCAATTTCATCCTCATCTGCATCCCCACATGGTGAAGACACTGCAATTTTCATCCTAATTCCTCCAACTGTTATATCTATCCACAACATTTACTCATTTACGTGCTTAATAGAAACTGTTACATGCAATAGTAATTCCTGATGTACAGTCCTATTCCACACTCTGCTCTTTCCTTTTTAACACCTGTTAAGAACACTTTATGCCTTTGCTGGTGAGACAGTGTGTTTACAACCTACTATAGCTCCTGGTACAATTTTCAAAAAAATTGTTACTTTAATTTAACTTTCTCATTCACATGCTTGACTTTAACAATTTCAACGTGAGTGAGGTATGATCGATGCTAGTAATGCAATCACTTATTCAGCCAGTCCCTGTTATGAATGGTGTGAAAATGTTGCTCATCGGGTTGGTTGGTGAGCACATTTCAGTGGGCTTGGCAGACTGATACATAACAGCAATACCTGGACCAGTAAGGAAAGCAACAGGGAAACAACATCTGTCCTCATTTCCCTTGCATGCTTCTTCAGCGATTCAACCAGCCTTTGAACCGAGTACTCAACATACAAGAACCCTTTATAATCTGCTCATCTCTTCCTCCTTACCTTCCCTTAACTAAATATCATTAACTCCAAACACGTCCATTCAGTCAGTTCCATAAGCCCATTAATATTGAAACAAAAATGAAGCAAGAAAGGCTCGAGATAAAGAAATTCAGAAAGGAGATGAAAAAGATGAATTAAAAATGAGTGAATTACAACAGACATATAGAGATTGCAGACTGCGAGTGAAACTAATGGTAGCAGAAGAAAAAGCAATGTCTTGGATTGATTTTACAAATGAATTGGAAGAAGATAGTAAAGCAAATTCCAAATTGCTGTACAGTGTTATTAGAAATACCAGGAGTAATTATAAGCAAATAACGGCTTTACAGAAACCAGAGAGGAGCATCACTGGGGAAGACAAAGAAATAAGAGAAATTATGAAATTGTACTTTGAGAATGTATACAATGGTATAAAGAAGGATTCCAATCCTAATGCACAGATTCAGTCAGCTGCAGTGATACTATATCTGAAGAAACCACACCAACTTGGAGTGAAGTAGAATCAGCCCTTAAAACTATGCACAATGAACGAGCTACTACTACTGGCTTTGATGAACTAAGTGCAAGGATGGGGTCACTGTAGTCTACTATGTTGCAATGCAGGCAGAAGCAGAAACTTCCTCCCCTCATCATAGGAAAGTTCGAAAAGTCACGATGTTTTAAGGGCATCAGGCACTTTCCGTGCAAGTACAAGGCATCTAAAAATGCAAACAGTACAGTAATCCAAAAAATTAGGTGCTTGCACAGAGGAGCAAGCATAACCTGTCCCTGTCTTTGAATCGTGTTTTTTTCTTTTGTTGCGTGAGATTATGTTTGCCAGTGAGTTATGCAAGTACACTATTTGAGTAATGTAAATGCACCTCTTTGATTACAATTTGGAAATAGTTTTTTCCATGGCATTTGAAAGGTTTAAACTTTTAATCTAGGTGATTGCATGCATTAATGGGTCTTTGAATACTATGTGATGTGGCAAGGGTTGGTGGCATTTCTGAATTACTAGAGAATTGCCATGGGGGGAAATAGTACAAAGATAGAGTCTCAGCCCTACATTGAAATGCAGACGGAAGCGAGACACTTCCTTCCATCGTCATAGGAAAGTAAGATAAACCACGATATTTTAAGGGCATTGGGTACTTTCCGTGCAAGTACAAGGAATCTAAAATGCATACAGTACAGTAATCCAATGAATAAAGCACTTCTACAAGGGAGCCAGCATAGAGTTCTCCTTGTCTTTAAATCATGTTCTTTTTTTTCCTTCTTTTCTTCGTTATGTGAGGTTATGTTTGCCAGTGAGTTATCCAAGTATATTACTTGAATACTGTAAATGCACCTTGTTGGATACATTTTGGAAATAGATTTTTCAATGGCATTTGAAATGTTTAAACTGTGATATTCAAGGTTAATTGCACGCAGGAACTGGTCTTAGAATATTTTGTGATGGGGCAAAGGTTGGCATTCCTGAATTACGAGTTAGCGGTTAATTCAAAATCATGTAATTCGAAGTCTGATTTTTGCGTCCTAACGACTTTGAATTAACGAGGTTTCACTGTATTTGTATAACCTTTTAAGATTGTAGAGCAGTTGTTCGTTATGCCTCTCCTGGCTCAGAGCAGAATATAGTGGTGTGAATGTTGCATGGTTCAGTGTTTGCTCCCATGCGTGCTCTGTTCATATTTTTGTTTCTCACTACAACAGGGGTCTGTTTGATTCAAGTAGCTATGTATAATGAAGACAAGGATTCTTCATTGCTTACATTTGCAAGTAGCTTCTTTTGAGTTTTCGCAAAAAGGCAACACGTGATGGTTTGGGAGATGAGAGGTGGATTGGATTTTTATGCTTCATCAACAGTATTATGAAAAATATGTTGATGACTCCAGGAGGAGGCACAATTTTGATTGCTACAGTAAAACCTCGATGCATCGTTTTTCAAGGAGGAGAAGGAAAATAGGGATGGATGCGGGAAAACGATGAATATGGATAACATAAAAAATAGGGGGGAAAGCAAAATAATAATAAACAGCCACTTTATCTGGACATTTTTCATCAGGAAAATCTCATATTATAACAGCGACGATGGGGTGTGGCTTCCGGACAGGCCTGGTGCAAGTCTTTCGAACTGTCGTGTGATACGCGATTTACGGGCCTATGAAAATGCGGCCTTATTTATGATGAATTCTAATGCTGAAGTCGGCACAAACATGCAGCCCCTGAACCATCGAAATTAACTAAGGAAAGTTAAAATTTCGACCCGATCGGGACCCCTTGGGCCAAAGGCCAACACGTGCTAACCATTTAGCCATGGAGCCGGACATGCTCATCCTATCGGCATTGAAATATTGCAACTATGATATACGTGATGAAAATAAAAAGCTTGAACTTTACATTGTTTCGTTTCACTTTCCTTTACATCTAGTAATAATTGAAAACCTTTAAGGTTAGTTTTCTTATTGCAAGTTAATGATATACGTGGATATTATAGTGATAACCTAAGTTTGGGAAAGATTCTGTAGACCCTTTGCGGACGATAGGTTAGAGATCCAACACGGCGCGGTTTGAATGTCGTCACAGGGGTCAGAAATTCAACACGGCGCGTCTCGGATGATGTCACAGCGAAAAGATTATTGGTCTGGCTTGGTTAGGTCCGGTTTGTAACAAGACGATTGGGCGGGGGGCAACAAAGCGGTCAACAGGTCTCTAGCATCCCACACAGTCCACAGGGCACGATGAGATTAATCACCCTTTGATGAATTAAGAAGTACCCAGCGCATGCTGTAACGATTTTAAACTGTGTGATTGAGCTATTTTCAACAAAGGTGGCAGCCCTAGTCGGCCAAACACAGAAAATGGTGGCAAATCTGAGTTTTTACAATGCCTTCATATTAATTCCTTTAAATAAGAATACTTCTATGGGTCTGTTAGTGGGTCGCGGCAAAGCATTGGCGCCAGGAGACTCTTAATGAGGTTGCGCATGAATAACCTGCGCACAGCACTACAGCCTACAAGATCCTTGCTCAAGGGTAGCAACTCTGAATCGCTCCCACATTCCCGAATACCAGGTTGTCACTATTATATGATAAGAGTATTGCACTGTTGCTTTAAATTACAAAACTTTTGCATATATTTTTCTTACGTACGATTGATCATTAGGGAAAATTATGGCCGGGAACAAATATTTTTTGACGATCAATGTGATAAATCCATAGTTTGAGGAACGATAAATGTGGGGAAATTTAAGATTGTTTTATATGGAATATTTATAGGACCGAATAAATTAAACAATGAATACGGGAAAACTACAGTTCTGGGAACGATGCATTGAAGTTCTACTGTATTTGCTTTGCTGCATTAACCTGTCCTCGATTATATGTGAGGAATATATATTATTTTTTTTTTGCTAGGGGCTTTACGTCGCACCGACTCAGATAGGTCTTATGGCGACGATGGGATAGGAAAGGCCTAGGAGTTGGAAGGAAGCGGCCGTGGCCTTAATTAAGGTACAGCCCCAGCATTTGCCTGGTGTGAAAATGGGAAACCACGGAAAACCATCTTCAGGGTTGCCGATAGTGGGATTCGAACCTACTATCTCCCGGATGCAAGCTCACAGCCGCGCGCCTCTACGCGCACGGCCAACTCGCCCGGTATGTGAGGAATAAGAGTTTGATCAGTTGTATGGGGGCATTTCATCTTTTTTTTATTTATTTATTTATTCAGGATCAGCAACAGCATAACGCCGAATTACAACGATCTGAGCTATGTACAACAGATATGACAGATATATCTTGCCATAATGCTTGGCTGGAGGCTTCGGCCGAGTGTGTGGGGGTTATTTTGCTCTACGCCAGGATCCCTTTCTCCTTTGTTTTCTCATTGTGATACAGTATTTATTTTAATATTGCTTTTGCCAGACACCATATAAGAGGGAAGGCGTTTTAATTCCATGTGCGTCCATCTTGTTTTTTTCTGTATGTCTTTGAGGCCCCTTTCCCTTTTATTCATGACATTATCTTTGATACATCTATTTCTTTCTCTTACGGCAAGGGATCGTTTCTTTTCTCTTTGGATTTCAAACTGTTGAGTGGCTGGAAGGTTTTGTGTGCGAGAGTAAAAGGGACTCCTTACCTTTTGGTAGAAGATAGTTGTTACACGTTCTTGGTAAAAGAAATGGGTAGTATATGAATGAGCTACTGCAACGCATAGTTTTACCTTTTTGTTTTATTTGAATCTATCAAAGGAACCAATGTATTGCTTATCTGCGAGTTTAAAAATACAAGAAGTAAATGTTTCAGTGATTTATGATACTGACGTTTTTATTATCAGATCCAGTGTATGTCTCCCTTATCTTGCAAGAATGTCTGTGAGTAGCTGTTGTTGATATTCATTTAGTTCATTGATATTGTACTTCTGTATCGTATTAATTTTCTTCCCTCCTGGTTGCTATCTTTTGCCCTTCTTGACTTTCTTATATGTTAACACATTGCTGCCAGATGCTTGAGCTTGTCACATACCCTGTGGACCAGACATTTTTCTACTAAGCATACTAGGGTGCACTTGGTTACAAAAATGTACATAAATATTAAACCAGTCAAGATTTTATCTTTAAAGTTGGTGGATCTGCCTTTACAAAATCATCTTCAGCGTCAATTCCTAACACATCATTAATGTTTACATTGTTGTCATCATCAGAGTCACTTGAATAATTAAGCACACTAGGTAAATTACGGCGTGTAGAGGCATGAATATCACTTCCACTATCACTCTCACATTCGGTTTCCACTAATTCATTATCACTATATCCATTTGAACGATCATCGGGATATAATTCTTCTAAAATATCGTCGTCAGCTAACACCGTATTCCGCAGGCGCTCCATCTTGTCATTGACTGAACCGGCAGAAAGAAAGTTGACATTTCGAAACTAAATCAAAGAATAAAAGAGGCCGTATATAAAAGAAAAGTGGCAGATATATATCTACGATTTATTCTACTCAATGTGCAAGTACAAAATAGTTCAATATATGGTCAAGAGATGTCACAGAAAGACCGAAACAATGTCGTGAATAAAACCGAGATTTCTCGGGGCCCGTCACCCATGTGTTAATAAATCTTGGAGTTTTACCTTATACTACTTTTCATTTGTAAGATTGTCCTAATAGATGTTTCGCAGTAAGGTTCGACGAATTTGAATTTGGGCTATTCTGCGCCTGTCTTAAGTCGAATGTTTCTAAGGTTTCTTCTACCATTTATGTTTTTTTGTTTTTCTTTGACCTTTTATGCCGTATTTAATCTTGGTGTGAGTCCGGGCAGGTTCAACATTGAATTCCATTTTGTTCACCAAGCTGTTTCCAAAGAGTACCTTGCCTGTCAAAAGGAAGTAGTCCCAGTAAGAATCTTTCTTCATAACATGTTTTTCACATGCATTCAAGCTGATTCTGAGGAAAATCTCATAAAACATGGTGGACTGTTAAGTTCTACCTGCCTGAGCACAAGGAGGGTCACAACTTGGAATATATCCAAGATGCCCACTCCTATTCCATACAGACTGGTACCCTGACTCGCAGGACCACTTACTGGACCACTTAGCCATTCTCCATGGTTCACGAACTAGGACATGACTACAGTAACCCACACCATGAACTAAATTTCTTCACCTCCCACTATTTTTGCTAGTGGCTTTACGTCGCACCGACACAGATAGGTCTTAGGTCTTATGGCGATGATGGGATAGGAAAGGGCTAGAAGTTGGAAGGAAGTGGCCGTGGCCTTAATTAAGGTACAGCCCCAGCATTTGCCTGGTGTGAAAATTTGAAACCATGGAAAACCATCTTCAGGGCTGCCGATAGTGAGATTTGAACCCACTATCTCCCGGATGCAAGCTCAAAGCTGCGGGCTCCTAACCGCATGGCCAACTCACCCGGTCCACCTCCCACTATATGAAAATGCTAAACCTAAGTACTAGCATAAGAGGAGAGTAACAAAAATCTCTACTTTCCCAGTAAGATGTTATTCTCTGTCTTACCTACAAGCATGCACACAGGATCTGATGGGGGGATCTGTAATTTGGATGCATGCAAAAGTTTTGAAATGATAAGTCAGATCCTTGTCATTTGCATTCAAAAGGTATTAATCTGGTGGTGTTTAAAAACTAGCTTCTGTTGACTGAGGATTAACAAAGCATACTTTATATTTTTTTCTGTGAATCCATGAGGTCAACACACAAA
This sequence comes from Anabrus simplex, assembly GCF_040414725.1. Lineage (NCBI taxonomy): Eukaryota > Metazoa > Arthropoda > Insecta > Orthoptera > Tettigoniidae > Anabrus > Anabrus simplex. Next base: position 256,327,366 of record NC_090270.1, on the reverse strand, counting down.
ATAAGTTCCCTATGCAGTAAACATTTTTCAACAGAAATCCAGTAATCGTAACATAAATGTATACTGTCAAACCAAAATAATGGAAAAAAATTATTAACAAGTTATTGCATGTGAAGTGGAAGAATCAGAGAAAGAATATTTTCAAATCATCAGAAATGATCACAAGTGTTTTCCACATGTATTCAAGGCGATTCTGAGGAGAATCTCATAAAACAAATAGCTCAAAATTATATAAGCAGGAATATATGTATTTGTAGTAATCAGCCCAAAGGCTGATTTGATCTTCAAAAGCGTCGCCATCAATTGTTAGTGATGGCCTACGCATCACTAAAAAGGCATACGAGGGAAATTAGGAGCGAGGTAGTTGCAAGAATGTATGCAAGAATAAAACAACTGAATTCCACAAGCCTGAGATGTCTGAGAATATGCGCATAATCTAGCAGCAAACTATGAGGGTAGCCCAGAAACTAATGCACCACAACATTTTTCTTCAACAATTATTTACTGAACACAATGAAACTTATACACAAGAAAGAATTTTGTTTGTTCTACACTCCCTATTTTTCCATGTAATCTCCTTCCAGTTATATGGCCTTCCTCCAGCACAACACAAAGGCATGTATACCCTGTCGGTACCACACCTTGTTCTGTTCATGAAGCCATTTCTTCACTGTGCGGATCACCTCTTCATCATCATGACCTTCCCAGCAGAAGTAGTTGCTTTGAATTTTTTCTTCTGTGGAGAGTCAGGATGGTGCCATTTCATTGATTGCAGTTTTGTTTTGGGCTCAAAATGGTGAACTCAGGTTTCATCACCCTTCACAATCTGTTGCAACTCCGAAGAAATGTTTTTCTGATAGTTTTATGTTCCTCCGTAAGATGGCGCAGAACCCATCATGAACAATTTTTTGCGTAATCAAGAGCACTGATGATTACATCTAAACTTCCTTTGCCAATTGACAGCTCCTGCGCCAAATGCCGAGTCGTTTTGCGTCGGTCCTTGTGAATGAACACATCAGCATACTGTATCTTGTCAGGTGTGACAAGCGTGGGTGGCCTCCCCAACCGCTGCAAGTCTTGGAGCTCTGCCGAACCACTTTTATATGGTCTCAACTTTTGTGCCCAGCGACTAACTGTACTTCTGTCTACTACTGATGCTCCATAAACTGCACAAAAACATTTGTGGTTGTTTTCAACCGTTTCTTTCTCCACAGTGAGAAACTGAATGACGATATGCTGCTTGTAAAATACATCGCTTACAGACGCCAAGTTGAACCACTGCTGCAAGTAAGCTATCTGTCGGAAGAAGACGAAACTTTGCAAGCGCACTCCAAAAACTTAAAAAAAAATCATATCTAAAGTTTTGCATTCGTACCATTGTTGGGGGCTGGGAAAAAAATTGTGGTGCATTATTTTCAGGGCCACCCTCGTATTGAATTGTAACAAGATAATCTATAGTAGTAAACTTAAACTGAACCTTGAGGAACAATGATAGAAAACATATAACTGGCACCTTGTCCTAACAGTGCAACTAAGCAAGGCAACGTCACAGCAGTGCAGGAACATATAAATAAGCATGCAAGTTCTCACCTCAAAAATGTCTTGAACTGACATCTGACACATGTTTCGTACTTGTGGTGAAGGTTGTGATGGTTCATCAGGAATTCTCAACATTTTCTTGAGCAGTTCTGTACTTGTGTCACTCACCTGGCAGAACATACAGTCAATCACTCGAGGTAGAGGGAAGAGGAACAAGGAAGGTATAAATATAGAGTCGTCATCATGAAAAACCATCAAATACCAAAGCCATATTGAAACACGATCAATTGATGAGCAAATGCTTACCAGGTCAAAAACACCTCTTTAAAATATAACAAAGTTATAATGAAATTTTAAATTGAAATTAACACCCAGAACAATCACCTACAAGAAGCCTAGGCCTAAATCTAAATTACTTCTTTTACACAAATTCAGAGTTAATTACAAAGGTGCAGAAAAGACATTACTTAATAGTTCAGGAACATCCTAATAAACTGTGCTCCTTTTAGATAACACTTTTGTTTCAAATTTCTATAGGGCTACTTTCGAAAGTAGGAACATGACACATTTGATGGGAACTTGGGAGAGATGAGCCACATAGCTGTGTGTAATATCAGCTGATTTGAACTATGAGCTATACTATGTAAATACTGCAGACCACAACTCAAGACGTGCAAGCTGCACAGTGTTAATATGCATGCATCAATAAATCTCTAAATGCATCAAATCTTTATATGAATAAATACTATGCAAACTACATTGTTCTCATTACTGACAACATACTTAAAAATATTTAAAAGCAGAAAACGATCTACAAGTATCCTAATTGAAGGATGTATAGACACTCTCCAGACATTATATAATGCTGAATATCCATTATTTAGCTCAATGCATAGCTGCGTGTGTTACACCCATACTTATACTTCTTGAAGTGTCATATTCTCAATGGATGTTGGTGATTAATCTGGTCAGGGCTTCCCACCTAACAGCTGCTCTAAATAGGTCAGCTGATAATGAATTGGACCAATGACACAGGTTTCACAACCAAGAAATGTGTAGTTGTCCCGCACCTCTTCTTCCTTTTACTTTACCTTGCGGTATGAGGAATTAATGGTATTCCTCATTATGAACAATGTGGCCAAAGTCTGCTATCTTCCTTTCTTTGATTATATGCATTGCAACTGTTTTCTCATGCCCTACAAAGGCAATTACTGTTTAGTTATTATGGCCAAGAGTGTTCATCCCTTCACACTGTAAGACAAAGTGGAGAAGACATAACACTTCTGGATTCCGTTTCCAAGATCGTTTAAGTTCAGTTTACATACTTTCTTCATCTGATAGAATGCGAGTGCCTTTTCAATTTGGATGTTTATTTCTAGATACGGGTCCCATCTCTCATTTAGTGAACATCGAAAATAATCTATTCTCTGTACTCATTGCAGTTGTTTTCCATCGACAGAGATCAGATTATAATTGTCACAGGTCTTATTTATGATAATCATTTTTGTTTTCAGTGCGTTAAGATGTATTCTATTTCTTTCACTGACACTATCTGAAAAAGCACAGTAGAAGTCCGATTTTTCGTAACAGTTGGGAAAAAATCCATACACATTAAAATTGGTATGAAACAGTAATATATCCACAAGGACGCACATAAAAAGCTGTCAGTTGCGTACACTATTTATTTACGACTTATCTGCACATTATACGCACATAACCTAATAAGCTGCCTTCATAACAAAACACTATTACGAAATAATAAGAAGAATAAGTCTGCCACCTTGAAACATTTGATTGCTACAGAAACATGTCGGCAGAATCACAATACGAACTCACAAATACAACTCTCACTCACAAGACTGTCTCTTTATATATGTTGCCTGGCCAGGTTAGAAAAATATGACGCAACGTATCTTCTCGTGAATTCTAGTGTCCAATAGCATAGTTACAATGTAAGGAAGGTTCTACATAGTTCTCGTCGTACATTCTGGATATTACAGTGTGTTGCACAATATTATAATGGATTATACATCATTTATACAGGTAATAATAAATTATATACCATTAATTACGGATTCTTACATTAACTAAACTCATATTAATATATATACATGTTTCATGATATAACCTCACAAATACAGTAATATGATTGTACCTAACTACATAAATAATAATAATAATAATAATAATAATAATAATAATAATAATAATAATAATAATAATAATAATAAATGGATGTAAACACTTCATCTGCCTGCTGTCATTTCTTGATGGATACAGTAATTTTGCATCCATCTCTTGGCACAGACCAGAGTAAAGTGTAGCTTCCACCGAAGTCCCAGTCAACACCCATGGCTGTGACAATATGGAAGCTGCTGAGGTATGGGTAGTGCTGAGTACTGACATTCAGAGCATGACGAGTGCATCTGAGTGTTTTGAAAGGTGTTGCTCATAGGGTCAGTCGTGCTGCAATAGTACTTTCTGACCCAGCGGGGAAAGCAATGACAAACTACCTCACTCCTCATCTTGCCTAGAACACCTCATTTTGGTGCTACCATTGGTTTTTGGGGTTTCCTTACAACCGCATAACCCTTGATGGTGCCATTTGAAGATCCAACCATCCTCTGGGCTGATGACCTAACAGACACATAAACACTTCATAGCCATACCTCACAATTACACTAGAGTCCCGTTAATCCGAACCCCGTTAATCTGAAAGTCCGGTTAAAACTGAAATATCCGTTTAAAAAAAATATCCTTATTGAAATGAAAGAACATAAGAATGAGGATTTACTTGCATTTTATTAGTCATATTTCACTAGAATAACTTAATGGAAACATAATTACTCATCATAAACCATCAATCACTGGTCGTTTATCTTGACAAAGTGGTTAGTTTTTTTTGTCATAGTGATTGGAACCTACTCGAAGATGTAGTGTTAAACCAGCGTCTCATAAACATCACATCAGTAACCGCTAAAGAATGGACATTTTAAATTACAGTATCTACTGTACTGTATTTTATAAACTATTTTCCTCAGACGGTTGAGGCGCTGACCTTCTGACCATAACTTGGCAGGTTCGATCCTTGCTCAGTCCGTTGGTATTTGAAGGTGCTCAAATACGTCAGCCTCGTGTAAGTAGATTTAATGGCACGTAAAAGAACTCCTGCGGGAGGAAATCCCGGCACCTAGGCATCTCCGGAAACCGTAAAAGTAGTTAGCGGGATGTAGAAACAATAAGATTATTATTAGAAAATGTTTTCCGGTTAATCCAAAAATTTCGTAATCTGAACAGACTCCAGTCCCAATTAGTTCGGATTAATGAGACTCTACTGTAATAATAATAATAATAATAATAATAATAATAATAATAATAATAATCATCATCATCCTTCGAGCTTGATATTGGCATTATTTACCCATGGGTTAGAGAATATTGTTTTCAAGTTATATCAATCTATCACACTTGTGTCAATATCCTCCCTATAACTTGAAACAATTTCAACAGTCTATCACACTCGTCGACTTTGCCTTGGTCGTAAATTGTATCTTCTCTCTTCCTCAATGTCGCTGGATGTGCACTCCTTCTCTTGATTGGATTGTATATAATTTGTCTGTCTGTTAGGTCATCAGCCCAGAGGCTGGTTGGATCCTCAAATAGGATCCCTAAAGGTTATGCGGTTATAAGGAAACCGCAAAAACCAATGGCAGCACCAAAATGAGGCATAATAGGCAAGACGAGGAGTGAGGTAGTTTGCCATTGCTTTCCTCACTGGGTCAGAAAGTGCTATTGCAGCACGACTGACCCTATGAGCAACACCTTTCATAACACTCAGATGCACTAGTCGTGCTCTGAATGTCATTACTCAACACCACCCATACCCCAGCAGCTTCCATATTGTCACAGCCATGGCTGAGACTGGGACTTCGGTGTAAGGTACATTTTACTCTGGCCTGTGCCAAGAGATGGGTACAAAAGTACTGTATCCATCAAGAAATGGCAGCAGGCAAGTATATAATTTAATTTCACACAAATTGTTTATTCCACCTATTCAATACTTTATATTATTTGCAATGCATATATTTACATTAAACTGAGTCACTAGGGACTAGTTTCGACCCTACTTGGGGTCATCATCAGCCTTAATTAAGTACACAATTTTTGGAGCATGTTCTAATACAATACCTTCTCATAAAGTAATAAAACTAGTAATATGAGCTATATGTACAGTGTAATAACATTCGTTATGATATGTTGTTAGATACACGAATTGTTACATGAATATTACAATATTTTGTGACACAGATTCATTACATTAAAAGTATACATTTTCATTAAAATGTTCAAATGTACAAATGTTGTCAGTGAATTCTGAGAATTGGAGTTCAATTGTACTTTGCATCAATTTTATGATGGCGCTTGAAATATTACATGAACATTAAAATATTGCATTAACACTCCGAGTACAATATCCAGTTATTTTTATGAAGTTATATAGCTTGATTGTACTTTGCATCAACTGAGTGAAATTTTTCTTTTCTGACACTGGCGCAGAGGGTAATAGATAACTTGTTCGAAGTCCAAATGGTAATGTAGCTTGCAAGGGTTCAGTAATACATATATGCAGACTGGATATAAACAAATCCTTGAAAGTCTTATAGAATTGCAAGAAAGCTCTGCATACGGTGGATTGAGTGGATGGAATTCTCAGTCCATAGCGGAAACAAATGGAACCTGATGACGAGAAAAAAAAAAGAAAGTCAGAGTTAACGCAAAGTTTGCGAAGAAAAAGAAGAGGATAGTAAAATGAAGTGTGGAAACACTCACCTTGCACAGCAGTGTGTGCAGCTTGGCTGCAACTAGTATGAGTGTGTGTGTTGAACAGGGAAAGAGGAGGAAGGAAGGGGAGGTGGGGGGAGCTAACGGGTTGAGCAGAGTGGCGGGGGGAGGGAAGTGAAGAGGGGGAAGGGGAGTAACTTAAGGCAGAGCCAAAGGATGAGGGAGTGATGGAAATTGCTTCGGCGAAGTATCTTTAATTAAACTTAGGAATGAATTTTGGTCAGCCAAATTATTATTTCTGAGAAAAGTAATGAATAAATCAAATAGAATGTTGGATTTCTCCGAGATTTTGTTGAGGTTGTAAGTGGCATTAAATTATTGATATAGGTTTATGTAGTAGTTTTCCATTATATTGAGTAAAGGACCCTGTTTGCTAATTCAAGAATGTCCATATCCTCTTCGATATTGGTAAATTTATGGTTATAATCAAACGTGTTGGCAGATAGTTGAAATTTTATTATATTTTATTACGTTGATATGCCTTTGCTGGCAGGACCTAGTGTTTACAGTGCACTATGTCTTCTGGTATGGGCTAGAACAATTTTGTTACTTTCATTGATCTGTCTCTGTCTTATCCTTGACTTTGACAATGTGAAAGTGACTGAGGTATGAGTGATGCTAGTAATGCCATTCCTTATGCTGCCAGTCCCTGCTATGAATGGTGTGAAAATATTGCTCATAGGGTTGGTTGGTGCATGCATTTCAGTGGGCTTGGCAGACTGATTGTAATAGCAACTTCTGGCTCGGTGAGGAAAGCAACGGGAAACTACCTCACTCCTCATTTCCCTAGTACGCCTCTTCAGTGACGCCTAGGCCATCTATGACAGCTGATGGCAGAGCTGTTGAGGATCCAACCAGCCTTAGGGCTGAAGACTGAACATACATACATACATACATGCTCGTTGTGTCTTATATTAAAATTTCTTCCGGTCTGACCTACGTACGAAATATTATTAGAGGTATTACATTTGAGCCTGTAAACACCCGATTTTGAGAAACTGCTAATCTTATTGATATGTGACGTATTATGTAAAATGTTAATATTTTTATTATTGGTTCTGAAAGCTATTTTAACAACTTGCTTCTTAAAAATATTAGTAATCTCGTGAATTTCTTTGTTAGAAGTGAAGGTGGAGAATGATACAGATTTAGGTACGTCTTTCCTGAGTGTTGTTTTAGGGCGATGTTTATGTTTGTTAATTATACTTTCTATGAAATGACTGTTGAAGCCGTTAAAATTTCCTACACTGTGGATTATGTTCAGTTCGTTTGATAGATCCTTTTTGGTCATAGGTATGTTGAAAGCTCAATTAACTAGGCTGTTATATGTCACTTGTTAATGGGACTGGAGTTGCGTTGAGACTTGACAAATAGTAGAATAGTAGAACCTACTCTATCCGCTTCTACTATTCATCAAGACTCAATGGACCCCCAGTCCCATAAATGAGCCACACATAACAGCCTAGTTCACAGAGTTTTCAACATACCTATGACCAAGAAGGCTCTATCAAATGAACTGAACATAATCTGCAGTATAGGAAAATTTAACGGCTTCAGCAGTCATTTCATAGAAAGTATACTTAACAAACAAACATTTTTTGCCCTAAAACAACACTCAGGAAAGAAGTACCTAAATCTGTATCATTTCCCACCTTCAATTTTAAGAACAGAATTCACAGGATTATTAATATTTTTAAGAAGCAAGGTGTTAAAATAGCTTACAAAACCAATAATAAAAATATTAACATTTTACATAACACGTCACATATCAATAAGATTAGCAGTTTCTCAAAATCAGGTGTTTACAGGCTCAAATGTAATACCTGTAATAATATTTCGTATGTAGAGAACACCGGGAGAAATTTTAATATAAGATACCACGAGCATATCAACGCAATAAGTTATAATAAATTTTCAGCTATCGGCCAACACGTTTGATTATAACCATAAATTTACCAATATCGAACAGGATATGGACATTCTTGAAATAGCAAACAAGGGTCCTCTATTACAAGTAACAACTCTCATTATTGTTCCGTATTGAAGATGACGTTAGGCATAGATATCAAGGATAGTTAAATAAAAAACCACCTATTCAATACTTTCCACGTTTGATGTGGTTATTATCTACATGATTATCATTAGATAATTAGATTATTATAATTAGATTATTATTATCTACATGATTATCATGTAGATAATAACCACATCAAACGTGGAAAGTATTGAATAGGTGGTTTTTTATTTAACTATCCTTGATATCTATGCCTAAGGGTCCTCTATTCGAATATAATGGAAAACTACTACATACACCTATATCAATAATTTAATGCCAATTACAACCTCAACGAAATCTCGAAGAAATCCAACATTCTATTTGATTTATTCATTACTTTTCTCAGAAATAATAATTTGGCTGAGCAAAACTTGTTCCTAAGTTTAATTAAAGGTACTTCGCCGAAGCAATTGTCATCACTCCCTCATCCTCGGCTCCGCCTTAAGTTACTCCCCTTCCCCCACTTCACTTCCCGCCCCGCGCCACTCTGCTCAACCCGTTTGCTCCCCCCCTCCCCCTTCCTTCCTCCTCTTTCTCGGTTCAACACACATTCATACTATTTGCATACTACCAGCCAAGCTGCACACACTGCCGTGCAAGGTGAGTGTTTCTTCACTTCGTTTTTCTTTAGTTTTTTTCAGATCAAAAATTAGATGTATGGCTTTTCAGGCGTTTGCTCTATTAACCAGCATTTCGTCTTAGGTCTGACACTAGACTCTTCAGAGTGGGATGTATCAGACCCTACCCACTGATGCTGGGGTGTATGCAGGTGAACTTACAACTTAAAATTCCATTTGGAATTGCTAGGCGGGCATTAATTCCATTGTGGAGTTTTATCTCCCGTATGCAGTTATCAGACTGTGCCTCATAGGAGGCTTCTGGTAAGTTCACCTGCATACACCCCAGCATCAGTGGGTAGGGTCTGATACATCCCACTCCGAAGAGTCTAGTGTCAGACCTAAGACGAAATGCTGGTTAATAGAGCAAACGCCTGAAAAGCCATACATCTAATTTTTGATCTGATTTTTGATATGCTCTATTGGTGGAAAAATATCTAATTCCCTCCATGGGAACTTAGAATTTCCATTTAGTTTTTTTCCCCGCAAACTTTGCGGTAACTCTGACTTTCTTTTTCTCATCATCAGGTTCCATTTGTTTCCGCTATGTACTGAGAATTCCATCCACTCAATCCACCGTATCCAGAGCTTTCTTGCAATTCTATAAGACTTTCAAGGATTTGTTTATATCCAGTCTGCATATATCTATTACTGAACCCTTGCAAGCTACATTACCACTTGGATTTTAAACAAGTTATCTATTACCCTCTGTGCCAGTGTCGGAAAAAAAAAAAAAAAAAAAAAAAAAAATTTCACTCAATTGATGCAAAGTACAATCAAGCTATGGAACTTACTAGAAACATCTGGATATTGTACTCAGAGTGTTAATGAAATTCTATACTTTTATTATAATACAATATTTTAACCTTTTGAACTCCATTACCCTTAGCATATGCTTCCTGCTCCGCTCCTAATTAATTTGTGCACTATGAACAGCTGTAGGATGTGAACAATGCAAAAGAATCTAACACAAAATATAAGTATGTTACATGAATATATTTACAATTAGGCACACAAAATACATTAATCCTTGTATGTTTTCACGGTGTGGTACTTTTCAAAACAGTTTTCTGGGTGGAGACCGGGTTTCCTCACTTTCTGAATTTTGACTTTAGCATATCTGTTGGTCTCATCAGCAATTTGCTCGAATAACTTGCCACTAAAAATACGATGAAATAATCCGTAAGGTGTTGAGGGATTGTTCCTACCTGGTGCTTTGTATCCACAAATTGTTTCACTGAATGAGAATGGAGGTAAATCAGGATCGCCAGCTTTCCACTCGCGCCAAGGTTATGGAGGAGCATCACCACCTCCGGTTTCATTATCACTATAACTTTGTTCACTTTCACTTACATTATTCACTAATAAATCATTCAAGTCAGTTGTTGGTTCATCATCGTCACTATCACTGTCCACTAACTGTTCTGAAATATCCAGTTCCATGAATGAAGACGAAGCAGAAGCCATGTTTACATTCAAACAACAACATCTGTGAGCTTGCGTAAACATTTGAGAATAACAGAGCTTAAAAGAGTTACCACAATTCCCGCGAACTATTGTAAATAGGAAAACGTGTTCTCTCAGAGACCGTTAGATAGCTCTACAATACCAGAACACGGCACAGTCGTCGTACGAACGCTGAAAGGACGAGAAATTGTCATGTCGAGTGGAGCTCGACATTGGAGTGCAAAAGGTTAATGTTCATGTAATATTTCAAGCACCGCCGTAAAACTGATGCGAAATACAATTGAACTACAATTCACAGAACTCACCAACAACATTTGTACATTTGAACTCAGACATTTTAATGAAAATGTATACTTTTAATGTAATGAATCTGTGTCACAAAATATTTTAATATTCATGTAACATTTCATGTATCTAACCACATATCATAACGAATTTTATTGCACTATACATATAGCTCATATTACTAGTTTTATTACTTTATAGGAAGGTATTGTTTTAGAACATTCGACAAAAAAAGTGTACTTAATTAAGGCTGATGATGACCCCAAGCAGGGTCAAAAATAGTCCCTAGTGTCTCATTGTAATGTAAATACATGCATTACAAATAATATAAAGTATTGAATAGGTGGAATAAACAATTTTTGTGAAATTAAATTATATGTAATCTCAGTTCAATACGGAACCAATTATGAAATTTATAACCCTTGATGATTGGATTGTGCCGTGTTAGGGGTCGGTGTTGTCTCGCTGCCAGCCTCTTCCTCGAAGATAGTCTATGTATTCTCCTTGTGACCAGATTGTGCTGTGTCATTAGTAGCCCCTCCTCCAGAAGGACCCGTGGTAGTACCAAGCTTGACAGGAGGGTTGGTCTTTAGTAAGTTAGACCCCATGACCCAGCTGCTTATCCACCTTGACGGGACCAACCCACTTAGATGGGAGAGCCGCGTTAAACTCTCCAATCTTATTACTGATTGGGTGGTTACGTCGCAGTACTTGTTGGCCTGGTACGAAGATCTGGGTCTCTCTGACATCTTGAGCCTTGGCCTGGGTAAGGGATCTCTTCTAGGCCAAAGCATGCATTTCCTTGATGCCTGCTGCTGCTTATGCTGCCACTCTGCTAGGAAGACAGCTGCATCTTCTTGACCATAAGTGGGTGGTGGACGAATCTCCCAATCCCCGGTGCCGTATAGCTATCGACTAAGAAACAACTCCACTGGAGAATAGCCAGTGACATGGTTGATGCGTCGTCGCATGGCAAAGAGTCACTGTGGTATCTGATGGTCCCACAGTCAATGTTCTTTGTCTATTAGGCAGACCTGTAGCATCCTTTTTAGCTCCTGGTTCCGTCATTTGCTGCCACTTCCATGAAATGCACTGACTCCCGTGGTCTGACAGAATGCACCATGGATAACCGTCGTGGCTGAATACCTCATCTTGTAGAAGACTGGTGATGCGCCCCGTCGTGGCTTCTGGTATCGGAAAGGCCTCACTCCATTTTGTGAAGAGGTCGGTGATTGCTAGGAGTTCTATTTTACCCCGTGGTGTTCTAGAGTAAGGACCCATTAGTCCAGGGCTATGACCTTCCTCGCTGACTGGAATCCGCCTTCCTGTTGCTCGCCTTAGTGCAGGCGCAGACATAGCACCCCTTCACATAGTCCACGATGTCTTTCTGCATGTTGACCAAGAAGAATCTTCGTCGCATAGACTGATATGTCTCTTCACCTCCTGGATGTCCGGCTTAAGTGCTGTCGAAGTTCTCGAGGATGTCCGTCATGTGCTGTCTAGGGATCACCACTACTGCAGGCGAGTCAGAGAGGTGCGACCTGTACATTAAAAGTCTTCTGTCAACCCGGAAGTTATTGTAGTACATTTTGAATTCCCTCGGGACAAGTCGGCTATCAGTGTTCCGTCTCCTAATTCACTGCGTCAGAGTCCTACAGGGCTTGTCTTGATCTTGCCATTGTTTAATTATTTCTAGATAAAGTTCCTTCTTTATGGTCATAAGGACAGGTTCCTTGGGCTCACTCTGGTGTTTTTGTGGGAACTCCCTCACGACAGTGGTGCTCCTAGCTTCAGGTTCCATCACCGGGTGCCTAGGTAAACTGTCTGTTCCTATGTTTGTGGATCCTGGCACGTGACACACATCAAAATCAAATTCTGCGATTAACAGAGCCCATCGCATCAATTTAGATTTTGAAACAGAGACGAGTTCAACCATTTGAGAGAGGCGTTATCGGTTTGGGGCTGGAACTTCCTTCCCTCCAAGTAGCCTCTGAATTTGCCCATGGCCCACACCAGGGCTAAGGCTTCCTTCTTGGCAGTGCAGTAACGTTGTTCGGTGGGAGATAGCTTTCTGCTGGCATACACGATGATGTCCCTTCCGCCGTCAATCCTTCCCTGGAATAACATTGACCTTAGGCCAGAGTCACTGGCATCCGTCTGCAGGCACATATTCCGTTGAGGGTCGGGATGAGCTAGACCGGGAGCATTGCATATTGCAGCCTTCATGCCTTGGAATGCTGCCTCTTTCTTGCTGGTCCATCGGAACGGGCGGTTGTTATGGAGCAGATCGGTGAGTGGTATTGCCTTCTCTTCGAAGTGTGGCATGAAGCTGCTATACCATCCACACAAGCCAAGGAACTGACCTACTTGTCGCTTGGTCCCCGGGTGTTCAGCTTCCTCGATAGCACGATTCTTCTCCGGTTGCCTTTCTAGACCTTCAGATGTTAGGACATGGACAAGATATTCTACACGGGACTGGGCGAAGTGGCACTTCTCCAGGTGGCAAGTCAGACCATGAATCTTCAGTCGTTCCAGTACTTTCCTCAGATGTACAAGGTGTTCTTGGAAAGCAGTGTCATGAAGGCAGTCAGCAGTCTAGAACTTTTCTTGACGTCCACTTGCCAGTATTTGGAGTTGAGATCCAGCGTGCTGAAAATCCTAGACCCACTTACTTGTCTCAGCGAGTCTTTTAGGTCAGGCATGGGGTAGACATCACTAACGGTCTTCTCGTTCAACTTGCAGAAGTCCATACAAAGTCGATACTACCCATTCTTCTTTTTTGGTAGGATGATAGGTGAAGCCCAACAGGATGTAGAGGGTTCGATGAGACCTTACCCTTCCATCTCTTGAATCTTCTGAATGACGAAGTTGCACTTATCTGGGTTGATTGGATATGGACGTTGCTTGATGGGTGAAGAAGTGCTGCATTCGATGGTGTGCATTACCGTGGTAGTCCGTCCTATTTTATTGGCGATGACTTTCGGAAAGTCCTTAAAGACAGGTCTCAGCTCCTCTTCTTCACTTGGTTGAAGATGCGTTAACTGGATAATTCCCAGGTCTACGTCGACTTCCGCATTATTCCGGGTCCGGATATTTCCATCATGCCAGGCGACCCTCAGACGTCTGTCTTTTCCTAAAAAGACTTCATGAGCTGCATAGTCTATGATCACCTTGTATTCCACCAGAAAGTCATGACCTAATATGATATCAGGTATTAGGTACTGAATCACGACAACGTCAATTACAATAGAAGGTGCATGCATTTAGTGGTTAGGTAAGTCTGTCCTTGAACAGAATAGGTTACCCCGTCTGTTGCTCCCACTACCCTTCTGAGATGGTGAGACTTCACAGGCGGTAGTAATCTGGCAACAGTCCCGTTGGCAAACGAATGGCTTGCTTAGCTGTCAAGTATGGCTGAAAAATTCTCGTTGTCTTTCCTCAAGATGATAGCTGGGAGAGGATGGCCTCTTCTGCTCTCAATTCAACAAATCCCTCTCCTACTTGCCCAGGGTTGCTTGTATGTCATGTCTTGAGGCGCATTCCTGTTCACGGTCCCATCCCCCCCTCAATCCAGAATGGGCCGGACCTAGTTTTCCAATATCAAGGTTGGGCACTTGTTCTTCAGGTGTCCCGTTCTTCCACGTTGGTAGCACTTCCAAATGGAGCTGATTTCTTTCGTAGCTTTGCTCTTGTGTTCCTCCTCTAACTGGGTGATGATTCTACATAGATCATCAAAGGATCTCAGTTGTGATACTTTCACTAGGGGTTGAATCTTATCATGGAGTAGCTCTGTGATGTCTGGTAAGATCTCGTTCTCGTATCCTTCTGGGTGCAGACGCTTGAAGAGCTGGTACTTCTGTAGGATGAATGCGTTAGCTCTCATGCCAGTGGGTTGTGCCTCAGTCAGTAGCTTCCTTTTCAAAGAGCTCTTCACCCCTTCGGAATTAAACCTAGCGAGGAATTCCCTCTTGAAGTTCATCCAGTTTAAATTTAAGCCCTTCAAGTTATTCCACCAAGTAGCACCTTGCCCCTTTAACTGTGGTGTGATGAGTTGAACGAAGATGTCCTCCGGTAGATTAGTCCTTCCTAGTAAACTGACCGATCCCTCGATGAAGCTAGTCGGGTTCTCTTCCAGTCGTCTGTGGAATTCCGGTAGGCTCTCTACGATCACCTTCGGGTCTAGGTGTCCTGTGTAGCCGGTTAGGTCTGAGGGGTTTGAAGGTGTGGCGCTAGGGCCTGTTCGAGTTAATCTACTGTATCTTCTACCACATGAAGGATGCTTTCTCTTATATTCTGCACATCTCCCTTGTTGGCCGAAATCCAGTTTTCTAATCTTCCTTCAACAGCAGAAATACGGCTCCCAAAATTTCCCTCAACGGCAGCAACACGGCTTTCAAAATTTCCCTTGACGGTAGAAATTCTCCCCTTAACCAGTTGTTTTATGCCACAAACCCCGATTTCCACTTCCTCCTCGAGGTTCGAGATGTCTCCTTCCAGCTAGCTTACCCTACTATCAATCTGCTCAACGTGTCCCTGTTTTGACCTGATGTCCGATATCTGCTGTGTTAAATGATTGGTGGCGTCACTGATTTGGGATGAAATTTTAACATCTACGATTGAAATTTTCGATTCCTGGCATTGTTCTACTTTGCAAACCTGCGCCGCCAGGTGATGTATCCACAAAGATGCGCATAAAATGCTGTCAGTTGTGTACATTTGTGATTTTGTCCAGTTAAAAATGTATTAGCTTGAGAAATTTCGTCGTTTACTTTCGAAATTTGGTCTGAAAGTTAGTCATTTACTTTTGAAATTTGATCCGTTAAGTTGGAATTAACTCGTGAATCAATGTCTGAGATTTTGTCATCGAGTGCCTGCATCATGGTCATTAACGCTTTCCCGCCCTTAGCGCCCGACTGTTCACTTTGTTTTCTGGTCCTTAGCGCTCGAAAGGGCTCGGCTGCATTATTTGCACACATCTGCGATCTATGCGATAGTTTCTTAATTTGTTCGGCAACAAAGTGTTTATAAGGCATTTTGGAACCTGCAGTACGATTTACAGGGTTTGGGAAATGAAAGAAGAGCGATAATCTGTCTTGATGTCGCTTAGGCAACGGTCTTGAACTTCCATGAGTGCGGGTCAGATGTTTCGTTCGTAGACATGGCAGGATTCAATTATGTGTATATTGAAACCGAGCTAAATATAGGCAAAGAAAGTGACACAGAATCGTTGAGTAGGGGTGGAGGTGGATTTTTAGTGAGTGAATAACATATCAACGAAGATAATTTTAGTGATAACAGTGATATAAGTGAAAACGGATATAAAGAATTTGGACTTGATGGTGATGCCGCGGCATTTCAGGTAACACAAATATTTAGTTTCATTACTCCGAATGATTATATGGATGATGCTGAATCTGTCCATAATTTCAAGAGTATTACAAGAAATATATTTTTTTTTACATATGTTAGGAGGAGACGAACTATTCAGTGAGACAGCCTCTTGCATATATATCAATGCAGATTCCGGTAACATAGATGCGGAATGGGAGGACACTTGCTCAGGGGAAATTGAAGCTGATATACAGTAAATAGGCATCATTCCACTTCCAGAATCATGTGGTTATTGGTTTAGAGGGACTCGGACTACGTGAGAATGTGACAAATTAAGCCTACCTCTGTGTCGAGTATCAACATTAGGGGGTTGTATGTTTGAACCAAAAATCGTACGACTCAATGAACAGAGAATTGGTTGCGACGGTATGTTTTATAACGTTATTGACAATTTGAATACACTGTATTTAACAGTTTTTATTATATTAAACTTTTTCTGAAACGATGTGCTCTGTTTCAATTTTCCCTAAATAATAGGTTGAAACCTGGGGATAAGCGGAATGAAAATGAGGGCAGGAAAGGGTTAAGTTAGAGCACATTTTGGTAATATTTACCTCCTCTTCCCTGGCAGTGTCTGATGTTTCGTCCACCTCGATAAGTAACTTTTCAGGATCTTATCCTTTTTCGATAAGATCTTCTTGTAACCGTGTCTTCAGTGATTGCTTCTTGCCGTTCGTCAGAAGATTTCTCTTTGCAAGTTCGTCTTTGAGTTGCTGTACGGACATATTTTCTAGTATCACTTGCATTTTGTTCTATTTCGCACTTGCACTCATGTTCACTCAAAAATTATTTTTATGCCCTGTCACAGTCACCAGTTGATGTATCTACAAAGACGCACACAAAATGGTTTCAGTTGTGTACACAATTTATATACAACTTATTTGCACATTATACGTACATAACCTAATAAGCTGCCATCTTAACAAACTACTACTATGAAAGAATAAGAATAAGACTGCCATCTTGAAACATTTGACTGCTACAGTAACATGTCAACAGAATCACAACATGAGCTCACAAAAACAACTCTCTCTCACAACACTGTCTCTTTATATATGTTGCCTGGCCAGGCTTCTAGGAAGATATGACATAACGTATCTGCTCGTGAATTCTTGAGTGTCCAATAGCATAGTTACAATGTAAGGAAGATTCTACATAGTTCTCGTCATACATTCTGGATATTATGGTGTGTTGCACAATATTGTAGTGGATGCACAGGTAATAATAAATTATATACAATTAAGTATAGATTTTTTTATTAACTAAACTCATATTAACCCCTTTTAGGACCGGGTATATTCAAGGAGGGCGCGCCTAAGAGGACCATCTGTTTAGCATGTGGCATGGCGAAAAAGACCAAGGTGTTCAAGGCATATTTTTCACATCTCCTTTCAGAAACGTGTAACTTAGTCTGTAATAAAGTTTTCTTCACGACTCATTTTTCAAAATCTTGAGAAGGCAACCCTTTTTTTTTATGAGATGTAAACAGAGGAAGTTTGAACAAAATCAGTAATTTAAAATAAACAATAAGCAAAAAGTATTATTACGTTATTATGTACCATACTTCATTTTCCGTACCATCGCAAATTTTATTGGAGTTCGGATTGAAATTAATTAACAAAATATTGTTATTGTCAACTTGATCTGAAGTCTAGAAAAACAGCAGAGCAGTAAGCACAGATTGTTTGCCTACACACTGCAGATACAAATCCAGTACCTCCGAATAACACCAATACACACCTACAATATAACAATGAAATGGACCCAATAATGTTCTAAAATGTTTCCAGTTGTTTTCCACACATACACAAAATTATTTACAATTATGTTTTGCAATGCACACACTATGGCATCATTCTTGGCATTTGGTACACAGTTCTTTAGATGGTCCTATAATGGTTAAAGATTTTTATTATTATTGTTATTATTATTATTATTATTATTATTATTATTATTATTATTATTATTATTATTATTTAATATTAATTAATTAATTAATTAATTAATTATTAATTATTAATATTAATTAATTAATTATTAATTAATAATAATAATAATAATAATAATAATAATAATAATAATAATAATAATAATCTTATGAACTCCGCCATTGCCGGTCCCAAGCCCGGGGCCTCATCTTGCAAGTGATGAGGAAGGAGGAGGGGGAGGAGTAACAACCTCGTAAAAAAAAACCTGGGTCCATCTGGCTCCGGATGGTAGCACCCTGTAAGGGCCCTTGCCTAGGGTTACAGGTGAAACCTGGTCAACGGTCTCGAAGGCGGATGAGGAATTTAATGTCCCAACGGCGGAGAGAGCGGAAGAACCTAGTGGAGTAAAGCACGAATAAAAAATCATTTCGGACTAACAATCCGATCTTATCTTGGAATTAATTTCCTACCTTGTACAATGTACAATTTCAATTGCAGAATGGAAAGTCCGCTGAATGAAAGCACTACCCCAGGTGGTAGCTCGGAAGAGAAATTCACCACTGCGTTATGCAATGCATCGGGACCTAGGGTTCTGGGGAGTCCCAACATCTGCAATAAGGGTGAGTCGGAGCATCCTTGGAATCCTTTCAGACTTAAATTTAGGAGGAAATTCTTTGCAGGCACTCTTAATGTAAATTCCTTGCTAAAAACCGGCAAACAGAAAGAACTGGAAATTTTCTTAGATAGACATGAAATCCAGATTTTAGCAGCTCAAGAGACACGGTTTATGGATGAGAATGTAACAGAAACCAAAAATTATACAATCTTTAAAGGTAAACCAGCAATCAAAATTATGAACGGAATGCCACTACTTGGTACCGCCTTTTATGTCCATAAAGCAATAGTTGATAATGTTATGGAATTCAAATCTAGTTCAGAAAGGTTATCTCTTCTCACACTTAAATGCAAGAACAAAAAGTATACATTTGTTAACTGTCATGCACCAATAAATGAAGATAATAGCAAGAACCCAAGTAAAACTGAAGAATTCTGGAGTCTTCTAGATGATGAAATGTCAAAAATTCCAAAATCAAATATTATTCTACTAGGTGATTTTAATGCACAGATAGGCAAAGAAAAAGTTTTCAGCAAAACAGTAGGGGCATATCCGGCACACAAAAGAACAAACAAAAATGGCATGAGACTAATTAATCTCTGTAAATCCTTTCACCTAAAATGAATGTCGACCTTCTTTCAGAAACTTCCAAGAAAGGTTAAAACATGGGTGTCCCCAAATCTGATGTTAGGTGAGTTTCAGTTGGACCATGTAGCTATTTCTCAAAAAAGTATTAAGGAAATTATGAATGTTAAAGTAATAAGAAGTGGGGAGTTTGACTCCGATCATTACCTCTCTAAAATTAAGCTAAAGCTTCTACCTCGCAGGAATCAAAGAAGGCCGAGAAAGTTAATGAAATACAACATAGATAGGCTCAACATTACACAAGCAACTATTTAAAATAACTCGGCATGGCAAATGGCCAGAATTATCTAAACAGATTAATAGTGCAGCGAAGAAAGTATTTGGATCAGTTAAAACTAAAAAGAAAGTATGGTTGAATAACGTATGTGAGGAAGCACTTATGAAAAGAACGAAAAAGTGGAAAAAATGGAAATGTTCCGGAAAGAATGAACACTATGAGCTAAAAACAACAAAGAAAGAAAACAACAAGAATAATAAGGCAGGTTAAAAGATCTTTTAAAAAATCGCAGCTAGTAGAAATTGAGAATAAATTTGTAAGAAATAACTCCCGAAATTTCTATCAGACCTTTAAGAATAACCTGAAAGGTTATCAATCCCGGAGTATTTGCTTCAGAGATGCAAATGGTAATATTGGCCTTAACAATGCCAAGAATTGTGAGATTCTGGCAAAACACTTCGAACACCTGCTGAACTGCCCTGAGCCAAATCATAAATTAGAATTTTCAGAAATTCAGGAAAATCTAGAAGCTGATTCACCTCCAACAGCGGAAGAAATAAAGGAAACATTAAAAAATCTTAAAAATAACAAAGCTAGTGGGGAAGTCTCCATAACAGCTGAACTTTTAAAATGGGCTGAACCAAAAATTATAGAAGATCTACAAATAATCTTTGAAGAAATTTGGGAAACAGAAAAGATCCCAGAGGATTGGAAAGTGGCTCTTAATACACCCATTACACAAGAAGGGTAACAAGCAAGATGTCAACATCTACAGAGGTATATCTCTCTTGCCAGTCGCTTACAAGATATTCTCAACAATACTACTAAATAGAGTAAAATCGACACTGGACAGTCAATTGGGTGAATATCAAGGTGGATTTAGAGAAGGAAGATCTTGCTCTGAACAGATTTTCAACCTGAAATCTTTAATTCAACACAGATTAATAAATTCCAAAGACATAGTTGTAACATTTATTGACTTTAAAAAAGCTTTTGACTCTGTTGATAGGGAAACCCTAGATAAAGTAATCCATGAATTTGGAGTTAAAACTAAATTGGCAAACCTAATTCGTGAAACACTTACAGACACTATCTCAAAAGTAAAATTTATGGGTGAAGTATCTCGACCTTTCAAAATAAATACAGGTGTCAGATGGTCTATCTCCACTCCTTTTCAATTGTGTCATGGAGAAAATTGTAAGAATTTGGAATGAAAAACTGAAAGAATCTAAAATATTGCCACTCATGCTGGGGAAGAAGAACAAAAGTGTTGCAATAAATTGCCTAGCATTTGCAGATGACTTTGCCATACTTTCAGAAAGCCTTGCAGATGCAGCAATGCAAGTCAATCTCCTTGAAAAGACAGCCAACATGACAGGCTTGAGAATCTCTGCCGAGAAAACAAAATTTTTGACGAATATAAAAAGTGCCCCAAAGTTTTTAGTAACGGATATTGGTCAAATAGAAAAGGTAAAGAAATTCAAATATTTGGGTGAGACAATTCAAGACAATGGTTTAGAAAAATCTGCTATAGAGGAGAGGATACAAAAGATGGAAAGAGTATAACTAAGAATACTTACAACAAAAAGTGCTTATCAAGAAAACTTAAAATAAAGCACTACAACACAGTAGTGAAACCAGAATGCCTTTATGCCAGTGAATGTCTAGCACTGAACTTCAAGCTTGATAAATTAGAAATATTAGAAAGAAGAATTATAAGGAAAATATTAGGTCCTCTAAGAATTGCAGAGTTTTGGAAATGAAGAAGTAACAATGAAATTTACCAGAATGTAGAAAACATATCAGAAACAATAAGCAAAAGGAGATTGCTATTTCTTGGACACATTTACAGAATGGATGACAATAGACTAACTAAACGAATCTTCAAGTACCTTGGGGAAAGAAATCAACTACCACCTGGATTCAAGAAGTCAAGAAAGACCTGGAAAGGAACAACATATGAGAAGAAGAATTATTGGAAAGGAAGATTTTTAGGAAGAAAGTCTTACAAATGGAAGGATTCCAAGGGAGGAAGGAAAAACAGGCACAAAGTGGACTGAAGACAGGAAAAAGAAACACAGTGAAACAATGAAAGAATACTGGAAGAAAAGGAAAGAACAACTAAGGAGGAACAATTGAAATTGTAACGTGGTCCTTAGAAGGCCGGAATGCAAGAAGAAGAAGAAGAAGAAGAAGAAGAAGAAGAAGAAGAATCTTATGACGTTAGGCAGCAAGTAACCTAGTGCACTCTTCTCAGTTTTTTTGTTTCTTTGTTTGTTTGCTTATTTACGGTATCTCCTTTCCAAGTGGATAATTATTTTGAGTATTGTTTTCCGTTTCGTGTGATACGGCCATCGGCTTTGTAAATAATGAGTGTTTATCGTAAACATATGACACATTGCGAATTGTAGGCAGAACTAGACAAGAACTTTGATGATGACTTGTTAGATTTATCAGATATCTGAAAAGATGGTCGTCAGTTGGTCTTTCTCGCAAGGATTGTCACTGACGCTATATCATCAGCTGGTCCCATAAGGGTTAATACATATACAGCACCCGTTTCAAGACATAACCTCATAAATAATATGATCGTCTGTACCTAACTACGTAAATAATAATACTAATAAATGGATGTAAACACTTCACAGCCATACCTCACAAGTAGTAGTAATAATAATAAGTCATAGGGGAACCTGACCTCTTCAGAGCGCATCTCCAGCTGGCAGATAGGGGGTTCCTAGCACTTCTGCTGGATGGTCATAGGACCCGCAGACCAACAGATAGCCCAATTTGATATTTTAAAGGAATTTGGACTTGATAATAAAACAATTGAAATAATTAAAGCAACATTAACAAACACAACATCCAAAGTAAAATTTTTGGGAGAACTTGCAAAGCCATTTGAAATAAGATCAGGTGTACGACAGGGAGATGATTTGTCACCGCTACTCTTCTATTGTGCAGTATAGAAAGTACTTCGAGAATGGAGGAAAGCCATCAACATTAAAGGTGTTCAACTAGGAAGAAATCCAAATAAAATCATTATGGAGTGTTTACCTTTCGCAGATGACATGGTGCAAATTACAGACACATTAGTTAATGCTCAAGAACAAATATGAGAATTACAGAAATAAGCGGCCAAAATAGGATTGCAAATATTATTTGAAAAAAAAAAACAAAACAAGTTCACGACAAACAATTAATGCACCTCAAAATATCACAATTAATAATAACATAATATCTCAGACAGATTGCTTTCAATACCTGGGAGAACAGATAACAAACGACACAAAAGAAAAGGTAGGTATTGATATAAGAGTAAACAAAATGGAAAGGATGTTTCATGTGAAAAAAAAAAAAAAAAAAAAACAACAACAACAACATTAAGAAATCTCTATCCTGGAACTTCGAATTAAGACATTATCAAACAGTGGCCCGGACAGAAATTTTATATGCAGCAGAAAAATTCTGGGATCTATAAGAAACAACAATGCTGAATTTAGACTGTGATCAAACAGAGAGCTATATTTAAAAGTTGAAAAATTGACAAATGTAATGAGGAAAAGAAGACTCCAGTTTTTTGGGCACATTTATAGAATGGATAACAATAGACTAACTAAACAAATCTTCAACTTATTGAACAGTTACAAATCCAAGCCAATGTGGTTCCCTGAACTTGAAATTAAAATAGATACAAAAAACAGAACACGTTTCAGAGAAGTAACATGAAAGGCAGGGTTTCAGGAGAGAGAGATATTAACAACTGGAAGAAAATGGACTCAAATCAAATCAAAATCAAAATCTCTTTATTTGCAAATGAGGTGTCTACCTCGGTGGCAAATGGTACACTAAAATACATTATTGTGAAGCACTAAATTTTAAATTAAAAACAGAAGAAGACAATTTTCCTAGAATACAATATTATTTATTATTTGCAGATTTTACGCCCACATTGGAGCACATTTGAGTTAATTTCTTCTTTTTCTTCTCCCAGAACTTTCTCATCCTCTCTGACCTGGAAGCCCTCTGTGTGTCCAATATAGTATATTGTTTCCGTTCAACTGTTTTTAGTTTGAGACTTATACTTTTGTTCTTCAAAATCCTCTTCTCTTTTCTGTCTTTGATTTGTTGCCAAGTTATACCCAATTCTTCCAAATCATCCTGAACTTCTTTGAACCAATTATTATTGATTTTATTTTTCAAAAAATAATCAAATAGTTGTTTCAATATCCTGGTGTCTGGTAATCTTGATATGTGACAGAAAAAGGAAATTCTTCTTTTACGCATTGTAAATATTATTCATTCACATTCACGATAGACAATGTTGTTAGACAACAAATCTCCACTGTCCATCAACTTGGTGTTTTTTATTAATAATTGTTCTAAGAATTCTTCTATCAGTTTTCTGTGATTTGTCTGTTGTAGATTTTACATTTAATTTGAATAAAGTTTCACTAGCGTACGTTGCCTCTGGTTTAACTATGGAATTATAGTGTTTCAGCTTAGCGTTTATCGAAAGAGATTTTTTTTTATAGGTTGGCCAGGTAAGTCTTTGTGCTTGTTTAAATTTAGTTGTTATGTGTTCTATTGCTTCTTTTTCATTTGTGTTCCATGTTATTATTTCCCCAAGATATTTGAATTTCTGAACAATTTAAATCTCTTTATTACTGTTCATGTTTGTGGGTTACTGTAGTCACGTCCTAGTTCGTGAACCATGGGCAACGGCTGAGTGGCCTAGTAAGTGGTCCTGAGAGTCGGGATACCAGTTGCTATGGAATGGGAGTGGGCATCTCGGACATATTCTGAGTCGTGGTCCTCCTTGTGCTCAGGCGGCTAGGACTATACAATTCACCGGTGGTCCATAACCCGTTAGAGGAGAGATCCTCACTTGGACTATGTGCAAGTAGGGCAGCATCCTGCTTCATGAATTTACCGAGCTCAGAACACTTTAAGCAAGCCTTGGACCTATGGGAGTAATGGAGTCCCACTCCAATTTGACAGGCGAGGGACTCCTTGGAAACAACTTGGCGAACGAAATGGAATTCGATGGGGAGCTATCAATATTAATGGGGCTTATAGAAGAAAGAAGGTAGAGCTGGCTGAGTCAGCAAAGAGGATGCATCTGGATGTGCTAGGAGTAAGTGATATTCGGGTAAGGGAGATGAGGAAGAGATAGGAGATTATAAAGTGTACTTGACAGGTGTTAGAAAGGGAAGGGCAGAGTCTGGGGTAGGGCTCTTTATCAGGAATACCACTGCACGCAACATAGTTTCTGTTAGGCACGTAAATGAGCAAATGATGTGGGTAGATTTGTCAGTGGGAGGAATAAGGACAAGAATTGTGTCCGTGTATTCACCATGTGAGGGTGCAGATGAGGATGAAGTTGACAAGTTTTATGAAGCATTGAGTGACATCGTGGTCAGGGTCAACAGCAAGGATAGAATAGTGCTAATGGGCGATTTCAATGCGAGAGTTGGGAATAGAACTGAAGGATACGAAAGGGTGATTGGTAAATGTGGGGAAGATATGGAAGCTAATGGGAATGGGAAGCGTTTGCTGGACTTCTGTGCTAGTATGGGTTTAGCTGTTACGAATACATTCTTCAAGCATAAGGCTATTCACCGCTACACATGGGAGGCTAGGGGTACCAGATCCATAATTGACTATATCTTAACCGACTTTGAATTCAGGAAATCTGTTAGGAATGTACGAGTTTTTCGCGGATTTTTCAATGATACAGACCACTATCTGATCTGTAGTGAACTAAGTATCTCTAGGCCTAGGGTAGAGAAAGTGAAATCTGTCTGCAAACGAATAAGGGTAGAAAATCTCCAGGACGAGGAAATAAGACAGAAGTACAGGAATATGATTAGTGAGAAGTTTAGAACAGTAGACAGTAAGCAGGTTCGGGGTATAGAAAGTGAATGGGTGGCATACAGGGATGCTGTAGTAGAAACAGCAAGGGAATGCCTAGGAACAACTGTGTGTAAAGATGGGAAAAGGCGAACATCTTGGTGGAATGATGAAGTGAAAGCAGCCTGTAAACGTAAAAAGAAGGCTTATCAGAAATGGCTCCAAACAAGGGCCGAGGCAGACAGGGATTTGTACGTAGATGAAAAAAACAGAGCGAAACAAATAGTTGTTGAATCCAAAAAGAAGTCATGGGAAGATTTTGGTAATAACCTGGAAAGGCTAGGTCAAGCAGCAGGAAAACCTTTCTGGACAGTAATAAAGAATCTTAGGAAGGGAGGGAAAAAGGAAATGAACAGTGTTTTGAGTAATTCAGGTGAACTCATAATAGATCCCAGGGAATCACCGGAGAGGTGGAGGGAATATTTTGAACATCTTCTCAATGTAAAAGGAAATCATCATGGTGGTGTTGCAAACAGCCAAGCTCATGGGGAGGAGGAAAATGATGTTGGTGAAATTATGCTTGAGGAAGTGGAAAGGATGCTAAATAAACTCCATTGTCATAAGGCAGCAGGAATAGATGAAATTAGACCTGAAATGGTGAAGTATAGTGGGAAGGCAGGGATGAAATGGTTTCATAGAGTAGTAAAATTAGCGTGGAGTGTTGGTAAGGTACCTTCAGATTGAACAAAAGCAGTAACTGCACCTATCTATAAGCAAGGGAACAGGAAGGATTGCAACAACTATCGAGGTATCTCATTGATTAGTATACCAGGCAAAGTATTCACTGGCATCTTGGAAGAGAGGGTGCGATCAGTCGTTGAGAGGAAGTTGGATGAAAACCAGTGTGGTTTCAGACCACAGAGAGGCTGTCAGGATCAGATTTTCAGTATGTGCCAGGTAATTGAAAAATGCTACGAAAGGAATAGGCAGTTGTGTTTATGTTTCGTAGATCTAGAGAAAGCATATGACAGGGTACCGAGGGGAAAGTTGTTTGCCATACTGGGGGACTATGGAATTAAAGGTAGATTATTAAAATCAATCAAAGGCATTTATGTTGACAATTGGGCTTCAGTGAGAATTGATGGTAGAATGAGTTCTTGGTTCAGGGTACTTACAGGGGTTAGACAAGGCTACAATCTTTCACCTTTGCTGTTCGTAGTTTACATGGATCATCTGCTGAAAGGTATAAAATGGCAGGGAGGGATTCAGTTAGGTGGAAATGTAGTAAGCAGTTTGGCCTATGCTGACGACTTGGTCTTAACGGCAGACTGTGCCGAAAGCCTGCAGTCTAATATCTTGGAACTTGAAAATAAGTGCAATGAGTATGGTATGAAAATTAGCCTCTCGAAGACTAAATTGATGTCAGTAGGTAAGAAATTCAACAGAATTGAATGTCAGATTGGTGATACAAAGCTAGAACAGGTCGATAATTTCAAGTATTTAGATTGTGTGTTCTCCCAGGATGGTAATATAGTAAGTGAGATTGAATCAAGGTGTAGTAAAGCGAATGCAGTGAGCTCGCAGTTGCGATCAGCAGTATTCTGTAAGAAGGAAGTCAGCTCCCAGACGAAACTATCTTTACATCGGTATGTTTTCAGACCAACTTTGCTTTACGGGAGCGAAAGCTGGGTGGACTCAGGATATCTTATTCATAAGTTAGAAGTAACAGACATGAAAGTAGCAAGAATGATTGCTGGTATAAACAGGTGGGAACAATGGCAGGATGGTACTCGGAATGAGGAGATAAAGGCTAATTTAGGAATGAACTCGATGGATGAAGCTGTACGCATAAACCGGCTTCGGTGGTGGGGTCATGTGAGGCGAATGGAGGAGGATAGGTTACCTAGGAGAATAATGGACTCTGTTATAGAAGGTAAGATAAGTAGAGGGAGACCAAGACGACGATGGTTAGACTCGGTTTCTAATGATTTAAAGATAAGAGGTATAGAACTAAATGAGGCCACAACACTAGTTGCAAATCAAGGATTGTGGCGACGTTTAGTAAATTCTCAGAGGCTTGCAGACTGAACGCTGAAAGGCATAACAGTCTATAATGATAATGTATGTACGTATGTATGTATGTATGTATGTATGTATGTATGTATGTATTACTGTTCAGTTGAATAACTGGTAAATCAACTTTAAAAGTTGGCATCATTTCTGTTTTTTTCAAATGAAATTTGTAATCCCATTTTTTTTGGCTATAATTTCTAGTTGTTCAATTTGAAATTTAGCCTCTTCTATTGTATTTGCAAGTAATGCTAAATCGTCCGCAAAAGCAAGGCAGTTGAGTTTAATATTTCTACCGATCTTGATAGTTGGTTGGCATTTCTTGTTCCATTTACACATAACCTTCTCCAATGCACAATTAAACAGCAATGGTGAAAGTCCGTTTCCTTGTCGAAGTCCAGTTCTTATAGTGAATGATTCTGATAATTCGCCTCTAAATTTAACTTTTGCCTTCATATTTTAAAAAGTCATACTAATGAGGTTAACAAGTTTTTGGTGTAAGCCAAATTCTTTAAGGCTTTTTAATAATGATTCACGATGAATACTGTCATATGCTTTTTTAAAAATCTACAAACATGATGACTAGACCCTTACTTCGAACTCTAACAATTTTTTCTATTAAACACACAGCTCATCCTTAATAAATTTATATTGTTTATAAAATTCTACTTATAATATCTCCTGTACTTACATAGTCAACTCATATACAGTATGTGGAATAACTTCAAATAATACTATACAACTGGTATAAGATTAAAATTTACATAGCATTTATTACTTATTTATTTTTTACCCATTTGGAACCTAAGTAGCATAACGACCTGCTGCGTCTTAACCATTTTGCCACCACTTTTCAGAGTTCCTGAAGAGCCTTCACAGCTACCGTAGCGGTCCCGGGGCCCTCGAAGTCCCCAGTGTACTTCACCCCTACAGGCAATCCCCTACTTCGGCTGTCCAAACTCCATAGACCAGAGGATGGAATTAATTTATTCACACACATTTTTTATTTACAATAACCTGCACGGTCGAATGCCCTCTAAAAATTCATTTATTTTCTCTGTTGCTGTTTATTCTCTTCTTGAATATCTGCACAGATCTTGGAAAAGGATCAAACACTACCCCTGGTAAACTGTTCCACTCCTTCACGCCCCTCCCAATGAATGAAAATATACCCCAATCGCTTCTGCTAAAATTCCTTCTAATTTTATACTTATGGTCAGTTCTGCCGGTATAATTATTTTCCAACTGAAGCCTCTCACGTATTTCTCCCCATGCTTCTTCTCCTGTATAGGCTCTATATAATCCTGTAAGTCTAGTTTTCTCCCTTCTCTTACTTAAAGTTTCCCACCCAAGTTCCTCTAACATTACTGAAACACTACTTTTTCTCCTGAAGTCCCCTGTTACAATCTTGCTGCTTTCCTCTATCTATTTCTTTGATTAGGTATTCTTGGTGAGGATCCCAAACACTGTTTGCATATTCCAATAATGGACAAACCATACTTAAGTAACTTTTTTTCTTTTAATTCTAAATTCTTAGAAAATGAAGGAAGTTTAGAAACGAAGAAAGTTAAATGCAAAGAAAAGTAACCAAAGTTGATTTATCGAACCCTAAAGAGGGTTATTCAAATAATAATAATAATAATTATAATTATAATAATAATAATAATAACAACAACAACAATTCAAGCTCGATATTGATATTATTTACCCATGGGTTAGAGAATACTGTTTTCAAGTTATATCAATCTATTACACTTGCATCAACGAAACTTGAGTTTTCGCACATGATATCTACACTACTGTTTACTCGTTTGTTATTTTTCGAAATCCGATACTACTTGAAAGTGTATGTTTAATTTCATTCTGAAAAAATGACAGTATCACTCTAGATGCCTCAGTGGCAAACGTTCCTGTTTCCTTCTTCAAACAGCAACACCTAACCTAACCGTATATGTATCAAGAAAACATATTTTAAGCACGCATAGAGAAATGATAACCTCCTCGCTACAAATTTACATGAGAACAGCCTTTCCGAAATTTAACTAGACGCAAACAAAAAAAAAAAAAAAAAAAATAACTATCCCCTGAAATCAGTGGAGTACTCTGCCATATCTTGAGGTGTATCACATTATTACTTTATTTCAGTATATAACATAAAATTAAGCAATCTTTTACTTCAGTCTTTATTTCTGATGAGTTAACAACCGATATCAACCACGTTATTTACTTATTTATTACGAAAACGTGCTATCCTCTTTCATTTTGAATTTTCTTTTAGAGAACAGCAGTCTTTATGGAACAGCAGTTGATGGGTATTAATAATCGACTCCGACATCGCCTTCAAATGTCGACGAGAGAGCTTGCAAGTGCACACAGTGAGAAAACCAATACCGAAGGTCGCATTTTGTGGCAAAGGTTTCAGTTTTCTTATTCAAACAGCGTCACCTAACTCAACCGCGTATGCACCATGAAAACATACATCAAGCACCAGTAGAGAAGTGATAACCTTCTCGCTATAAATTTAGATGGTAATAATCTTACCAAAATTTAACCTGATGTGAGAAAATAAAATCTAACCTTAGAAATCAGTGATGCGCTCTGCCAAATCTTGAGATGTATTGCATTCTTATTTAATGTCAGTGTACAGTATTAAAATTAAGCGTTTGTTTACTTAGCCTTTATTTTTAATGAGTTAACAACTGATATCAACCACGTTATTTATGTATTTATTACGAGAACATGTTCTCTTTCCTTCCTAATTTTCTTTACGGAACAGCAGTTGACGGGTATTACTATAAGTTTGTTTGCAGAACGTATCCGTGATAGTTTGATTTATCGTCCGTATGCGCATGTGCTGTTGGTAACCAGTTTGAAACTGACGAGCTAATTTCCAGTACGAATGAAAGTGGGTGGAGACGTCAGCTGTTTAGAACCAACATGTCTTGTATTCTGTGAGCTTCAGAAATTAATTAGGGTTTTATTCGTAACTTCAAGTTTAAAAATAGATGAACACGGCACAATAACGACTTGAATGACTAAATAGTATTAGTTGAAAGTCTGAAATGTGTGTACTTAGACATAAATACAGAAGTGGGGTTATATTTGGTAAAATTTACTTAGGTTACTTGAACAACTGATCACGGCCGTGAAGTAATTCTCGGGTCAATTATAAAACAAACACAGATGGAACTGGGTATGTGCGCACAAATTCTGACTCGCTGACTGAAAGAGTTTTCGTCCAGGATCAGGAACTGTTCCAATGGTTTGCTGATGGCTTCCAACAGTTTGAAAACCTTGTACGAACAGCACGATAGTAGTCAGCAAGTCTGATGATCGCTACTATGAACGCGAATTTGGATGTGCGCATGCGTCTGATAGTTGGTAACAGTTTCTGACTGTACAACGAACAAAGCATAATCGATTCCTTCCGGCATCGCAAGTACACATAGCGAGAAAACGGTACCATATCGAAGATTATCGATTGCATTTTGTGGCGAATGCTTCGGTTTTCTTATTCAGTGTCACCTAACCTAGTTTAACCGTACATATTTCAAGCGCCAACAGAGAAATGATAACCTTCTCGTTATAAATTTACATTATAATAGCCTTTCTGAAATTTAACCAGACGTGAGAAAATATAAAACTAACCACTGAAATCAATGATGAAGTCTGCGATATCTTGAGGTGTATCGCATTCTTATTTAATTGCAGTATTTAGCATTAAAATTAAGCAATCGTTTAGTTCAGCCTTTATTTTTAATGAGTTAACTGCTATCAGACATGTTATTTATGCATTTGTTACGAAAACGTGTTCTTTCATTTCCATTTTTCTTTACAGAACAGCAATCGACAGGTATTACTAATTAACTCCAACATCGCCTTCAAATGTCAACGAGAGCTCGTTACTGGACATAAGAGGAAGCGATACCAAATATGATTGATCGCATGTATGTAATCGCTAGGTGCATAAATACTGGTAACAGAAAAAAATCGTGCATGCTTAATGGCTCGTAACAACGCAGAGATGCCAACTTTCAAGAAAGGCAATTCGTAATTCAGCCGTTCGGGCACGGGGAGGGGTGTGGCTGTAGAAATTTTTTTCCGAGATCTTACTAACTTACATATCATTTAAAAAACAATGAACAACATACAATTCAACCATATATTCAAAGACTGGCATATTATGTGCATCCTCTGCACTAAGAGAGCACTTAACAGTTCGGAGTTCATATTAGCACGGAATTCAGTCTTGTTCTTCCTCATCATGCGCAACTGAAAAATCGCAGCTACACACAGTACAAAACACGTGTGAATGAGATTTTGAGGTACGCAGTATACAGGGCCATTCTTTCGAGTATTCTTCCCTAAATTTTTGAACTATTTTTGGTTTATTACTAGCGTCACTAATCAAGGTAAAGTCACCACACGTATTTTCCTGCACAAGAAATCGCTTCATGTCAAACCTTTCGCATATTGTAACACATGATTAGTATATATCCTAGAAGAGCAATATATGTAAATTTGACAACCAAAATCACAATAAATACTTCTTCAACAGTCACGCAGACAGTATTCACAATTAAACGGAGTTTGTCACCACTTTGCCGCCAAAACAAAGACAAAAAAACTTGCATACTTGCATGGAAGTCTGGCCATGTGACGAACAAAGACAACAACTCCGCAAGATATACCACTTCACAGGTGCCTATTTTTCTGGTACTGGAAGCACACACTGCGTTTCGGCGCGTGAAAACTCGAAATATTCTTAAACAAGGGACAGGAAATGGGTATAAATGATTACTGAGAAATCTGAAAATAATATGTTGAGAATTCAAGCTGTAATGGGATTCCTTGTGAATCCTTTTGAACACTTCATACACTTAGATTTAAAAATCAACAAAAAATCGTAATTTGTGGTGTGCGATTCGTAAAGGCATAATTGTGATAGGTAATTCGTAATTATTACGATTGAATCGTAATAGTTAGCATCTTTGATAACGGATGGGTCAGTGATAGGACTCTCGCTGTAACTGAAGGATAATACCCAGTTTAATATAAGAATTTTTAAGGGACAGAAAACAAGTGTCGTTATAACAGAGTTTAAACCTAGGAATTTCATTTTTGTCCGTATTGAACTGAGAAAGGATGATAGGAAAACTTAAAACGGTCCACCTTTTCAATTCATTGTATTGAAAAGGTGGACCGTTTTAAGTTTTCATAACAGAGTTTTCGTTACAAGCCGTACTCATTATAGAGGACTTCTACTGTATTCCTTGCGGTCCTGCATTATCAGCCAGTAATACTATGTCATTAGCAAATCTGAAGTTGTCTGCCATATCTATCAGTCAAATACAATATTCCTCTTGGTCAATGGGTTGTCAGAGGCCTCCTCTTTGGATCCAGAGGCACCCTGCCAAAGAACACAGCTGCTATCCTTCAGAATTTAAAAATTCCTTTTTACAACATAGAGCAAATCTTATCACAGATCATAAGAGATTCTCTGCAAATTATATAGTTGCAATTTTACCTGAAATTGTAATCCCCTTATGATGAATTTTCCAGGAAAATAATTATTTCATTATTATAATTACATACAGTAAGTTATGTATTCCGGACCTTTATGGTCACCCTCACTGGAGGACGGATGATTTATTTTTTAATAGATCTTACTACTAATTACCCCATTTATAGAAATGTCATCCTCTATACCTTCCAGAGCTTCTCTGAGCAACTCCTCGGAGTAGATATTAAATAATAATGGAGGC
Organism: Anabrus simplex; assembly: GCF_040414725.1. NCBI lineage: Eukaryota > Metazoa > Arthropoda > Insecta > Orthoptera > Tettigoniidae > Anabrus > Anabrus simplex. The sequence continues at coordinate 256,294,075 of NC_090270.1, read as the reverse complement.
AATATAAATTTTTGTTGAACTCCTTTACAAATGTGAATTTCTTCTGATGTTAAGTTCTTTATTAGCACTTAAGCTCTTTGATACCAGCACAGATTAGCAATAATTCTGTAGAATTTCTAGCAGGTTCCAATGACGGACCTTGTAAAAAGCTCTTTCAAAGCCTGCAAAATAACTAACACATTCAGGTTTATGCCAAGGCATCTTTCTACCAATGCATAAATACTAAATAAAGCCTCTCTGGTGCTAAAGCCATTTCTGAAACTAAAATGGATATCTCCAATTCCTTTTTCTAATTTCCTGTATGTATGTTCATGGACCACTCCTGGGAAGATCTTTAACCCTTTGCAGTCCAATATTCTGTCACATTTTCCAACAGTCTGGTCCAAATTAATTTTGCACATTTTTACCTAGTCAGATTTAACTCAGAACTTAGTCTACGAGGCTAATTATCATGAAATGTTACATTCCGGTAAAGACTATTGTCGTTTTCATTCCCATTTTTATGTGCAGGAAGTATTTTCAGCATCAATGTTACTTAAATTATCAACACTGACCTGAGAAGCATATCCCCTCCTCCATCCCGGACCATTATCTTCGCGCAGCTTCTTGCTTTTGTAGCAGTCACTGGAAATTCCTCTTCTGAATCTTCAGAAACAGCATACGATGGTCCGGGATCATTCTGTTCTTTGTTTTACGCAGAGGTCCAGTCGATGAAGTTTTACTTGCAATGCTTGTGTTCACTACACCTTCATCTTCATTTGACAGTTCTCTAAACTCTTCGTCTAATTGAAATAAATAAACATCGTAATTGCTATCTAAATTTCTTCTTCATTCATATTTGCCGCTTTTATATCATAAATTCAAGTGAGACAATTTGCATTCACAGATAAACACGCCTAGTACAACATGTGTGCAGCACTACTCAATGTAAACACAGCTGACAGGCAGCGGCATGACGATACACGGCTACATATATCTCGTATTATTTCCATGGAGATAACAGAACGGCTTCCTATGTGCACAAAAATTTGCTCTAGAAACTCCAGGGATATTGATCAACCTCAATGAGGTCAAAGAATTTCAATAAATAACCTCTCAAGTAGAACGAAACATAATGTCGAGGTGACCTTGACGTTAGACCAGTTACAATAAACCATGATGTCGAGCTCATCCCAACGTTGGACTGGAAAAGGTTAAATGATGGGTCATATTAAGCAAATGGTTTGGTGTTTCTCACATTTCCTAGAGTATTTTTTTTCGGTATTGGTATAAACGATTATATCAACAAATCATCTGGCATATTACCTAAATCATATATAACATTAAATAGGTTCTCTAAAACAACCAAGGGGTCCTCACTGAGTATACACTCATACAAAGTAACTTTATTATTACAAATTACTTTCGCATGCATCACTTAGCAAAGTCACAGTAGTTCTACAGGATCCTTGTTAACAAACTTAATGTTAGTTATGGCAACCTAAGTTACCTATTTTGAAACGACTAGCTTTCTGATTACTTTAAAGATACACAAATTGTTGCTCTCTGCTTGCGCTTTGTTGAGCTGAACAAAATTCGGAAATTCCTTAATAGTGTGACACAAAACAATACATTTCAAAACAAGTGCATAATTCTTGAAGGTTAATTATTCACCAGAAAAATAACTAAAAACCCAATAACTTGACAAAGGTTTGTATCTAAATCATCTTCTTCTTTTCCTACCGCTTTTTCCCACACCTGTGGGGTCGTGGGTGCAAAATGCATTGCACATGTGGATTTGGCCCTGTTTTACGGCCGGATGCCCTTCCTGATACCAACCCTATATGGAGGGATGTAAGCACTATTAGTGTGTTTCTGTGGTGGTTGGTAGTGTGGTCTGTTGTCTGAATATGATTAGGACAGTGTTGAGACGGACATATACACCCAGTCCCCGAGCCAGAAGAATGAATCAGAAGCGATTAAAATCCCCGACCCGGCCGGGAATCAAACCCGGGACCCTCTGAACCGAAGGCCAGTATGCTGACCATTCAGTCAACGAGCTGGACATCTAAATCATCATCATCATCATCATCATCATCATCATCATCATCATCATCATCAAACTAATAATAAATGCTCATGTGAAAAGATATGTTACGAGATATAACAGAACATTTAACATGACCTAGGTAGAAATTGGTTATAGAGGGTTTCATCAGAGTTAAACTCAAGGATGACTGCTGTGTGACATGTGCAGAAGGGAATGGAAGGCAGTAGAGTGAGAGGGAATATTAGACATTGCGCTGGATGGAATACTAATTAATGTTGGCAATACATTCATTTCAAGTTTGATGAATGACAAGACAAAACACATCCTGAAAATGTGGAGTGCCAGGTGTCAAATATTATCAACAGGAACGCGCCTGTGGCCATATTTGGCTGCTCCCACCGAATGTCACATTCTCTAATTATTATTATAAGCGTATGGCAACAAAATTATGTACATAATATACATAATAACAAAAACATTGATTCACTTCAGGCGTTAGTGTTATATCTGAATGTCCAACTTTTCAATCCACTGTAGTGCTTCCGCTGTTGGAGATAGGAAGTCTTCCAAACTACCTGGATAAGCCCGCAGTTGACATTCGCTTACGATGTGAGGAATAGTCTGGCGAGGGGCTCCACAGTCACATTCTGGAGATGGTACAAAGTTCCACTTGTAGAGAGAATCCCTGCACTTTCCATGACCTGTCCTGATCCTGTTCAGTCTGGACCAAGTTGCACGTGGTAGTTGGGATCCATTTGCAATATTTTCCCCTCTGAAGATGTTATGCAGGGGCATGTTGGGAGAGTTATTCCAGCGGCCTTTCCACTCCTCCAAAGCATTGAAGTTGGTGGACGTCTTCAGAGCAGCATCACAAAGGGGTGGATGTCGTGATTTCAGTCGTTTGAGACTAAGAGCTGGTATGTCATTTAAAACAGGTAGCAGAGGATTCTTGCAGATATTGTTGTACTCTCGAACAAGAGCTCTGGATCTTCGTAAGTCAGGTGGCATTATTCCTGACAACAGAGGGAGCCAGTGAACTGGAGTTGATCTGATGGTGCCAGATATAAGACGCGTGCTGGTATTCAATTGTGGGTCAATATGCTTTCTATATGGACTATTAAGCCACACTGGAGCACAGTAGTCAGCAGCAGAGAAAACCAGTGCTAAGGCTGAAGAGCATAGGATGTTTGCAGTAGATCCCCAAGTGGTACCAGTTAGCTTCTGAATAATATTGTTTCGGGTTTTCAATTTCTTCGACAAGTTCAAAAGATGTTGTTTGAATGATAATGTCCGGTCCAAGGTAACACCGAGGTATTTTGGATACCTATTGTGATTAAGTACTCAATTGGAGAAGGTAATATTTAGTTTTAAGTTAGCAAGCCGGTTATTCAAATGGAAGCAAGAAACCTCCGTTTTGGCTGTACTGGGTCTGAGTCTCCATTTCCTGAAATATTCTGCCAATGTGAATATGTCCTGAATCAAAATGTCTTCAGTTTCCTCAAAGATCTTGTGTTGTGTGGCCAGGGTAAAGTCATCAGCATAGCAGAACTTCCTGGATACTGTTTCTGGAAGATCAGAGATGTACAGATTAAACAGTAGTGGCAATAAAACTGATCCTTGGGGCAAACCATTATGCAGTTTTCTCACTGAGCTATTCTTTTCACCTATCCAGACCTGGAATTTCCTGTCGCTAATCATGTTGTTGATAAGCTGTGCAATCGTTCTGCACGGTATAGCTCTGAGTAATTTATAAATCAATCCTTCCTTCCAAACGGTATCAAAGGCAGCAGTGAGATCCACAAAGACAGCAGATGTTTTAAGCTTTTGCTGGTATCTGGCCTCAATATAAGATGTTAATGAAAGTACTTGATCACATCAGTTTCGGTTAGGTCTGAAGCCTGCCTGATCCACAGGAATGAGTTCTAAAATGGTTGAGCTCCAAGCTAAAATTTTCCGGCTCCACTATTCAGAGGCTCAGATGGTTGCCAATATAGTTGAAGGTCTCGCCCCGAACTATAGATCATATCTGGCTCTTTCACCCCGACCTGCAACATTCGCCCTGTTGGAAGCAATTACAGTATCCGCTGAAGGCATTCGATATGCTGACTAGCTACGCCTGGCATTAGCCCCACCTCCTATAACCATACCCCCTACTCAGGATTCTAAAACCACCCCGTCATCTGCTTCCAACGTGCGCAATCCCCGTTCATGTTTCAATTGTGGCTCCACGGCTCATCTCAGGCGGGATTGTCCCAAGGCCGGGACATTAGGCAATAGGAAACCTGCGATGGGTGGAGGCTCTTCTACCAATACTTCTTGCCGTAACTGTGGATCAACTAGGCATTTCTCTAGGCAGTGCCCATGTAACACTTCTGGCTCTGGACCCCCAGGCCGTAGTAGTGCTAGATGACTAACCGCCTGTTCTGATGACAAATCCCAAAGCATGGCTTCTTGTCTTGTCGATCATGACTGTACCTTGGCTGATTTACTTTATTCTGAGGCTAATGATTGCTCCCAGTCTGACTCTGGTCTTCATTTCTTACAATCTTGTAGGATTTCTGCCATACCTTCTTGTAAACTACCATATTTATGCATAGAGGTAAATAATGAACCTGTCTGTGCGTTGCTAGACTCTGGGAGTAGTGTCACCTTGATGAGCGAGACCTGGTATGATTCTATGAAAACTGTTTGCAAGCTACCTACATTACAACCCGTGTCCTTAACCTGCCATACTGCTAATTCCAATTCATTGAATATTGTAGGGTCCCTAGAGGTCAAGATTAGAGTCCGTGATTTCACCTGGAAAATGCCAGTGCTAGTGGCAAAAGATTTGTCCTGCCAATTCATATTGGGTGCAAATTTTATTGCAAAAACAGGCATGATTTTGGACCTCCAGTTCAACAGATTCCATTTCAAATTTTGCGCAAGAACATTTGAGCTGTGTGATCGCTCCCCTATTCTGCCTTGCCATGTTAACGCTGTTCCCGAAGATTCTGATGAACCCAAGGCTTTTGATTTTAATCACTTACCCGAAGAGCAGGCCAACCAACTTAGGAAACTCTGCGATAAGTTCCCTGATGTCCTCACCGACAGGTTAGGCGTCACCAATGTATTAGAATACAAAATTGAGGTTACAGATAACATACCTGTTCGCTCTCCTCCGTACCGGTTGTCACCTCCCAAAATGAAAGCCCTGAAGGCTATTATTGATCAAATGCTCGCTGACGGAGTGATACGCCCGTCCAAGTCAGCCTATTCTTCTCCCATGTTTCTGGTCCCTAAACCACAAGGTGGTTATCGGCCTGTAGTGGACTATCGGATGTTGAACCGTAAGGTAGTCCTCCAATCTGTCCCACTTCCTGATTTGCACTCTTGTTTTTCTTGGTTTGCCAATGCAAAAATTTTCACCACTTTCAATTTAAATCAGGCTTATTACCAGATACCCCTTGCCGAAGAATCCAAGCATCTCACTGCATTTGCAACCGATTGGAACCTATATGAATTCGAACGCGTCCCTTTTGGCCTAGCAACTGGAGCGGCTGTCCTTACACGGTTACTAGATTATGTCTTATCAGACATTAAGTTCAAGTTTGTTTATAATTACCTTGACGATCTCGTAATTTTTAGCGAAATCTTCGAGGAACACCTACTCCATCTCAAGGAAGTGCTTGAAAGACTGCGTAAAGCAGGTCTAACCCTCAAGGCATCCAAGGTTTCCTTCGCACAACCCCAGATGTCCTTCTTAGGACATATCGTGTTGGGGAGGGGTGTCTCAATCGATCAGTCTCGTACTGCCGCCATCCAGAATTTCCCCCCTCCAAAGGACGTCAAGGTTGTAGCCAGATTCATTGGCATGGTGAATTTCTTTCGCAAGTTTATTCCTAATTTTGCTGAACGTGCAGCTCCATTGAACGATTTGAGAAGAAAGGATGCCAAATTTGTGTGGGGTGATGCCCAACGTGAAGCCTTCATGGACTTGAAATCTGCCTTATGTAATGCCCCTGTACTGGCTATGCCAGACTTTTCTAAATGCTTCATCCTTCAGACTGACGCCTCTTCCTCAGGCATATCCGGAGTTCTTCTACAGGAATTTCAAGAAGGGCGTCGTCCTATTTCTTATGCTTCCCGTGCCCTGAATCCTGCTGAGCGCAATTATTCCATTTATGAGCTGGAAGCCCTGGCTGTTGTCTTCTCCTTAGAACGCTTCAGAATGTACCTGGAACATCTCCCTTTCGATCTGGAAACTGACAATCAGGCGTTGAGTTGGGTGCTGGCCAAGCCGCGAAAGACCGGTCGTTTAGCACGAGGGGCAGTGCGCATCTCAGCCTTCCAATTTCAAGCCCGCCACATTCGTGGCACGGAAAACGTTGTGGCTGATGGCCTCAGCAGGATGTTCCATCCAGACAGCTCTGACCCTCAATCCGAGCCAGTTGACTCATCTCCCGAACAAGTATCAGCTTTTGTCAATGTAGTTCTCACTGACTCTCCCTTCCTTTTCAAGGATATTGCCAAACATCAAGAGGATGATCCTGAGTTAAAAGCCATTGTCGACAGGATTAAATCCGGTGAGCATGTTAAGCCCTATATTCTTAAGAATGGTGTCTTGTGTTGTCCTGCTCGTGGTCGGAGAGACCCCAAAATTGTAGTCCCAACTAACCTGGTCCCGGCTCTCTTCAAATACTTTCATGAATCCCCAGTGGGCGGTCATCTGGGCATTTTCAAAACAAGAGAAAAAATCCGTAACCACTTTATTTGGAAATCCATGGATAGTGAGATCCGTACCCTTGTCAAGTCCTGTAAGATTTGCAACATCAGTAAACCTGCCCCGAATACTCGTCTAGGTCTCTTGTCTTCTGAGCAAGCTTCTCGCCCCATGGAAAGACTGTTCATAGACTATATTGGGCCTTTCCCGAGATCTCGGAATGGTCATCGTTTCATACTCGTGTGTGTTGACGCCTTTTCGCGTTTCACGTGGCTGTTCCCCACTCGGATGGCTAACGCCAACACTACCATCTCGTGCTTGAAACAGATATTCGCCTCGTTTGGACCCTGTCAATTCTTGGTAAGTGATAACGCAAGAGCCTTTACTTCGGCCCAGTTCCGGAATTTCTGTTTTGATCTATCCATTGCTCATGTAACCACTACCCCGTTTTACCCGAAGCCCAATTATGCTGAGAGAGTGAATCGTAACCTGCGATCTGCCCTAATCGCTTATCACTCCTCAGATCACTCCAAGTGGGATTCTTCATTGAATTGGTTGTCATTTGCATTTAACACTGCTGTCCATGAAAGCTACAAGCAAACCCCTGCTTCGTTGATGTTGGCTTTTACTCCAAATTCTCCTCTATCTAACCTATGGTCAATTAATGATCTTCTGCCCGACGATGCCAGCCCAGAAAAGATCCGAGCTAATTGGCACCGTGCACGAAAGAACTTGAAGGTTTACTACGCTAAGGTCCAGCGTAATTACAACCACGGGCGAAGACCGCACAATCTCTCGGTGGGTGACCAGGTGTTTATTAAAACACATCCCGTCAGTAGTGCTGCGGACCATGTTATCAGTAACTTGGCCCCCAGATTTCGAGGTCCCTGCACCATCTTAAAGTTCCTCACCCCGCTGACATTATTGGTGAGCGATCCCGAAAGGAAAAGGATCAGCAGAGTACATCTCTCCCAGATCAAGGTACCTTAAATCTGGTAGGGAAGGGCAAATACCATTGTTGGTGACCTTGTAGATTTAGTTGTAAGTTATTTGTAAGAATTTACTTATAACATAATTTTATGGTGAGGTTATTTATAAGGTTTTAGTTGTAAGATAATAAGTTTCATTGTAAGTTAGTTGTAAGTAATTGTGTAAGTGAATACTTTAGGTATCCTCTAGTGTAATCGATTTAGTATTATAAGTTAGATAGTTTTAGTTTAGGGTTACTACTTGGAATTTTCTTCCTTTTACGGTCAGGTTTAGGGCACCCTACTGTAGTTTCTTTTCACCCCCACCATAATCTTGTCATGTGAATTGTAGACAGCAGTGCTTGCGCAAGGAAGAATCCCTCCTGCATATTCATTAAGCACCCATGGGGTGACCACGAGATATTGAGCCTAGCAGCATACTTTTACCGCAAGTATTCCCCTGTCTGCTGCGGTTTGTGTGTGTTACAGCGGCTGCAGTGACCAGATTCTTCAGGAAGCAACCTGAAGTGCCAAATTGGGACTTGGGCGTCACCATCCGGCACCACTATCCTGCGGGGAACGTCCTATTGGTGGCAGGCGGTCTGGACGGTGTCTCACCCCGGTTTATTTGGTGCAAGAGACCACTGAACTGCATCTCGTCTAGGTGTCGGGTTTGGACTGACATTGAATGAAGGCTTGCAGCAAACGACCGTGTCGGCAGCCGCATCATCAGCAAGAACCTGTGGCCTAGCTGTGCTGTGACCATTGTAGGAAAGTAGTGCAAAAGTGTTAGCAACAAGTGAGGAGTTTTGGTATTTCTAGAATTTGGAAGAAAGTATGGTGTACATGATTTGGTGGACAGACTACAAATTGTCTAATCATCTGCGAAAGAAGGCATTTTGAAGTGCAATGTGACAATCCATGTGGATTTTGTGATATTTATTCAAGAGGTGGAAGCGTGCTGGGCCCATAACCCAGAGGTCCGTGGATCGAAACCACGCTCTGCTACCAAATGTTACCTCTACTACTGATAGTTACGTACTTGTTCTGTTGGAGATCCGCGTAAAGGCTAGTTACTGTTTTTCGAAGTGTGTAGTGTTTTCTTATATTGTGTATTGTACTCTTACCTTCCCCTTTTAACTGTGTTTGTGCCTCGTTTGGTGTTACCACTGTAGTAGAGGTAACACTTTTCACCTAACCAGACCTGGAATTTCCTGTCGCTGATCATGTTGTTGATAAGCTGTGCAATCGTTCTGCACGGTATAGCTCTGAGTAATTTATAAATCAATCCTTCCTTCCAAACGGTATCAAAGGCAGCAGTGAGATCCACAAAGACAGCAGATGTTTTAAGCTTTTGCTGGTATCTGGCCTCAATATAAGATGTTAATGAAAGTACTTGATCACAGCAGTTTCGGTTAGGTCTGAAGCCTGCCCGATCCACAGGAATGAGTTCTAAAATGGTTGATCCAATTCTGTTGTAAATAAGCCTTTCAAAGAGTTTGTAGCAACAGCTAGGGAGGGCTATTGGTCTGTAACTTTCAGGCCTGTTTTCAGGTTTTCCAGGCTTCAATATGGAAATAATTTTAGCTTTCTTGAAGTCAGGTGGGATTTGTCCAGTCTGAAGAATGTCCGTGTAGAACTGTGCCAACCATCTCTTTGCATTGTCTCCCATATGTATGAGGAATTCTGGATGAATTCCATCGAATCCAGGTGCCTTACCAGGTTTTAGTTCTTTGAGAGCCTCTTGAACATCAAGGGCTGTAAAGGGACGTGAATAGGTAGAAATGCGAGGTACTGATGATTTCAGAGCACGAAGCTGGCATCTAACATACCGTATTTCACGGCATAATCGTCGCATTTTTTATACCAAAATTTTCGAAAAAAATTGTAGAGTGCGACCATTATACGATGAATATTTAATACCAGTATTTGTATTACTCAAAAAATGTATTTATAACTAGGGGTATTTGATACAAATTTAAGATGCACGTAATACTCGCGTTTATACATCAAAATAATTAAAATAGTCTAAAACAAAATTCATAATTTTTCGCAACAATTCGGCGAACGTTTTTCCAACCTGAAAATTAAAATGAACGTATTAAGTTAATTTGTCATTAATTTGAGTATTAAAGTTAAAATATTACACTTGCAAAAAATTATCGCTTTGTTGTGAAATGCGGACTTACTGGTACGCAATTTATTCCAAATCTTCGGTGTCGCTATCGCAGGTTTCGCTATCTGATGCGCCGTCCTCGCCTCTGTTAATACCAGTAACAGATTCTTCGTCTCCCTGCCACACTGCGTCATCTTCGGAACCGTCTAGTGCATTCGAAATCCCAGTCCTTTTGAAGCTCTTGGAGACTAGTTCAGGTGGTATAAGATCCCAACTCTTCTTCACCCACGAGCATAACAAGTCCAAGGGTGGACGCCTGATATTTCCGGCGGGCGTCAATTGCTGATCGCCGCTCATCATCCACTCGTTGTAAAATCGACGTAAGTGGTCTTTAAAGGGTTTATTAACACATACGTCTAGTGGCTGCAAAGCAGATGTTAGGCCACCAGGAATGACTATCTGTCGTGTCTTATTTGTAGTGAGAATTTGCTTCACTTCGTTCACGAGGTGACCTCGGAAACTATCTAAAACAAGCAGAGCTGGTTGTTTAACCCAGTCCAGCATGAGTTCTACGTCCATCCAACCCTTTGGTTGCACTCGTACATGAATTCCACGGGGAAACTGTATATTCTTAGGCATTGTTTTCCTCTTGAAAATGATGTAAGGCGGCAACTTTCTCCCGTCAGCTGTAATGGCTAGCATTGCCGTGCATCGCAACTTCTCACTACCGCTGGTTTTCATTAATACACTCCGTGATCCTTTTAGCGCAATAGTGCTGTTGCGAGGCATATCAAAAAAGATTGGAGTCTGATCGGCATTACCGATTTGAGAAAGCAAGTACGAAGTTTCCTTGCGCAAACGTATGACAAATCGGTGAAACTTTACAATCTTGTCCGTGTAATCAGCAGGCAACTTTTGGCTTAGTGTTGTTCTCCTTCGCACTGACAGATTGTGTCGTCGCATGAACCCCTTAATCCACCCACGAGTCGCCTTAAACTGAGTTACCGGTATGTTGTGTTTGCGCGCTACCTCCTGTGCCTTAATTTGTAACATTTCATATGATACACTGCAGCCATTGTTACGTATTTCAGTGACGTACCTAAACACTTCTTCGTCAATTATAGGAAACTTCCCTCTTTTAGGACCTCTAAACGCGCGTCTAGAAGGGTTTGTGCTTTTTAGCTTGTTTTTTACTTTCCGCCAGTCACGCACCAACTTTTCACTCACAGAAAATTTTCTTTCTGCAGCTCTGTTCCCGTGCTGTTCAGCGAAGGCAATTACGCTTAGCTTGAAGCCCGCAGAATAGTTTCTATATTTACCCATAATCGCTTATAAATGCTTCACACGTTAATGTTTTGCGATATAAATGACTTTCCGTAATTGTTCACTATTAAAACAATCACCCAAAACACAAATTAAAAACTTAAATTCTCACGCACACATGTCTACAGTAATCACGTAAATCTGAAACAAATAAATGCATCTGTGATCTGTCCATTCCAGAGCAGCCAATACTGTCAGGCAGCAAGGAAGCATGCAACAATTTATCAGTTTAGCTCGTTGGTTGTGACACACTACTGCGCTTGTGCAAAGCTCGCAAACCGGAGCTCTAGCTAGCGCGGTGTAGATCTACTGTATAGTTGACTGTATTCCGAGACGTCAGTAACAAACATTCATTTTTTTCAATTTCTTTTAAACATACGGTAATTAGGTTAATATTTCTTCCCAGTTATTGATGATTTTACATTACATTACTGACGAGTTTATAAAATAAAACTTTAATAGCATTGGATAATAATTATCTTGACTGCTTGGATAAAAGTTTTCATCCCATGCCCGGACACTTATGACGTAGTAGTAAGATAAGAGTCTAGCGATGACAACTCAGACATCGTAAATAATTCGGCTGAATAATTCCATAGAAATCTGCGTTATCGTCTTGGATTTCACTTCATGCGCAATAACACAGGAGCCGGCCCCATGGTGTAGGGGTAGCGTGCTTGCCTCTTACACGGAGGCCTCGGGTTCAATTCACGGCCGGGTCAGGGAATTTTACCTGTATCTGAGGGCTGGTTCGAGGTCCATTCAACCTACCTAGCCGGTATTTCCTGGCGACGTTGCCGATAAGCGATAACTTACAGCCTTACGTATTTCAAATGGGAACTCATAATATGTAGGTGGTGACTAAATAGTACACTGTCTCGTGACCACGTTGTCAAACTGCCGATAGCCTACCGGTAAGCATAATATGTAGGTGGTGAATAAATAGTACACTGTCTCACGACCACGTTGTCAAACTGCCGATAGTCTACCGGTAAGCATAATATGTAGGTGGTGAATAAATAGTACACTGTCTCGCGACAACATTGTCAAACTGCCGATAGCCTACCGGTAAGCATAATATGTAGGTGGTGAATAAATAGTACACTGTCTCGCGACCACGTTGTCAAACTGCCGATAGTCTACCGGTAAGCCATGCGTCGTACATATACCGGTATTATTTATGTATACGTTGTGCAACATGTCGCAAACGTGACTGTGTTGCCAAATTGCCCATAAACCATATACGTATTTAAATTGCGCATTCATGTGCAACTTACGTTGCAGTTCCATTTACCTTTTAACCAGATTAGTGAACAAAATTTGGACGTGCGACGATTATGTAATTAAAGGTTTAAAGTCCGATTTTTGTAGTGAAAATAAAGGATGCGACGATTACGCGGTGGCGACGATTATGCCGTGAAATACGGTATTTCTTACGTTATCGCAGCATCAAGACAGGGTTTGCCTGGCACTGTTCCCTTTTTGTTTTGACAACCTGAGAGCTACTTTGTAAGTTTGTTCAATATGCCAGTAACCTGCACAATCTGTCTTCAACAAAAAGTTAACAATGAACAAGTACACAGAGTCCTGAAAAATGTACATTTGGATCAGCTAGCTTTAAAACCTTTGTTTGTTATAAGAAAATGCAAACAATGGAACAGCTATATTCAGAGAATTTTAAAATCACTTTATAATTTTGTACTACAGAGACCTAACAGTAGTCAGAGGGTGTGAAGTTCTATAGAAACTGTACAAAGATGTATTTTCTTTTGGGATACTTACTTCTTGCCGAGGTACGACAGGTGCCTGAGCAGGAGGCTGAAGTGGACTAGAAACTACTTTGGTTGTTTTCCGAAATACAGGAGAACTATTTGATGGGTCAACATTTGCAGCTTTCTGAGAACAAAGATTACTTAAATTAGCTAGAACGTATAGGATGTAAGAGATAAGAGTCTACTATTATTAAACTAAAACTAAAGGAAATTCACGTATTTTTATACACGGTCCAAACTTCAACACTATTTAAATGAATAAATACTAAGAATCTACCTGTAGTTCCTTCCAGAGAGCCTGGAACTCTGTGGGAGATGACTGCTTCGGAGGCTGAGGTGGGGTAGGTTGATGGGAATTGATGAACATCACTGGGAAGGGCTGCTGCTGTTGCTGCTGCTGCTGACGGTGATTTATATTACCAGGCTAAAAAGAAATGAGCAGTTAAACTTGGTGGGATTTGCATAGATGTGCAACCTTCCACTTTCTTAAAAGAGAGAAAAATTGTGTGGAGTAAAATTGTTACTATAAAAGAATACAACAGGTTTTCATCTCAACTTTACCTACAGTAACATCTATTTTTCTTGGGCAAATTTGAGTTTACCATTTCTAATTTACAGATATAAATACTTAAGCATCAAAAATGAGGTACAGGAAAGAAATAATACAAGACCAATCAACTGCTAATGATAGGAAATTTTTACATTATACTATACTGTACTTGACAAGCGGTCGCATATGTGGGGGATAGCTGCATTTTTCAATATGCACCAACAGGAGAGGAAAAAAAAAAAGCTTTTAAAATAGTTTGTTCACTATTGAACTTGTATTTTTCCTGTGTGAATTCTGTAGAATAAGTTCTGAAATACACTGTATATATGCAAATAAAACCTGCATATTTTTCCAAAATCTGACAGTGAAAAATGTTGTGAGATGGACAGCAGGCAATAGTATGTTGATAAACGGGTTAAAAGTCTGGTTGTGAGTTTCACAAATAGGAAAAGTCCTCTCAGTTTTAATTACTGCGTTGATGGGGTGAATGCATATATGCCTATTTCCATATCTCATCAAGACTGTGAATTTCAAATTGTATGTACGTTCTTGAATACTACGAAGAATATTTTAAGACTACTTCTTCTTCTTGTTGTATATTCCTACAGCCAAGTGAGCTAATTTCTTACAACAAATGTGTTTTCAGGCAATTCTATAAACAATTTCTCATAGTGTCAAACGTATATGTTTTAAGACCATCTTACAAACAACTGTGTTTCAAATACTTTGTTCTACACGCGATATGGCTGAAGATGAGCTTTAAATAGGTCAAAATTAGTCTCATTAAATGTTTATTTAATAAACACTAATTTGTATTGAAAATGTGGAATAACTCACTTAATATTTTATTTGGTTTAATCTAAGTTCAATGCGGACCCATAAAATGAAATTCATTTCTCTAGAATTGAATTCAGTTTAGCTGATTCGGTGTACCCATATAATCATTTTCTTTATTGTTGGATCTATTTGGTTTTGGACTGTGAAGACTGTGACTTGAGTTCCTTGCAGACTTTTCAATTCATTCAAGTGACTGAATATATCTGCTAAATATCAAAGTCCCGCAAGCCATGAGAAATCATTTGAAGAAGTCTTTGAAATTTCATAGCCCATTGAGAAGATAGCTTAACTTCACTCAATTCAAACAAGCGGGTCAAAATTTTCCATCTTGATCACCACCTAATCTCTGTGATAAATAGCAAATATTCATGGCCACTCTCCATACCCTCGCAAAGCTCTAAAAACAACCTAGAATATAAGAGGCCTGGCTTTGATTAAATTAACAACTTTTACAGCTTCTTTCAGCACATCACCCAGTTCTGTGGGCATGTTGCAAGTTGTTAGCGCTTCACAGTGATTGTAACAATGTGTCTAACACAAGGGGTGACAGTCCTCATGTGTACAATTATGCCCTTATATTTTCCAGATAAAGACCTAGTGCTGTCAGTAGTTAATCGAACCCACTGCTCCCAGTTATGTCTAAGTCCAGTTTCAGTCACGAATGCGTTGAGAACTGCAAAGTTTTGTTCGGCTTTCACGTGCATGGGTAAGGTTGAACAAAACAGCAACCCTCGTGGATCATATTTTCAAATTCCTATTGAATTGAAGTTGATTGTTTTGCATTTTTATAAATATTAGTGCTTTCATCCAGCTGCAATGCACAGGATTCACCAGTTTTTACTTGTTCCAACAGCATATCTTGCACATTTGCTGCTATTTCTTCTATTCTTTGCTTGACGGTGTTATCAGATAACAATATAGTCAGCACCCAATTGTTTTAAGTACTTTTCACCAACAACAGTATTTACCATTACTTTTGCTGCGGGTAGCACTAGCTTCTTTCCAATGGTATGTGGTTAGCCATGTTTTGCAATTAATAGGGAAGCTTGGTATGATGCCAAAACTGTATTTTCCTTGCCTGCCTTAACATTGTACATGAGTACTTTCTTCATTTCAAGAACTTCAGGACTTTATTGCGAAGGTGGTCAATTGACGAGTTGCATAGGTGAGTTAAGTAAATAAATTTCATTATTCGTCCGTATTGAACCAAGATTACAATTTATTAAAAATTCGTATCCACCTTATTCAATACATTAAAATGTTGTTATGATGAAATTACAACATGTATATTTATTTTATCAGAACTAGTTTCGACGCTTTATATTGCGTCATCATCAGCTGATATGCATTGGAAATATTGGCAAACATATGTAAGTTTATCTCGTCACACAAATATACATTCAGTATTTTAATCCAAATTTTAATTTAAACGAAATTTCCGAAAAACCAAATATTCTCTTTGATTTTCTTATTGAGTTTTTTAAAAATGTACATATACCGGACAATAGGACAGTATTTCATATTATGCGCAGTAGCTTTACATACAGCCTTCCACGATCACGCCCTCCGGAGCTCCAACAGGTTGCCGCCCCTCAGTTGCTCCTCCTTCCTTCCCCTAGTTCCTCTAGTTCCCCTCTTTGACTCAAACCAACCTTGGACACTGGATTGCTAACACTACAAGGTTCGCTTAGCTACTCGGTGCTTTGCAAGGACAGCGATCTCACGAGGAGTCACATAAATGTTTATGTTATAAGATGTAAAAAATTGCACTTCACCAGTTAAATGCGATGGTTTACTAGTTTCATATAATTTCAGGTCCACATTGAACTGGGAATGAGATAATTGTTAACTTCCTTAAGCACCGGCTTCTCAATCTGCCTCTTAACGATCGCTACATTACAACAATTTGAAGATTTTATGGAATAGTTTCAATATGGTTTTACAAACATTTTTTAAAAGTGTCAAACAGAGACAATGTTTTTAAGAAGATTGTGCCTTCAGTGTTTGTTGTTTAACCTTATTCCGATTCTTTATGATCACTGCATTACAACAGCCTGAAGACTTTATTGAATGGTTTTAATACGGATCTACATAAACACTTTTTAAATGTGTCAAACAGAGCTTATGTTTTTATGTAGATTGTGTTTTCAGTTTATTTTGTTTAACTTATGATTATTTAAACCAAATTACATCTGATTTTATCAATTCAAAGTTTAATACTTGCAAGTCTCGGACAATATGGACTTGGAAATAGTATTATTATAACATGGTTTTAAATCTTCATTATGATTTTTATAATTTGTGTGACGTAGATAAACTTACATATGTTTACCAATATTTCCTATGCATATCAGCTGATGATGACTCAATATAAAGCGTTGAAACTAGTTCTGATAAAATAAATATGTTGTAATTTCATCATAACAACATTTTAATGTATTGAATAAGGTGGATACGAATTTTTAATAAATTACATAGGTGAATTTAGAGGACCTTTTAGAGGAAGTGGAGAGACAGAAGATGAGGAAGTGCTATTGATGGGAGATCTAAATGCACAAGTTGGAATGGAAAGACAAGGAAAGGAAGATGATGTAGGGCCCTTTGGATATGGAAATGTAAATCCAGAAGGCGAGTTCTTGGTGGATTTTTGCATGAGGAACCAAATGATTGATGGAAACACTTGGTTTAGGAAGAAGAACTGTCAGAAGATTACAAGGTATGGTTAGGGAGACAGACGAACAAAGACCATGATTGATTATATAATCAGAGAAAGAACACCGGAGGAAACTTTTAGATGTTACAGCCATGCCTGAAGAAGCCTTTGGTGGAGATCATAGAGTTGTGATAGGAAGGAAAAAAAAAATCACCCATTAAGAAGGGAGAAAAGAATTAAAAGTATGGAAGTTGAAGGAGAAAAGCATACAAGAAGAATTTCAAAGGGAAATAATACTCTTGGTACCCAGGACGGAGATGGGGAATGTTGAAGATGAATGGAAGATTTAAGGAAGCACTGGTCGGATGTGCAGAAAAGATATGTGGTAGAACATCAAAAAATGTGAAAGACAAAGAGACACACTGGTGGAATGATAGGATAATGATGGCATGGAAAGCATGGAAAACATCTAAGACTGAAGAAAGTAGAAGAAAATATGTAGCGGCAAAGAATTTGGCTAAGAAAGTAGTGGACGAAGAAAGGCTGGACCTTATTCACACAGAAATTGAGAGATGATATGCAAGGCATCAAGAAATTATTGTATGGTATCTTAGGAAACAAAAAGAGAGATCAAGTAAACACCAGATTTGTAAAGGATGAAGGCGGCATAATAATAACAAAGTCAGAAGAAATAAGAAATAGATGGTGAGAGAATTTTAAGAAGTTGCTGAACATGAGAACTAATGATAGTCATTCAACAGACCATAAGGAAAGGCAATTAGTTGATGAAGAAATGGATAAAGGAATTACAATGAATGAAATTGAAATGGCAGTAAGAAAGATGAAGAATGGAAAAACTGCTGGAATAGATGAAATTTCAGTGGAGATGATAAATGCAGCTGGAGCTGTAGACCTGCGGTGGACATATCGAGTTCTCAGGATTGTTTGGGAGAATAAGGAGGTCCCTGAGGATTGGCAAAAAGGAATTATCATCCCAATTTTCAAGAAAGGCGATAAGAAAGTATTGGAGAACTACAAGGGAATTACTCTGATATCCCATGTTGCTAAGAGAATGGAGAGGATACTGGAAAGTAGGATAAGGTTGAGGGTGGAAAATCACATACAGGAAAATCAGTTTGGTTTCAGAAGTGGAAGGTCAACAATAGAGCCCATTTTCATTATGAGACAACTACTGGAAAAGCAACGGGAGTATGGGAATGATATGGTGATGACATTCACTGACACTGAAAAGGCATATGACAGTGTCCCCAGGAATAAAGTTTGGGACAGTCTGGTGTAAAAAGGAATTGGATAGGGATTAATAAAAATGATCATGGCAATGTACAAGGAATGTTGTAGTTGCATGCAAACACAAGTTGGCAGGACAAGTTAGTTCAAAATCACTAGTGGGCTGAGACAGGGAAGTGTTCCATCACCAATCCTGTTCACAATAGTAATGGATGACATCGTGAAAACAGCAAAAGCAGCATATATAGAAAGACAATTGAGCATGTTGTTATTTGCAGATGATATTGTGCTTTGTGAGAAGAGGACATGAATATTCAAGAACAGTTGGATATGGTGAATAGGAAGATCAAAGAATAAGGATTGAAAATAAGTGTAGAAAAGAGTAAAACTCTTGTTATGACTGTAGCGGGCGGTACACCTCCACGCCACTAATTCAACTATTGCGCCAATTGAAACTTCTCTAATGGAGAAATTGGAACTTTAACTACTGAACTAATTCCACGGTTATTCAGAAGATGTCACTGAGTGTTTTTTATTTGCCTTTTGTTTTTCAACGATTAAGAAGTGTGGACCCAAAACTATGGTAACACACTCTGGTGCAATGGAATGAACTTTCTTGAAGAAATATTGCATTCCTAAGTTTTGATTTTACTAAATTTTGTTCTGTGGTTTGTGGGTTGGCAATATAAATCCTTTCTTTCCGCCCGTTTTGAATGTAACCAATCAGGAATTTATGTAATTAATTTTCCACCAATAAGGTGTTTCTTTCTCGTCTTGTGTATTAGTTTTTGCTGTTATCCAATAAAAACGAAAGGGTGTGTCTAATCATTCCTGAAAGGTCTCGAATGTTCCACGAGGGTATATAAACTGCTGATTTTCTTGTCTCGGTGCCACTTCAGTAACATCTGTCTTAGTGTGTGAATATGTAGCAGGGGGCGGGAAGTGCCTCTTTCTTCAAGCAGCTGTTCTTCTACAAGGTAATGGCCGGTTAACATCTTCATTTCTTGCTAGCTCAGCAGTTTAACTCTCGGGGAGGGTCGAAACCTTTAGTATGTAACCTACCTTTTTAAAATGTAAATTCTTTTCTGCCTATGTAAAATCTATAAATTATAAATCTATAAATTACTGTAAAGCGGGGATAGAGAGTGCTTCACCCTCTCAAACTCCCTTTCATTTTTGAAAAGGAGGTGACTACGTTTTCATAAACATTCTTCTCTTCTTTAATGTAGTAAAGTTTTCTCATACGTGTCACCTCCCTAGCTTGGGATTAGCCCCTGTATGATCGGCCTAGCGCCACATAGGTTTTAGACAAAACTTGGTGTAGGAGTGCAAGCTTTCGCCTCCATTCAATTTTGTATTTTGGGCCATTTATTTAACCCGTTTTGTTTTCCTTCCTGCGAAGGCCCAGTAGATTGGGTATTAGATACCCCTGTTTCACTGTATATGTGCCTTGAGGGCAGTTAGTGTAAAGTCAGTTTATGGCCTCTTAAATAGGCTTGAAGACTTTGAGAGCACATCTGCTCTGTCTTGTGTGGGAAACGTGCCTCTAGGAGGCTTAACATGGTAATTGGGAGCAAGTGCTCCTTGGCATGATTGGGGTTTTCTGCCCCTTTGTGTGAACTGGGTACATTGGTAACGTTGGGCTCATAGGTCAAGGATTGTTATTGTGGGGCTAGAAGCCCAGATCTTGTATTATCCCCTAACACTTATAATTTCTTTGTACCTGATTGTGGCTTGTTGTTGACTTGTTAAGTTTTCAAATTCTATGTCACCACTGTTAAGTTTTGAAAATATAACCTTTGTTAAAGTTTTAAATTAACTTTAATTTTGTAGTTGAGACCTTTTCCCGCCCGCACCTTCTTTCACCTCTAACTACCAAGGATACCTCCGTAACAATGACTAGAGGGGAGAAAGAAGGGAAAGGTCAGATTAGATGTGCAGACAAGCCCCTGGAAGTAGTGGAGACGTTCAAATACCTGGGGAGTGAATTCATGGAGAATGCTCGACTGGATGCTGTCATTAGTAAGAGGATTCAAGCTGGAAGCTATTTCTATCATAGTGTAAGAAACACGTTATGGGACAAAGATGTGCCAATTGTGACAGTATTAACAGTGTTGTGCCTCCCCAATAACCTTTTTGGACTGGTGTTATCACAATTGAAATTAGTATCAATCGGCTTTACGCCAATGTACCCTAATGAGTTTACGCAATGCGGTGTTCGCTACTGTACTGAGTTTGGTGGCTGTCTCCGCTTTACTGCGTATGCGCGGGCTGCTACTTGGCATGACTGGTCTTGTGCTGGCCGGTCAATGAGTGAGTTAGTTCGCTACGAGGAGCCATGATGGGTGGTAGTGTGAACTTGTGCTACGCAATGGTGTGGTGGTTTACTCTCAAACCACCGTGAATTTCTCCTTAACGGGGATGGATCCCCGTTGGACTCGCAGTTGACCTTCTACCATATTACTTCGATAATATCTTTTTGGTGAAAGCTTCTCCTGGTTTCTTCATGGCGAGATTTAGTTCAGTGGCCTCGTGGTAATCTACAACAACAATGACCAGGTTTGGATTTTCTAATGCTTAACGTCTGATTAAGGTACGTACCTGTGCTATTATTTATTTCATTCCCCGTGAAGAATGTTTAATGAACTTTATCCGGACAATAATAATAATAATAATAATAATAATAATAATAATAATAATAATAATAATAATTGCGATACCGAATTCAGACTTGGCGTCGTGTGTGTTAGTGCTTTCTGGAAGATGGGTACTTCTAACTAATTATTCTTCGAAGTGTGGAATATGCACGGTGGACTGGATTAGGAAATAATTTAATTCCAAAATTAATCATGTTCATTCCTGGACGTATTGTAAAGTTTTTGATGTGAACCTAGGTGGCGTTTCCAAGGCATTGAGGTTATCTTCTTTCCTTTGGGGTTTCCTGTTTGTTTTTCTGAGTAACTTTCCGCTCTGTTTCGTATGCATTCTTTCTGCTGGGGTTTTCGGGTTATTTTTCTTGCTTCTGTTTGTTCTCCTCCTGGCTCTGGAGGGAGGCCTTGCGTTTTGTTTTACCTGTTACCGTGGCAACGTGATGATGTGTGCATTGTTGTTGAAAGATTGAATTAAGTAAACCGATACGCGGCTCGTGCGTGGTTCTCTGATAATATTTTTGGGTTGAGTGTATCTTGTTGACTACCTTTCATTTTGGTTTATTCATTTTGCCTTCCTTTCAATGTATATGTTGTCTTTTCGTTTGGTCGGGGCGGTGTGTAAACTTCTACATTAAATTTTTTCTAATCTTGGAAACAGCCCCTTGGTGGAAGTTAAATAAAGTACTCGAGATAACGAAGAGAAGCGTCCGGCTTAGTATTTAACTGAACTATTACCTTGTTTACTGAAAATAGTAATTTACTTGGTTAATTTTTCACGTGATCGATCACATTTTATATTACCTATTAGTTATTACTGGTACAAAGGTATGGAGGTCAATTTTTCTTTTTCCCTATTTCATTGTTTTTCAACTAGTTATTTATTATTTGTTAAAAGAATACCAACATTTTTCTTATTTAATGATTCCTAATCTTTGTTACCATTACCAAATATTTTCTGATTAATTTAGTTATTGTTAATTTTGGTCATTTACATTTAACCTTTTCCAAACATAACATTGAATTTATTTTCTGATAATAGCTTTTCCCTTTCCAAAAATAAACCTAGGTTTTCCCAAATTAATGTCATTTAAGTTGTTACATCTCATTTAGTTTCAATTAAAGATATTTTATGCCACTAAGGTGTTGTTTTTCATTCACCACTTTCAGTGGAGCACTGTCACTGTTTCTTTTGGTAATTGTAACCACGGCCTTAAGCCGCTTCACTTCTCTGCTTCCAGTGTGTTTATTTCTCCCTTTTGGTAATATTTTAAGTACCATGTTGTTGGTTTGTGTTTTTTTACCTTTGGTTTGTTGTTGTATTGTGCGTTGTTGTTTTCCGCGTCCTTCTTGCCCTGCTATGCGTTCGCTTTAACTTCCTTTTCGGGGCGAACACGCTAACAACCTTCTCACCAGGGTTCTCTCTCTCTGTTTCTCTGTCTCTCTCCTCTCTCTCTCCCTGGTGGGTAAGGTTATGAACCCATCATCCATAGGTTGTCCGGGGGCCTAGAGGATGGTGTTGGTTTGACAATGGAAGCAAAGGAAACTATGTACAAGATATATTACGTACCCATTAAAACTTACGGAGCAAAAACTTGGACAATGACAAAGAAGGATGAGAGTCAAATACAGGCAGCCGAAATGAAGTTCTTGAGGAGTATGATACAGAAGTGTAGAAGAGACAACACAGAGAATGAGAAAATCCGGGAAGAAATTGGAGTGGAAAAAATGAATAGTTTGAGCACATAAAGCTAATGAGTGATGAAAGAATGCCAAAAAAGGTGATGGAAATAAAAATGCAAGGAACGAGCGGCCGCGGATGACCACGATTGAGATGGAAGGACACAATCTAATGCAGTATTAGAGAAGAAACCTGGACTGGAACACAGTGTTGGAGGAGGAGTGGTGGAAAGACTGAAGAAAGTGGAGAGGAACCACATTTGCCCTTACCCAGCTACAGCTGGATAATGGAGGATGATGATGAATAAATCTGTTTGTGTTTAATTATTATCATTATTGTTATTATTATTCTTCTTATTATTATTACTACAGTGTAGAAGAGATCTCAGTAGTTTTATTTCAAAATGCCATTAGCCTACGTTGGAATATGTTATTAGCGTACTGGGAATTCGTATAGTGAGTGATCCGATTAGTAGTGTGAAATGAACATTTTCCGTTGTGTACGGCGCACGCAATATTGCGGGGAAGTAGTCAAAGTTAGTATACTGAGCCCGCTCAGGGCGATGGACTGCGGTGGGCTGTATGAGATCAGTGGTATGGGCCAGTAAGCGGCCGCGTCATAAGAGGACGACACTGCACAGGCTGGGCTGCCGTAGCCCGTGGGTTTCAAGAGCTGCACAGTGGCCTCTCTGCAGGGCTCTGAGATGAGTAGCGTGGTGCACAGAAGGCAATTATTAGCTAGCGGTGATAATGGATATTCTGTACAGAAGTGATAATGATAGCGATTCAGAAATTTCAGATTTCTTTGCCTTCTTTAAAGTCACACATGCTGTTAAGAAATTTAAAATCTAATCACAAAAGACGCCGCTTTTCAATGCAAACCACTGTGCGTTTTGTGTGTGGTTATTGATTATTTAGTGTCAGTGATGATAGTAGTAGTGGTGGATCCGAGAAAAGTGACAGTGAATCAGAAAATTCTGATGGTGATAGTGATGTTTCTAATGTTGAAGTGCCGGGTGCTAGAAGCACTAAAGAGATTAAAAATGAAATACAGGTTTCACTTCCAATACCATGCTCTACACAGGGGTCTTTAAACACGTCTTTGTAATATACTTGTCCATGTTTAACTAGTAAAATGCCAAAATATCCAAGATATATGGTTTTTTCATATCATAAATTGAAAGTTTGCGTGCCTCCGTGGCTCAAGCGGCAGGGCACAGGCCTTTCACCGCTCGGTTCTGTGGTTTAAATCCCAGCCACTCCATGTGAGATAGGCGCTGGACAAAGCGAAGGTGGGACTGGTTTTCCTCTGGGTACTTCAGTTTTCCCTGTCCCCTTTCATTCTAGCAACATTCTCAAGTATCATTTCTTCTATTGGCCATTAATCATTGCCCCAGAGGAGTGCGACAGGCTCTGGCGGCTGGCACAATTCCTATCCTTATTCCATTCCTGTTCCTGTCGAATGACTGGAAACAGGATGTGGATTTTCATTTTGCCAAATTAGAATTTGCATAAGAAAACTATAATAACTAATAAATTAAAGTTCTCACGAACTGTGATTTACGTAAATGAAATACTAATCGTAGGCATGCGGAACGCTAGAAAATCAATAAGCCAATGGGTTAAAGGTAAATAGTTTTGAGCCAAATCTGTATAATTTCGCAAACATTCTGTGATTTCATGCTTTGTGAAAAACAGGTGCCTCTAGTCATGGGCAACGCTACTGTAAGACATGTACGGAAAGTATGTGAAGGAAAGAGAAATACATCAAAGAAAGGACAATAAGTTCCACCTTTTCAATACTATATATTGTGTGAAAGTTTTACGTTACAGCTAAAACATCACAACTTTTGTACATTCGGTACCAGTTTCGACAGGAAAGAGAACCAGAATAGAGTGTTATCCAGGAAACAGGTTATGGCAGATATTGAGGAAAGTAGAAGAGGAGGAGGATAAGGAGTTGGTGGAAATTTTCCACATTTGTGTCAACAATGTAAAGCAAGAAGGAATGACATAGGTCAGGATGTATGGAATCTGATTATGACAGTGCAAGAGAAGCTAAAGGGAGTAGAACTTTAGCATAGGATAAGCCAAATACATCTTAGACTTCCCACGTCAAGACAAGATCTCTCAAGATGACCTCTCAGCGAGTGTTGATGCCTGCCCTAATGAAGAAGATGGGAAGAAGATACAAGTTCATCAGGGGCCAAGAAGAGATGGGTGTAGAAGAACAGTGACTGATACGGAGAGAGCTAATCTATTCGCAGATGGCAGTGTATGAGAATGTCTTCATCCTTTTGCGTTTTCATGTTTGTCCTTGTCTTCTCTTTCTATAGCTCACTCTTCCTACACTGACCTGTCATTGTTCTCATTCTAATGCGTGTTGCATTCATGTTCCTATCTATACAGAACTTACTCTGGATAAGAGATACCTCTTGCTGATGCAATGTTGTATGAAGGAAGGTTGAGACTAAGAATATTGCTGCATGACTGAAGTGGTGGGTAGCATGCCATGTGACAATGAGTAGTAGATATTTCTGGTGTGTACTGTAACACGTTTGGCAATATTAAAATGAAACCTTACAATTT
Organism: Anabrus simplex; assembly: GCF_040414725.1. Classification (NCBI taxonomy): domain Eukaryota; kingdom Metazoa; phylum Arthropoda; class Insecta; order Orthoptera; family Tettigoniidae; genus Anabrus; species Anabrus simplex. The sequence continues at coordinate 256,268,960 of NC_090270.1, read as the reverse complement.
AACTTAACTTTCATAGTCCTCTCACACACATTATTTAATGTTTCCTTTCTTTGCGATATATGCTGTGTGCTAAAAAGTACTAAACAAATACAGTAACTATACAGGAAGTTGTGCATTATCTGCTGTTTTTGAAATGTTAAGACCCTCCAAACGGGCTTGTTAACCCTCTAGTATTAACACCCAACTACACAGCTCATATAAAATCACAAAATTTACTCACAAATGGTGGCAGTTGAGAATTGGGTAGGTTAAAGAAGGGAGCAGAATACAGTCCACCTCTGTTGTTCCAAGAGGCAAATGCAGAGTTATGGTCGGCCTGAGAATGAGGTGGTTGTGGTTTCTGCTCCATCTTGTAGCCTGGATGAGATCTGTAAGGTGAAGTGTCTTGCTGCAACGGTTTTCCTGTAAAATCATTACAACATTCTTCAATTAAAACAATATACAATGAATAAATTTTCAGCAACAAAGACTGAAATACACATTTTAAAATTCATAAAGAAACATGGTATCTACTTTCAGGGCTGTATGATGGTTCTTCCTTGGACACGTATTCTTGATGATACACTTTAATGTTTATGTTCGAAAACTTTTTTAATAAGGAGTTCTAACTGCTCCACTTCTGTAAACTCTTATTGAGGGAACATATGTAAAATGGATATCCCTATATATGCTGCCAGTATGACTTTGTAAATAGTTGATTAAATTGACCTATTTGATACTGCTTTCTCTGTTTAAAAGGGCTATTATGTAACCATTTTTTTAATAACTTTAGAATCATTGTTGATTTTAACTGTCATGTTGTCGAACCCATGTCGCCTCTGTAAATTCAGATTTATGCAAGTAAAATAAGTACATAAATTTTTTTCTTGTCACGTTGTTTATAGATGTTTTGCTGTTAGAGTAGCGAGCCGCTTGTTGTTGGAGAGAGTCGAAAAGGAGACTACTCAATATGTTCATATAAATGATGAATTCAAGAACTTCAATATGGAGAACGGAGTTGAATTGAGTGTCCCTTTCTCTCTCTTGCAGCTTGCTTGTCTAGGTGACACTACCAGAACGACTGGCTGTACTTGAGCATGCTCGCTTCATGTTGTATCTGTGTACTGTCTGCAGAAGATGGGAGGTAGGGGAAGCGGAGGGGCAGGTGGACGGTGTATTGACTGGTCTTGGAGGAGTATTCATTGTGGGTGGGACTTTTATATGAGAAGACTTACTGATGTTTATAAAAGTACTCTCGTTCATTTTCATTATCTTCAGTAATTGTGGAATTAAATCGTATAGAGGGGTTTTCGGATTGTGTCATTCAAATTAAGGTTTTTATTGAAGTATTGGTAAATAAAAATGTAGATATTTTCGTATTCATTCATCAGTTTTCCTTTTCTTAAGTTTTTTGTATTGTTAAATCCTGTTCTATTGTTGTATAAGTGTCCTGTTTCTTTCATGTGCACACTCATAGCTGAATATTTATTATGTTTATTAGCATTGAAATGTTCCAAATATCTTGTTGAAAAAGTATGTCCAGTCTGTCCGATGTACAAGGCAAAACAATTAGAGCACATTAGCTTTACATATTCCTGAACCTGAATATTGATCTTTATTCAAATTAACACTGTTACGGTTTAGAAACAAACTTTGATTGGTGTTCTGTGTTTAAAATGTGATTTTTATATCTTGTTTATTAAATTGGTTTGATACCTGATATGTATTAGAGTTATTGTACGGTATGTAAATGTGGCATATGTAGACTTTTTGTTTGTTTATCTGGGATAAGATTTGACATTAGTTTATTTTTTACTTTACTGATTATATGATTAACCTTGTCCAAATTAAATCCATTAGTAAGAGAGATTTATTAAAGAAATAAATCATCCGTCCTCCAATGAGGGTGACCATTTGGATCCGGAATACAGTTTCAATTTCAATGGCGTTTAAAAATATCAAGAAATGGAAATTTAATCGTTGAAGCTGTTATCTTCTATTTTCCCAGGGTTAGTGGGGGAGAAATGTCAATCACGTTCTCAGATACAGGTGGAAGTGAATGATTTGCAGAGAGTCCCTCAGTATCTGTATTACTATTTTTTCTAACTCGCAGAATGGAACTTTCAAGTTTTGTAGGAAGTTCGATGTCTGACTAGGGAGGGCACTTCTTGCTCCGAATAGCAGGCCTCTGACAATCCACCGATCGACAGGTATTTTATACTTAGATGAAAGGTACGGCAAGCATGGAACATAAATAGCTTGCTTTTCTAGGTCCACATCCTGAGCCAGATCCAGGTCCCTTTCAAAGCGAATGGTGGGATCTAAGACCATCGCTTTAATGTCCTCTCTGTTGATGGCTACGATGTCCGCCCTCTGATTAGAGTCATCGGTAGAGACGCAGTGAACCTCCTCGTGCACCTCCCATCCACGCTGTCTCAAGCCTTGAGCAATCGACGATCTTACACGGTGGTGGCGGTGGTTGCACATTAGTTCAGTGCTCCGGCAGAACCCCAGCACATGTCCAAGGGTTTCTGTCTCATTGCAGCCATTTTGGCAGCAACGGGTTGTGTTGAATGACCTACCGCAAACCGACCTAACTGCGGTGAAGTTGCATCTCATCTTCTCTGCATTTACGTAGTCAGAGGAGGACAGAGGTGATTTATGAGTCATCCAGGAGTTTGCTTTTGACCAGTCTGAATAGAACACTACTACTTTTCCTTTGTGGTAGCTGACACCACGAATGAAAGGATCGATTTTGCATAATTTCGCATAGTTTTCTTCCGTCAATCTTTGGGGGGAGACTTTCCTTTTTATGTCAAGTCTGTGGAGTGCCATATCTTGTTCTTCAGGTAAATTCCTTACGTATGGTACGTGAACGTCCTGAACATGGAGTAAGCGATTACAAATATTGTAATGCTGTATATTAGCTTCCCATTCTACACAAATTATTCCCATCCCTCTGACCTTTCTGGCACTATACAACATCGAATTTGAGTATCATCAGGCAGCATCATTACTTCTTTTACAGAACTTCTTATAATTTTGTCCAGATCTTTAAGAAAAGTGTTTGATAGTTGTGTCAGAGGGGCACATTGTAGAGGATAGATCAAACCCGGCCAAACAAACTCGTTAATAATCTTGAAGTTTTGCTCTGGTTTTAGAAGTTTTGTTTTAACCAGATTATTTAAGTCAGAAATTATTGTGCTTATTAGAGCTATGCTCTTGATATATTGTATTTCTTTATTACGTCAGGATCAGATTTTCAGTATGCGCCAGAAAATTGAAAAATGCTACGAGAGGAATAGGCAGTTGTGTTTATGTTTCGTAGATCTAGCGAAAGCATATGACAGGGTACCGATGGAAAAGATGTTCACTATACTGGGGGACTATGGAATTAAAGGTAGATTATTAAAATCAATCAAAGGCATTTATGTTGACAATTGGGCTTCAGTGAGAATTGATGGTAGAATGAGTTCTTGGTTCAGGGTACCTAGGAGAATAATGGACTCTGCTATGGAGGGTAAGAGAAGTAGAGGGAGACCAAAACGACGATGGTTAGACTCTGTTTCTAACGATTTAAAGATAAGAGGTATAGAACTAAATAAGGCCACAACACTAGTTGCAAATCGAGGATTGTGGCGACGTTTAGTAAATTCACAGAGGCTTGCAGACTGAGCGCTGAAAGGCATAACAGTCTATAATGATAATGTATGTATGTATGTATGTATGTATGTATGTATGTATGTATGTATGTATGTATGTATGGGAAAAGGGAAAAGTCGAATGCCGAAGACCTAGAGGACGTGCGCCGTTACGATGGATGGACCAGATCAAGAACTTAACCAGGATGAGCTTACAGCAAGCAAGTCACCATGCCCAAAGCAGAGACTCCTGGAGGAAGATCACCAAAAGGATTGTCGCGTGATGCCACTACACCCTCACGAAGGGTTGGACTAAGAGAGAGATGTATGTATGTATGTACGTATGTATGTATGTATGTATGTATGTATGTATGTATTATGTTCTTTGGGTGTGAGGGGTATTTTAAATACTCTATAAATTAAGCTATATCTGCTAAAATACCTGAAGTCAGATCCCCCATGGATAATCACTTTTGTTGATAAAATTTCCCATTAAATGTGTAAAAATTATTGTCTAGCACAAAATTTAATATTTTAATAAAGTCATGATAATGAAAATGAAGGAGAGTACTTTTATAAACGTCAATAAGTCTTCTGATAAAAAAAGTCCCACCCACAATGAATACTCCTCCAAGACCAGCCACTACACCGTCTGCCTGCCTCTCCGCTTCCCCCACCTCCCCTCTTCTGCAGACAGTACACAGATACAACACGAGGCGAGCAGACTCAAGTACAGCCAGTCGTTCTGGTAGTGTCACCTAGACAAGCAAGCTGCAAGAGAGAGAAACAGACACTCAATTCAACTCTGTTCTGCGTATTGAAGTTCCTGAATTAATTATCTATATGAACACGTTGAGTAGTTCCCTGTTCGACTCTCTCCAACAAGCGGTTCACTACTTTAACAGCAAAACCTCTATAAACGAGACAAAATTTTTTTTTATGTACTTATTTTACTAGCATAAATCTGAATTTACAGAGGTGACACGGGATCGACAACATAACAGTTAAAATCAACAATGATTCTAAAGTTATTTAAAAAACGGTTACAAAATAGCCCTTTTAAACAGAGAATGCAGTATCAAATAGGTCAATTTAATCAACTATTTACAAATACAAACTGACAGCATGTATAGGGATATCTGTTTTACATATGTTCTCTCAGAAAGAGTTAACAGAAGCGGAGCAGTTGGAACACCCTAATAAAAAAGCTTTTAAACATAAACATAAAAGTGTATCATCAAGAATACGTGTCCAAGGAAGAACCATCATACTTTTTTTTTTGCTTTACGACGCACCGACACAGATAGGTCTTATGGCGACGATGGGATAGGGAAGGGCTAGGAGTGGGAAGGAAGCAGCCGTGGCCTTAATTAAGGTACAGCCCCAGCATTTGCCTGGTGTGAAAATGGGAAACCACGGAAAACCATTTTCAGGGCTGCCGACAGTGGGGTTCGAACCGAACCATCATACTAATAGACAATAAGATTGTTTAAATAACTACCAAAGTGACTCAACAGTGTTAAAATTCATAGTCAGTTTGTGTATCCCAGAACTTTTATTTAAGAATTAACATTGTCTCAATGCATTCTTCTTCACACAAGTAGTTATTCTAGTCAAAGGGGTACTTTTATGTATTGTTAAACAAGAAATTTTAAAATAACATGAACTAAATAGTTTAAATTTTTTTAAATATTATAATCAGAATTTTGGTTGTAATTTGAAGATTTTGAGTCGAGAAACTGGCTGATGATGCCCTAAATGAGGGCGAAATATGTCTTAGCAACTGAATCGACGTTAATGTAAAGATTCTATTTGTAAAGAAAAATGAATTGTATTAAAAAGGTGAACACCTTCAAAGATTGTTTTGAATAAATATTATATGACAGCTCAATACGGACCACGAAAATGAGATTTATAACATGTAAACAGAATGTTACGAGCTGTCCATGGGGAGATGGCATAGTTTGACGTTAGTAAATGAATAAGCTTGAGTGAAGCTTTCACAGGTGGTAGCAAAGATCATAGTATGAAGATAAAATTAGAATTTAAGAGGACAAATTGGAACAAGTATTATTGTATAGGAATAGGGAATAGAATAATTTATCATGAAAAATGTTTGATAAATTTCCCAAGTTCTGTGAAATCATTTAAGAAAAGACTAGTTAAAAATCTGATAGAGAATCTGCCACCTGGGTGGCAGCCCTAACTGCAAATCAAGGGGACTCATCAATTAAAGCTGTGTGTTTATTCTACCACATGACAGAGGACGTGGAAGTTGTCGCGTGACCTAGTGCAATCTTAATTAATGTTGTCAGGCACACCAAACGTCTTGTTAGAGATCTTTTATATTCCGATGTATGACACAGAACGGTGAATGAATTTTATTTAGCCCTTCAAAAATATGATTGCCTCTGACTGCGTCTGATTACACAAATTGGGAGTCCAGAGCCTGAAACTCTTCTGCCAATCCACAGAGGTAACTGGAATTTTGAACAGCAGAATCAAGTCTGTTCAGCAATCAATGTCATACAATGATGGCATGCAAAACATTCCTGGCGATATATTCAGTATTGACCTGGCAAAATTAATTTAAACTTATTAATGGGTCATCCAATAGAACTCTTGCTTCTCTGGTTTTTCTTGTTACTAGAGTAGTATGGTTGATTAAAACTGGTATGCATCTAGCCTAAATGGTGTCAAATCAGAATGCCTGCAAATGGTAGGCAAAGCCAAATAATGATTTATTATTATTATTATTATTATTATTATTATTATTATTATTATTATTATTATTATTATTACCATCCCCTATGAACCATGGGACATTGCCGTGTGGTGAGGCTTACACGTCATAATGAAGCAGATACCTGACCCGTAGGTGCAACCATATCAGATGGGTAACAGTCAAGAGACCACACTAACAAAGGGTTCATCAAAAGAGACGTAGCAGCCTTTCGGAAGTTGCAAGGGCAGCTGTCTGGATGATTGACTGATAGGGCCTTGTAATAATATTTATTTAGCTGCCATTTCGAATTGGAAGGTGTCGGAAATCTTGATTCAAAATCTATGTGACAATGCACCTACTGGACAACCCTTGCATCTTACTAGCACAGCAGAGAGGAGTTGCAGTTGTGCTGGAGAGAGAGAGAATGAACTGGCGGGTTACAGCTTACCATGGTCACTTTAATATTAGGGAACAAATGTGAAACCTAGATGAGGTGTTTTAATCGCATGTTAAAAACACATATTTTTGACACCATGCACAACAAACATGCACTTTAAGGCCACATTCTCCTTCACAGTCCTTACATGTTTGGAGGCAATATTTTGCAGGCACTTCAACTCTGTTAGTTTCTCCGTTGTCTGATTGCGAACCATTAATTTTTTAATCATGTCCTTGAATCGTGGAGAAGAAAACTGTAAATGAATAAAGGACTGCATTTTCAATATGCTGTTTCTCTAATAAACATCAAAGCGGAAGCTTCACAAGCTGGCATAATGTCTGTTAAAGGGGGGAATACTTATCCAAGGGCTGTATTTCCCCTATAGTGCCGGGAGGAATCTAGAGGATTTCTATACTTCTGCCAGGATGAATGTCTTCAAGGCAGCATTTATCACTATAGGTAGTCCAGGAATCTAACAGCAGCAAACACTTGTCTCCCGCAAATGGAAAGAAAGGTTCTTTAAACCAATACTTTAATTACACTGGCCTGCGAAGATTTGTGATACAAATTCTTATAATTTTATTAAATACCACCTATTCAATACATAATAAGCTAATGAGGACTTGCATCTTTATTAAATTGTTAATATGGTACATATTTTACTCCTTTTTGTGAGCATCGTTAGCCAATTATCATTTACTCAAGGTTTGATAAGATCGTGAACATATTCTATTGAGCTAAAATATGCTTTGTAAGCATGAGTGAAAAATCTTATAATATTTTACACATCTTATACAATAAAAATTATGTCTTGAAGTTAAAACACATGTTTCTAAAATCTTAGTGTTAACATTGTCCTTTAAATTTATTGATGAAACTCATCTGTGTAACATCCTATTAAAAATCATTTTTTTAAACATCTTTTGAGATCTGGCTAATTGTATTGATTCAGTACACTTGTGTAATTGCTATTGAACCTTTGTTAACTATATTAACGATTTTGTGCAGTTGATAATTGCCTATATTATGAACATTTATCTTGTTCTTGATGTTACTGGAGTAACACTTGTACAAAATGTATTGGCATTAATCCTATATTGTCAGTATGTCAGTATTGTTTCTGAACGAACTTGTTGGTGAAATGAAAACATTCTAATGTGGAGAAGAATTTGAATGAACACCGTATGTTTCCAAATTGAGCTTGTTGATATATCTGTAATAAAAATAAACAATATGTTTAAGGCTTCGATTATAATTCTGTATAAGCTTATTATTAAAGAATTGTCACATACCCTTCCTGTTGCTGCGTAATTGTCTAGTGTTACTCACAGCCTCTTGAGAACTACTTGTTGTTCCATTTGTGCTCCTTTTATTATATGAGCGAGTTTGCGTTTTGGCGGGGAGTGGGAAGCGGAAGTGAAGGTAGGCGTGCATTGATAGCTGCAGTAGATTGTGCAGGGGACTGCCTAGGAGAAGTAAGGAGAGGAATTGAGTTTGTTTGTGTCAATAAGCTACTAACTTTTGTCGGATTAAACTGATTATTGATATTATTTATATCAGATTTAAGCATTTGTATTAATTTTGGTAATTGTACTAAGAGGGGGTTCTTTATTTCAATTTCATCATTTAGGTTTTTATTCTTGTATTGCTGATCTAAATGAATGTATATATTTTCAAATTCCATAATTTCTTTTCCCTTTTTTACTCTTCTTAAAATTCTTAAATCCCTTTCAATAGTTGTAAAAGAGTGTCCAGAATGTTTCTTATGTTTCGCTGCATTTACATGTTCAAGATATATTATCATACAGCTCCAGCCAGTTTGGCCAACATACAAATAACTGCACTCTGGACACGCAAGCCTATAGATTCCAGATCCATGATATTTATTGTTATTTATGTTAACTTTATTGTGACTGAAAAAATATTTCGGTTCGTGTTTTGGGTTTTGAAGGCAATGTTAATATCTTGTTTTCTGATGGTATTAGTGATTTGGTATATAGCTGAATTAGTAAATGTAAAAGTTGCAAACTTGGATTTATTTTTATCTGGTATGGCCAATTTTATTTTCACCTTGTTAATGATCTTGTTAACCAACTCTATTTTATAACCATTACTGAATGCCAGGTCCTTTATTAAATTAAGTTCTTTCTTTAAACTCTTACTTGCTAGTGGAATTTTTAGGGCTCTATAAACCAAACTTAAAAATGCCACCTGTTTGTGAGAATTGGGGTGGAGTGACTCATTCTTAATTGCTATTGGAGCAAACGTCGGCTTTCTATAAATTTGGAAGTTGAATTTATTTCCTACTCTATGGTGTTCATTCAAATTCTACTCCACATTAGAATGTTTTCATTTTACCAACAAGTTCATTTAGAAACAATACTGACATATTGACAATATAGGATTAATGCCAATACATTTTGTACAAGTGTTACTCCAGTAACATCAAGAACAAGATAAGTGTTCATAATATAGGCAATTATCAACTGCACAAAATCGTTAATATAGTTAACGAAGGTTCAATAACAATTACACAAGTAATACTAAGTCAATACAATTAGCCAGATCTCAAAAGATTTTTTTAAAAATAATTTTTATTAGTATGTTACACAGATGAGTTTCATCAATAAATTTAAAGGACAATGTTAACACTAAGATTTTAGACACATGTGTTTTTAACTTCAAGACATAATTTTTATTGTATAAGATGTGTAAAAATTATAAGATTTTTCACTCATGCTTACAAAGCATATTTTAGCTCAACAGAATATATTCACGATCTTATCAAACCTTGAGTAAATGGTAACTGGCTGATGATGCTCACAAAAAGGAGCAAAATATGTACTGTACCATATTAACAATAAAGATGTAAGTCCTCATTAGCTTACTATGTATTGAATAGGTGGTATTTAAAATTATAAGAATCTGTTATCACAAGTAGATCTTCAATACGGACAAAAAATGAAATTTATAACCTGCACTGTGAAGATTTTCTGGTAAAAGTAATTGTATGTGATATACGTTACATTTAGTGTCCTTATGTAAAAAATAATACCAGTTGTTTTGTATCACGTACAGATTTGTCACAAGTCTGTCCCATGTGTATGCTAATGGAGCTTTGTTGTTGTACATGAGGTTTGGATTGGTTGTATGGAATACAGGTATGGACATGTCTGATAGAAAATATTGTATGTGCTCTGTTTTGGAGGGAGTAGGTATTCATATAGGAACACCGGAACAACAATTACAACAGTTGCAATTCGCACATGCGCAATGTCAAATAAGATCAAAATGCCAAGATCGCGTTTCTCCGTAGTCTGAGAGGAGAATCTGAGAACATGTGTCATGCCTTTGTCTACAAGTTACAACGTGCACTTGAAGTCGATTGAGTGAATAAGTGAGTTACTTTGTGTTAAAATGGCAAGTGGCAGTGATATTCGGAGGCGAAAATGTGTGAACAATCCAAACTCTTTTTGTTATATACGTGGCCAGTATACAATTAAAGGCCAGAAGCGAAATATTACATCATTTAAAAAACGCCTGTACTTGGCATATTTTAACATGAAGTTAGGTGATCAGGACAAGAATTTTGCACCCCATATTGTGTGTAGAAAACCTGCTAAATGGTACGATGGGTTGTTGCCATCAATGCCGTTTGGAATCCCAATGAATTGCGGGAACAAAGAAATCATTTTGACTAATGTTATTTTTGTGTACAGTATGTAAAGTGTCCGGGTTCAATACGAAAAACAAAAAGCACATTGTGTATCACTGTCTTCCATCTGCCATTAACCCCCGTACCACATAGACCCGATATTCCTGTCCCAAAACCACCAATACAGTTACCAGAGTGTGTCTTCGTCATCTTCAAGTGCGGAGGATGGTAATGATTAGGGTTCGGAAGTTTAAGACCTAAAGAAGTACAAAATATGCAAGCAAATATGTCCTAAAAACTAGCTAAATATGACCTAAAAACTATAAAATATGACCTAAAAAACTATAAAATGTGACATGAATTTTTGGGATAGGAAGAGTATCATTAACATACAGTAAACGTCTTAAGTGCCATAACGTGATCAGCAATAATACATTAGACACATTTAATCATACAAACTAACAAAGAGCTACAGTACATTAAAATTTTCAACATTCATTCAGTACCATAGCCTTAAGGTGCAGTTCTTGCTCGGTTTTCCTAAAAGAAAACAAAAAACACCCGAAGTATTAGCATGCTTTATGATATCTGTTGGCATAAGTTAGAAGACACTGCCTAACAGGAAGTTTATTGAGTTCATAATCGTACATACCTCTTTAATTTTCTTCTTTGCCAGCATTGCACGTCACGACCATGTGCATTCTCAGGCTGTCAAAAAGAAATCTCCTTCGAAGGTCGCTCAGTATATTTTTGTACTGGGAGAAGCTCCTTTCTACGTCACATGATGTCACAGTAGCGTATTTAAACATAGTTCACTGCTGCTTAGCTGCGGGTCATTTTCGCTTAACCCAGATCCATTACCCTCTAAAATGGCACCCAATTCTGCACATTGTTGCGTATCCTTCATTTGCACTCAGCACCTTACTAAGTTTGTTCTTCACCGCAACTGAGACTGCAACTCTTGCTTGCTCTACTTTGAATACCATGTTCTTTACTATTCCCAAACTCTCATATAATTCTAAACCAGCAGTTTCGAGGTGAGAGATAGTTTTTGATAGATCTCTATAATTTGAAGAAATATATACTAACTGTTCCGACAAATCATTGGAAAACAGTTCCTGTGCAATTTTTATTGATAATGTCTCACTACTGTCAAAAGTAGAAACAATTTCTTGCACAGTTTCGTAGTGTTCACAGTAGTACTCTACTGTGTTCAGTCATGTTCTCCATCGGGTGAACACTGGCTGAGGAGGAAGAGGAAGCGAAGGCGCATGATCTTTGAATTTTGCCACCCTCAGTGAAGCCTTCACAAATATTTTCTTGACATTTGAATTAACCGGTCAACATCAAGAAAATTCTGCCGTATTTCTTCAGCAACTCTGTACAATCCGTGAGCAAGACACATTAAATGAACCATTTTTGGGTACATTACATTAAGTTCCCCTGCCGCTTTCACCATGTATGATGCAGCATCGGTTAGTAACCAGCAAGATTCATTCTCGCTTAACTTCACCATTCCACAAAAGCTTCATGGCATTGTCAAAAATTATTGCAATTGTGGAAAGGTTAGTTGCATCTACAACCTTCGAATGAAGTAAATATACATCGCCTGGACAATCCACGAGAAGCGTGCCAATTATAACATTCGTAACATACCTACCACAAACATCTGTAGTTTCATCAACGGATACCCAGACGCTATTGTTGCCTACACTAAATCTAATTTTTCGAAGTGCGTCTTCAAAACAGGAGGGCAAATAACTTTCTCACAATGTTGCCTCGTCTGGGATCGACTGTGTTGTGTATTTAGTTAAGAATTTTCGGAAGTGTTCGTTGTTCACTTTGTTAAGCAGAATATTGATAGATACTAACATTTCGCACAGGTCTTTTGAGAAATCGGAAAATTTGATTGACGAAGATTTCGCTGTATCAAACAAAAGAGCCTGCTTGCTCTGTTCAGAAGACTTTCGATTTGCGCAGCTTTTATGCTTAGCCGCAGAGCAGTGCTGTGCACATTAAATCGCTTTATCGCCGCTACCTTAACTTCACACGCTTTACAAAAAAGAATTGTTCTGTCAGTACTGAAAGTCTCTTCACCGAACTCTTTCACATACTCTCTTCACTTTACAGCTTCACTACACTTCACTTCACTTTCGGCATGATGGGGTTCACTGCAGTACTACAAGTGTGACCAATCTCTTGAAATCTGTTGGTAGTGAAAGAGCAAGGTAGCTTTAACTCAACCCTGCAAGGAAGAACTGGGCGAGATATAACATGTCATTTCCTTGTTTGCTAATTGCTTCTGAGCTAAATATATCTACTGGAGTGACATCCTATTGAAAGGCGGAAATACACTATCATCATGTTCCGTGACCTCATGCATACAGTGTCACAATCTAACTTGTCCACAAAAGATGTGCTAAAAGACGTCCGTAGAGGAGTGCCTTCTTGGAATCAGGTCTTCTAAACCTGCTATCTGCCTGTTCCGGGAAAAGAGAGAAAAATATATCTACTACACTATTCGGAAATTCTGTGTTTGAAACTCAGCGCAGATAACACATACTCTGTTAACGACGCCTCAATTTAAACATAAATGCTGAAATTATAACCAAATATGACCTTATATCACTAAAATGAGCAAAATATGTCTAAAACAATAAAAATTGCCACAATATGCATTTATAGGCAACATCAAATTGCTTTAAACGTGGTCAAAGACGCATCATTCAAACTTATTTTTCAGATTCCGGGTACAATGAGCTCAGGAAAAAAAAAAATGACTTTCCCTTAACATCCGAGCCTTAGTGATGATGATACCTTTGTACCGGTAAAGACAAGAGTGAACTTTTAGGACCAAGATTAAAAGAGAAATTTTTTACTTCCTGGGACAAATTCATATTGTTACAGAAATCGGGAGGAAGAATTCTGGCAGTTTTTTGTTCTCGAAGACGAACTTGTATTTTGCTGTGATATCCCTAGCTTTATCGTAATCTATAATCTATTATTCGTCATCTTGAAACTATTCACCAAGCAAAGGACTGGAGTCTATTTCTTGATATGAGTAAAAGAAGTCTCAAAGGTACTCTTCTGCACAATAAAATAAACTTGCTTTAGTGCCAGTTGCCTATTCAACACCTCTTCGTGAAAACGATCGTAATTTATCCAAGGTGTTGCAGAAATTGAACTACAATGAACACAGATGGTTACTGTACTGTGATTTAAAAGTGTGCAGTATCATATTAGGGCAGCAAGGAGGATATACAAAGTTCCCGTGTTTTCTGTGCGAGTGGGACTCTCGGGACAGGGATCGTCACTGGTTAGTGTCCGAGTGGCGCAAGAGTAAACAGTTTGTGTCTGGAGAAAAAAAAAAAGTAAATCGTCCAATAATTGATCCTCAAAGTGTGTTATTGCCCCCTTTTGGGAATTATGAAGCAGTATGTGAAGAGTTTGGATAGTAGCAATCCCTCTATCGGTACCTCTCTCAGAAATTTCCAGGACTGTCGGATGCCAAAATTAAGGAAGGTGTTTTTGATGGCCCTGAAATTTGGAAGCTTATGAAGGATCTGACATTCAGTACGACGCTGAACGAAACACAGCTTCAGGCATGGGAATCATTCAAGGATGTTTGTTGCAAATTTCAGGGTAATGTTAAAGATGTCAACTACCAACAGACTGTGGAAACCATGCTGTACAACTTCCAGAAATTGGGTTGTTGCATGAGCTTAAAATTACATTTCCTGCACAGTCATCTGGATTATTTTCCTAAAAAATTTAGGAGCATTCAACGAGGAACATAGTGAGCGGTTCCATCAGGATCTAAAAGAAATGGAACGAAGGTACCAGGGGTGATGGGATGTCTCCATGATGTCAGATTACTGTTGGTGTCTAGTGCGAGATAACACTACTGAGGAACACAAATGCAAATCAACACAGCGTTCATTCACATCAAAGTGCAGCAAACAATAGTGTTCTTGTAGTTTCATACATTCTAGCAATAAACATGTTACTTTTTTGTATATTCGTTGCAATTTGATCAGGTCCCATTAAAATTACAATATTCTTTATTATGGTGTTTTCTATCAAATTTATAGCAATATGTGAAATTTGGATTTCAAACAAAAACTGTACGTGATGGGTAAAAACAGTTTACATATTTGAAATCAGCACACCTAAATTAGGGTAAATCACCTCTTCAACCTTTTGCCGGAGATTTATTTTTTTTTCCCGCAGACCGGTCTTTTTTATGGGGGGCATAAAATGAATTTCATTATAAAACCCGTATTGTGCTACGTGTACTTAAAAGGTATGGTCAAATGGTCCAATTTTTTAAAATTTAATTATATAAATAACATTTAAATGTTAAATGTTTAAATGTTATTTAAATAATTAAATAAAAACATTAGAACTGTAAAAGTGGAACATTTGACCATACCTTCTAAGTTGTTTTTCCCCCCCATTTTCACTGATTTTGTGGCTGTTACAATTATGTTATTTCTTTGAGAGCTCTTGGATCAAAAATTCCAGTTGCCTTTTGTGCTACAATGAATAATTTCAGGCCACATTACCAGCAGGCATAATTGTGTATGAATGGGTGAATGCACCAAAAAGTATGTTTTTCACCAACAAATGGTAGGGTCCTTTTCGCTTTCAGTTCGTGCATGAAACCAATCTGATCTGCATTGTATATTGAAGAAAGGGTGTAATCTAAAAATCGCTCAGTAGCTGCTTCCACAAATTTATTTGTGACATATTTTTTCCCCCTCTTCTTCTTGCAGATATGCACAGGATAGAAATTTCCTGATTTTTCTACTTACAAGGCGTGTTTTTTAAGTAAGGTCCATTTGAAAATAAGTAAACAACGAAAGGTTATTTCAAAAAAGTAAATTTATTCTCAGAAAGTACATACTTCACTCTATTTTTCGACATAGTTGCACAGTTTGTTCAAACACTTATCATACCTCGTAATCAATTTTAAAATACCCTCTTCATAGAAACTTGCCACCTGCTCCGATAACCAAGAGTTCACTGACGTTTTCACGTCGTCGTCATCATTGTAATGGTGGAGGAACAGATGGTAATCTTTCAGCGCAAGATCAGGACTGTAGGGTGGGTGGTCTAAAACTTCCCAGCCAAAACTGTCCAATAAATCGCGGGTCTGACCTGCAGTGTGAGGTCTTGTATTGTCATGGAGAAGGACAATTCCCTTTGTCAGCATGCCACGTCTTTTGTCTTGAATCGCTCTGTGTAGCTTTCTCAGGGTTTGGCAGTATGCTTCTGCATTGATAGTGGCTCCTCGTTGCATGAAGTCGACCAACAAAACACCATGCCTATCCCAAAACACCGACGCCATGATTTTGCGCTGGGACAGCGTCTGTTTGGCCTTCACCTTTACAGGCGAGTGTGTGTATCTCCATTCCATGCTCTGTTGCTTCGATTCAGACGTGATTTGCAAAACCCATGTTTAGTCTCCAGTTACGATCTGACTTAAGAAGCCGTCACCTTCTTCGTTATAACGAGTCAAGAACTTCATCAGGGTGGCGCACGAATAGTTGACACATTTAAATTTAGAATAACAACCTCATTTTTCACAGAACACTAATGAAATTTTAGACACAGGCATCATGGACGCTGGAAATACATTTCACTATATCATATGTTCAATGTGGTCTCCACTGCGCCGCACAACCTCTTCGAGACGAGGAAGCGTGTTTCTGATGACTTCGCGGGACAGGTCTTCGTGAATTTCACTGCAGAGTTGCACGGTCCAAGCACGCTTTTCAATGCGGCCTTGAGGTTTTGAAGCGATGAGGTTTTCTTTCAAATAGCCCCATTAAAAGAAATCACAAGGATTTAAATAAGGGCTTTAAGGAGGCCAAAAGAATACGCCATTATCGTTGTACTGAGGGTAACGATGAGACATTACATGATCACCAAATACTCCCCTCAAAAAATTAAGAACATCGTTAGCTGTGTGAGGTGTTGCACCATCTTGCACCAACCACTGCATATGAATAGGGATAGCAAGAATTTGAGGCATGAACTCATTCCCCAGCATGTCCTTCTCTCGCTGTGCAATAACTGTCTAACTGAAGAAAAAATGGTCCAATTAACCCATGTCTTGACAGACCTACACACAGACTCACTTTTTCCCCATACGTCATTTTTTCGTGAATAATGTCTAGTTTTTCTGTAGCCCAAAACCGCACATTTTGTTTATTAATTGCCCCGTTGAGATGAAAATATGCTTCACCAGAGAACCAACTGTTGAACGGGTACTTCATCTTTATCTTGAGTCCATAACGCGTACTGCAAACTCTTCTGCCTGAGAAGATCTGTTAGCTTGTGTAGTACAGTCATTTTGTACAGGTACAATTGAAGGACACCGTGTAACATTCTTGAATGGTGCGATATTCCACTTTCTCTTGAAGCTCCCCGTGTTGACTTGTGTGGGCTGCACTGCATAGCAATCCTCAGCGCTGCGATGTTTTCAGGAGACCGAACTGCTGATGCACGTTGTCGCTTTTCTTCCATTACACTGCCTTGTTCTTCAATGTTACTGTATAAGCAAAGGACGGTGTTCCTTGCTCGTGCCCCCCTAGTCTGAAATACAGCTCAAAATTTCCTTTTTGTCGCTGTAACAATTTTTGATTCGCAATAAACGATAACTGTTTTGGCGCGCTGCTGAATGGAGAGTCGCAGTGGTCGGCCATGGCGAAAAGCTCACTGGTATGCAGGCATCTGGAGACAAAGCAGCAGTGTCACCTCTAGAGTTATTTCCATAAAACAGGGAAGGTGTGCGCGAAATTTTAACAACATAGTACGTAAGCTGCATTGTATATTTGCTTTCCAAATGTGTCAACTATTCGTGCGCCACCCTGAACGAGTCAAGAACTTCATCGCACACTCAAATCTTTGGTTTTTGTGGTCCTCTGTTAGGAGTTCTGGGACCCAACGGGAGCACCGTTTCCTAAACTTTAGGTGTTCAGAAACAATGTTGTAAAGCACTGATCTCGACATGTCAGGAAATTCGTTTGAGGGACCTGTCATTCTGAAACGCCTGTTCTCACGAATCTTCGCTTCAACTGAAGCCACCAAATCGTCTGTAATCAAAGAAGGGTGACCGGAGCGGTCCTCATCATGGACGTTGTCATGGCCATCTTTGAATTGTTGTACCCACTTACGCACTTTGCTTTCACTCATAACAGTATCACTGTACACTTCACAAATCTGTTGATGAATTTCTGCAGCAGACAGGTTCCTTGCTGATAAAAACCGTATCAGTGACCAAACCTCACATGCGGCGGGCGAGTTTATTGTCTTAAACATTTTGAAAGCACAGAAAAGAACCGTACAGGTTAGCTACAAAGCTGAAACTGAGCACAGTTGTTCCCGAGGCATGCTGGTACACGACTCATACACTCGTTGAGATATGCGCGTGAACTACTAGTGTCTACAACAACATGGACCTTACTTAAAAATCACGCTTCGTATATTTGGTACTTTTTCTTTGAGTAAATCAACCAATTAGTAGATGTGCTGAAATTACTTTCTTCCATTGAAATCTCTCTTGAAATATCCAAGGCCCACAGTCGCAGGTCGTCATCACAAACATTCTGCTTCAACCTTCTTGTTTCTGCAAAGTGAGAAAATAATTTTGTATACATCAATTTCATGTGTTCAAAGGGACTTACTGACATAGATTATCACTGGTTCTTCCATACGTACAGTTGTCATAGCGATGTCACCATACAATTTTTGCGAACAGTGGTTAATGAAAGCCACTTCTTACCCCTCTTATTTAACCATAAATATATAGCTTTCCTCTTGTACGCAAGATCTACAGTGCGTGCGATTCATTTTCTTATGTGGACTGGAAGCATAGCTTAACTGGTGGGTGTGTAAGGCAACTGCGGTGTCGCTTCACTGGATTGACAGGAATTAGACACAGGGCTCAAACTTGGATCTTTAACAACCCTCGTACCTGGCAATGGTGTGCTGTCTTCTCTTTCAGATGATGCAGATGAGGTGTTTCTGCTTTGACTGTCACTTTCGCTATCATTATTTCCCTCCAGACACAACTCCAAGACAATCCTGGCACCCATGGGATGATTTTCAATTAGTTTGATTACATGTCGACCCATCTCCCTTTCTTCGAAAGTTATTTCACAGGAAGAAACCTTTTTCGCGCAATAACATAATGCATACTCTAGAAAATTAGCCATAATCCTGGCTGCTCTCTCAAATGAACATGTGTTAGCTGCCTGGCACAGAAAGCTCAAGGTAAAGCTTTTGCCTCAGCTGGTCACCAGGGCTCTCCACGTCCAGCTATATGCTAACACATGCAATCATCCTCCTGAGGCCTGGCGTCCTTTTAAATGGACGCAGTTTCAAAATAGATTTTTATATTTATTTATATTTTAAGATTAAAATAAATAAAAATTGAGCAAATATTTGTGTTCCAATTTTAGGGAAATTCTTTGACCTTGTTGTGGTATGGTTCTCACTTTACTGTCTTGCACCAAGACTGTTAGAGAAGAACACACTTTTATGAGATATGACCAGAAGAGAAATGGTCTGGGTTTCAGGAGGATACAAGACATTTCCGTGTCGATTTCAGGATCTTAGAGCTCAAAATATCAGCTTAATTCTTGTACATTGCTTTCTTACGGTCCCCTCACCTCTCAGCGAAATTTCGTTGTCGGTTTCAATATCACCGTATCAACAGTTCCCTCGTTCGATGTGTCGATACTGCTACATGACTAAGAGAAATGGGAAACTACATCTATAACTCTGAACGATTTAATAATGTACTGAAGATGCTTCCTCCCGGGTAAAATATTCCAGAGGTAAAAATAGTTCCCCACTTGGATCTCTGGGTGGGGACTACATCAGGAAGATGGATACCGACATTCAGCGAGTCGGAGCATGGAATGTTAGGAGTTTGAATCATGGTAGGTTAGAGAATCTGAAAGGGGAAATGGACAGACTAAAGTTAGATGTAGTTGGTGTAAGTGAAGTACGTTGGCAGGAAGAACAGGATTTCTGCTCAGGCGACTTCAGAGTTATCAACATAAAATCAAACAAGGGAAATACAGGAGTTGATTTAATAATAAGGAAATAGGGCAGTGGGTAAGCTACTACGAATAGCATAGTGAACAAATTATTGTCAAGATAGACACCAAGCCAATGCTAGTGCAGGTCTATATGCCTACTAGTACAGCAGATGAGGAAGAAATCAAAATAATATATGAAGAGACAGAAGATTTAATACATATGTAAAAGAAGATGAGAATCTAATTGTGATGGGAGACTGGAATGCAGTGGTAGGCCAAGGAAGAGAAGGTAATGCCAAAGGTAAATTCGGACTGAGACAAAGGAACGAAAGAGGAAGTTAGCTGGTTGAATTCTGCACCGATCATAATTTAGGATGTATATGTGGACAAGACCTGGAAAGACAGGAAGGTATCAAATAGACTTCATTATTATTACACAGATATTCAGAAACCAGATGGTGGATTGCAAGGACTTCCCAGGAGCAGACGTGGACTCTGACTATAACTTATTGCAGTAAAAACTGAAATAATAAATAAAGAGGTTTAACCTATTCAATACAAAAGAATAAGAAATGCAGTGATTACATTCTTATTTAATAATAAGTGGAAGTGGTACCAGTTTCGACCCTAGTCCAGGTCATCATCAGCCGATTAAAACATGAAAAACAATGCATAGGAAAAAGAAAATAAAAGATCAAGTTCACTCCGGATCAGTACAAGAGGCAATATAAAAACGACGGGGGTAGACACTGTAAAATTCAGAAGAAGTAAAATGTAAGTCACTTAAAAGAAACAGTGCGTAATTTTCTGAATGGCAGTATGGCACATGCAGTGTTAGGCAAAGTCTTATAATGTTTATGAAAAGTGGAGAACGGTTAAATGAGCTAGCTTGTATACACTGTCAGGCACAAAGTCATAACACAATCGAACACATATGAATATCCATAATCGTGCTGAAGCTGAAGATGAGTAGATCAATTGAAGTAACTTGCCAGCTCCCGGTGATCAGCGTGATATATTCAACATCAGGCACTGTGGTTTCAAACGCCAAAGTAAAATGAAGAATAGCTTAACGATCCAGTATTTGCTTCGGTTGCGGGAATGTAAGTATATATAGATACATATAATTCAATACAATTGAATAAGTAATTGTGATCCTGCAGATTTTTTGGAACAGTTGACGTGAAAAAAAAAAAAAAAATTGTGAAGAGAAAAAAATATAGTAAAAAGTGCAATACCGGAAACAAATGAAAACATATATGCACAGTGCGCTATTTTCTAAATTTTTTAAAAAGTAAGAAATTCAGGTCGTGATTGAAGTAGTCGAAGTCAGCGCAAGGCAAGAGTTAAATTTGAATGAGAAGAACCAAAATGAAGGTGGCGCTTTTTTGAAAACAAAAGATAGGATAAATTAATAGAGGAATAGTGGAATAAGAGAAGAATAAAAGAGATTGAAGTTAAACGGTGTTGAGGAAGGATAAGATAGGGAGATGAAGGAGGGGTAGTTTAGAGTGGGTTAGGAGAGTGGGTTATTGGAGGTAGAAAATGTGGGTAGGAACTTTGTAAGGCATGGAAAATAGAATTGGGGTTTTGAAATTTAGAATTTTTGAGTAGAAGAATTAGGAAGTCGAAAAGGATGTTGGGTTTTTCAGAAATGTCGTTTAAATTGAAATTAAGGTTGAAGTATTGGTCAAGGTGAATAAAGCAATTTTCAGCAGTGTTTAAGAGGGGGCCTTTGTTAATGATTTTAAGTATTTTCATGTCTTTTTCAATATTGGACAACACATACAAGACTCCAAGGATAACTTCATCAATATTGAAAAAAGGTCAGGATAAAAGGCATACTTATCTACAGTTACAATGCGAACTGACCATTAAATTTAAAATCTTAAACTAAGAAAACATAAAAATGGTTACAAGAAAATGTACCTAATCACTCTCATTTATGACATTTACATACGAATAATATTTGTCACACTGGCACATGCAACAAAATGCATAATACCGTATTTTCTCGCGTAATTAACGCACTTTTTTGACGAAAAATACAGGCAAAAACTTAGGATGCGATTCAAGGAATTCCGATATTTACAAATTATTTACAATTCATTTACATTTAAAAGATACATCAAATATAATCCAAACACAATTGGTTCAACTCATTTGGCGTAAAATTCCGGCGTGAGATTTTTCCTGAAAAGTCAAATAGGGTACATCAGATAAGTTAGACATGTGGGTTTGAAGTACCGACACTGGAAAATATTCTTCCCATTACGAGCTGACAATACGACCTGAATGACATACCGGCAAAAAAAAAAGTCTAACACGAGAAGGGCCGGGCATCGAAGGAGGGACCCTGTTACATTACTCCAAACTGTTTGTATCCAATCTTGTACGAGTGATGTGTCCATCCACCCTTTTTCTTAAATACGAACGTGGATCACTCACGGAAATTTTGCTTTAGGCATTGTTTTTTGTTTTAGAAAAATGTAAGGTGCAAGCTTTCTGCCATCAGCTGTTACAGCAAGCATTGCAGTACATCATTGTTTTTTTTGCTTCCGGTAGCGCATGTGATAACACTGTATGTTCCTTTCTTATCGACTGCTCGACTTTATGGTATATGGAAACTAATTGGCATTTGACCTGCGATTCCTATAAGGGAGATAAAATATTCCTTCACTTTACACTTCTCAATCACAAAGCGCTGAAAATGGTTGAAATCATTCGTCACTTTTTGGCATAATGTTGTTCTTCGTTGAAGAGAAAGTCCATTTCTCTTCATAAAATTAATTCAGCCTCGGCTAACCTTCAAATACGAGACAATGATTCCACGTGCTGCGGCTATTTCTCATTCTTTAAAATGCAGCATTTTGTGAGAAACGGCTTATCCAACATTGCGTAACAAAATCATATAGTTGGGCAGATAATCCTCTACTTGCGGAAACTTACGGCTTTTTGGTCCGCGAAATGCTTTGCGAGACTTGTTGGCCGCATGAAGTGCACTTCTGTTACCGCGGTAGCACGTTTCATTTGGACACTGAAAACTTGCTGCCCGCTGCTCTATTCCCGTATGTTTCGGCATAACTGATCACCGCAAGTTCGTATGATGCAGTATTAATCGAGTACTGTGGACTGACAAACAATTTTGAGATCACATAATGTCCCATATGCGAAACACTCTTAAAACTAGTGCAGTGGGATTTCCTGCCGGCTAATACAGCACGTTGCCCTGTATTTGGAATGCCCACTTTCGCAATAGGAAGCCTGCTACCTGAGTAGTTGGCATCTTTATTTTGAAACGCATCCAGAGCTGAGTGATGGATCTTCGAAGTTGTAGGTGCGTCAAATTCCACTTTGGACCCAAAAATATTGGGATGTGTAAATTATGCAAGGGCGTCGATTACGGTATGAGAGAAAATACGAGGCTTTGCGGTCTTTTCGACCGCACATTCATTTATTCACTTGTAATCTGCAATGAACTTACATCTCGTCTTGCTCTTGCTTCTCTTATCCTCCGCTGGAGAGTTGACAATGCTAGTGCAGTAACAGTTATTCTAAATTTGCTTTCCATTGTTATCGGGAGGAAGAAACTCTGACCTCGACAGAAGTTGCGGTCTTTTCCACCGCACGCGAGGCCTTGCGGTTGGCATTGTTCTTTTGTTTGTGTTCCGTACTGCAAGTCTTAATAGTTCTTTCTGCGTGTAGTATTATGTTTCGTGTTAGAAAACATGGATCCGAAGGAAATAGAGAGGATTGATCAACTTCTGTGAAGCGTAGAAAAAGAAAATCAGCGAACCGAGCTCTTCAACGATAACAGCGCACTGTAAGGCGCTATTTGTTTGAAGATGATGATAGTGATTGTGAACCGTTTGATGACACTACAGCATCTGATGACGA
Organism: Anabrus simplex; assembly: GCF_040414725.1. Lineage (NCBI taxonomy): Eukaryota > Metazoa > Arthropoda > Insecta > Orthoptera > Tettigoniidae > Anabrus > Anabrus simplex. The sequence continues at coordinate 256,245,571 of NC_090270.1, read as the reverse complement.
AAATCATTAAGTGAATGAAAGTGAACATGATACGGAAAGTGAGGAGTCTGGCGAATCCGAAGATGATGTAGACAATCCTTGCGTGGAGCCTGATCAAGTACCACATCTGCTTGGTAAGGATAATAAAACAAAGTGGGATGCTCATGTAATGTGTAAACGGAATATAGTGAGACCTTCTCATTTACCAGGTGCAATAAGGGAGGCAAGACATGTCCAATCTTCATTAGAAGCCTGGAAGTTGTATTTCCCTGACGGTGTACTGGAGGAAATTGTAGCATATACTAATGCATGGATCGACAAAAATCGGACTAATTATAGCCGGCCACGTGATCCTGCCAATACAAATATTGTAGAACTAAAGGCTGTGATTGGCCTTCTTTATTTGGTAGGTGTAGTCAAATCAAGACATTTGAACTTGAAGGACTTATGGGCTACAGATGGGACGGGTGTTGAAGCTTTTCGCCTAACAATGTCCAGAACACGATTCCAGTTTATCTTACGTGCACTCAGGTTTGATGATATAAATGATCAAGGTAACAGGGTGATAGCTGATAAATTAACTCACATCAGGAAGATCTTTGAGGACTTTGTGACCATATGCATGAAATATTATTCACTTAGTGAATATCTCACAATTGATATGATGTTACAGGGGTTTCGTGGTCGTTGCCCAACACGCAATAAAATCCAAATAAGCCGGATAAATACGGCATCAAAGTATTTTCCATGGTAGATGCCAGAACATTTTATACGTATAAAATGGAAGTTTACGTAAGAAAACAACCGGAAGGGCCTTATCAAGTTGACAACAGTGGCAAGTGTAGTCCAGCGGCTAGTTCAACCAATTTCCGGGTCTGGGCGCAATATTACCATGGACAATTGGTACACCTCAGTACCATTAGCCGAATCATTGCTCAACGATCACAACCTTACAATCGTGGGAACAATGAAGAAAAATAAACCACAAATTCCTCCAGTTTTTGTTCAAACCAAGCCTCGTAAAGTGAATATTAGCCTGTTTGCATAGAGACGACAGCAAACACTTCTCTCATATGTACCAAGAAAAACTTAAATGTACTTCTTTCTACGATGCATGAAGGATATAACATAGACCCAGATTCAGAAGAAGCGAACAAAGCCGAGATGCTTACTTTTTATAACCTCATGAAAGGGGGCGTTAATGTCGTAGACAGGATGAAGTCTCTAGAATCAGCAATCGCTGGCCCCTAACATTATTCTGCATGCTTTTGAACATTGCTGCCATCAACAGTTTTATTATTTTTAGAGACAGGCCTAACGGAAGTGGCATAAATCGCCGGAAATATTTGAAGGAGCTCTCAATGATGCTGCGAAATGGTTACATGATTCATCGTGCATCGAATGACTGCATTGCTCCTGATGTAAAGACGCGTTTGCGTAGCATTATGGGTATTGAAAAAGAGGACCAACGTCACCAAACTGTAAATCAGACAGACAATGGTCGCTGTGCTTATTGTGACAGAAAGAAGAATCGGAAAACCAAAACTAAATGCGTTTCATGTTCACGTTTCATATGTAAAGAGCACACACGGCCATCATGTGTCCAGTGTGCGGAGAAAAGTGTTAAATCGTACAGAAGGAGGGGGATGATGACTAAATTCTTCAGCATTTGAGAGATCTGGCAAGTTCTGAACGGTTTTCCTGTATTGCACTCAGTGTTAAGTTCCGAGATTTGTTTTGAAGCAGCCATAGGTGATGAAAATTACTAATGTCTGGTGCTTTGGGACTTGAGTGGGTTTTCATTCTTTAATGTTTATTATTGTTTGCATTTTACATTTCCAGAGTTCAATTTTTAAACATCGGTAGCCATAAGTTCTGATGGACAGATGTTCAAAGTAGTCAACTGAAATGAATATATCTTTATAGTGTGTCTTGTAGAATATTTTCTCAGCTGATTAGACATACATTTGTGTAACAAAGCTATGGTATGACATTTTGGTGTATTGTGTTCGAAAAAATAATTTGTGCATTAAATAATGGCCCATGGATTCTGTGCGGTCGAAAAGACCGCGCACGAGTTCTGGCAAAAAAATATCAGTGCGAGTTCTCCTGGGTTAATAGCCGGTAGGCATCTCTGAACACTTGGAGATAAGGTTTGTCATATTTTTTGGCCATAACGAGAAAAGAAAATACCAGAAACTGTCATAGAAATGCAAGGAAAAACACGTGGCCTACAACTCCGACGAAACTACGCACAGAAACGATGTTAACAGCGCGCAAACAACACAATAACAAACTCATTCTTTCGTCCCGATTAACTGAGTCGTTAGTGCGCGCTAGCCTCTTGCTTGCAGGACGATTGCCGCCCTGAATCCCCAGCTGTATAAAGCGCACACGCTGCTGTGGTGAGCGGGAAACACGATACACGAAGGCGACGGACGAAACACTCACGAAATAAAGCATCAAATACGCTTCAAAATTAGGTTTCGTAAATTACACAAGCACATAAGAATTTATTCTTTATTCTAGGGGAAGAGTATTGGCCGTACTAGAGGTTATATTAGTCAAAAATCAGAAGAAGTAAAAATAAATCAGAAAATCGGAAGACAAGTTAAAAACCGGAAAGTTTTCGGGTAAATCGGAAGGGTTGACAGGTTTGATATTGGCTTCAGAAGAAATGTAGGAAGACGTTAAGCTATCTGATCTTTGAGGATTGAATTAAGAAAACCAAGCCCACGTATTTGGCATTTGTAGATCTAGAAAAGGCATTCAAATGTTGACTGGACCAAGCTATTTGAGATTCTGAAGGTAATCGGGATCAGATACCAAGAAGAGTGAATTATCTACAATCTGTGCAAAATTCAGTCTGCAAAGATAAGAATCGAAGGCTATGTAAAGGAAGTACCAATCCAGAAAGGAGTGAGGCAAAGCTGCAGTTTGTCCCTCCCCCCCTCCTCCTTTTCAATGTTTATACAAAACAGTTGAAAAGGAAATCAAAGACTAATCTGGATAAGAAATCACAATCCAAGGAGAGGAAATCAAAACTCTGAGAGCTGCCAATGGTATTGTTATTTTATCTGAGTCTGCAGATCTGGAGAAATTGTTGAATGTTATGGACACTCTTGGCAAAGGCATACAAGATGAAAAAAAGTAAAAAACAGCAGTCAAACAAAGTCAGGGGATGCAGGAAATATTATATCAAGAAATTAAGTCTTAAAGGAAGTAGATGAATATTTTTACTTTGGTAATGATGACAGAAGTAAGGACGATATAAAATGTATACTAGCACAAGCAAGGAAGGCCTTTCTTAAGAAAATGAATTTGCTCACTTCAAAGAGTGATAGAGGAATTAGAAAGATGTTTTTGAAGACTTTTGTCAGTAGCATGGCATTGTATGTAAGTGAAACATGGCCAATAACTAGGTCAGAAAGTAAGAGAATGGAAGCTCTTGAAATGTGGTGTTACAAAAGGATGCTGAAGGTGGGATGGGTAGTTCGAATTATAAATGAAGAGGTACTGAATCAAATTGGTGAAAGAACAATCTGGTGAAATTTAACCAGAAGAAGAGATATAATGGTAGGACACATCTTAAGACACCCAGGACTTATTCAGTTAGTTTTTGAGAGAAGCATAGGTGGTAAAAACAGCAGTGGTAGACCAAGGTATTAATATGATAAACAGATTAGAACAGATGTAGGATGTAGTAGTTACGTAGAAATGAAATGGTAAGAACAGGGCAGGGAGGGATGGAGAACTCCATCAATCCAGTCTATGGACTCATGATCCAAACAGCATAATCTTCTTCTTCTTCTTTTTCTTTTATTATTATTATTATTATTATTATTATTATTATTATTATTATTATTATTATTATTATTATTATTATTCAGTTCTATGTGATTTACAATCCTGGGACCATCAGCCACTTTTACTTGTAATCTGAACCACACGAAATCCAAAATCTTGAATACATTGCCCAGAATTTAAAGTGTTTAATAGGTTGTCACAGTGCTATCACAATTCCTCACGAGAAAGACTACACGAGGTTAAGGAACAATACATATATTCAATCAAATTTTTGGTTCTTTAAAATGAATTTTAAGATAATTTTCCTAGGAAATAACACCTTTCCTAGCAAGTTGAGGGATTCCAATAATTTTGAATGAATATTCCATCATCACTGCCTTGGCTTCTATCATCCTTAAGAACTGTCTTTCAAAAACACTTCTTGACTATCATACACTTTCTAAGGCTATTAGAAAGAAATGGTCCTTGTCATTCAGTTTCTATAAACCTACAGACAATACTTACTATTGACTGTGACATACTGCCAGGCAGTTTCAACTGGTGCAAAAGGTACAGATACAGCTAACACTAGAGATTCATTTCAGATAGTCAAGATGTACCTTTTTCCCTAAGCAAGTTCTTCATGGGATCTGTTGACAACAGGTTCTGAACTCTCAATCCATTTAGTTCCTTAACAAAATATTTTATAATCAGTAGTTTTACTTTAAACTAGTTTTATTCCTACTGTCTTAATTTGTCCAAGATTTTCAGTAATAGGTGTAAAAAAAGCTCTTCAACTGTTTCCCATCAGGTTATTCCCACAGTGGTAATAAATTGTTTCAAGTAAGACTACAGAAAGCAGTTTGTGTAAAGGGGAGCAGGTACTACAGATAAAGATAGGGAGTAGAAATGAAACTTAATCTGCAGCACCTCAGCATGGTACCATGTTTTACCAAATGACAATCCAGAAACTAGAAATGCAGTTGCAGTTGTTGACATGTAGATGCTGTCATGAGTTAAACGGAGGGGAAAGTACGCAATATAAGAGAATGGAAAAAAGGAGCAGTTATCTATTTTATTTTTTGCTGGTTGTTTAAAGTTGTACTAACACATCAAAGGTTTTTGGTGACAGAAGGATGGAAAAGTGATAGGACTGGATGGTAGCGACCATGACCTTAATTAAGGTACTGCATTTGCTTGGTGTGAAAATGGGAAACCACGAAAAACACTCTTCAGGGTTGCTGGCGGTGGGATTCGAACCCACCATCTCCTCAATGCAAGTCCACAGCTACATGCCACAAACTGCACAGCTACCTCACTTGGTATTTGATGTTAAGGCGGCTGCTTCCACTGACGAGTAGCCACTGATGTCCAACTTTGGATAGGCTGAAGTATTGATAATTCGGCCAAAGTAGAAAGCTGGGAAGAATCTGAATTGAAGGTGGTGATGGTGGTTTAAGAGAAAAATACACCTGAGCAATCATCCATATATGCATTGAAGCTAGCAGATGATGCTAGATGAAGAGGTGGTGGTGGTGGTGGTGGTGCTGATGAAAATCTTCAAACATCTGAATAGCTGAAGCCCTTAAACATTTAGCCCCCATCTTTCCACCTTCTTGCTCTTGTTCTCCGAAGTTGGACATCAAATGGTGTTAAGGTTTTAGGACAGCACCTGGCTTAACATTATATTACCACTCCCTTTTACCGTTTTTTTTGTCTCGCCTACTCCCCTCTCCCCTTATAACGCAGCAGTGTCTACTTGTTAATGTTCATCATTCTTATGCAATCCCCCACTGATAAAGGGTGGAGCCGAATATTTTGGACGTATGTTTTCTTTTCTTCCTGATGGTTCGATGCATGCTACATATATATTTCACTCCAGTTGGTTTTCTTACCTGATCATGTGTGTGTGTTTATACAGATCACAGTAGACCTATCAAGTTTTCAACATAATCCTGCACCAATCACTCTTGCTGTGTGCATCCACAAAAAACAATGAATCAAGGCCTCATTACACAACTTTCTCTTTAATAAAGAAAACCCACATTCACTTGTAGCCATATATTCAGTTATACATTCACCCGGTCTTCACTGCCTATTCCCACTTCAGCAACATTTTTATAAGAAAGGTTAAAAATCACTTTATAAATAATCAAACCCATAGAAAAACACCTACAAAGGGGTTAATATTACCTGGAGGTTGTACGATGGTATTTGGCTTATTAACAGTCTTGATCATTTCTATCCGTTGGCCATGTGAGAGGTTCACAAAGGCAGACCGTGCTACACGGTACCCTCTACTGTTGGAACAATTAAGGGCCAAACCTCCAGCGAATGGCTTGTCAAACACAATGTCATATAAGTAGTCTTCTTGCTTTTGAGCTTTATGGATTCCTGAAACAAAAACTCTTTCATAACAGGCAGGAACTATGATCAGCTTAACCACTAAATGACATTTCAAATACCAAATTCAAGTCCTTGAGTAGATTAAGAAAACTATACATAATTTAAGATGTTACATTTATAGTTATTAAAACATGGATGAGCAAGCCTGATTTTCTGCAACAGTTCCAAGTAACTTTATTTATGTGTATAACAGCCATACGACTGATTTTAGAAAGATAACAAAGCAGATAATAAGTAAAGCAAACAAGTCTAGTTATTCAAGCCAGCATCATTAAATCATTGTTTGATTAATTTTAGGGACAAAAAATACTATTTTAGCTATATATATTAACTTGATCTCTCCCTATGCAAGCAATACAACTGAGGATGTCGTCATGCTATCTGTGTGGCACGTCATTTCTGCAGGCCATCTGGCTACATAACAGTCATCTTGGCCAAGACTTGTAATGGACCATTATGAGCCACAGATTATGTCTTCATTGTTTACACTATTAATGTGCTCACAGTGCATGAATCCACCGAGTGTTCATTTTACTTAGCTTCTTGCAGAGATGTGCTTTAGACACATAGGATAAATGTGTCATGTATCACACACCTTATGTTGCTTATTTCCTTGAACAAAAAGGATAATGTGAAAGGGCAGAGGTATCCCATGCATTAAAGGAGACAACCCCATACGTGTTTCATGGGAAATGTAATCAGAAGGTTAACTATGCTTGATTCTTTATTGACCTGAACCAAAGAACTTGAATTACACAGCACAGTATTCGGAAGTACCACTGGTGTAAAATAATCATGCTTTTCAGTTTGTTTGGTATTTTTTTATCTTTAGATTTCAGTGTGTCAGCCTTTGGATCCCAAGATCGCGGGTTCAAACCTGGAAAAAGTAGCTGGATTTTTGAAGGGCAGAAAAATGTCCAATCAACACACTATGTCGTAGGCCTATGATGTCAATATGTGAAAGATCTCTGATGACAGATTTGGTGTTTACTCAAAAAACTTACTTAAAATTCGGTCACAGATGCCCAAGAGAGACGGAGCTGGCTTATTCTGCCATCTAGTGGGTCTAGAGTAAAACAGAACATCAAAACTGACGAGCAGGCAGGCAGATGGTGTTAACAATACATCACTAACCATTCGTCTCCTGGATGACGTGCAGAGAGACAAAGGTTCTTCCCCTACCCTCTGGGTAACATTTTCTTTCTCAAAACCTTTCCCTGTATGCACCCTAACCTGAGGAAGGTTGGAAGTTCTTTTGTGCCTAATTTAATTTTAGCATTATGGTGCTGCTGTCATCTGAGGAACGAATGGTTAGTAATAACATGACAGTATGGAATGCACAAGAAAGACTCAACATTACCTTCAATGTGTTTCTTTCTACATAATCAACATGCTCCTTGTCAAAAGTTACACAATATTCTGAGGAGGGGAGAAAATCAATCTCGCGAATGACCTATGCACAGCAGCTCAGTGATGATCTGATTACACCTCACCTTCAGCGCCAGCTTACACAGCCAACTTTGTTGAGGCTGCTGAGAGCAATGTTAGGTGAAATACTCAAAGTAAATGCAGAAGTACGCAAACCTGAACAAGAGCAACCCTACAAGAAGACAATGACATTAATAGCATAGCGACCGGGCGAGTTGGCCGTGCGGTTGGGGACCCGCAGCAGTGAGCTTGCATCCAGGAGATAGGAGATAGTGGGTTCTAATCCCACTGTCAGCAGCCCTGAAGATGGTTTTCCGTGGTTTCCCATTTTCACACCAGGCAAATGCTGGGGCTGTACCTTAATTAAGGCCATGGCCGCTTCCTTCCCACTCCTATTCCATCGTCGCCCTAAGACTTATCTGTGTCGGTGCAACGTAAACCCACTAGCAAAAATAACATAGTGCGTAGAAGAGAAAGTGTGTGAGCTCTTAAGTTGTTTAGTATTGGCTAGTATAGGAACTGCGGTGACTTGTCCACTAGAGGTAGCACCGTTTTATTTGAGGGTTGGTATCTGTAGTTGTAATATGTTCATGTACAGTAGTGATTTCATGTGAAGGCATAAGAGTTGTGTATTATTGTTAAATTAAACCAAAGAGCAGGTGATTTGGTGAGTACAAATTACTCATTTAGTCAGTGTAAACATAGCACTGAGCTTATATTTAACATAAGCCCCGATATGAAGAAAGTAGAACGCTTCCATCAACAGAAGCTCAGATATATTATGAACATCAAATAAGATGACTACACTCCTGACACAACAGCTCTAGAGATGGCAAAGATGAACAATATAGAGGCCATCATTATTGGTCACCAACTCAGATGGATTGGACATGTCCAGCAAATGAAAGATGACAGACTTCCTTGAAAAATTCTGTACTGTATAATGAAATCAGTACAGGCAGGAGACCTCATGATGCCCCTCAGAAGTGCTATAAAGATCAGTTAAAGAAGACCTTCAGAAGCACTGGCATTGATCCAAATACTTGGTATATCATTGCAGAAGATCGCACTCGCTGGTGCACAGCTACTGCAGCTGCCATTGCATAATTTCAGCATGAATATTGTAGACGGGAAACTGAAAAACATCAGAGGCGTAAACAACACCAGGCTCAACCATGACCTCACCTTCTACAGGGTGCAACCAGTGTGGTCGTATGTTTCATGTTAGGATTGGTCTCCTTAGCCATCAACAGCATCTGCATCCCTGAATTCAAGTACTGTATGGGAAGAATCACAGGAGAAATCTGAATACTCGGATACAAGTATCAGACAACAATGATGAGTGCTGAGCTTATAAAACTTACAAATCAAATGTGATACAAACTGAGGAGGGGGAAAAAATGCTTACTTGCTTTGTTCCAGGCTTTAAGTCCGGTTACAAAACTTCTAAAAACTTCTCCAAGATGAAGTAAAATTTTCAAAATGGGAAAAGGCGATTCCCAGAAAAAATAAAAATCTTTCCATTAACTGTTTTATGTGCAATTCGCATTTATCTGATAAATATGTAGTTAAATCAGAATAATTTGTAGACAAGGTTACCAGTAGAAGTTCCTAGAGATCGATGGAAACTGAAAACTAGCGCTGTCGCCTTCTATATTTACCAATTTACCACATCATCACACAAAACAATTAAAAAAACAATAATCACTCTGCAAAAGACAACCTCTGAAGATGGAGAGAAGTATAAGCAGCAAATCACACAGGCTTCACCGTAAATTAAATTTCAATGGTTATTTTGGTAGAGTGCTAAAAGAAATGGAGTAGGTTCAGACCAACAAGCTAGAAAGAAAACTAGAGAGTGGCTAATACATTTGCTACAGTGCTTTGGGTGGTGCCAAAGTTAAACAGCAACACCATACTTTAAGCATGATCCATAAAGTTTCATCCGCTTATAATGCACTTACTTTTAATAGTTCTGATCCAAATAAATTAACTGCATAAATTATGCAGTCTCTGTGTGTGGTATACAATTGCACTATCCATACGGGAAAAAAAAAAAGGATGCATCATATTTCAAATACGGGTTTTCAGTACACAGTTTATGATGATTAGCAGAATTATGTTTCCTGTGCTTGTAATACACCAGCCCTGTGGTGTAGGGGCAGTGTGCCTGCCTCTTACCCGGAGGCCTCGGGATCGATTCCCGGACAGATCAGGGATTTTTACCTGGACCTAAGGGCTGGTTCGAGGTCCACTCAGCCTATGAGATTAGAATTGAGGAGCTATCTGACAGTGAGATGGCGGCCCCAGTTTAGAAAGACAAGAAGAACGGCCAAGAGGATTCATCATGCTGATCCACACGACACGACTGCAGGCCTTCAGGCTGAGCAGCGGTTGCTTGGTAGGCCAAGGCCCTTCAAGGGCTGTACTGCCATGGAGTTTTGTTTGTTTGTGCATGTAATACAATCCCCCACGAGTGCAGTAGGGGGCTACTTTTCTTGCAGGAACTGACAAAACAGTGAAACGTGATAATCAGTATCCTGCCTGGCTGAGTGGCTCAGAGTGGTAGCTTTCTGAGATTGGTAGGTTTGATCCTGACTCAGTCCAGTGGTATTGAAGATGTTCAAATACATCAGCCTTGTGCTGGTAGATTTACCCGTCTGTAAATGAACTCCAGCAGGATAAAATTCCAGCATTTCAGTGTCTCTGAAAACCGTAAAAAGTAATTGCTAGGATGAAAAACTAATATTATTTACTATTATATGGTATCGTATAGAGCACATTTTCCTGGCATTTTGAAAATAAAAACGATGATTGGCTAAGTTATTTGAAGCATATATAGTGAGTTTGAATCTCACTGTCAACAGCCCTCATAGATGGTTTTCCGTGATTCCTATTTTCACATCGCGCAAATGCTGGGGCTGCTGTACCTGAATTTAGGTCAATGCCACTTCCTTTGCAGGCACAGCCAGGTACTATCCCATCATAATCATAAGACGTGTCTACATAAGTGGGTGCAAGATAAGGCAAATAAAAAGAATCAGCATTGCCAGAATCATCATCCAAAAACCTTCTTGTAGGAACTGACGAAACAGTGAAATGCATTAAACAGTTTTAATATCATTAACACAAGAAGGAATTTCCTCTCTTTAAATAATTAATTTAAACAATTCATCCTTCAACTTTGTTCTGATTATGATGATGATGATGATGATGATTATTATTATTATTATTATTATTATTATTATTATTATTATTATTATTATTATTATTATAACTATGGGATATTACACCATTGTTCACTTCAAACATTCCCCCTCCCTTCCCCTCCAAGAGCTCCAGAATACTTATTGTTTGTAAATTACAGTATTATCATCATTAATATTGCTTAATGTTTAAAAATCTGTGTGCTGGTCCTCGGTTCAGAGAGCTCTGGATTTGACAAGTTCAGGATTTTAACTGCATAGCGTATAGTTAATTTCTCTGGATTGAGGACCAGGTGTTTGTGTCTATCATCCTGTAGGTAGGGCCCTATCCTCACAGATGCTCAGATCGTCCAAGGACGTCAACTGACTTGCACTAGGCCTTTCTAGAAGCAGCTGGTATTATTATTGTACCGGGCGGTACACCTCCACGCCGCTAATTCAAACTTTGCGCCAGTTGAAACTCCTCTGCTGGAGGAAGTCTGAACTTTATCTACTGTGTTAATTTTCAAGTTTCTCAGAAGATGTCACTACTTGGAAATTTTGAAGTTTCTGAACTGGGTCGTTTTCGACGTAGTTTTGTTTTGCCTGTAGTAAGAAGTGTGAACATTCTCTTCTAGAGGACACTACTGAAGAACTACAATTGTGCACCCTGGTGCAAAGTGAAAGAACTATGTTTCTGGAGAAAATTTGAATTCATAAGTTTTGTTCTTTGTTAAATTTCTTGCAGTCATGGTTTAAGTTGGCAATATTAACCCTTTCTTTCCCCTTGTTTTGAATTTAGCCAATCCCAAATTTCTCGAATTAATTTTCCACCAATAATGTGTTTCTTCTTCATCTTGTGTAGGGGTTTTCTTGGTTAACCAATAAAATTCTTGTGGGAGGGTGTTCTCATTCCTGAAACGCCTCGAACTTTCCGCGAGAGTATATAAACTGCTGATTTTAGGGTCTCTGCGCCACTTCAGTAACATCTTTCAGTGTGTAAAGTACGTAGCAGGGGGCGGGAAGCGCCTCTTTCTTCGGGCAGCAGTTCATCCACAAGGTAATGGCCGTTTAATAACTTCTTTTCTTGCTAGCTCAGCAGTTTAACTCTCGGGGCAGGTCCGAAGCCTTTTACCATGTAACTTCCCTTAAAATGTAAAAACACTTGGTATCTATTCTATCTTTTTAAATTACAGATCGGGATAGAGAGTGCTTAACCCTCTCGAGCTCCCACTCATATTGCATTGAGGTGAACTTATTTTCACAACTTTTTCTTCCTTAACGTTATGTAAATTGTTCCTTCTATAAGTCACCTCTTTAGTATGGGATTAGCCCTTGCGTTAGCGGCCTAGAGCCAGAATAGGTTTTAAACAAAATGTATTAGGAGAGCAAGTACGCCTCCTCTCAAGTTGGTATTTTTGAGGCCATGTAATTTTCATGTTTCTTTACTTAATAGGCCTCAGTAGGTTGGGTATTTTACCCCTGTGTTTATGTCCTTAAAGGACAACTTGAAGGTGGAGTTTGGTGTGGCCTTTGATGGGCTTAAATTTTAAGAGCGAGTTGCTCTTTCTTGAAAAAGTGCGTTGTTGTATGCCTCGAGGAGGCTTTACCGTGTAAAGAGGAGCAAGTGCTCCTAGGCATGATTGGGGTCTTCTGCCCCTTTGTTGACTTCTGTATATCGTAAGGTTGGGCTTTGTCTGGCTCTTGGAGCCCAAATCCTGTAATCTCTGTAATTGTACCTTTTCGAATTGTGTTTCGGCTACTGTGTACCTGTTCAATTTGTTATTTCTTATTCTTGATTTTGGAAAGAAAATATAACCTTGTTAAATTTTACCTTAACTTTAATTTCGTAGTTTCAGACCCGTTCACCCCCACACCTTCTTTCACCTCTGCTGTTCCACAGATACCTCGGAACAATTATTATTATTATTATTATTATTATTATTATTATTAAAGGGATATAAACAATTTTCACCATAGTATTGTATTGTTTTATTACAACAATTTCAAGTGATATGAATAATTTCTTCATAATGTCATATTATTTTGTTCAAGGTTCTCTGTTCTATATTTTCATTCCCTGAAAGTAGGGCTAAATGTATTTAATGGCAATATTTTGTGATTTTTTAATTTATAAATACTGGAAATGTATTCATTTTCCTTCTTTATGTAGTATGTATGTGAACATCCACAGCCTGTTTCCAGTCATTCGACCGGGTCAGGAATGGAATGAATGAAGCCCCCATGAAGCGGCAAGGATGGGAACTCTGCCAGTTGCTGAAGCCTGTTGCACTCCTTCAGGGCGATGATTAATGACTGACAGATGAAATGATATTGGAGAGTGTTTCTGGAATGAAAGATGACAGGTAAAACCGAAGTAACAAGAGAAAAACCTGTTCCATCTCTGCTGTGTCCAGCACAAATCTCGCATGGAGTGACCGGGATTTGAAACACGGAAACCAGCGGTGAGAGGCCGGCGCGCTGCCACCTGAGCCACGAAGGCACTTTATGCAATATATGTACATCTTGTATTTTAAGCATCCTTTTAAAAATACATTATGCTCCTTTGACTGCTTTCCCAATTAAGAAAACTGTGCAATGATCTTTATTCCTGCAGCCTGTCCACTTGCTTCATCACCACGCCCAATTGTTTTGATCGCTTAAAATATGGCAGATGCAGTTCAAGTGGCTTGAAATATGGCTGTGCAACAGCCACTCTATAGTCTTCTTTCTAGCTAAATTCAGACACAACTAAAAAGTCAAATTCATTTACAAAAAAAAAGTAAGGAATACAATTTCATGGTTATCCACAATAAACTGAAAATAGCTTAAGCTAAGATTTTGTTAAAAAAAAAAATCTTAGTCAATACAGTCAAAATTTTAAAGTGAACCAACATTAAGCAGAAGGCAGAAGGTGATTACTGACACCATGCTGAAAATATTTTGGCTAAGAAATAAGAAAGGATGAGATGCAAGAACAAATTTCTCTTATTTGAAATTAAATCGCTTCTTAAGTGTTATAGGGCCTGTATAAGGCATGGATGCCTTTTCCTTTCTTCAGAGGCTCATCTGTGAAAATTAGTTAATAAGATCTTAAGTGCCCTAATGGGGTAAACACCCGTGTCATTAGAGCTATTGAGAATTATTTCTGTGATGAACAGTGTCACAAGTTAATTTTCACCTTTGAAAAGGTAAAACTAAGAAAAGTAGTTGACTTTAATACCAACTCATTAAAAGTTGATGGATTTATGAATTTAAGAGAACACACTCAAGAACATGGGAAAAATAAACTCTCAAATCCTGCATTGGTATTTGTACTTGTGTCCATAATTGGTTTCTATCAGCGGTTGTTTGTGTAAGTTGAAATTCCACACCTGGTGATATTTTGTCTCAAACTATAATCCACTGGAGGAAATTGGTGCTAGAATGATTGGTTTTACCTCAAACAAAAGTCAGTCTAAAAAAAATGTGGAAATGTTTAGGAATAAATGGGAAATAAGAAAAGGTCCTACACTCTATTCCTAACCCTTCTGATAAAAGTAGGACATATTAGGCCTTTTCAGTTGCTGTAAGTACATGAGCTCCCCATACCACTGGCTGAACAATAGCTTATGACTGGGGGAAAGAGATGTCCATGCACATACCGCCATATTGAGAACACTTTTCAGCTACCCGAGGAGACCATAGTACAGAATTTGTGTATTAACTTACGTACATTATACTTGCATGTATACATCTGTCGACAGGTTATTTTTATTCCTTCAGAGGCTCATCTGAGAAAATGAGTTAAGGTCTTAAGTGCCTTAATAGGATGAGCACCTATGCCATTAGATCTACTGAGAATTATTTCTGTGATGAAAAGAGTCACAAGTCACTTTCACAATGTCAAACCCATGGATGAGATAGAAAGGTCAATGAAAGTAACAAATTTGATCTAACAAATACCAGAAGACATAGTGGCCTATAAACACAAGGTCTTCACCAGCAAGGATACATATATATTTTTTTTGCAAGTTGCTTTATGTCGCACCGACACAGGCAGGTCTTATGGCGATGATGAGGCAGGAAGGAGCTAGGAGTGGGAAGGAAGCGGCCGTGGCGTTAATTAAGGTACAGCCCCAGCATTTGCCTGGTGTGAAAATGGGAAAAAACGAAAAACCATCTTTAGGGCTACCGACAGTTGGGTTTGAACCCACTATCTCCCGAACAATGGATACCGGCCGCAATTAAGTGACTGCAGCTATTGAGCTCGGTCAAAAAAATAAATTTAAATGGTGTCATAACAGGAAGCCCAAGTTCTACATGGACATTCTTGACAGTTTGCAAGCCAAAACTACTGGGTTACTAATTTTAAATCAAATTCACAGGGAAGTTATAAACTAAACCCCATGGGATAACAGCCCCAAAGGGCCATGGTCTAACAAGCAACCATTGTTAAGCCCGAAGGTCTGCAGATTACGAGGTTACAACTGATAAATATCATATTGGTCCGACATTGACTTTGAAGAATTATTTTATTAGAATACAAGGTGTCGTGTGGTCGGCACAGCAAATACTCTCAGCTACTCAATTGTAATCACGTGGGCTGAGTGGATCTTGAACCAGCCCTCAGATCCAGATAATAATAATAATGTATGTTCAATCTTCAGCCCTAAGGCTGGTTGGATTTTCAAAAGCTCCGCCATCACCTGTCATAAGATGGCCTAGGCATTACTGAAGAGGCATAGTAGAGAAATGAGGAGCGAGGTAGTTTCCTGCTGCTTTCATCACCAAGCCAGAAGTTGCTATTACATATCAGTCTGCCAAGCCCACTGAAATGCATGCACCAACCGACCCTATGAGCAACATTTTCACACCATTCTTAGCAGGGACTGGCTGCAGAAGGAATGGCATTACAAGCATCGCTCGTATATCAGTCATTTTCATATTGTCAAAGCCAAGGATACGACAGAGACAGATCAATGGAAGTAACAAAATTGCTCTAGCCCATACCAGAAGACATAATGCACTGTAAACACTAGGTCCTGCCAGCAAAGGAATAATAATAATAATAATAATAATAATAATAATAATAATAATAAAAAATTTATTTTATTTTACATTTTATGGCCTACATTGGACCACTCTAGTCAATTATACAAAGGATTTCTTGATTTCCTATCAGCCCTATATTTTTTTTCATTCCGAGAGATGGTGTTTTCCTTTGTTCTGTTGAAAATACCCTCCCATTAGACATTTTATTGATAACAATAACAATAATAATAATCATATGGCCTCAGATACCATGTGCAGACATTTTAATCTGACAACACTTGGCTGTCTGTTCATCAATTTTAATGTTCTGTTTTACTCCAGGCCTACAAGATGACAAAGTAAACTGAATCTCTCTTGGGCATCTATGACTAAGTTTTAATGAATTTTGTCAGGTACATACTAAATGTGTCACCAGAGCTCTTTAACATGCTGACATTGTATGACAAGGGCGCTCATGCCCGGGGGCAAGAGGGGGATGCCCCCCTGCCTCCCCAGCTCTCAGGAAAAGGAATAAATCTAAGGTAGTCAGGAGTTTCTCTTTCACGAAAATGATTTTAAAGCTAGTATTACAAACAAATCCCCTGGACTGGATGGTATTTCTGGAGATATGCTTAAAGAAATGGGTGAAGAATGTTTGCACGTGATGCACTCATTGTGTAATAGGATATGGGCGACGGGAGAATGGCCAAAAGATTGGACAAGCTCTATCTTAATCCCCTTGTACAAGAAAGGGTCAGTCAGGAAGTGTTCCAACTTTCGTACAATTGCTCTGATATCTCATGCAAGTGAGATTTTATTGTACATCATAAACCAGCGCCTCAAGTCTTACATAATGCCTCACATATCCATTGAGCAAGCAGGATTTGTTGCAGGAAAAGGAACACGGGAACAGATTTTTAATATGAGGCAAATAATTGAAAAATCTTGTGAATTCTGTGTTCCTGTGCTAATATACTTCCTTGACTACAAGAAAGCTTTTGATTGTGTTGTCTAGAATAAACTATGGCAGGTTCTTGGTGAATTTGGCATTCCACAACGTCTAATATCATTACTCAAAAGTCTGTATGGAAACAACATTGCAACTATAACGGTACACGGCGACATTTCAGAATTTTTCAGTATTTCGCAGGGTGTCCGACAAGGCTGCATATTATCACCTATTCTATATAACATCTATGCTGAATATGTGATGAAGAAAGCCCTTGATGACTGGACTGGAGGCATATCAATTGGTGGACAAAAAATCAGTAACCTGCGCTTTGCTGATGACACCACTCTCCTTGCCAGCAGTGAAGATGAACTTGCAGAATTACTAGCAAGGGTAAAAGATGCAAGTTTAGAATATGGGCTAGAGATCAACCTGAGCAAGTCCAAACTAATGATAATTGACAGAGCAGCACAGATCCAGCTGACAGGTCGATTAAGGGAAATGGAAATGGTAAATGACTTTATATACCTTGGGTCGACCATCTGTGATAGTGGAAGTTCTGACAAAGAGATTAGGAGACGTATCACCTTAGAGCGCGTTGCCATGAGCAAACTCACAAAAATATAGCAGAGAAGAGCAATTACAAACAGTACAAAGATTAGATTAGTTGATTCTCTTGTGTTCTCTGTCTTCCTTTATGGTTCCGAGACCTGGACCCTCAAGGCAAGAGATAAGTACCGTATCGACGCCTTTCAGATGTGGTGTTGGAGAAGGATGCTCAGTGTACCTTGGATGGAAAGAAGAACTAATGCATCTATTATTCAAGAACTGAATATCTCCGAACGTCTCTCCTCATGCATCATAAAGAGAATCGTCCAAGTCTTCAGACATATTGTAAGACGTGATAGTGAAAATCTGGAGGAATGTATCATGGAAGGCAAAGTTTTCGGCAGAAGACCACGAGGAAGGACATCGAGTAGGTGGATTGATCAAGTTCTGCGTACCACCGGTCTGACTCTTCAGCAGGCTTTAAGAGAAGCTGAACATCGTCAAAGTTGGCGTCGCTTAATCCAAAATATTGTGTGAAGTCAAATGAGTTACACGACTTATGATGATTACGTAGAAGTGGTAGGAGATACTGTGGGTGGTATTCTACCGTGGAATACAAGTCTCCATTCATCTTCCAAAATATAAAAAATACTACATACCCCCAGGTCTAGACCCCCCCTACAAACTATCCTATGGGCGCCCTTGTTGTACAACATGGAGTGTTGGATGGACTTGTGGGCATTCTATGCTTAACTTATTAGTTACAGTAATTACACCATTAAATAGGATACGTTTATTTTGCACGACACGTTGCACAGGCACAGGCCAGCATTACTACTTTACTGCTTAGAGTACATACGGGATCATACAATTTAATTACCCTTCTGAATCTGGTGCACCCTGCTGTCTTCGGATGGAGGAATGTTTCACCAAAGCCTTTTTTCCGCCCTTCGAAAAACCAACTACATCAATGAAAACCACAGGCTCATTAAATTCCATCTATTGTAAACCATTACAAACAAAATTTCACACAAGCAGGATACAGCAGTAGATGAAAGTGTAGTAAAATGTAGGTCTGTAGGGTAATCTAAGAAGAAAGAAAAAAGAAGGAAAAAAAAGGGGGGGGGGGCTGATTTGGTATAAAATCCTTTAAATTTGTGAATCTGACAGTGGATACTGTCTGGGGAAAAAACCAGCCCAAGCAGAAGCATCTGAAATATTGTCAAGTGAGGGTATAGTCATGGAACTTATGGAACCGTATCATGAGAAGGGGTACACAGTTTATGTTAATAACTGGTGCACCTCACCCTCCATGTTCCTAAATTTGTCTTCCAAGAAAAGAAATACGGTAGGAACAGTGCATGTCAAAAGAAAAAATATGTCACAAGAGTTGAGGTTAGGGCAAACAGAGAAGGGGAAGACTGTGGTAGTGTAGGACACTAAAATGGATGGACAGGAAAGCTGTTACTGTAGAAGTGGGAAGGAAGTTATTTTTTATTTAGAAGTTTTATGTTGCACCGACACAGATAGGTCCTATGGTGATGATGGGACACGAAATGGCTAGGTGTGGAAAGGAAACAGCCGTGGCCTTAATTAAGGTACAGCCCCAGCATTTGCCTGGCGAGAAAATGGGAAACCACGGAAAACCATCTTCAGAGCTGTCAACAGTGGGGTTACTGATTATCTGAGAGGGCAGACCACAAAAGGACATTTCACCTGATAGGTTCCAGGCAGCTCAGTGGGCACACTTTGCAAGGTTTATACCCCCAAACGGAAAAAAAAGGGGGGGAGGGGCTGACAAGAAAAAAGTGTGAGATATGAGCATAAAAAGTGTTTGGTGGCTTAGCATTTCCTGTAGTGTTTTAGGGTGTATCACACCACTAAAATATTTTAAAGTGTTCTTCAGGTTGCAGTTCATCATCACATCAAAAACAGGTATGATAAAAATTGCAGTATACATGTATAAAACTTAACAGTGTAAAACTATATCTTACGCACAACTAAATGGTCCACACACGCATGCTCAGCATATTAAATTGGTATGCTAGTGGGTTAATGGAATATACAGTATAGAAGAAAATTATACTTAAATAATTTAGGAACATTTTCTTAGCTGGATTATCTTCAATATTGTGTATTATAAAAAACTAACTGCATGTATTAATTATTATAATTGCAACAAATGAATACCGTCTCCCCGGTTGGTGCTTATCCATGACTGGTAGAGAAGAGTATTCTATTTATTCATTCAGTCGCTGTAATCGAATTCATCACTGACAAGAAAATTTCCCACGATTATGAACTGCTGTGGAGACATTTGCTGGACTACAGGAGGAAATATTAAAACTGCTATCCAAGTATCCATTTGATTATAATGCAAAATGAAGTATTTATAGGTCTTTTGTAAGTAAGAGTAAGTAATGAATGAATACTTTTTAAGAAGCTGTCTACAGCAACTACTTTAGATTTTGGAGACATAACAAGCAAAGATAAGAGACAAAATATAGGATACAACAGTGGAATTGGAAGAGAAGCAACAGGAGACCTATGAGACAATAATTTATTTTCAAAATGTCAGTATTGCTAAGCAACAAACAAATGTGTTAATAATGTTATTGGTTTTTATGTCCCATTAGCATTGGGGTCAGAAGGCCAGCTTCAACAGCCTGAGCCACTCAGGCCTGTTTTTTGAATGAAAGAGAGAGAGTGCACACAGGCGTCACTTAATTTCAGAACATATGAAACTAAGCTATAGTGACCGGGATTTGTGCTTATAGGTCTTGCTTTGTGCAAAACATCTGATGAAATTAAATTAAATTGATTTAAAAAGAATGGTTAAATTTGACTAAGTCCGTATTCTTCCCTTCATTTCTGAATCACAACTGAGTACCAACAATGAATCATATAAAGTGAAACTTACCAATTATGGTGCCCTTTAGACCCAGAGGCACTGTATAGCTCTGCCGGACGTTCACCACACGATCAAAAAGACGATTTGTTGTAGTTGGATCAGGAGATAGACTGCCCACTTGGAGGGAGGACTGTAAAATAAAATACACAGAATAAACTAACAAGAAGAATATACTGTGAAACATTTCCCTTGAAGAATTCAATGCTAGCAAATGTTTTTAATTCACATTTTTCAGAACTAGTACACATCACATACTTATTAAATACATGAACCACAATCTACCAGTGAGAAATAGAGCATGATAACAAGCAAGGAAATACATTAGAAATCACAATAATGGTTCATTCAAAAAATGAAAAGTTTCAGACCCTGATAAAGATAAATAAACTTTACTGGTTTCATGTCCCATGAACTATCGTATATATGTGAATACTCAGCAGCATCAAATAATATGTGCACTCAAATTTTAGGAGAGAACATTTTTAAAAGAACATTGCCTTTAATTTATTTACAAGAAATTAATTCTGCATAATGATGTACAGGAAAACTGTATAAAATATACATTTGTTCTAAGAAATACATCATAATCTTTACATGCTGCTGTGACTATCTACAACAGAAAAAATTTCAAATTATAATTTTTATCAATTTAATGTTAATCTTCTTCTTCATCATTTCCCGTTTTCAATCTTCTGGGTTGGGTTGTGAATTAAGGACCTCAACAGTTGTCTATCTCACCACCATATCCTTCCTTTCTTAATATTTCTTCTACTTTTTCCTCCTATCTTCCCTATACTCTCCTTCACCATATCAACTGACCTCTTTCTGGGCCTTCCCAGACGTCTTCTTCCTATTACATTCTCTGTAAATACTTTTGGAACTCAATCATTTTCCAATCTCATCTAAATGTTAATATGTACAATAAAACATTGAAGTCAAAAACTCTATGCTACCTTACCTCTATCAATCATCATCATCATCATCATCATCATCATCATTAGCAAATTAATCATATTTGTCGTCTCCATCTTCCCACAAAATGTGGAAAACAAAATCAACAAAATTTCTAAACATCATGTCAAAGTGTTACCTGGAGACTTCAATGCACAAGTTGGGAGAGAAAGGATTTATAAGAAGACTGGCGGAGAATTCCCAGCGCACAAAAGAACAAACAGAAATGAAATTAGGTTTGTTGAACTACGCAAGACTTTTAATCTCAAGCTGATGTCTATCTACTTTAAAAAGCTCAGTAAAAAACAAAAACAAAAAAACCTGGTGGTCCCCAAACCCACACCTCGGGGGAATTCCAAACTGACCATGTTGCTATCTCTGCTAAGAGCAACAAGGAGTCCAAAATGTCAAGGTAAAAAAAAGGAGCCAACTTGGAGAGTGATCACTGCCTCATGACCATAAAAGTGACTTTCATAACTCAAAACAAATAACAAGAGAACAAACCCAGAACACACAAATATCCCCCCTGGCTGAGTGCCGAAACTAAACTGCTACTAAAGAACAAAACTCGCGCGTGGTCACTCCGGAACTCTATCCCCAATTCACACACGTATAGTACTTTTAAACAACTCAGGAAAATTTCAAAATCGCATCTTAAGAAGGACTACAATCAGCACATCACTTCTATAATTGGAAACCTTAAAAACAACCCTAAAAAAATGTTGGACCCTCATTTCATCACAAAGAAAGTCACCCCAGATACCACTGAATCTTAAACTACATAGTGATGATGTCCCAACTGAATTAAGGTCTTAAAAATTCAACGAGTACCTTTACCCCTCCCGCACCTATCACAGAACTACCACAGACCAATAGTGTTTGCAGTTGCTCACTGTCACAAATATCAACGACCCGTAACGAAGTTCAAAATATTCTCAATAGTCTCTCAATAAACCGCTCCACCGGACTCAATGACATTAGCTCTATATTCCTAAAAAATACTTATGCATCTTTCTGTGCACCGTTATCTACAAATTTAAACCTGTGTATGGCTACTAGTACATTCCCCAACAGTTGGAAACAAGCTGATATCACACCTTTTTTCAAATTTGGCAACATACATGATATGTCATCAAACTGCCCAATAACTACCGTCCCAATACTATCCTCTGTACTTGAAAGAATAATCTACTGCCGACTCCTCTTTCTCTATCTAAAGAACAACACGGATTCACTCTCGGAAAATTATGCCTCACTAACCTCATAGTTCTCAATCACCACATCATTTCAGCAATAGAAAATAAATCTCAGGTGTAATCTATATAGATCTGGCCAAGGCATTCGACTCAGTGGATCACGCACTTCTTCATAAGCTCACTACCAGATTTAAGATCCATGGCCCCGTCTTGTCATTGATAACAAGTTTCCTCTCTGGCAGAAAACAAAGAGTGGTACTCCCTGAATCTGCCTCATCATGGTTATCTGTGTTATCAGGTGTATCTCACAGCAGTATGCTGGGACCCGAACTCTTTGTTCTCTATATCGATAACAGAATTCTCTGCACCCAAAATAGTCAGTGTTCCCTCCTCTTGTCCGCCAATGACCTGAAAATCCTAAGGAAAGTGTCTACGACTGATGATTGTGATGAATTACAGACTGTTCTCAATTCGTGTGGTGTCCGATTTAATAAATGGAATCTTTCTTTCAATGTTAACACGTTCAGTACCTGCTTCTGAGCGGGACACTTGAATGCCTGGACCGGCCATTTTCATGCCCGGCCCTCTAGACGTGCATTACTTAATACAATTTACATTTACTCCTAAACTATAAATGTTAGAAAAATGATACTTTGTGCTTACCTGTAGTAAATATTTAAGGTGTGATATATGGTGTGACAGGTTTCAAAATACGTCTAATTTTATACAGCCTATCTATATTTTCAGCATAACGATTACCGTCACCGAAGTGAAGAAATGAATATGAAGGAAGTGTATTCGGAACATTGTTTTAGAAAATATCGTAGTATGAATAACAGGGTCTTCGGTCCAGTACATTTTTATATCAGGATTTTCGACTAATAGGTTTCCACGATTGCATGATCGAATTCTTTGTGAAAGGCCGGGGCGCCGCACTTATCACTTGACTCGCGTATAGATTGGTCTGCTCACACATACTGATAAAATTCGTCATTCATGAAAATACTCACGTAACTCAAAATATCCTGCTTATTTTCTATTTGAAGGTTTATACCTGAATTCTCTGTAAATGGTGGAACAGGTGGACAATAACTAGAATGATATGTATCAGGCACTTCACTTTTCTCTATAGGCCTATCGGATTCGGGAATCGCAATTTCCTCACCACTCTCACTTTCACTATCTGAGTCTATTTCAGGAATAAGTTCATCACCAGAATAATCATTGTGAACAATATCTATTTAATCTTCCATAAGAAACTTTGTATTATAAGCCATTATACTACACTCGGTAAGGACGACACGCACTGCATTGGAATCTCAAGTACCGAATTGACGTGCGAGGAAGTTATGAGATTTTCCAGCTAAAACTGCTGAGATAAACATGAGCCCACTCAACGCGAGGGTTATCTCAAGAAGGTCAACCAACTTCCTGCTACAACCAGTAACGCTGACTAAGGTGTAAGAATGCATAGATGACGAATATAAACAGCATTGCTTCGCGCGAAACATTAAACGTCTTACGCCGTCCACGGCCCGCAGCATAGGAGCAAGCTTGAACGTCTTACGCCGCCCACGGTCCGCAATGAGTTAAGAAGTCCAAATACAATCTCCTTTTCATTGCTAAAGCAAGGAATGAACACTGCTTATACCATCCAGGGAAATACAATGCAATCGGCTTCTCAGGTAAGAGACCTAGGTGTTATAATAGACTGTAAACTAACCTTCTCTGCTCATATTCAGTCTATAAAATCCCGTGCTATGTGTACCCTAAGCATTCTTTACAGGTTCACTGAAATTAATTATATTAACGCCTTATAAGTATACTTTGTCTTGAATGTTCTCCCCATTATTGACTTTTGTTCCCCTATTTGGTCCTCATCTGCTATCACAAACATATCTCAACTAAATAGTATTTTTAACTTTTTCACTTTCATTGTTAAGACTCGCAATCCTGTTTTTAAGAACAAAACTAAATCTGACATTTTGAACTATCTGAGAATACTTGACCCGAGAAGCCATTTACAGTTCTCCAATCTATGACACCTTTATAAAATAATCAATGGCTACACCAAATGTACTCTTCCGGCGTACTTCCCTATACACGTTCCTCCTCGCCCAACACGCAACCGGCGCACACATCATGTGCCCCATCCGCGCCTAACCTTACAACAACGCTCTGTCTTCCACCGTCTCCCTACTCTTGGTAACTCACTACCCGATATCGACATATTCACACCGTTCGCATCCTTTACGCAAAAAATTAAAAGATTCCTTTGAAGTCCACTCCAGATTTCCAATTCCTTCCGTCCATCCAACCCTCGACCTTTCTTCTTCCTAATTTTGTAACCGACGCTTGCCAGTTATCGTTGCCATTGTTGTAACATTGTTCTTGTTAATAATTTTTAATTTATTGTTGATACTTAATATTGTTGTTTATACCTTTGTTATCTTTGATCACTTTTCATATCTTGGAAGCATCTTGTCTAAACGGTGTACCTGCGAACAAGACGTTGATAAAAGAATTGGGGCTGCTCATGCAGCATTCAGACGGTTAATGCACAGAGTCTTCATGAATAACGACCCAAAACTCCATACCAAACTCATGGTGTACAAAGCTGTTGTCATTTCTACGCTGCTGTATGGCTGTGAAACTTGGACACTATCGCCGTGATATCAAAAAACTTGAGCGCTTCCACAATCAGAAAATGAGATTCATCTTGAATATTAAGTGGGAGGACTATGTGCCCAACACGGCAGTTCTCGACAAAGCGCACCTAAATAGCACTGAGGCAACAATCATCGCTCATCAACTGAGATGGTTAGGCCATGTTCACCGCATGGGTGATACCAGGCTTCCCCGCCAAATTCTTTACGGTGAACTTTCCACCGGCAGTAGACCTCATGGAGCCCCTCTTAAGTGTTTAAGGACCAGCTAAAACACATCATGAAGACAACTGGTATAGATATACACACAAAGGAAGAATGTGCTGTGGACCGTTCACTTTGGTGGAACACTACATCCACCACTGTCAACTTGTTTGAAAGAGAATGCCGCAGACATCAAGAGGCCAAGAGACAAGCAAGAAAACTCCGTTAATTACAACCCTGCCCTCCTCCAGCCATTCAGTGTGATTTGTGTGGGCGTATGTTTTATGTCAGGATTGGTCTGTTTAGTCATCGCAAACACATCCATAAAATGAGTTGAACTCGTCAATGCATACAAAGAAGTTATACAGGGTGGCGCACGAATAGTTGACACATTTGAAAAGCAAATATATAATTCAACTTATGTACTATGCTGTTAAAATTTTGTTTACACCTTCCCTGTTTCATGGAAATATCTGTACAGGTGACACTGATGATTTGTCTCCAAATGCCTGCATTCCAGTTACCTTTCTGCCACGGCCGACCACGGCCCACTCTCCGTTCAGCAGCGCGCCAAAATAGTTACTTTTTATTGCGAATCAAAAATGTTACGGCGACACAAAGGAAATTTCGAGCTGTATTTCAAATTAGGTGGGCACCAGCAAGGAACACCATCCTTCGCTTATACAGAAACATTCAAAAACAAGGCAGTGTGAAGGAAGAAAAGCGACCTCGTGCACCAGCAGTTCGGTCTCCTGTGGGTCGCCATGCACCGTAGCCCATACAAGTCAACACGGGGAGCTTCAAGAGGAAGTGAAATATCGCGCCATTCAGTTCAAAGAATGTTACACGGTGAACTTCAGTTGTACCCGTGCAAAATGACTGTACTACACAAGCTCACAGATCTTTACAGGCAGAAGAGATTGCAGAGTGCGCCTTATGGAGTCAAGATAAAGATGAAGTGCTGTTTAACACTTAGTTCTCTGATGAAGCCTATTTTCATCTGAACGGCGCAGTTAATAAACAAAATGTGCGGTTTTGGGCTACAGAAAAACCAGACATTATTCATAAAAAAAAAAAAGGAAAAACACGCATGGAGAACGAGTCTGTGGGTAGCTCTGTTAAGTTATGGGTTAATTGGGCCATTTTTCTTCAGTCAGACAGTTAATGCACAGCGATACACGGACATGCTGCGGAATTAATTCATGCCTCAAATTCTTGCTACCCCTATTCATACGCAGTGGTTTATGCAAGATGTTGCAACACCTCACACAGCTAACAATGTTCTTGAGTTTTTGAGGGGAGTATTTGGTGATCGTGTAATGTCTCTTCGTTACCCACAGTACAACAATAATCGCGGATTCTCATGGCCTCCTTAAAGCCCTGATTTAAATCCTTGTGATTTATTTTTATGGGGCTATTTGAAAGAAAAACTCTTCGCTTCAAGACCTCAAAGTCCCATGGAAATGCGTGCTCGGATTGTGCAGCTCTGCAATGAAGTTCATGAAGACCTGTGCCGCAAAGTCATCAGAAACATGCGTACTCGTCTCGAAGAGGTTATCTGCCACAATGGAGCCCACGCTGAACCTGTGATATAGTGAAATGTATTTCCAGGGTCCAAGCTGCCTGTGTCTAAAATTTCATTACTGTTCTATGAAAAATAAAGTTGTTATTCTAAAATTAAATGTGTCAACTATTCGTGCGCCACCCTGTATATACTCAGATCGAGTTACAGCCAATGACGATCTTTTATACTTATTCAAACTTATTATCATTATTATTTTTAGTGTAAATGGCCCTCCATAGGCTGTATCTAATAATTAAATAAATAAGTTGATAGATAAATAAATCAGTAAATAAATAAATAAATAAATAAATAAATAAATAAATAAAGGAGAACTAAATTTGATGTCAAAATGTTAACAAACAACTCAGAAGTAAACAAAAATCAAAGAGAAGTTAGAAAAGGACAGTGCGAAGAACTGGGAGAATCTGAGAACAAAAAAAAAAAACTAAAGCTGCACAGGAACTATGCCCTCTAAAGAGGAAAAAGAAGCATAGATGGTGGAATGAAGAATCTGAAGCGGCCATGAATGAGATCAAATCAAATCAAATAAAATCAAATTAAATCAAATCAAAACCTCTTTATTTGCAAATGAGGTGTCTACCTCGGTGGAAAATGGTACACTAAAATACATTATTGTCAAGCACTAAATATTAAATTAACAAGAGAAGAAAATTTTCCTATAATACAATATTATACAATTTACGCTAACAATGTTTTCTATTAAACACACAGCTCATCCTTAATAAATTTATATTGTTTACAAAATTCTACTTATAATATCTCCTGTACTACTTACAAATATAGTCAACTGATATACAGTATGTGGAATTACTTCAAATGATACTATACAACTGGTATAAGATTAATATTTACATTGCATTTATTATTTACTATATTTTTTTTTTTGTTTTACCCGTTTTGGATCCTAAGTAGCATAACGACCTGGTGCGTCTTAACCAGAGCCCCTTTTGCCACCACTTTTCAGAGTTCCTGAAGGACCTTCACAGCTACCGTAGCGGTCCCAGGGCCCTCAAAGTCCCCACTGTACTTCACCCCTACAGGCAGTCCCTTACTTTGGCTGTCCAAACTACTTAGACCAGGGGATGGAATTAATTTATTCACACACATTTTTTTATTTACAATAACCTGCACTGGTCGAATGTCCTCTAACACTTCATTTATTTTCTCTGTTGCTGTTTATTCTCTTCTTGATTATCTGTACAGATTTTGGAAAAGGATCAAACACTACCCATGGTAAACTGTTCCACTCCTTCACACCCTTCCCAATGAATGAAAATTTACCCCAATATTTGTGGTCAGTCCTGCCGATATAATTATTTTCCAACTGAAGCCTCTCACGGATATCTCCCCATGCTTTTTCTCCTGTATAGACTCTATATAATCCTGTAAGTCTAGTTTTCTCCCTTCTCTTACTTAAAGTTTCCCACCCAAGTTCCTTTAACATTTCTGATACACTACTCTTTCTTCTGAAATCCCCTGTTACAAATCTTGCTGCTTTCCTCTGCACACTATCTATTTCTTTTATTAGGTATTCTTGGTGAGAATCCCAAACACTGTTTGCATATTCCAATAATGGACGAACCATACTCAAGTAACTTTTTTCTTTTAATTCTTTGTTGCATCCTTTAAGTAGCCTCATTATGGCATGTAACGATCTGTATGCTTTCCCAACAATGTCATCAATATGACCCTTCCAGTGCAAATTACTTTCATATCTCACACCTAAGTATTTGCACTTGCCATCTTTGGGATAACTACCTCATCGAAAGTATATTCAAATTCAGTTTTAAAGCTCCTGTTTGTAAAAGTTGTAACAGTTGATTTGCCTCCTTTAACCTTCATATTATTTTCTTCAACCCATTGTTGGATATTTTCAAGGTCCCTTTGTAATTCTGAACAATCCTCAATGTTGTTTATTTCCCTATAAACAATTATGTCATCTGCATACAATCTTATTTTTGATGTTATATCGTTCCCTAAATCATTTGTGTATATTAAGAAAAGTAACGGACCGATTATACTTCCCTGTGCAATTCCCTTCCAAACTTTCTCTTCCTGAGATACATTATTTCCTACTTGGACTTTCTGAACCCTTGAATTTAGAAATGTTTTTATCCAACGTGTAACCCTTACGTCCAATCCTATTCCCTCCAATTACTTTAATAATATTCCATGTTCCACTCTATCAAAGGCTTTTGGAAAGATCTATGGCTATGCAATCTAACTCTCCTCCTGAATCCAACTGATCTGATATGTCCTGCTGAAATCCCACAAGTTGTGCCTCGCAAGAAAATTTCTTTCTAAATCCATACTGGCTCCTCATGAACCAATTTTTATCATCACATATCCCTCTGATGTACTTCGATATTAAACTCTCCAGTATTTTACAAACTATACTGGTCAGGCTGATTGGTCTGTAGTTCTCTGGCTTCCCTTTATCACCCTTTCCTTTATAAATTGGTATTATTATAGATTCCTTCCATTCCTATTATTTATGACATAGTCAAAGAGAAATTTTAAATATGGCACTATGTACCACCCCATTGTCTTTAATACTGAACCGTTCTGTTCATGGACCAATAGTATAGATTTTGGTATTGATATTGGGATTACAATAGTATATTTCATAAAAGAGTCCAGAAGAAGCGTTCTCGTGTGAAGAGAGCTAGAGCGTCATTATGAAAATCTCCAGAACCTCATTAAAGGGACTTATGTCCCAAGCCAAGCCTCTTAATGAAGATTGGGGACGCTTCCCGGATCCCGGCAAAACTTACCTTCGGAGGGAAGAAAGAATTAATATCTTTGATTACGGAAGAGTTGCATTGGATATGATACAAGAATTGCAACCTGCATAATTTCTGCTTAATTTTGATATGCATTAGGGCTGCAATCATAAATGCACATGATGGACAGTTTCTATGGCCCGTATACGTGGCTGGTGCAGTGCGGACGTCTGGTCCCAGAGCCTAAGCATTTCCTCAGCGGCTACCGCCGTCGTAACATTCGCAGCGATTAGAGGTCTTTGTACCTCTACAGGCAACTGCCTAATAATGGTCGTTACGATCTCCATTTCTTCGGGCGGATGATCTTGCTCTTGCAAACGTAAGTATTGGGAAATGAAGAACTCGCTTAGTCTTGTGGGAGTGCTATTTGCATACCTACGAGCGTAGAGCTCCATCCTAAGCGCCAGCTGATGCCCCTGATTCCAGAACTTATTCAGGAATGCGCGTTTGAACTCATCATAATTTTTAAATGCTTGCCCAAATGCCTTGAACCAGGCTCCAGCAATCCCTCCAAGATACCTTTCTGCTGTGTGTAATCTGCACTCTGGTGGTATCTGACACTCGTCCATGTATGTTTCTAACTCTTTAAGGAATGAACGGGGCGTGACCTCCCCATTCCCCTCGAATTTCTTAGGTTTCTCCTCGGGTGCCCTAATCCAATTATAACCCGGGAAAACACTATCCTGACTGAATAGGGTAGTATTTCCTATTCTTGGCTTAGCCCTAAATGATTCTCCTAGCAGTTCATGTCCCTCATCCTGACTTGCATTCAGGCTGTCACCTCCATACTGGCGTTCGATCGGGCTGTGAGTCCTACTCAGCTTCCGCTTGTTTACTCCGTTTTCCTCCTCGAGTTTCAATTGGTCCAACTTATCACGCATATTCTCCATTTCATGCTCTAACCCCTGTATTCGCTTCTCAGTTGTCCGTTGTTCCCGCTCTCGGCAATTCTTCAAACCCTGGACCTCAGCGCTGACTTCCTTCCTAGTCTGTTGTAAACTAAGTTCTATTCCAGCAATCTTAGCCTTATTCTTTTCGGTCGTCTTCTCATATCTGTCAACTACTTCTTGAGTCCTAGCCTCTAGTTTTTCTTCTAATCTCATTAGCTCTTCTTGGGTATGGTCCATACGGACTACTACTGCCACCAGGTTTTCTTTAAATGTTCCTAGTTCCGACTGAGTCTCCTTGTCTTTTTCTTGTCTTTTTCTTCCATACGCTGCGTCTTAACCAGAGCCCCTTTTGCCACCACTTTTCAGAGTTCCTGAAGGGCCTTCACAGCTACCGTAGCGGTCCCAGGGCCCTCGAAGTCCCCACTGTACTTCACCCCTACAGGCAGTCCCCTACTTTGGCTGTCCAAACTCCTTAGACCAGGGGATGGAATTAATTTATTCACACACATTTTTTTATTTGCAATAACCTGCACTAGTCAAATGCCGCGTTGATACGGGCACTGGAATCG
Source organism: Anabrus simplex (assembly GCF_040414725.1). Taxonomy (NCBI): domain Eukaryota; kingdom Metazoa; phylum Arthropoda; class Insecta; order Orthoptera; family Tettigoniidae; genus Anabrus; species Anabrus simplex. Next base: position 256,214,521 of record NC_090270.1, on the reverse strand, counting down.
AACCTCAGTCCCGAGGTAAAAGAGTTTACGATTAGGTACATCGACGATATTTTAATTTGCACTAAAACACTAGAGGAACACCTGGAAAAATTGAATTTACTCTTTCAGGACCTCGAGCGATGCAATTTCAAGGTCAATTTTGAGAATCGCACTTCTGTCAGCGCAGGGTACTGTTCCTGGGACATGTTGTTGACGGTCAGGGCATTCGGCCTAACCCAGCTAAAATTGCAGCAATACAGAATTTTCCTAGGCCAATCAAGGTTAAACATGTTAGGCAGTTCTTGGGCCTAACGAACTTTTTCTCCAATCATTGTCCCGGTTACACGGAAACCGTGGCGCCACTTCAAGACATGTTAAAGACTAATAACAGATGGAAATGGGGAGAAGAGCAAGAAAAAGCTTTCGTAAACACTAAAGTGCTTTTAGAGAATTCCGTAAAATTGGGGTACCCTAGCTTCGATAGAAAATTCATAATACAGACGGACGCTTCTGCAGTAGGAGTCGGAGCAGTGCTTTACCAGGAAACACCCGAGAGGGAGCATAAAATATCCTATTTGGCTTTCATGTGTAGAAAATTACGAGGACACGAGTTGAAATACACTACCACTGAGTTGGAGATGTTAGCCATAGTTACTGCCTTGGCACACTGGAGAAAATGTGTGTACGGGTTCCCAGTAGTGATTAGAACAGATCACAAAGTCCTTACTTTTATTCTCAAGATGGACATGGCTAATGCACGGGTCAGTAGATGGGCACTTTACGTCCAGCAGTTCGACCTCACAGTAGAACATTGCCCAGGGAAATTGAACGTACTTGCTGACGCGTTAAGCAGAAATCCAAATCCGGAGGAGCTCACAATACACTTAACTATGTTAGACCAAGAGGATCAGAATGTACTGGAGAGACTTCGGAATATTCATGAGGAACAGGCAAATTACCCGGAGACCGGACGGCTGATCCAGTACTTTCGGAAAGAACTCCAACCCGGGACTCCACAGTACGCTGAAGCAGAGCGCAAAGCGGCAAATTATCATTACTTCCATAATATTTTACATAAATTTGTGGATGAGAATCACACGAAATTTAGAATTGTTGTACCTCCTCGATTACAGATTGACTTGGTGTGGATAGCCCATCACTCTACAGGACATTCGGGAATTGATAAAGTGGTAGCAATACTGCAGGAAACTTTCGTTTGGCCTAAAATGAGGACAATGGTACAGAAAATCCTGCGTACCTGTGACATCTGTCAGAGGGTGAAACCAAATCCTAACCTTCTGAAGCAACCACCCTGACCACTGATACCCACGGGACCACGTAAATTATATGCAATAGACTTCTTCGGTCCCTTGCCCTCTGCTACTAGGGGCTTAAAGTACATCCCTGTCTGTATGGACGAGTTCAGTAAATTTGTAACGTTATGCCCTATTCAGAAGGCAAATACTCGCTTGGCACTATCGCAGATCAAGAAGAAGATAATACCCATTATGGGTAACCCAGAGAGCATCTTAAGTGATCATGGGAGCCAATTCACTGCTGCAGGGCTTAAGCGTGAATTAGAAAGACTAGGAATTAAGCATGTCTTATCCAGTATCAGACATCTGCAAGCTAACCCGAGTGAACGTGTCATGAGGGAAATATCCAAGTATTGTAGGATATACTGCCCGAGAGAACATTATAAGTGGAACACTGTAGTGCCCATTATTACTGAGTGTATTAACTCAACCAGGCACGAATCCACTGGTATGATTCCGGCAGGGCTTCACAACAATGTGCTGCCCAAACGTCCTTGGGAGAATGTAATTCCTTGTCCTAGGGATCCTCAACTAGCTCAAGAGATGTGTATTAGAAACGTTGCGGATCACTTGAAAGCACAGGCTGAAAAACGGCTGCGAAGAACAAGGAACAAGAGGTTTCATAGACCCCTACAAGTGGGCGAGTTGGTTTTAGTTAAGACACCCACTGTCTCCAACCCTACAGAGAGATACTACCGCAAGTTTGCTGAGCTATATACTGGACCGTATAGAATAATTCATAGTTATGAAAATAACTCATACAAGGTACAAAGCTTGGACGCTACGGTGACTAAGGTCTTTAAGTCGGCAAATCTTAAGCCATTTTTCAGACCCGGCCAATACCAATTAAACAATCAGGAAGAAGAAGAAGAAGGAGACGAAGAAGAAGAAGAAGAAGAAGAACTTGGGGAGGAAGACACCGAAGATGTTGCAGGAGAGGAGGTTGTCATACCGGAAGAAGATGAACATGACGGCGGAGAAGAACAACCAGAGGTACCCAGTGGTGAAGGACAAGAAGAGGAAGAAGAAGTAAATATGATTTCTTCAGGAAACCGTCAGAAACAGCTAGCTGAGCAGCGAGAAGAAACGGAATGTCAAGGCTGCGAAAGTAACCACCGGAGATTTCTAGCCCTGCTAGATGCCTATTACCAAGTTAGGAAGGATAGGGAGGCTATTATGTCTGTAGCCGAAGATAGTCCCGTGCCATGAAGTTTTGAAAATTTACAGCATAAATGATTGCGATGAGAAGATGATCTCGACATTGAGGAAAATAAAATTTTTGACAAAATTTTATTTTGTCGTTCACGGAGGGCTATGAACCGTTCTGTTCATGGACCAATAGTATAGATTTTGGTATTGATATTGGGATTACATGAGACCACCCACGAAGTCATTGTCTTATAGTATATTTCATAAAAGAGTCCAGAAGAAGCGTTCTCGTGTGAAGAGAGCTAGAGCGTCATTATGAAAATCTCCAGAACCTCATTAAAGGGACTTATGTCCCAAGCCAAGCCTCTTAATGAAGATTGGGGACGCTTCCCGGATCCCGGCAAAACTTACCTTCGGAGGGAAGAAAGAATTAAATTAATATCTTTGATTACGGAAGAGTTGCATTGGATATGATACAAGAATTGCAACGTGCATAATTTCTGCTTAATTTTGATATGCATTAGGGCTGCAATCATAAATGCATTCGTTAAATAGGGTACTTGACGTGCTTTGTGCGGGAAAACTTCGAGTCGCGGGCGCGCGTATCCTGCACGCGATCAAGCGGCGTGGTTACGCTAACCTGGTTATAAAAGCGAGGCCGCCTGGCACATCACATCATTCTTTGACCGTAAGGCTGCTTGAACGAAGTCGTCATGCTACCAGTCGGCACTGCGAACAACATTTTGTCTTCGAGCTGCACATACAACTAGTACTACTGTATCTGCGAGGAATTACCCCTGCATCAAGCCAGAACGAGCTTTTACATCATCATTGCGAGGGAGCCACAACCGGAGCTGAAGCCGACACGACAACGGGAGTCGATCCAGGAACGTTGGCGTACCTGATCAGCGCGACGTCGAAGGGGACATCTTCCAACCACCTAAGGAGCTGTACGAAGGAGTCACATAAGAAAGAATGTCTCCAAGTGTTCACCAGTATCTGCTGCAAGCGTCGCAGTTTGTCATGATGCGGTAAATTCAGTGGTCCACAGGGAGGGCTGCTCCGTCATGTCATCAATCACATAAGGTCAGAGCTTTCCAATTCTGTTTCAAGCATGTCATTTAAATTTAGATAGGAATAGGGGGGCCGTCAGCCAACAGGTTAGTTATGGTAGGAAAATTCTTGGTAATAAAGAGCTAGGCCTCAAGCTCGAACCCCGTACATTAGGGTAGATGATAGTTTGTAGATTCCTTGTTGGTGTGTTTATCTTTTATTTCGATAGTATTATATTAACGTACGTGTTATCTTCATGGGTCAGGTCGAACTCCCTTGGTCATAGTAGGTTAGTCTAACAGGCAGGCACTATTTACTGTGTCGCGTTCAGGCATTTGTCTCTGCAGACGTAGGCTGTATAGTTGAGACCAGGATTCAACCCGTAATTCACCCAGCTTTACTGACAGGGCGAGCGAGTCCGAATGTTTGAGAGATGTGAGCATTATGCATGTAGCTGACTGTATGTATTGATATGAGAAAGCCCAGCACAGTTTGAGAGTGTATTGGATGCATTGGAGGTGCCTTATTATGGCCATGTGACTATCGCTTACTGATTTATGTCTTTGTGTTATCAAGGTTGAGCCCATGGGAGGCGGAAATAAGATTTGTTATATTGCTGGTGATATTGAGATGAGGGCGGATAGCCCAGGTGTATTTAAAAGAGTGCTTTTAGCAGCCAGCTGAGCTCGTAAATTATGTGGACTGCCGCGTGTCAAGTGTTGGAAAGATGAGGGTTGTTGTGTCTGACGTCACAGTCTTGAAACTCGGTTATATTGCTGTCTGCAGCGTGTCGAGTGTGTATGGGGGAGTAGACGACCTTGATGTTTTGAACGCGGGGAGAGATTTTTTTGTTCTGTGTGTTCTACTTTAATTTTAACACTGGCCCGTTTGATATTGACCCCTTGGATATGTTGGTTGTGTTCTTTTTATATTGTTTGTATATGAATATTATACGCCTTACTCTTCATGGGACTAGGGTTCGTGACCGAGTCAGGACACTGTACATTATGTGTTTATATTTGTTTCCACCGGGGTTCGATGGTACGAGGCATAGTAAATTTTATGGGAATTACTGTTAGATGTGTATTTCAGCAGATATCCATTTTTCTAGATTTCATTACTTACACAATTGTAACATGCTTGTTACAGCACAGCTGTTTCGTGAAGGCAGTGAACTGGTTGTCATCGGCTCAACGTTATCTTTACCCATGTTAAAAATTAAATAATTGAAAAGGAGGTTCAACCTATTCAATACTTAAAAGAAGGAAATGCAGTAATCACATTCCTATTTAAATGGGACCGGTTTCGACCTTAGTCCAGGTCATCATCAGACGTAAAAAGATGTACAATGTTTATGAATATTGGAGGTCAGTTTCACACTTTGATAGGCACAAAGACACGACACCACATTCTGTATGCACAAAGTCACAACACTATCAACTAATATACGAAGATCAAAAATAACTAGAAGTCGCAGACGAATAGATTTGTAGTAGAAAGCCGCTAGCTCCTGGTGATCAGCGCGGCACATTCAAGGTCATGCGCTGCGGTCGAACGCCAAAGTAGAGTGAAAGCTCTTATATTTGTAAATAGTTTTGTTTATGTAATAAATCCCTGATTGTTAAACTTTGAATGCAGCGATGTTTTCTGTTAGATATTTTTTTATTTTAATTTAGCTAATTCTTACCTGATTAGTCACATATCCTAGTGTTTCATCTTAATGTTGCCCATTGTTCACCCATGTTATCCCTGAGAAGTGCGCTATCATCCGGCCAAGCAAGGATGTGTGTTCAGGTAAGACTATGTGCACAAGCTCACGTTTGTGAGAGTTCTTTCACTACTGTACTCTGGGCTCGAGACCGGCTTTCGCCTGGCCGGAACCATAGAGTCCTGTAGGGCACAATACCTCCCTACTAATTTGATCACTTCCTGCTGCTTTTCCTTGCTGAAGCAGTTGGATTTCTCTGAAAATATCTTCGTTCGTGAACGAGAAGCTTCTTGTTTCCCTCTGTCTCTCTCCCTCTCTATCTTCTGTTTCGGTTTCCAACTCTTGACAATCATCTACTGAATCTCTAAATTCCCTACTAAATAGATTTGCTTTCTCAGTATCTGTTAACTGACAGCATGGGCAAGGTGGCATTCCACTAAAACTGATGGGAATTTTCTGACTTTCAAAAGAATGCAGAAACAAACTTATAAACTTATAAATTTTTACAAAACATTCAAAGAAAGCACAAGAAAGTATCAACCACCCAGTCTCGATTTTAAAAACGAAAATGGAAAAAATCGGACTAAACAACAAAGACAATTGTGAAATTTTGACAAGTTATTTTGAAAAACTACTGAATTGCGAAGAACCTGAAGAAAGATTAGAATTCAGTCGTCCACAAAGACAAAACCGCCGGACCCACCAGACGAGAAAGAAATATATGACATAATCCGAAGAGGAGGAGGAGGAGGTCCTCAGTTCCATCAAATGAATTAGCATTTTCTGAAGGCTTTCTCTACCAGTGGTAGTGCAATGGAGTCCCATGCACATTTTACCACGTCACAAATTCAAGTCGCATACAGCCACTTGATTTTTGCACTGTGTGTGAACTTGTGTTTTTCATCAGCCATGCGTTACATACCGGTATATCACTGTTTCAGTGCTCTTTTGAATGGTCAGTTTATACACACATATAGTGGTTGGAAGACGGATGTTAGGCCTCCAGGAAAAATCACTAAATCGGTTTTCCCTTGTTGCAACTTCTGTCACACTTTTTGAGTTGTGTGTGTCTACAGAAACTCTCCAGGACCAAGTTCTTTCCTAATGGAAATTCTAAGTTCCCTGAAAAGCCATACATCTAATTTTTTGATCAGATTTTTGATATGCTCTATTGGTGGAAAAATATCTAATTCCCTCCATGTGAACTTAGAATTTCCATTCGGAATTGCTAGGCGGGCATTAATTCCATTGTGGAGTATTATCTTCCGTATGCAGTTATCAGACTGTGCCTCTTAAATAGGCTTCTGATAAGTTCACCTGCATACACCCCAGCGTCAGTGTGTAGGGTCTGACACATCCCACTCTGACGAGTCTATCCTCCACTTTCTGTGGTCAAAGGTGTCAGCATCAGTGAGGCCTAAGACACATATCTTCCTTGATGCAGTTGAACCATCGCTTCTTGGGATGACCTCAGGATTGGGTACCTCCAGGATCAAATTGGAAGGCTGTATGTATCAATAAGTCGGGAGGGTTTTGGCCAATATGAGCACATCAACTATTTAAAGATAAAAATTTCATTGTTCCGTATTGAAAGTATTAATGTTAAAAATGAAATAATTGAAAAAGAGGTTCAACCTATTCAATACATAAGAGAAAGAAATGTAGTGATTACATTCTTATTTAATAGTAACTATAAATGGGACCGGTTTCGACCTTAGTCCAGGTCATCGTCAGCCGTTCAAAACATAAAAACATGTTACTATTAAATAAGAATGTAATCACTACATTCCTTTCTCTTATGTATTGAATAGGTTGAACCTCTTTTTCAATTATTTAATTTTTAACATATCAACTATGTCGTGCTCTGGAATACGTGCCACTCCCAATTGCCTTTGGACATCATTTCTGACATGATCAAATCTTGTAAGACTCAGGGACACATGTCATCACCCAGTCAATCACAAGGTTTTGTTTTTGCTTACACCAGTATGCCTTTCACTTATACTTTCGAAATAGTTTTTCTTTCAAATATCCCATAGGGTAGTAGCTTTCGTCCATCGCCATGATTGTACACCTTTGTTTTTCATTCCCACCAGTTCTTATCATTATGCTAGATTCCTCCTTCCTGTTGAAAGTGTTGACGAGTGGCATTACAAAACAGACAGGCATTTGATCCAAGTTACCAATTTGTGATAGTATATATGAATGTTCTCAGAGCAAATTTCTTATGTAGCGATGAAAATTAACCAACTTTTATTCATAATCACCTGCAAGCCATTGAGTGATGCTAGTTCTTATCCATAAACCTAATCCATTGCGACAAGTCCTCTTTGCCAGCTCTGGCTAGCTTTGAAGCCCATGATGCCTAGTTCCTTGTTCTGTAGCTGAAGCTTTCAGATGGCATATTTCACTTGTAACTGCATATCCATATTGTCTCCTACACTCTACACAAATCACATAGCCTCCCCACCCCCCCCCCCACCCCCCCCCCCCTTTTTTTCTTCTTCCCCGAGGTGAAGATGCTTCACTTTTTGCCATAACGATAAATCTATTAAAGATGAACTGTGCGTTATTAGACAAATTGTAAGTGTAAATTGTGTAAATTTTATGAATTAAAAAAAAAAAATTTAATGCTTGTTAATAATGCACTTTTGTGTATCATTTGCCACTGAGATAGACACCTCATTTACAAATAAAGTTATTTTGATTTGTTTTGTAAAATGCCCTTTGATTAACATTTGCTTTTTGAAGTTATGTTTTGTTTTATCGCCAGTCCCGAATACAACTTCCTCTAGCATCACACACTCTTTCTGCAGCATACGTTCTCTGCATCTTCAATAACCCTAAACTTTTCCTTCAGCCATGAACAAATGATAACTAGAACTTGTATGTGGTTCACATTTCACCTCTAACGTGCCACTGATGTCGCAAAGTTCAAAGCTGAACAATGCTATTTTTCATCATCATCATCATCATCATCATCATCATTTTCCCTTTTCCAGCTGATACCGGGTGGGGGCAAATATTGTTCCTCTACACTTCATCCTGTCTCTTCACCATCCCTCATCCAACGTTGTATTCCAGTCCAGGTTCCTTTGTTCTATGCTGTTCTTCACAGAGTCCATCCATGGTAATCTTTATCTCCCTCTCTTTCCTGCCATCTGTCTTTCCAGTGTTTTGTCCTGGCAGTCTTTCTTCATTCATCTACTTGACATGTCCAAACCACCTCAAACTGTTTTGTTCCAGTTTGTCACTTAGTATTTGCACATTTAGCATTTTTTTTTGTATTCCTTCATTTCTCACTCTGTCCCTCCATGTCTTCTGTACCATACTCGCCAGGTATTTCATTTCAGCTGCCTGTGCTCTAATCTCACCTCTCTTAGGGTTGGGCAGACCAGAACATTCAGTTGTTCCGCAACATTAGGAGCTTGAGCCAGAGTGTTTTGGTACAGAGTGCCGGCACAGGGGACACAGGACTGTAACTGCATAGTAGAGAGAACTTCGAGAGGCAACATGACATGCTCCGCGTCAGCTGGAATGTGCCTGTACCGAACGTGCTGTGTCAAGGCCGCACTACATAGACTAGTTGGCCTTGAACGTGTGCAGAGGGCGCATGGGACACGGGACTGTAACTGCGCAGTAGAGAGAACTTCGAGAGGCAACATTACATGCTCCACACCAGCAGGAATGTGCCTGTACCGAACGTGCTGAGTGGTTTGTGCCTGCATGTAGTTATGGCCATGTCCAGCATAAAGCTGCACAGAACGTGAATGAACAGTCGGAACACTGAAATTCACGCCCAATAATCACGTTTAAAGGCTGCTCTTAGGTTAAGATTTTTCCGGTCAATATGAAATACACATAACACTGTTACAATGGCAGTACAGGTGTTTAAAAGTAACTAATTCAAGAATATTTTCACCAGTTGAATGTATCAGCCTGTATTGTGAGTAATTAGGGCCAGGATAAAACTTCACGGCACGTGAGAAAGCAGTTGGGACTCTGAATGAAATACACACCCAAAAAATCATGTCTAAATTTTCTTTTTAGGATAAGAATGTTTTCATTCAGTCTGAAATACACCTGTACAATCACACTGGTAGTACATGTGTTTACAAATGTCACAATGTTATTTTCACCAACTCGCACAGTTGAAGAAACATTCGTCGGTACTCTATTCACATAAACAATATACAAGCGGAACACGAAAATAATAATTAACCCATATAAGCGAAACACGAAGATAAAAATTAAACATTATATACAAAGATAAAAAATAAAACTATACAAGCAGAACATGAAAATAAACACAATATACACGCAGAACATGAAAATAAGAACTGTGGGATGTTTAAGTTTGAAATGTCTTGCCATTGTACCAGTTGAAGATTCCTTTGCAGACAAAATAGAAGAACATAAATTGCATTTCACTCTGTCCGGTTTTCTTCTAGTAAAAAAGTCCTGAACAGGACTCCGATGTGACATTATGCAAACTTTACCGTCTTTCGTGCGGTTTAATTACTTTCATGCTGTTATGCTCTTTGCACTTCAAATTCCTTCCCTCTCAACTTCCATTTACCTTCTTTAGGGCCGGTTCTACCACCTACTGGTAAAGTAGCGCGTAATTTGCCCTCCGCGTAAAAGGATGTTTCCGTCCGACCACTCCCAGGTAGCGCTATCGGCAGCATAAATCGTCATTACCCGGCGCGTAATTTCTCGGCCACTTCGAGGGCCCGATAAGACTTTACCCGCCGGGCAAGTTCTGAGAGCTGAACATTATTAGCTGTATTTCTGGTGATATGCAACTCAAATTAACTTAGTATACTGAAAAAAGCAGTATACTGTAACAGTGATCGATATTGTATTGCAGGATTTTGAACATTAATGCTTCCCTTTAGTTGCAACGGTCACACCAGCCTCTCGCATCGGTAGCGCAGGGAACACATTTTATACGTCAAGCTTTCGTAAAGAAACTCTAAAAGGATGTAAAATCAAAATCTATTTGGAAATCATTTCAAATGGGCTTTAATTTTCTACTTTTTCAGTTTTCGGACACGAGATATATATTACTGTATGTATCCTACCTAACCTAAGTGTTTTCGTAGCGTAGTGGTTAACACGTACGCTTCGTAATACGAAGTGTAGAGGTTCGAGTCTTTATTATGACGAATCTTTTTTATTTCCATTATTAGCATTGTGTTAATCTGTATGTCTCTTTTCATACGTTCTTATCACAATATTATGTCTACTAGGAAAATTGCTTTATATGTATGCTACCTATAGCAAGTGATGTTATGATTAATAGCATATAGGACTGTCGCCCAGGTAGCAGATTCCCTATTAGTTGTTTACATAGGCTTGTAAATTATTTCGAAGAAATTGGAAACTATTCCATTTCCGAATTTCTCTTCCTATGAATGGATATTTACCCCGATTAGTTATTTAACAGTACCTTCCAACTTTATCTTCATAAAGTTAAAAATTAAAATGAAATGCTTTATCAATAAATGGAAGCATCTGGAACTACACGAGGTCACAGAACTAGTTGCAAATAGAGCATCGCAGAGATACTTAATCAATTCACAGAAGCCTGCAGATAGAATGCTCAAAGGCAATAAGTCCGTAAAGAAGATGTGTGTATATACGTATATGGAAGCGCGTAAAAGAAAGTTAAGAACAACGGCAGGGAACGAAAATACACTTTAAAATGTAAATTAGAAATACGATGAAAACCTGCGTACCTTCTATTACGGAGCGAGCGACTTGACCAGTCTACTACGAGAATACCTTTCAAAAACGCTGCCTTGCATGGCAGGTTATAACTGGCGTAAGAAAATGCAATCTCGAGATTTTAATCCCAATTAGGTATTGATATTGAAGATCATAGATTAAAATCACGAAAGCTTGACATGAATCGTTGTCCATAACTCTTAAGACTCCCCTTATTAGGCTTTTTGGTGATAATCAGCAGACGCAAGCACAGGGAAATAAGACAATCGAAATGGGTTTCATGCATCTGACGATAGATAGCACCACACTCGAAAGCGAGAAATCGCTGAAAATCAGTCTAGCCAACTTCGTATATCGGTGTCTAGCTCCGGGTAGCTACCTAGCGCTTGCGCGGAGGTGGTTGGACGCAAGCCAAAGTACCAGCCGATTTACACCTCCAGGTAGTTTACCTCCCGGGCAGCTGCCAGCCACTTTACCAGCAGATGGTAGAACCGGCCCTTAATGTCTCAAAAATTTCCCTCAACACTTTCTCGGGGTTTGATATTAAAAATTAATTTGGACTTTAAGGAAACTTTTAAGCCCACGACAAATATAGGTCATTGCTTTGGAATTAAAGATATAACTGGATGAAAAAATGTTTACACTCCAGTACAGGGCGGCACACAGCTGGTATCGACAGTCAGTTAATAGGCGAAGGGCAGTGCATAGTGGCGCTTCTGACGGGACAGCGTGTCAGTGTCTCCGTCTCGCTTGAGAATGTTTCGGAACAATTGACACTCGATGCTCCGGAACAGAGAAACATAACTGTGCACTGGCACAGTGTGCCAAAACAGGGACATAGTGCCCAACCCTAACCTCTCTGAGTCATTGTCCAGGTTTTTGCAGCATATGTCATTATAAGTAACTAATATTCCTTGTACATTACTTCTTTAGCCTTCATCAGTACATCTTTATTCCATATTAATCTCCATACCTGGTGGTAAAAGGCACTCCCCATTTGTATCCTTCAACTAATTTCCATATCCACTCTTCCATTTTCTGTCAGTTCACTTCCCAATAATTTGAAGTATTCTACTATTTCCAGTTTATCACCAATTTTGATAGCTCGTTTTCCTTCTTTACTCCCTCTGCTTATCACCATTGTCTTGCTCCTCTCCACGCTGATCCTCAATCCCCATTATTCAATCCTATTTAGTATGCTGAGCTACTGTTGTAAGTCGTCCTCATCTTCTCCACAGATCACATGATCCCCAAACATCATTACATTCATTCTTTTCCTTCTATAATCTTACCTTGCTGCCTTTATGATTTCATCCGTCATCCTTCTGAACAGTAAAGGTGACAACACACTCACTTGTTTTAGCCCACTATCAATTACAAACTATTCTGTTCTGCTCACTGTTGTCTTCAAACAGCTGCAACAGCTATCATATGCAGTGGGTATGATAATTATACTGACAAAAAAAATCAGAGATGCTCTTCGTGTCATGTTAAGAACAAGGGTGCATTCCAAGTGGAGGAGAAAAGGTTTCTTTTAGAGAAAATGAGGTTACTTTTTTACTTCCAGGCATACGATTCAAACCGATGAACTCGTCGATTTGCTATTCCAGAGCACAAGTCACTGCCATGTATCAGGGAAGAGAAGGAAAGGGGGGGGAGAGAGAGAGAGAGAGAGAGAGGGGAAATGGGATGTATGATGGAGAGGGAGATAATGCTCCGCACGTATGCACAAGTTTCATCGTTGGACTCGCACAGGATTGTCAATTCTTGTCTCTTACAGGCAATATCCACAGTTTGTTTATGAAACAGCTGTAACGCACGCGCAGTACAAGAACACACTGTAATTACGACACACTTGTCATTCAAGCACCAAATTGTTTCTCCTCTTGTCTGTTGGACACAGCAACGTTCTTTACTATTTAAAGGCGGGATTCCACTGAGGCAACATTTGGACGACATGGAGCATGCGGCTGGCAACAAATGTTGCTCTTTGTAGCATGCGGCTTGTTGTCAGTTGGGCACAAAAGATGTGGTATGCTACATGTGTTGCCGGGTCTAGCATGCGTCACTTGTGGAGACTTGTCGCCAACTACAAACGTTATTCCATCAAGGCAACAAAGACAACAGCTCCTCACTCGACTTTGACCGGCTGGTGACAGCTATACTTCCTTGTTTCGAATTTCTTAACATATCATCTCACGAATCATCCCGGAAATGTGCATGGCGCGGAGTGATCCAAGCTGATAAGGCATGGAGCCCTTGGCAAACAAACCACGTCAGAATTTTCAAGAGGCGAAAGCCATTAGTGATGATTTTATGGAGTACTTTGTCAGATGAAGGTCGTGTGCTATGACAGAATCTGTATGTTTAAAGGTACGGGAAGATTCAGAAACTTCTTGTTCACTGGAATTTAATGATATTTAAAAAATTAAAATGTATTAGTTTTAAGCGGAATATCCTAACCCTATTCTGATTATTTTACCCCCTTATACTGTAGTTCACATTTCTAATACAGTTATACTAGGAGAATGAAAGATAACTCGTCGCAACTATGACAATAAGTAGACAAAAATCCATGGCACTACAGCCCTTGAAGGGCCTTGGCCTACCAAGTGACCGCTGCTCAGCCCGAAGGCCTGCAGATTACGAGCACGACGAATCCTCTTGGTCGTTATTCTTGGCTTTATAGACCGGGGCCGCTATCTCACCATCAGATAGCTCCTAAATTCTAATCATGTAGGCTGAGTGGACCTCGAACCAGCCCTCAGGTCCAGGTAAAAATCCCTGACCTGGCCGGGAATCGAGCCCGGCGCCTTCGGGTCAGAGGCAGGCACGCTACCCCTACACCACGGGGCCGGCAATAAGTAGACATATTGAGGAAGAAAAAGACTAGGATGAACCAGTGTTGGAAGACTGCGTAAGTAGAGTAGCGGCGAAGGATATCCGAATAAAAAGTAGATTAATTGTTGTGTGTTAACAGTGTAGAAAAGAGAACCATTTGTTGTTATGCTATTAAACGGCGTATTTACGAGAAATCCATAGGCATGGAAATGTCATAATATACTGATATGTAGAATGTATTATTATTATTATTATTATTATTATTATTATTATTATTGTACAGTAATGTTATTGGCTTCGCGTCCCACTAACTACTTTTACGGTTTTCTGAGTCGCCGAGGTGGCGGAATTTAGTGCAGCAGGCGTTATTTTACGTGCCAGTAAATCTACCGACACGAGACTGACGTAGGTCTACTAGAACACCTTCAAATACCACCGGACTGAGTTAGAATCAAACTTGCCAAGTTTATTATTGTTGTTGTTGTAGTTAGTACTATGATGTCATTAAATTCTATTTTAATACTTATCTCTAATTGATTTACTTCTAGTGCAAACTACTGCCAGTATGCATTGAATAATAATAATAATAATAATAATAATAATAATAATAATAATAATAATAATAATAATAATAATAATAATGACTTTATGTTCCACTATCTACTTTCACGGTTTTCGAAGACGCCGAGGTGCGCAATTTAGGCCCACAGGAATTCCTTTAAGTGCCACCGACACGAAGCTGACGTATTTGAGCACCTTCAAACACCACTGGACTGAGCCAGGATCGAACCTGCCAAGTTGGGGTCAGAAGACCAGCGCTTCAACCGTCTGAGCCACTCAGCCCGGTGGGCATTGAATAAATCACAATCTTATTTACAAAAGTTCATAAGCAGTTAACTTATTTCATTTATTAGAGGAAAACAGTAGCATAAAATCATTTCACCTCACGTTCCTCATTGTCACCTGACGTTAGGAGCATCGATGTCAAGAAGAAAGGTAAGTAGATTATACGCGAACCACAGATTTCCTCTCAATGGAGAAGCAACACCAGTTTTCATTTTCTGAATTCTTTTATGCTCTCGGTAGAAAGCTGAACGCATTTTTTAAATTTTCTTCAGTTCGTGGACACTGCAGTCATATTTTTCTGGGGGGGCCGTTTTAACGTATGCTTTCTTTGCTACTGGTTTTATAATCACTCAATGTTACATTCCGCAATTCCGGAGCATTGTGATAATCCCCAATTAAATTCGGAGTGTTTTCAATAGCCCACTTCATCTTGTCGCACGGAAATTGTAGCACCGATCCACACACTGTTGGATCCCAGGCGACACTGTTCGACAAGCATATTTTTGAAGCATGCGGAACCAGACAGCGTTCGACAGATGGCAACATGTCTCATGCCACACAGCCGCACGCTACATGTCGTGCCGTGTTTCTTCAATTGAAAGTCGACTGCAGCATGCTTTACTGTCGCATGCTCCATGTCGCCCAAATGTTGCCTCAGTGGAATCCCGCCTTAACATGCTCCAAAATGCAACGCTGCCGCCTCACAATTGTATATTACTTGACTCACAACATTGTAAATGGAATGAAATACTGAACGAAGGAAAAAAATATGCCCAATGGGTTTATTACAGTAGATGTTCAATATGCCCCCTCCTACTTCAATGCACAGTTCTAAACCGTGTAGTAGTGACCTTTGGACTCAGTTCAGTATGTGTGGTGTGTTGCGCATTACCTCTGTCTCCCACTTCCCACCCTTCCATTCCCTCCTCTGATGCACAGCAACAGGCAGCAGCTGCCTCTCTGCCATAGCAAATACGGCAAGTTTGTCAATATGAATCACGCGCCCGGAAGTAGCGAAGTAATATTTTCTCCACTAATCCGACTGCACCATCCTTCTTAACATAACACGACAAGCGTCCATGATTTTCTTCTTTTTGTTGTTGATATAGTTATGATACCTCCTGTACTGCTTTTATAATAGTTATTTTAGTTCCTTGCCAATGCCCCTGTGTGTCAGGCTTTCCCAAACTTTTAAGCTGAGGATGCTGTCGCATGCCTCTTCTAAGTCTATAAAAGTAATTACTATATCCTTCCCATATGCCCAGCTCTTCTCCATGATCTGTCTCAGAACGAAAATGGGTTCTAATGGTGACCTTCCACTTCTGAATCAAAACTGTTCCTCTTGTAACTGACTTTCCCACCTTTTCTCTAATTCTTCTTTCCAATATCTTTGCAACATGGGAGAGGATGGTGATTCCTCAGCATTTACTGCACATCTTATTTCCTTTCTTGAATATTGATGTTATAACCCCCTTTCCCAATCCTCGAGCACTTTTTCTCTCTCCATACACACTTGAGTATTCTATAAATCCACTGGAGTCCTGCTGCTCATGCAGCCTTGATCATTTCTACAGCTACTTAATCTATTCCCACAGCTTTTACCATATTTATCCTTTAAACTGCCCATTCCTCCTCTGTCATTGTAATGTCTGTTTCTTTCTCTGTTACTACTTCTATGCTGCTGCCTGGATACCTTCTCCACATGTCTGGTTTCTTCTCACGTTCAGCAGTTCACAGAAATATTCCTTCCATCTGTTCATTATCTCTTCTCGTTTTGTCAGTATTACTCCTTTATTCTTCACAAATCCTGTGTTTGTTTCATTCGTACAGTTTCTTATAATTGTATTTTTCCATAGTTCAAATCTTTCTTTACTTCCTGGGTGAATGTTTCCTTAACTTTTCTTTGGCTACTACTTCTTTGCCAACTCCTTTTGCTTCTAGGTATCTGGCTCTACTCTCTTCAGTCTATTCCACTCATTCCAATTTTTCTTCTTTTCCTTTACTTTATCTTTCACTCTATCATTCCACGTTGTCTCTTTCTCTCTTGCCTTTCCTGATGTTCCACGACATGTTTTCTCTGCATACATCACAAATGCACTCTTAAAATTATTCCATTCCTGTTCAATATGACTAATATCCATCCTTGGTATCAGTTTTGTCATTCTTTCCTGAACTCTTTCTGAATCTCTTTTTCCTTCAATCTCCAGGTCTTAATCTTTCTCTCTCTTTTTTTTTTCCCCCCCTTGTAGTTTTGTGACCTTGCCTGCTTTCAACTTTGTTATCACTGCTCTATGGTCACCCAAAAAGGCTTCCTCCACCACATCTGTAACATCCATAAGGTCTTTCCAACGTCCTTTTCACCAGACGTGCCAACCTTTGAAGTGGGTTATCAGTAATCCCATTTTTAACCCCCCTCCCGCCGCCAAAAACTTTTACGAGTTAAATCCAAAGCACCCCGTTTGCCCTACAGCAATCTATTCTAAAGTATATCATATAACACAATAAAATTTGCTCATTACCTGTTAGTTCTGCGATAAAAAATTCTTTGTAGCTTTTTTCGCACTCAGCAGCTGCTTTTCGGTGTAGGTTTTCTTGTAACATACTTCCCCCTGAGATGACATTTTCGTCTTCAGAACCATAAGCGATTCCAGTGTAGATGTACTTAGTGTAGGCCTGAATTCTGTCTGATTTTTCCTAACAACACTGAAAACTCTTTCTGTGGGAGTGTTACTATGAGGTACACTTAGTACTGCAAATACAACATTACTTAAGGTTTTATACTTAATCTGTCTACTTTCATTTTTAAGCTCTGCAATCTTGCCCCAATTCACATCAATGTTAGGTCCATGTACAATATATTCCGGGAAAGTATCACACTGGTAAACTGCAAATTCCTCTTCAAGTTTGTCATGTTCACTTTCTTTGACCAAAGTTGGGAATCGTCGAACAAAGTATTCAAGAGATGAATAGGAAACCTTCGTTCTGAGAGAGATGTCTACAACTTCGGCATGATGAAGAAATTCATCATCAAGGGGAAATTTCCTGGTAATGTAACTGCAAGCTGCCATATAAAACTCTCTTACGGAATTATAAAACATCTCTTCATCACAGTCATTATCTTTCAAGTATGACCTAGCTTTTGCTCCAATTACCAAGTCCTCATTGGCTTTCTGGTATTTCCTCCTCTTGAATTCAACACTCAAAAGGGAGGTAGATTCTGACTGAAGAGAACATGGCTGAACAAATCTGACCAATAGGTCGGTTAAAAGACCAGTAAGTTTCCTCCTAAGAAGATGTATTGCTGGAGCATCTTGTTCCAGAAATATATTCACAGAGTTAAAAACAGGAAGTGTACTCTGAAGAAAGTAGCAAAACAGTTTTGTGTGTGGGTCTTGTATGAAAGATTTCACAGTTTCAAATTGCTTGGTGGTCTCACTTTTATGGTGGGTCTCACTACAAAACATGAGTGTCAAAGCTTCCCACTGCTCAAGAACTCTATCGATAGACTGAAGAAGCGAGAGCCAACGGGTACTAACATATTTCAAAATTTTGTGACCCTCTGTGCCACAAACGGCCTGATAAACTTTCAACATGTTTTGTCTTTTAGAACTCTTGTCAAGATAATAATATAACTGAACCAAAAAGTTCTCTACATTGACTGGCAATTGGGCTGATGCTTTTTGCGCACAGATGTGTATGAGATGACATGAACAACTCGGGACATAAACAGAAGAATGCCTGTCCTTCACAAATTTGGCAACACCTTTATTTGCCCCTATCATTGTGTATGCATTGTCAGATGAAAATGAAATGCAATTTTCCCATGGAATGGCTAAAGAAGACAATTCACTATTAATTACAGAGAAAATTCCCTCACCAGTATTGTCACTACTCTCTAACAATGACAACAGAAGAGTTGATATTTGACCGCTCTGAGCATTAAAGAAAGAGACAACTATAGGATAAAGTTTAACTGCATTTGAATCCGTACTACCATCAGTAGCCAAGGAAAAAGGCGTTATTTGCAAAAGTTCTCTTAATTCCTGTTTTGCCTCAGATGCCGTGTATTGAACTAAAGCAGAGGTTTTAGTTCTTGCACAACCATATTTCTGAGATATTTTTGAGTCGGGGAACATTGATCTAAACAAATTTCCAGCGTGGTCTGAAACTGATAGCGGAATATTATGCTCCAAAAGAAATGATGTGAACAATAATTCGGCATTTGTCACCGCAGTTTTTACGAAGAACGATGAAACAGACTGGTTTCGTAATTTTGATTCACCGCATGTGTGATGTTTCTTGGATTCTATGTGTCTTCTGCAATCATCTCGTCCACCGTGAGCCACAGAGAAATCACACGAACACACACTACAGAACACATGGTTTTCACTAACACGTGAGGCAAGCAAGCATGGCCATTCCTTTGTGTAACCGTCTCGATATTTCTGTAACACTGCTGTCTTCTTAGAAGAAGATGCAATTTGACAATTGCTCCGCTTCATTTCACAAAACCAATCACTGCTTTTCGAATCAACGTCTAGGATAATTAGAATTGAAATGCGCTAAATATACGAGTATACCATTCTTTCTACGAACACAACAGAGAGCCGAATGTGCGCACTGGAGAACAGCAAGGCAAGGAGTAGCGAGTTGGCAAGGAGTAGGGCCTACCTCACGGCCGACTTGATACGTTACGTCTTTCCCGCGTCATTCTAGCTAAGAGAGCAGCGTATATCTATGTAGCTGGCCGTGATTTCGCAACGCTCGTGGGAAACAAAAGGAAGTGACGACCAAATAACTGCCAAATATGTTTGGTAGCCAACGTACAAGCATTGAAACGAGGCGGGCTGACCAGTAATGCTCTAAGAGATTGAACATTTTTTACTTCTTTCCTTTTTTTTCGCAGAAATTAATTTTTATCGTGACAAGGTTGCTTTTCCGTAATAATTTCCCTTTCGACCGTAATGCCGTAATCGCGAAGTGAAATCCGTAATCATTACGGACAATCCGTAATAGTTGGCACCTCTGTTTTCAATAATATGTAATCAATCAACATTTTTGTTCTTCTGTCTCCCAATCCGTACCTAAAAATCTTCTGGCTATCTTCGTGAACCATATGTTTCCTATGATTAGTTGGTTCCTCTGGCAGAAATCCATTAATATATCCCCTCTTTTGATTCTTGTTGCCACATCCATATAGCTCCAGAATCTCTTCTCTCCCCACTCTCTTTCTTCCCACGTGTGTGTTCAGATCTCTCATTATAAATACCTCCTTGTCATGTATGTACTTCTTCACTTCATCAAGGAATTGTTTTGTATTCTCTTCTTATTTCCAGCTTGTGGAGCATGCACTTGGAACAGATCTCATGTATACTTGCTATGATCATTTGGTCATTGATCTTCTTCACCCCTTCTATATATTCCAGGACTATACTGCTATAATGTACGTGATCCACTATTTGAGTTGAAGTGGTACCAACCTTATTTCAAATATGCATGCACCCATGTTTTTCTTCGATGAATTCAGGAAAAAAATATGTGTGGAGTATTCGCATATACATGCTATTTGTAAAGTTTTCAGAGACAACAAGGTGTTGGAATTTATTCTCACAGGAGTTCTTTTACATGTTGGTAAATCGACTGACACAAGGCTGGTATATTTGATCACTTTCAAATATCACCCTACTGTGCCCCTTGGGCTTAAAAAGTAAGCACTCTATGATCTGAGCCTCTCAAGCCAGCCCTAATAAAAATTATACTACACTGAAAATACTGAAGTTATGATATACTATGTAGCCAAAGGTCTCCGGATACCCAAATGAACGTGCTGTGTGACATCCAGCCATGCATCCAAGAGTATGTAAGTGCAGACACAACACTTCAACATCAAGACTTGTTTACTATCACGAGTCGATGTGGAGAACCGAGTGAGTTTGAGCTGGGCATGATTCCAGGGGCCGACAATTAGCGGCATTCCATCGAGAGATTTCACGGGAATTATTATATGTACCCAGGTCTACTGTTAGCATTGTTACTGTGAAATGGAAACATCAGAAAAGCACTGAACCCAATCACTGTTCTGGTAGGCCAATAGAAATTAACTGGTAGGGACTACCGAACTCTAAAGTGCACTGTATGAACCAATCATCAGCCATCCTTGTGAACTATTGTAGAGAGCTTCTATTGCAGGTCAGGGACAGAACGATCTGCCGACAGACAATGAGGCTCCGTTTTAAGTGTCATGCTGCTGCCTGGAAGCCACAGATCACACGAATGAATGCGTGTAGCTCAGAATGGTAAAAACAATGCCGTCGCTGGCCTGTGGAACAGTGGAAGAAGGTTTTATGTACTGATGAGTCAATGTATATGCTGTTGTGCTCAGATGGGCATATGTGGACCTGGCCATTGCCAGGCAAACAGTATTTACCTGAGTTTACTGTGGCAACAGTGAAATTTGGTGGAGATAGTGTGATGGTCTGGGGCTTGCATCATTAGTTCTGGGTGATGGCATAATTAACGCAGATGGTTATGTTACAGGATTTCCGTGGTTTACAGAGGTGTAAGAAGGTGCTGAGGTGAATGGGTGGACAGAGAAGTGAAGAGTTTAAGTTAAAGCATTAAATTTTATTTCTTTCCTTTTCTCTCTCTCTTTTTTTTTTTTTTAAGTTTAAAATTTGATAGATAATCTGAATACGCTGTAACTATTTATTTATTTCAACGTATTAGGTCGTGTTACGTACATGTAGTACGTGTTGAAGAGATGTTAAGTACAGAACAAAAATAGCCAGCCGGACACCAGTGGGATCCGAACCCACAACCATTTTTGTTCTGTACTTAACATCTCTTCAACACGTACTACATGTACGTAACATGACCTAATACGTGTAAAGTCTGTTTCGGTTACAATGCAGTCGTGAAAATTCAATATTCATTCATTTATTTATTCATTTATTTATTTATTTATTTATTTATCGTATGGCATATACATGAACAATGCAATAAATTACAGGTCAATGAGTGACCATTCTAAATGGCCTTAATGTACAAAATGAAAGGTTTAAGATGATCAGCCAAGAAAACAAGGCTAAATTACCCTACACGTGCTCCCTGGGTGGTGCTAAGCGAGCAACAGCGATCAGGCTGCCAGACTATCCTAGTGATCTCCTGGCTATTTTACATGAAAATTAAATATCATTCAAACGGTTCTTTTCAGAACCAACAGGCAAAGACTTTCGGGCCTACACTTAAAGTCCTTCATCTAAATATAAGCTGTAACAAATAACAGTTAAAGAGTCCAACAGCTCGCACAATAACAATGACTTAAAATAAAAAAATCAGGTGCAACAGAGAAGATTATCACACAACAGTTTACAAGGAATGAGCACAGTAGCTCTATAGGCACACTATTTCACAAGAGCATATTTGCTCCACTCGCGTACATTTTAGGAGAATGGGCTCCAAAACTGATTACAGTCCAGCCTCTCAGACGCACAAGCTTCTTATAAAATTACGCTAGATAAACTTCAAAAACTGTGTTCACTATGATTTCTGCTCGACAGTCTGTTACACACTCGTCTATAAATAATGGCAATTTAAAAAGGGTCAATGAGTGACCATTCTAAATGGCCGTAATGTACAAAATGATCAGCCATGAAAACAAGGCTAGGAGGTGAAACACTTGCACTCCTTTTGAAAGAAGACACTTAAAATCCTAAATGGGCTTATGGACCGAAGTTGCAGAGGCTAAGTCTATACTACAGAGGGGTGATTAGATGAGAAATATTAAGTACCAAAGAAGTGTGCAGAATTTAGAGGTTTAGAAAATCTTAGTCACCCCATACCAAGTTGAATGGGAAATAATACAGAGGGTGAACACTCTTCGTTCACTAAATTTACATATTTCCCAGCAGGATTTGAGCAGAGTCTTTAGACTTGCCGAAAATTTATATTTAAACGGAGACTTTAGAATTTTACATTAATAAAAGAAGTCTGAAACCTTCCTCTCAAGTTATCCGCCTGGAGCTATCACATGTTAAGAAGTTTCTGCCATTACCTTGAGTTGTTGGGCCTTCCGAATGCAGGCTTACAGCCCCTGCCTCCTATTACGCCGTACACACACTAGACCAAATGCCTATACCCATCACCAATTTTAATTGGCTACAAAAATTCCTGATTGATTAGTACCTTAAGGAAGAAGGAAGCCATAGGGGTGCTGACAACATATTTAAAAAAAAAAAAAAATCTACTAAACTTAAGGTTTACAAACAAAGAAAATTTAAAAATTCCCTTAAAGGGTAATTGTCCATAATACCGCCAGAGGGGGCACATAAGCCGACAGTAGAGACATCTAATGGTTAAAGGTCCAAGTATCTTGTGATACATAGTTTAGGATTCATAGCAAAGATGGCCTTCTAGAATGTGCACAGTTCAACGGGACGGAGTTGTACCCCCAGTACAGTTACGGAAACACTTTAGACAATAGCATGCTTCCCGCACTGTGGCAAAAGTTTGTAATCAAATCTTTTCCGTATCAAGAAGATAACACTGTTCCTATCGGTAAAGCATGGACCACTGTATTGTGGTTCAAAGAAAATCAGGTGGACATGCTGGTCTGCTCAAAGCCCCAACCTGAATCTCACTGAACATCTTTGTGATGGACCATAACATGACAAGTTGAAGTAAAACACTCAAAGCCAAGGATATAAGCACTTGTTCTGCCAGCTGGTGTGACGGTGAGAACAGGGGAGTATGATACGAGTAGACAATAAACGTGCTGTTGCTCTCCCTTTACAATGAACAACTTTGTTTTTTAGCACTTGCCATTACTTATCACTCTGAGATAATGTACTTGTGACAGGATAAAATCATATTCCAACAAAGGTGGCGCGAGAATCTCACACTCAATATAGTGTAACACACTGCGTACGAGAGCCAGTAACACTTGCTATTCAAGCCAGCATCTAACCAAGCTGTGCACAGTGACAAAGCACAGAGCTAGAGCACTTCAATGCTGGCTAAAAGGAAACGCCACGTGAGGGCTAAGTGAGGCTGACTTGGGATCACTTTCCGGCAACAGTGGGCAATCTTCACTTTGATTGGCTTGTGACATGACACACTCCTGTACAGATCAGAAAGCTCTTTGTCTTGCATAGCCACGACAGAAGGGCAGGAGGGGGTTATTCGTAGTTCATATTTCTTACAGGATTTTACTTGGCGTTGCCGAGCTCTAGAGCATCAGTTGCAAGCCAGATTAATTCAACCCGACAACAATTACTCAACATGCTTGCAGAAGAATGGAAACAATTTCCAGGGTATAAGAACATTTATTATTATTTATTATTTATTATTAGTACCTCCTACATGCTATTAGTTACATGCCTGGCATATCTGGAATAACAAGAAGGGATAAGAACTTTGGGGAAAGCCTTCAGCAAAGATTTACCACTGTATTAGTACCTCCTACATGCTATTAGTTACATGCTTTGCATCTCTGGAATGACACGAAGGGGTGTCTGGAGACTTTTGGCCACATAGTGTATGACACATTTGATTTATTGTGCTACATGAAACAGAACCCATTTAAATAGGAAAGAAACAGATGCCCTAGAGCTGACCAAGAATGGTAATTGAGTACTATTGTTCTGGAACTCCAGTTGGTAAGAATTTGCCATTCCCTAAGTTCCTGATAAACATACACAACAGGAAATTAAACAATACACATCTTACAAGGAGATGAAAACAGGGAAAGTTATACATATTAAAAATAACCTTAACCACACATCTTGTAGTGCGAAAATATTCGTCTTGAATGATTCATGAATACAAAACACACGCGCATACATTTCTGAAGAGCCAGCAGGCAGGAAAAAGTAATGTGAAACCTTAAGACTTCATTAGTTAGTCAGATCATAGAAAGAATGATGATCCCTTCTCAGAAGAACTCTTAAGGTTTCACCTTACTTTTTCCTGCCTGCTGGCTCTTTAGAAGTGTGTGCGCGCACGTTTTGTATTCAGGAATCATTCAAGGCAAATATTTTCGCACTGCAAGTTATGTGGTTAAGCTTATTTTTAATATGTATAACTTGCCTTCTCAACGATGCATGTGTTTCTACATTCGTCCCTGTTTTTATCTCCTCGTAAGATGTGTATTATTTAATGCAACACCTTGTATTAAAAAACTGGGTTATATGAAGGAGTTATATCATGTTCAAAATCATGCTTTCACGTCTCTGCACAATATTTAAAATAAAAATTTTACCGTTGGTCTTTAGAGCTATTGTTGAGAGTGAAGGAGATTTTCCTGTTGTGTATGTTTATCAGGAACTCAAGGGAGACTTCATTAGTTAGTCGGAACATAGAAAAAATGAGGAACTCTTCTCAGAAGAACTCTTAAGGTTTCACTTTACTTTGTCCTGCCTGCTGGCTCTCCAGATATGTGTGCGCGTGTGTTTTTTTATATTCAGGAATCATTCAAGAAGAACACTTTCGCACTGCAAGATATGTGGTTAAGGTTATTTTTAATATGTATAACTTTCGTTTTCTCAACGATTCATTTGTTTCTACATTCGTCCCTGTTTTTATCTCCTTATAAGATGTGTACTGTTTAATGTAACGCCTTGTGTAATATAAATGCCTACATCTTGCCTATTTCCCACATTTTGGCTGATGATGACGCAAACACAGCGTCGAAACTAGTTCCAAGTGCAAATACATGTTATAAATAAATATAACATTTTTGTATTGAAAAGGTGGACCGTTTTAAGTTTTTCCTAACATCCTTTCTCAGTTCAATACGGACAAAATGAAATTCCTATGTTTAAATGATCGCTCCTAGGGCGGAAAGCTCCTTTACCCTAGGGCCATTGTTTAGGAACATAATTTCATTTTGCCCGAGGGCATTACATAAGGGGACAAAATACCATAGTTATGCATAAAATAATCAGCAAACGTTAAAATAGACATAATAAATAGGAAAATTGAGAGGGGAAATCAAATTCATGGCACAGATACCAAGTACACTAATGTTTGTTCAAAAGTGGACACAGCATGCAATATGTGGTGAGCATTAGCACGCCATGAGCAGGAAGGAGACCACTTCCTTTCACGAATCATTACTATCAATGAATTTTGGGCCAGGGCATGTGGGTAAGATCTCAAACGCCAATCAGAACAGTGCACAGTGGGTCAAAATCGAAATCTAGGAGGACAAAATTATTTTTTTCATAATTAAAGAATCAAAATTGATTACTTCCACAGCATTCTCATATAATTGCCACGCACTGTTCTGGGATATAAACGCATCTTAGTATAAATCTGTCACCACTGTTCGAGCTGGAATCTTATTTTACCTCCTGCGCTGTGCGTGCGTATCTCGCAATCTGAATTGGAGAGTGAATGTAAGTGGCTGTGGTTTAGTTGTCTTTGAGGGAAGTGTGATGCTTTAAGTTGGAACATGCAGCTGAAGGTATGATCTTTATATTTGTAACGGGTTTTGGTTATTAATGGGCATAATCGTTACGTAGTTTTAGCTATATTTGCATCATGTATTATTTAATTATTCTTTTTAAAATTATATTTTCACTCAGAGTTTTAGTATGTCGCGTCACTCTGCGTCACTGTGTACTTAATGTTAAAATGTAGATAAAGTCTTGTAGTTTACGCCTGTTATAAGAATTTTTGCATCTTTTTGCAACTTACTTAGTTATTTTACGTTTTAGATGATGCCGCGCAACCAGTTCTCACATGTTTACAACTGTTTGAAGCACTGTGTTCGAAGATTGTGTCAAAAGTGGAACTTTGTAACTTTGTCAAAAGTAAATTAGGGATAGACAATTGTTCTGAAGAGATAACTGAATGCCTACAAGGTGATTTAAAGGATTTTGTTGATAATTTTATGAGGCGTTGGAAGCAGGTTCATAGAAGTGAAGCAAAATTCATTTCAAAATATTCTGATGGGTTAAAAGAGAAGATAACATTTTCGAAAATTGTGTATGATTCTAAATTAATAGAAAATTTAAATCCTCCTACTCCATCCGCATCGAAAGTCGAAAGGCCTAGAAAGTAGTGAAAAATCAAAGAGACGAAAAATTTAACCGCTACTCTCTGCACATTCAGAACAAGAACTTATTCATGCCACACAAGTATTATTGCACATGTCTGGAAAATGAGATGCTGCAAAAATGGTTAAAGAAACTCTTAAGTCTCCACATAGAGCTACTAAAATTAAAAAATAATATATATCACCAGATGTAAAACGTAAAACCTGTACCACTTACCAGTGAAGAGGCTCTATCATTCCTTGTAGGTAACAATTACAGCAAAAGCCAATATATGAATATGCGACTTGAATGCAAAAATAGGAACTGTAATATTTTTCCACCTTACCACATCATTAGAGAAACAAAACAGAAATGCTATCCACCAAGTGAATCAATAACAACAACAGAAACATCAGCCACAAGAACATTG
Organism: Anabrus simplex; assembly: GCF_040414725.1. Taxonomy (NCBI): domain Eukaryota; kingdom Metazoa; phylum Arthropoda; class Insecta; order Orthoptera; family Tettigoniidae; genus Anabrus; species Anabrus simplex. The sequence continues at coordinate 256,187,431 of NC_090270.1, read as the reverse complement.
CAATGACTGGTCGACCGTACAATTGAGCGCCTTGCAGTAGTTGAAGAAGATGTTTTGAAACAGTCTATTTCTAGCAATGATACAGTTCATATTATATTAAAATGGGGGTGTGATGGTTCAAGCAGACACAGTCAGTATAAGCAGAAATTTACAGATGAAGACGGCAGTGACACTGATATTTTTGTAGTTTCAGTTGTTCCATTACAAATGTATTCTTTAAATGTAGAAAGCAACAATGAAAAGAAAATGTTATGACAGAACCCACGACCTTCTTCGACATGATTTTTAAGACCCCTTCAATAATTGCTTGAAAAGGAGACTGTCCAATTGACTAGGCGAGAGGTTCAATTACTGAAACTTAAATAACGTCCCTCCAACCAAGTAAAATAGAAATTTATGATCAATACATATATATTAATCGAACTCTATTGCTGACCATGGTGGATGGAAAAGTCTGCAATTCTATTACAGGTTCATCAGCACTGAGATGTTATGTGTGTGGTGCTGGTCCCAGAGAAATGAATAACACACTCACAAAAACAGTTTGTCCTGAAGAGAGCTATAAATTTGGATTATCTACCCTCCATTGTTGGATCCGGGTTTTTTTTTTTGAATGCCTGCTACATATATCTTACAAAATAGAAATTAAGAAATGGCAAGTAAGAGGGGATGAAGATCAGACAAAAATAGAAAACAGAAAGAAGGTAATACAAAATAAATTTCGATCAGAAATGGGGCTGCATGTTGACAAACCCAGATCTGGAGACATCGGAAATTCGAATGATGGCAACACTGCTCGCCTTTTTTTTTTGGAGGATCCAGTCTTGTCATCCAAAATTAGGGTATAAATGAAGAGCTAATCAGACGTTTTTCTACAATTTTGTGTGCTCTTTCTTGTCAGTTCCCTATAAATACACCGCTTTCAAGACCTACACCCAGGATACAGCAAAATCTATATATATATAAAATAAGAGTTTTGTCTGTACATTGCTCAGAATTTGAAAAGAATGGTATTTCTGTATCGGCCATGTCCATAGTAACACGGAAATGCAATTTTTACTTTTCCGTAATTTCTGTCTGTCTGTATGTATGTATGTATGTACACGCATCACTAGAAAACGGCTAAAGAGAATTTAATGAAAATCGGTGTGTGATGTCGGGGGATGAGCCGCTACAATCTAGGCTATAAATCATTTTACTCACGCTGAGTGAAATGGTAGTTTAGGGGAAGGCCTAAAATTTAGTTCTCAAATATTTTTATTATTAGTGGTCCTATCGATAAATACTACATTACGAAAATTATATAGAATTAAATTTCCGATCACTTATGTCATACATTGTTACCGTACCGGCTTTGATAACACAGATATTCATGAATTTGTATTTTCGTTGCCAAGTCCATATCAACGCCGAGCCACGAGAAAGTGAGTTAGCAGTACTGCATGAAAGTCGGTATATACAGTCGGGGAATAAGAAACCACAGTCTAAGTTACAAACAATTTTATTCGCCCTGGATGAAATTGTAGTTCAGGGGAAGGCGCCTAAAATTTAATTTTTAAATACCAATGTCTTGGTGCTATCGAAAAGTACAACATAACAAAAGTTACAGAGAATACAATTTCCGACCATTTATATTTTATTCAGTTTTACCGTACCTACTATGACAAGAGTGGTATTTCAGAGATAGACGAAAGGCCTACAATATTGAAAGCGCGTAACATTGATCAACAATAACATTACAATGACCATTGTTTGTTGTGATGTTCTTTGTCTCTTATGCTGCCGCTCAACTCCGATGGATGAGATTACTGCTACGTACCGAGTATGTCAGCCTGACTGAATACTGGCGGGAAATAGCTGGGGAGTATGAGAACTTTCTTCTTTAGCTGGGGAGTTTGAGAACTTTCTTCTTTAGCATGCCATTCCTCTGGTTCATACATTTTCTGATACTGCCGGTACGTAACAGATTGGTTCATCATAGTTTTTTTTTTTTTTTTTTTTGCTAGGGGCTTTACGTCGCACCGACACAGATAGGTCTTATGGCGACTATGGGATAGGAAAGGCCTAGGAGTTGGAGGCGGCCGTGGCCTTAATTAAGGTACAGCCCCAGCATTTGCCTGGTGTGAAAATGGGAAACCACGGAAAACCATCTTCAGGGCTGCCGACAGTGGGATTCGAACCCAGTATCTTCCAGATGCAAGCTCACAGCTGCGCGCTCCTAACCGCACGGCCAACTCGCCCGGAGCCAATTCCAAATCAGAGCACCACAATTCACGAAATAACTCAAAATTCAACCCTGAAAAGAGGCGTTTCTTAAGAAAAGCTTCTTCCCCTTCACTTTTATTTAATTCCACTTTTTATTCCAAATTAGCAGTGAAGACGGGGTTTCTCCTCTGGCTTGAAGGAACAATTTGCCTCCAAGTCAGATAGATTTTTCCCCTGCCTATGTAGTGAACTGAGATTTTCCGACTCATCGGGTACTCCTAGGAAACAGATTAGTAAAAGGCCATAGTTTTTGGCCTGGGAGTCTCCACTATTCGACACCCCCACCCGGCCGAAATAAGACGAAGTGTGTTCACGGATCACGGCTGTCTGCGGCTTGGTCATTCCAGCTCTGGAACTTTGGACTGTCAGATCGGCAGCGTAGTACTCTTCGTTAAAGGTAGAGAAATGCGTGGTTTTTCATTTGACTGAGTATTTCATATAGAAAGCATTGCTTTTAATTGCACTATTCCTAATGATGTCATTGTAATGAGTAATGACCTGTGTTCATTTCAGTTGGGAAAACTACTAAGATAGTCTTTTTGAGGATATAAAAAGGCAGGTGGAGAGTGAAAGTCTGCCATTATAATGAAAACTACCCAACCTGATTGTGACAGATGTAGGCAAGGGAGCCTACCATTACAATGAAAATTCCCTAACCCAGTCTTCATATGAGAAAAGACTATTGGTGACTACCCCGTCGCGTACTATGCAATTTAATACAATTTTGCTCACAATGTGTACAATACCTAATCTAGAATTCTGTAAACAATGTAAAATTCCGTAGCGAAGCACGGGTACATCAGTTAGTTGTATCTAAATCTGTATCCATGGTATTATATGCCAGTCACTGTGCATAAAGTATTAATTCATGGTGCATATATAATTGATTTTTGTATTATACCTATCGGGCAATTGTCAGAAGAAGCCCAAGAAACACGTAACAAAGATGAGAAAATACAGATTTGGACATTTTAGGAAATCCTCACGAAAACATACAAATGAGGACATATTGCATATGCTGCTGATATCTTTGGACTCAGTAATATCTCATAAAACCAAAATTGAACATAAAACGAGAAGAGCATTATCCAGTGAAGTATTACTACTCCTGAAAGAACCAGATGTACCGGCTCATCATGAACAGCATGAGGCAGTGAATGACGATGAAGCTTCAGATGACACATGTGATGAGTCATCAAGGTCAGGTTCATCGAGTGATTAGTGATAGTGACTGAAGTGCTGTCTGCAATTATCCACAATTGCAGTCTTCCAAATTAAAAGCAAACTAGCTGAGTACAAGTATTGTAGTTTATTGTAGTTTAGGCTCTATCCAACTCCTAGTCATATACAATTTCTTGCATGTGTAGATGTAGCTTAAGAAAGGTCTTAACTTATGTTTATTATGAAGTAAACAAATTATATACATTGCATTCACTCTAAATCCATAATTAAAACGTAAAAATAATTTTGTCCCCCTAGATTTCGATTTTGACCCACTGTGCAGTGGTGACATTCATGATCGCTACGAAGACAGAAGTTTAGACCAATTACTTCTACAGTGAAGCTCATGGTTGCGTATGACATGAAGGGGGTAACTGCAGGTCACTTCATTCTACATGGCACAACAATGATAGCAACTTACTAGAGGAACTTTGTTCTAAAACACGTATGTTGTGCCATTATGGAGAAACATCCTGATCCTCTGGACAATGGAATCATTCTCCACAACAATGCAAGACCACATGCTGTACAGCAGAGTGTGTGCAGTGCCTCCTGGAGCACAGGGGATGGGAAGTACTGGAGTGCCCACCACACTCTCCAGACCTTTCTCTGTGCAATTTCAACCTGATACCAAAAGTGAAGGAACCAATACATGGTACACAGTTTGGGACACAAACACTGCAAATGCTGTGCTGGAATAGATGACCAGATTCGCACATGATGAAGCAAATGGTATTCAGCACCTCCCATATTGTTGGCAGCATGTTGTGAACTACTCTGAAGGTCTTCAAGATGGGTGCGTGCAATGCTATCAAATACCACTTTCACACTAAATCCATGATGTTATGCCGTCGAGGATAATGAACATGAGTAGCACAACGTCATTGATGGGTTTTTATGGATAACTCCTATCATAAACTCTGCACTAACCATATCCTTTCCTCTGTATATTTCTATATTTCATATTTTCCACCCACGCTGGCATTCTCAAAAAAGAGGGGAAAAAATTGCCATGGCTTATATCCCAGCCCTTTCATTTAGAGCCCTTAGTATAGATTTTAAGTTACAAAAAGTAATAAATAATTTGAACAAAACATGCAAAAACACAGAGCATACAAGAAGCAACCTTATCATGCATAAAAACATACAGTATTTACTTGCCTGTAACATCCCCTATTTCCCCCATAATTTTCAATAGGGGAGGTTATCATTATTTAAAAACCAGAAAGAGGAACATTTAGCATCTTTAAATCAACACACAAAATATTTATATCAATATTTACACAAAAAGTATTAGCATATTTACACAGTTTTGTATCACCCTCCTCCTGCATTATCACAGATGACTGGTCACATGACTAAACAATGTGCCCACACCACAGTGCCGTGCGAAGTTCAAGGCTATACAGTGTTGTAACATCCAAAGTCTTGTGACAAAGTGTTGAAATTTGATCACTTTCTCGGTACAAGCTGATGGAAGCCTCCGGTATAGGGATGTCCTCCTCTACAAACTTAGTCAATTTTGATGCATAAAGAGTTCTGACCAACTTCTACTTGCTTTAAAGTCCTTCACCATTATACCAAGACTGTGCAATTTAATGCACATTAAACTGCATCATTTCATTATTTACAGTGTAGCTGTTGTCTCTTGTTTCACCAACCCACTCCAGAATTCTTACATCTACATTTTCATATTTTCCTTTCTTCACACCGCGGAAGGAATTACAAGTCCCCCCCCTCTTTCCTCCCAATTTCTCTCTCTAGTTATGCCATTAACGACTCGTACACGGCTGCACTTCGCATTTACGACTTGCCGTTCTCACTCCAATTCCCACAGCATATTCTAACACATTCAACTTGATAGATGCTGTACAATTTGTTTTCTTGCTCATTCTCACTCCTGCAAGTGTACTGGAGGCTTGTTAATTACATACTGCAGGCGGTGGAGCTTGGAAGCTGAAAGAGCATGAAAATGCAGGGTAGGTGGAGAGAGTAGCCAAAACCACGATTAATGCCAAGGTGTTGCAGAATCCTGGGTTTTACATTTAACTGAAATGTTCCATTTGCTGCCAGGTCACTTGAAAGATCTTTTGCAACTCTCCGGATTTTTTTTTTTTTCAATAGGAAAGCAAAAAGCTAAAAATGGTTCCACCTATTCAATACTTTTATTAAGGACTACATGTTTCATAGCTTCATTTTTTTGACAAGAATGCTTCTGAAAAATACTGGGATAAAAATACAATGGTTATAGTGGTATTTTTGGATACTGAGAAGGCATATGATAATGTACCACGTAAGCAAATATGGGAATGTCTGAGACATAAAGAAGTGCCAGATGAGATTATAGCTCGAGTAAAACAACTATATCGAGACACAAAGAGCTGTGTGCAAATTCAACGAGGCAGGTCAAACTGTTTTGAGGCCAAGAGCGGAGTCCAACAACGAAATTGTCTATCGCCACTTCTCTTCATTACTATAATGCAGGGCCTCTCAGGGTGCATGCGCCTGTGCACTGCACGGTGCAAGGTGCAGGAGAAGACTTCACTAGGTTGATCAGAGTGCAAACCCCCACTCCACTTCCCCTACATCTGTCTCACCCGTTCAGCCTGTCTTCACCTTCTTCACCTTCCCCACTGATTCTCCCCTTACTGTGAAATGTTTATGTGCGGTGAGCGGTGACGTTGTATAGGACAATGTTACTGGTGTTAAAACACTCTTCTTCCAATTTGGTTTGAGCAGACAACTTTTCTTCTCTAGCTCTTCTTTTCCTTTATTTTTTCAATGATACCAGTTATGCCTGGAACAAGGGACCGGCTGACAGCAATTCTGAGAGCCTTCTTTAAATTACAATCAGAAATAGGCCTACTCGCACGCAATCTAGTTTTCGTACAAATCAAAACAGGAAAAACCTTTCACATATGCATGTGGAACCAAACGTAGAAATCATCTTCGCTGCTTCTCGATCCAGCTTAGGAAAATCTTCCTTCGACAAATTCTCGTAGAATTTGAGCAAAGCCTTTGTATTGGAAAATAGATCTTTTTGATTAATTTGTTACATAATTATTGTCACACGGATTAAGCATTTCGCTTTATCGTCACGACTGACAAAAAAATACGCAAATTCCCAGTTCGATTGAAATGGACTTTTGGAGGACTTTGCTTTCTTTGAAACAGGTTGCTTGATTATTATGTCGTTGTCTTGCGCTTAACTATTTCAGTGATAAACAAGCCGTCTACCACCGAACACTTCATCACTGTCAGCGCACTACACCATCCGAGTCAAGCCGAGTTGAGCCGAGTCGAACCAATGCACAGTGCACGGAGTCTCTGCGCCTCCATTTGCATGTGTAAGATTTTGGGCGTTTGAGAGGCCCTGCTATAATGGATGGGGTTATAAAAGCCGTGGAAATGAAGGATCGGACAACAAATGCACTTGTATTAGCTGATGATGTTATGCTATAGGGTGAGACAGAAGCAGAAGTTCAAGCTAAACTAGATCTTTGGCAAGAAGAATTTGAAAGAATGGGAATAATCGTCAGCAAAAACTAAAACCATCAGTTTAGTGATGAGTCGAAATCCTGAAGCAGTCAACCTGCTAGTGCGAAATGAAGAAATAGACATTATCAATAACTTCAAATACTTAGGGAGCTTTGTTTCTTCTGACAATACCATAAACCAAGAAATAGGCAATAGAATACAAGCTGCATCAAAATTCTACCACTCCGTTCGTGGGATGACTCATTTCCCCAAGCTTGCAAACTCACGCGGTCCAAAACATATCTTTTACCAATTCTAACATACGGACTGGAAGCAGCAACATTGACTAGATCTGCACAAAGTTGCCTACAGGCCACTGAAATCAAGTTCCATCGGTCATATTGCTAAAAGACAATGAGAGACAAAACAGGGAATGAAAGTATTCGGCAACCACTTGGATTGGACAGGAGCCTGTTGGAAACCTTCGAATTAAGCAGTTTATGATGGTATGGACATATGAGAAGGATGGCTCCAATTAGGACCCCAAGAGCATACTATGAAACGAAAGCTGTTAGTAAGAGGCCCAGAGGGAGGCCTCGTGATAGTTGGGAAAAGCAAATTTTCAAAGACCTTGCCAAATGTGATGTAAATTGGCAGCAAAAGGTAGATCATCAACTGTGGATGGACAGGACGAACTGGAAGAGGCTCCTAACACCCACATCCGGCTTGCTGGAGCGGAAAACTGATGATGCTATTTCAGCAGGACTGTTATGCAATTTTAATCCAACAATGTATACCAACTAAGACTGTTCATTTTAATTTCCTGTACAACCTATTTTTAACATTCGTTGTTTCTATGTTATGACTTGTCAAGCGTACATAATAATTTTTGGCTGAAGATGATCTCATGGCAGGATCCAAACTAGTCCCAACTTAATGTAGTCCTTATATTAATAAAAGTATTGAATAGGTGGAACCATTTTTAGTTCCCCGCCCCTATTTGTAATCTATATTTCAATACGATCAATATGAAACTCATTGCTAATGTTCTTTCTTTTTTTCTTTTTTCGTTTCAGATATTTCTTTCCTGATTATTTTAAATTTTTTTAATACTTTCAGTTACCATTGACTAAATTGTAAAAATTCGGGATCCTTGTGATCATTCATGGTTTGAGAACTGATGTCTTTTGAAAAATATACAGGCGAGGGAGAGTTATAGGCGAGTACAAACATGAGTACATACATACTGTCCCCGTTTCTACCATCAAGGTAATTTGCCCCAGACTAGTCAACCGCTCCCAGGGGTACTCAGTTTGAACTATGATTTTTAAAAAAAAATTACATACACCTTGGATTTGATGGGGAACATATAACTAACATGGACATGGCGAGGTCAACTAAAGCAAGGCGAAACATGACGTCAGATTTTGGAGGAAAATCTGTTTATTAAAATAAACAAAAAAACATTTTTTTAAAATAGCAAAAAGTATCAAATGATCCAAATTTTTACATGACTCAGAATTTTTCTTTCAGCTTGATAAAGTCCATCTTGAGAATCAAAATATAAATCATACAAACATACGATTGTATGCCGACACACTTACTTAACAAATCAAATCAATCTTGAATTTTCATTAATTTTAACACATTGGTTTGCGAGTCTAAAACATCCCCTCATTCACGATGTAGAAATTAGGTCAAGATTAACCTGCCGGTTACTAGAGTGCTACGGCTGGGGTAATTTCCAGTGACCACTGACCACAGTTCTCTCCCTCTGGAAATCAAAAGTTAAATGCCATTCTCCCAGTATCTGAAAACTAAATGCAGACTAAGAGTCTTCCAACAAAATTACAAGTCCCCACACGATCACTCACGTAAATGAAAACTTCTCATGATGTTACCTGCATGAATCTCGCTGAATAATAAGGTAGCTAGCCCACGCGCTCATCGCTTTTATTAATTCGTCCTCTAACATGCCGTTGTATGCTCGATTGGGGCCATCCCTTACATAGACCAATGCTTAGCCAAATTGACGGTGACGCTATCATGTCATTGGTCCAGCACATCGCACTCATGATGCTTACTTCAAATGTATATTTCCAGCTCCTGTAGCCTCTCGCCGGTTCTCCGAAATGTTGTCCGTTGGAGTTCTATTGTTTCCTTGTTCTGCCTTGTGTACGTCATGTTGAAATTCCTCCTTCTAAACTCAGCTGGCGAGCAAATAAACCAGAGCACCAAGCTGCCTGCAGAAATTACGACATGGGCTGCTGAATGGAAATGTTCACAGCTAGTTACTAGTACTTAATAAAATATTCTTTATACGTTCAAATAGATGACTAATTAAATGAGCACTTCAATATGGGCTCAATACATACATACATCTTCATTAAAGACTGTTATGCTTTTCAGCATTCAGTCTGTAAGCCTCACTAAATTTACTAAACGCCTCCACAACCCTCTATTTGTAACTAGCTCTGTGGGTTCATTTATTTCCATACCTTTTATCTTTAAATTACTACTGTATTGGTCTCCCTCTATTTCTCCGTGACATGAGTCCCCTATTCTTTTAGGTAATCTACCCTCTTCCATTCACCATCACTGAAGCTGGTTTATGCACACCACTTCAACCGTTGAGTTCATTCCTAACTTAGCCTTTATTTCCTCATTCAGAGTACCCTCCTGCCATTGTTCTCAAATGTTTATTCCGGTGTTCATTCTTGCTACACTCATGTCTGTTATTTCTAATTTATGAATAAGATATCCCAAGTCCACCCAGCTTTCACTTCCAGACAGCAAGCTTGGTTTGAAAACAGACTGGTGTAAAGATAATTTCATCCAGGAGCTGAATTCTTTCGTACAGGATACTGTTGATTGCAACTGCAAGCTCAGTGCATTAGCTTTGCTGCACCTCAATTCAATTTCACTTACTACACTACCATCCTGGGAGAATACTGATCCTAAATATTTAAAAAATGATTTACTTGTTCCAGGTTGGTATTACAAAACAGACATTCAAATTTCCTTAGATTTCTCCCCTACTGACATTGTTTTAGTCTTGGAAATGCTAATTTTCATTTCATATTCACTGCACCTATTTTCAAGTTCCAAGATATTAGATTCCAGACTTTCAGCAAAGTCTTCCAAGCTTTACATGAAGAAAAATTTATTTATTATTATTTTTTTACTTGTTTTATTTCTGCTATTTGCTTTACGTCGCACCAACACAGATAGGTGTTATGGCGACGATGGGATAGGGAAGGCCTGGGAGTGGGAAGGAAGCGGCCGTGGCCTTAATTAAGGTACAGCCCCAGCATTTGCCTGGTGTGAAAATGGGAAACTACGGAAAACCATTTTCAGGGCTGCTGACAGTGGGATTCGAACCCACTATCTCCCAGATGCGAGCTCACAGCTGCACGCTCCTAACCACATGGCCAACTTGCCCAGTAGAAAAAATTTAAGTGAACACAAATACCAATGAGGTAATGGAAAAACATGACATTACAATAGCAGATACAACTTACATTAAACAGGGATCATATTTTGTTTGCTCTGTTTGGATCTAACACCAGGACAATGCACTCACTTAGCAAACTCATGTGACGCAAAAAAATCAATGTGTACAACAAAACTGAAATTATATCACATCTACCTCATTCACTAAACCTTTCAATTGTAATAGTAAGAGTTATATACACACCTTGTAGAGCAGGTATGGTTTCACTTGCATGGTAACTGTCTTAACGCGACAGTTTGTCTTGTAGAAGTTGTCTACAATGTTCTCTATCTCCTGGACCACTTCGGGCTCCAAGATCTCTGCGCCACATGCGTTACGTTCAACACTGTAATATGGCTGCTCCTTCATCCAACTGGTAATTGCTGCAATGTTGTCCTCCCTGCAATACAAACAATTATCATCTTCAAATACAAAGTATTATCCCCTCATAAGGGCAATTCTGGATGATTGCAGTGGTGGTGTTAAAGTGGGTGGATGACAAATCAGCAAAATGAGATTGTGGATAACATTAAACTCTATGTGCAATCTGAAAAAGAAATGAGAGAACTTAAAAAAAATAATTAATTAATTAATTAATTAAAAGTGAAAGTTATAAATGTAATCGGAGGGTCAACAAAGATCGCGCCCACAAAAACTAATACCAATATAAATATTCCGCTATTAGACATTATAAATTTTCCAGCTAACTCATTCCTGGTTGCCCACAAACACTGTCTGAATTAGAGAATGATAATTTTAATTACTTGGGCTCTGTTGCAGAAAAGGATTGTAGCTCAACAGATTAAATATAGCAGAGAACTGCAATACCACGAGATACCGTAGCAAAACTGACTCATCAGGAAGGATTGTGCAATTAGCACACCCACCAAACCAAGGCTGCTGACGGTCTCTGTTTTCCAATGTTCCTTTCCAGCACAAAAGCTTGGACATGCAGATCAGAGAAGAATAGCTGCTTTTGAGATCTGGTCATATAGGAGGATTCTACTGATATCGTGGCAGGAGAAAAGAAATAATGAATCAATTACGAGTGAACTCAATGTGAAGGAAAAGCTATCCTTGTAGAAGCTGTCTACAATTCTACAATATTTTGGTCATGTATGTTGGCATGAGATCAACATGAAGGAAACTGCTGTTCAAAAAATTGTTGTTTTCTAAGATGATGACCAATGTGACAAGGTGAAAAAGAGAACCAACAGAATGCTAGGTCAATCAAGCCACAGAGCATAAGATCAAGTATATTAGAAGAAACTATTCTAACATATTACATGATCCAAACCAAACCCCATGGCACAACAGCCCAGAAGTGCCACGGCCTACCAAGCGATGCTACTCAGCCCAATGGTCTGCAGATTACGAGGTATCGTATGGCCAGCACGACGAATCCTCTCGGCCGTTATTCTTGGCTTCCTAGACTGGGGCCGCCACCTCACCGTCGCATAGCTCCTCAATTGTAATCACGTAGGCCGAGTGGACCTCGAACAAGTCCTCTGATCCAGGTAAAAATTCCAGACCTGGTCGGGAATCGATCCCAGGGCCTCCGGGTAAGAGGCAGGCACGCTACCCCTACATTGCAGGGCCGGCCACACATTACAGGATAGATCAGCAAAATTTAATAAACTAAAAGACAAAGTCGTCAAGAAGTCGTCAATTAAAATCTCCACTCATAACACATGCAATTTCAAGTGCAAACTAACACTGCATTCAAGGCTCAAGCACAAAATTTGGTTGATCTTCTGGCATCTGGCAGTCTTCTCCACATGACACAGAAAACTGTTTCAGATTCCCAGGTGAGGATGGAGAAGAGGAAGAGGGAGGTCAGGAAGAACTCTCCTCTCAAAAGTAATACCTGCTGGTGGAGTAACTGATGAGTGTAATTCACCATGACTATAACCTCACACTCCAGAACTCAAACCAGATGATGATGATGATGATGATGATGATGATTAGAAATTGAAATAAGAAGAGCAATGACTCTGTTTGAAGGAAATGTGGGGCAGTTGCAGTTGTAAAAACTTAGGAGCAAAATTCCAGATAAAGCATTCAACAAGACAAAGAACTAAAAATAATCCTAGGGTGAGAAAGGATATTAGTTAAGGACACTGATACCTTCACAGAGACATAGTGAGAGTGGAAGCCTTTGTCAATGGTGCAGAAACAAAGCAGCTCAGAGGACTAGTTGCAAAATGTCATCAAGCAACATCAAAACCACTTTCAGTGGGAAGAAATAAATGGAACACTTGGACAATGTTTGACACTTTGATGCAGAAATTATCAGTAGCCTCAACCAGACTTCCCAGATACTGGATGAGCAGAGACCAGAGAAGAGAGAATACTATATTTTGTAGATCAGAGAGAATTTATACAGAACCCTACTAGAAAACAGTGCAAAAGTAGACAGTTCTTATCCAGCTAGGGAGCAGTTAACTTAAATTTGGGGTGAATATTTTCGTACAGCTGTTGGATATAACATTAGTACCGAGTGGATCAAATCTTCCGAGCATGAAGTTTCACACTCTTGATGTCAGTTAAGTGAACTGAAAATCTTCCCAGACCAAAGAAACAGCAGAACTTCTGGTTAGAGAAATTAACATGTTTACATCAAAGATTAATGATAATAAAACTTACTAATGAGGTCGTCTAACACCCGGAAAAAGGCTCCTTATTTAACCAAGGCATTTCACATTTGTTGCCAAAAGATCCATGCAACCAACAAGACCCAGCTAAGTTTATTCATTTGTGTCAGTAGCACAATATAGATTACAGATGCAAATTAAATAAAATACACAAAATTACAATATTGAGCCCTTATTGAAGTGCTCATTTAATTAATCAGTCATTTATTTGGGTGTACAAAGAATATTTCATTTTTATTAAGTCTTGGTAACTGGCAGAGAACATCCACATTCATCAGTACATGTTGCAATTTCTACAGGAAGCTTGGAGCCCAGGTCTATTTGCTCGCCAGCTATGTTTAGAATGGGATTTCGACATAAAGTACACAAAGCAGAATAAGGAAACAATGGAACTCCAACAGCCAGAACCAATTGAAAACATTTCAGAAGCCCGGCAAGAGACTAGAGAAGCTGGCAAGATACATTTGAAGTAAGCATCAGGTTCGCGATGTAATGAACCAATGATATGATAGCGTCACAAGTCATTTTGGCTAGGCATTGGCCTATGTAAGTGATGGCCCCAATCGAGCATACAACGGCGCCCGAGAGGACGAATTAATAAAAGCGACGAGCGGGTGGGCTAGCTACCCTTTTATTTGGAAGATTCTGCGCAGGTAACGTAATGAGAAGTATCATTTATGCGAGTGTGGGCCAGGACTTGTGTATCTTGATCGTGTGGGGACTTATAACTTAGGTTGAAGATGCTCAGACAGCATTTAAGTATTCAAGATTTTAAACTTTGGGAGAATGGCATTCATCTTTCGATTTGCCACAAGAGAGAACAGTTTCAAATAATCATTTCAATGCATAGTAACCTGCCTGTCTAGATAGATTTTCCAAGGACATAAACTTCACTATTTCCAGTCCAGCATTTAAATGGGAAATATTTACCTAGTTACGGGTTAAAATAAGATGAGTTGTCCCGTGGCTGAATGGGAACTGGTTTTTCATGGTCAGTGGTAATTACCCTGGTTGTAGTATTCTAGTAACTGGCAGGTTAATCTCGACCCAGTTTTCTACACCGTGAATGAGGGATGTTTCAGACAACCTCCAGAATATCTCAGTTGTTGTCCAATGTAATTTAGATATGCCAAATCATCCATGACAGTATATAATGATATTGTGTTGATCAACATATACAAGGTGACATCAATACATCAATATTTCGAGCCTAAACAATCTGGAAACAACGATTATAATTACAAGCGATCATGTGGTATATCAAATAGTATAACGTCAAGCATAAAATTAATCATGGTATAAAACTCGATGGTATGACTTAACTAATCAAATTCACAATATGGTAAGCCGATCACCCAATAGGATTCCTGAAGCTATTTGATTTTATCGTCACTTTTAGATGTCAACTGATACGATGATACATATAACAGCATTTAACTGGCATTCAGACACCCTAGCTAGCTGAGGCATACAATTATCCCAATAAATTCTTGTAGTAAGAAGAACCTTTGCAAGACCCTGAGAGCAGAACTCCATGAAACCGACTGTACGGGTGCACTGTTTTTTAAAATTTATATTTGCTGCATTATTTTGGGAGACTGAATCTCCGCTTTCAGTCATTCCGCCATATGTTGGCGAGGGTGATATATGTGTTTACCAAGGAGAGTTGTATTTTAGCGGCCTTATACTTCGTGATGATTTTATTGGCTTTTGTCCATGTCACTACGGTTGTTGCGGTAGACGAGATTCTTATATCATGACGTTTGCTTGAATTTTCTTTTATGATATAACAATGCTGAGGAATATTTGTGTCATATAATCTTTTTCAGGGACCAACATTGAATTATGTGCTGAAAATTAAAGCCTATTCTGGTATTTTTATGAATTTGTGTCACGTAAATTATTTCAGGAATCCACATTGATTTGTGCATGTTGTTATAAAGTCCACAAGTGGATTGATTTTGTGTCATATTATTTATTTCAGGAACCTACGTTGAATAGGAAGTGTTGCTTAAAGTGTAAATTTATTTCGTTATATTTTCCATCGGACTTTGATTGAATGAGAGTTGCGTAAATGCAGCATGCTTTTCTTGGTGAGCCCTGGAAATTATGACATGTTTTTGTTTCTTGGTGTATATTTGCCATTTATGTGATTTTTGTGTGTGGTTCCGATCCAAAGTGTTTGTTGTGCTCATGAGGTGTATGTATTTGTGCATAGGATGTTTTACCACTCAGCGTGTTATATATACTGTATATTGTACAGTTAGATTAATTTTTGTCTCCCCTTTGCGCATTAAATCACGTCTTTTCTTAAGGTTAGGTACCCCTACTGCAATGTCAAGTGTGCAGGAAAGGGGAATGTACCCATCTACAGTTGAAAGTGTTAACAAAAAGAAAGCCAGGGGCATGGTGCGAGCACGCTAACCAAAGTGTAAAATAAATAAAATTCTTGAATTTTTGATTTGTTATGTTAAGTATGTGTGTCGGTATATTTGTACGATATTTCGATTCACAAGATGGACTTTATCAAGCTGAGAGGATAATTCTGAGTCTTGTAAAATTTTTGCCGTATTTTTTTTTCTTATTTAGTTTGAATGAAGACATAATTTTTCCTAAACTGACATCATGCCTTGCCTTGCTTTATTTATACCGGTAGCTTTTAGTCGATCTCACCATGTCCATATTAGTTATATGTTCCCCATCAAAACCCAGGGTGTATATATTTTTAAGGCATTATTTTATCATAGTTCGAACTGAGCACGCCTGCGACAAGACAGGACAGTGCTAAGTTAAAGCACAGTAATAGATTCTACTGCGGCCAGGAACGCTGAATTCAGTTTTTACAATTTTTTTTCTTCTTCAAAGCTGTCCTGTTGACATACATGGCTTATGGCTGGGAGTCATCTGAAATTATGTGTCATGGAAGTTACCGCCACAAAATGTGTAATGGAAGTGTAACTCTAGCAACCATGCAGCCGTTGGTGGACGGTCATGACCGAGAGACATATCTATGAACATTTGATTTTTCAAAGAAAAAAGTGGTTTATATTTTGTTCTAGAATGGTCTTTGTTGTCAGTGGGATTGATGAATAACCCAGTGCACTTTATTGTGCTTGTAGCCTATTTCGCATTCCAATCAGAAGTTAGAATTTTATTTATTCAAAATCATCTTTCCAACTTTGGAAACTTTCCTTCGCGCACTCGTTCTCTTTTACCGTTTCTATTTTGTTTATACGCATTTTCAATACTGTCTCGGTTGCCCACAATAGTGTTCAAAGTAGTAGGTGCTAGTTTTAACGTTCGCACCAACTCTACGTGCTTAAGAAGTGGATTCCTATCTACTTCTTGAAGGATTTTATTTTTTTCTTCATTACTGAGTGGTTTTACAACCCTTTTCTTATCCACAGCTAGGCTATCACAAGACAGATACTGCATGTACCGCGCTACTGAAATTCTCACGATTATCCTGTAAGTCCGTAAGTAGGCAGTCACGCGACAATCACTTCACTTCTTTTTACCACTCAAGGTAATGCCAATAACTGTTCTTGTGATAAGATGATTAAAATCAGTGTGGTATGACTGAAGTAAAATTAAGCCTGTAGTGCAACAATAGAGGATCTTCGACAGGTCATTTGTGGGAGCCGTTAAATAATAAGGCTTCCATATACTGTAGGCCTATCCCATTCAAAAAATTATGTAAAGATGCAGGTAATGGTAAAGTGGTGTACCATTAATACAAAAATACAAACTGCTGGTTTGACAGTTGGCACTATTTTATTATTCACCGGCGAGTCTGTCCGAACCAATTCTGAGTACTGTTGAAGTTCCGTGTTCAAGATGACAGTCGAAGACGCTTAATCGCGTATGGCGACTATAACCTCGCGAGAAATTCATGCTCGAACAAAGTGACCAGAAAACAGTGTTTAATTACGAACTGGTCAGAAACCTAAGGCTTCAACTAACAATTCATCATGCAATTGTTTTAGGAAAAAAGTAATCTGCTATAATATGTACATACTTGTAGCTACTGGTATGAGCCCAAAGGCAAAAAAAGTCATATCTGTTTTCACATCTTTTAATAGTCTCTTGTTACTTTAACAGGCTCCAGTAGAGAATTATTGATATTTGTTCTCTCGACTTTTTCACACTTTTTAGTCTCTCCTGTATCTCCATGGTATGTTTTCCCGTTTGATACAATTTTTTTCGTTGTCCTCTACAGAAACGTACTAATGAGGTTTCACTGTATAGCTTCAGAATTGGATCTGGGGGAGAAAAGCTTTATATTTTGAATCACCTCGTGTTTATGGGCGACAAAGGTTTACGCATCGAATCAACACCAACTTGCCTAATAAGAGTGATTGACAAATTCACAGAGATAAGTTATTTATAAAGTTCAACCTTTTCAATATAAATTACGTGTTGTGTAGATGTTATTTACAACATTTATTTAACATGGGACCTGTTTCGACATTTTAAATGTCATCATTAGCCATAAACAAAAGAGCAAGGACATAATAATTAAAACTGGCATAGTGACACATTGAAATATGTACATAGTCTTTTAGCATTAAAAGATTAAAAGAAGGTTTTGATATGTTATCCAAGTACAAAAGTCTTACCTCTGTGATCTCAGTTGAACACAGAAACAATAATGAAGCTTATGTCTTTCGTTGACAAATTCTCAAGAGCCATCAAGATGGACTTGGGGGTTCATAAATGCAAGACCCCTCAACATAATCAGGGGAAAATTAAAGAAGCCTGTGCCATCCTACTTCGTGTGCTATATTGCGGTATTGATGGCAGTGACTTGGAAAGACAAGCTTAACTTTGGATACTGATATTTTATATAATTTTTAGAGAAATTGGGCTTGGTTGACTTCCCTCCTTGTTTTAGTTGGGTTCTTAAAGTGTTTTGACAGCGTATTGTGTAGCTTATCACTGTTTTACAGACTTACAGGAAGGATTTTTATATTTTGTGAGTACCTAATGCATGTTTACGTTTAATTATTGCTGCCATGGCCATGCATAAAATTTGTTTTGATGCGTTTTGATCCGCAATTGATTTCGACTTTTTAAATTTACTTCTCAATATTTATTTGATAAGTACTGGCATGTTCAATTAAGGGCCTATTTAACATCCTCAGTCATACCATCAAGACATAACGATGAATGAAAATCTGACCACTCAAGTGTCCATTTCCATTAACCAAGTCCAGCGAGGTCCCATGTCCGTATTACCTATCATATGGTCAGCGCTTTAACACCGTGCTATGTCTGTTAGATTTCATTTTCTACAGTGATTTGTGCAAAATTACCTTGTTGGTAATTAGCGATCATAACACCCTAAATTAATATACTATATACATACATACATACATACACACACACACACACACACACACACACACACACACACACACACACACACGCACATTATCATTATAGACTGTTATGCCTTACAGCATTCAGTCTGCAAGGCTCTGTGAATTTACTAAACGTCGCCACAATCCTCGATTTGCAACTAGTGTCGTGGGCCTCATTTAGTTCTATAACTCTTATCTTTAAATCGTTAGAAACCAAGTCTAACCATCATCGTCTTGGTCTACCTCTACTTCTCTTACCCTCCATAACAGAGTCCATTATTCTCCTACGTAACCTATTCTCCTCCATTCGCCTCGCATGACCCCACCACCAAAGCAGGTTTATGCGTACAGCTTCATCCATCGAGTTCATTCCTAAATTAGCGTTTATCTCCTCATTCCGAGTACACTCCTGCCATTGTTCCCACCTGTTTGTACCAGCAATCATTCTTGCTACTTTCATGTCTGTTACTTCTATGAATAAGATATCCCGAGTCCACCCAGCTTTCGCTCCCGTACAGCAAAGTTGGTCTGAAAACAGACCGTTGTAAAGATAGTCTTGTCTGGGAGCTGACTTCCTTCTTACAGAATAGTGTTGATCGCAACTGCGAGCTCACTGCATTAGCTTTACGACACCTTGATTCAATCTCACTTACTTTATTACCATCCTGGGAGAACACACAACCTAAACACTTGAAATTATCGACCTGTTCTAGCTCTGTATCACCTACCTGACATTCAATCATCTTGAACACAAAACTTCAGCAGTACTCAGAATTGGTTCAGACAGACTCGCCGGTGAATAATAAAATCGTGCCAACTGTCAGTCTGTTGAATTTCTTACCTACTGACATCAATTTAGTCTTCGAGAGGCTAATTTTCATACCATACTCATTGCACTTATTAAGTTCCAAGATATTAGACCGCAGACTTTCGGCACAATTTGCCATTAAGACCAAGTCGTCAGCATAAGCCAGACTGCTTACTATATTTCCATCTAACTGAATCCCTCTCTGCCATTTTATACCTTTCAGCAGATGATCCATATAAACTACGAACAGCAAAGGTGAAATATTACAGCCTTGTCTAACCCCTGTAAGTACCGTGAACCAAGAACTCATTCTACCATCAATTCTCACTGAAGCCCAATTGTAAACATAAATGCCTTTGATTGATTTTAATAATCTACTTTTAATTCCATAGTCCCCCAGTATAGCAAACATCTTTTCCCTCGGCACCCTGTCATATGCTTTATCTAGATCTACGAAACATAAACACAACTGCCTATTCCTCTCGTAGCATTTTTCAATTACCTGGCGCTTACTGAAAATCAGGTCCTGACAGCTTCTCTGTGGTCTGAAACCACATTGGTTTTCATCCAACTTCCTCTCAACCACTGATTGCACCCTCCCTTCCAAGATGCCAGTGAATACTTTGCCAGGTATACTAATCAATGAGATACCTCGATAGTAGTTGTAATCCTTCCTGTTCCCTTGCTTATAGATAGGTGCAATTACTGCTTTTGTCTAATCTGAAGGTACCTTACCAACACTCCATGCTAATCTGACTACTCTATGAAGCCATTTCATCCCTGCTTTCCCACTATACTTCACCATTTCAGGTCTAATTTCATCTATTCCTGCTGCTTTATGACAATCGAGTTTATTTACCATCCTTTCCACTTCCTCAAGCGTAATTTCACCAACATCATTTTCCTCCTCCCCATGAGCTTGGCTGTTCGCAACACCACCAGGACGATTTCCTTTTACATTGAGAAGATGTTCAAAATATTCCCTCCACCTCTCCAGTGATTCCCTGGGATCTATTATGAGTTCATCTGAATTACTCAAAACACTGTTCATTTCCTTTTTCCTTCTTTATTACTGTCCAGAAAGGTTTCCCTGCTGCTTGACCAAACCTCTACATGTTATTACCAAAATCTTCCCAACCACTTCTTTTGGATTCAACAACTATTAGCTTCGCTCTGTTTCTTTCATCTACGTACAAATCCCTGTCTGCCTCTGCCCTTGTCTGGAGCCATTTCTGATAAGCCTTCTTTTTACGTTTACAAGCTGCTCTCACTTCAATCATTCCACCAAGATGTTGGCTTTTTTCCATCTTTACACACAGTTGTTCCTAGGCATTCCCCTGATGTTTCTATTACAGCATCCTTGCATGCCACCCATTCACTTTCTATATCCTGAACCTGCTTACTGTCTACTGTTCGAAACTTCTCACTAATCATATCCATGTACTTCTGTCTAATTTCCTCGTCCTGGAGATTTTCTACCCTTATTCATTTGCAGACAGATTTCACTTTCTCTACCCTAGGCCTAGAGATACTTAGTTCACTACAGATCAGATAGTGATCTGTATCATCGAAAAGTCCCCGGAAAACTCGTACATTCCTAACCGATTTCCTGAATTCAAAGTCTGTTAAGATATAGTCTATTATGGATCTGGTGCCCCTAGCCTCCCATCTGTAGCAGTGAATAGCCTTATGCTTGAAGAATGTATTCGTAACAGCTAAACCCATACTAGCACAGAACTCCCAGCAAACGCTTCCCATTCCCATTAGCTTCCACATCTTCCCCACATTTACCAATCACCCTTTCGTATCCTTCAGTTCTATTCCCAATTCTCGCATTGAAATCACCCACTAGCACTATTCTATCCTTGCTGTTGACCCTGACCACGATGTCACTCAATGCTTCATAAAACTTGTCAACCTCATCCTCATCTGCACTCTCATATGGTGAATACACGGAAACAATTTTAGTCCTAATTCCTGCAACTGACAAATCTACCCACATCATTCGCTCATTTACGTGCCTAACAGAAACTATGTTGCGTGCAATGGTATTCCAGATAAAGAGCCCTACCCCAGACTCTGCCCTTCCCTTTCTAACACCCGTCAAGTACACTTTATAATCTCCTATCTCCCCTTACCCGAATATCACTTACCCCTAGCACATCCAGATGCATCCTCTTTGCTGACTCAGCCAGTTCTACTTTCTTTCTTCCATAAGCCCCATTAATATTGATAGCTCCCCATTGAATTCCATTTCGTTCGCCAAGTTGTTTCCAAGGAGTCCCTCGCCTGTCATATGGGAGTGGGACTCCATTACTCCCATAGGTCCGAGGCTTGCTTAAAATGTTCTGAGCTCGGTAAATTCATGAAGCAGGATGCTACCCTACTTGCACATAATCCAAGTGAGGATCTCTCCTCTAACGGGTTATGGACCACCGGTGAATTGTATAGTCCAAGCCGCCTGAGCACAAGGAGGGCCACGACTCAGAATATGTCCGAGATGCCCACTCTCATTCCATAGCAACTGGTATCCCGACTCTCAGGACCACTTACTAGGGCACTCAGCCGTTGCCCATGGTTCATGAACTAGGACGTGACTACAGTAACCCACACCATGAACCATACTACCATATACTATATACGGCTATATTAAATGCTGTGCCATTATTAATTCTGTTCTTGCGAATAAGGGTGCTATAACAACCTGAAATGGAACCTTTGGACGAATCGCCTAAAACGATGACTCAGATTATCACCGATGAAGTTGTTAACACCACAGCTGTCCACATTGTGGTAAACTGTATAAAGGGAAGCTAAGAGTGAGCATCCACATAAGCCGATCTCATCCACAAGAACACAGAACTGCACTGTTAGCAACCTTTTCAATACAAATTACGATTTGTGTAGACGTTATTTACAACATTTATTTAACATGGGACCGGTTTCTACATTTTAAATATCATCAGCCATACACACATTAATCACAAACAAAAGAGCAAACACTTGAAGAAGCCCTCTCCTCCGTCGCCCTACCATCAAAACTGTCTGATCTAATAATGGTACTACAATCTAATTTTATCTTCAAATAAATCCCATCACAAGAAGATCAAACCAACTGTTCTCAATAAAGGTATAATACAAGGTCCTCCCTTATCACGGTGCTTTACTACATTGCAACTAACCACATTTTAGAAGAACTTTCATCAACAGAGTTCCAGGAAAAACACAGATATTGTATAATGCCGGGCCTTCCTAACGTAACCATTCTAGGCTTTGCTGATAATACATTGATTGTAGCAAAAAACGAGACTTCAGCTAAAATGATCACCGAAATGGCCATCAAGAGATTAGAAGAAATTGGCTTAACAATCAATGTCAACAAATCTAAATCCATTTCCATAGTAAAAGGAAGTCCTACCTACAAATCTCTAACATTAGATGGTTACAATGAGATTAAATCTATAACTACTGCAGAGACAATCTGCTACCTCGGAGTAACCTATCAGAATGCTATTGTATTTGATGCTAAATTAGTGATGGAAAAACTTAAGAATAAACAAGACGCATTAGCATCAACTCCACTACTGCAACCACACCAGAAATTTAATGTGCTATCAACCTACATTTGCCCATCTTTGATCTAAAACTTCCACAGTACACCTTTACATCAAATACCTGCAAGTTTCCTAACTGATACTGACAAACTTATCAAAAGCACCTTGAAAGAAGTTCTTCAGCTTCCAACAGATACACCAGACAGCATGTTATACTCCGATAAAGTAGTATAAAGGATCCAGTCTTTTCAAGTGTGGTTGGGAGGCTTATCTACAGCACAAAAATGCAAGCCAAGATCTCCAATGATCCAACAAAATAAACATTAACCATACCAGAGACCTCCATACAGAAACAGAGAAGTGCTTCAAAAAACTTGGCCTACTCCTGAACACGAAGAGCTCGAGCATCTCGGAACATGACACCATGACACGACGATAGAGCGTGCCTGCTGACTTGTCTGGCTGGTTGAGACGAATATTGCGTTCATGTTCCTTGATACGGGTACCAATGGACCGGCATGTTTGGCCGATGTATACTTTACCGCAAGCTCTTACCCACACTAGACATTACAGGCCCAGGGTTATAAGGGAAGCTGTGGAAATACGTAGAAATCCTAACAATTTCAACAGGGACACTGACTATCAATTAAGTAATACCTGGTTACCAGCCATTAAGGATTTACGTAGGTAGTTACCTTCCCTGTCCCTTCACTATTGTTATTTCGTCTCGGTGTTTTCCATATTCGTACATTCCTCATCGCCAGATGTTTCATTCCAGGCTTGTGTCAATGTCATACACCTGTCCATGTCATATGTTACGTACACATGTTATGTGACCCTCTTAGACTGATTCTGATGGTTCCGCCAGCTTCCATTTCGAACGCTAGTGCTGTACCGCGCCCGAAGAGCCATCTGGTGACGAATGAACATACCATTTCCACTTCTATTATAACGTCTAAATTCAAAAGCTCACTGTTTACGAAGCCTTTCTTGTGGACAGTCTAGATTTTCTTCTGATGACACAGAGCACAGTTCTCTGCGAAACGTAAAGAATTTCACCTATTTTTTTGACAGGGCATAAGCCCAAAAGCTTATATAATGTCTACAAGTACGGGGCGTGAAAGCATCAATGGCAACAATGCCAGTACTTTCACATCTAAACTATTTTATGATGCTTATTTCTCTTTAGGCATTAAAAAAGTAACTACCACCCCCTACCATCCTCAAGCAAATATGGTTGAACGTTATCACCGTAACTTAAAGATAGCCCTCTCCATTTTTCATCATGATAATCATAAACAATGGGATACTTTATTACCATCTTTAACACAAGCAATTAATTCTTCCCTTAATGAATCTACACGTTATTCTCCTGCTCTATTATTTTTAGGTCGGGAGTTGAATTCTCCATTATCTTTGAATTGGAACCTTTCCTCCCTTCTGTCTGATCAACCTTCCCATTCCTCCAAGTTTTTATGGCAGACTGCCCTTCAGAATTTGTAGGTCGCGCAGAAAATTCACCAGACTCGTTATAATCGTCGTCGCGTTCAGTCAAAATTTAAAGTCGGTGATTTGGTCTTGCTGCAAGCCCACCCTCAGAGCTCTGCTCCAGACAATATTTCCGCTAAGCTTTCTCTTTCTTGGACTAGGCCATACCGTGTGATCGCTCTCTAAACTCCGGTCAATGATATTTTACAATTGGTGTCCTCTCCTTTTGATGTAAAGAGAGCTCACTTCTCTCAACTTAAATGATATGTATCTTAACATGTTTATGTCTCTATATCTCAAGCCACATCTCTCACTGTGCTCACTTTTTCCCTATCTTCCCCATTCTACCTCACTCTTTCATTCACACATGCCTTTTTTTTTATATTAAAGTTATCCTTGGGATCATATTAATATCACAATGTTGTAAATATTTGCCATGTACACTTCTTTGTTATTCTCCCCCATTTTTTTTGGAGCGTTCCATTATCCCTACCCCTCCCTTTCTTTTCTTTTACCCTTTCCTCCTGGAACACACCTGCGATTCTGTAGTATGGCTTTTCTGCTTCATTTAATTTCTTCTTCCAGCGTGTGTGCATCTTATTTTTCTACCTTTTGACGGACTTCCACGTGCTGCTGTTTCCTGGTTGGCGCCACCACTAATCCAGCACCACACTTTGCAATTGGAGCATCTCTTCGTCTACTCTTCAAGATTCTACCTACATTATCTGCCTACGCTGGACTTGCACCACTGAAGACTTCGGATCACTTCATCGCTGCTAAAAAAAAGTTCTTCTGAACTTTTTTCGCATGTGTGAGGGATATTGTGCCATCCTAGTTTGTGTGCTATATATACTGACTTAACAGTTTTAGTGAACTTGCCTCTTCATTTCTACTCTGCACATGTTAGCACGTTTAATCCTCCACTCCCTCCCGCTGATATTCGTTTGGTCACCATATTTAATGCTCATCTGTTTCCTGCGCTGACGTCATATGTCATCAGTTCAGCTGCTTGTCACAATACACTTTCTTGAATAATCTCTCTGTCCATATATTCTCACCACCCTGCCTAATTCGGCAGGTGGAATCGAGACTGGAATAAGCACAACACCTCGTTGAGGTGTGAGATTTTTCTCTGCCCCTCACTTCACTGCTCCTACCTTGAGGTGAGAGATCTGGAGACATTTTTATTTCAATTTTAAGTCTATTATTCTTTACCTCGGGCATCTTGGCAGGAGTTGGGTGAGTGCTCTACACTTTGTGGACAATCAAGATACTTATGCTGAGAACTTACCTTTATTCATGTCAACTTGCAATTATGCAACTGGATGGCCGTCTACTATAACCTACGTCTGACGTACACTTAGCGTTGTGTTCTTTTGGTATCCTATTTCTCTCATCCCGACCCTTTATACCATAAGTTGTACTAGCTTTGTACCTTGTGTAAGATTTCCCGTCATATTTCACATTTTTATGCGTACTTGTATTATTATGGAATGTGTTATGATCACTACAAATCCTTAGCATGTACAATGATCCATTGGAACTAGTTTTCTATTAATGTTTCACATTGTAAAGGACCCTCATGTTATTGTGGAACTTGTTACAATCATTATAAATTCTAAGTATATGCTATGATCCCTTGGATCGAGTTGCCTAGTTGTACTTCCTCTTAAAACAATAATCACCACCACACCTTGGATCAAGTGTTTTTCTTCATGTCTCACATCTTTATGTTAACAAATTTTCTTATAACCTATTTCTTCTAAATATGTACAGTAGAACCTCGATAATTCGAAATCAGTTAATTCAAAATCCCGCCTAATTCGAAGAAGCTCTCGTTCCCGGAAACATGAGATATAGTTTTGCATGTTATTTCAATTGCTTAATTCGAAATACGGATAATTCGTAATTCAAAGTACAATGTTGGCGCCATTACCGAAATTCAGACTTTAAATTCGAAACTGCCTTTACGTTTTAAAACAATAGTACGTTATAGAGTAATTTCAACTTGAAGTTTATCCGCTCCGCGTCATAATAGAACGCGTGTTCCGGAACATGGAGGGGTAGCTCTCGGCATTTACACTCACTTCGGTGGGTCTACAGTGCGCTTCATGATTGCTAAGTTGAGTGAAATCGGAATTCTTTTGTATTCAACCTTTTAAGGAACGCCATAATATCACGCAACAGGCAGTGTGCGGGAAAACAGAATCCGCGAATACTGGTGATGCCGACAGTTGACGAAATAAACGTGGCTCATATCATAAATTGCCGGCCCCGTGGTGTAGGTGTAGCGTGCCTGCCTCTTACCCGGAGGCCCCGGGTTCGATTCCTGGCCAGGTCAGGGATTTTTACCTGGACCTGAGGGCTGGTTCGAGGTCCACTCAGCCTACGTGATTAGAATTGAGGAGCTATGTGATGGTGAGATGGCGGCCCCGGTCTAGAAAGCCAAGAATAACGGCCGAGATGATACGTCGTGCTGACCACACGACACCTCGTAAGCTGCAGGCCTTCGGGCTGAGCAGCGGTCACTTGGTAGGCCAAGGCCCTTCATGGGCTGTAGTGCCATGGGGTTTGGTTTGGTTTGGTATATAATAAATTCGTAGGCACCGAACAATATTTTCATTGTGTATGTCTCGAGTATTATTACAATATTATAAGTCCACCTGTTCAATACAATACAATATGATCCACTATTTCATATGGTCAAATATTTTTTATACATAATACATAAAAGTCAAAGGTACATGTTTCACCCTCCTTACGGGCATCATCAGCCTATATCAATCTTAAAAATAATACATATACTTATAAATTATAGGTTAAAATGTTGAAAAATGATTTCGTAAAACATTATACAATGACATCTAAAACAACGATAATGCACCAAAGTATGTTAAAAGAGAGTGAATTAACAGTTTTGAAGATTAAAACGTGATTAAACATGAAATTTTGAGAGTTTAAAACTAAAATGGATCCATATTTTTATAATATCATTAAGACTGTGATGGCCTTGAGTGTAAACACAATCATCAAAGGGGGATGTTTCTTTAATTCCCAAGTTGAATCCAAGGTGGTAAAATCACTGTCAGTTGTTTAAAACGGAAATGTGAATGTAATAAACAAGTTAAAATGTATATGTTTGGGATATCTGAAAGTCGAGAAGAAAATGGAACTTCTGGAGAGGCGTTGCTTATGATAAAACGTATGTCAAAGCTAGCGGAGTTCGGAAATTATGTGGTAGTCGAATGGATCTAGAAGATAGTCAAGTTGATGTTATAATTCCGTTGAAACATTTGTTGGAAGAAATGTTCAGGGTTTTTCGTACGGAGCGTATTAAGTACGTCAGGTTGTTACAGCACGCGTATTAAGTACGTCAGGTTGTTTCAGCATTTCTTCCAACAAATGTTTCAACGGAATTATAACATCAACTTGACTATCTTCTAGATCCATTCAACTACCACATAATTTCCGAACTCCGCTAGCTTTGACATACGTTTTATCATAAGCAACGCCTCTCCAGAAGTTCCATTTTCTTCTCGACTTTCAGATATCCCAAACATATACATTTTAACTTGTTTATTACATTCACATTTCCGTTTTAAACAACTGACAGTGATTTTACCACCTTGGATTCAACTTGGGAATTGAAGAAACATCCCCCTTTGATGATTGTGTTTACACTCAAGGCCATCACAGTCTTAATGATATTATACAAATATGGATCCATTTTAGTTTTAAACTCTCAAAATTTCATGTTTAATCACGTTTTAATCTTCAAAACTGTTAATTCACTCTCTTTTAACATACTTTGGTGCATTATCGTTGTTTTAGATGTTATTGTATAATGTTTTACGAAAACATTTTTCAACATTTTAACCTATAATTTATAAGTATATGTATTATTTTTAAGATTGATATAGGCTGATGATGCCCGTAAGGAGGGTGAAACATGTACCTTTGACTTTTATGTATTATGTATAAAAAATATTTGTCCATATGAAATAGTGGATCATATTGTATTGTATTGAACAGGTGGACTTATAATATTGTAATAATACTTGAGACATACGTCAACTTCAATACGGAACCAAAATGAGAATAGTTACTTGTAACAATATTTTCATTGCCGGTGAAACTGCATTGCTTTATTTTAATGCGAGGCCAAACGGTCTTATGGTTTCAAAGGAGAAATTGCAAGCCGGAAAATCGTACAAGGGTGAGGGATGGGGGTCATAGTAGTGCATTGCAATGCACATGGACGCGAGATACTTTATCCCCTCGTCATAGGAAAGTTCGATAAGCTACAATGTTTTAAGGGCGAAGGGCACTTTCCATGCCAGTACAAAGCATCTAAAAATGCAAACAGTACAGAAATCCAAAAAATAATGCATTTGCACAGGGGAACCGGCATAATTTATCCTCATCTTTGAATTGTGCGATTTTTTCTTTCGTTGCGTGAGGTTATGTTTGTTAGTGATTTATCCAAGTGCATTATTTGAACATTGTAAATGCACCTTGTTGGATACATTTCGGAAACAGTTTTTTTCCATGGCATTTGAAAGGTTTAAACTGTGAATCGAGGTGACTGCATGTATTAATGGGTCTTTGAATACTTTGTGACGCGGCAAGTGTTTACATTTCTGAAGTGCGAGAGACGTGCCATGGCGGGAAATCGCACAAGGATAGTCATAGGAAAGTTCGATTTTAAGGGCATCGGTTACTCTCTGTGTAAATACAAGGCATCTAAAATGCATACAGTATAGTAATCCAATTAATAAAGCACTTGCATATGGGAGGGGAGCCAGCATAGATTTCTCCTCGTCTTTGAATTTTTTTTTTCTTTTGTTGCGAGGTTATGTTTACCAGTGAGATATCCGAGTGCATTATTTGAATACTGTAAATGCACCTTCTTGGATACATTTTGGAATTTTTTTTTTTTTCATGGCTTTTGAAAGGTATAAACTGTGAATCAAGGTTAACTGCATGCAGTAACGGGCCTTAGGATATTATTAACGCGGCAAGGGTTGGTACTTCTGAATTGCGAATTGGCGGTTAATTTGAAATCACGTAATTCGAAGTCCGATTTTTGAGTCCCAACAACTTCGAATTAAGGAATTTTTACTGTACTTGGAATTGCTTGCAATGATTTTCATGTGTATCGCATATTTATCCATCAGGGTATTTATTTACCACATGTTTACCCTTAGCATCGCTGTTATGTTTAATTACTAAAGTTGGAAAATCTACTATTCATGTACAAGCTTTAAATATACAGTATTAACTTTCTTCAAGTTGGTACTCCTGTTAGTTATCAGCCATGTTTTGAGAATACATGTGTATCCTAAATTTACTGATATCTATTTGTATATTCCATTCTCACTGTACAGCAGTCTAGTCTTCTTTAATTGTTATACTATAAATTTATTGGTATCTATTTGTACACTCCCTTTTTTACCATCTGCACTCAAATATCTTACCAAGTATCAATTCAAATCTATTTGTATATTCCATTCTCACTGTGCAGTTTTTCAATTTGTAGTCAATTCTTCTTTAATTGTCATGATCTAAATTAATTTATATTTATTTGTACGTTCAATTTTCTTAATCTTACCAAATATTAATTGATGTCTATTTCTACGCTCCATTTTTATACTGTATAGTCTTTCTATTTATAAAAAAAATCCTGCCAAATTGTTCTTGCTATGTTATCTATCCGCTGGTTCAAAAAAGAAAAAAATATACATGTTATTTATAATCCTGTTGTCTTGATTTTGCACTTATAATCATCGGTCCTGACGGTCCTCTTCCTATGAGCACCTCTTATTATCATTCCACTGCGCACTGATATACATCTACTGGGATTTAATTGATAATTAGTGTTCGTTTACTTTAGCGTTACCTTTTTGGTGATGTTACAAATTGGTAGCACAATGTCGTTCACACACACGTAAAAGTTCACAAGTCCCACGTAAATTTAGAGATGGAAGAGAAATCAAAGCTTTGGCTGATAAACGCACCTGGGAATGAGGCAAGCTATCCGTACTGAACAAGCTCAAATGAAACTGGAATTGACACAGGAATTTCCCAAATGATTTTGCACGATCCTAAAGACAGACACGAATGGAAAAGATATGGCCAAAGCAACACTGGACATGGTGGCTTTGCAATGAAAATGTAGAGTTCTGATAACCAAAGTACGCAGACATTATCCAAAGTCGCAATAGTAAGAACACTCCCCAGAAGCCTTCGTAGAAAAGGCACAGCTGACAACAACCACTAACGCAAGCAAAAAGTCAATGGACTTAAAGCATTTTGCAATCAGAAAAGCACAATGTTACACCACGCAATACACAAGGCAGACAACTCAACACGTGTGCATTAGCGAAGCCCCAAGCCCAAAAACATCCCTACCAATGTAGAAAAACAGAACAAATGGATGAGTAAACTACTTCATGGAAAACATTCTGCTTTACATGTTATAATTCTCATATTTTGGTCCGTAGTGAAATGTACAATGAAGTTAAATAAATATTAAAGTTTATTTATTCCACCTATTCAATACATATATACATACATACATTATCATTATAGACTGCTATGCCTTTCAGCGTTCAGTCTGCAAGCCTCTGAGAATTTATTAAACGTTGCCACAATCCTCGATTTGCAACTAGTGTTGTGGCCTCATTTAGTTCCATACCTCTTATCTTTAAATCGTTAGAAACCGAGTCTAACCATCGTCATCTTGGTCTACCTCTACTTCTCTTACCCTCCATAACACAGTCCATTATTCTCCTAGGTAACCTATCCTCCTCCATACGCCTCACATGATCCCACCACCGAAGCCGGTTTATGCGTACAGCTACATCCATAGAGTTCATTCCTAAATTAGCGTTTATCTCCTCATTCCGAGTACACTCCCGCCATTGTTCCCACCTGTTTGTACCAGCAATCATTCTTGCTACTTTCATGTCTGTTACTTCTAACTTATGAATAAGATATCCTGAGTCCACCCAGCTTTCACTCCCATAAAGCAATGTTGGTCTGAAAACAGACCGATGTAAAGATAGTTTCCTCTGGGAGCTGACTTCCTTCTTACAGAATACTGCTGATCGCAACTGTGAGCTCACTGCATTAGCTTTACTACACCTTGATTCAATCTCACTTACTATATTACCAACCTGGGAAAACACACAACCTAAATACTTGAAATTATCGACCTGTTCTAGCTTTGTATCACCAATCTGACATTCAATTCTGTTGAATTTCTTACCTACCGACATCAATTTAGTCTTCGAGAGGCTAATTTTCATACCATACTCATTGCACCTATTTTCAAGTTCCAAGATATTAGACTGCAGGCTTTCGACACAGTCTGCCATTAAGACCAAGTCGTCAGCATAGGCCAAACGGCTTACTACATTTCCATCTAACTGAATCCCTCCCTGCCATTTTATACCTTTCAGCAGATGATCCATGTAAACTATGAACAGCAAAGGTGAAAGATTACAGCCTTGTCTAACCCCTGTAAGTACCCTGAACCGAGAACTCATTCTACCATCAATTCACACTGAAGCCCAATTGTAAACATAAATGCCTTTGCTTGTTTTTAATAATCTACCTTTAATTCCATAGTCCCCCAGTATGGGGATCATCTTTTCCCTCGGTACCCTGTCGTATGCTTTATCTAGATCTACGAAACATAAACACAACTGCCTATTCCTCTCGTAGCATTTTTCAATTACGTGGTGCATACTGAAAATCTGATACTGACAGCCTGTCTGTGGTCTGAAACCACACTGGTTTTCATCCAACTTTCTCTCAACGATTTATCGCACCCTCGCTTCCAATATGCCAGTGAATACTTTGCCTGGTATACCAATCAATGAGATACCTCGATAACTGTTGTAATCCTTCCTGTTCTTTTGCTTATAGATTGGTGCAATTACCGCTTTTGTCTAATCTGAAGGTACCTTACCAACACTCCATGCTAATTTTACTACTCTATGAAGCCATTTCATCCCTGCCTTCCCACTATACTTCACCATTTCAGGTCTAATTTCATCTATTCCTGTTGCCTTATGACAATGGAGTTTTCTTACCATCCTTTCCACTTCCTCAAGCATAATTTCACCATCATTTTCCTCCTCCCCATGAGCCTGGCTGTTTGCAACACCACCAGGATGATTTCCTTTTACATTGAGATGATCAAAATATTCCCTTCACCTCTCCAGTGATTCCCTGGGATCTCTATTACGAGTTCACCTGAATTACTCAAAACACTGTTCATTTCCTTTTCCCTCCCTTCCTTTATTACAGTCCAGAAAGATTTCCTTACTGCTTGACCTAGCCTTTCCAGGTTATTACCAAAATCTTCCCATGACTTCTTTTTGGAATCAACAACTATTTGTTTCGCTCTGATTCTTTCATCTACGTACAAATCCCTGTCTGCCTCGGCCCTTGTTTGGAGCCATTTCTGATAAGCCTTCTTTTTACGTTTACAGGCTGCTCTCACTTCATCATTCCACCAAGATGTTCACCTTTTCCCATCTTTACAACACACAGTTGTTCCTAGGCATTCCCTTGCTGTTTCTACTACAGCATCCCTGTATGCCACCCATTGACTTTCTATATCCTGAATCTGCTTACTGTCTACTGTTCGAAACTTCTCACTAATCATATCCATGTACTTCTGTCTAATTTCCTCATCCTGGAGATTTTCTACCCTTATTCGTTTGCAGACAGATTTCACTTTCTCTACCCTAGGCCTAGAGATACTTAGTTCACTACAGATCAGATAGTGGTCTGTATCATCAAAAAATCCGTTAAAAACTCGTACATTCCTAACAGATTTCCTGAATTCAAAGTCTGTTAAGATATAGTCTATTATGGATCTGGTACCCCTAGCCTCGCATGTGTAGCGGTGAATAGCCTTATACTTGAAGAATGTATTCGTGACAGCTAAAGTCATACTAGCACAGAAGTCCAGCAGATGCTTCCCATTCCCGTTAGCTTCCATATCTTCTCCACATTTACCAATCACCCTTTCGTATCCTTCAGTTCTATTCCCAATTCATGCATTGAAATCGCCCGTTAGCACTACTCTATCCTTGCTGTTGACCCTGACCATGATGTCACTCAATGCTTCATAAAACTTGTCAACTTCGTCCTCATCTGCACCCTCACATGGTGAATACACGGAAACAATTTTAGTCCTAATTCCTGCAACTGTCAAATCTACCCACATCATTCACTCATTTACGTGCCTAACAGAAACTATGTTGCGTGCAATGGTGTTCCTGATAAAGAGCCCTACCCCAGACTCTGCCCTTCCCTTTCTAACACCCGTCAAGTACACTTTATAATCTCCTATCTTCCCTTACCCGAATATCACTTACCCCTAGCACATCCAGATGCATCCTCTTTGCTGACTCAGCCAGTTCTACTTTCTTTCTTCCATAAGCCCCATTAATATTGATAGCTCCCCATCGAATTCCATTTTGTTCGCCAAGTTGTTTCCAAGGAGTCCCTCGCCTGTCATATGGGAGTGGGACTCCATTACTCCCATAGGTCCGAGGCTTGCTTAAAATGTTCTGAGCTCGGTAAATTCATGAAGCAGGATGCTACCCTACTTGCACATAATCCAAGTGAGGATCTCTCCTCTAACGGGTTATGGACCACCGGTGAATTGTATAGTCCAAGCCGCCTGAGCACAAGGAGGGCCACGACTCAGAATATGTCCGAGATGCCCACTCTCATTCCATAGCAACTGGTATCCCGACTCTCAGGACCACTTACTAGGGCACTCAGCCGTTGCCCATGGTTCACGAACTAGGACGTGACTACAGTAACCCACAAACACGAACATAAATAGAGATTTTAATTAAGAATTAAATCTTGAATAAAATTACAGTAGAAGTCCGCAATAGCGAGTACGGTATATAACGAGAACTCCGTTATAGCGACAATATATTTATGTCCCTTCAAAATTCCTATATTAAACTATGTGTCGTCCTTCGGTTACAGCGAGAGACCTATCACTGATGCATCCGTTATTACGAGCGATTAAGCGTGTGCGATTTTTCCGTTCCCGATATTTATGCAACCCAGCGATTATATTGCATGCGATCAATTACCTTCGGTATAGTTTCCTCCCTATGTCCACTAGCGAGTTTTCTCGTCGACATTCGCAGGCGATGTCGGAGTCGATTAGTAGTACCCGTCGACTGCTGTTCCGTAAAGAAAATTCGAAATGAAAGAGGACAATTTCGCAATAAATGCGTAAATAACGTGTCCGATAACGGTTGTTAACTCGTGAAAAGTAAGTGCCGACTAAATGGTCGCTTAATTTTAAGGCTAAATACTGCAATTTAGTAAGAATGGGATACACCTCGGGATATGGTAGAGTGTATAACTGATTTCAGAGGTTAGTTTCTATTTTCTCGCGTCTGGATAAATTACGGAAAAGCTATTATGGACATTTATAGCAAGAAGGTTATCATTTCTCTACTGGCGCTTGAAGTGTGTTTTCATCATACGTATAATACGGATAAGTTAGGCTAGGTGACGCTGTTTGAACAAGAAAAACTGAAACATTGGCTACAAAATGCGATTGGTCATCTTCGGCACGGTATAGTTTTCTCACTATGTGCATTTACGAGCTCTCTCGTTGACATTCAAAGGCGATGTTGGAGTCGATTAGTATTTCCCGTCGACTGCTATTCTCTAAAAAAAATTCGAAATTAAAGAGGATAACACATTTTCATAATAAATGCATAAATAACGTGGCCGATAGCAATTGTTAAGGATGTTAGGAAAAATACGGACAAAATGAAATTCCTTGTTTAAATGAAGCAATTGTTAACTCGTTAAAAATAAAGGCTGTGGTAAACGATCTTTTAATTTTAATGTTACATACGGAAATTAAGTAAGAATGTGATACACCTCAAGATATGACAGGGTACATCACTGATTTCAAAGGATAGTTAATATCTTCTCGCGTCTAGTTAAATTTCGGAAAGGCTATTTACATGTAAATTTTTAGCGAGGAGGTTATCATTTTTCTAAATGTGTTTCAAATATGTTTTCATGATACATATACGGTCAGGTTAGGTGACGCCGTTTGAAGAAGAAAGCTGAAGTGTTTGCCACAGAAACCTCTAAAGTGATACCGTATTTCTCCGAATCCAAGACTTTTTTTTCTTCTCAGAATCAGTAAGTTAATGGATACCACTGGCAACTACCGCGGTAACTACGCTGCTTCTTTTCACCACCGCACGCGCACGCACACACAAAACTCGTTGACAATAAACGACCACCTCTTTATAATGCATCGCTAGCCGCGACAACCGGTTGTACAGTGCCTGTGTGTAACGTCACTGGATCTCGGGAAATAGTGAAGAAAGAATGACGTTCTATTAGCCTCTACAAAAACGTTTCTCAAATCTGCAGAATGGCATCAAAACATGGGAGCCTTCGAATTCTTAGACAGGCCGGCTACTCAGTGGCAGACTTATAACGCGTCTATTGTACTTGACGCTTAGTAAAATCAAGGTTTATAGACAGCAGAAATATTTTCGTGATGGATAGTTGTATTGTAAAGATTCGTGGAAAAGGTATTGCCGGCAAATTTTCAAACGGTTCTCGCCGATGTTATGATACCAATTTTAAGTTAATGGTTATTAAACACTCGGAAATGTAAAGTAATTGTGCAGCCGCAAGAAAATACGGCATAGGCCTAACTAAAGCCAATATTTGGCGTCAGCGTGAAGACAAAGAGCTAAGAAATGGGTACTGTACAAAAAATGCATTCAGTGGTGCGCAGCAAGGACGCTTTAAAGAAGTCGAAGATGAAATTGTTAGGTATGTGCACGAAAATCACAAGGGCGGAATGGCCATACCATGGCGCATTAAACTCGTTCGTTGACTTTCAACGTCCGCGATTAGGCTTATACAGTACATCGCTAGGCGGCAAGCGAGACGTGCGTGCAGCGGTAGCTGGTTATATCTGACCCTGAGTAAAAGTAACAGTTTTATACACAGCAAGAATAATTTCCTGATGGATCGTCGTATTGTAGAGCCGCATGGTATAGGTATTGCCGACAAATTTTCAACGGGTTCTCTTTGGTATTATTATGCCAATTATAAGTTAGTGGTCGTTAAACCCGCGGAAATAAAGAATAATTTGTGCAAACGCAAAAAAATACGGCATGACGAAAGACAATGTTCGGCGTCTAAAAATAGTCTGAAATGCGTAGGCCTACTGTACAACAAAGGCATTCATATGATTTTACAAAATACTTTTTGAGCCTGATTTTAATTTTTTGAAGGAAAAAGTGGGGTTCGTGTTATTCGTAGAAATACGATACTATATATTTTTCAGAATGAAACTAAACATACACTTTCACGTAGTATTGGATTTCGAAAAATAACAAGTAAGCCGTAGTGTGTATCATCTGCGAAAATGCAAGTTTTGAACAAACCGATTGCCGTTTACATACCGGTACCAAATTTTCATGTGTATGAATTTTTTCAGACTTTTATACAAAATCGGATATAACGACAATCCGTTATAGCGAGTAAATTTCTCGCCGTTGTGAATTCCCGCTATAACAGACTTCTACTGTATATTATTATAAACCCCTCTTAATGTGAACAGCAGAAACGTCTCTTTAATAAATTTTTTTAAAAAATGTGTTTAAACTCCACTCTGAGTTATTAACTACATTCTTCATCATTTTCCTGACATTTGAACTGTTTAAGACCCGATAATTTTATCTAACACCCTCAACCATCACAAGGCCCCGCTTTACTTGTTTCAACGTAACAATTTATTGTAAACCTCACTTGAAGTGAGCAACGGTAACGTCTCTTTACTAGCTTTAATATGTGTAATCAACTACATTTTTTATCATTATTCTGACGTTCGATCTGTTTAGGATCCAAAAGTTTTCTCTAACGCCCTCAACCTCCACAGGGCGCCACTTTACAAGATTTAACGTAACATTTTGCATTCTTATAAAACTACTAGTATACAATTTGTTACCAATTTTTAAACAAGGACATTCAAGAAAGTGTATACATTTACGACTATTTGTATTTACGACTTTCTTAAGGCTTCATTTTAAAAATATCATAACTATTGTCAACCACTCACCATTTGAAGCATATTTCCAACATCATTCTCACTTTCACATGTAATTTAAATACAATCAAGTACCTGATTAATTACCTTTCAGATTGAGATTAAGGCTGAGGATGCCCTTAATTAAAGGGCGAAACATGTCCCTATAATTTTATTCAAGATTTAATTCTTAATTAAAATCTCTATGTATTGAATAGGTGGAATAAATAAACTTTAATATTTATTAAACATTCTGCTGGCAATTGTTTCCCGAGACAGAAGGCTTCACGATGGCAATGCAAGACCAAGTAATACCCATAAGGAACTACTTGAAAGTAAATCGCCAAGTTTCAGATTACCAATGTCGGCATGGTTGTACAGTTCAGACTGACTTAAATGCAAGTAGGAAAGATTATAATATGAAGATAAAGTTGGAATTCAAGAGGACAAATTGGGGCTATTCTTCATTTATAGGATAAGGAGTAAGGGATTAGAATACATTAACAAAATCAAAGATCTTTGAAAATATTTAAGAAAAAGCTAAGTAAACAATTTATAGGGAAACTGCCACCTAGGTGACAGCCCTAAGTGCAGATCATTTATTGATAATGATTAACCAGAAAATATGAAAAATAATCAAGCAAAATGACAAGTTTCCAATTCAACATTGTTTTAAATTACACTGATCTGGATGGAATATCGAAGTGTAACTGATACAAAATTACAATAAATGTCAAGATAAAACAAGGAAAAATGAACATGAATTCTCAAATTCTATCCATAAAAATAAAATGTGAAGAAGTTTCAACTTACTCTGGCTTGTCTGGAAATATATCTGACTCATAGAAGACATCATTACCAGTGTGGTAATTGAGGTAGTCAAACAATTCTGGAAACTTCTTGATGTAATCCTGAACAAGGTCCACAGCCTTGGAGGAGTAATACCACACACCACCTTCTTTGCGAGTATATCCAGGAATCTGCCAACAATTACAATCTTATGATTACACCTACTTTACAAAATGAAGATCAATTTGAGATACATTGCCCATTATAATTTTAAAAAAAAAATGATAAATCAGACAGAAATTCCGGGATTAAACGAGTACACATTTACCATAATTACTTCGGTGATGCCTGTTACGAGCTCTCTAATCATATTCACTACGTTGATGTTTGATCTTACCTTCTCCCTACTTCACTGGCTTGTTGCTGTCTACATTGCAACTCAACTCATCTTGCACCATCTGCTCACACGGCCCACCTGCGACTGTTTGCTGCCTCTACTTCCTGGCTTCCATTCTAATACGTCACGATGTTCTTGCATGTTCTCGGCTCCGCTTCTCTTGCACTATATAAGTTGACGCTGCCCTGTTACCGGCAGTCAGGCATTCTGTGTTAACTCGAGCGGAGGGAGCAGGAACTGTTATGCACGGCTGGTCCGTTGCGATTTTAAAATTTTTTCCATCTTCAACATGACTTGGTGTTACCTTCACTATGCTGGGTGAGCAGAACTTTATTATGTTACTCTAGATACTCTGGATTAATCTTCTCCAACTTTCCCCCTCAGGCCTTATTTGTATTTCAAACTCAGCCCTTTGTAGGGCAGTTCTCGCTACGTATTTCATGAACTGTTATCGTCAATGCTTAATTATTAAATTTTGCACTATTCTGCCACAAGGACTCATAGCATGGGCGAATGTTTTAATACTGAACTAAGTGAAAGACTGACTAATACGGAACTTTTATATACGACCTGGGTGCGTGTGATAGAATAACTTTCAATTATTGCAGCCTGATCTTTACCATCTCCCATCCTCGCCACTCCTATTTTTTTCTCTCTTTTTGTCACTGTTAATATTGCTTATTATTTCCTCTCCTTTCCTTTTCTGTCCCCCTAATCTTTTTTCCTTTCCATAATTTCCATGATTCTAAATTTGTAAAAGTGGCCTTCGTGTTTCATGTACTATGAATATCGGTGTTTAGCTATTGTACATATTTTCCTAAGGTGTAAAAATAATTATTTTGATCTCTTCTTAATGTCGATAAAATTGTTCTATTATCAAAGTACTCTATACTGAGCGTCAACACAAGACCTTAGCAGTTCCTCTGATGTTAGACTTCTGGTCGGTGAAAAGGCTTCCGCAGCGCTAAATAGTTCCCTAGGTTTGTTACTTGTTCTTGAAGTCAGGAGATTCCTTCAGTTTGATTAGTTATTCGGGTGAACTGACTTGACGAATTAAAAATTTTTGCCCTGTTTAAATATGGGAAATATATCACAGGTTGTATGTTATTCGGATTCGTTACCAACTCTTATATTTCATACGTAGATGGCTATGAATAGCTATTGTTCCCAGTGGTGCATGTAGCAAAATAATAATTATTTAATATGAGATCGATATCTTATTGCACTGTGTACTTAGTAAGCTTTGTTCGAGTTCATTCCATTGCTGATAAGTTCGCATAATATTTGCGATGTTGAAGACAAGACAACTGTTGGCAATACTGGTTGCAACAGCAGTTCAATATTCATAATCGCTGCCAGCTGTGAGCAAGACGTGTGTGATGCTGTGACACTTGAGTCCCCTCTGAAATACTTTAAAACTAACAAAAGTGGAGAAAAATTATGTAGGAAATCTAAACCAAATTGTTTTAAACGTTTACAGTAGCCTACGAGATTAGAATCTGCTGTGGACTGTGGAAGACATGGTGAAAAAGACCGTGCAGCTGACCGGCGTTTCTGTGTACCGGTACAGTGTTTACGCCGCTCGCGTGGAATTTTTAACTCCACGGAAAATCCAAGTCTCCAGCGAACGGTCGAAAGGGAATTCTTATGTTTTCTTGTGGTACTATATCATATGCTCTCCTGTGGCTGTTTATGTATGTCGTGAGTCTTTCTGATGACACGTTTCTGTAAAGTCGCTGAAAATTTAGTTTTAAGAAAGTGTCTCAATATGTAAACAAGCAATCAAGGTGATAAGGAAAATGTCACTCAACTAAGCTGCATGCCACAATTATGTGATTGATAGAAAACGTTTGCTCGTTTGGCTGTTCGTCAGTAGGCCTATGTGTCAGCTCAGTTCGAATTATGCACTCACCATAAATAAAACAGGAAGGGCCTTAACACGACATGGGAATAGGATCCTGGGCGTATTCGATAATAATAATAATAATAATAATAATAATAATAATTGTACCGGACGGTACACCTCCACGCCGCTAATTCAAACTTTGCGCCAGCTGAAACTCCTCTACTGGAGGAAGTCTGAACTTTATCTACTGTGTTAATTTTCAAGTTTCTCAGAAGATGTCACTACTTGTAAATTTTGAAGGGTCGTTTTCGATGTATTTTGTTTTGCCTGTAGTAAGAAGTGTGGACATTCTCTTCCAGATGGCACTACTGAAGAACTACAATTATGCACCCTAGTGCGAAGTGAAAGAACTATGTTTTGGGAGAAATTTTGTGTTCGTAAGTTTGTTTAAGTTGGCAATATGAACCCTTTCTTTCCGCCAGTTTTGAATTTAACCAATAAGGAATTTCTGTAATTAATTTTCCACCAATAATGTGTTTCTTCTTCATCTTGTGTAGGGGTTTTCGTGGTTAGCCAATAAAATTCTTGTGGGAGGGTGTTCTCATTCCTGAAACGCCTCGAACTTTCCACGAGGGTATATAAACTGCTGATTTTCGGGTCTCCGCGCCACTTCAGTAACATCTATCAGTGTGTAAAGTACGTAGCAGGGGGCGGGAAGCGCCTCTTTCTTCGGCAGCAGTTCAGCCACCAGGTAATGGCCGTTTAATAACTTCTTTTCTTGCTAGCTCAGCAGTTTAACTCTCGGGGCAGATCCGAAGCCTTTCTACCATGTAACTTTTCCCCTAAAATGTAAAGACACTTAGTATCAATTCTATCTTTTAAACTACATATTGGGATAGAGAGTGCTTAACCCTCTCGAGCTCCCACTCATATTGCGTTGAGGTGAACTTATTTTCTCAACCGTTTCTTCCTTAATGTAATGTAAATTGTCTCCTTCTATAAGTCACCTCTCTAGTATGGGATTAGCCCTTGCAGTAACGGCCTAGTGCCAAGTAGGTTTTATATAAAGTGTATTAGGAGTGCAAGAACGCCTCCTCTCAAGTTGGTATTTTAGAGGCCATGTAAATGACCTGTTTCTTTACTTAATAGGCCTCAGTAGGTTGGGTATTTTTACCCCTGTTTTCATGTCCTTGGAGGACAACTTGAAAGTGGAGTTTGGTGTGGCCTTTGATAGGCTCGAACTTAAGAGCAGGTTGCTCTTTCTAAAATTTTTGTTTTCTGCGCGCCTCGAGGAGGCTTTACTGTGTAATTGGGAGCAAGTGCTCCTGGGCATGATAGGGGTCTTCTGCCCCTTTGTTGAATTCTATATATCGTAAAGTTGGGCTTATAGCTCAAGAAGTGTGTGTCTGGCTCTCGGAGCCCAAATCCTGTTATCACTGTAATTGTACATTATCGATTTGTGTTTCGGCTACTGGGTACCTGTTCTATTTGTTATTTCTTAATTTTGAAAAGAAAATATAACCTTGTTAAATTTTATCTTAACTTTAATTTCGTATTCTGAGACCTGTTCACCCCCGCACCTTCTTTCACCTCTGCTAAACCACCAAACCATGGTAACAACAACAATAATAATAATAATAATAATAATAATAATAATAATAATAATAATAATAATAATTTGTACTTCTTTATATTCGTAACCGCCCTCTACCTGCAGAAATGTTGTCATGAGTTCGTTTTTACCTTCTGAATGACGAGACTACAATATTAACAACATTCCTGGAAACATTGTATTTTGAAATCCCACTCACAGGGGGATTTTTCAGCTTGTTGAACTGTGAGAAACTGCCACTAACAGTCGTTGCACGAGAGCGGAATTGTATACTTACGTTGGAAGTCCCCGTGTGCCTAACACAAAATTGCTTTAGAAACAAAAATAAACCTTGCTTCTCTTGCCTCGGTATTCGTCAGTAATCTGTAGGTTTTACATGGTCAATAAAGGAATAAATAGGCATGGTACGTAATCAAAGTACAGCTATGTGAAAGGAAGTTATTTCTTTTGATGCTTCACTATTTGAGAATGAAGTACTTGTCAAATAGATACACAACGTTAATTATAAGCTGGTTTTGGCAGAGATGGAGAACGGAGATGGGAAGGGGGAATAGGGGGCGTGCTCGCACGCGGAAGGATACTTTTCCTAAGCTCTCGACTTGACTTCAGCATAGTCACGATCTCAGAAGCATTACCTTTCATGGTCATGCTATTTGTATCTACGTAATTATACCTAGGTCTAGTCATGGTCGAATGATCAGTTATTTTTATAGTCTTCTTTGTATTGCCAAACCAACATTGTAAAATTCTAGTCACGATCTTAAAGAACGTCTTCCTTAATGAGCACCATAACGTACTTTAAATTCTTCATTTATGATTAGAAGTAATGATATCACAATTTAATGTTGGAATTTGTGGAAATCCCTGATTGTAAAACTCTTTCTTCTTTGGGTGTTATCAATACATTTTTGTGATTTTGAACTTTGTTCTTTGAGCTACCCTAGCAGTCCTAACTTCCCCTCTTTTTTTTTTTTCCTGCTTACTATGCACTTACCACGTCATACTTACTTACTTACTTATCCGGCGCTACAGCCCTGTGTGAGCCTTGGCCTCTTCTATGATAGTCCGCCATCTACTTCGATCCTGAGCGGCTGGTCTCCATGGGCGGATGTTCATTGCCCTCAAGTCAGCTTCAACTTCATCACTCCATCTATAACGGGGCCTTCCTTGTCGCCGTCTTTTGTCTAATCGGGATTTAACTACTTTTCTTGGCATTCGATCTTCCCCCATTCTTTCCACGTGGCCAAGCCATTGCAGTCTCTGTGCCTTAATAAATCTAACTATATCCTCCTGGTCTAATATGTTTTGTATTTCAGCATTCGTCCTTATCCTCCCAACCATTCTGGTCTTGAATTGGGCCATATTTTCGTCTAATAATCTTTCT
This sequence comes from Anabrus simplex, assembly GCF_040414725.1. Classification (NCBI taxonomy): domain Eukaryota; kingdom Metazoa; phylum Arthropoda; class Insecta; order Orthoptera; family Tettigoniidae; genus Anabrus; species Anabrus simplex. The sequence goes on along the minus strand of NC_090270.1, from coordinate 256,143,960 downwards.
TTCAAATATCTTTAATTTATTTGCATCATCAACTAAAAGGTTCCAGGCTTCTGAGCCATATGTCACTACAGGTCTAATAAGGGTCTTATATATTTTGAATTTTCTTACCACGTCATACCTATTGGAATAATGGGCCAGTGAACTCTGCACTAATTCTGCTGATATGTTGAGGTTTTGATTTGTGATTATGCTTCGCACTGTTTTTGCTGCTAATATTTTGTGTCTGCCACGTAACTATTTTGCCTTGTGGTCTCTGTTGTACACGTCCTTTGGCCCAGGGTTTCATTTTTGCTTCAGCGCACAGGCAGATTACTACTTAATTTAGCCTTCGTACACCATTACCCATATTATTAGTCATCATAGACTATTCACCGAGTTTGTACTGTTTAACACACCTAATCTGGACACACTAAATGTATCCTTTGTCCCACCACAAACCATACGTAACATGCCTAGGCCATCTATGACAGATGATGGCGGGGCTGTTGAGGATCCAACAGCCTTAGGGCTGAGGACTGAACATACATACTCTAAATGGCATTGACTGAATGGTCAGTATTGTGCCCTTAAGTTCAGAGGGCTCTGAGTTTGATTCCCTGCCAGGAGAGGTATTTTAACTGCACATGGTTAATTCCTCTGGCTCGGCAGCTGGCAATTTATGTTTGTCTCAATACAAATATCTTCATTACACAAAACACATCACACTATCAACCACCACAGAATGACTGAATAGTGCAGACTTCTCTCCACATGGGGTTGGTGTCAGAAGGGTCATCCAGCCACAAAATTGGGCCAAATTCACAGGGAATACTGACCCCAAGAAATACAGGTAAAGGCGAAGAAGAAGAAGAAGAAGAAGAAGAAGAAGAAGAAGAAGAAGAAGAAGAAGAAGACTCAAACGAGACTGAATGGGTATTGTACACAAAGTTGGAGAGATGAGTATAATTTAAGTTTTCTAGTTCCTGTTGGCAGCCCTTTTGCACAGAGTTTCACTGGGATAAATCCCACTGTTCATAGCCCTCTCACATGCCCTTCTTCTAGGCACAATGCCATCCAGTGGATTCTTGTCTTCCTCTATCAGCTAAACCAGCTAACTTGCATCGTTTGCCATTCTGGATTTAATCTGTCCATTCCTGTTATCCCATCATATTGTAATATGACTGAACTGTATAACCTAGGTGTTCTGACACTATTAAATGGTGAAGTCAAAATCACATCTTCCTTCTTCAATTTGTCATTAGAATTGAGAAGCTAGATGCAGTAACAGCGTAAGTCTACTTACGCTGTTATTGCATGAATACCGTTTTCGAATTTCCCGGTCCTTTCACTACAACCCTATCCAGGTCTTAGTTCGCTAGGGTGCCGCTAGAGGTCAGGAGCTCACTAAAACTGGTACCATGCGCTACGCTGTTATTGCATGATGAGGCGTGCTTCACGAGCGGCATGATCTGTTGCCGCCAGTTCTTTGGCTGGAGAAGATGTCAGCGAGTGGAAGAGAAGGTTTTGTGGCTGGTGCCGATATTTCTGTTGACGTCACTTCTGATACATCAGTAGGAAGTGATTCAGAAGTATTTGATGATACTGCCTGTTTAGACGACAGGTGCAGGGGAAGAAAAAGGATGAAAGATCCTGATACTTGGAAAAGAAATATTGTAAAGCGTGCAAGAAACAGTGGCAGAAGTTACATTTCTCTCACAAGTGGAAAGGAAATCGGAAAGAAGAAATTTAGGAAAGTGGATAAATGTTGCAAGAAAAGGTAGGTTCTTCTTTACAAGTTCGGTTGGTTTTAGTCTACCTAGCGTTAATAAATGTAATGAATCAGAACGTTGTTTCATTTTATTAATGTAGTGGTGTTGTGAAGGAGGGTTGTTCTTACATTTTACATCTTTTTCAGGTGTTTTGAAACGTAACGTATGAAGATCAGAAGAATAGCTTTAGATCATATTGGGAGACTGGTGACAAGTTACTTCAGGATGCAGTTTTGCTGGGTTATATGAAAAAAAGGAAAAAATCTTTCAAAAGCATAACCGATCTAAAAATAGAGATAATATATGGAGTTACTGTATAAAAGTGAAGTATGATGAGATGCCTGTTTGTAGACAATTTCTGCTTTCTCTATTCCAAATATCAGAAATGCGACTGAGGACCGTGCAACAATCCTTAAGAACAGGTAAGTGTAATATGGTATGTAAAGTTATTATGGATGTATGGATGTGCTTGTTATAGTTACTGTTTGAATAAGGCCTGACTACTGTTCAATTTTATAGGTGCTGTTGTGGAAGATCGTAGAGGAAAACACAACAACCGTCCGAATAAAATTGCAGATAATGTCTGGCAGCTTGTGGAAGAACACTGGGGACTGATTCCTCATCGGGAAGCTCACTACAGCAGGGCAAAAACAGGAAGTACTTTGAGAACCCTGAATTAAACGTTGTAAAATTATATACAGCTTTCAACCAGTATTATTATAAGGTGAGTAAACCTCTGAGAGTAGGGTATAGTGCATATCACAAGTACTTCAGGGAAAATTCTGAATATTCATTCCGACAACCAAAGACCTGTGATTACTGTGCAGAATGTGAGGTATATCTCAAAGCAAACCCTGATCATCATTGCAAAAACCATTACGTTTACCATAAAAAGCGAGTTGAGGCATACAGTGGGTTAAAGAAAGAGCTACTGAATAGACTAAAAAATGAGGACAGCGATATTCTCGTGGTTGAATTTGACTGCTCAAAACCTGCCTTTACCTCGGCTTAACGTGACAGCTCAATTTTATAAGCGTTTGTTGTGGCTTTACAACTTTAATGTGCATTGTCACAACGATGGTAGTAGTGCTTTCTATTGCTTTCTGGAGAGTGACTCTAAAAAGAACCCCAATTCAGTGTGCTCTTTCTTACACTACTTTTTAACAAGAAAACTACAGGAAATGCCCATCAAAAAGAAAGTTGTGCTCTTGTCTGACTCATGCGGTGGTCAAAATAAGAATAATGCTATGGTAATGTTCAGTGCTTGGTTGTCGAAAGATCTGAAAGTTGAGATTGAACATATTTTTCCTGTTAGAGGGCATTCTTTTAGCCAGTGTGATAGAAACTTCGGGAAATATGGCATTCTTCTAAAACAGGTTGAATGCATAGAAACTTGTGAAGAATATCTGAACATCATGAAGGACAGTAGGAAGCATCCAGAACCCTTCAGTGCAGAAATGGCATCACATTTAATAAAAGACTGGGTATCAGCACTTCGACCTATGTTTCTAAGAATGCCCTCTGCTAAAAGCAACAGATTCATGGTACAGAAGTTTGTGCGACTTTATTACCATAATGGTGTTGTATCAGGGTCACAGTCCTACACTCCTAACTATGTGCCATTTACCTTCTTAAAGAGGAATGCTAGCTTTCTCAGTTTTAATGATTTGAGGCTACTTGATGTAAGAAAGTGTGGTGTAAAAGCAGACAAAAGGGATGATGTTCTTTCACTATTGAAATACTTAAAACCTGAAAATGTTGAATGGTATGTGAAGGTCATGTCTGTGTGTAATGATCCCCTAGAGTCTGCTAATGCAGCATGTGAAGATGAATTATCCTGATTTTGGTCAATGATGCGGTATTTGAGTATTTAAAACAAGTAAGGTTTAGGTTGAGAGAATAATTTTGTAAATGAAAATAGGAATAAAAGTTGTTCAGAAAGGAATGTTTCTAATTTTATAACATTTCAAATATCTGATGGGGGGGGAATTACCGTAGCCTAATACCATAGTTGGGGAGAGCACTGTAGCAAACTTCTCTCGGCCCTCTACGCAATAAAGGAAAAAAAGTGAATATTAAATAAAGAATAAACGTAATTTTTTTACTTTTCTTAGTTGGATTTTTCTTTTCGGAATTTGTTCCTAATTTTAGTAAGTTTAGACATTTTGGAGAACTGAGGTGGGATAAACAGCCACTTTTGTTCCTCTATAGTGGGCGATCATACTTTCCTAACTCCCTGATCAATACTAGTAGGTGGCAAAATATAATATTCCTGCTCTTCATGCAATAACAGCGTATAAAAGGAAATTTTAAATAACTCTGTCTTTCTTATTAGCTAACAGATCAATAAAATTCTTCGGGAAATACATTTCCTGCCTTTTTTAAATGTCTTTAAATGAAATTCAGGTTGATTCCTAATATAACATTTAACTCAGAACATTTATAAACTTCAAGCTTCTGTTTCTCAAAATAACGTAAGTCTACTTACGCTGTTATTGCATCCAACTCCTCAATTATGAACATCAGAAATTTCATTTCCAAAGCATGCACCCATTATAAAGTCATTCTTGGTGAGGAAGCTGGATTCAATACCACAATTTCTGAAGAAGCTCTTGAGTATTGTTAACTTCACTTCTCTTGGCTTCTTAGAATTGTCAAAGAAGTCTGGCTGGATGTTCTGAGAAACTACCCTAATGAGGTAGATGAAATCTTCCATGCTTTCTTTCCAATGGGACGTCTGCAAATGTGATGCTTGTAGTTTGACGCTCGCAGTTCACTGCCATCACTACTATCAGTAGCGTGCTATTACTTACTGATTCAAGTCAGAAGAACCTTCTTCATTTTTCTTTCTTTTCTTCCACACCCTCTATCGAACTCCCTGTCCAGTACGGTAATGGGGTTCGTTCACCATATATATATATTTAAAAAATTGATGAGAACTAAAGTCAGTCAGTACGGCCATTCTATCTGGTCGATTTCCTTCAATTTTTTTTTTTTTTAACTGAAAGGTATTCATGCACAGATTTGTCATCAGGTACTATAAATCACTTCCACCTTCCTCAAATTATTTGATTTTTCAATTTTTTGTCTCTTTGAAGCAATCCTATTTTTGGTTCTAATTGAGGTACGGAGTTAATTTTGGCCTAAGAACATTCAGTGGATCAAGATCTTTCATTTCAGCTCTTAGCTATTCAAATTAGTTGGTTCTGAGGAAAGTTATGAGTGCACATACAATGTGACGTCTCATTTCTTCAACATTTTTCTCATTGAAGCAATCATATCTTTCGTTCTAATTGAGGTACGGAGTTCGTTTTGGTCTAAAAACACTCAGTGGATCAAGCACTTTCTTTTGAGGTAATAACTACTTAATTTGGTAGATTCTGAGATAAGTTACGAGTACATTAGTCTCCATGACGAAGATCTTTGAAGGACTTTTTAACAGTTCAGCGCGTAGTATTTATTTTCATCGCCCATTCTTCAGTTACTTCACTCCAAGCATCTAACTGAATTTGTAATGTTTGTTCAATACCATCCCACATCACAATATCATCAGCAAACAACCAAGGTCTAGTATTCCCCGGCTCCATCATCCTTATGACTTCCTTCTGTACTTCATCCATTAAATGACAAACTACTGAGGGGACAACACAGTTCCTTGTCACAGTCCTGATTTACTTCAAACTGATCTGTCTTTCCAATCCTCATCTTCACTTTGCTTCACTTTCACAATGCCTGGATCATGTGTGCCATCTCTGCACCTCCTATATTTCTCAATGCTCTCCATAGTCTTCCTCTGGCTACACATATCATATGCCTTCTGGATACCAATAAAGGTCATCATCACTATATCCTTATCAGGCTCCCAACATTTCCTCACCAATATCTCATCTGAATATCAAATCTACCATCAATCTGCCCCTCCAAAGACCATGCTACTCTTCTTCCAGTTGTTCTTATCCTCAAAGTATCTACTAAAACTCACTCACATATTTTGGTTACATGGGGAATTACGGTGACTCCTCGATAGCTGGTACGTACCTTACTGTCACCTTTCTTAAACAGTGGTACGATCTCTACTCTTCCCCATTCCTCAGGTACTTCTTTTATCTTTCAAGCTGTTCTGATCACTCTTCCTGTCCAATACAGTCCAACACTGCCAGCAGTTGTTATAATGTCAATGGGTGACTATCATATTTTCTTGACTGATTGTTCAACTTCTCTCAAGGACATATCCCTTACCTCATAGTCCGTCAAATCATCTTGTCATCACCATTGTTTTACTCTCGCCCTTACTTATTTTTATGCCTCATTCAACACAACATCAGAATAGGGATAAAATAAATCTTAAATAACACTTTCCTCCCTGTCATCACATCCTCAGCCTCTTCCTCCCAAACTTCCACCTGACGTTCAAGAGCATTTTGAAATACTCTTTCCACCTCTCTTTTTGTGTCTTCTCCCTCAACCAGCAGTTCATTTTTCAACGACCTGTTATGATTTCTCACTTTTCCAACTTCACTGACCTGTTATGATTTCATTGCTGCCATCCCGTATTTCTTTTTCTAAGATGACTTTTACATCCTCTATCAGGATCAGCCATCAATTTTCTCACACCATACCACACCACATCACATCGCATTTCTTAAAGACTGATATTACTTTCTTTACTTTTTTTATGCATATGCACTAATGCACACGTTACATTGTTAGTAGAATTGTTCCTTTAAATAATATTTCCATATTTATTAATGCATTTTCCTGCAGCCATCATCATCATCATTTCCCCTTATCTAGTTCCAAGCCAGGTTGGGGCACTGACAAAACTTTCCCACCTTCCTCTCTTCTTCTTCTGTAATTCTATTCCATACTTTTCATCTTATACTGATCTTGATCCAGTCTATCTATCTTGCCCTGCCCCTTATCTTGCTCTCTTTCTCTTAAAGTTAACCTACATCATCTTGTTTTGGTATTCTTTCCTCCTTCATTCTCTTAACACATTCATGCCCATCATCTGAGCGGGCTATTTAAAGGGCTGACCCAGCTATTCCAGCTGTTAGTGGCAGAACAAGCAACAACGAATTCTTTTCACAATAAGTTCTAAACTAAACAAGATATGGAAACAAAATTTTCCACATACCTTAATGAAGTCTTCTAGTATCTCTGTAGGGTCTGTTAGGTAATGTCACACTGTCCTGGGTGAATGGAACACCACACTTTTCACAAAAATAGCGTGTTCCACTAATCATTTTGTTTTTGAAGCACGCTTGGCACCTTCTTGAGGGGAACTTGACTTTATATGATGGTGGAAACTTATTTTCTCTTCCCATCGAACGTAAATGGTGATCCTTGGCTGATGCCCTTTTTGGCAGCAAAATCGCATGATGTTGACTTGGAGCTGAAGAAGTAGATGAAGCTGAAATGTCGGAGAGAGGTGACTGTACTTGTATGTCCGGTTCACTTTTCCCTTCATTTGAGAATTCCCTGATGTTCCTTTAGATCTTTTGGTACACCCCTATTTGACCGTATTGTTCCACATACGGCAGTGTTCTGTTCCCGTAATTGTTTCATGAGTCCAACACTATTGTAATAATTGTCCATACAGACTGTATACCCCTGGCCAAGATAATTTTCAAGCAGCTGAAAAACTGTGCTTTGTAAATTCGCACCACTTGCATCATTTATATTGTCCCTACACGCCATGGTTACACTTCAGAACGTGATTATACACACGCTTGTGCAGTCACAAACCAACTACGCAACTAGTTGGGCCAGCGCAAGGCTACCTTCAGAAACAAAACAAAAAAAGTGCATTGGGAGAGAAAATCGCTGTGGCCATGTGGTTTCTGGTGAGTAGAAGCATTCGTAAGGGTATTACCTTCATCTCTCTCGCACATATTTGTGACCAAAATAGATCCCAGGTGCATAGGAACAGCTCCAGTTCAAGGTTGTGCTTATCCGGGCTAACTCGGATACGGACCACAGCATGGTCACGCACTATAAGCAATAACTTGGATACGGGCGTGAATGTGTTAACATGTCCGAACTATCTTAGGCTATTCCTCCCAATTTATTCCTCTCTCATTCAACTCCTCTACTCCAATTTCCTTCCTGACATCTTGATGTCGCATACTGTCTTTCCTAGTCTTTCCCATCACACTTCTTAGGAATTTTACTTGTCTCTCTTCTTATCATTGCCCAGGTCTCTGCTGCATACATCAATATGCACACCACTTTCTTACACTCCCTTCTTCCAGTCTAGATTTTGTACATTGTGACAGAAATAGAATGCATTTTCCTGCTGCACTCCTTTGCTGATCTCTATATCAGGCTTGCATTTTGCATTACTTTGCTTCCTAGGTCTCTGAAGCTGTCCACTTCAAGGTTCTGAATCCAATATTTATGATTCCTTTCCTTACTCTATCACCTCTTGTGATTATCACTGTCTTTTTTTTCTCCACAGTGAATTCAAACAGACTTCCACAATTTTCGCATTCAGTGTCACTGACAAAGTCTGGCTCCATGGCTAAATGGTTAGCGTGCTGGCCTTTCGTCACAAGGGTCCTGTGTTCGATTCCCAGCAGGGTCAGGAATTTTAACCATAATTGATTCCCCTGGCACGGGGACTGGGTGTATGTGTCTCTTCATCATTTCATCCTCATCACAAAGTTCAGGTCGCCTGCGTGCGTCAAATCAAAAGATCTGCACCTGGCACACCGAAGACCTCAGACACATCCCAACACTAAACGCTATACACCATTTCACTGACTGGAAAATCAGAAGTAATTGATTTTATGGAGAAGGGGAATATAGCTATGATAGGATTGAGTGAGGCGAAGTGGAAAGAAAAATGAAAGAAGAATTTGAGAGAATACACTCTCTACTGGAGTAGAGAGACATAAGGCAAAGAATGGAGTGGGGATAATAACCAACTAGATCTTAGCTGAGTATGTAGATAAAATGGACTACATAAGTGGTAGATACTAAAGATACAGTTAAGGACAGAGGAGGAGTACAGGATTTCATCCAAGTGTATCCCAGATTGGATGCAAAAAAGATATGGACAAATTCCTGGAGACATTGAAGAAATAAACAAAGGATGTGAAAGTGACTATCAAGAGAGACTTTAATGCAACGGTGGGATGTGAAAGAAAAGGAATGAAAGAAGTAACTGGACCTTTTGGATATGGAAACAGGAATGAAGAGGGACAGAATTTGAATTTTTGTGCAAGAAATGGGTTAGGTGTGGGTAATACATGGTTAAGGAAGAATGGTAGAAAGATTATGCAATATAGATGGGGAAACAGAAAGACAAAGGCAGAAACTGATTCCTTCTTGATGAAAAGTGCAAATCATAGACAGTTGTTAGTTGGGATGTTCTTATGTTCTGCATGTTCTTAACGCACTGCCCAGCAATGGATTTGCAAGCAAAAAAATTGAGCCAGGGTTGTAGACATCTTTTGCTGTTGAAGGATACAGGTTGTCTGCAGTTGTGCACAAGGCAGAGGTCACTGGATTTGTCTCACTTGATTACAGCTCCACCATTTTCATCATGATGGAGTTAAACCCCACAGGTTGCTACAACTACTGAAATCTCCAATTACAAAACAGATGTGTTTGTCCATATTTCTAGTCTTCATAAACTTGAACAGAGTATTGGGTGGTTTATATACTGAAGATATTGTGCATGTGGATAGTAGTTGAACTGTTTGTACCTCTATCTTACCATTTTCAATACACAGTAGATACGACTGCAATGTCTGGTCTAATAAATATTAATATTGTTCGTGGGTTCTTTTGGCAATAAGTATAATTCCTGGGATTGCTGGTACTCTTTGCCATTTGCTTCTGCGAGTTTCTCGGACAGAGAGGATATTACAGTTAAATTCAGTGCAGAGAATGGATAACAGACCAGTCTTGCTACGAGAGATTTCCTCGACGTTAATTGAGACAATCAGTTTGCATATTGCTAATAGTAATACTCGTCATCACCATCACCAGTGGTTCATTCCACTCTATGTGTTAGTGTCTATGCACACCCCCCACTCTAACATCATCTCACATCATTAACCTCTCGTTTTCTCCCCTCAAACTTTCTTTCCATTTTTCAGCTCTGTTCTATTCTATCCTGGTGTCTTTCCTTGCATTTATTAGGTTCTATTTTTCTCTACCACATTCGTCCCTGATTCGTCCTATGTCCTCTCTGATACTTCTCAAGCACACACGGTGTTGTTGTCAGCTCCCACTTGGAATGAGCCACTACAGTTCTCCAATGGTACAGCATTCTTAAATTCATCATCATCATCATCATCATCATCATCATCATCATTTAACCGTTTCCAGCTTCCCAGGTGCAGTGTATGAGCGCTCACCACTTCAGTCGATTCAGGTGCCATTCACCTTCCTGTACTTGGTTCCAATCCACTCCTCTATGTTCTGGATCTTGTTTGACTTGTTCGACCCATCTTCTTCGAGGTCTGCCTCTAGGTCTTTTGCCGTCTAAGGTTTTCTCCAACCATTCCTTAGCTACTGACCAAAAATCCATTCTAATTACATGGCCATTCATTAAAAAGCTGCTGCCTTGTAGATGTAGCAGGGGACTGCTAAAGGCTAAGAGAGATTGCCCTGACAAAAAATCCTCTTTTGTGTTAGGCCCAGCAAGTCAACAGTAGAGTAATTGGCGTCACCTTTCAAAACTAAAAAGAGCCTCAGATGCAATGGAATTCATTCTTAAATTCAAACCCTCGTTATTGTAGAAGACTTCCTTGTAAACAGTAGAGGTTCTCTTCTGAAAATGCAGAGCAAAGTTCTCATCGAAATGTAGAGAGTTTCACCTTATTTTCTTAACACGGCATAAACCTAAAAGCGCATATCATGTCTATCTTGTATACTCAAGAAAGCACCTCAACTTCCTACAAAGAAGTGAGTATCAATCAACAAACTGTTAGCTTCCTCTGTGGATCAATTATAGTGTTCAACTTCAGATGGATCCCAAGATCGTAGGTTCAAATCCGACAGGGCAGTCGGATTTCTGAAGGGCACTGTATTTCATATGATGTCGGTATGTAGAAGATTTCTAGTGACATTTGGTGTTTATCCACCAAAATTATTAAGAACTCACCCATAAGAAGCCCAAAAGAATTGTGGTTTCTCTGCACTCCGGTACATTAGACCACAACATAGAAATCACAAATATTCCTTCACTTTACGCTTCTCAATCACAAAGCGGTGAAAATGGTTTAAATCATTCGTCATTTTTTGGCATGATGATGATCTCCGTTGAAGAGGAAGTCCATTTCTCTTTATAAAATTAATCAAGCCTCGGCTAACCTTCAAATCCGAGATACTGATTCCATGTGCAGCGGTTATTTCACATTCTTTAAAATACTGCATTTCGTGAGAAATGGCTTATCCTAACAAAATCATATACCGGTATTTAAGCAGATCCTCCTCTACTTGTGGAAACTTGCTGCTTTCTGGTCCGCCAAATGCTTTGCGAGACTTGTTGGCCGCTTGAAGTGCACTACTGTTACCGCGGTAGCGCAAGTTTCATTTGGGCATTGAACACTTGCTGCCAGCTGCCCTGTTCCCATATGTTTCGGCGTAACTGATCACCGCGAGTTAGTATGATGCAGTATTACTCGAATATTGTGGACTGACAAACAATTTTGATATCACAGAATGTCCTGTACCCGAAAAACTCGTAAAACTTGTGCAGTGGGATTACCTGCCAGCTAATAACAGCACGTTGCCCTGTATTTGGAATGCCCGCTTTCGCAATAGGAAGCCTGCTACTTGAGTGGTTGACATCTTTATTTCGTAACGCATCCGGAGCTGCATGATGGATTTTTGAAGTTGTGGGTGCGTCAAATACATGAACATTTCTTTTTCTCGACTTCAGACCCAAAAATATTGGGATGCGTAAATTATGCAAGGGCATTAATTACGCGAGAGAATACGGTAGTTTTTTTATCAGACGGTAAAACGAACGGAAATTTATAGGTATCTCTGAACACCTGGAGATAACGTTTGTTATACTTTTTGGCCACAACGAGGAAATAAAGTAATTGAAAACTGTCACCAACATAAGCCCCTTAAAAACATTCAACTCATTAAAATTATGCACTTAAATACGCGAAACTACCACATACAAAACAATTCAATATGTTCCATACATTATTAACATACGACTTCGGCAGTGGGGGAAAGCATAGAAATGCAACAAACAACAAGTGGTCTACAACTCTGATGAAACTACGTATAGAAACAATGTTAACAGCGCGCGATCAACAATAACGAAATAAAGCATCAAATAAATTCACTTGAAAATGAGGTTTCGTAAATTACACAAGCACATAAGAATTTATCCTAGGGGAAGAGTATTGGCCGTACTAGAAGTTATATTGGTCAAAAGTAGGAAGAAATAAAAATTAATCGGAAAATCGGAAGACGAGTTAAAAACCGGAAAGTTTCCGGGTAAATCGAAAAGGTTGGCAGGTATGTCAACATAAGGAAGCCTAATCATGTCAAATAAAAAAATGCCTATGCACAGTAACAGAGGCCATACAATTAAAAATAACACACTGTCTAGGAAAATGGAACATCACTCATTGCATGCACTTTCCAAAAAGATAAATAAATAAATAAATAAATAAATAAATAAATAAATAAATAAATAAATAAACAAACAAATTAGGTGAAACCTTGTTAGTGTGTTCCTCATTAACATTGTTTTCCTGGTTAGCATGTCGTAAATTCGAAGTCCCAATCCTCATCGTATTAAATCTATATAAAAATACCTCGCTTATCACATCAAGAATTTTTGTTATTACCGCTTAGTACAATAACATTTTTCCTAGCCCTGAAAATGTTATTTGTCACCCCTTGTGAAAGGAATGCGATTTTCAACACGGGAGAAAAAGAGCCCTTGGTACACCTGTGTGCTAACGGGAAAAGGCCTCGAATTCCTGAACATCACAGGACAAGCTGAACCTTCGGAAAGCAAGCTGTTAGCCTCAGGAATGTTTAGTTTGGCTTGCCAGTTAGTAGCGAGATTGCTGAATACCACAGTGAGCTTGTTTGTGTTTGCATTTCACATTCCACTCAGAAGTTACTAATTGATTTTGTGTTGAGTGGTACGGTAAAGGGTAGGTATATTTGTCATCTTATAGTCTACATCTGGAATAGGAACATAATCGTCTGAAGTTGACTAGCATGGTGTACATATGTCTTGTGACAGCCAAGTTACGGATTCGGAAAAAGTCTTGAAATTCCTTACTAATGAAGACAAAATTAAAGCGTACAGAGGTAGAGCGAAACTCACACCTTCAAGTTTCGACTCTATCATTCGAGTTGGTTGAATCGAAGTTTCAAAATGGCGGCCAAAGTTGTAGTCGCACATGGTCGAGTGTAACCTCAAATTCATTGTCGAAGAGTGTGACCAGAAAATAATGTTTAATAACTCACTGGTCCGAAATAAAAGGCTTCTAATACCATTTGTTTAAGAAAGAGTGAGATCTGCAATAATACTGGATATTTTCATGTCCCCCCCCACCTCTCCCAGTGCAAATATTTTCATATTTTTGTTGTCTGATGTTTTTCATACCTTTCAGTGTACTGTTATTTTATAATCCCCAACAGAAAAAGTTTTTCATATTTGTTCTCTTGTGTTTTTCACACCTTTTAATATTATCCTCTCATATTTAGAAATGGAGGATACAGTTTTCACTGTACCTGCAGGTACACAACATAAAATGCAGTCATGTCGAAAAAAAATCGTTTCTAGTGTTTCCATATCCCTGTTAGATAGTTTTTATTCATGCATTCAGTAGTACGTTTTCTCGCTTGTCCCCTGCAGAAACGTCTTAATGAGGTTTTACTGTAAATGGTAAGATTTATATAATGCATGTTACCTCCTCATTTTTCTTATTAAACTTGAGATTGAGGCCAACATTAGTTTTGCTTGAGTTTTCTGTTGCATCCTCCTTTCTCCCATGGATGATGTAGATGGTCCCAGTGACTCGAGACAGTAGATGTGGGGAGATACCAAGTCGCTGGGCTGCCACAGAACCTTCAACACATTAAAATGAAGATACTATACCCTAGAGAGCTCTCTCAGATAAAAAGCAGTACAGATACATAAAATACATACAAATTTACCTGGCATGTATTTGACTTGCATCTCCTTGTACTTTTCTTGAATTTCCTCCACTGGTGGTTCCATTGTGACCGTCATGTTTACTTTGACTCTGCCTGAACGAGCATATCCCTTGTTGCTCTCCATCACCTGATAAATTTGCAAAATGTATGTAATGAGTAAGATTTAACATTGCAATTTCTTTCACTTCTTTTTCCAAAATAATACACTTCTAAGAAAAAAATGTACTTTTATGCAGCATGGCGGGGAGTAATTAGAACTTATAGTTTTATAAAATAAAAAAAATTTTAAAAGTAGAACTTCAAAGCCAGGTGAAAGGTGGAGGTGACATAAAAGGAGAGTAATGATCAGAAGTGTATGTTGGAACTCTGCAAGAGAGGCAAACTAGAATGACACAGCATGTTACTATATTTGTTCCTGCTAGTCGTTTAATGCTGCACGTACACATCAGATTTTCAATGATGCAAGGATGGAACAGGGCAAGGATTCACAAGGTAGCAGCTATAGCTTTAATTAATGTACAGTTCCAGCATTTGTCTGCTGTAGAAAAATGGGGAAAACATGGAAAAACATCTTCATGGTTGCCAATGGTGGGATTCAAGCCCACCACCTAGTGTAAGTTCACAGCAATGCAATCCAAACTGCATTGCCAAAATTCTCAGTAATAGGAAATTGGTTAGGAATATAGCTTTGAAAGGAAACTCAGTACACAGTATTAAGGAGATGGCAGGTTTGAATAACCCTGAGGCTGATTTTCAGTCGTTTCCCTTTTCCACACCAAAGAAATGACAGAGCTGTAACTTAAACGCTATAAATCACCGAATCAGTGTAGGTTGACTGAAGTAGCAACAGAGCTTGCTAATGTTCTACTACAAGAGGGTGCCAATGAAGCTTAAAGACAAGCTCTACATGACAGTGTTGAGAGATGTACAGACCTATGCTTCAAAATGCTGGACATCAACAGAAATTTTGGAAAAACAAATCAGAAATGAGCACATCAAAAGCCCACTTCATGAATAGAAGACAATCGTAGAGAAGTATGGTCATAATAATGTTATTGTCCTATTTTCACCTTAATGGTTTTAGGGGACACCATAGAGGGTAAAGCACAAGAGAAGGTCGAGAAGCTGAATGAAAAGGAAAGAAGCCATGAAGTCAAAAGAGCCCTTGAACTTATACTAATTGGAAGAAGACAAAGAAAAGGAATGGATGAATCAAATTTAATTTCAAGGATATTATAAAGTTTAGATTCAGCAATACAATATAAAGTTAAAATATCAAACAATTATTAAGGGTCACTGACCTCAATATCTGCCCCCTTAAAACAGCAATCAGAACATATCACAGTTCATAATAGAAAATTAGGAAACAAAATTACAATTAATAATCATATACCGCATTTTAAAAAAAGATACGAATGAATCAGGAATTCACTATTAGTAAAAAAATTAAATGAAATGGCGTATGGCTTTCAGTGCCGGGATGTGTCCGAGGACTACAGCTCGTCAGGTGCAGGTCTTTTGATTTGACGCCAGTAGGTGACCTGCGTGTTGTGATGAGGATGAAATGAGTTCTCGCATTTTCCATAGCACTGTTCTCTGTTGAATGTGAGTTATGTGTATATTAACCCAGTGGGTTATTATCTGGGAAAAGGAAGTACAAAGGAAGTGTAAGGAGGTGATACGTACATTTAACCCTCTCTTGGCCATATATATGGTCGTCTGACGAGAAAGGTAATGGGTGCGAGGCCTGACAATAAACATCTGTTTCGTCCGCGGTTACTTTTGTGAAATGAGGTGCTGTTCTGAAGCTTCAAAGTGGTAATGGAATATTGTATTTTAGTTACACATTTAGCCTACTACAATTATAAGTACTAAACATTGATCTGTTTCAGAGAGTTCGCACTGTCTGTCACGATGAATGTTTGTAGCTTAGAGTGTAGTAACTTTATATCGTGCCATACTTTATATCAGCAATACAATATAAAGTTCTTCTCGTGAGATGCAGAGAGTATATGCATGTTATTCCTGGAAATTAAAGTATTTTTTCTTAGGCTGCCAGTTAAAAGTGCAGGCATTTAAAGAAAATCATACCGTACAATTATTATTATTATTATTAGCGTATGGTAACGTACACAAAACAATACAAAGATTAAATATACAGCACAAAATATTATATACATAATTACAAGATATACACATAACATTGAAAACAATCATGCAAGCAAAAGGGTTCAAAGAGTTAGATCTAAGTTCTCTAGCCATTGTATGGCCTCAGAAGAAGCCACCACAAAGTCCTGGCTGGATCCAGCGAATGCCCTTCCAATGCATTCGGTGACAATATGATTGATAGTTTGCTTAACTGCAGCACAGTCGCAGGCTGGAGATGATCTCATTCCCCATGTAAACAACACTGATCCACATCTCCCGTGGTTAGTACGTACTCTGTTGAGGGTTACCCATGTCTTGCGGGGCAAATCAAAGCCAGCTGGAAGATTCTTATAATTGAACAGTGTCTGCCATTGAATCAGAGCTACACTGTTCCACTCTTGTTGCCAATCAGTTTTTGGATTGAAATCCCTCCTAATAAGTTCCTGTGCTGTTCGAATAGGAGGAGATCTTGATTTTAGGTGGCTGAATCTGACGTTAACATCTTCATGGATAGGGAGATCAGGATTGGTTAATATCTTGTTGTATTCTCTAACCAAGTTATTCAATCTTCTAATTCTAGAAGGTTCTATGTGGCTGAGCACTGGCAACCAGAAAAGAGGAGTAGATTTTACTGTGCCACTTATGACACGCATTGTTTCATTCAGGACCATGTCCACCTTTTTAGCATGAGAGCTGTTGATCCAAACTGAAGAACAGTACTCAGCTGTGGAAAGCACCAGCGCCATAGCTGAAGTACGCAAAGTAGATGCAGAAGCTCCCCATGTGGAGCCAGGTGGATGATGATGTTGCGTGACCTTAATTTGGCTGCTAGGTTTCCTGTATGATAGCGTTCGGTCGAGAGCAACTCCAAGATATTTGGAGTTGGCATTGTGAGGGAAAAGACTTCCATTAAGTGACACTTTCAAGGTGATATTCGCTTGCCGGTTATTTAAATGGAAGAAGCAGGTTTCCGTTTAATTAGGGTTTGGTTTCAAGCACCACGTTTTGAAGTATGAGCACAGAACATCTAGGTCTGCATTTAAAGTTCTCTCTATCACATTAGCATCCACATGCTGACTGCTTATGCCGACGATCTGGCAATAATTAAACTGACGAGAGCTCGTGACAGGTATGTCTGCAATATACAGGTTAAATAGTAATGGAGAAAGAACAGATCCTTAACCCCTCAGCGCCGACCTCTATACGTCGTATAGACCCTCTTTTCTTCCGTAGCCGCCGACTTCTATACGTGGTATAGACCCATGAATGGCTTCGCATTTACGGCTATAGCGCGAAGAGTTTTGGAGTTATGGATTTGCAAATTGTTTTGTTTCCAAGAAGAAATGTTGGGGTTTATCAGTGTTGTAAAATAAGAATGAGGATCGTTAAAATGTAGTTGTTTTTGTAAGGGTAAATATTTGTCAAATAAGTCTGAGCAGTAGTAATCTCTGCTTTTTTTAAAACCTGTTTGCTTCATTCTTTCCCACGTAATAAAATAAAGAAATGATGATATGAGAAGTTTATCTTTTCGCGTGATGTTCTTTGCTCTATTTGTACATTGAGAGTGCAAAATATTTATCATATTGTCTTTATTTCTCGGCTTGTAATATTTTCGTAACTCTCCACGAGGGCTCTGTGTAGGCATCAGTTAGTGCTGCTTTCTGTCATACGATACGAGAACCAGTTGTTCATGGTATATATCTCACTTGAAAGACGATGTCTTGACCTTTTATCTGAAATATGTATCGAGTTGGTTTGTTTCGTCATGAATGTTATTCCCCTCATTCAGTTTCGTCCTGATGCAGCTTCATTGGTCCGTGTGACGCGCCGCGCTCAGCCGTGGGTTGACTGACAGTAATGTGCTTGAAATATTATATAATTTAGATGAAAGTTTAGTCGGAAGTAGTAGTGACAGTATTATCAGCAGTGATAATTAAATAGATGATGCGGCTGTGGCAGATGCAGTGGTAAATGATGAGAGTGACGATGAGGAGGAACCAGTATTTGGAAATTTCGTGTAGGAGACTATTGATAATTATACAGGTCAAAGGGAAGTTTTCAACAGTGAATTCGATTCCTAAATTCTCTAATAATATCCAGACAAGTCACAGGGACAAACACTGAGCAGTTAGGCCTATCTTATCGGGTTCAGCTGGAGGAAGGTTTTATTTACATAATCAGTTCGCTCGGCCGGGAAACGAAATATTCAAGGCCGCCGCGCATCAGATAATACAGTTCCAAGGTTGCAGGAAAGACATTTTATCATGAAATTATCACACAAGGGTGAGAAATACAAACCTCAGAGACGTTGTATCGTGTGTTCAAAACACGGAGAAAAGACGACGTCGATGTACTGCTGCCAGGAGTGTGACGTGGGTCTCTGTCTCGAAGAGTGCTTCGAACTCTATCACATGAGACTAAATTACTAAGGTAATGTGAAATAATTATGTCATTATCTGCTTGTAGATAGTTCTATCATAAGGAATTCAAAATTTCGTGAATATCGGGCTACTCTTATAATTGTAGTAACGCTTTAAGTGAATCAATGTATTTCAGTTGCGCGTAGTTGAAGTCTCATCCGGCTGCGGGGTAGGAAGCTCCTAAATTGGTTGCGACGCTGAGGGGTTAAGGTAGTCCGTTGTTAAGTACCTTTATTTTGCTGTGATTTGTATGCATGACCACCTGGATAATTCTATTTGAGAGCATATTGTTTATCAGATGTGACATTTGACTACACTTTGTCAGTTTAAAGAACTTATACACAATACCTTTTCTCCACACAGTATCATATGCAGCTGTTAGATCAATAAACACTGCTCCACTCTTTAATTGCTTTTCAAAACCTGTCTCAATATGTGTTGTCAGAGCAAGCACCTGATCTTCACAACTACGTTGAGGTCTAAAACTAGCTTGTTCGATTGGAATGATTCTAAAAATTAGAGGACTTATTCTATTGTAGATAAGCCATTCCAAGAGCTTAAAGCAGACACTCATTAAGGCAATTGGTCTATAGCTTTCAAGAGAATCCATACGTTTACCAGGTTTTAAGACAGCTAGTATCTTAGTTCGTTTAAACTCTGAAGGGAGTTGACTTGTTCGGAGTATGTTTGAGAAAAACTGCACTAGCCAGTTCCTTACATTTTTTCCACAGTGCTTCAAAAATTCTGGGTGTATACCATCAAAACCTGGGATTTTCCATTTTTCAATTCATTTAGGGCAAGTAAAAGCTCTTGCTCAGTAAAAGGAGTAATGTTTCCTCTTGAACAAAGCTGAGATTGATCAGACGCATGAGTTTCCTGAATGCATATTACAACATTATTTTCCAATGCCAGTTTGGAAAGGTAGTCACTTTGAGATCTACTGATTCCTTTGATGTTGATTTGAAGGACTCTCAGAACAGTTCCCAAGGGCTTTGCAGATTGGCTCTGGAAAGAGTTTGTTACGTGTACCATTAGCCAGGAGATCACAAGTGATAATCTGGCAACCAACAGATATAGAAAGATAACCGTTTCATCAAAGGAAAGCCATCAATATCTAGTTAATACATTAGAGTTCATTGCTAAGTTATGTTAGAGATTTAGACTCTTCTTCGTTGGTAAAACAATTTATTTTACACAAACTCAGGTCACATTGTTTACACTCGTATGCTTACTGCATGCTTCTGCTGGATGGTGTCCTTCGTTTATCATAAGCACACAAGACACAACTCCTCACTCTACCAGAAACCTTTATTGTTTGTAATTGTTTGGGAGATGTTGTGGTAGTAGGGAGACCCTTTTTCTTTCCTACTAGTTTGTGGCAAGTAAAACTGGCTATCAGGTGGGTAACAAGCTGTTTTCTGAAGTCTGTTTTGTTCCATGTCTATTGCCAGTAAGCTCGTTACTTTGATCGAACACAATTGAATTTACTATAGCAGAATTCATTATATAATAAAAAATGTAGTTCACCCAATTTAATGCTGATTTGCCAACACCATAGTATGAGTGAGACTGATCGCTTCGATCAACTCAACCCATATGTTACATATAGTTTATTACAGCTACAGAGGTTGGTATGTTGATCCTTTCATACCATGTCCTGTTTTCTTACTGAGCATTACAAAATTTTCAGGAGTGCTGCTAGTACTAAGAAGGATTATCACGCCATACTGTCGCAATGACTTCTCCAGCTTACAAGGTTTCGGAATCACTTCATTTTAGTTTCAATTTATTTTTTTTACGGCTCCAGGCCAGTCCTTTATGTTTGTTCTTGACGTTCCACAACCATATGTCTTGTGTTCAAGCAGTCCTGGTGTGGTGAAGAAATTATCTGAGCATATGTGGTGATTTTTTCCCCAGTAGGTCCTATTCAAATACAGAACAACTTATTCACACAAGAATCTAGCTCCTAAGGAAGCAATAGTTTAGTGTTTCGCAGCATAGCACTGTAAAAAAATAATCGGAGCACTTCGGAAAACTTTGGTGAGGAAGCTTTAGTTTCAAGTTGTGGCACGTAATGTTGCGAGCGCGATGGTGAACCGAGAGCAGCTGAGAGACATGCTTGTGCAACGTAAACAGCCGACACTGTCTTCGTTACTACACATAATACTATAAAATAACTACGTATACGCATCTACCGAATGAAACTACAGTGAAGTCGCCAAGTAAAAACTTTTGTCAACAAAACAAGAATGAAATTGTAATAAAAATATATTACTCACCATTGACGACTAGCGTATGGAAAAATGACAACTTCTCACTTTGTCATTTGTCGAAGCACATTACAAACGCACACACACTATAGGCATACAAACACTTGTCAACTTCCCGAAGATCAGATAACTATGAAATGTACACTACTAAGGTTACTAGATGCCCTAATGTTATTGTACTACAAAATATTAGTTCAGTGTGGTACCTTAAGGCAGTTTCTCAATTTATAAAATATTTTTACTGAGGTGTATGTCTCAGTCAGTCTTAACTTATATGTATGATAGTTAATAATGCACTTGAATGAATTAATCTAAACATGAGCATTCAGAAATCGTAGGCGTTACTCATACGGCATTTATTGGTTCCATGCAGTATGTCCCACATTGTCAACAGAACTGATTAAATCCAAGGTTGTTTGTTGCTCTGCTGGAGATGGTTTGATCACTATACTACTTTTTGTCGATCTTTTCTTTTTGGTTGAGGTGAGCCCCTTTGAGGTTCAATTTTTCTTTTCTCAGGTGCGTTTGTTTGATTATATGGCATTTTAAAACTTTGAACTGCTGCTAATGTAGGCTTAATTGGTAACAATAACTTCTTTAAAGCATCTCCTTCGTCAATAGTTGTTAAATTTTGCACCAATTCATTGATTTCATTTAACTAAGATAATAAGTTCTGTTTCTTGATATCTAACTGCCTGTGTTGATTATTGGGTTCTGAAGTACTGGTACTTTGAAAGGAATTGGTAGAGATTTGTTTCAATAATGCTGCTTTTTGAACAACTTCTAACTCTTTTTCAGAACATATTTGAAAGCGTTCTTAGCATTCTTTAGGCTGGACTTCCGCCTCTGAAATAATCTGACATACAAGATGAATGTGTTTGCACGTGTTGAACTGTATGGCAGAATCGATGCACGTGCAAAGTGTAGCTGTGAATACATGACTTGAAGTCAATATATACTAACTTGCAGTCACAGTTTTGTTTCAGGGGGCCAACTTGTTATATATCAGAACTGGATGTTGATGGAATAGTCCATACGTTGCCTTCCTGTATAACTAAATCTTTTTTTAATGTCAGACTAGTCTTGTGTCTTTGCCTAAGGTCCCTCAGCTTACTTGTCACTTTACCTTTATGCACAATGATGACCCAGTTAAACATCTTATCTTTGAGAAATCTCATTATCGCACAAATGGATTAGTCCAGGTGCTTTATTTTCCTTCCTTGCAAGTATGTATGTTGTATGCACTTATGCTGGTTCTCAATGTGCATATTTGTGTTCAAATCACAGTGCATTCAATAGCTATATGCCCACTGTCTGGCTGTGGGAACATACTTTTCTAAAAAAATATTTACCAAAATCGTGGGTGTTAGGGTCATCAATTCATTTCTGAACAGCTGGTTCAAAGATAATACTGAATGTATTCACATCTCGCTCTTGCATAAGTGATCTTATAATTTTATACATTTCTGCTTGTTTGTCTCTAGATTTGATTTTGCCAAGGTTCTTATGCCATGCCCGGTCATTGTGCCAGGAGCAATACAGCCTATGATTTGGTTCCCCCATAACTTCAATCCAATCATTAAAAAATTAACCTGCCGTATCTGACATAAAAATCTTTGGAGACAAATTACCAAGCTGGTCTTTGATTTTTGAAAATAGAATCTTTAAGACTTCTTTATCAGTTCTGTTTGTAAATAAAAATGAACATGGGAACCCCTGACGCATGTCATCAATAATTCTAAGAGTTATCAACTCAAAATCATACACATTTGAGTCCATGGGTACCATCAATGCATACAGCATCCCCTCCACATTTCTCCAGCATTGAAGCTTGTGCATCATTCATTACTACCAACATAAAGTCATTTATAGCCAAGAAAGGATACTCTTCCGAAACCTTCCCCTGCGGCTTATAAAATAACACACTGACCCCACTTCCCGCCCCCACCTCATTCACCCAGGCATCACACTCACTGCATCATTAGAATGCTTCACAGCTTCTGAGCTCAAATTATAAGACTTCTCAATGTTAAACAAATCTTTTCTTGTAAGGAGATGAATTCTTTGCAGTTCTCCAGCAGTTTTCAGACTGCTTTGAATATCATCTAATATAACATCAAAAGGAATTTTTAATGCTATTTTAGCTGCCAAAGAACTCTTTTCATTCCGAGTTAAAAATAAATGCTCTAAATCATTTTGATGCCCTACATGAGTACGGGAAAACACAGCCTCACACCCACCTTCTTCCACTGAAGAAACCTTTATTGTTGAAGGGCAGAAACCATCAGTCTTTTTGGTGCCTTGGCTTTTTCAATGATGGACACCTGACCGCTTTTATTTAAAGTGTCCTGAAAGATGAAAACTTTAATACTGTATACTGTCCCACTTTTTGCAATGTCCTCAGAACCAAACATTAACACATTGAAGACGGCCATATTTGAATGTGCTACCCTCCAGAAATCGCAGGATTTTTAATGGTTTTTGAAAATTTTTCAGTGCTAGGGTAATCCATGATTATAATAATAATAATAATAATAATAATAATAATAATAATAATAATAATAATAATGTTATTTGCTTTACGTCCCATTAACTACTTTTACTGTCTTCAGAGACGCCGAGGTGCCGGAATTTAGTCCTGCAGGAGTTCTTTTACGTGCCAGTAAATCTACCAACACGAGGCTGTCGTATTTGAGCACCTTCAAATACCACCGGACTGAGCCAGGATCGAACCTGCCAAGTTGGGGTTAGAAGGCCAGCGCCTTAACCGTCTGAGCCACTCAGCCCGGCAATCCATGATTATAACTACTTTTGGAATGTATAGAAAGATCACACTTTCTTGTGCAGAAAAATGAGTTTTAATTATCACAAAAGTGCAGCAATTTTTAAATATAAATTTATGAACATAATAATAAGTTCTACAAACGAAAAAATATCTGATGCAGCTATGGATGCCAGTTCGGTTAATATTTCGAAATTTGATTTTGTGGGCACATCTACTAAAACACACTAATAAAGATTCTAACCTAATTGGTAAATTGGCACCGGTATCCTTGTTTACAACCAGGAATTTACTTTCCC
Source organism: Anabrus simplex (assembly GCF_040414725.1). NCBI lineage: Eukaryota > Metazoa > Arthropoda > Insecta > Orthoptera > Tettigoniidae > Anabrus > Anabrus simplex. The sequence goes on along the minus strand of NC_090270.1, from coordinate 256,120,137 downwards.
ACTGTTCTTTTTTTGACGACGGGGTAGCATCGAGTTGCTGCAGGTCCACGGGAAACACCCACATTTTTAGGAAGCGGTGTTAAAACAGTATTACATAACCCACTTCAAGGAAGCGATATAAAACTACGTTACACTTCACATCAATTTGAAGTTAGCTCATTTTCTACATTTACTAGCCTGAAGCGCCAGAATCATCATGTTTACTTAGTGTGTAATTGTTGTCCTCATCCTCATTTTCAGAAGTTGTCTTCCATAAGAACATCCATTATGGATTCGTTGTCGAAATTTCGTACACTTGAATTAGACATGCTATATATTCATAAGAATTACACAAACAAGCCTGCCTCTCAAACACACATTCTTCCTGTCCACATGTACCGTACGTACTTTCCCGCCCATTTCACAGCTGAGAATCAATGATGACGCAGCCTTAGGTTATGTAGGAACGTGGCTGTGCTATCAATGCCTTGAAGGAAGAGCTCTTGACTTATGCCTATAACTAGTATATTTTATGCATATAGAAGCATTCAAAAGTATCCTAGTGAAGTCACAGCTCGCTGAAACAGCAGCTACAATTTTTTAGCTACAGTGAAATCGTGCCCGTAGATTCTCTGAGCTCCGTCAGCAGCAATGAATTAGCGCGCCCGTAGTTTCTACGAGCGGCGTCTCCAATGTGTTAAAACATGTTTTACAAGGTTTTGTGCTTCATAATTTCTTTTCCATTCCTTAAACTCTTCAAAAGAATTAAATGACTTGCTTTCACTTATCACAACGTCATGAATATTGTGAAAATGTAACAATATATCTGACTTTTTAGAATACATATGTGAACATACACTGCATGTAAAATTACTGGCACTAGTAACATTAGGGCCACCTGAGTTAATTTCTTTATGTGTACTATTAATGTGTCTATTTTAACTTTATCTATGCCTGTACAATAAACCACAGTCCCTGCACTTGAACGTTATAAAAATACACTTGAAACTACCCAGATAAATGTATACACTTATAAAATAGTTACACCCATCTATTTACATGTTACCGCGCTGGCTAATCACCACAACATTCGTTCAAATATGAGCGCAGACAAACAGATAAACTATCGCGCGATGTAAAATAACTTTAAATTAAGACACATTACACACACATTTACATGTTACTACGCTAGCTAATCCCTTGTTGAAACATGAACACGGACTAATGGAGAACGAAAACAGAATGAAAATAATATTTAATGTCACCCGAATTACTTTTATTTTCCTACGGTGCTACGCGGCGGCAAACTCACCAAAGTTTTCCGAAGGGCTCCAATAACTATTTTCCTCTGGTGTTATGCGGCAAAAAACGAAACTATTTGTTATCCCAAAGAATTACATTTATTTTTCTACAGAACTACACGGTGGCAAATTCGCAGAATTTTTTTCCTGTCTGAGATATTCAATCATCAACGGAACAAATTTATTCCGAAATTAAAGAATTTGGGGTTTTCAACTGTCCTTGAATGTCTCTTGCCTGTTATATAATTCTACAGTTCAACTGGCAAAGTCAATGCTTCATTTCCTTCAGGAAAACAAACTAACAGTATAAGAGGTTCAGTGGCTGGACGGAGGCTATGCCGTATGTGCGGATTCCAGTAACAACCAAGAAGAAAAAGTAATTCGTTGTGGGAACAATGTTGTTAGGGGCGCGCAATTGTGAGGTTGCATTCAGGAGTTCAAATCACTGTCGGCAACCCTGAAGATGGATTTGCGTGGTTTCCCATTTACACACCAGGCAAATGCTGTGGGGCTTTCACAATAACACCCACGGTATCCCCTGCCTGCCGTAAGAGGTGACTAACAAGGGTCCCAGGGGCTCATAACTTCAGATGTGTTAGGCTTAGTAGGCCAGCAGAAGAGTAATAGATGTAATTACTTTCAATGAAAGAATGAGCCTCGGATTGAAAATACCTAAAATACTTAAGTAGACAACACATCTTGTACTCCTGGAACAAATGACTGATCTTTACAGCCTGAAGATAATCCAAGGAATGCAAGAGGAAATTTCGATAAAGGACAAAAAATTAGAACCCAACGAAAAGTCGAGAGAGGGAACATCAAATGTAATAACCTTGATAGGAAAGGGTGAAGAGATTGTAGACATGATGGAAAGGAGGAAGATCCATATCCTTGGAATGAGTGAGACCAAACAGAGGAGAAAGAACTCAAAATTGCTGAGAGATGGATACAATTTACAGTGGAACCTTGATAATTCAAAAAAATCGGTTCATTCAAAGTCCCGCCCAATTCGAGGAAACTCCCATTCCCGGAAACATAAGATATGGTTTTGCATGTTATTTAAATTGTTTAATTTGAAATACGGATAATTCATAATTCGAAGAACAATAACACCAATACAGTTGGTCCGTTATGGACATTATAAATTTTCCAGCTAACTCATTCCTGGTTGCAAGAGTTTCGCCCCAGAGTGCTGAGTTGGGCTCATCACTTGGTAAACAGCACGCCTATCAAGATGCATGGCTAATGCGTATGATGGAGGCCACTGCGTAGGCTACTTGGAGCCAATGGCAGTGCCAATGCACTATGAGAGACTTTGTCTGCCTGGCCATCAGATATAGATATTCTTCAGCATTCAGAATTTTAAGGAACACCACAATATCTCGTAATAGGTAGTGTGCGGAGAATCAGAATCCATGAGCACTGGCGATACCGACAGTCGGCGAAAAAGCGTGGCTCATATATAATCAATTTGAATGCACTGAACAATATTCTCAATGCCAATGAAACTGCATTTTTTTTTTTAATGCCGAGCCCAAATGGACTTATGCTTTTAAAGGAGAGAAATGCCAGCCGGGAAATTGTGCAATGGTGGAGGTCATTGTACTGTGTTTCAATGCACACTGAAACAACACACTTTCTCCCCTCGTCATAGGAAAGTTTCGTAAGCCATGATATTGTAAGGATGTCTGGCTTTTTCTGTGCAAGTACAAGACATCTAAAAAATGCAAACAGTACAGTAATCCAAGAAATAAAACATTTGCAGAGAGGAGCTAGCATAATTTGTCCTCGTCTTTGAATCGTATATTTTTTCTTTCGTTGCATGAGGTTATGTTTGCCAGTGGTTTATCCAAGGGCATTATTTGAATAATGTAAATGCACCTTGTTGGATACATTTCGGAAATAGTTTTTTCTATTGCAATTGAAAGATTTAAACTGTGAATCAAGATTAATTGCATGCATGTACACACCTCAGCAAGGGTGCAGTGAGGATGAAAAATTGAAATTCCTTGCAGAACTGGAGGACCAAGTTAGAGAAGATAATGTAATGATAACGGGGGATTTCAATGCTCAGAATAATCTCATTGCGGGTCTTAGAATATTTTGTGATGTGGCAAGGAACGGCATTTCTGAATTACGAGTTGGCGGTTAATTCGAAATCACATAATTTGATGTCCGATTTTTGCATTCCAACGACTTCGAATTAACAAGGTTTTGCTGTATACTGGCATAGTCTCAATAAAGAGGCAAAGAATGGTGTGGGCTTTGTGTTTCACAAAGTCATTTACAATATTACAGTGGAACCTCAATTCTCTGTTTTTCAAGGGACCATGAAAATAAAACGTACAACACGGGAAAACGGAAAATCCGGGAATGAAGGAAAACCATCAACAATTTGGCTAAACATAACAAAATGAAATATGTATGATTATAATCTTACAAGAACTCCTAAACCAAACCAAACTACAGCCCCAATGGGTCTTTGCCTGCCAAGCAACCGCTGCTCAGCCCGAAGGCCTGCGGATTACGAGGTGACGCATGGTCAGTGTGACGAATTCTCTCGGACGATATTCCTGGCTCTCAAGGTTGGGGTCGCCATCTCACCATTAGATAGCTCCTCAATTAAATAAAATCACACAGGCTGAGTGGACGTGGAACCAGCCCTTATATCAAGGTACAATATCCTGACCTGGCCAGGAATCGAACCCGGGCCCTCCGGATGAGAGGCAGGCATGTCAGACCGTGAAACCGCATTAATTACCGGTACACGAGTTCAAAATCTCTATACTTTATATTCAATTTTACAGGGAATCTTCGTCAGTTTCCCATGAAAACTTCTTTCAGTTCAGCAACTTTGATTAGCCAAACTCTTCGAAAAATCAAATACGGTACCGCCAAGCCAAATGAAAATCAACCACAATTAGTTTTTAATTCTCTCATCTAATGAAATAAAGCACATTAGATACAAAAGCGCCGAACATGATGGTGAAATCCCTTCTTTTCTTAATCTTCCATTGTAATTTGGTCTCCGGTATACTGTTCATAGTCAGTTTCTGGAGATCTTGTATCGCGTAAATTAGGCCTACGTCGACTTTTAAAGGTTATGTTGAACTCGAAAACATGATTTTGAATGCAAGTATTGATTCTCAAAAGTTCTCTAATGCACTATATTCAATTCTGCCCGTCACTAATCTGATCAAACTGGAAAAAAGAAAAAAAATATCAAAACAGAAATTACGGTTATTCATGACCTTGAGCTCATCTGGAAAGCGCGCTCGCTGCACATGTCAGTACAAGTTGGAAATGATACAAACCATTTAAATGTAACGTGCGCAAATAAAAAACGACTGCGGTTTTTTGCATTTTTACACAAAAACATAAAATTCCCAGTCTTACATTAGGACCAAAAGGTGATAGGCAATCCCAAGACCTCCCACGATTCTTTTAAAAAATGTAAGGTGCACATCCGTTCGGTCTCGATAACATAATCGTGGTCATTCATTTATTGGTGTACGATAATATTAACATACCAGATTTGTGTTAAGGAGCAGTTTCGATTCCTGCCTGAAAGCCCAGTTATTCTACAGTGCCCTGAGGAAAATGCCGGAAATCTGTTCGACAGTACAATAAAAAAAAGTAAAAATATAAACATTTAACCCTGGACATAATGTGGACGTTTTATAAGTGCGAACATTTGACGAAACTCGTTCTGTCTCCAAGTAGAGCTGTTGAAATGCGCTGCGACTCCTTACAATTGTTGTGGCCACTCTCTGCTTTATGATTTCCGAGATTCTCAGAACAATACCATCCGAATGTGATGCAAAGATGGTCCCTTACGCAAGTTAACCGCCGATCGCTTTTTCAGTACAGTACTTGCACTAATTATCACAATGATGGGGCGTTAATGCCAAGATCCCTAAGTAAGCCATAGCCGCCCTTTCGTGAGATACAGTTTATTAAAAAACGATTGATCAAGGATTTAGCATTGATGGGACTGAAATTTCTGGACGGTTGATCCGGGAAATCGCTCCTTCGAGGAACGGATAATGCGGGATTTTTACAAAGTGATTTAATTTCGATGCTCGTGGGACCACGTAATTTGAACACATAGTCCGGGAAAACTTAGTTTCTGAGAACGGATAATCGAGGTTCCACTGTGTAGAAAAGTGAAAGGATAAGTAAAGCCAGAGTGAACATAGGAAAGAATAGTTTCACTATACTCCAAGTGTACGCGAAGTGAGGATGAAAAAGTGAAATTCCTTAAGGAACTGTAGGACCAAGTAGGAGAAGATAACATAATGATGATTGGGGATTTGAATGATCAGAATGGTATTGATAGAAATGGATACTAGGAAGTGATGGGACCTTTTGGATATGGGAAAAGAAATTCAGAGGGAGAAGAAATTCTAAATCTGTGTAGAAGGAATAATCTTTTGGTTAAGAATTATTTTTTTCAAAAATTGAGATTACGAGATATGGCTGGGATGGCAAATCCAAAACAGTTATTGACTATGTCGTAACAGACAAATTAATTGGAGAAAAAGTGATTGACAGAAAAAGTTATACCAAGTGAGTGTCTGGATGGTGACCACAGGTTACTAGCAGCAGATCTAAATTATAATCTTAAAGGTGTGACTGCTGTACAAAGAATGCCAAAAATTAAGGAATGGAAGTTGAAAGTAGAAGAAAATAAGGAAAGTTTCCAAAATCAAATAGCACAAAAGTTGCCAAGAACTGAGACTGGTAGTGTGGATGAAGAATGGAACCTGTTTAGAACATCAATAGTCAGTAGTGCTGTGCAAATATGCAGCAAAACAATAGGTAAAGTGAAAGAGAAAGAAACCAGTCGGTGGAACGACAGAGTAAAAGATACAATTAAAGAACGTAATGTAAAGCAAAGAAGAACATGGACGTTGAGAAGAGAAACTACATACAAAGAGATTAGTGACAGAAGAAAAGGAGAAGAGCTGGGAAATATTCACCCAGAAAATAGAGGAAGATAGCAAAGGGAATCAAAAAACCATTATATGGGTTGTTGAAAAGTAAGAGGTCTGATAGAGAAGATATAAAACCAATTGAAACAGAAAATGGGGATATTATCAAGGGCATGGAAGGCAGCAGGGAAGAGATGAAAAATTAATTTGAAAGCTTACTGAATGGGGAAAATGAACAAGAAAGAGTCACTGAAGTAGAGGAAGAACAGTATCCAATTTCTTGGGCAGAAACTGAAAATGCCCTAAAACAGATGAAAGGTGGGAAGGCAGCAGCAGTAGATGAGGTGACAGTGGATATGGTTAAGGCAGCTGGAATCCATGGATTACAATGGTTACATCGAATAATGGGTGTGATATGGAAAGAGAATAAAGTACTGATGAATGGAAAAAGGGAATTATAATACCGTTGTTCAAGAAAGGAAGTAAAAAGAAGTGCACTAACTACCGAGGAATCACTCTACTATCACCTTACCTTCAGATAATGGAAAAGATCATAGAAAATCCTAGAACCCCAATTTGAGGAACAACAGTATGGATTCATAAGTAATAAAGGAACAATAGACCTCATTTTTTCCCCTCTGTCAGTTACTGGAGAAACATTTGAAGACAGGAAAGGCTTTGATAGTAGTGTTCCTGGATTTGGAAAAGGCACATGACAGTGTTCAATGGGATCACATATGGGAATGCTTGAGGAAACATAATGTTCCCGATTCATTAATAAAAAAAGTTCAGATACTGTATGAAGGTTGTGAGAGCAGTGTACAAGTGGGTGGACAATCAAAATGGTTTAAAGACAAAGAGCAGTGTTCAGCTTTTTTTCTTTTTTTTGCTTCACGTCGCACCGACATAGATACGTCTTATGGCGACGATGGGACAGGAAAGGGCTAGGAGTGGGAAGGAAGCGGCCGTGGCCTTAATTAAGGTACAGCCCCAGCATTTGCCTGGTGTGAAAATGGGAAACCACGGAAAACCATTTTCAGGGCTGCCGACAGTGTCAGCAGTGTTCAGCAAGGCAGTTCTCTTTTCCTGTTACTCTTCATTACACTTATGGGCACAATTATGAAAGAAATCAAGGAAGTAGAAAAAGAAGATCTCAATGCTTTTAATTTTGCTGATGACATCGCCATTTGGGGAGAGACTGAAATGGAAGTTCAGAGGGAGACTGGATTACTGAAATACAAAATTTAAAGAATTCAAGTTGACTGTAAGAGCAAGTCAGTGGCAATGCAGATGAGCAGGACACCCACACCTTGTAACATCATACTGGAGGGAGAGAAGGCTGAAAGTGTGAAAAGTTTCAATTATTTGGGTAGTGCCATATCATGTGATGGAAGTGCCAAACTATAAGTATTAAACAGAGTAGCAAAAGGATCCAGTTTCTTCCATCAAGTACGAAACCTAATCTGGGACAAGGGAGTCCCTCTAAGAGCTAAACAGACAATATATAAAACCTACCTCCTGCCAAGCATGACGTATAGTCCAGAGACCTGTGTCATAAATAAAAGAGAAGTGAGTCAAGTGTAAGCATGTGAACTGAAGTTTCTTAGGTCAGCTCTACAAAAAAACCAGGAGAGACAGAGTCAAAAATGAATATGTAAGGAGAGACCTGCAGGTGAACTTGACCATGGAGGAAAGGATAGGTGCTGCGAGATTGAAGTGGTTAGATCATGTGAAACGAATGCACCCAACTCGAATTCCACACCAGTATCTGGAGATGGAGGTGCCCGGAAGAAGACCTACTGGATGACCTAGAAAGAGATTGACAGATCAGGGTATTGAAAATCTCAAGAGGATAGGAGTAACATGGAACGCAGTGGAGAGGGAAAAACTATACCAGGACAGAATTCAGTGGAGGCATATCGTTCACAAAGTTCCTACCCGGTTTGCTGGAAGGAAATCATGATGATGATGATGATGATGATTCTCCTCTGACACCAAATGTAGGTATTTCATTAGTGCTTCAAAATGATTGCATGGCATTGCCTGGATTAAAAAATACATTTCGAAGTCAGGAAGTTGGACGATGCCCATATATATTAAAGTTCCAAAATACGCATGTATTTTTTCACTGTTAGTATCAAACTGTGCTGTATAATCTTATCTTTGTTATGTTGCAAGAAAACAGCATGCCAATTGGTATGAGAGGCAAGATGTTTGAAAATACTATTATCAAATATAAGAGAGAAGGAGTCTAATGCAGTACTACCCACAGGAAGGTCTCACCTCTTCATTGAAGTCTTCAGGCTCTGTGTAGATAGTTTATATGTCCATTGAAAATTAGGCCACTGACCGCAGTTAATATAAAGGACTTGTTCTGGAATGACACTGTTAATTGCTTTACAAAGCCAAATTTTTATAAATGTATCCTCCTATTCAATACATAACATAATTCCATCACTAGATGGAGTAATAAAATTCAAACATGCTTTGACTTGTTTGAGCCATCTTCAATGAAATAGGACGGGGGAGTGTTAAAGTTATTTACTTAATACAGGCTAAAAATGTGCTAAAAACATAATGAACAAAGGAAAAACAAAAGAGACAAGACGAAATAAGGAAAATACAGTAACATTTCCATCATTAGATGTATTAAACCTAAGAAGAAAAGAAATGAAAACAATGATAGAGACGGAAACAAACAATTAAGTGCTTACAGTAAGGTTGCGGGCCTCTCTGTCTTTATAGAGTCACCACCTCCACAAATGGCTAGGAGGGGAGCGAAAAAGCTTGAGAATCCAAGTTTGAGAGTAAACGTCCATTAACAGATAAAGATCTTAAGATCTTTCATTATGAGCAAGAAGGCACCTTTCTAAATGTTCTCAAGAACATCCACATTGATTTAGATCAATTTATGAACCCCTCTCACAATCTAAATGAAACAAACGAAAAAAAGAACATTCTACTTGAAACATTAATTCCACATATTTGTCAGAACTTCTATAATAAAAACAAACCCCGCCTCTATCTCTCCACCTCATCACCACTCCCTCCTGCCCACCCTCTCCCCACCAGCCCTGCATCACCCCCTTCCAGCTCCACTCCTCCCATCCTCACAAACACAGCTGAGCCAACAATAGACACGATCGTAAGAACGGGACCGTTAACTTTGAGAAGGCCAGGCCACTTCGAGAGGACAACCACCTATGAGTACCGTAAGATTAGTTTCTCCACACTCATTTTACACTTTTTACTTATTAGCCCACGTTTCTCACGCAACCTCATTTTTTCACTACAGATTGGAACTTCATTGACGGTTTCCACTATGGTCACAGAAAGTTTACCATTCACCTGTTAGAGAAGTCTAACACAGCTTCTTAATTTTGTCGCTGCCCTCCCGACCATTTAAAATAAAGCAAACACACCTACCTAACATTGGAAACAATCATCGAGAACGGGACCGCTAAATTGAGAAGAAATTGAGAATGCTGCTAGTCTAAAATTTGAATTCATCGGTGTTTTTCCATCACGTTGTCACATACATTTCACCTGGCATGTTGTTTCCTCTCAAACTTGAATTCTCAAGCTTTTTTGCTCCCCTCCGAGCCACTCGTGGTGATGGTGATTCTACAAAGACAGACTGTCAGTTCTGAATTTTCAACTCAGTGATTTTGTCCTGTTTTTTTGAATTGTATCAAACTGCAAAATTATTAGACTAAGAGGTCCACAACTTTACTATAAGCACTTATTGTCTGTTTCCGTATGTATCATTTGTTTTCATTTCTCTTCTTCTTCTTCTTCTTCTTCTTCTTCAGTTTAACCGTTGCCAGGAAGTGGACCGATAGAAATGCGGGTCGCAAGTAGTTTTGTGAATGTCAGCTAGAGGTCTCGACATTGTGCTATGCTGTTCGCGCGAAATACATTCAATTAATAGTACACGTTGGTTTTTATAGACGTAAAAAACTACAAATAATGAAGTTAGGACCACCTAAATGTGATTTAGAGTGACTGGATGTAAAGTAGAGCACTTTTAAGTGATATTTGGAATTATTTTAGGCAAAGTCAAGTGCAATAAATAATAAAAGCAATACATTAACATGACTTACCATGATCAATGCTCATATCACTCACATTTTTAAGATATTCCAACTTAAATGCTTTGTCCTGAAGTTCTTTTCCAAGTCAAGAGCATCTGTAATTTTATGAGCTTCATTGTCAAGTATCGGTTTTAAAAGTTTTGTAATGAGAGTTACAGTCAGTGCTCTCTGATCACACTCGTCACATTTGAATGCCTCAATGAACTTTGGAACAACAACAACAAAAACATTAAGGTTTTAAAACTAAATTCGTATTGCCGAGATAACTAAGTTTTATAATATTTCTTCTTCTTCTTCTTCTTCTTCTTTTATGACCACATAGGATCACTTTAGTCAGTCCGTCGTTCAGGTCTCTTTGAAGGGATTGTTCGGGCTTTGCGGTCCTCCCAGTACTTCTTCAGACGCTCCGATCTTCGTGCCCTTTCCTCAGTTGAAAATGTGCGTGTTGTTGGTTTGTTTTGTGTAAGGGTAAAGCGGAGGTTTGTATTCTTGAGTTTTGTATTCAATTTTATCTTATTTTTGGTGTCTTCTGTTGTAAGGCCTATTTCCTTCAGATCCTCTCTTACTTCTCTGATCCATTTACATCCTGTTGTGGTATTTTTTGAGACGAGATTGTGTTGTACTAGTTGTTTCAGAAGTCTCGAGTCCTGCATCCTCATGATATGTCCAAAGAATCCCAGTCTCCTCTTACGCATAGTATCTGTAATGGGTTCTAGCTCTTTGTACACGACTTTGTTAGGTATTAACCGCCACTGTCCATCTTTCTGATATTTTTTGTTGATACAGGTTCTTCCAATCCTCCTTTCAATTTTCTGAAGTCTGTCAGTCTTTGATTGTTTATTCAGGTAAAAGAGTGTTTCTACTGCATATGTAGCTTCCGGTTTTATAACTGTGTTGTAGTGTTTTATTTTTGTATTTATTGATAGACATTTCTTTTTGTAGATATCCCATGTTAATTTTTGTGCTTTAGCTAATCTATTTGTTCTTACTTGGATTGAGATTTTTTCATTTAAGTTATGTGTTATTACTTCTCCAAGATATTTAAACTGAGTTACTATTTTGATTTTATTACCATTTATGGTGACTTCTTTTAGCTGTGTTGGTTTTTGGGGCATAATTTCTGTTTTTTCAAATGATATTTTGAGGCCAATTTTATTTGCAATGTTTTGAAGTTCTGATATCTGGGTTTTTGCTTCTTTTATGTCCACTGCTAGTAATGCTAAATCGTCAGCAAAACCCAGGCAATTTGTTTTGATTTTTCGGCCAATCTTTATTTTGGGGGGACATTTTCTAAACCATTCCCTCATTACCATTTCTAGAGCACAGTTAAATAATAGTGGTGAGAGCCCATCTCCCTGCCGTAGTCCAGTTTTAATTTCAAATGTCTCTGATGTTTCACCCCTAAACTTCACTTTTGACTTGGTATTGGTGAGAGTCAATTTTATCATGTTTATTAATTTGGGGTGTAGTCCAAGGTGTCTTAAAATTTTAAACAGAGATTCTCTATGGATGCAATCATAAGCTTTCTTGAAATCTACAAATGTTATCACCATATCTCTGTTTCTTCTCCTGTTATAGTCCATTATCAACTTAAGACTCATGATCTGATCAGGACAGCTCCTCCAGGGTCTGAAACCTCCTTGATATTCTCCTAGTTCTTTCTCAAGTTGTAAACTTATCCTATTAAGGATGATTATTGAAAATATTTTGTATGTTATATCTAGGAGAGAGATTCCCCTGTAGTTATTAGGGTCGGTTTTGTCCCCTTTTTTGTGCAGAGGATGAATGAGGGCTGTTGTCCAGTGTTCTGGTAGTTCTTCTTTAATCCAGATAGAGACAAGTTGTTGATGGAGGGCAACTTTTGCTGAGTTTCCTGCATATTTCCAGATTTCCGCAAAGGTCTGATCTTCTCCTGGCGCTTTGTAGTTTTTTAATTTATTCAGAGCCTGGTAGACTTCCTTTATTGTGGGGGGATTGATGTTTTCTGGTGATGTTTTTATCGGGGTGTTGGTGTCCAAATGAAGGAGTTCTGTAGGTTCCTCACAATTTAAAAGCTTGTTGAAATGTTTAGCCAGAATTTCTGCATTGTCTTTATTGTTATGGGCCAGCTTACCATCTTCATCCTTCATCAGTAGGGTCGGGGGTTCATATTTTTGGAGCTGCTTTCTGAAGGTTTTGTAGTAGTCCCTTGATTTAGTTTTACTGAACTGTTCTTCAATTAACTGCAGGGTGTCCTTATGATGTTGTCTTTTTATTCTTCTTAAGACTTGGGTAGTTTCTTTTCTCTGTTTTACTAGCTTTTGATAGGATATTTCTGTCTTTTGGGACTGATGTAATAGCCATGCCTGATGTCTTTTCTCCACTGTTTCATCACATTCACTGTTCCACCATTGGTGTTTTTTACGTGGTTTAATTGGAGCTAGGCCTTCTGCAATTTGTTTAAGGTTGTGTACTAAGTCTTCAAGTTTGTCTGTGATTTTTATTTTTTCAGTTGCTTTCTGGTAATTTTTGTTGTTGATTAGCTGGGTAGGATCTATTTTTCTTTTAGTTTTAAGGGCTTGCTTTTGTTGTCTCCTCTGGGGAGTGAGTTTAATTTTAATTTTAACTACGTAGTGATCTGAACCTGTGTCTATTCCTCGGAGGACTTTGACGTTATAGATCTCTTTGTGGTGGTATTTGTCCATGCAGACGTGGTCCAGTTGCCATTCTCCTTTAGTGTAGTCAGGGTGTTTCCATGTTTTGAGTTTTTGAGGTTTCCTCTTAAAACATGTAGATTTTGAGATTAAATTATGGTTTCTACACAGGTCAACTAGTCTCTCTCCATTTTTATTTGTTTTCTTGTGTGCTGGCCATTTTCCGATGATGTCACGGTATTTTCTTTCTCTGCCTAGTTGAGCGTTGAAGTCGCCTATTAATAATTTTATATGGTGTTTGGGGATGTTATCTATGGTCTGGTCCAATAGGTCCCAAAATTCTCCTGTTTCCTCCTGGTCTTTTGAGGAGTTGTTTTTATCATTAGTGGGAGCATGGGCATTTATTATAGTATAGATTTTATTAGATGCCTTTAAGGTGAGCGTTGAGAGTCGTGGAGACTGTGATCTGAATTCTTGAACTGAGTTTATTATTTTAAGGCTGACCAAAAATCCTGTTCCAAATTGTGGGACATTCTTCATCACTCTCTTCCCGGGTATACCTTTATAAAGTCTGTACCCTTGAGATTCCAAGGCATCCTGGTCAGTGTTTCTAATTTCCTGTAATCCCATGATAAGAATTTTGTGTTGGTCCATTATGTCGGTGATCACTTTTAGTTTACCGGTTTGCATGAGTGAGTTTATGTTGTGTGTAGAGAAGTATGTTATCTGCTTTGGTTTGATTCTTGATTTTGTCTCATTCGTGTATGTAGTACTGGGGTATTTCCGTGCCTCCGACTTCACGGTATCTTTCAGGTGGCAGCCCACCGTATCCGAATGCTGCCTTCTCTGAACTCTTGGTTCAGCCGGTGGAGTATTCCTTAAAAGACCTTCCATGGTTGACTGTCAAGGTGTCACCTGTGTGGGACTAGGTCCCGAATTACAACTCTGGATGTGATCCAGTGAGGTGATAATGAGGCCGCTCCTCTGGAGTACAGACTCCTTGTGCAGCCGCCCCTAACCTGGAGAACAGACGCTGCATAATGGATTCCAGTGGCATTTCCTCCACTGTGGGGACCATCACCCCACCCAAAGGGGCTCATTCGCCCGAAGCCGTTGGCCCCCTTAGGGAGTCAGGTTATTTCCCGCCGCCCAACACTCGGCGTTTTATAATATTTAAAATATTTATTTAAAAAAAAAAGTATCAAAACGGTGGAAGTATTTTAAATATTGTAAAACTTAGTGATTAAATTTTGATACGGACAATGAAGTTGATTACTTGCAATTGCCGAGATAACGTAAGAAGTGACGTATAAAATTCAACATATTTTGCAGAAAGTAAACAAATTTTCTTGAGGGGTAGCGTAATGCTCCACGATCTTGCATCCCAATGAGGCACATCAGCAGACTGTCTGTAGTGGCCGAGGATATGTCACAAGCATGATTCACAATTGGAATTTTCTTCTGTAACTCCAACAAGATAACCACCTATCATGGCCAAGGAAGATAACTCCAAAGTGACAGGTTTCTCTGAAAAGGCATTGTGTCATTCTTAATATCACTAGCGTCTAAGATAATATAAAACTTGCAGATACTTTAGGCCTATTAAAAATAGTAAGGGAAGGGGAGTTAGGGATTGGAATAACTTACCAAGGGAGATGTTCAATAAATTTCCATTTTCTTTGCCATCATTGAAGAAAAGGCTAGGAAAATAACAGTAGGGAATCTGCCACCTGGGCGACTGCCCTAAATGCAGATCAGAAGCGACTGATTTTAGTACGTCTGAAAGAAAATACAATAATCACGAATTCATCAGTTAGCTTACCCTCGAGCGTCTCATCAAGTAATTCCAAAACTGTTGTTGGTGAAGATTATGGTTATAGTGTACCCTTAGGCTTCATAGCCATTTCATCTATGATAAGGGAGACTAACGTTTCCTCCACGCGTGTCAAATTCATGGCTTCATAATGGAGCCTTTCTTTAATAAGGGATGTTATTCCAGTTTCTCCATTCGAAAAGCCAACATAATTATTAAGCGTCTTTTGATGCGGAAGTCAGAGCCAGTGAAGTGATCTAAGGAATCTGTAGCCCTTAAACTGAAGTCTCAATATTTAAAATGTAAATTACAGACTCTGGATGATGTCCCAGGCGACCAAAGGGAACCTAATTTGCCCCCCTGCCTGGATATAGCAATTCTCCACTTCTGCTTTAAAACTGGGTCGGCAGGAAACGATTGAAAACTCCAATGTTCTCCTTTCTTCGACGAACTGGACTTACAGTACGATATACCATATTTTATAGTGTATACGAAATCTACTTGGACTTCATTTGAAGACTAACAATAAATGAAATCTATACGTAAATGTATTAAAAACACTTTTCTCTATACGTTAATACACTACAGCAAATGCAAACTATAGCGCGATGTCGAGACATCTGGCGGCGGTACTGCAAACCTGGTTGGGGACGGTTTTTATGCTCAGAAGTAGCGCACATTTCCCGGCCTTGTATATCTAATAGATTCAATTATATATAATATTAACCTTTCTTTTTTTGTTGAATTTATCTCAAGTTATTTATTGCTCCATCTAATGATGGAAATGTGGTATACTGTATTGTTTTTTACTTCCGTCATGTCTCTTTTGTTTTTCATTTGTGCATTATGTTTTTAGCACATTTTTAGCTTGTATTAAGTAAATAACTTTATCCCCCCACCCGCTCATTTCACTGAAGATTGCTCAAACAAGCTGAAACATTTGAATTTTATTACTCCATCTGATTGATGGAAATACATACTGAATAGAAAGATACACTAAATTTTTCCTTTGTAAACTGAAAACCGTAATACTGTACTGTAATATCTTGTAACTGTTAATTGCTGTCAAATAATCATTACCACTCTCATTCATTATATCAGAAAAAAAAAAAAAAAATTCACTTAATCCACTACTAACACTTTCACTATCAGAATCTTCATTAACAATAAGTTCTATTTCATTTTCACACAAACCTTTTTTGCACACACTAGACGGCAACATATTTGTTTACTTTGGACACAACACTGTCACTGCCTTCTGTATTTCGTTCGATAATTATACCTGCGCAGTGTTGGTAAGACCAAACCTTGTGCCAGTAGCCTTTAGGAAGAACAAATATTATTTGAGTTTGTTTCCCATAAATAGCTTATGGATGCGATGTTAAAAGTTACTACGCTTTAGTATGCTATGGCCAGGAGGCACATTCTTATTGCAGTATGGTTTACTACACTATGGTCGGGAGAGGGTTATACACTAAGTACATCCATACGTCTTCATTATAGAATGTTATGCCTTTTAGTGTCCAGACTGCAAGCTTCGTTTAATTCCTCAACTCTTTTCATTAAATTTTTGCTATTTGCTTTACGTCGCACCGACACAGATAGGTCTTATGGTGACGATGGGATAGGACAGGCCTAGGAATGGTAAGGAAGCGGCCGTGACCTTAATTAAGGTACAACCCCAGAATTTGCCTGGTGTGAAAACGGAAAACCATCTTCAGGGCTGCCGACAGTGGGGTTCGAACCCACTCTCCCGATTACTGGGTACTGGCCGCACTTAAGCGAACTGCAGCTATCGAGCTCGGTTTTCATTAAACCATTAAACACCAAGTCTAACGCATCATTGCCTTGGTTTCCTCTACTTCTCTTATCCTATACGCCAGAGTAATTCTCCTCCATTCGCCACACATAACCCCACAACTGAGTACAGTTTGTGTGTACTACTTCATCCACCGATTCCATTCATAACGTAGCCTTTATCTCCTAATCCTGAGCATTCTCCTGCCATTATTTCCACCTGTTTGTACCAGCAATCATTGTCACTGCTTTTACGGTATGTTCCTTGGACAGCTCATCGCACGAACACATCAATCCTGAACCAACTTCAGATAAAAGTTCGTCTATCGTGTAAGGTCTCTCAAAGAATTGTACGCTACTTTGGACATATAATGCGCCAAGATGGTAGTCTAGAAAAGCTGATTGTTGAGGGCAAAGTCCAGGGAACCAGACAACGAGGACGAATACCAACGCGATGGATTGACATGGTGAACGGCCCCCTACAGTGTTCTCTCAGAGTAACCACATTGAAAGCTTTAGATAGGGAAGAATGGCGGAGTATGGTTCATCGGCTAGAGGGCTGAATATTATGATAGTCACGACTCCTCAGTCATGAGGCAAAACGAAGAAGAATCACCTCTAACTTATGAATATGATATCCTGAGCCTAACCAGCTTCACTTGCGTACAGCAAAGAAGGTCTGAAAACAGACCGATATAAAGATTATAGATATAAATTTGATTCCACATTGACATTCAGACTTTCACAAAGTAAAAATTTACTAAATCCTGCTCTTCAATGCAATATATTTCATATATTAACACAATCGTTTCAGGTTTAATGGTCCTGCGCGCTTGCTTAGAAATCAGATTAAAATCATCCTCAACACGAATAAACCACCCGGTCAGAACTGCCATGCACTGCTGTGAAATAAATGCTATAAGTGGAACAGCAACCAGAAATTTCACTCTCAGTTTTCAGTGAGGCATTCAAAATAATTGTACTCAACAACAACGATAGAACGAAGATTTTGTTTAGTAAATCTCGAAACATTTGGGTACATGTAGAGGCACTTCACACTACTCACTGTCATTCGAAAAACTGGTGTCTCAATACATTTGTCTTTGTTCCAAGAACCTGAGATATCAGAATGCAGAGGGTAGGCCTTAATTTCATCCTTATTAGTGTCAAAATACTTTTCACTGTCTTTTTCAATGTGGGTCCGATAATTGTTCCATAGTGTTCATATTTGTTTCCCGAGAAATGTGGGAAATGATGGCTCCATAACCGCCAAGAATACAGACCAACTCCAATACAGAATTATCTAAATATTTGTCCCTCTGTTCTCCTGAAACCCCTGGAGAGCCTGTAAAATGATGAATAATTGACTGGTTATCTCTATTACTAACCCACACTCAGTTGCTGTCTAGGTTTCGCATGCGGGGCTTTAGGTACGATTTCACTGTCACTCGTATTTGATGAAATATCACTTTCACTTCAAATTTTTTTCTTCAATGGTATCTCCGAATCCAAAATGCTTTCAATTAACTCAACAATAACACTGCTGTCACTTGCTTATACTACATCTGGAGCCAAGGCCAGGAGAATGCCTGACACCTGATGAAATGTTTGTGCTTCAGAGGCTACAATTAGGCAATAAATAACAGTGCAATTTCTTAGGAAAGCTGTAAACAAGCCAAAATATTGTTATATTCATAGAAGTTCGCAAAAGGGAAACCCCTGCAAGGGTGATAAAAATATAAGCTAGTACATACGACTCGACTCGGCGTGTGAATGTCTCACAATTTTAGTTTTGAGTCGATGAGATTTCTAAATTACCCATACATGTTTTGACTCACGTGAGAGTCATTTTCAGCGGATATTTAAATCAAAATGTATGTTACAGTTAAAAACAGAGTCTGATAAAATAACATATAAATTTCCTAAAATTACCCTTATTGTAAGTTCCTTGTGACATATTGGTGTTACTAACAAACACTCTTATAAAATATAGACATATGTCATTCTAAAAAATGACATATTTTGTATTACTACATATACATACATAATCATTAAAAACTTATGCCTTTCGGCGTTCAGTCTGCAAGCCTCTGTGAATTTACTAAACGGTGCTACAATCCTCTATTTGCATATGTAATGTCTTCAAATATCTTCTACCGGGCGAGTTGGCCGTGCGCGTAGAGGCGCGCGGCTGTGAGCTTGCATCCGGGAGATAGTAGGTTCGAATCCCACTATCGGCAGCCCTGAAGATGGTTTTCCGTGGTTTCCCATTTTCACACCAGGCAAATGCTGGGGCTATACCTTAATTAAGGCCACGGCCGCTTCCTTCCAACTCCTAGGCCTTTCCTATCCCATCGTCGCCATAAGACCTATCTGTGTCGGTGCGACGTAAAGCCCCTAGAAAAAAAAAAAAAAATAAATAAATTAGTTGCTATTTTGTACTCTTGATATTAGCGAGTGCCGTCAAATGGAAGGATATAATATACAGTATATCTGCTATCTGTCCCGGATCTGTTGGTTGAGGAGTCTTTTCTCATTGAGATAAACTTAGCTGCACCTTGATTCAATTCCACTTACCACTGTATACTACCATACTGGGAGAACACACTTCCTCAATTTGAAATGGTCTACCTGTTCCAGTTTTGTATTCCCTACTTGACATTCACCCTCTCCAGTTTCATCTCTACTGACATTACTTCAGCCTTAGAAACACTAATTTTCATATCATATTCACTGCACCTCCATCCAAGTTACAAAATATAAGATTTCAGGCTTTCAGCACAGTCTGACAATAAGAACAAGTCATCGGCATAGACCAGACTGCTTACTATGGTTCTAACCAACCGAATTCTTCCATGGAACTTTATACCTTTCAGCACCAGTAAATGATCTGTGTAAATAATGAGCAACATAGGAGAATGATTACAGCCTTTTCTAACTCCTAAAACTACCCTACACCAAGAACTCATTCTACCATCAGTTCTCAAAACAGTCCAACAATCAATATAAATGCCTTGGATTGCCTGTAACTACCTCCCATTAACCCCACAATATCCCAGTATGGCTAAGATCCTTTCCTTCGGTACTATGTCACGTTCCTTCTTTGGATCTATGAAATATAAGCACAGCTGCCTACCCCCTCATAGCATTTTTCAATTACTTGGTATGTACAGAAAATCTGGTCCTAATAGCCCCTCTACAGTCTGAAACCATACAGGTTTTCATACAATTTACTTTCCACTATTGACAACACCCTCCTTTCCAAAATGGCAGTGAATATCATGTCTGGTATACTCCCCCTCCTGATCACTGGCAGTTCTCAGCTCCAGCAAGTTGGGTGCGGGTATTTACAAGCCTCCTCCAGTTCGTCCTGTCCATCCACAACCGATGTTCTAATTTTAGCTGCCAATTTACATCACGTTTGGCAAGGTCATTGAAAATTTGTTTTTCCCAACCTGTGTCTGTTACCAACAACATTGATTTCTTTCATAGTAAGCTCTTGGGGTACTATTTGGAGCCATCCTTATCATATGTCCATACCATTATTACGAAGGCCATCCAGAAAGTGGTACCCATTTGCGCAATAAAGACACAGGAGTAAATATTAGCAAATATACACATTTTTATTGGAAAGAGCATACTTTACACTACTTCTCCACATAATCTCCAAGCAAATTTAGGCATTTGTCATAATGTGGGACGATTTTTTGTATTCCAGCGTCATAGTCCTCCGCCGCCAGCGTATTGAGATACATAGTCACGGCTTGTTTAAGTTCTTCATCGCTGTCAAATCTTTTTCCTGCCAGAAAGTCTTTAAGCTTCGTAAAGAGATGTAAATCTAAAGGGGCCAAGTCCAGGCTATACGAGGGATGGTCGAAGGTATCTCACTTGAATTGCTGCAAAAGTTGTTGTGTTATTGCAACTGCATGAGGCCTGGCATTGTCGTGAAGGAGAATGACGCCTGTAGACAATAGACCTCTACGTCGATTTTGTATTGCCCGCCGTAATTTCTTTAATGTTTCACAATACGCATTAGCATTAATTGTGTCTCCGCGGGCCATAAAATCAATGAGCAGTACACCTCCGCGATCCCAGAAAACGGTTGCCGTGAGTTTCCTGGTGGACAGAACTGTCTTGAATTTTTTGGGTTTGGTTGGCGAATGAGCATAATGCCACTCCATTGACTGTCGTTTACTCTCAAGTGATGCATAACAAGCCCATGTTTCGTCCCCAGTAATGATGCGAGTCAGGAAAGAGTCTCCTTCATCAGAATAACGTCCCAGAAACGTCAGTGCTGCAGCCATACGCTTGGTTTTGTGCTGCTCTGTAAGCATGTGAGGGACCCACCTTGCACAGATTTTTGAATAACGCAGATGGTCTTTGACAATTTCATGAACAATTGTTCGAGACACATTACAAAAAAGTTCACAGAGTTCATCAATTGTGACGCGCCGATTGTTCCTCACGCATTCGTCTACTGTGCTCAGCAGTTGGTCTGTAATGACAGATGGTCTCCCTGAACGCTCCTCGTCATGTGTATTCCCCCTCCCCAGGTTGAAGTTGTGACACCAGCGCAGAACAGACGACTCATCCATCACACTGTCTCCATACACCTCCGTTAATTGGCGATAAATATCACAAGGTCGAACGTTTCATGCAATAAGAAATTTAATCACGGCCCTCACTTTACAACTGGCAGGGTTCTCAATTTGTTTAAACATTTTAAACGATCACAGATACAACACAGGCAATGCTAGCATCAAGCAACCTTGCATAGAGCAGGCAGACAAGCCACTGACGCGGTCTGACCTTGCCCAGCGGCTACCCGAGTCATCAACGCTTCATGCGGCGCCAACGGGTACTACTTTCTGGATGGCCCTCGTATCTGCTTAATTATAAGGTTTCCAACAGACTCGTGTCCAACTCAAGTTGTTGCCGGATATTCTCATTCCTTATATTGTATCTTTTGTCTGGCTAAACACAGGCTGTTTAAAACCAACACCCAAACAGAAGTTGTATTCACTTGCAGGTATAGCCCCACCTGATATCAGACGTGAGGTGGCCACTAATTTCGAGAAACAAAAGGTTTGCAGCATCTCAGCCCATTACCTTAATGAACATCAGCCACCAACAGCTCGACTGAAGTCCAGGAAGAGTTTTGTACAGTCTTCTGCTCCACTTGATTCTGACCCAAAAAAGGACAGGGTTAAGCTATGGAAACAAAGGTGCCCAGATCATCTGCAACGAAACTGAAGAAAATTTGCCACCTGGCCACGAAGAGGGATGGTGTATATGGCAGTCATTAAACAGAATGCGGACTGGCGTTGCAAGATCTAAGGACGATCTTATGAAATGGGGCATTATGCATGGTGGGGACTCATTGTGCGAATGTGGAGAGGAACAGACTTCTAGCCATCTCTTGCACTGGCGTCTATGCCCAGATTCATGTACAAGTTTGGAATGGGCACTGGTTGGAAACAATGCCATCAATGTAGCCAAATATTCATCACAACTTATGTAAATAATTTTATATAGTGTAGATAGTTTCATGTAATACATGCTTTCTCCTTTTTGACTTTTATGTATGTTCTTCCATTTGTTATACTTCATATGCAAATTTTTCAAGTGCTTCATTCATAACTATATACGATTAATATGTTCATGTACACTGACTTAGCAAATGTCGTGGGATAGTCACTTAATAGCGTGTGGGGCCTCCTCTTGCCGTGCGAACTGCAGTGAGACGCTGTGCAAGTGAGTCGACAAGTCCCTGGTAGTCCTTTGGATGCAGCTGACACCAAATCGTTTGCAGAGCGGCCGCCAATGCTGGTCTGTTCATGGGTGAAGGATCAATGGCACGGAGCCTGCGTTCCAGGACATCCCAGATATGCTCGATAGGGTTCATATCGGGGCTCCTGGGTGGCCATGGCAGTCGTCGGACCTCTGCTGCATGTTCCTGGAACCGTTCCCGGGCGACTTGGGAGCGATGTGGCGGCGCATTATCATCTTGAAACACCACAGAACCGTCTGGGCGCTGGAAGCCCAAAAATGGGAAGAGATGGTCTCCGAGCAGCTCAACATACCGCGTACCATTCAAAGTCTCTTCCAGAACAACTCGGTGGCGCATTCCATACCAGGAAAATGCACCCCAGACCATAACAGACACACCAGCGCCCTGGACCACAACTTCGAGGCAGGCGGGATCCATCGCTTCATGTGGTCTGCGGCATACACGGTGCCTCCCATTGGCATAGTGCAGTTGAAATTGTGATTCGTCCGACCATATTACGTTACGCCATTGTTCCAGTGTCCATTCCTGGTGACTGGTGACAAATGCAAGTCGTCGTGCCCGATGACGTTGGGTTAACAGTGGCACCCATGTGTAGCGCCAGCTCCCATACCCCATAGAATCCATGTTCCTACAGATTGTCCACTGGGAGACATGTCTAGCATGACCTGTGTTGAAATGAGCCATGATTTGTTGCACGGTTGCCCGTCTGTCACCACTGACAATCCGTCTCAGATGTCGCCGGTCACGATAATCGAGGGTGGCTGGACGGCCGGTCGTTCGTCTGTTGTGGACGGTGACACCCGCATTCAACCATTCACGATACACCCTGGACACGGTTGATCGTGTGAAGCCGAATTCCCACACCACTTCTGAAATCGCACTTCCCATCCGTTGGGTACCGACCCCCATACCCCGTTCGAATGGTGTCAGTTCACGACGACATTCCATGTTACACCTGTCACATGCACAGCCACTGCTTACAAGGTCTCCTATACAACTGCCGCAGACACAGGGGGCGTATAGTGAGCAAACAACACACCTGTGCATCAGTGCTCCGCTATCCCATGACATTTGCTCAGTCAGTGTACATTTTTCATATTCAGTACATATATTCAGTATCTCTTTCTTGTATATACTGGTACCTGTGACACGAATAAATAAATAAATAACTAACTAAATAACTAACTAACTAACTAACTAACTAACTAACTAACTAACTAACTAACTAACTAACTAACTAACTAACTAACTAACTAACTAACTAACTAACTAACTAACTAACTAACTAACTAACTAACTAACTAACTAACTAACTAACTAACTAACTAACTAACTAAATAAATAAATAAATAAATAAATAAATAAATAAATAAATAAATAAATAAATAAATAAATAAATAAATAAATAAATAAATAAATAAATAAATCAATCAATCTTCCTTCTTTTTAAGACAAATGTAAGAATTTCCTTTCAGTGACCTGTGGTCAACCTTTAGCGAGCCCAGTCCAAGTTCCTGCTTACAGTCTGTATGTTAAAATTGGTACAAGATACATTTTGTACAGTGTAATCTTTGAAGCTTGGGAGAAAAGTGTCATCCCGAGGTAGTTGATGAACGGAGTGGCAGAATTTTGATGCAGCCTGTATTCTAATGCCTATTTCTGGTTTATGATGTAGTGTCAGAAGAAACAAGTTCCCTAATTATTTGAAGTTATTAATAACATCTATTATTTCATTTTGCACTCGCAGGTGGATTGCTTCAGGATTTTGATTCATCATAAAACCAACTGTTTTATTTTGGCTTACGCCTCCCATTCTTTCAAATTTTTCCTGCCAAAGATCTAGTTTAGCTTGTAATTCTGCTTGTCTCATAACATAACATAACATAACATAACATAACATAACATAACATAAACATAACATCAGCAGCAAATAAAAGTGTAATTCTTCGTTTTCACAGCTTTATAACCTCATCCAGTAAAACAATGAAGAGAAAATTGTGATAGACAACTTCCTTGAAGGACTTGGCTCTCTTTCAAAATGACTCGACCAGCCTTCTTGAAAATGCAGATAGCTCTTTCCTTCGCAATATAGTTATTGAACTCTAGCTATACTGCATGCCAAAAGCCTGGATTCAATTCCGAACTTTTACACGTGTTCATATGGGAACGAAAATGGCGTATGGCTTTTAGTGTTGGGAGTGTACGAGGACAAGTTTGGCTCGGCAGATGCAGATCTTTTGTTTTGAAGCCTGTAGGTGACCTGTGCGTTGTGATGAGGATGAAATGATGATGAAGACGACACATACACCCAGCCCCCGTGCCACCAGGATAAACCATTTATGGTTAAAATTCCCGACCCTGCCATGAATCGAACCCGGGACCCCTGTGGCCAAAGGCCAGCATGCTAACCATTTAGCCATGGAGCTTGACTGTTCATATGGAGGGAAGGGCATATGATGCTGTTGACGGTGATTCGTCCGTCAGATGGGGATCTTAACCTCTATGTTACAACAGTCCACATATCCGGACCTCACTTGTGAGCATATTTTCTAATGGGTATAATGCAGAATTTGTTGTGTAGTGACTGCAGTCCTCGTCTGTGGACCTCTTAGTTCACCTTGTTACTACAGAAACATGGTAGTGCCCATAACTCACGTTACCTTTAAATGAAATCAGCAGTGCGCAATGTTGAAGGAAAGAAAATATTTCCCAGCAAATAACTGACGGCTTTGATAAACTATAATAATAATATCTTTTAGTGTTTTGTAGCACTTGTACAGTTTATTCAGTTAATCGATATAGTCTAGAGCAGAGGTTCCCAACCTTTTGTAGCTCATCTCCCCTTTCTAAAGGTTGACTAACACCTATCGCCCCCTTTCCATTCTCATTGTATACCTAATTTTAATTTGAAGTAAAGTGTAAATAATAAAGCAGTTTTATAATTTTAAAAAATTTAATACCATATATAAAAACAACGGAAGCAGTTTTATCCGGTCACTCTTAAATAAAATAGAAAAAATTAAAATGTACATTTTTTACAGATTTTAAGAACAAAGAAGTGAAATAAGTAACTAAGATCATTGACGTACATTTAGAAAACAGGTGTACGTGTTTTCATTTTTAAATTGGAATCTGGAAAAATTGAGAGAGTTGACAGTTAAATTTGAAAAAGTAAATCAAAGTTCGAACACATTGTTATTGTTTTATTTTAACTTTTCAATGGCTACCTTGTGCTTGGTGGATTTCAGTTAAACCTTGAATATCCAGCTTTATGTTCGTCAAGTTCAGGCGCAAGTCACCTTTGAGGCAAATACCCGAATTATTTCTTTGTTTTGTGAGGAACTGGACAACGGAACTAAATCCTTATCCAACTAAGAATGCTGACGGGAACGAGATGAGAAGTGGTTCAGTTTTCCCCCCACAGTTGTGGATAAGTGTACATAAGCTTCACCCAGGCTAACTCGTAACCGCTCTGCTTGAAAATGATTTTCGCCTCACAGTCATACTTCAGATCTAGAAACTCCGTCTGAAAAGAGTTATCAAGCTTATCTAAAGCTTCAAACGAGAATGGATCTAGAATCCAATCCGGAATTTGTAACTTGGTCAAATCTTCAAACCTTGATTCCATGTCAGTTTTAAACTGGTCAAGGTGATCAGTAAAAATTAGGATTTTGTCTTCTGGGAGTTCAGGAGTCTCGTTATCTGACACTGAACACCTTCTAAGGTTCGGAAACTCAATCAGCTCTTTATGGCCAATATTTACCTTTGTGAATATCAAACTTGGCGATGAATGATGAAATAATTCCTTTGGCCTTGATAAGGTTCATCTTGTTTCCTAGAAGCCTTATATTGACTTTGTTCATTTTTCAAAAATATATGTAAAGTACACAAGTTCCAACTTGCGTTGCTTCAAATTCTCGCTTAAAACAGGATCAGACGTGTCGAGAAACTCAGTAACAGTGTCAAATAATTCGAAGAAATGGCGCAAACAGTTTCCTTTGGAAAGCCACCTCACGACCACATGTAGAAGCAAGCGTTCGAATTCCTCGTCATTTTCACGGCAAAGTTATCGGAACAGACTGTCACTGAGAGAATTAGCTTTGATGTTGTAGGATTTCATGCAGGACATCACTCCATTTTTCGCAGATTAGTGTTGACGATGAATCACACAGTGAATAGCGATGACATCTGACATTTCTTTCTTAAGGTGGGCTAGAAACCACGCATGGCGACCTGACATGGCAGGAGCACCGTCTGTTGCGCAAGCGCTCACGTTTGTTAGGGGTATCTCTTTTATCTCAAAATAATCTTGCACCACTTCAAAAACCGACGATCCCTTCGTATCAGTGATCAAGGTTCTAGCAAGCAACATTTCCTCGGTAATTTCCTTTTGTTTACTGATAAACCTCACGTAAGATAATTAAATACAATTGCTTTATTATCAATCACAGTTGATTCATCAATCTGCAATGCAAATTTACTTTTGTTCAACAAATTGGCGAGTTTGGATTCAACGCCCGTGGTCATTTCGTCAATTCGCCTGGAACCAGTATTGTTGCTCAAAGGAACCGAATGACTTATTACAAGGGCACTCGCCTAGCATGATTTCAACCTTTTTTTTTTTTTTTTTTTTTTTTTGGTAGCCGGTAAAACAAGAGTTTCGCCAATTGTGTGAGGTTTACCACATTTAACGATCAATAAAGACACCTCGTAAGAAGCACGAAGACCTTTGTCTAGGTAGGTTGCTCGTTTTTTACATAATTCACTCACAATGGACTGTTTATCAGCTTTAGCTTTAACGTGTTGAAAATAACTAAGTTCTGTACTCACTTTATCCTTCCTTTTCACAGCTCCTCTCGAGAGGAGTGGACCACGGCATAACAGCCCGGAAGATTTTTATTATATTGACACCGGCCGTAAAAGCCTTCATACTTTAAATGATCTTTCATTCGAGAAGACTTCATGGCTTCATTACTAGTAAATGTTTTATAGCACAAAAGACAATGTGGAAAGTGCACATTTTGCGGTGACGCGATAAAACCGAATTTTAAGTACGCAGCTGAGTATTGATGACACTTCTTTTTTGAATCCATTGTGCATGAACTTCTACACTTCAAAACAAACGCACAAAAACTGATGGTGAGGCACACAAAGGCTAGTTAAGACTGAAGACGAATGTAGATCAATGGCATGTGTGTTGTGATGGCAGGAGGGGGAGGGGTTTAAGTCACCAGTCTGCTTGCGCTGAGCAACAACAGGTGGGGACTGTGGAGAGGGGTGAGTGCAGTGAACTTGCCGGCTGAGAACAGCCAGCGACTCGTGCTACCTGGCAACTTCCACAGTACAGTACTATTTTAATTTTCCCCCTTTGAATACCCATCACCCCCAAATAGCCCCCCAGTCATTTATTGTCCCCCTGATAACCCAAATCGCCCACTTGGAGCGATCGCCCCCAGGTTAGGAACCACTGGTCTAGAGGTACTGATATTTATTGCATAAAGTGATTGTCCTTGTATGTGGACCTCAGTTCAATACTATATTATTTGTTTCTATAGCTTTTGTATGGCAGTGATTAATAACATTACAATTATCAAAGTATATTACAGGAAATACATTCTTTTATGGTAAATGAATTTACTTTATTTGTATTCTTAGTTACTGATGTTACCGACTCTGGCCTCTGGCTCATCTTCTGTGTACAATACAATAACTCATTTCACAGTTGAGTGAACAATGACACAGCCTCAGGTTAAGCAGGAACACGACTGGGTTATCAATGCCTTGAAGGAAGTGCTTTAGACTTATGCTCATAACTAGTACATGGCAAATAAGTTAATTTGGGAGGGAGGATTTACACAAGTAGTACAAGAACCGACTCGTCTCAATAACTTACTAGATGTATTCTTGGTTAAACCATGGGAAATTGTTGATAAAATTGAGGTAATTGAAGAAATAGGAGACCATAAGGCTGTAATAACGGATGTAGGACTCATACCAAAGAAGCTTATAAGAGGGTTACACAAGACAAGAAATTGTACAGAAAAACTAAAGTTGATGAATTTGGGACTTACCTTAAATCACAATTCAGTTGTTGGATAAGTGAAGGGAGTAATGTGGATACACTTTGGGCTAAATTTAAAAGAATCATTTGGGAAGGAGAGAAGAGATTTGCACCTGTTAAGAAGGGTAAAATTACCTCAGACCCTGTTTACTATACAAGGGAAATAAGAAAATTAAAAAGAAAATGTAGAATAGTTAACAGGAAAATCAAAGAGGGTAGGGAGAGTAGAGAAACTAGAAAACAGCTAATGAGGAAACTGAATAGAGTGAAAAAGGAAGAAAAGAGAATTACAGTGAAACTCGGTTAAGAAGTTCCCACATAAGAAGTTTTCCCGCCTAAGAAGTGTGATATTCTTGGTCCATTGATCAGTTGCATTAAGATATATGTATATTTTTCCCGTTTAAAGTGTTCTGTTCTAAATATATTTCCCGGTTAAACAGTTCAGATTTTAGAGCCCCTTGAGATAGAAAACGTCCGCTCAAAGCAGCCCATGGTTAGAACCCTCCAGTCTCCGCGCAAGTTGCACCTTGTGTTAGACCGTTCGCGCGCTCGCGGTGTGTGTCTGGTGTCACGGAACATGTGTGGGCCTGCCAAGGCCATATGACGTCACGCTATGACAACACAGACACCAGATGCTCACTCTCACCTTGTGGAATCGAATCGAACCCACCAGTCGAAATTTCCACTCCACCATTCCATCTAGCGGAATAGAATAGAATGGGATTCTACGTGGGAAACATAAAGCACACAATGCATGGTTTGATAAAACTTTAATGCAGTAATTTGCGGGCCGTGACAGGGTGAAGTCATTAATCGAGGTGCCCTAAATATTAATTAAAAACCGTAAAGTGTATTTGTCCACAACATTACTGTTAATCTACCACAAAATTGAATATTCTAACCTGTTTGATTTTCATTCCCTTGCTTATTTCCTTCCTGGCATTCTCTCTTACGTTGTTGTTGCAATAATACTTATGGGTCTTGCCGTAGAGGAAATTACGTTTTTGAACTAAACTGATAAGATTTTCCCGTGTCCATTATTAGTGAGGTGAATAAAAACAACTTTCCGACTCTATGTAGGAAACAGCCGACTTGCCAGCAGCCAGCTGATACACATGCCGCCAAACAAGCCGGCCAAAAGATCCCGACCGTTTACGAAGTTGAACGAATGTAGATAGACAACTGGGTATTGATGGGAGGCACACAGAGGCATTGCATTACCACGTGTTGGCATAAAATTGAAAGTTATTTTTAATTTTACCTTTATACGAGCTAAACATTGTATTATCGTGTCACTCGTAATTATTACATCGCATTATTAGAACGTAGCACAAGGATGGAGACATGAAATAAAATTCTCGCGGGGAAAGAAACTGTTAACGTTTAGATGTGCTAGCGTTGCTACTGCGCCTTTATCGCCCCAGATACTTTTCCACGTACTCATTTCTGCAACTTTGAACCTGTGTTTCTTTTCTTCATTACCTTTGGCATGAAGAGGATTGAAGCGGGAATATAAACTCAATACTGGCTTGGCCATGCGGTACTTGTGAAACAGCCAGAAACTGTTAATAAACTTAACCATGATAGGTTTACGAAACAAAAGATTGTGTAATAATGTTTTGTTCTTTGATCTGACCACTGAGGACGGGAATGGTTGAGATATCCCGAAACATGTTTGGTTTAATAAATAGTTTTTCTTTCATTTAATGAGTGTATTGATCAAGGCGGATTCAAATAAACTATTTTAAATAGTTACATTATACAGCCAGAAACTACGCCCGTTGCCGTGACAACCAGTAGAAATGCAGGGGCGATTTTGGCCTAGGTTCTAAGAATCTCTAAGAATAAGTTGCCAGATTTCCCATTTGCTGCCGTTATCCTTGAAGCAGGTGTCGGGGGTCTGAGGAAGATAGAAAGCACATGCTAACAAACTGTAGTACACGGCTTGTCTTTGCGTCTTGTAAGCCTAAGCTATGGATTGCTAAGCATAGTGTAGCATCGTAATTAGTATGAATAGGAGTCGGGGAAGTTAGTTGTACTTGTAATATCAACGTGCAAACTTTTTAAGTGAAAATGAGCGGAACTCAGAGGAAAGAGATCATGTGAAAGGCACTAACATTAAAAGACAAAGTGGAGATTATAAGGAAAGTGGAGTCATCTACACTTTCCCGTGTTGCTTTGGCAAAGGAGCTGGGGATGCCGCCGTCTACTTTGAACGGTATTATAGCAAAGAAAGGAGAGATCTCTGCTTCCGCAGAGAATACTTCAGCAAATTGTAAGGAAATTAAATCTGAAAAGTACGATGAAAGAGAACAAGCTCTGCTAATATGGTTTATACAGCAGCGAAGTTTAAACATACCTTTCAGTGGGACTATTGTGCAGGAGAAAGCCGCATGCAAATTAAGGGTACCTTTTACCGCGTCGAATGGGTGGCTGGACCGCTTTAAAAATAGAGCCAGCATCGTTTACAAAACAATGTGTGGCAAAGCAGAGTGTAAGTGCGGAGGAAAGGGAAGCGTGGAAGGAAATGGTTCTGTCTGCTAAAATAAGCAAACCTTGCAACGTTTTTATATAATATGTTCCCTTCTCTTATCAAATATATTTATAATACGGTATGTTTAATTATTTTACTTTATCTCTAAAAATATTGTCATGATAATCGAATTTTTATATTGTGGCTTTCTGTTAGCAGCTCTTATATATCGGCCTATTTCGGTATTGTTCACAAACAAGGAAATCTGTTGGCTGTGTGTTTCACATGTATTTCAAAGTACAGAATAAGTTTTTGGGCATTACCCCATTTAAGAAGTTTCCTGCTTAAGAAGTTTTTTTTTTTTTTTTTTTTTTTTCCAGTCCCTTGAAAAACTTCTTAACAGAGTTTCACTGTATATGAATGGCATACTTCAAGAGGGTAATGACCACAAAGGGAAATGGAAAAAGCTGTATTCATAGATCAGGATTCAGTAAGGAAAAGGAATCCAAATTCCTACAATGGTGGGAGAAGGGAGTGAACACTATTTAACAGATACTGAAAAAGCAAACCTATTTAGTAGGGAATTCAGAGATTCAGTAGATGACTGTCAGGAGTTGGAAACTGAAACAGAAGATAGAGAGGGAGAGACACAGAGGGAAACAAGAAGCTTCTCGTTCACAAATGAAGATATTTTCAGAAAAATCCAACTGCTTCAGCAAGGAAAAGCAGCAGGAAGTGATCAAATTACTGGGGAGGTATTAAAGACAATGGGGTGGTACATAGGGCCTTATTTAAAAGTTCTCTTTGACTATGTCAGAAATAATAGTGTTATACCAAAGGAATGGAAGGAATCTATAATAATACCAATTTATAAAGGAAAGGGTGATAAAAGGAAACCAGAGAACTACAGACCAATCAGCCTGAGCAGTATAGTTTGTAAAATACTGCAGATTTTAATATCAAAGTACATCAGAGGGATATGTGATGATAAAAATTGCTTCATGAGGAGCCAGTATGGATTTAGAAAGAAATTTTCTTGTGAGGCACAACTGGTGGGATTTCAGCAGGACATATCAGAACAATTGGATTCAGGAGGTCAGTTAGATTGCATAGCCATAGATCTTTCCAAAGCCTTTGATAGAGTGGAACATGGAATATTATGAAAGAAATTGGAGGGAATAGGATTGGACGTAAGTGTTACACGTTGGATAAAAACATTTCTAAATTCAAGGGTTCAGAAAGTCAAAGTAGGAAATAATGTATCGCAGGAAGAGAAAGTTTGGAAGGGAATTGCACAGGGTAGTATAATCGGTGCGTTACTTTTCTTAATATACGCAAAAGATTTAGGGAACAATATAACATCAAAAATAAGATTGTTTGCAGATGACATAATTGTTTATAGGGAAATAAATAACATTGAGGATTGTTCAGAATTACAAAGGGACCTTGAAAGTATCCAACAATGGGTTGAAGAAAATAATATGAAGGTTAATAGAGGCAAATCAACTGTTACAACGTTTACAAACAGGAGCTTTAGAACTGAATTTGAATATACATTGGATGAGGTAGTTATCCCAAAAGACGGCAAGTGCAAATACTTAGGTGTGAGATTTGAAAGTAATTTACACTGGAAGGATCATGTTTATGACATTGTTGGGAAAGCATAGAGATTGTTACATGTCATAATGAGGCTACTTAAAGGATGCAATAAAGAATTAAAAGAAAAAAGTTACTTAACTATGGTTCGTCCATTATTGGAATATGCAAACAGTGTTTGGGATCCTCACCAAGAATACCTAATAAAAGAAATAGATAATGTGCAGAGGAAAGCAGGAAGATTTGTAACAGGGGATTTCAGGAGAAAGAGTAGTGTATCAGAAATGTTAAAGGAACTTGGGTGGGAAACTTTAAGTAAGAGAAGGGAGAAAACTAGACTTACAGGATTATATAGAGCCTATACAGGAGAAGAGACATGGGGAGATATCCATGAGAGGCTTCAGTTGGAAAATAATTATATCGGCAGGACAGAACACAAATATAAAATTAAAAGGAATTTTAGCAGAAGCGATTCGGGTAAATTTTCATTCATTGGGAAGGGTGTGAAGGAGTGGAACAGTTTACCAGGGGTAGTGTTTGATCCTTTTCCAAAATATGTACAGATATTCAAGAAGAGAATAAACAGCAACAGAGAAAATAAATGAAGTGTTAGAGGGCATTCGACCAGTGCAGGTTATTGTAAATAAAAAAAATGTGTGTGAATAAATTAATTCTATCCCCTGGTCTAAGGAGTTTGGACAGCCAAAGTAGGGGACTGCCTGTAGGGGTGAAGTACAGTGGGGACTTCAAGGGCCCTGGGACTGCTATGGTAGCTGTGAAGGCCCTTCAGGAACTCTGAAAAGTGGTGACAAAAGGGGCTCTGGTTAAGAAGCAGCAGGTCGTTATGCTACTTAGGTTCCAGAATGGGTTAAAAAAAAAAAAAAAAAAAAAAAAATGCAATGTAAAGTTTAATCTTATACCAGTTGTATAGTATCTTTTGAAGTAATTTCACATACTGTATATCAGTTGACTATATTTGTAAGTAGTACAGGAGATATTATAAGTAGAATTTTGTAAACAATATACATTTCTTAAGAATGAGCTGTGTGTTTAATAGAAAAAATTGTTAGCATAAAGTGTATAATATTGTATTATAGGAAAATTTTCTTCTCTAGTTAATTTAATATTTAGTGCTTGGCAATAATGTATTTTAGTGTACCATTTGCCACCCAGGTAGACACCTCATTTGCAAATAAAAGAGATTTTGATTTTGATTTGATTTGATTTTATGCTTATAGAAGTATTCAATAGTATTTTGGTGAAGTCACAGCTCACTGAAACAGCTGCTACTATTTTTAGCTACAGTGAAAACATGCAATCGTAAATTCTCCAAGCTCCATTAGCAGCAATGAAATAACATGCTATGGACAGCGTCTCCAATGTGGTAAAGGGAAGACAGCTGTGTTGAATGAAGTAAGGTGGAGATACCACAGGCTAGTGAAGTCTGCTCTGTTCAATACTGTCCGTAAGTGCTTGGAAACAAAACTAAACTGTATTAAAATTTTACACAGAACAAAAATTACTGAAAATTAAATTTAAAACTGTTTTCTTTCCATAAGATTGCTTTGTAAATCATATACTAAGGGAAATATTTAAAAAAAATTATATCATGTTATCATGTTTCCTTATTATAACCAAGAGTGAATGGCAGCAGCCTAAACAACACATTTCTTAAAAATATTTTTGGTCTCTTTGGAATGGTGGAATAGATGGATAGGCATGAATCAATCTTTGCTTTCATCTGCCCTAGGTATGTTTGAAACAAATATTTTTTTTTAAACTTCATTTGGTGGAAATCAAATGAACAGACAGTTGTTACTGATTTATCAGTATACAATATTTTTTGTTTAGTTATTACTCTGATAAATAAAGAACAAGACATAGGATACAACTTTTCAGTCAACTTAGCAACAAACACCAGCATCATAATCATTTAGGAGGAAGAAATTATAATACAATATTATACTTATAAACACAATATTTAAATCTTACAAAAAATTATATCTAGCACAGTACTTCCTTCCTGATGTATGTGGCTGATGTGACTGGAATATTAAAAAATAATGAAGCATACCTCTCCCATGGATCCATAGTGTGGATGCGCCAACAGGAAACAGATGGACTTTGGTGGGAACACATCACTCAACATCTTGAACTGGACAAAGCTTGAATCATGTGTGGTGATGTCCTTTACTGTAGCTTGCAATACATATGTGTTAGTCTGGGAGTTCCACTAATAAAGAAAATGACATCATTATCAATAAGAAGTAGTCATTTTCAATTATCACATAGTGACCTATATAGTTAATTAACACTAGCTAGTTTCTTTGACACAGAACATAATATACAAGAGAGCATGTATACAAGACATGAATCAAACTGTGCTTAGGAGCTAATTCAACCAAAACTGCACCAGCTAATCTAAAATAACTCGAAAGAACTGATCCATCTAAATTGCTCAGGTCAGTATTATTTCTAAATATAAGAATATAAGGCACTACTAGGTTCCAATGCAACATAATCAAATATGTGAGAGAGAGAGAGAGAGAGAGAGAGTGTGTGTGCGTGTGTGTGTTGTTTTTTTCTTTTTTTTTTTGTTTAAGAAAGGCAAGTGCCAAGAAATCGAGGGGTTTGGAGCAAGGAACTTCCCTGAGAAGCCTGCCCAAGGAACTGTGCATGAGTATTTTGAGAAAGAAAAGAGGAGAAAGGAGCTAGATTAAGGGTTACAATGCTGCAAAAAACACCATCATAATTCCTGAAAAGAAGAGGAAAAACCTATTAGCCCAAGTTGTACAGAATGTTAAGTGCAGTTGACTAGAGGAAAGCTGTGCACCATACACAAATGGTGAATCATGAGTCATGGGAAAATTAAGGTGCAGAACTGCATCAAAAATTTCCATCACAATCACTACTGATCTGCATTTAGGGCAGTTGCCCAGGTGGCAGATTCCATATTTGTTGCTTTCCTAGCCTTTTCTTAAATGATTGCAAAGAAACTGGAAATTTATTGAATATCTCCCTTGGTAAATTATTCCAATCCCTAACTCTCCTTCCTATAAACAAATATTTGGCCCAATTTGTCCTCTTGAATTCCAGGTTTATCTTCACATTGTGATCTTTTCTACTTTCAAAGACACCACTCCAACTTATTAGTCTACTGATGTCATTCCACGCCATCCCTCCACTGACAGCTCGGAAAATACCACTTACTGCAAGTTATAAAATTCATTGCTTTTTAATCCGTATTGAAAGTAACTCCTTTTAAAATGCGTGGAATTTATAGTGTGTTATTTTCCACCCATTCAATACAATCAATCATAAGATTTAGGTTCTTTCCTCATTAAACTATGAACATGGGATATGTTTCACCCCCCCCCCGTGTGTGCGCGTGCACCGCGCACCAAACCTATTCCATGCAAGCAACTCCCCCACATGTGTAACCCGCAAGCCAATAGCCCCACCTTCGCAAGACCACTCCCCTCCACCAAGACGACACACATACAATATGTGAAGCAGAACATCGGTGACCACCAGTGCTCACACATCAAGGTAACATTCAAGTGGGCAAAAGGTAAGCGTTAACACAGCAACACTTACAGTTTTTAGGTCACCCTCTCCCCATCTTGTTTCTTACATTTTAAATCTGGTTAATTCTAACTTGTTATATACACCCGACAACGTGACAACACAACTGTCCCACAGCCCGTTCTCTTTTTGATCAACAAGCTAACATTAGAATGCCACATCATCAATGCAACACGCCAATAATAATCTTAACGACGTCATTGACAACAAAAATCCTTTATATGAGGCAACTCCGAGGTTAATCCAGGCCGTAAATCAGAATAAAGTCCCCAGTTTATTTAAATTACAGCACGCATGCGCTCCAATTGCCACGCCTAATGCTGGGATCGCCCGATCCAATTTGAGTAACACCTCTCCAGCAACAACATACGCGCACAAATTGAAACTCACTCTCGCTTCCCCTCTACGCTCCACCCCTCCGTTACGACACCAATACTTCACTACGAGTAGTAAGGTTAGTCCTTCAGACGCAACCGGAACAGATGTTTCCAGCTAACTTTGACAAGATAAGTAATTTCGTCCACTTTTATGCGATAAACACTTTCACTTTACAATTATGATTATATTGGGCTCTACAGTCACATTCTAAATTCCTTTTTTCTCTTATTCAGTTACAGACATCTCATAATTCCTCCCAAGGTTGAACAATGCACCAATGGGAATGTTAATCAACAAGAATGGCACAATATTAAAAAAAAATTATCAGATGAGCACCAATGAACAATACCAACAATGTTTCCAACATACATGCTTTAAGCTATTAAACATTACCGTCCAACCATGCTTCTTTCTAAAGGAACAATGAAATCCAACACGATCGACTTTAACCACAGTGGAAAATTCTAAATTCCCATGGAGGGAATTAAATATTTTTCACCAACAGAGCATGTAAAAAAAAAGTCAAAAACATATCAGATGTAAGGCTTTTCAGGCGTTTGCTCTATTAACCAGCGTTTCGTCTTAGGTCTGACATATGCAGTTATCAGACTGTGCCTCTTATAAGGGCTTCTGATAAGTTCACCTGCATACACCCCAGCGTCAGTGGGTAGGGTCTGACACATCCCACTCTGATGAGTCTAGTGTCAGACCTAAGATGAAACGCTGGTTAATAGAGCAAACGCCTGGAAAGCCTTACATCTGATATGTTTATGACATTTTTTTTTTTAAACCACGGTTCCAGTTTTGCAACAATATACTTATGATAATGACCACGACCACCTTTGAATGAACAAGCTGTAAAACCTTCAACCTAATGTTCATCCATAAGTTGGAGAAGCCCCAATTCACGTTGTGATCAATCTCTAGTCAAACAGTTGGAGACACTACAATTCATGCTGTGATCAACCTCTAGCCAATACGTACACATTTGCATAACTTTCATCCAGACGTCTCAGACGTACTCTAGTCATTGTAAAATAAAATATTTTATTGCTCCCTTGTTCACAAATTCTGGCATTTACGTACATATTTGCATAACTTTCATCCAGACGTCTCAGACGTATTCTAGTCATTGTAAAATAAAATATTTTATTGCTCCCTTGTTCACAAATTCTGGCATTTAGTTAATGTACATATTGTAAACTATGTAAATATGTAATAAGCATAAAACCATTGCATGTAGTATTTGATATTCATTTAAGTTTAGTATTACTGTAGGTTCCAATGTTAATAGAGTTAAGATTTTACCTTAAGATTAGTATTAGGCTGAAGATGCCCAAAACTAGGGCGAAACATGTCCGTAACTAGTGTTTATATTTCATGGAGTTTGTAATCACTACAAAATATAATTGTATTGAATAGGTGGACACAGTAATTTTATTCAAGAAATAATTTTACTTCAATACAGAACAAAATGAGATTAGTTACTTGTAAGTTTAAAAACCCTTCCTAAAAATTCAACCCTTTCATTTAATGAACAAGAATATCAGAAACTCATCAATATGAATCCCAAATTACCTCTGCCAAACATACATAAAAAAGATGTCCCTATTCGTCCTATTATCAACAGCAGAAATAGTCCGACTTATAAAACATCACAATTTCTTCATAAATTTATTAAAAAACACTATAAAGTCCACAATGATTACCTAATCAAAAACTCAATTGATCTCCGTGAAACCTTATAAAAATTGAATCTGCAACCTCATCACAAAATGGTTTCCTTCGACATTACTAATATGTATTCAAACCGGTCAAAACGTTTTGAAATTATAAAAAATAATCTGTCTAGCCATAGTACATTAAGTTCAGTAGAAATTGAGGAATTCATAAATTTACTAAGTTTTGTTTTGTGCAACAACTATTTTACATTTAATAACAATATTTACAAACAGGAAGGTGTAGCTATGGGTGACCCTATAACAGGGATACTCGCCAACATATACATGGATAACCTTGAGCATAACTAATAATATTAACGGCCTGTGTCTTTGGCTTCGCTATGTTGATGGTACATTGGCAATAATTGATAGCGACTGCAACAATAGCGATAACATCCTAACATACTTAAACAATTTAGATAGTTGCATCAAATTTACTAAGGAAGATCAAAACAACAATTCAATTAACTTTCTAGATATCACAATCACAAGAGTATCAGACAAACTTGATTTTCAAATTTTCAAAAAAACCTTCCTTTACCCCTACAACCATAAAACATAGTTTGTTGCATCCACAATCACATAAAAGCAGGCATCATTTTACACCTTGGTTTATAGAGCATTGAAATTCTCCTTTCGATAGGTAATCTACAGAAGGAATTTAACATCGTAAAGGAAATTGCACGCTTCAATGGATACAATCCAATAATGATTAACAAAATAATCAATAAAGTGAAATTGAAGTCAGTCACTAATCTTTCTCCCATAAAAACTGTAACTACTGCAAACTATTGAAATACTGAACAGATAAACGTTGACTCAAATAAGTGTAAATAACAAGGATAATGGGCGCCACCTGCAAAACACTTGCAGGAATATTTAATTATGTAGAGCAACGAGCCACTCCCTCTCCCAAGGCGACGGTCATCAGGCTGACGAGGCTCCAGACTTGCTTTGTAACCTTACCTGTTGCTATATAACCCCTGAAATTAAATTTGGGTAACATGCCAGGTTCAGTCTCACTCCACTGACAAAAGACTCACTTAAAGTTTGATTCTATGACTTTACTCCCAGAATAAGAACTAATATGTGACAAACACCAACAAAAATAAACACTTATGCAACCCACTTAGTGCTTGCTGTTTACATAGAGCTAATATACACAATACTACCCAACAAAATCATCTCTTCACGAGATTTATTCGTTTGCCGTCTACAAAGGCAAATTACAAATCATTAAAATCATCACTAAAAATCGAACATCATTATACTTTTAACATACCTCCAGGTAAGAGCCTCTTCGCACTCCACTGTTACCGTGAATCCTAATCTGGTAGAGAAAAGTACGACGACTATTTCTCTACATATGGATGCAACCTTCTTTACTAACAGCATCCCTAACCTTATTTACACTTCTTCGTCGTCTTGAATTTCTTTACAATTGCTGGCTGGACAGACAGTGTTACATGTCCGGAGGCAAGCAAACAGCAAAATTCTCCACCAACTGAAGCTGCATACTCGGGTGACAAGTTCCAAACAAACACTTTCTTTTACAGAAAGTCCACTGCAAAGCCGGTAAGTCGTTGAGATTATACCATGTTCACTCCGTAACAGATACTCCAAACAATAGCAGATCGTATAGCAAACTGCGCAAATACGTCGCTCCCGCAGACCAGTACAAATGAGAAACAC
The DNA here is from genome assembly GCF_040414725.1 of Anabrus simplex. NCBI lineage: Eukaryota > Metazoa > Arthropoda > Insecta > Orthoptera > Tettigoniidae > Anabrus > Anabrus simplex. Next base: position 256,080,289 of record NC_090270.1, on the reverse strand, counting down.
ACAGTATCAGCATCAGAGTCAGAAACACAATGAGAATCAGAATCAGAATCAGAATGACTCGCCGCACACGCGTACACACTTATATATGCTTGCTACACGTGGTTATCGCGTCCTGAAAAGTTTACTGGTAGCAACGCTCACACCGGCACTTCTTCCCGCGTCACTCTGTCAACCCATACCTCGCTCAAAACAAAGCCCTTGCATTGGCTATCGAGTATATGATGTGACATAGATCGTCCACTCATGTATGTCCACATTGATTCACTCCAATTCTTCAACCGATACAACCTGCCGTACCCCGTGTTTTCAAGCCACCTGTTGCAACACATCCAACTGACTTCAACCGTCCTTCCCGATATAGTCGCAGTTTTCCCAGTTGCACAATCCTTACGGCTAGGCCATATTTACAGACTCTTACCCAAACGGAAATTTATACAAAATATAATGATGAACATATGCAATATTCCCTAACTATACATTCTTCTTATAATATTACGTTTTTACATGGTAAATAAACAAAATTACATGATTTTAACCTAACAAACTATATACGAAAATTTCCTAACCTAAAAACTCGGGGATCGTACATACGTACGGTTACAAAACTAACAATTTAAATACGCAACCTTCGCTTATGCTGACCGTACCATATATCAAGTCACCAATCCCATAAAAAAAACGAAAATCAAATTGCTTTCAAGACTTGGAACTCAAACCGAAATTTGATTTTCAATCATAACTCAATTCTATCAACAATAAATATTCTGGTTTGGGCATTTATAGACTTAAATGTACTTAGTGCAATTATTCTTATGTTAGGCAAACTGGGAGAAGCTTTTTTAACTAGATACACTCAAAAAGATAACAAATTTCCGGCTATGAGTAATCATATGAGAGACTACAATTGAACGCGATAACCAGATTTTTAAAAAAAATTTATAAAGGCAGGCTCATGACCGAATTCTAAACAATTTATATTTTAAAAAATCAGAAATACAATGTAAATCAAAACTTAAACAATCCCATAGACATTAAAAAGTCTCCTTTATGAACAATTACCAATTCTATTCCATCAGTTAAATCTACAAGATAATATTTTGCCTAAGGTTTCAAAAACAAAAACAATAAACACTCCCATCAGGCCGATAAACACATCACGTCTCTCTTCTCCACCAGACACAAGCAACTCCCCATCACGCGCAACCCGCAAGCCAATAGCCCCGCCTTTGCAAGACCACTTCCCTCCACCAAGACGGCACACATACAATATGCAAAGCAGAACATCGGCGACCACCAGTACTCACACATCCAGGTAACTTTTTTTAAATTTTTTAGTTGCTTTGCTTGCAAGCTGTTCACCTCATGACCGTATCGATGAGTACAATCAACAAATTAATTTCTTTATTTTTTGCAAAGTGGTCGAAACATGTCCTGTATGTGCTAATGTATTATTAATTTTGCTCAACGCAAAAAATAAAGTATCGATTAGGTGGTTTTAAAAATTAATTTGTTGATAGTTGCTTTACGTCGCACCGACACACAACACACATAGATAGGTCATATGGCGATGATGGGACTGCAAAGGCCTAGGAATGGGAAGGAAGCAGCCGTGGCCTTAATTAAGGTACAGCTCCAGCATTTGCCTGGTGTGAAAATGGGAAACCACGGAAAACCATCTTCAGGGCTGCCGACATCTCCTGGATGCGAGCTCACAGCTGCACGCTCCTAACCGCATGGCCAACTAGCCCAGTAACACTCAAGTTACAGTTTTATTCATTTAGACCAATTTTTCAATCCCAATCTAAACCTCAATGAAATATCAGAAAAACCTAACATCCTTTTCGACTTCTTAATCGAAGTCTTTAGAAGCATTAAATCCACGAATAAGAAATCGATCTTTTATGCTCTGCACAACACTCTCCTATGCTGCACACCACCACCACCCCATCCCCCGACCCACCTTAAACCTCGCCTTCCCACCACTTCCCCTCCCCTTCCCCCCTTGAACCCACATCCCCAACCTTCTCCTGCGTCTCCCAGCTCCCCTCTACCACACACCCAACTCACTCACGTCCATCCATGCTCAGTCCACACTTCTTCTCACAACACACAACAAGTACAATGAATAAGGCAAGTCCCATATTCTGTCATATGCGGCCACGAATTTGCTTCACACCTATTTCAAGCAAACCGCTTTACTAAGTTTTTCTTTCTTTTTAGGCTTTACTATCTATACTGAGCTGAGAAACTTTAATTTAAATTTCAACCTCATTCAACCACCCAACTTCAGGTATACTACTGGCTAAAAACAAATATCAGATGGCCTTGCCAACTATACATTATACTGGACCTTAACTTATATCTTCACTGATATTAATAGAAGTGTGGACATTAATTTTATTTAATCATCATATACATCAAGATTTTTTACTCTCACTCACCAACTTTTATTATACAACACCAATGTACCATACTAGACTATACCGCCTGGAATGCATTACATCACTCCATAATATTTTATCCATTGTTTATTTAGTCCTAAATGTAAAACTGTAACCATTTGTACTTTGCATTGCATGTATATTGTACTCAGTAGAGATCGGGCCAGCTAGGAAGACATCTGGGAGCGCATGCTCACTTTGGACTATCTCGCGTAGCGTATCCCCTCCTAACAGAGCTCCTGCTACAAGGACAGATCAGTGCATAAGTTTACACTCAGCTGCCGCGCTCTGCTTTCTAATTTCCCGTTGAATAGTAACTGTAGTTAGTGGTGGTGTACATTAGGCCTGTCTGCGACAGTATGGAAGGCGTTATAAGTAGCCTGCATCATAAGGTGCTAAAAAGTCAGACTCGTGCAGCAATCTTGAACGTTATAGACTTGATGGAAAGGGAGGCAATGGAAGAGAAGTTCGTGATAGATTGTAAAAAGTGCAGGAAAGAGTAGCAGCAGCTGTTGGAGTGTCAGAAAGTTCTTTGGTACGGATTAAGAGCGAAAAACGAAATAATTAGGAAAACCTATGGATAGTCTGTTTGAAACACCAAACAAAAACAGAATGCGCACAAAGAATATTACTGGATTGGACGACTTTGACGAAGGTGGCGTATGTCGTATTGTTAGCAATTTTTATTTAGATGAAAAATGTTTACCGACAGTTTCAAAAATTCGTGCAAAGTTAGGTCAAGACTTAAAGTTCAAAGGATCCAATACTAGTGTCAAGCGAATTCTTCAATCATTAGGATATCATCAGAAAGAAACTAACACTAACAAGCACATCCTAATGGAAAAACATGACATAAAATACAAAAGGTTTGTTCATTAAAAAAATGCCCAGTATCGGGCGGAGGATAGTTGTACATGCTGGCGGTGAAATGGGTTTCATCGAGAACTGTCTGCTAATCTGGAAGTCTGGCAGCAAGAGTGGCGACTACCACGATGACATGAATAGTGACTTTTTTTTTTTTTAAGAGAATGAAAGATATGAAAGATAACTTCCACCTCGCAGTGTTCTCGTGATTGACTACGCGTCATATCACAACAAGGAAGTAGATCGTGCTCCAACCTCCAGCTCACGTAAAGTGTCGATGATCTCTGGCTAGTGAAAAGGAACATTCCACACCGTGAGACGATGTACAAACACGAGCTTTATGAGCTTATCAAACTGCACAAGCCGGCACACAAAACCTACGTCCTAGATGAACTCATGGAACAGTACGGACACTCGGTCTCTAACTTCTGTGACATTGTTCGAGCCACACCAAGTGGGATCTCTAACCTATCGTTCGCGAAGGGTCTAAGGCATCTTCACCAAAATACACATTATCACCATAATATCCGTGTATATCATTAATTTCCAATAAGAGAATTGACCATGAAGGTGTTTCAATTACTACGAGATGTAACGAAAAGTGAAACGAAACGGCATAAAAGTCGCGGTTTTTATTTTCATCGGGTATATCATGATTGCAATATTCTGATACCATGATGTATAGTTTGAGCATGTCCGGCTCTATGGCTAAATGGTTAGCACGTGTTGGCGTTCAGTTCAAGGAGTCACAATCGGATTTTAACTTTAGTTGGTTAATTCCAGCCGTGTGCGTGAGCCAACTCACGCATCAGGACTGATCTTAGGTAGAGCACTGCCTTCGTGATAAACAGGCCATACTATAACTCTGATGATGTCACGCTTTGGGTGGAACTTGGAGGCGATACGTATCCACTCCACTTGAATAACACACTCGTTTAAATTACTTAAAAAACAGTTAACACCTTATAAAACCAAAAATTATTCATAAATATTAGTTAGATCTGACGTACAATGCATATCCTTCCTCGTAATGTTCTCTTCCTCGCGTATATCCGTTCATTTCTGTGAATACAGGCTAACACTTTTGAGACATATTCTTGCGATTTCTATCCATTTTCTAGTCCATAGCTGCCAACTTTTAGAAATCAAATATAGGAAGATTTTTTAATTCTCAGATTTCATCACATATATTGCGGCACGGTCTAAGTGAAAAAAGGACAAGATAAAAGGCATGCATACCTACAGTTACAATGTGATTTGATCATTAAATTCAAAATCTTAAACTAAAAAAACAAAACTAAAAAAAAAACATTAAAATGGTTACAAGAAAATGTACCTAATCACTCTCATTTACGACATATACAAACGAATAATAATACAGTTGAACCTCGATCCCTCGAACCTCCATTACTCAATTTTCAGTATCTCTAACTAACTTAGATTTTCCGGCCGTTTGTCCTATTCTTCACGTGTATTTCCTTCTCTATTCTCGAAATTCGGTTATACAAATTTCTCGATTTTTCGAAGCAAAGATTTCCTCCCTTGAAGCAAAAAATACTCTGTAACTCAAATTTTGTGCAACATTAACTGTGCAATACGGCATTTGCGGTTTGTTAGGAACAGTTAACAAGTAAAGAAAGGGTTCCACCAAAGCTGGAAACTAATATGACGGGAACCAAAAAACTCGAACTTCTATTGATCGGAAAGTCGGCAAAGACTCGCCATTTCTCGGGTGTCAATTAATTACCTGTCACGTACGAAAGGAAGTCCGGAAGTTGCGGATGACAAGCTCGATTTACGAAACTTCGCTGCGTCGTATTGACGAAAAGTTTCAACAGCAAGGGAGGAAAGGTTAACCACAACAAACAGAAGAGACTAACGGATTTTTTCCAAACGTGTTAATGGAGCTATGTTTCGTATTTCACTACTGTATGTACTGTATCCTGTCTTCTAAAAAGTTATTATAATAAGTGTTATAATTAAAGTGATGCCATAAAATAGAATTTCTTTGTACATTTTTAAGTACCAGTACCGTTAAACATAATGTATTCAGTAAAAGCCCGTATATACATATGAATCAATTATGTGCTATACATGCTCAAAATCGGTATTCTCTATATCTCAAAATTTCGATAACTCAAAATAAAAATTATCTCCCGAGGTGATTCGCATAATAGTTTCCTTTATTAGACTGTAAAATGAACGGAAATTTAATTTTATAGGTATCTTTGAACACTTGGAGATAACGTTTGTTATTTTTTTTGGCCATAACGTGAAGAGAAAATACCAGAAAGTATCACCGACACAACTCCCTCAAATACATTCAACTCATTAAAATTACGAAGAATAAACAAAAATGCAGTGAAATACACGAAACTAGCACATACAAAACAGATCAGTATGTCTCATACATTATTAACATACGACTTTGACACGGGGAAAAGCACAGAACCGCTAGAAAAAACACGTAGCATACAATTCCAACAAAATTACGCACAGAAACGATGTTAATAGTGCGCAAACCACAGAATAATAAACTCATTCTTTCGTCCTGATTAACTGAGCCGCTAGCGCTCACTAAGCCTCTCTTGCTTGTAGGATAATTGCCATACCGAATCCCCAGCCGTAAAGCACACATGCTGCTGTAGCGAGCAGGAAACACGATACACGAAGGCGACAGACAATACACTCGCAAAATAAAGCATCAAATAAAAAGCTTGAAAACGAGGTTGGGTAAATTACACAAACACATAGGAATTTATACTTTATCCTAGGAGAAGAGTATTGACTGTACTGGAGGTTATATTGGTCAAAAATAGGAAGAATTAAAAATAATTTGGAAAATTGGAAGACTAGTTAAAAAACGGAAAGTTTCCGGGCAAATCAGAAGAGTTGGCAGGTATGCTAGTCAATTGGAACATTCACATCATACACACAGACAGAAAACAACCAACCAATTACCAATACAATATACTACAAATGTAAATTATTTCTGTACCACCAATTCAGTACCTACAAGAAAGATAACGAGTAAGCTAACATCCTACAATAACAAAACATTTACTGTCACGTTCATGAAACTCAGTTCAAAAAATGTAGATTTTTAAACAGCAAATAATGCCCATACAATTATTTTCATATTCAGTTTTCATGGAATAACCCTGTTCCATTGCCTATGGTATGAAATTCGATGTGAAAAATCTCAGCTGTGTTATTTCACAATATATTTCTACCTAAAATGGTAAAATGCATAAATTGGATTTGAATTTTAAAATACACCGAATTCAAATAAGCCGTAAGTCTGACTATATAAAAATATATCTAATGTTACCCATGTTTTTGACATACATACATAGATACATACACTTACATTATCATTATAGCCTGTTATGCCTTTCAGCGTTCAGTCTGCAAGCCTCTGTGAATTTACTAACCGTCGCCACAATCCTCGATTTGCAACTAGTGTTGTACCTCATTTAGATCTATACCTCTTATCTTTAAATCGTTAGAAACCGAGTCTAACCATCATCGTATTGGTCTACCTCTACTTCTCTTACCCTCCATAACAGAGCCCATTATTCCTCTAGGTAACCTACCCTCCTCCATTTGCCTCACATGACCCCACCACCGAAGCCGGTTTATGCGTACAGCTTCATCCATCGAGTTCATTCCTAAATTAGCCTTTATCTCCTCATTCCGAGTGCCCTCCTGCCATTGTTCCCACCTGTTTGTACTAGCAAACATTCTTGCTACCTTCATGTCTGTTACTTCTAACTTATGAATAAGATTTCGCTCCCGTAAAGCAAAGTTGGTCTGAAAACAGACCGATGTAAAGATAGTTTCATCTGGGAGCTGACTTCCTTCTTACAGAATACTGTTGATGGCAACTGCGAGCTCACTGCATTAGCTTTATTACACCTTGATTCAATCTCACTTACTATATTACCATTCTGGGAGAACACACAACCTAAATACTTGAAATTATCCACCGGTTCTAGCTTCGTATCACCAATCTGACATTCAATTCTGTTAAATTTCTTACCTACTGACATCAAATTAGTCTTCGAGAGGCTAATTTTCATACCATACCGATTGTACCTATTCTCAAGTTCCAAGTTTCAGCACAACCTGCCATTAGGACCAAGTCGTCAGCATAGGCCAGACTGCTTACTACATTTCCACCTAACTGAATCCCTCCCTGCCATTTTATACCTTTCAGCAGATGATCCATGTAAATTACGAACAACAATGGTGAAAGTTACAGCCTTGTCTAACCCCTGTAAGGACTCTGAACCAAGAACTCATTCTACCATCAATTCTCACTGAAGCCCAATTGTCAATATAAATGCCTTTGATTGATTTTAATAATCTACCTTTAATTCCATAGTCCCCCAGTATAGCGAACATCTTTTCCCTCGCTACCCTGTCATATGCTTTCTCTAGATCTACGAAACATAACTGCCTATTCCTCTCATAGCATTTTTCAATTACCTGGCGCATACTGAAAATCTGATCCTGACAGCCTCTCTGTGATCTGAAACCACAATGGTTTCCATCAAACTTCCTCTTAACGACTGATTGCACCCTCCCTTCCAAGATGCCAATGAATACTTTGCCTGGTATACTAATCAACGAGATACCTCGATAGTTGTTGCAATCCTTCCTGTTCCCTAGCTTATAGATGGGTGCAATTACTGCTTTTGTCCAATCTGAAGGTACTTTACCAACACTCCATGCTAATCCTACTACTCTATGAAGCCATTTCATCCCTGCCTTCCCACTATACTTCACCATTTCAGGTCTAATTTCATCTATTCCTGCTGCTTTATGACAATGGAGTTTATTTACCATCCTTTCCACTTCCTCAAGCATAATTTCACCAACATCATTTTCCTCCTCCCCATGAGCTTGGCTGTTCGCAGCACCACCAGGATGATTTCCTTTTACATTGAGAAGATGTTCAAAATATTCCTTCCACCTCTCCAGTGATTCCCTGGGATCTATTATGAGTTCACCTGAATTACTCAAAACACTGTTCATTTCCTTTTTCCCTCCCTTCCTAAGTTTCTTTATTACTGTCCAGAAAGGTTTCCTTGCTGCTTGACCTTTCCAGGTTATTACCAAAATCTTCCCACAACTTCTTTTTGGATTCAACAACTATTTGTTTCGCTCTGTTACTTTCATCTACGCACAAATCCCTGCCTACTTCGGCCCTTGTTTGGAGCCACTTCTGATAAGCCTTCTTTATACGCTTACAAGCTGCTCTCACTTCATCTTTCCACCAAGATGTTCGCCTTTTTCCATCTTTACACACAGTTGTTCCTAGGCATTCCCTTGCTGTTTCTACTATAGCATCCCTGTATGCCACCCATTCACTTTCTATATCCTGAACCTGCTTACTGTCTACTGTTCGAAACTTCTCACTGATCATATCCATGTACTTCTAATTTCCTCGTCCTGGAGATTTTCTACCCTTATCCGTTTGCAGACAGATTTCACTTTCTCTATCCTAGGCCTAGAGATACTTAGTTCACTACAGATCAGATAGTGGTCTGTATCATCGGAAAATATCCGGAAAACTCGTACATTCCTAACAGATTTCCTGAATTCAAAGTCGGTTAAGATATACAGTAAAACCTCGTTAATTCGAAGTCACTGAGACTCAAAAATCGGACTTCGAATTACATGATTTCGAATTAACCGCCAATTCGCAATTCAGAAGTACCAACCCTTATCGCGTTACAAAATATTCTATGGCCCGTTACTGCATGCAGTTAACATTGATTTACAGTTTATACCCTTCAAATGCCATGAAAAAAGAACTATTTCCAAAATGTATCCAAGAAGGTGCATTTACAGTATTCAAGTAATGCACTCGGATATCTCACTAGCAAACATAACCTCACGCAACGAAAGAAAGAAGGAAAAAAAAGCACGATTCAAAGACGAGGAGAAATCTATGCTGGCTCTCATGTGCAAGTGCTTTATTAATTGGATTACTATACTTTACGCATTTTAGATGCCTTGTATTTACAAAGGAAGTACCTGATACCCTTAAAAACGAACTTTTCTATGACTCTATCCTTGTACGATTTCCCGGCATGGCACTTCTCTCGTACTTCAGAAATGTAGTCATTTGCGGCGTCACAAAGTATTCTAAGACCCATTAAAACATGCAATCACCTCGATTCACAGTTTAAACCTTTCTAATGCAATGGAAAAAATATTTCCGAAATGTATCCAACAAGGTGCATTTACAACGTTCAAATAATGCACTTGGATAAATCACTGACAAACATAACCTCACGCAACGAAAGGAAAAATCACACAATTCAAAGACGAGGATAAATTTCAAAGACGAGGATAAATTATACTGGTCCCCCTGTGCAAATGCATTATTTTTTGGATTTCTGTACTGTTTCCATTTGTAGATGCTTTGTATTAGCATGGAAAGTAAGCGACGTCCTTAAAACATTGTGGTTTATCGAACTTTCCTATGACAAGGGGATAAAGTTTCTCGCTTCCATCAAATGTGCATTGCAACGTACTACTATGACCCATTTAAAACCATAAGACCGTTTGGGCTTGCATTAAAATAAAGCAATGCAGTTTCACCGGCAATGACAATATTGTTCGGTGACTACGAATTTATTATCTGAGCTACGCTTTTTCGTCAACTGTCGGCATCGCCAGTGTTCGCGGATTCTGTTTTTCCGCACACTGCCTGTTGCGTGATATTACGGCGTTCCTTAAAAGGTTAAATACAAAAGAATTCCGATTTCATTCAACTTAGCAATCGTGAAGCGCACTGTAGACCCACCGAAGTGCGTCTAAGTGCGGAAAGCTATCCTTCCACGTTTCGGAACGCGCGTTCTATTGTGACGCGGAGCGGATACATTTCGAGTTGAAATTACTCTAACATACCGTATTTCACGGCATAATCGTCGCACTTTTTATACCAAAATTTTCGAAAAAAATTGTAGGGTGCGACCATTATACGATGAATATTTAATACCAGTATTTGTATTACTCAAAAAATGTATTTATAACTAAATTGTATTTGATACAAATTTAAGATGCACGTAATACTCGCGTTTATACATCAAAATAATTAAAATAGTCTAAAACAAAATTCATAATTTTTCGCAACAAATCGGCGAACGTTTTTCCAACCTGAAAATAAAAATGAACGTATTAAGTTAATTTGTCATTAATTTGAGTATTAAAGATAAAATATTACACTTGCAAAAAATTATCGCTTTGTTGTGAAATGCGGACTTACCGGTACGCAATTTATTCCAAATCTTCAGTGTCGCTATCGCAGGTTTCGCTATCTGATGCGCCATCCGCGCCTCTGTTAATACCAGTATCAGATTCTTCGTCTCCCTGCCACACTGCGTCATCTTCGGAACCGTCTAGTGCATTCGAAATCCCAGTCCTTTTGAAGCTCTTGGAGACTAGTTCAGGTGGTATAAGATCCCAACTCTTCTTCACCCACGAGCATAACAAGTCCAAGGGTGGACGCCTGATATTTCCGGCGGGCGTCAATTGCTGATCGCCGCTCATCATCCACTCGTTGTAAAATCGACGTAAGTGGTCTTAAAGGGTTTATTAACACATACGTCTAGTGGCTGCAAAGCAGATGTTAGGCCACCAGGAATGACTATCAGTCGTGTCTTATTTGTAGTGAGATTTGCTTCGCTTCGTTCACGAGGTGACCTCGGAAACTATCTAAAACAAGCAGAGCTGGTTGTTTTAGTAGTGCACCAGGTCTTCTATTCCACACAGTTTTAACCCAGTCCAGCATGAGTTCTACATCCATCCAACCCTTTGGTTGCACTCGTACATGAATTCCACGGGGAAACTGTATATTCTTAGGCATCGTTTTCCTCCTGAAAATGATGTAAGGCGGCAACTTTCTCCCGTCAGCTGTAATGGCTAGCATTGCCGTGCATCGCAACTTCTCACTACCGCTGGTTTTCATTAATACACTCCGTGATCCTTTTAGCGCAATAGTGCTGTTGCGAGGCATATCAAAAAAAGATTGGAGTCTGATCGGCATTACCGATTTGAGAAAGCAAGTACGAAGTTTCCTTCCGCAAACGTATGACAAATCGGTGAAAATTTACAATCTTGTCTGTGTAATCAGCAGGCAACTTTTGGCTTAGTGTTGTTCTCCTTAGCACTGACAGATTGTGTCGTCGCATGAACCCCTCAATCCACCCACGAGTCGCCTTAAACCGAGTTACCGGTATGTTGTGTTTGCGTGCTACCTCCTGTCCCTTAATTTGTAACATTTCATATGATACACTGCAGCCATTGTTACGTATTTCACTGACGTACCTAAACACTTCTTCGTCAATTATAGGAAACTTCCCTGTTTTAGGACCTCTAAACGCGCGTCTAGAAGGGTTTGTGCTTTTTAGCTTGTTTTTTACTTTCCGCCAGTCACGCACCAACTTTTCACTCACAGAAAATTTTCTTTCTGCAGCTCTGTTCCCGTGCTGTTCAGCGAAGGCAATTACGCTTAGCTTGAAGCCCGCAGATTAGTTTCTATATTTACCCATAATCGCTTATAAATGCTTCACACGTTAATGTTTTGCGATATAAATGACTTTCCGTAATTGTTCACTATTAAAACAAATTATTTCTGCAAACACCCAAAACACAAATTAAAAACTTAAATTCTCACGCACACATGTCTACAGTAATCATGTAAATCTGAAACAAATAAATGCATCTGTGATCTGTCCATTCCAGGGCAGCCAATACTGTTAGGCAGCAAGGAAGCATGCAACAATTTATCAGTTTAGCTCGTTGGTTGCGACACACTACTGCGCTTGCGCAAAGCTCGCAAACCGGAGCTCTAGCTAGCGCGGTGTAGATCTACTGTATAGTTGACTGTATTCCGAGACGTCAGTAACAAACATTCATTTTTTTCAATTTCTTTTAAACATACGGTAATTAGGTTAATATTTCTTCCCAGTTATTGATGATTTTACATTACATTACTGACGAGTTTATAAAATAAAACTTTAATAGCATTGGATAATAATTATCTTGACTGCTTGGATAAAAGTTTTCATCCCATGCCCGGACACTTATGACGTAGTAGTAAGATAAGAGTCTAGCGATGACAACTCAGACATCGTAAATAATTCGGCTGAATAATTCCGTGGAAATCTGCGTTATCGTCTTGGATTTCACTTCGTGCGCAATAACACAGGAGCCGGCCCCATGGTGTAGGGGTAGCGTGCTTGCCTCTTACACGGAGGCCTCGGGTTCAATTCACGGCCGGGTCAGGGAATTTTACCTGTATCTGAGGACTGGTTCGAGGTCCATTCAACCTACCTAGCCAATATTTCCTGGCGACGTTGCTGATAAGCGATAACTTACAGCCTTACGTATTTCAAATGGGAACTCATAATATGTAGGTGGTGAATAAATAGTACACTGTCTCGCGACCACTTTGTCAAACTGCCGATAGTCTACCGGTAAGCCATGCGTCGTACATATACCGGTATTATTTATTTATGCGTTGTGCAACATGTCGCAAACGTGACTGTGTTGCCAAATTGCCCATAAACCATACACGTATTTAAATTGCGCACTCATGTGCAACTTACGTTGCAGCTCCATTTACCTTTTAACCAGATTAGTGAACAAAATTTGGACGTGCGACGATTATGTAATTAAAGGTTTAAAGTCCGATTTTTGTATTGAAAATAAAGGATGCGACGATTACGCGGTGGCGACGATTATGCCGTGAAATACAGTACTATTATTTTAAAATGTAAACGCAGTTTCGAATTAAAAGTCTGAATTTCGGTAATGGGGCCGACATTGTACTTCGAATTACGAATTATCCGTATTTCGAATTAAACAATTTAAATAACATGGAAAACTGTATCTCATGTTTCCGGGAACAAGAGCTTCTTCGAATTAGACGGGATTTTGAATTAACCAATTTCGAATTATCGAGGTTCTACGGTAGTCTATTATGGATCTGGTACCCCTAGCCTCCTATGTGTAGCAGTGAATAGCCTTATGCTTGAAGAATGTATTTGTAACTGCTAAACCCATACTAGCACAGACCTCCAGCAAACGCTTCCCATTCCCATTACCCTCCGTATCTTCCCCTCATTTACCAATCACCCTTTCGTATCCTTCAGTTCTATTCCCAACTCTCGCATTGAAATCGCCCATTAGCACTATTCTGTCCTTGCTGTTGACCCTGACCACGATGTCACTCAATGCTTCATAAAACTTGCCAACTTCATTCTAATCTGCACCCTCACATGGTGAATACACGGAGATAATTCTAGTCCTAATTCCTCCAACTGACAAATCTACCCACATCATTCTCTCGTTTATGTGCCTAACAGAAACTATGTTGCGTGCAATGGTATTCCTGATAAAGAGCCCTACCCCAGACTCTGCCCTTCCCTTTCTAACACCCGTCAAATACACTTTATAATCTCCTATCTCTTCCTCGTTATCTCCCCTTACCCGAATATCACTTACTCCTAACACATCCAGACGCATCCTCTTTGCTGACTCAGGCAGTTCTACTTCCTTTCTTCCATAAGCCCCATTAATATTGATAGCTCCCCATCGGATTGCATTTCATTCGCCAAGTTGTTTCCAAGGAGTCTCTCGCCTGTCAAATGGGAGTGGGACTCCGTTACTCCCATAGGTCCGAGGCTTGCTTAAAATGTTCTGAGCTCAGTAAATTCATGAAGCAGGATGCTACCCTACTTGCACATAGTCCAAGTGAGGATCCCTCCTCTAACGGTTTATGGACCACCGGTGAATTGTGTAGTCCTACCCGCCTGAGCACAAGGAGGGCCAGGACTCAGAATATGTCCGAGATGCCCACTCCCATTCCATAGCAACTGGTATCCCGACTCTCAGCACCACTTACTAGGCCACTCAGCCGTTGCCCATGGTTCACGAACTAGGACGTGACTACAGTAACCCACACCATGAACCAAAATAAACTATAAAATTAAAACACTGCAGAGCGATATTCTTAACCTATAGCCTCACATAAATATAAATATAAATATAAAGATTAGCAGGGGCGGGGACGGAGGGAGTTACCTTTAAGGGGAAGCCAACAGTGCGTAAGCTCAACACTCCGCCCACCTCCTTCTCTCCACTACACCCCTCTCCCTCAATTCCACATCTTCAACAGCCAATAGTGCGCAAGCTCAATGCTCCGCTCATTTCCTTTCCTCCATCACATCCCCCTCCCTCAGTTCCACACAGATACAACACACAACATTCAAATCTTATTCGTTTCGAGACCATACAGACAACCAGTTCATACCACAAAAATCGAGAACGTAAGTAATTGAATACATATCATTTCGCCTAATTTAACCGTTTTTTTCCCCTCTAAACTTCATATCTTTTTATTCTCTTTTCATTACAGTTTCTTCACCATATATCCTTCAATAGTAAATCTGGTGGAATGATAGGGTAAAGATTCAAGTGAAGGAAAAGAAAATGGCATAGAAAGCATGGAAAACATCTAAGACTGAAGAAAGTAGAAGAAAATATGTGGAGGCAAAGAATTTGGCCAAGAAAGTATTGGAGGAAGAAAAGAGGAAAAGCTGGGCCTTATTTACACAGACATTGAGAGATGATATGCAGGGCAGCAATAAATTACTGTATGGTATCTTAAGAAACAAAAAGAGAGATCAAGTAAACACCAGATTTGTGAAGGATGAAGGCGGCATAATTTTAACAAAGCCAGAAGAAATAAGAAATAGATGGAGAGAATATTTTCAGAAGCTGCTGAACGGATGACAGTCATTCAATGGACGACCAGGAAAGGCAATTAGTTGACGAAGAAATGGATAAAGAAATGACAATGAATGAAATTGAAATGGCAGTAAGAAAGATGAAGAATGGAAAAACTGCTGGAATAGATGAAATTTCAGTGGAGATGATAAAGGCAGCTGGAGCTGTAGGCCTGCAGTGGACATATCGGGTTCTCAGGAATGTCTGGGAGAATAAGGAGGTCCCTGAGGATTGGCAAAAAGGAATGATCATCCCAATTTTCAAGAAAGGTGATAAGAAAGTTTTGAAGAACTACAGGGGAATTACTCTAATATCCCATGTTGCTAAGATAATGGAAAGGATACTGGAAAGTAGAATAATTGATGGTTATGAATTTCATGTTTTTGGTCCGTATTGAACAATATATAAGTAATAATAATAATAACTTAAATGTTTCCACCTTTTCAATACAATATATTCACAAGATTACAAAATTATACGGTACTAGTTTCGACCCATCTAGGGGTCATCATCAGCCGTATTGGAGCAAAGATCATTTGTGGCGAAATCCTAAGACACAAATGATCTTTGCTCCAATACGGCTGATGATGACCCCTAGATGGGTCGAAACTAGTACCGTATAATTTTGTAATCTTGTGAATATATTGTATTGAAAAGGTGGAAACATTTAAGTTATTATTATTATTACTTAAAGTAGAATAAGGTTGAGGGTTGAGAAGCAAGATACAGGAAAATCAGTTTGGTTTCAGAAGTGGAAGGTCAACAATAGAACCCATTTTCATTATGAGACAACTAATGGAAAAGCATTGGGAGTACGGGAATGATATGGTGATGACATTCATTGATATTGAAAAGGCATATGACAGTGTCCCTAGGACGAAAGTTTGGGACAGTCTGGTGCAAAAAGGAATTGGACAGGGATTAATAAAAATGATCATGGTATTGTATAAGGAATGTTGTAGTTGCGTGCAAACACAAGTTGGCAGGACAAGTTGGTTCAAAATAACTAGTGGGCTGAGACAGGGAAGTGTTCTATCACCAATCCTGTTTACAATAGTCATGGATGACATCATGAGAACAGCAAAACCAGCATATGGAGGAAGAGAAATGAACATGATGTTATTTGCAGATGAAATTGTGATTTGGGGAGAAGACGACAGGAAGGTTCAAGAACAGTTGAATGTGGTGAATGGGAAGATTGAAGAATGTGGATTGAAAATAAGTGTAGAAAAGAGTAAAACTCTTGTTATGACTAGAGGGGAGAAAGAAGGGAAAGGTCAGATTAGACTTGCAGACAAGCACCTGGAAGTAGTGGAAATGTTTAAATACCTGGGGAGTGAATTAATGGAGAATGCTCGACTGGATGCTGAGATTAGTAAAAGGATTCAAGCTGGAAGTTGTTTCTATCATAGTGTAAGAAATATGTTATGGGACAAAGATGTGCTAATGGAAGCAAAGGATACTATGTACAAGATGTATGATGTACCCATAACAACTTACGGAGCAGAAACTTGGACAATGACAAAGAAGGATGAGAGTCGAATACAGGCGGCCGAAATGAAATTTTTGAGGAGTATGATACAGAAGAGTAGAAGAGACAAAATAAGGAATGAGAAAATCCGGGAAGAAATTGGAGTGGAAAAAATGAATGATAGAATAGAGAAGAGCCGACTAAGATGGTTTGGGCACATAAAGCGAATGAGCGACGAAAGAATGCCAAAAAAGGTGATGGAAATGCAAATCCAAGGAAGGAAAGGCCGCGGACGACCACGATTCAGATGGAAGGATACCATTCAACGCAGCATTATACAAAGAAACCTGGACTGGGACACAGTGTTGGAGGAGGAGTGGTGGAAAGACCGAAGAAAGTGGAGAGGAACCATATTTGCCCCTACCCGGCTACAGCTCGATAAGGGGAAATGATGATGATGATGATGATGATGATTAAATCTATATTCAAAGCTACAGCCAACAACAAGTAAGAATGTTCCCATTTAACTATCAGTATACGAGTTAGCAAAGATCTATACGGCAACATTCAATTATTAACTCTTTATCACTCCTTCAACAAAATTACAGAAACCGCGAACCCACTTCGTAAATAACGAGATTAATGGATTGGTGGATCCAACTTTATAATCTACATTGCACCATACTACAGTTTAATATTACAAGTTTTCAACAAGAAAGTTTTCAGCGTCATCTTACGTGGCAACTAAGGTCCATTAACCTTCTCTTCAACATGTAAATCAAGTTGCTTCCAGCCGAATTTCACTCGAACTTTGATACGGCAACTTTAGCCGTAGACGATCTTGTTGTTATATGGTTAAGGCCTAGTTTGTCCATTTTATAAAATTTTAAAATTACTAGTGTAATATCATACCAACTTCAACCTTTTCTTCGCAAACATTTTAAATGAAGTTTCAATTGTAAATTATTATTTAAGAACTCATAACAATTTCTCACATTGTATAATACTCATTCCAATCTTATATTCTCATTTTTATTTTTTTTACCATGACAATCAGAATCCTGATTTTTTATCTTTGAGTATGAGTGTAAAAAGGCTGATGATGCCCTTTTAAAGGGCGAAACATGTCCCTTCAAATTTTAGTTTAATAGGATGTAAGTCCTAACTGTGGAAATTCAATTGTATTGAATAGGTTGATCCTAATAAATTTTGGTAATATCTTAAACTAAGTGGTACGTTCCGAGCTGTCAGCGGAGAGATGGTGTGGAATGACATTAGTAGACGAATAAGTTTGAGTGGCGTTTATTAAAGTAGGAAAGATCACAATATGAAGATAAAGTTGGAATTCAAGAGGACAAACTGGGGCAAATATTCATTTATAGGAAGGGGAGTTAGGGATTGGAATAACTTACCAAGGGAGATGTTCAATAAATTTCCAATTTCTTTGAAATCATTTAGGAAAAGGCTAGGAAAACAACAGATAGGGAATCTGCCACCTGGGCAACTGCCCTAAATGCAGATCAGTATTGATTGATTGATTGATTGATTGATTGATATTGAATATAATCGTAAGTTAAAAGTTTTCAGTCTGTCGAACACACAAGTTAAATAAAAATATTACACCATAACATACCTGTAAACAAACACATTATTAAACAAGGAATAAAAATGCACACTATTGAACTCGTTAAGATGTTTCTGCAGGAGACAAGGAAAAAGAACATGTTAAGAGAGAAAATGTACTACTGAATACACAAATTAAAACTATCCAAGAGGGATATGGAAACACTAGATAAGATTTTTTCCGATATGATGTCATTCCGATATGTCATTTTACGTTGTGTATCTGCGAGTACAGTGAAAACTATATCTACTGTTTCTAAAGATGAGCAGAGATTATTAAAAGATGTGAAAAACATGAGAACAAATATGTAAACCTTTTCCGCAGGGGATTATAAAACAACAGTGCACTGAAAGGTGTAAAAAACCACCAGACAATGAAAACAGTTGCATCAGGGCCCATAAAAATATCAAAGTATTATTGCAGAGCACAATCTTTCTAAAACAAATGGTAGTAGAAGACTTTTATTTCGGATCAGAGAGTTATTAAACATTATTTTCTAGTCACACTCTTAGACAATGAATTGGAAGTTACACTCACTCTCGACCATGTGCGACTGAAAATTTGGCCGCCATTTTGAATAGAAAAAAAAAATTTCAATTCGACCATCTTGAATGATCGAATCGAAACTCGAAGGTGCGAGTTTCAACATTCACACTACCTCTGCATGCTTAAAGACGCAAGTGCCAGTCCACTTTCTGACAGATTTTAATTTAGTCTTCACTAGTAAGAAATTTCATGACTTTTTCTGAATCCTTAACTAGGCTGATGCAAGACAAATATGTGCCACACTAGTCAACTTCACACGATTATGTTCCTAATCCAGATGTAGGCTATCAGGCGACAAATATTCGCTCCCCTTGACTGTACCATACAACAAAAAATCAATTTTTAATTTCTGAATGGAATGCAAAATACAAGCATAAACAGGCTCACTGTGTTATTCAGCAATCTCGCTGCTAACTGGCAAGCAAAACTGAACATTCCTGAGGCTAATGCCTTGCTCCCCGAAGTTGCAACTTATCCTGTGAAGTTCAGAATTTCCAGGTTTTTTCCCATTATCATGCAACTGTGGCGAGGGCTCTTTCTTACCCAAATTGGAAATCGTGTTCCTTTCACAAGGGATGACAAATAACATTTCCAGGGCTAGGAAAAATGTGATTGTACTAAACAGTCATAGCGAAAATTCGTGACGCAATAAGTAATGTATTTTTCTATAGATTTAATATGATGAGAATCGGGACTTCAAATTGACAACATGCTAAGAGGGATGAGGAACGCACTAATGAGGTTCTACTGTGTTTTATTTTATTCCTTGTTTAATAATATGTTTCTTCACTGCTATGTTATAGTGTAATATTTATATTTAACTTGTGTGTTTGACAGACTGAAAAGCTTTAAAGTTACATTTCAATGAGTTGACACGGGAAAGTATAACTTCCTTCTTAACAAAATCTAATATAATTAGAAAGAATGCTTTCCCAGAGTTTACATGCAACACATGTCAACATCACCCATTTCTTTGTATACTGGGACTAATCTAGAAACTTTTTTTTTTTTTTTAATGGAAGCCATTCTTTTTCAGTGCTTAGTTAATGTAATTAATAAGTTCTTCTAGTCTACGAAAACATGAAATTTAACAATTAGAACACTGTAACATACCTGTTACTAATATTTTTTACAGGTATGTTATGTTCTGAGTGTTATACTTTGTTTTAAAGGACTGAAAAAAAAAAAAAAAAAAAAAAAGTTATAATATAGCAACTCTCCATTCATTTGGTATAGCTCCTTCATGCAAACAGTAATCATATAAGAACTTCATATACTACATCACAACTCACAGCTTTCATTTTAGTATATCTCCAGAAATCATCAATTCCAGCAGCTTTTCTAGTTATCAACTATTGTATCTTTTTGTAAATTTCAGTATTTTGCTAGTATTGGTCACTTCCTCTACCTAGACAGTATCCTTATATCCTTATATCTGCTGACTAAATACTTCTTATTCCTGGAATGTCCACCCAGGAACCTGTTTCTGCCTTAAAGAACCTATACATACCCTTCTATATTTTTGGATTGAAAACTGAATGCATGAATAGCTAGAATAGCAGCTCCTCGTGTACTTACTCCTAAAGTCACGAATATCCTTGTAAACCTCACAGCCTTCAGATCGGGAGGTTTCGGCAATATGGCTGTGTATAATGGCGCACATTTCCAAGTAATGAGCCAAATGATCAGTGACCAAGGACATGTGCCTATATTCAATCCCCTGCAGAGGTTATCCTCTTAACTCGTGCCAACCAAGCTTCATACTGGAGCTATGCCTGCCATCATTTTTATGCTTTCAAACCAGACAGATGATGGTGGCCACATTTCTCAATGAACTATTTATTACCTTTTCAATACTTCAAGAAGACTATAGAACATATGCCCTTCCCAGGCAGAGCACACCGCTTCTTATTATTTCCCAGTTTTTCTCTGACAACTGCTGCTGGTAGATGCAGTTTCTAATGTAATAGTCATTGAAACACTACCTCTTTCCTTCACAGTATCTCTACATACAAGACATAATGCACTGTTTAATATCTCCAATATATTAACTACTCTGAGATACTGAATAAACATTTCCCACTGAGTCTTAAATAATACCACAACTTTGAATTTAGTAGGTGATTGAGTAGATGAATAATCATTGTATAATGAATGTCAGTAGGCAGTGAAAGGATTTCTTTGAGGGTGATTTTTAGCAGCTGATCTACATCCTTACGAAACACTTTTGGTAACTTGTTGAAAGGAGCATTCTGCAAAGAGAATGCAAGTGTTGACATACACGATTATTATTTAAAATTTCTCATCTGTTTTCAGCAGTGGTTTAACATCCGAATAACTGCTTTAACGGTTATTAAAAATGCTGAGTTGCCCGAAATTCTGTCACTCAAAAGTTCCTTCCTGAGCCATTAAATCTATCAACACTAGGCTGCCGTAATTCTTAAAACTAGTCCAAGAAGTAGGGTATAACTATACTTTAAAATGCAATACAAAATACGTTGTTTATACAAGGTCATTTGATTTTTTTATCTCATCTGCCCTTAATTTATAAGGATGTATATTTATTCAGTTTTAGCAAACACCCATCAAATGTTGGCTTCTGTGCCCATTGATATTTAAAAGGAGATGTTACGTGTTATTTTGTCGATGTTGATTCAGAATGAGGGGCATTAATATCAAGATCATCAGTCTCAAAATTGCTTTGATATTGTTATAAGTTTTCTATTACTAATGCAAGCAGAGTAAATTTTGACACAGTTTAAAAAGTTTTAAAAAATCTGTACCTGTTTCTCCAAAGTAATTTTTCCATTTTTTCCAAACACATACTTCCGCCCCACTAGTGTTGCAGCAGTGATTAATAAATGTGTAGAGCCTATGTCCACACCGAGACGGTTCATGTAACTGTAAAAGTAAGAGAGAATTTTATTTTTCCAACATTATCTTCTTTCGTTAAGAAGTAAGTAATAAGCTTACAGTATCATCTCACCGTTCTCGAATGCTGTTTCTGAATGTATCAAACAACCCAGCACTGTTCCCTTTCAGTTCTTCTACAACAAAGTTAGGAGTTGAGTCACTCTCCACCGACGTGTAACGAAGCTCCTTGCTGGAAACAGCTAGCACCCTGCAAATAATAATAATAATAATAATAATAATAATAATAATAATGATAATAATAATAATAATAATAATAATAATAATAATAATAATAATAATAATATCAACAACAATTTATTTAGCGTATGGCATTTAGTGTCGGGAGTGCTCGCGGACATGTTCAGCTCGCATGGTGTAGGTCTTTCTATTTTCCCATGGGCAACCTGCACGTTTGGATGCGAGATGATGATAATGAGGTAGAGAAAGGTTAAAATCCACATTGTTCACAAGACCCACCTTAAACCTACTAATCCTCTAACAAGATCTTCCCCCCCCATCTTCCTCCCCTCCAGACCTACCACATATAACATTTTATATCTCCTTCTCACACGACTAACGTCTTTTACCACTGACTGATTTCATATTCATCAGTGTTAAAATTTTATCAGTTATAAATTATATACCAAGTGATTCAAATAAGTTCTTGACGCTCTGGTTGAAGCATAGCACGTGCGAGTGTTTTAAATGACTCTTTACTCTGGAAGCCTATCAGAGCCTTCTATTGAACGGATGCACGAAGACTACATATTGAAGAACCTCCTTTTATTCTTTGAATAGTGGGAGACTATATGCTTACTTCAATGTGTCACTGCGACAGATTTAATTATTATGCCGTTGCTCTTCTGTTATGGCGATTTATCTTAACACATGGTGTGAATGGACAGTTATAGATTTTTAATGAACATATTTCAATGTGTATCCACAATACTTTTGATTATTATGTCTTTGCTTATATATTTGTGATTCATTTTATGGCTGATGATGACATTATATATGTCGAAACCAGTCCCCGAGTTGAATAAAATGTATTTGTAACATCAACACGTAATTAATATTGAAAAGGTTGAACCTAACAGATATCTTAACGTTGATCTTAGTTCAATACAGAACCATTAATGAAGTTCATATCTTTGAATAATACACTCATGTTCATAAAAAGCAGAACACCTTGAAAGACTGGAGACAGGAAGTTCATATTCACAGGATATGTTCATTAGTATGTTCTGCAGAAATGATTAGCATTTCAGTCACCTAGGTCAGCATGTGTCCTGCTGCCTAGTAGGCATTGGGTCCTCCATGGACACTGATAACTCATCCCATGCATGATGGCATTGACGCATATAAGACGCGAATGCCATCCTGAGGTAGCGCCATCCATGCTACATTCATCTGGTTCCACCGTTCATCTTTGGTGGTTGGCATTAAATCACAGCGCCGCACCCGGCGTTTCACCATATCCCACACATTTTGAATTGGCGACAAGTCCGGTGATCAGGCGGGGCCAGGGCAAGTCTGAAATCCTGTGATAACAAGTAGTCACGTGTTCGTGCAGCAACATGTGGTAGCGCATTGTCCTGCTGAAATATGGCGTCTGGGGTATAAGCAGAAAGGGTATGGCTACGTGTCGCAGGATGCCATTCACGTAGGTCAAACTGGTCACAGTGCACTGGACACGCACTAACAGTGATTTATGGTTGTACCCCATAGCACCCCACACCAGAAGACATTGAGTTGGCACTGTATGTTTTGTGCGAATGCAGTCAATGTGATGCCTCTCCCCTGCCTGCGGCGAACCAAAATGCACCCATCATTTTCAAACAAACAGAACCTGGATTCATGCGAAAACACTATCTTCTGCCATCCTGTCCCCAGTGACGTCAATCCATACACCACTGCAGTCTGGCCTGTTTAGGCGGAGAAGTGGATAACACGCCGGTAATCCAGACTGTAATAAACGGCGATGGACTGTCACCCCTGATAGTGTACGATGTGTTACACTGTTGCGCCAGAGCCGAAGGGGACGCAGATCTGTCCTGTAATGCCATTCGGATGAGGTGTCTATCTTTTCAGGGAGGTGGCCTGGGTGGTGCAACCAGACCCATCTCGTCGTGTTCTACGGCCTTCTGTGAACCATTCTGTACACATCCGTTGCACTCCCGACACACTTTGTCCCACACGAGCAGTAATTTCCCGGATGGATGCATCACGTTGTTTCATGCCAATAATGCGCTTTGTTTCAAACTCACTCATTTGACGGTATAGTTCTCGCATATATATGTGAGGCATCCTGTATGTACACTCAAGTCACACTGATCCATTACCTACAGTTTATAGGGACAACAAGAGCCAAAGGCACATTTTATCAGTCAGTGATGGTGCGCCGAGATATCGATGTGGACCTTGAACCTGAGAGCTGACATGGTTCAAATGCTAATCATTTCTTCAGAACATACTAATACATATGTCCTGTGAATATGAGCTTCCTATCTCTAGTCTTTCAAGGTGTTCTGGTTTTTATGAACATCAGTGTACTCCTGTAAGATCAAGACTAGAATATGCCTCCAATATTTGGAACCTGTACACAGTGAAATGTGTTTATCTAACCAAGAAAATACAAAGAAAATTTCTCAGATAATTATGTTTATTACAAGAGGATTATTATCCCTATTATGAATCGTATACCCTAATACACAAAGCTACTGATGTTAGGGAACTATCTCACAGAAGAAATTGTCAGGGTCTCTATTTCCTTCATAAAGTAATAAATAACAAAATTGATGATGGTAAAATCAGAGAAGGAATTGATATATATGTTCCAAATGAAACTCCCAGTAGATTCTGGAATATATTCTTCATACCAAAAACTAACAGAGACTGTCACAAGAACTCCCCTTCATACAGAATTATGACTAAATATAATCTAGTACACCTTCTTGATCTAGACATATTTAGCACATCGGAAAACTAGTTTGTTACATCCTGTAATAATAATAATCGTATGGCCTCAGCTACCGTGTGCAGAGATTTCAATTTGACACCATGTGGCTGTCTGCTCGTCAATTTCGACGTTCCGTTTTACTCTAGGCCTCCACTAGATGGCAGACCGAGTAAACCAAAACTCTCTTGGGCGTCTATGGCTGAGATTTAATGAATTTTGTTAGGTAAACACCAAATGGGTCACCAGAGATCTTTTACATGCCGACATCGTATGACATGGAGTGTCGAATGGACTTTTTTCCGCCCTTCAAAAATCCGACTACCTCTGCCGGGTTTGAACCCGCTATCTTGGGATACGGAGGCCGACACTCTACCGCTGATCCACAGAGGCAGCTGTTACATCCTGTGATAAAGTGCTACGGTCTTTGTAAGATACATGGCGCCTTGAAGTAACTGAATGTATCCAATATTATTTCCTCTTCCTCTATCTCTTTCTTTTGTAATTAAGTTCCGTTATTAGTTCAAACCATTGATTTGCTCTATTACTTGCTGATAATATCAAAAAAGTAATGAACAGTGTAATTGGGGAAACCTGTACTGACCACAACAATGCTTTAGTAAGTAATAGGGGTGTACTGTTATAAGACCACTTACTTAAAATACAACACATACAGGAGCGACCATCACGTGAAGTTTCAACTTTGTGGAACAGTTTCAGGGAAATGAATATTTTTATCATTGGGCTTCACTTGTAGTCAAAATACTTTAGGGGTGCAAATAGGACCACTTCTCATTGACATTGAGGAGTAACCGTCATGTGAAATTTCAACATTGTATATCACGCAGTTTCAGAGAAATTTTTGTCATCAGGTCTCACCTTCCCCCCGTCAAAATTCCTTAGAGGTGAAATGTTTTAAGACCACTTCTTATTTAAAGTATAAGACATATAGGAGCAACCACTATATGAAATTTCAACTTCATATGTCAAATGGTTTCAGAGATATGAATATTTTTATTTTCAGGCCAGCTCCTGGTCAAAACTATCACTCAGGGTTGTATTATTTTACGACAACTTTTCATTTAAAATCTGACGTATAACAGCAACCATCATGTTAAATTTCAACCTCATACGTCAAACAGTTTCAAAGGTATGAAATATTTACGTTTTCAGGTCTCCCCTCCCCAGTCAAAACCCCCTTTGTATTGTATAAAAGAATTTCCTACTAAAAATCTAAAACATAGAGGAGCAACTACCATGCGAAATTTCAACCTCGTATATCCATCAGAGAAATTTATATTTATATATTTGGGTATTAACCCCTATTTGACCCTCATAGAATTTTTTGAAACCCTTCCTTGGTGGGTGCCTATTTTGTAATAGAAAAGTATCACCAAAATTTCATTTCTTTATGTCCAGTAGTTTTGCTTGGGCATTGATTGACAATCAGTCAGGACATTGCCTTTTATACATATAGATACAGTAAAACCTCATTAAGACGTTTCTGCAGGGGACAACAAAAATTAACGTGTTAAGTGAGAAAACGTACTACTGAATATACCAATAAAAACTATCCGACAGGGATATGGAAACGCTAGACACGATTTTTTCCGACATGAAGGCATTTTACGTCATGTATCCGCGGGTACAGTGAAAACTATATCTACCACTTCTCAAGGCGAAATGAAATGGCTTATGGCTTTTAGTACTGGGAGTGTCCGAGGACAAGTTCAGCTCGCCTGGTGCAGGTCTTTTGAGTTGACACCCGTAGACAACCTGCGCATCGTGATGAGGATGAAATGATGATTAGGACAACACATACACCCACGCCCGTGTCAGCGAAATTAACCAATTATAGTTAAAATTCTCGACCCTACTGGGAATAGAACCCGGGACCCCTGTGACCAAAGGCCAGCATGCTAACCATTTAGCTATGGAGCCGGACATTTCTCAAGATGAGAGGAAAGTGTTAAAAGGTGTGAAAAAACAAGAGAACAAACATGAAAACCTTTTCTGTTGGGGCTTATAAAATAATGCACTGAGCGGTATGAAAAAAAACCAAACAAGAAATACAAAACATATGCAGAGGGGCCAATAAAAATATCCAAGTATTATTATTCCACATCACACTCTTTTTAAAACAAATGTTAGTAGAAGCCTTTCCTTTTCTAGTCACATTCTTAGACAGTGAATTGGAGGTTATACTCGGCCATGTGCGATTGCGACAGAATGACTTTGGCCGCCATTTGGAAAAACTTTGACCAAGTCGAATTGATCGAGTTGAAACTGGAAGGTGGGAGTTCAACATTTGCGACCTCTGCGCGCTTGCAGATGTCAGTCCACTTTCTGAAAGATATTATTGTTTTCTTCATTAGAAAGGAATTTCACTTTTTCTGTATCCATACCTAGGCTATCACAAGACAATTATGCACCACTCTAGTAAATTTCACACAATTATGTTCCTGCTGATGATTGTTGTTTAAAGGCGCCTAGCAGCTAATACAGATATAGGCTACCATATAACACACAAAAAACTTCACTGTACCACTCAACACAAAATCAATTTCTAACTTCTGAATGGAATGCAAAATACAAGCACAAACAGACCCAGCAATCTTGCTGCTAACCAGCAAGCAAAATTGAACATTTCTGAGGCTAACAGCTTGCTCCCCGAACGTGCAACTTATTCTGTGAAGTTCAGGAATTTAAGTCCTTTCTCCGTAATCACATAACTGTGGCAACGGATCTTATCCAAGTTGGAAATCACGTTTGTTTGACAAGGGATGGCAAATACTGTAACATTTTCAGAGCTAGGAAAAATGTGATCGTACTAAGTGGTAATGGCGAAAATTTGTGACGCAATAAGTCAGGCATTTTTATATAGATTAAATATGATGAGAATCATGACTTCGAATTTACGACGTGCTAAGCGGGAAAACTTGTTAATGAGGAACATACTAACAAGGTTTCTCTGTAATTGTTGATGCCTCAAAATCACCAATTCGCATCCACTGATAATTTGCCAATTCTATGCAGAGCAAAAAGAGAATATGTAACTTACTTAAAATTTACAAAAACACCTTTATACATTTAGATTAGAGAAACAACCCCTAATTTCAATTTCAATCAAATTTCTGGGCAGACCAACATCCTTTTCAAGGCACCGGTTGGCAAAGATCATTCACACCCTATAAACTCACTTTGACAATAGCAATAGTTAGCCTCCAGAAAACACTGAAAGACTACTTTCTGCTGTGAATGACACATGTAAATACGTGAGTGAATAAAATTATACAATTGTATGTACATAATCGCATGCATGTTTGAACTGTTTTTAAAGCATAAAGATCCAGACCCTATGCGTAAGTTATATTTCCTAACCAAGCCAATCATTTTATAATGCTATGACTAACAACTCTGCTCTAAACGGTGTTAAGGTGTCTTTCTAATAGCTTTTTCATTACTACTTGAATATTTTGAAAATTTAATTTTAGAGGAAAGTATGATGAAGAAAATTAAAAGCCACCATATAAAAAAATATTAAAAATATTTTCATAGTTCACAGCCCACAACTGATTTGTGACCCAAAATAGTATTACATTTCACGAAGCTTAATTACACTAGTGTTTCACTAAAATATCTAGTTAAGCAAAGACTTGCATACTTAGCTTCTAGAAGATGTGGCCAGTCCACAAAAATGGTCTTGCCAAGTAGCTGCTGGGCAATTTCCTTCAAATCTGGTTTGTCCTGGTTTACGATACGAAGGATCATGTTATCCCCTCGACTTGGCTCTTCAAACACTTTCACCTTCTTCTTCTCAAGTGAAGCCTGTAACAAAAAGTAGTCGAGTCTCAATCACTTTGTGTGGGGGGTGGGGGAGAAAAATAGATAGACTTCCAGGGGCAGGGATAATAACAGAAATAGTAATAATAATGGCACGTGGCTTCTGAAAGGCCTGATGCAGTTCCGTTGAGCTGACGCCTAATCAATGACCTGTGCGTTTGTGAGGATCGGGCCCTATCTATGAATTCTAATGCCGAAGACAGAACATACTGCCAGCCCCGAGCCATCGGAATTAATCAATGAAGGTTAAAATCTCCAGCCTGACCTAGGACCACTTGAACTGAAGGCCAGTACGCTAACCATTTAGCCATGGAGCCGGAAATTGTATAGCAGTATAACTGAGATACTTCAAATCAGATTCTTCCCACACTTGATGGTGAAGATTGTCCTCCCTACACAAAAAGTATAGCTCAATCATATCTTTGCCTCAAGAATTTCTTCCTTGATATTTCAATTTTCCTTACACACCTTTGTAAGATTATTTTTCAACACTTTATTAAATGTCATAAGCACAACTGTCTATATTCGAGAATCATTTTGTCCATTCGCAATTGCATATGATCTTCAATCCAAGGTAGAATTCATCCAAACAAGCATAGAAGTACATGCAAGAGATTAAATCCCTTTATCTAAGAAACCAATTCCCACAATGCGTGTTCTAACAAATGTTCACCGATACAGCCATGAATAGATCACATGTCTCAGTCTCATTTCCTGCACTGACAAGGGAACTGTTAGGGTTGGACCAGACCAATTGCAACGAAACTTGCTAGAATGGTTAATTTAGGCATCATAATCAAAATACACTGCAAAAAACTTTCTCAAGGACTTTACAAAGGAAAGGATTTATTGTATCCTCCTATTCAATACATATATATCCATCTTTAGATGGAATAATTCTAATCAAACATGTTTCAGCTCATTTTTTTGCCTTCAGTGAAAATGTTAAAAACTACATGATTAATATTAGAAGTATGTTATTTAAAAACATGATGAAAAAGAATGTATAAAATCATGTGGAACATGATGAAGTTAATAAAATGTGAGGTAGTAGCAAGGTTGACAACCTCTTAGTCTGAAAGTACAATATGTCACACTAAAAACCAAGGACAAAAGCACAAAAATAAAAGTTGAGAAACAGTATCTTCATTGAGTCACATGCTCGAAAAGTCTAGAGGGCAACAGAAGTGCGAGAATAAATTTTGAGAGGAAACAATGTCAAGTGTTGCGTGTGTGACTCAGTAGTGGAAATCATCAATAAAATCCAAATCTGTAATGGAAAAAATAATGATTGAGTATATGTGACAAGCTTGGACTAATAAATGACAGATACTCTAAACGAAAACTTTAGACTTACTTAGTAAATAATTGCCCTCTCGAATGGAGTGACCTTCTCAGATTAGAGGTACCGAAACCACTGGTCGAGCTTGTAGTTGGTTCAGCTGTGTTTGCGAGGATAGGGGAAGAAGTGAAAGGAGTGAGGGAGGGAGGCACTAAGCCGGTGAGGAGAGAGGGATGGAGGGGTAGTGTTGTGTTGTGTTGTGTTGGAGAGCTAGAAGCGGGGTTCATTTTTATTATGGAATTGTTGACAAGCAAATGGAATGAACGTTTCAAGTAAAATGTTATTTTCATTGACTAAGAGGGGTTTCTAAATTGATTAATATTGATGTTGATGTTCTAAAGAATGTTGAGCAAAGTGTCCTATTGGTCGCAATGGAGGATCTTAAGATCTTGATGAATTGCTGTGCATTCATGACCAGATTCTTTACGATGCTCACTCATAGCTGAAAAACTATTATATTTAAGAGTACTGCGATGTTCAGCGTACCTTATTACAAAGTTGCAGCCTGTTTGACCGATATAAATGGAGTTACTGGATTGACATTCTAATTTATAAACTCAGGAGTTAAAATATCTATTATTATTATTGTTGATAGTGTACGAATTGAAAATTAGTCTGGAGTTAGTATGGGAGGTTCTAAAAGCTATTTTGATCTTATTTTTTGAAAATATTATTTAGGAGCAGATTCTTTTGCTAGATTAGTCTTAGGTCTGCTCTTGTATCTACTGATGATTCTGTTGATAAAGGTTCTACTGAAGCCGTTGTATTCTACAATGTTGTGAATGGTGTTTATTCCTTTCTTTGTAGTTTTTGCAAGGTAAAGGAACAGTCAATGCTCTAAGAACCATACTATTGTAAACTGCTTTCTTATGTATGTCTGGGTGCAGAGAAGTTTCCTGAATGGTGTTGATAGTTTGGATGGGTTTTCTGTATATGTTAAAGGACAAAGTGTTGTTATAGTTGCACATAATGGTTAAATCCAGGTAATTAAGGGCATTATTCTTTTTTTGACTCTATGGTGAATTTTATATGTGGATCAATGGGGTTGAGAAGTTGAAGTACTGTGTTGCTGTTAGTAATATGAGAGTCCAAATGGCAAATATGTCATATACGTAGTGTGTCCAATGTTAAATGCCGTTAACCTTACCAATAATGGGAGAATGTTCCAAAGCAGAGGTTTCCAATTTGTAAGGGCTCGAGGGCCATATTGCAAACCTTAAGTCATGTTCGCGGGCCGCATTTGAATAATAGGCCAATTTTCGCAAAATTCTGCATATAGGGGGCCTACAGAAGTACCATTATGAAAGAATAATATGCATAATTCAATTGAAATAAAGGTTTGATAATTTTAATTACTTAGGTAAAACATTATTTTACAATTGCATAAATGAGTGAAATTTGGAGCCGGGCTGAGTGGCTCAGATGATTGAGGCGACCGCCTTCTGAAGCCAGCTTGGCAGGTTCGATGTTAGATCATTCTGAAGGTGCTCAAATACATCAGCCTCGTGTCGAGTGATTTACTGGCACATAAAAGAACTCCTGTGCGACAAAATTCCGGCACCTCGGCGTCTCCACAAAACATGAAAAGTAGTTAGTGTGACGTAAAAACCAATCATATCTGAAATTTGGATTTTAATTTTTTTTAATGAAAAATAATCTATTCAGATCAAGTGATTTTAAAAAATGAATGAACTAGTTCAAACTTGGGTCTATAACGAATATAAAAATTAATACATTTTTGAACGACTTATAAAATATTATTTTGTAACTATTCTTCACATTATTTATTAAAATGCTCTTGCGGGCCGCAATATATGGCTTCGCAGGCCACATGCGGCCCATGGGCCGCCATTTGGAAACCCCTGTTCTAAATGATCAATATAAATATCCACTAAGATCCCTGAAGCTGGTGCCACCATAGGAAGACTCATTTGTTTGTAAATGACGTTACTGAAAGGAAAGAAATTGTTATTCAATGTGAATTTCAGAATCTGAATAAATTCTTCTATTTCACCTATGCTTAATTTGCTGAACCTTGAAAGATTGTTTTCATTCCATCTGAAGATGGATATATATGTACTGAATAGGACGCAATAAATCCTTTCCGTTGTAGAGTGAAAACTGTCAATAGGGAATGATTTTAATATCTTCGTAAGGACTGTGTTCAGTTGCACCAGGGTATAATAAGTGCATACTGAGGAGTAGTTGTGTTAAGAGATTCATTTGTCACGGACATCTGCGATCAGATGGCGCTCAGAAGGCCTGTCCGTGCGCACTCTGTTTTGACTCTGTGGGCAGCAACTGTGCTGAGGTTAGAGGTGAACAGTGTTTGCAACATTCATTCTGGGATACAACCATGCCCCGCCGATGAGTAAGTGCTCCTGTTTAACAACTGCAGCCATTTGAACGGGGTCGCATTGTGGGCCTCCATGAAGCTGAACAGATGTATCGATGGATAGCTGCACATGTTGGCCACAACGTATTGGTGGTGTGTCACTGCTTTCAGCAGTGGTCTGTGGAACATTGACACACCCGTAGACTCGGCTCCAGACGTCTGCGTAGTAGATGCACGTCAAGATCGACGCATTGCGTGAGCAGCAGTAGTCGATCAAACCACCAAGGAACGAAATCCGGTCACATGTTGCACATGTGTCATGAAGGACCATTGGGAACCATCTACTTGCAGCAGGATTATGTTCACGTGTGCCCCTGGCCAGGCTACCACTGACACCACGACAATGCCAAGCATGGTTACTCTGGTGTCATGAAATAGTCGACTGGAGAGGGGAATGGCACTCTGCTGTCTTCAGTGATGAGAGTAGGTTCTGTCTGTATGTAAGTGATGGACATACATGTTTACGACGTAGACCTAGTGAGCGGCCTATTACAGACTGCATTCACCCATGACACCCAGGTTCCACCCCAGGCTCGCGTTCACACTTGGTAATTCTGCAGGGTAACGTAACCAGTGCCCACTACATTGCACAGGTTGTCCCCATGCTACTGCCATTTCTTGAACAGAAAAGTAATATGCTTTTTCAGCAGGACAATGCACATTCATATACAGCTGCCACAATGCAATATGCACTACATGGTGTACAACATCTGGCCGGGCCAGCAAGATCACTGGATCTCTCGCCAATTGAACACGAATGGGACATGACGAAACAGGAACTTATGATTTCTCCAGAGTGTACAAAAACCATTGCTGAATTACATCAAAAGTGGCAAAATCCTTGGAAAAATCTATCGCAAGATGACATTTGACACCTTTATGATCGTTTGCATGCTCGAATACATGCCTGCATTGCTGCCAGAGAGAGGTACACTGCATATTGATATGACTAATTGGGCACCCTTCACTGTGACGTGTGTTTCATTTGGTCAAAATTTGTGATCATATACTCCTTCAATGATGAACTACCTATCACATCGCTCGTGAATAAAATAACCTTGTCCTTGAGGATATTGCATGTTTGTTTTTTCTAGCAGTGCAGACACTTCCCTTATAAAATAATATTTACAGTAGAACCTAGATTATATGTTCCCGGAAACTACGTTTTCCTGTATTATTCAAATTACATGATCCCGCGAGCATCCTTATTAAATCATGTTGTAAAAATCCTACATTATCCATTCCCCAAAGAAACGATTTCCCGGATCAACCGTCCAGAAATTTCAGTCCCATCAACACTAAATCCTCGATTACACGTTTTTCAAGAAACTCTATCTTACAAAAAGACGGCTACGGCATACTTACGGATCTTGGTGTTGACGTCCCGTCATTGCGATAATTTGAGGAAGCACTGCACTGGAAAAGCAGTCGGCGGTGAACTTGCATAAGGGATCATCTTAGCATCGCATTCGGGTAGTATTGTTTAGAGAATCCTCGGAAATCATAAAGCAGAGACAGCCCAAAACAATCGGAAGGAGACAGAGCACATTTCGACAGCTCTATTTGAAGACAGAACAAGTTTCGGCAAATGTTTGTACTTGCAAAACGTCTGCGTTATGTCCAGGGTTAGATGATTTTTTTTAAAAAAATTCTAGTGTATCGCCGAACAGGTTTTCGGCATTTCCCTTGGGCACTGTATAGTCACTGGGCTTTCAGTCAGGAATCAAAACTGCTCCTTCTTAAGTACCGGTAACACAAATTTAGTATTTCAGTATTATCATATACGATTATGTTATCGAGACCAAAACAGATGTTGCACCTTACATACGTACAGCCATGGAAGGTTTTGGGATTGCCTATTACTATTTTCGTCCTAATATAAGACTGGGAATTTCATGTTTTTGTGTTTAAATGTTATACAAACTGCAGCCGTTTTATTTGCGCACATTACATTTAAAAACTTTGTATCATTTCGCACTCGTGCCGACTTGTACAGCGAGCGCGCTTTCGAGCTTTCGGAATGTTAATGATATTTTTTCTCTTTCTAATTTGATTGTGATTAGTGACGGGCAGAATTGAATATAATGCATTTGAGAATTTGAGGACTGATACATTCGAAACCATATTCTCGAGTTCAACATAACCTTTAAAAGTCGATGTAGGCCTAATTTGTGTGGTACAAGATTTAAATAAACTGACTAGGAACAGTATACCGGTGACCAAATTACAATGGAAGTTGAAAAAAAAAATGAACAAAAATGATTTCGCTATCATGTTGGACGCTTTTGTATCTAATGTGCTTTTATTTTATTACATTAGAGAATTAAAAATTACTTGTGGTCAGTTGTTGTTTGGCTTGGCGTTATGGGTATTACATTTTTCGAGGAGAGTTTGGCTGATCAAAGTTGCTGAACTGAAAGAAATTTTCAAAGGAATTTGACATCGTTTTCAGAGGAAACTGACAAAGTTTCTCCGGTAAAACTGAATGTAAAGTTTCGAGATTTTAAAGTCGCGTACCAGTAATTAACGTTTGAAGCCAGCCCCGCGCTCTAACTTGCCTGCCTCTCAACCGGAGGGCCCGGGTTCAATTACTGGACAGGTCAAGCATTTTTACCTGGTAATGAGGAATGGTTCCAGGTTCAGTCATTCTATGATTACCTTTAATTGAGGAGCTATTTAATGGTGGTATGGCAACCCTGGACTAGAGAGCCAAGAATAACTGCCGAGAGGATTCATCACACTGACCATGCGTCACCACAAAATCTGCAGGCCTTCAGACCAAGGCCGGTCGCTTGGTAGGCGGAAGGCCTATTGGGACTGTAGTCTGGTTTGGTTTCAGGGTGTTTTTAAGATTATAAGTATACATATTTCATTTTTGTGATGTTTAGCCAAATTGTTGATGGTTCATTCATACCCAGATTTTCCATTTTCCCGTGTTGTACGTTTTTTATTCATGGTCCCTCCAAAAATGGAGAATCGAGGTTCCACTGTAACTATTTAGTAAACAGTTATTTGTTTCTGCAGTTTAAAATTGA
Organism: Anabrus simplex; assembly: GCF_040414725.1. Classification (NCBI taxonomy): domain Eukaryota; kingdom Metazoa; phylum Arthropoda; class Insecta; order Orthoptera; family Tettigoniidae; genus Anabrus; species Anabrus simplex. The sequence continues at coordinate 256,045,051 of NC_090270.1, read as the reverse complement.
ATGTGGTCAATTAAAGATAATTACAATGAAACTTGGTAGGATGATCAACTAAGTCATCAGAACTTTGCTGTAAATCTGCCACTGTTACCAAGGCTGTCCATAGCATTACAAAATGAGTTATTCTTAACAGGAGGTATTAAAACCCTAAAATTTTAATATATTCACATGCTGTACATGTTAGTATAAAAGTTTGTAGAAAGTGAAATTCTACAAATATTCCATTTTCACAACCGTACTGCACTCTGACTTTTAACACATTAGGTTGTGTTCAGTGCAAATAGTACAAATCGAGAAATTGTAAGTACAAAACAAAAGTGGCCAACCGAACATCAGTGGAAACCAAACCAACAAGCAAGCATCCAACACAAAATCGGAAGGTTGTGGATTTGGATTCCATTGATGTCCGGTTGGCCATTTTTGTTCTGTACTCAATATATCTTTTCAATATGTAATATTTGTACTGAAGACAACCTAAAAGGTTGAAATTTTATTCAAAGTGAAATTCTGTTTGTGATATCAAAATTTCATTTTCGGTATAGTTATATATAACTTTAGAAAATACCTGTAGGTATATTTCTACAGTGCATATACAGGGTCATTCTACATCATCATCAGCACACAAAATGCTGTCAGTTGCATACATTAATTTATTTACAGCTTAACTTCACATTAAACGAACACATCAACAAACTACCATGTTTTACAACTGCCTATCACGAAGAATAAGAAGACTGCAACCACTGCATGTCAACTACCAACTCTACAAAACCAATTCATTCACATATTTCAAACAAGACTTCTACACATGTCTCCTCAAAACAACTCCCGTTAAGCAGTAACTCAACTCCACCATCAAGACTGCCTCTTGTATATGTGTTGCCTGGCCAGGCTTCTAGAAGGATGTTACACAACACCTTTTCTCGTAAATTCTTGACTGCCTATACTATAGTTACAATTTAAAGAACATTCTACAACCATCTAGTGTCAAAGATACGTTATTCTGGATGTTACAGTGTGTTGCACAATGTTACTGTTGATTATACACCATATATGAAGGTAATAATGAATTCTATACTATTAATAATTACAGGTTCTTACAGTAACTAAACTCACATATATATGTAAGACCGGAAATCTTCCGGCATATCAAACTAGGATGACAAGCCTACGGAAGAAATTTTTCAAACTTCAAATTCAAAGAAGATAGTCTTTGACCAGAGTGGTCTCCCTGTACTGACTTAAGGTTGTGAAACCTGGACATTGAGCGAGTTTGTTAAGCAAAAACTCAGAACAGCCCAAAGAGCTATGGAACGGTTTATGCTAGGCTTCATGAAGAAAGACAGGAAGAGAGCAGATTACATCAGGTCAGTCACAAAGGTCAGTGACATTTCAGAAAGGGTGTTTACCCTAAAATGGCAATGGGCAGGCCATGTTGCTTGGAGAACTGATGGTAGGTGGACAAAGCTTGTGCTTGAGTGGAGTCCAAAAGATCATCTGAGACCTAACGGAAGACCACCGGACAGATGGGATTAAGACATTGGGAAGATTACTGGGATCAATTGGCAGAACATCGCTCAAGACCGTCCCAGATGGAGAGACCTCACGAATACCTACCTTGCTTCGGACTTAAAAGAGGCCACATCACAATAACAATTGAATATGGCTGATAGTGATAGATATTGTAACCCATAGGTCAGTGCAACCTTTCCCGATGCCTCAATCTATGTTGCTGCGCCACGATAGGCGACCGATTAATGCAACCAACGGGTTAAACATTCTTTGCCCGATACCTCCATTCTCTAACTCGACGCTTGGCAGCCTAGTTTGGCGAAATGGAATCGCTCAGCGGATACCTCAGGGTTTAATTATGGCTAGTAGGACCTGTAATCCTACTGTAGAATTCGCTTAACGTGGATCCATGAGAAATCCGACCCACGGATGTCACCCATCGTTATTTACGACATTATAATAATCACCGCCAACTACCTTATTAGAGTTTTGACCTCGAGAAACTTGCCATGGTAAAATGAATACTTAATTATACGATTCCTTACTTCACTATAAATTAACTTACAATCTAGACATTAATTAAAGAACTCATGACACCAGCAATTGTAGAAAAACAACAAAATATTTATTAATAAAATACTAAATTACTAATTTCCATATTATGTAACGCAGTATTCAAATTGACTGCTAATATGTATTAAAAAAAAAATTTGAGTCAGCGCTGGCTCGTATGATAAATAAAAAATAATATTCAGTATTTAAATTAATGAAATGATCAGTTCCTTTGTGCAGTTGAAATTCAAAAATTACACATTTACAACAGATCACTGGACCTTATCCGAGTTCCACTTCGCATTTTAAATATAAGTAAAACATCGACACAATAAACTCGTTCCGAAAGTTCACTTTCTTTAGTCTTATTTAAGCACTCTCACCTGGATACAATATCCAGCCGCAATGAATCTCTAATACACTGATAAGTCAAGTGTAAATAAATTGGAATTCGTTTAAGTAGCTCTAATGGAATTATAAGAAATCGAAAATAAATCTGAATATTTTAAATTAAATTTTAATAAAATCCGAAGTCATGATTTTGTTGCACTGCTCTCGTTGTGCATTGAAACTACATATGAACTAAGGCATTCCTTCCTAGTGCCTGTTAAATTCGGCTCCTACTCTTGCCTTTCCCTAGTTGAAGTTCGTAAATAAAAATGTACGTTCAAACGGAGAATATTAACTGATCTAGCTATCTATCTAACTTCAGCATAATCTTTGGCTGTCCCACACATGCCCTTGTCGGTTCTATGTCCCATTAAATAGTTATATTTTAATAACATTCAACCACAATGCAAGCTACACTACTCTCTTGCAAATAACATGGAAGCGCTTAACTGCGAGGTTTGGCAAATATCATCTTATATATATATATCGGTGTCGTAATGCTTTTGGTTATCTACAGCTATTCAAAGTCGAAGTATTCTAATATTCATTATAAAACATCTACACTGAAATGCAATTACGTCACGAGCATACATCTATAGTAATACATGCAGTTCGTACCTTGGCTTAAGTAGCTCCTGCGGTGTGGGCACTCTTACGCAAATAAAACATATACTTCACTAGTAGTGTGGCACAACTTAACTTGCAGGTACACGATGGTCCTGCATCGCGTAACAAACATCTCAAATCACTATCCATAACTCGTAACTTTCCTCAATTATCATATTCATACTCTCATTATAACATCAATCTAATATCAGCACCGTAGCCTCCATAATAATATATCGCGTTCCAAACTTGACGACTACGTAAAACTACCACACTGTTTCTTAATAAAATTCACAAGTCGCAGATCCTCATAACCTATCGACGAGTTCAATGCCCCTTTCTATGAACCAACAAATGCGTAATTCCATGTTTCTTTCTACACCGCGCACATCCATTCGTGACGTCAACTTAATTCATTACATCAATGAAATCTCTATAATCTCTCATTATGTCAATTCAATCAGCTGTTTCATATTTCTCTTCAAAACTCACGCTTCCTACAAGTAATCTAGTCGATATAGCATAACTTCTGCTATGTTATTAACTCGTAATTATGACTTAATTATCTCACACTTAGATGATAATCATCACTTGCATTGCCTTCTTATCGGCCTACAATTAGCCATCAGCACATACCTAAGGTACATGTGTAAGCAAACCAAAAATTATGCAATAAAATGTTATGAATGACTTAGCTCGCTCATAGTTGTTCCTGGTCCAGCTGTTCCATTCCCATTGGATGTAGATGGGTCTTCGGCTCGGTCACGGGTAAGACATCTGGAACGTCATCCGCTCCTCCGCTCTGGTAGTATTATCTGGTTACCCGTCGCCTTCTTTCCGTCATGGCTCGGTCGGATGGTTACCCGTCGCCTTCCTCGTCATTTCCTGGTCGTATGGTAAGATGAATTGTTCCCAGGTCGGTCCATCATGTGAATTCAGTGCATCATCTTGATCATCTTCTTGACAATCTCAAAATCGAAGCTAGTAATATTACGATATGTTGCCATTTTACTATTGACGTCGTTTATCCTTAAATTTTAATTTATTTCGTAGCTCCTCGTCGTCTTCGCAATTTCTTACGTATCGACTTCAGTACTTTTATTTTCGTCTTAACCGTTTGAATTTTGGTGAAGACTGATACTTTATTCTTATTTAATCGTCGTATTCTTTCCTTTCTTTTATATGCGCAGTCCTTTGCTTCTCCAAATCAAATATTACGATTACGGTGATTGCGTCCGCTCTCGATGCCGTGCAAATTTTAAGATGAAGATTTTCAATAATAAACTTTTTCTATTTTTTTGAAAACAATACTGTGCACCGTCCACTGTCCATCTTACTCGAAAACATTACCATTCCGTGAAATATATGGCCCTCTGAGACATCATAGCAGGCGACTATTCCATGCTTGCTTTAGATTACTAGGCCCATACCTTAGGTCGGCGCCATTTTGTAATCTGTCGTGGACGTGCGAACGAGCACAATATATATATATATATATATATATATATATATATATACAGCACTTTTCATGACAAAACCTCACAAATAATTTGATCGTCTGACTACTTTAATAATAATAATAATAATAATAATAATAATAATAATAATAATAATAATAATAATAATAATAATAATAATAATAATAATAATAATAAGTAGATGTAAACACTTCATAGCCATACCTCACAAGTCAATATAATCATAAAAATAATATCGAAATAATAATAATTCGAGCTCGATACTTGCATTATTTACCCATGGGTTAAATAATATTATTTTCAAGTTATATCAGTCTATTACACCTGCGTCAAGCTAACTGCTCTGAATCACGAAGCTATGATTCAGCAATGAATCAAAATACTAGTATTGATTTTATGGAAAAATTATTATTACCATAAAATTTAGCCACCTTTGTCAAGAACAATATAGTAAACTGTGAAGAAATGGAACACGTTACACACGAAGCATTCTTCTCCTCATCTATAAAGGTAGATAATGTCATTATTACTAACGTATATAAGCCACCTAGCGTCAGCTGGCCAGAGCACAGAATGTTGGTACCTCCAGAAAACAGCATCATTCTTGTCGACTTCAACAGCCACCACACGCTGCGGGGATACGATGAGTACGATGAAAATGGAGACAGGCTATTTGAATGGATGGATGCAAGCAATGTTAAGCTAGTGTACGATGCCATAGACAAAGGAACTTTCCACTCTGGTCGTTGGACAAAAGACTATTTGCCAGATCTCTGTTCTGCCTCCCATAACCTTATGACAACTACCTCAATACACAGACAGGTACTGAACAATTTCCCTCGGAGCCAACACAGACCCATAATCTATAGAGTTGGTCTTCAGATCCCTGTTATTAGGTCTGTACCCATACCTACATGGAACTTCCAGAAAGCTGACTGGAAGTCGTATGTTTTGCACACAGATGCCAACATTAGGTGGATAGCTCCAACGCCAGAAAATGACTGGAGGTTTGTTGGGCTAATAAAATCAGCTGCAAAAAGAACCATTCCTTGTGGCTATCGGAAGGATTACATACCTGGTTGGAACGAGGAAACAAGTCGCTTGTTTGCTGAATACTTAGAAGAAAACAGTCACGAGAAAGCAACTGAACTTCTGAAATCTCTAGATAATGCTAGAAGAGAGAAGTGAATAACAGCAGTACAAGATCTCAACTTCACACATTCTAGTAGAAAAGCATGGTCACTCATCCATAAACTAGATCCAACTTCCACACCACTGAGGATGCAGACCTCCATTAATGTGGAAACCACAGCAAACCACCTGGTCTCTGTATCACGGACTCAGAGGAATAAGAAATCTACAAAGCAAGTTAAGTCGGAACTAAGGCAGAGAAAACAAGAAATCCAACCAAATGACCAATATTCAAGTCCGTTTTCCTCAGAAGAGATACAAAATGGTCTCGACTCCCTTCGTAGTGGTAAAGCTGCTGGACTTGATGGCATATTCCCAGAACTTTTAAAGAACTGTGGTCCTGCAACCAAGCGCTGGCTGGCTTGCCTCTTTCTTTAGTAATGTTACGCAGTCTGGCCGACTGCCTCCGCTGTTTAAGAAAACTAAAATTATCATTATCTTGAAACCAGGCAAGGATCCCATATTACCCCAAAGCTACAGACCAATAGCCCTACTAAGCATAACTTACAAGCTTCTGGAAAGATTGATTCTTAACAGGATAGCTCCTATGATTGAATGCCTCATTCCGATTGAACAAGCTGGTTTTTGTCATGGCCGTGACTGCAGCGATCAGTTGCTTGCTCTGACTTCCTTTATAGAAAATTAATTTGAGAGGAAGAAGAAAAGTGTCTCTGTGTTCCTCGATCTTACTGCCGCCTATGACACAGTCTGGAAAGAAGGCCTTCTTCTGAAACTTAGCAGAGCAATACCATGTCTCAAGATCTTCACTCTAATAAAAAATATGCTGGAAAATAGATTTCTCCAGGTTCATACAGAACATGTCCGCAGACATTTCCACAAACTCAACAATGGTTTGCCACAGGGTTCAGTGCTGTCTCCAATTCTTTTCAACTTATACATACACGACCTTCCAGAAACCACACCTCGCAAGTTCATCTATGCAGAGGACATCAACCTCACCATACAAAGAGCAGACTTCCGTGAAGCTGAAGAAATCCTATCCCAGGACCTTGAAAAGATGGACAGTTATTTCACAAAGTGGCGATTGACACCTAGCCCTCTAAAGACAGAAGTAGCTACGTTTCACCTCAGTAAGAGGAATGCAAACTACCAACCGACAATCAGGTTCAGAAATCACACACTGCGGTGTAATGCTACCCCCAAAAGCCTCGGTGTAACTTTAGATAGATCCCTAACCTACCACCATCACCTTCAGAAACTGGCAGCTGAACTGAAAAGTCATAACAACCTTCTGGGTAGACTAGCTGGAGCATCATGGTGTGCAGATGCGAATTCACTGCGAACAACTGCTTTAGCACTAGTATATTCTTCAGCTGAATACTGTTCTGCTGTATGGCTGAATAGTTCCCATACTTGTCTGGTCGATGTCCAGCTGCGCCATACAATGAGAATCATATCTGACACCCTGCATTCCACTCCTGTACAGTGGTTACCCGTACTGAGCCACATTCAACCTCCTCACATCAGACGACAAAATGCTCTTGTCAAATTATGGACTAAGGTGATGATGAACAGCTCACTTCCCATCCACCGGGAAGCAGAAGAAAACACCGTTGCAAGACTGAAATCCCGGAAACCTGCCTGGAAGACGGCCAGGGAACTGACATTCCTTTTAGACCTGACGAAGCATGGAAGCAAGAATGGGCCAGATTACACCCACATGGTCTAATCAACATTGATGATCCAACAGCAAAACCTCCTGGGTTCAACCTCCCATGCACCATCTGAACTAGATTAAACAGGAAACAGTGTTGGAAAAACTGCTTCTGCACTACACCAATGGGGGTGGTTGGAGCCTCCTTCCTGCAACTGTGGTGCTGAAGTGCAAACCATCAGCCACATCGTCAAAGAATGTCCTCTCCGAGCATTCACTGGGCCTATGGAGGAGCTACATTAAGTAACCCCTATGGCACTCACTCGGCTGGAAGGACTTGACATCAGCTTGTGATGAACCAACGGTTGTTCAGTTTTCAGTTTTGAAAGAATTGTACAAGTTATAGTCCAGCAAGTTATTGAAGTGTGCCTCTAGACTTTATTACAAGTCAGTGTTTCCATTAATCATAGAGAGGCAGAACGTGGCTCTTGCTTGTAATATTTTTTGTAACGAGACAATTACAGCAGTGTCTACAAGGGACTATTATGAAGTAGAACATTTTCTTAACTTGATTAATAGATGGTGGATAGTTATGACCATTAAGTGCAAGTCAATTGGAAGCAGAAAGAGAGAAGTGGATGCTTCTCCATTCACATCAAGAGATGATATCAAATGACAGTTTCTTGAAGAATTTGTGAATTGGTTGAAGACATGGTTTAATATGACCTTGCAATACGGTCACCTTTCAGTAGACACTTTCAGGGGTGTCATACAACCAAGTGCCATGATTGAGTTCATAAACTTTTGTTTAGATCTACATCAAATTGGGTATGTGCTGCCAGGAAAGTTTCAAACCAATAAACTTGACCAACGACAGGATCAAATTTGGGTTAAAAGAAGGTTTTAGCTTCATCACACAGATTTAACCAATTATTTCTGGCAGATTTAAGGAGATGAACAGTATCAAATAAAAAGTAAATAAAAGAATCACACTTTGGGTTGGGCATGGCATCTTATAATTTAAACTTCCACCTAGAACAGAAAACATGTTGCGATTTATCCGATTATTATCAGAAATAATGCTAAGCACAGTAAAACTGCAATTTTGGACCGTACTTATAGCTTTTTTTGTCAAGTTAGCTAAGCCATCACCTGTTAAATTGTTTACTGGCACCAGTGCAACTATAGCAGAAACACTCCCAAATACAGAACTTATCATACAGGCCTGAATGGTTCCAGCTAACTTTCCTGTTCAATTCTAAGCTTGGCCATGCACAACACCTGACTTATACTGGCAATATGAGTTCACATACATTTCATCCAAAAGGAGATTTACATATCACTGTCTTGCAGAAAAACCACTGCTATACTCTTAAGAAAACTGTCATTATCTTGATCAGGTGACATGTAATGCATTTGCTATGCATTTGAGATAACTAGAATGAGGAAGGAACATAATGTTTCGACTGCAAATAGCAGCATAGGAAGAAAGCCTGTAGTAAATTAGAAATGAAAACTGAAAAAGAAGGCAGGAATATAACTTCTTGGACACACACAGGATTTGAAACGGATGGCTTAAAAACACTGCTTGTTTGGAGATTGGAAATTTTTCATCTGAGTGAGATTCAATGTAAGTCTCAAGATCTGACAGCTGGCTGTTGATATGGTTAACCATTTTCTTGTAATGCACCTAAGGTTCCAGCTCATTATTTGCATGGCATACACAATAATTGTTCACAATGTCCCTGAATTGTGACCACTTCTGTAACTTTAATAAGGGATCATCCTTACCTACACTTTTTCCTTTCACAAACACTGACAGCTCCAACAACACTGACACTTTTATCACTACCTCAACTTTTGGTACCTCACTGATTGACAGAGTGTAAAATACAAATTAATTTTCACTACTTTCTGTCAACCGTCTGTTTCCTTAAGTCAGCAAGGAGGGTTTTACAATTTTTTAAGGCTACAAAATCTACAATTTTGTCCTATTCAACAAGTTTTTGAAATTCCTATTCCTCTCTTTTCTGAATTAGGTTACGCCTGTCATCTGGTGTTTTTCTTGTGGATGGACTTGGGTTTGATTAAATACAAGGGAAGGTTTGGGAAAATCCTAGGGAGATCACCAGATTTTAATGCCCGCCTCCATGGCTAAATGCTTAGCGTGCTGGCCTTTGGTCACAGGGGTCCCGGGTTCGATTCCCGGCAGAGTCGAGAATTTTAACATCACTGGTTAATTTCCCTGGCACGGGGGCTGGGAGTATGTGTTGTCTTCATCATCATTTCATCCTCATCACAACATGCACGTCGCCTACGGGCGTCAAATCAAAAGACCTGCACATGGCGAGCCGAACCCGTTCTGGGATCTCCCGGCACTAAAAGCCATACGCCATTTCATATCACCAGATTTTAATGTAGGCCTATCTTTTTTTCCTTGTTTTCCTTTCACCACTGTGATCAATGTAGGTCTCAAATATTTTCAGGAGCAAAGTGTTTCACACAGACTACACAAGATGAAGTAGGGTTCCAGTTGTCTCTGGGGATACATTTCAACCACGAAGCTTTCATTGCATCATCCTTAGGAAATTTGAACACTGAAATGTATCCTTCTTGATTAGAATCATAGTTGCTGGAGCACGAAGCAACAGCAATGCCTTGGCATCTGAAATTAAGCCTAGCTTTAGTTGTGGTTGTCATACTTATGCAACGTAAAATAAAATAACACAATCATGCTGCTCTCTTAAACTACTCAATTTTAAAAATACAAACACAGAATGGTTTTAAAAATAATGTGGTTTGTCACTATTATACATCTCGAGAAGAACTAATTAATGCCAGAAGACAAACAGCTAAAGAAATTAGGACAATTAAAAGAAATTATGAAAAGGAAATGCTTAACACTATAGAGGAAACATTCAATCAGCATAAAACAAGAGACTATTACAAAACATTCAAGCAATATCAATCTAAGTTTACCCCTCCCACACTTGTGTTTAGAAATAAAAATGGAAAAATGGCACACAATAATCAAGATAATGCTATCATCCTTGCAGAATACTTTAAAGAGTTACTTAATAGTGAGGATCCTGTGGAATATTTAGGGCCGATTGCAGAGACGGTATTTAGACGATAGTAATAGTAATATGTTTTATTTATCCTGGCAAAGTTAGGAATGTACTCCCTTTCTTACACTTAACCAGTCTTAACCTAGAACACTTAATAATAACTACTGATGCCAATAATATGATATGAACAATAGTAACAGTAATAGCATTAACAAAATTAACCACACTTAAAAAAAAAAGATCATATCATCTATATAATATAAATCGTACGTAGAGTGCAGAATATAATTATGAATAATGAGTACTATAACAACTTCTTAAGAAAAAGTTTAGAAAATATATACATTTCTACAGTACACCGAAATATCGCCTTCAATTGAGAGGTGAAGAGAAGGATTAGTAAGAAGTAGAAGAAGAGGAAGAAGAAGAAGAATATCTGTGAAAGAAAGAGGGAAATGATGATGAAGAGGCGGTAGGAGTAGGTGTTTTCAGGTCATAATTTGATAATTCATGCACGTTTACCTAGTATTTCGACACAGGCATGTTTAAAAGCTAAGCTGCTGGACATGCTTCTGAACATGCTTCTGACGATGTCTGCGGTTAAACAATGCTTAAGTATGCCTGCTGCATTGCAGAGACGTTAATTATCACTCAGACACTATCTAAAATCGACGTTCAACCGGTCATGTTTAAACACTGCCGAGAGCACTGTTTAACCTCAAATGAGAGGAGTGAATCACAATCTGGGGTTATGTACCATGAATTATGTAGTTTGTATTATCATGTTGAAACAATTCCGGGAAAAAAAGTTAGTCCGACGAACTCTCGGTGGGTCGCCCGCTGCTAAATTGCAGCAATTCGTTTGGCATGCACGGGGAGATAGATCTTAAAATAAGGTTTCGCTTTTCGAGAGACTTGTTTCTTGAGACTGACAAATTGACAGTCCGGTAACTGTCAACTTTAATACAATTCTTGGCAACCAATATATTTTATTATATATATATATATATATATGTATATATATATGGGCAATTTCCATGGAATTATAGGTCACTTCGACTACATACATATCAGAATTACGTGTCCTGATCGTCAGAAGGCTGTCACATACATCAACCGGGAGGAATTCTAATATTTACTGCCAAGTAAACACACATTATAGTGAAAACTAAAAAGTAGGTTGCATGGGATTTTTATGTATATAATCATATTAGTTTTCGGCAACTAACAGATAGGAAAAGGCAAGTGGTGGTGAACACTGTTTAAACAGGACTGGGGAAGAAGAGCCGTGGCCATAATAACAGCCCTGGTATTTGCCTGGTGTAAATATAGGGAAACTACAGAAAACAATCTTCACGGCTGCCGATGATGCGTTTCGAACCTACGATCTCCAGAATGCAAGCTACATCTATATGGCCCGTACAACACACTTTGTTACACACTGCTATTGCTTCATCTTCCCTTCGCCGAAGCTACCGTATTTATGAGTAGATTACACTCACTGTAACAACACTACAATGAAAGCTACACTTCCCCGTACGGTGGCGTGTCAATAATATTATGAGATTTAATTTCCACTGGAAGCGATTCTCTGATCTAGTTTTCATTTCCAAACCAAAATTGAAACATTAAGCGATGTCTAGTTAAACATCGACTGAACATTGTTTATGCAATGGAAGATCGTGCTCGACCTAGACGTTGTTCAGGTGGACGATGACTAAGGCTTAAAACTAGTTATCGTTTCTGCAATTGGCCCTTAGAATGTGACCCTAAACCAAAAAATAAAACTCCATTACAAAAGATTATACCACCAGTTTACTATGAAGTGAAAACAGTAATTAATGCACTTAAAAACTACAATGCAGCAGGACAGAATCAAATAGTAGCAGAAATATGGAAGAATGCTAATGATCAGACTATTTAAAACCTACATAAATACAGTATATTATTGATATTTGGAACATGGAAAAGCTTCCCAAGGAATGGAATACAGTGATAATCTACCCGCGGCATAAGAAAGGTGATCGCTCTGATCAAAATAATTATCGGGGATATCCTTGCTTGATATTACATACAAGATTTTATCCAAGATTATATACACAAGAATCCAAGAACAACTCGAAGAAGAACTTGGAGAATATCAGGGATGATTTCGAACAGGTAGAAGCTGTCCAGATGAAATCATTAGTTTAAAATGGAGAATGAAGCACCAAAGAGTTCGAAGTAAGGGTCTAGTCATCATGTTTGTAGATTTTTTAAAAACATACAACAGTATTCATCGTGAATCATTATTAAAAGGCCTTAAAGAATTTGGCTTACACTAATAACTTGTTAACCTCATTAGTATGACTTTTAAAAATACGAAGGCAAAAGTTAAATTTAGAGGTGAATTATCAGTGTCATTCACTATAAGAACTGGACTTCGACAAGGAGATGGACTTTCACCATTGTTATTTAATTGTGCATTGGAGAAGGTTATGCGTGAATGGAACAAGAAATGCCAACCAACTATCAAGATCGGTAAAAATATTAAACTCAACTGCCTTGCTTTTGCAGACGATTTAGCATTACTTGCAAATACAATAGAAGAGGCTAAATTTCAAATTGAACAACTAGAAATTATAGCAAAAAAAGTGGGATTACAAATTTCATTTGAAAAAACAGAAATGATGCCAACTTTTAAAGTTGATTTACCAGTTATTCAACTGAACAGTAATAAAGAGATTAAAATTGTTCAGAAATTCAAATATCTTGGGGAAATAATAACATGGAACACAAATGAAAAAGAAGCAATAGAACGCAGAACAACTAAATTTAAACAAGCATGAAAACTTACCTGGCCAACCTATTAAAAAAAATCTCTTTCGATAAACGCTAAGCTGAAACACTATAATTCCATAGTTAAACCACAAGCAACGTATGCTAGTGAAACTTTATTCAAATTAAATGTAAAATCTACAAGAGACAAATTACAGAAAACTGGTAGAAGAATTCTTAGAACAATTATTAATAGAAAACACCAAGTTGATGGACAGTGGAGATTGTTGTCTAACAACATTGTCTATCTGAATGTGAATCAATGATAACTACAATGCGTAAAAGAAGAATTTCCTTTTTCTGTCACATATCAAGATCACCAGACACCAGGATATTGAAAAAACTATTTGATTACTTTTTGAAAAATAAAATCAATAATAATTGGTTCAAAGAAGTTCAGGATGATTTGGAAGAATAACTCGGCAACAAACCAAAGACAGAAAAGAGAAGAGGATTTTGAAAAACAAAAGCATAAGTCACAAACTAAAAACAGTTGAACGGAAACAATATACTATATCAGACACACAAAGGGCTTCCAGGTCAGAGAGGATGAGTAAGTTCTGGGAGAAGAAAAAGAAGAAATTAACTCAAATGTACTGATTTAAGTGCTCCAATGTGGGAGTAAAATATGTAAATAATAATAATAATAATAATATATAAATAACATACTGCAACATGTGAAAGCTCACGTTTGCTATAAATTAATGTTGTTTCAGGAAATCAAATAGAGCGTAGGTTAATTGTTTAAACTATAACACATAAAATATCTTCCGTATAATCTGAATTTAAAACAATGCCATCGAGTTATTCACGCACAACAGAAAATATAATGATATACCACGTTAATTTGTTAAAAATGAAGCCATGTTTTCCAGTGTTGACTTAGTTAAATGTAGCAAAGGCTTTTCAGTCTGTCAAACACATAGCAAATACAATGTAAATTAAAACACTAAAAGCATATCTGTAAAACACACACTAACATACAAAGAATGACATGTTTCGTTCTACAAGAACATCCTCAGATTCTATCAAATCACTTAAAATAAGCTTATATATGTACAGTATTGTTTACGTAGCGTAAACTTGTCAATGATAGAGAGATGAGTGATAACATGAAACAGTAATGACAAAAAATAAATTATATACAATTATAATATAGTGAAAAACTTACGTATTTATCTAGACTGCCGATGTTAAGTCTGTTGTCACCAAACACTATTTCAGGACTGTGGTCATGGAAAGTTTGTGGTGAGCCACGCTGTGCGTGGGGAGGGGAGGGCAGGACAGGACAGGGAGGGGCCTAGTAGATCGATGTGGATCTCTCCTATTGGATGATAAAATCGGGTAGACTATAGAGTGGAGAGGGGGGGGGGGAGATGCAGGGCGGAGCGGCTGGAGCGCTGTGGAACTTTCCATCAACATTGGAGGGGGGGAGAGATGTTATTGACCTATTTCATGTTAATTGTACCTGTATGTAATATGGATGAATGTAATTATTATAATTTTTATTATTTATAATAGGTGAATGAAGTACGGAACGGTATTATTATTATTATTATTATTATTATTATTATGAAAAAAGCAATTCACCTTCCGTCAACATTGGAGAGGGGAGAGAGGTTATTGACCTTTTCCATGCGAATGTACCTTTATGTAATATGGATGAATGCAAATTAAAAATTTTAGTTGAATAAAGTAAGGGACGTTATTATTATTATTATTATTATTATTATTACTATTATTATTTACGATAGAAGCAATTTAAGGAGTAGGTGTTGTCAGATATTATGCGAGTAGAGCAAATAGGGGGGAAATTATTTAAATGTGTATTATTATTATTATTATTATTATTATTATTATTATTATTATTATTATTAATATTATTATTATTATTTACGATAGAAGCAAATTAAGGAGTAGGTGTTGTTAGATATTATGTGAGTAGAGCGAATAGGGGGGAATTATTTAAATGTGTATGCTCATTCAGGTTATTGGCATTAGTATTTTTTGCAACGTAAATTTCTATTGCTTCTTTTATATTCAAAGATTTACTTTTATTTTCGAAGTGTAAAATTTTTAGATCAGTGTTGATGTCTGTGAAATGGTGTGAACAGTCGTAGATGTGCTCCCCGAAGGCTGAATGCCGATTATATCTGATCGCGTTTTTGTGTTCTTTGTATCTTGTATGGAAATTACGTTTTGTTTGACCTATGTATGTGGCGTTGCAGTTAGGTTCTTGGCATTTGAGTTCATACACTCCTGACTTTGAGAAAGGGTCCTTTTTGTTTAAGTTGCACCTGCTGAAGTGTCTCTGTAGTGTGTTATTCGTTCGAAAAGCTACTTTTAAACCTTGTTTCTTGAAAATGTTAGCTACTTTGTATGTGTTATTGTTAACATAGTTGAGAACCACGTAGTTTTCTTTGTCGTGTGTGGTGCTTTCCCGGCGACTTTTCTTATGTTTATTTAAAAGTTTATCCACTGTGCCTGGAGGATGGTTGTTTTCTTTCGCGATTTGTTTAATTATTTGCATTTCTTCATTGAAATCTGTTGTGCTCATTGGTATGGAAATAGCTCTATGTATCATTGTATTCAGTCCTGCTATTTTGTGTGTGTATGGGTGGTTCGAGTTGTTGTCAATAGTGTGTGACGTCTGAGTGGGCTTTCTGTATACCTTGTAAGATAGGTTGTCATTATTCCTGTTGATTGTGATGTCCAAATAGTTTATTTTCTTGTTATTTTCTGGTTCCATTGTGAAGCTGATGGATTTGTGTAAAGAATTTAGAGTGTTTAATAACTGGTCTGCATTAGTGACGTCATTATCATATATGCATATGACGTCATCCACAAATCTGCTCCAATGTAAGATTCCTTTTGAAAGCTGGCCCATTAAGAACATGTTTTCGAAGTTATTGAGAAAAATGTTTGCTATTATACCTGATAACGGTGAGCCCATGGCTAACCCTTCTGTTTGGCAATAGATTTTGTCGTTAAATGCAAAGCAATTTTGGTGTAGTGTTGTTCTAAGAAGGTTAATAATTTCTTTGGTTTCTTGATTACATTAAAAAGGAAGCAATCCGGAAACAGAAGGTTATTGACAATAAAATACGTAACCTAATGATTAAACAGAAAAGTCCAGATAACGCTAAGCACAACAAACTCGCGAATTTTCACCCTAGATTAATTAACAGATCAGACACTACCTTTTCAAAGAATGAAATAGATCTGCTAGAGAAAGGTCTCAAATTCAACTGCCAGGAACGTCATAACGAAAACAACATAAAACAGCTCATCACTGACGTAGAAATTGCCTGCGACAAAATACCCTCTCCACAAAGAGAAATAATAAAAAACGTAGCCACCAACGAAGCCCTAAAAATAATCGCACATGAAAATTCCACTAAACAACCGAATTACGCCACTCAATACTCGGCAATGAAAACAGTTAAGAACAAAATTAAAAACGACAACCTTATCATCACGAAAGCGGATAAAGGTAACACAACAGTCATAATGAAGAAAGACGAATACATAGAAAAAACAATAGAATTTATCAACAACAACGGTATTCAAGAATTGCAACGCGACCCTACAAATAAATTTCAAAACCAAATAAAGCAAGCTATCAAGGAAACAGACTTAATTTTCACGAAACAAGAAAAAGAAAGCCTCATAATCAAAAATCCTAAACTCCCCACACTAAGAGCCCTGCCCAAAATACACAAAGAGCTTTGTCCCATTAGACCAATAGTAAATTTTAAAGGTGCGCCAAGTTACAATGTAAGCAAACAACTGAACATCATTCTAAAAGAGAAAATTTCACTTAAAGGAGACAGATCAATTAAAAACAGCCTAGAACTAATTAAAGAATTAAATAAACTTAAAATAACAGAGAGCACACGTATGATATCCTTTGACATCACTAACATGTACACCAACATACCAATAGAGAAATCCATTAAGATTATCGAAAACCTTCTTAAGGAAAACACCTCTCTACAAGAAACCAAAGAAATTATTAACCTTCTTAGAACAACACTACACCAAAATTGCTTTGCATTTAACGACAAAATCTATTGCCAAACAGAAGGGTTAGCCATGGGCTCACCGTTATCAGGTATAATAGCAAACATTTTTCTCAATAACTTCGAAAACATGTTCTTAATGGGCCAGCTTTCAAAAGGAATCTTACATTGGAGCAGATTTGTGGATGACGTCATATGCATATATGATAATGACGTCACTAATGCAGACCAGTTATTAAACACTCTAAATTCTTTACACAAATCCATCAGCTTCACAATGGAACCAGAAAATAACAAGAAAATAAACTATTTGGACATCACAATCAACAGGAATAATGACAACCTATCTTACAAGGTATACAGAAAGCCCACTCAGACGTCACACACTATTGACAACAACTCGAACCACCCATACACACACAAAATAGCAGGACTGAATACAATGATACATAGAGCTATTTCCATACCAATGAGCACAACAGATTTCAATGAAGAAATGCAAATAATTAAACAAATCGCGAAAGAAAACAACCATCCTCCAGGCACAGTGGATAAACTTTTAAATAAACATAAGAAAAGTCGCCGGGAAAGCACCACACACAACAAAGAAAACTACGTGGTTCTCAACTATGTTAACAATAACACATACAAAGTAGCTAACATTTTCAAGAAACAAGGTTTAAAAGTAGCTTTTCGAACGAATAACACACTACAGAGACACTTCAGCAGGTGCAACTTAAACAAAAAGGACCCTTTCTCAAAGTCAGGAGTGTATGAACTCAAATGCCAAGAACCTAACTGCAACGCCACATACATAGGTCAAACAAAACGTAATTTCCATACAAGATACAAAGAACACAAAAACGCGATCAGATATAATCGGCATTCAGCCTTCGGGGAGCACATCTACGACTGTTCACACCATTTCACAGACATCAACACTGATCTAAAAATTTTACACTTCGAAAATAAAAGTAAATCTTTGAATATAAAAGAAGCAATAGAAATTTACGTCGCAAAAAATACTAATGCCAATAACCTGAATGAGCATACACATTTAAATAATTCCCCCCTATTCGCTCTACTCACATAATATCTAACAACACCTACTCCTTAATTTGCTTCTATCGTAAATAATAATAATAATAATAATAATAATAATAATAATAATAATAATAATAATAATAATACACATTTAAATAATTTCCCCCCTATTTGCTCTACTCGCATAATATCTGACAACACCTACTCCTTAAATTGCTTCTATCGTAAATAATAATAGTAATAATAATAATAATAATAATAATAATAATAATAATAATAACGTCCCTTACTTTATTCAACTAAAATTTTTAATTTGCATTCATCCATATTACATAAAGGTACATTCGCATGGAAAAGGTCAATAACCTCTCTCCCCTCTCCAATGTTGACGGAAGGTGAATTGCTTTTTTCATAATAATAATAATAATAATAATAATACCGTTCCGTACTTCATTCACCTATTATAAATAATAAAAATTATAATAATTACATTCATCCATATTACATACAGGTACAATTAACATGAAATAGGTCAATAACATCTCTCCCCCCCTCCAATGTTGATGGAAAGTTCCACAGCGCTCCAGCCGCTCCGCCCTGCATCTCTCCCCCCCCCCTCTCCACTCTATAGTCTACCCGATTTTATCATCCAATAGGAGAGATCCACATCGATCTACTAGGCCCCTCCCTGTCCTGTCCTGCCCTCCCCTCCCCACGCACAGCGTGGCTCACCACAAACTTTCCATGACCACAGTCCTGAAATAGTGTTTGGTGACAACAGACTTAACATCGGCAGTCTAGATAAATATGTAAGTTTTTCACTATATTATAATTGTATATAATTTATTTTTTGTCATTACTGTTTCATGTTATCACTCATCTCTCTATCATTGACAAGTTTACGCTACGTAAACAATACTGTACATATATAAGCTTATTTTAAGTGATTTGATAGAATCTGAGGATGTTCTTGTAGAACGAAACATGTCATTCTTTGTATGTTAGTGTGTGTTTTACAGATATGCTTTTAGTGTTTTAATTTACATTGTATTTGCTATGTGTTTGACAGACTGAAAAGCCTTTGCTACATACCACGTTAAGACTTGATTACAAATCATGTACACAGAAGTCACAGGCTTGACTCCAAGCAACTTTGTCGGATCTCCAATGTCACGGCCTTAGTGTAGTCCGGCCATGCATTAGCTGACTGCCATGGACGTGCGATCCTGAACCTTATTCACTTTGTCGTTATAACCTGAGTTGTGGTGGATCTAATACTTGTTAATCTCCTTATGATTTCTAATCTCATTATTTCACTATATAATTTTTGGGAATGAACTGAGATTTGATTTCTTAATATCATTTCTCGACTTACCACTTCAAGCAGTCTTATAATTTTGGTGTTCTGGAATTAAGTTAATTTCAATCCTCTTTAACAATTTAAATTACAATTATTTCTTTTCAAGAAATTTTACTAGTTGTATTAAAATCAGGTTAAATTGAGGTACCTCATCCTAATTTTTATCATCCTTTAATCAATGTTAACTATTATTATTATTATTATTATTATTATTATTATTATTATTATTATTATTATTATTACAAAGTATATTTATTAAATCTTGTTTAACTTAAATAATGTCCCTCATTTCATGGAACATTGGTGAAAGAGCTAATTTTTTATTTTTTTATTTAGGTCCTGGCCTTTAGAGTCTAGCCATAGAGTGAATATGTTGTCACCGATTCTACACGTGATTGTCACTGGTAAGTAGGGTTGCCAGATTTCTGGATGGCAAATAAGGAACACTGACCCGATTCCAGATAGCAAATAAGGAACACTTCCATTTCCTTGCCATATAGCGCTAAATTAAGGCATCATAGCCATGATTTTAAGAGACGAGACCGGGGTTATATTAACACACAAATATCAGTATTAATATAACAGCTTCAGTGTGAAATACGTACGTACTTAATTTATTACAAACTAATAATGTGTTAGTCACTTACATTATAATGAACATTTCACAAGTACTTGCCATTTGAAGATGCAATTAGTAACAGTTTCTTATTCAATAAAACTTTCTTGAGAAGTTCCTTACAATTCTCATCATAAGTACATAAGAAGTTATTTTTTATTACATCTATTGAGCATCTGTTCCTGTCATCTCTCCATTATATTGCCATCACTGAAAATACTCTTTCAGTATATGCATTTGATGGAAATATACTGAAGACAAACTTAAGTACCATCAAAATGTTCTTCAGATTTTATGGGGGCAATTAAACTGGTTATACAGTAAAACCTCGTTAATTCTAAGTCGTTGGGACTAAAAAATTGGACTTCGAATGACGTGATTTTGAATTAACCGCCAATTCGCAATTCCGAAGTACCAACCCTTGCCGCGTCACAAAATATTCCAAGGCCCGTTACTGCATGCAGTTAACCTTGATTCACAGTTTATACCTTTCAAATGCCATGAAAAAAGAACTATTTCCAAAATGTATCCAAGAAGGCGCATTTACAGTATTCAAATAATGCACTTGGATATCTCACTGGCAAACATAACCTCACGCAAAGAAAGAAGGAAAGAAAGAAAAAAGCACAATTCAAAGACGATGAGAAATCTATGCTGGATCCCATATGGAAGTGCTTTATTCATTGGATTACTATACTGTATGCATTTTAGATGCCTTGTATTTACACAGAAAGTACCCGATGCCCTTAAAATCGAACTTTCCTATGACTATCCTTGTACGATTTCCTGCCATGGCACTCCTCTCGTACTTAAGAAATGTAAACACTTTCCGCGTCACAAAGTATTCTAAGACCCATTAATACATGCAATCACCTCAATTCACAGTTTAAACCTTTCAAATGCCATGGAAAAAACTATTTCCGAAATTTATCCATTTACAATCACATTTACATTTACAATGTTCAAACAATGCACTTGGATAAATCACTGAAAAACATAACCTCACACAAGGAAAGAAAAAACAACAATTCAAAGACGAGGATAAATTATGCTGGTTCCCCTGTGCAAATGCTTTATTTTTTGGATTTCTGTATTGTATGCATTTTTAGATGCTTTGTAATGGCATGGAAAGTGCCCAACGTCCTTAAAACATTGTGGCTTATCGAACTTTCCTATGACGAGGGGATAACGTTTCTCACTTCCACGTGCATTGCAACGCACTACAATGACCCCCATCCCCCACCCTTGTACAGTTCCCCAGCTGGCATTTTCTCCTTAAAAACCATAAGACTGTTTGGGCTCGCATTCAAATAAAGCAATGCAGTTTCTTCGGCAATGACAATATTGTTCGGTGCCTACGAATTTTATTATATGAGTCACATTTTTTCGTCAACTGTCCACATCGCCAGTGTTCGAGGATTCTGTTTTCTGCACACTGCCTGTTGCGTGATATTACGGCGTTCCTTAAAAGGTTGAATACAAAAGAATTCCGATTTCATTGAACTAAGCAATCATGAAGCGCGCTGTAGACCCATCGAAGTGAGTGTATTGTACGCACACTTTTTAGTGATAGATTTTTGTAACGGGTTGAGGAGTAAGGAAGCAGCACTGCCGGTTCCAGTAATACTGCCAACTGAATGGAAATGAAATCTGAATTGAATCGATAACATGATCGATCGATATGAATTTTCTAAACCTTTATTATCTTATGCCAACAGCTGTGTCACAAACACAATATATTATAATATTATATAACATTTCTCGATGAGAAACTTGTTCCAAGCATGAATTCTATAGTTTGGCTTTGCTGTGTAAACAAAAGTACGAGTACGTAAAGTGTACGCCAGATATCGCACAGCAGTCATAAGCGATTCTTAGTTTGTGTTTCAAAGGTTGCCAATACGAATCTCGAAGATAACCGAGGTCGACCGATTCAGCTCTACCACTAAAAAGTGCGCATACAATAAGTGCGGAAAGCTCCACGTTCTGGAACACGCATTCTATTATGACGCGGATAAATTTCGAGTTGAAATTACTCTGTAACATAATATTGTTTTAAAATGTAAAGGCAGTTTCTAATTAAAAGTCTGAATTTCAGTAATGGGGCCAACATTGTACTTCGAATCATGAATTATCCGTATTTCGAATTAAACAATTTAAATAACATGCAAAACTGTATCTCATGTTTCCGGGAACGAGAGCTTCTTCGAATTAGGCGGGATTTTGAATTAACCAATTTCGAATTATTGAGATTCTACTGTATATACCCACCAATCTAGTATTGTTTACTTAGGAGAGTTAGATTTAGCTTTTCACCAGCACCATCCTCACCAGAAAACAAAGTGAAAAGCTCTAAAACTTCTGAACACATGTTGTTGTTGAGTCATCAGTCCATAGACTGGTTTTATGCAGCTTTCCATGCCACCCTACCCTGTGCTAAACTTTTCATTTCGACGTAACTATTGCATCCTACATCTGCATTAATCTGCTTTTCATATTCATACCTTGGTCTACCCCTACCGTTCTTACCGCCTACACTTCCTTCAAAAACCAACTAAACAAGTCCTGGGTGTCTTAAGATGTGTCCTATCATTCTATCTCTTCTCGTCAAACTTAGCCAATTACATAAAATCAGCTTCATGGTCCGTATCGCACTTACCCAGATTCACAACCAAGTATTTTCTTATTTTCCATCTTGTCGATTTCTTATTTTCCATCTTGTCGATACACTAAACTGCTTAAGGCAACTTATTGGTTAAAAGTGGTACATGTTTCGTATATTATAAACATCTTCAGCCACATGACAATGTTTGGATGAAAAATTCATATAATGACAAAGTATCAGTGCTTTAGAGGAAGTGTCCTTGAAATTATCTCTTCATTCATGATTCGATCTATTCATCTCACCTACAGCATTCTTCTGTAACACCACATTTCAAAAACTTTTATTCTCTTTCTTTCTGAGCTAGTTATCATCCACGTTTCACTTCCATACAATGCCACGTTCCAGATGAATGTCTTCAGAAATATCTTTCTAATTCCTATATCAACGTTTGAAGTGAGCAAATTTTTTAAGAAAGCTCTTCCTTGCGTGTGCTAGTCTACATTTTATGTCCTCCTTACTTCTGCCATCATTAGTTATTTTACTACCCAAGTAACAATATTCATCTACTTCCTTTAAGACTTCATTTCCTAATCTAATATTTCCTGCATCACCTGCCTTCGTTCGACTGCACTCCTTTACTTTTGTTTTGGACTTATTTATTTTCATCTTGTACTCCTTATCCAAGACTTTGTCCATACCATTCAGCAGCTTCTCGAGATCCTCTGCAGTCTCAGATAAAATAACAATATCATCGGAAAATCTCAAGGTCTCGATTTCCTCTCCTTGGATTGTGATTCCCTTTCCAAATTCTTCTTTGTTTTCCCTTACTGCCTGTTCTATGTAAACATTGAAAAAGGGAGGGACAAACTGCAGCCTTGCCTCACTCCTTTCTGGATTGCTGCTTCTTTTTCAAAGCCCTCGATTCTTATGACTGCAGACTGATTTTTATACAGACTGTAGATAATTCTTCGTTCTCGGTATCCTAATCACCTTCAGAATCTTAAACAGCTTGGTCCAATCAATATTATCGAATGCCTTTTCTAGATCTACGAACGCCATGTACGTGGGCTTGTCCTTAATTCGATCCTCTAGGATCACATGTAAAGTCAGGATTGCTTCATGTGTTCCTACATTTCTTCTGAATACAAACTGATCTGCTCCCAACTCAGCTCCACCTTGTTTTTCCTTTCTTCTGTAAATAATACGTGTTAAAATTTTGCAGGCATGAGATACCAAACTAATGGTGCAGAAGTTTTCACACTTGTCAGCACCGGCTTTCTTGGGAATAGGTATAACAACATTCTGCCGAAAATCGGATGGGACTTCTCCTGTCTCATTTATTTCACCCACTAAATGGAATAACCTTGCCATGCTGGTTTCTCCTAAGGCAGTCAGTAATTCAGAGGGAATGTCATCAATCCCAGGTGCCTTGTTCCTATTTAGGTCTCTCACAGCTCAGTCAAACTCTGACCTCAAAATTGGGTCTCCCATTTCATCAACATCAACACCCTCTTCTTGTTCCAGAACCAAATCATTACATCTTTACCTTGATACAACTGTTGGATATGTTTCTGCCATCTTTCTGCTTTGTCTTCTTTCCCTAGAAGTGGCTTTTCATCTGACCTCTTAATATTCATACACCTAGAATTCCTTTCTCCAAAGGTTTCCTTGATTTTCCTGTATGCAGTATATACCTTTCCTAGGACCATACAACTTTTGACATCCTTGCACTTCTCCTTCAGCCATTCTTCCTTAGCTACCTTGCCCTTCCTATCCACTCCATTCTTTAATCGCCTGTTTTCTTTCTGGCCGCTTCATTTCTAGCATTCTTGTATATCATCAATATTAGATTTTCCTGTAAACCTAGTGTCTCCACTAACTTCTAAATCTTGCTGAACTGAGGTGAGTTTTCTAGAGTTATACAATTCATCAGTGAAAAAACATTAGAATCATCACTAAAATCAAACCATTTGCATAGATAATTACCTAACACAAACCACATAGACATGTATAAAATCATTTTCACAGGCCTTAACTTCCCCAGTAAACAAATCATTCCATTTATTTAATGTGCAAGTCACTTGTAACCAAAAAATGATTCCCCCATTCTCTGTTCCAGTTGAGTTTTCAAATTTTTCATAACAGTATGTACCTCACAGACTGTCAGATTATTCTTTTCAAGACTAAGAAATGCCTGATGGAAAACATCTGCTGAATGTAATGAAAAATGTAGATACAATTCTACTTGAAGAGTTTGCTTACCACCAGGCAAGTTGGTGGTGTGGTTAGGGGCCACAGCTGTGAGCTTGCATCTGGGAGATAGTGTGTTCGAATCCCACGGCTGCTTCCTTCCCATTCCTACTGTCGGATTTTTTGTTATGGACACTCGAGTTTAGGCTTTAATTACAAACGAACCAATAGGCCTATTGAAATTCGAGTTATGCCAATATTTTTCTTGTTTAATTCTACATTAGCGTATATAAGACGCATTGTTTTCGACGTTCGTTAAATATTTTTTATTTGTGGTTGTAATAAATACTGCCCGGGTTTTTGGCGTCTTCTCTAGGAAGCGCTCACTTAGGAATATATACAAGGAAAACGACTTGTCTGATGGTAATGCAATTTTTATAAATCATAACCACATGTATTTGTAGTTTAATACTCAAGTTACAATTTTTTTCAACCACCCCGAAAAACGTTCTTATCATTTTTCTAAAGCAACTCTTTCTCAGCCCAGGATAAACGTACACCAGCAAACTTGGGCTTGTTTTGAAGCACTCAGTCATGGTTATCAGAAACTACAACAACTGTAACCGTACAGTGTGGTACCGAATTTATGAAGAGTAATATTGAAGGGAGGTTTTGTGTACGCCGGACCGTGCGATTAACAGCAGGCCAGGTGGTGAAATCGGGCGCAGTGTTGCCGCGTTCAGTAGTAATCACGTGCGCAACGAACACAGTACACTCGCCCCGGGCAGTTGTGAAACGGAATGCCCGTGACCTTGGTTTGCCCGGAAGCTATTTTCAGTTTTCCTATGTTCTGCATGTTGAACACGTCACTTCAAGATGCCTCTGAGACCGCCGTTATCAGAGGGTGAACTTGCAATGATTTTTTGTTTTTTTTTGTTTTACGTCGCACCGACATAGATAGGTCTTATGGCGACGATGGGAGAGGAAACGCCGAGGAATGGGAAGGAAGCAGCCGTGGCCTCAATTAAGGTACAGCCCCAGCATTTGCCTGGTGTGAAAATGGGAAACCACGGAAAACCATCTTCAGGGCTGCCCTCAATGCGGTTCGAACCCACTATCTCCCGGATGCGAGCTCACAGCTGCGCGTTCGTAACCGCATGGCCAACTCGCCCGGTTTGCAATGATTTTGAGTGCTATTTTTTCTTTCAATGTGAGGGGGAAAAAGTAGGGGACAAGAGGTTCCCTGTGTACCAGAAGGTGGCAAATTGTCTTGGATTATCGCTGTCGTCAGTGAAGAGAGTAGGAGCCGCTTCAAAGGAGAATGATGGAAATACGTCATCCAGGTCATAATTTTACACATCGGAAGTGAAGAACGATTTCTTGACGGTGCAGAACTTTGTTTTAATGGCAAGAAAAGTAGTGGTGATTACCAGAATGAGATGAACTCGACTCATTATGAAGAATGGTTCATGAAAGTCCTGAGTTTATTGCCTCAAAGTTCGGCTGTCGTTATAGATCAAGCTCCATATCATACGAGGGTTGATCCTTCATCTAAAAAGCCGAACATGTCATGGCTGAAACATGAAATTATACATTGGATAACGTCAAAGAATATTTCACTACCACTTGGAGTTGACGATTATAACAAATTAACTAAATCAGAGCTGATTGTCCTTGCCAGGCCTTAGTTTCAAACGCCGGTAAAGAAGCTGGAACAACTGACTAAACGACTTCGACCAGATGTACAGATTATTTGGTTACCAGTGGCCCATTGCGAGCTTAATCCAATCGAGCTCATTTGGGCTTACGTAAAAGGGAAAATAGCAAAAACAAATATGGCTAACACATTAGAAAATGGTAGAAGTATGGAAGCAATTTACGCTTTATGCCGAGAAGCCTTACGTACCGTAACCCCTGAACTCTGGAAACAATGTATTAAACACGCGGAGAAAATTGAAGACCACTACTGGGAAAAAGATGGACTGTCTGCAAATATCCCTTATTTCGAGTCAGTCATAATCAACATGAATGACAGCAGCACTGACTCTTCGGAACACAGTGATTTTTCAGACGAAGAAAATTTATAGAATTAAATACTGTAAATATATGTAAATAATACAAATAACTCTTGCAAAATTGTACAGTGTGATATTTCTAAATTAGGAAGTTAACCATTTTTAAACCTGTCGTTGAAGGTCCAAAGCCCTTGTGAGAAAAGGTGATGGGAAGTGGAATTTATAAGAGGAAATAAAATTAAAGGTTGAAAGTAAACGAATGAAAGTAAACGAAAAGCTGTGTTCGTTGCGCGCGTGATTACTACTGAACGCGGCAACACTGCGCCCGATTTCACCACCCGGCCTGCTGTTAATCGCACGGTCCGGCGTACTCAAAACCTCCCTTCAATATTACTCTTCATAAATTCGGTACCACACTGTACGGTTACAGTTGCTGTAGTTTCTGATAACCATGACTGAGTGCTTCAAAACAAGCCCAAGTTTGCTGGTGTATGTTTATCCTGGGCTGAGAAAGAGTTGCTTTAGAAAAATGATAAGAACGTTTTTCGGGGTGGTTGAAAGAAATTGTAACTTGAGTATTAAACTACAAATACATGTGGTTATGATTTATAAAAATTGCATTACCATCAGACAAGTCGTTTTCCTTGTATATATTCCTAAGGGAGCGCTTCCTAGAGAAGAAGCTAAAAACCCGGGCAATATTTATTACAACCACAAATAAAAAATATTTAATGAACGTCGAAAACAATGCGTCTTATATACGCCAATGTCGAATTAAACAAGGAAAATATTGGTATAACTCGAATTTCAATAGGCCTATTGGTTCGTTTGTAATTAAAGCCTAAACTCGAGTGTCCATAATAAAAAATCCGACAGTAGGCCTTTCCTGTCCCATTGTTGCCATAAGACCTATCTGTGTCAGTGCGACGTAAAGCAAATTAGCACAAAAGTTTGCTAACCAGAATCTGATTCTGAGGAACCTAACAATTATTTCTTAATGATTACTGGACAGTCATCAACACGAAAATACATACACTGCTGTGCAAAACTTAGACAAAAGTAACTTTCGCATGTTGTGTCACTGCCAAGTAAAATAGCTCGATGAAACTTAAACCATGCCTAGTAAGAACTGCTACAGTATAGTACGGTATGCAACTGAAAGGAATATGTGATGAGATGAACACAAATGACACTTTTATACAGAGACAATAAATTACACATAAGTCACTGTGACTCATGATGATGGTTCTTAAAAGGGTGTGTGATCACAGACAGCGATGAATGCTCTGCAACATGTTCCCATGCTAGCCACAAGATTGGTAAGGAGTTCTTGTGGAAGGGCATTCCATTCCTCCACCAGCGCGGTTGACAACTGCTGGATGGTCATTGGTTCATGTGGACGTGCTGCAATACGTCTGCCCAATGTGTCCTACACTTGCTTGATGAGATTTAAGTTGGGGAAACGGGCAAGCAAGTCCATTCTCCGATTATCCTCTCATTTCAAGAGCTCCTCCAACTGCGCTGTTTGATGCGATCGTGCATTGTCATCCATAAGAATGAAGTCAGGGCAGAATGCACCCCTGAAAAGAGGTAAGCGGGGATGGAGTACACTGTTACAATAACACTGACCGGTAAGTGTACCCTGTTCAAAGATTTGGAGGTCGGTACACCCATGCAATATTATGCCTTTCCACACCATATCACTTGGTCCACCAAAATGATCATGTTCGACAATGTTCCTGGGTGCATTACGTGTTCCCACCTCTCGCCAGATGAGGGTAGTCTAAAATCACCACTCAGACGGAATCTGCTCTCATCTGGGAAGAGCAAGCGACCGCACTCCTCGTCAGTCCAGACCTGATGCTCTTGGCACCGCCGATGTGCAGGTGTCAACAGAACACAATGAAATGGTCGCCGAGCAAACAGGCCACCCCTATGCAGTCATCGTTATGACTGAAGTATCTATACAAGGTCAATAAACTTAAGGACGACGAATTTCAGGAGTCAGGCATTTATAGGTTGATATGCAATCAGTGTAAAAATACATATGTGGGACAATCAGGAAAAAGCTTTACAATTAGATATCAGGAGCATGTTAATGCACAGAAGTACAGGAGATTCTCTGCTATGGGAGCTCATATGAAAGGGGCAAGCCATGAATTCACTAACATAAAACAAGATCTTCAAATCATTAATAGGATTAATAAAGGAAGACTTATGAACAACCTAGAAAATATCCACATTATTCTCGACAAATTAAAAAACAAAGAAAGGAATTTAAATTAAATGAATGACCAAAATAACCTCCTGTATGACCATAAAAGTAAATACATAGAATGGGTAAACAGAAGACAAATACAACGAACAAGTAAAATAAACAAACTCAACGTCGCGGAAGCACAGCTAATACTCTCTCCCCCTTCGCAAGACGTATTAGATGACGACACGACCTCGCTTCCCCTCTCTCCAGCGAATTGTACAAACTAGCAAACTGTGACATCGCTACAACAATAAGTCATGTACACGAAAATGGTCCCAAGGCGGCGGAGTATAAACACCATTCCAGAAAGGTGAGTTAAAGTAACATACCCTTATCACCACCTTCTTTCCGAGGTCAAATCTAAATTAGTACAATTTTGTTCAATGACACATTTTAACATTTTACAATCTTTCTGCTGGTTGCAGATCGTGAGGCATACTGCCCAAATCTGAGGACCGCAATTTCACGTAATAGAGAAGGCAACATAGGACCATTGTAAATTAAGAGTTCAACACAGCCTGTTACTAAAAATTAAAAGCAACTTTCAAGAAGGATAATCAACACAACACAATAGACAATCGATAAGAAACTTGAAGACTGTTTTACACATCAATTTTAACATAAGCAAGATCAAGCCACCTAGTGCTTTTACGTTTTATAAAAGGTGCCTAATTACTTAGAGATGTTTTAAGATTTTTAAATATGTGCAGTTAGAAAGTAAGTTTTTTAAATATTACCGAAGAGACACAAATTGTAATTTAAATATCTTTCTACACACCACATCACTACAATCCCCCCTTGCTCCCCCCAAAACGTCAAGCACTTTACGAAATAGTCAGAGGTGCCAGCCTTTGAAGTGGATTTTCAGTAATCGCCCTCCGCCGCCGAGAAGAATTTCGAGTCAAGTCCAAAGCATGCTCCTTCCTTGTCGATAATGACACCCCCTTTGCCCTTCCCTCTAGCAATCTATTCGAAAGTATACCATATTACACAATAACATGTGCACACAACCTGTCAGTTCTGTGATAGCTTGTTTCTCACGCAGCAGCTGCTTTTCAGCGTAGTTTTTCTTGAAGCATCCTTCCCACTATGATGGTATTTTTGTCCTCTGAACCATAAGCGATTCCAGTGCTGATGTGCTTAATGTAGGACTTACTTCTTTCCAGGTACACTTAACACAGCAAATACGACATTACTGAAGGATTTATAGTGGAGAAGGGCAGCGCCTGAGCTCCTTCATTCACAATGAATTTTACAGCGCTTGTGGGTAGCAAAGGAAGTCACGATCGAATAAGTATTGTTGCCAACTCACAAGCATTGAAACGAGGACGATTTAGGAGAAAGGCTCAAAAGGATTGAAAATTTTTCCTTCATTTATTTTTACCGTTCAAAATTATTTTCTCGTGTGTGGCGTTATTAAAATAGAAACTCTTATTGAGTCATATACCTTGGACAATCTACGGTTATTGGACATTTATTTAAATTGTGTCTATTTTTGACACTTGTAATTCTTATTCTCTGCTAATGACCTTGGGTTCCCAGCCTAGTAACTGTGTTGAACTATTATATTACCACGTTCATATGAGGCTGGAGTTCGACTATATTTGAAGTATAAATTAAGAAAGACTTCGTATTTCGTGAACTTGGATTATATCTGCCCTAGCACCTTGGACGCTTGGCTACTAAGTACCTGCTCTGCCTATACGAGAAGAAATTAACTTTCCGTTGTACGGTTACTCTATGTGTGTAGTTTCTAAACGTGTAATTGCACTGTAGGCCAGCTACGGGGACTGCTACGCTATCTATCAGATTGAATGTAGTACTAATGAGTGTGATGTGACAGTTGCTCGCCAGGGCGCTTATCTAGTCTTCCGGGTGTCGCGCCTAGCGGCGAACTTGGTAGCGCTGTATTCTGCGCAGGAAGTCTTGGCAACAAGACGTTGGAACTATGGCGTGCCGGACTGTTGCTCAAACTATGTGTCCACAGACTGGGATAGGGTGATAACCCTGAAAAAACACCACATCTAGGATTTTGACTTTCTTTATCCTTTTAGTTTTGTAAACATGTAATTATGTAGGTAGTTTTATTTGTACTTGTGGAGTGATAAATGTTAGGTCAAACTACGAGGTGAGTTTATCTTGGCATAAGGCTTGCTTGTAAGTATTTTAATGTATCATTGCTATTAATATTATTTTACTGTGTGTGTGTAATATTTGAATTGGTGTGGAATATGAACATTGTGGACACCTAAGTTTTAGTGATGCCGTGTTTTGCTCCTAGTGTACGTGCTGTACATAACGGTGGGCCATCCTTGTGCTAAGATAACATTTTGAAAATTTTTATCGTGTCCTTGTTTTAAATTTGTCATTCTCTTCGCTCGGGCTTTACCTTTCCGTGTTTTTGCTTGTGATTTTCCTTGTAATGCCCGTATGCGTGTGCCGCCTTTCTTTAAACCGTGGCATTTTATCGTTTTCTTACGTGTTGTATTGTTGGCGTATATTAGTGTTTCTGCTTGTCTTCTTGTGCGAATTGTGTTGCTTGTCGCATGTTTTGGCTATCCTGTGCCCGTATTTTGACCTAACACTGCACCTACATTTCCCTCTATAATTTTCTTTAATCTTTTTTTTTTTTACATTATTATTATTATTATTATTATTATTATTATTAGTCACCTTTGGTAAGTTGAATTATGTTTAATTTTCTTGGTGAATACTTGAGTTGAGTCTGGTTTAGTTATATTCTTTCCCTTTGAGGGCTTTAAATTAAATACCACTCCATTGTTGGTGTAATATCGCATAAATGTTATCAGTTTCAACAATACAAGTAACGTTTAGTAGGTCGAGGGCTGGACACCCCTGGAGATAGGATGGTTCCTTATCTTATCTTTTCGTGTGGGTATTGTTGTTATTATCTCTTCGTGCCTGACAGTTATGTAACATTATTATTGTGAAGTGAATGTGCATTGTGTCTGCCGCGATGACTGTATCGTGTATTCTACTCCATAAATAATACGTCGTATTGATTTTTCTTCTGAATCTGTTGGTTCTATATTGTGTTCTGGGTTATGCTAAGTGATCTGTTCGTGCTATTTCCTGATGTTACTGTGGCTCATGTTTACGTTGTTTACCACGGTTTGGTGATTGAAAATTAATTGTAACTTGGTATATATATTTTTTTAAACCGCGCCGTGTGGGCCATTTACTTCTACCGGGTGCTGTCACAGTCCTCGATTTGCTAACCCCTTTCTCCCCTTTCGGGCTTATATGTTAAAGTTTCGTTTAATTTTAAAATACCTCCAACATGTACGTACCATGGTACTTATGTAGTTTTCCTGATGCATCAGTATATAGGTATATAAATATGGTTTTTTTTAAAGAAACAAATGATTTTATTTATTAAAAATGAATTTTCTTTCTACTTATATTATTCGTTGGTTTTCTGAATATTTATTTTACCCTAAATGTTGGGTGCTAATTGTAAGTTCAATACTTTTCTCAGTTTATTTAAATTTTATCCAAAGGTTTAAATTGTAGTGTAAAAAGATTTATTTATTATATTTTATTTTAAATTTTTGAATATTTCTGGTGTCATTTCTTGATGTGTTTGCTGAGCAATTTCCTGATCCCGTCCTCTCTCATTAAATGGGTAGGCTCCTGGTCCCTACATGCTTCCTCTTGTCCGTTTCCTTTGGTATGTTTCACTGTCTTATCTTATTTTTTGCTCTGCTGAAAATTTATTTGTAAGCGCTCATCCCTATGACCATCGTCATTTACTCATACTTATTAGGGGCGTTGCAGTACGTGATGATGCCTGCTTTTCCGTAATAATTTCCCCTTTGACCGTAATTCCGTAATCGTGAGGTGAAATCCGTAATTATTACGGACAATCCGTAATAGTTGGCACCTCTGAATAGTTATAAGTTCCCATGGGAAAGTAATATAAGATTTTATTGTACTTACTAATCAAATTGTTTCATCTAAGCTATTTAAAGACAGCTGAAGATGACCACTAAGTGGTCGAAACGTGTCCTGTATATGATGTTTATATAATTCTGCCAAAAGGCAAGAAATAAAGTATCGATTAGGTGGGGTTTTAAATTAATTTGTTGAATAATTTGTTGAAAGTCTCTGATAGCAAATGCGCACTTTTTAGCCCCAAAATAGACCATCCAGTATACTATATGTAGAACACTGTTCATCTCCTGAAGAACAATAGAAACAATTGGATAAACCAGAAGGTTCCAAAACTTTCACGTTCCCTGCTTTGAACCTGAAATAGGAGACAACAGTGGAGATACATTTAAGAGAGCCAAAATTAGTAGCCTGAGAAACGTGTATAACAATGAAAGAAACAATATTTTGAAGAAAGGATAAAAACTTAATAACTTTGAATCCTAGCAATCTAGAAAGGCAACAAGTGTCACTCGCCTTAAATTTTTTGACTAGGGCACCAAAGCCTCTTTGATTACACATGGCTATGCAGACAGTGCAGAATTTACACACAATAAGGAATTATTGTGTTTGTTTGTTTTTTTTCTTTTTGTTTTTTTCTTTTTTTCAGAAATAGTCTCATTTAAAAAAATAATAAATAATATTCTCCCTCATAATTTTTGGAAGTGTTGACGAGCATCACAGCTCCATTTATTGCAAAATAAACTTGTATAGTCAGCAAAATGCAATGCCTCATCTTGCCATAGCCAGCCAACTGACGTCAGCAGGAGTAGTGTGGAGTGGGAAAAAGACTCCCACCTCTAACAGACCACGCTGTACCTCACTCCATATGCGAGGTTTGGAACTGAATCCAGGCTTTTGGCACACAATCTAGTAATTAAAAATTATATACCACCACCCCTGCCACCTCACATTCAGATGGTGAAAAATTGCCCTACCAATGGAATACAAACCAGCTTACCAACGGTGTCAGAACATAGACTTGACACCGTAACAATCATGGCCACCAGGCAGGCAACTGAAATTATGATACTGCAGTACTAGAGCACCATAATACCAGATTTGTATCATCCTTTGTGTAGCTCGATGCATACAAATTCTTGAACAACTGCATGCACTTATCTGTTACTACATACTATGCTCTAAGTTTTTTTTCCATCATATCTTCTATCTACCTTGGTATTAAACAGTGATTTCTGGAATAGTATACCAGTAAATAAAAGTTAACAGTCAGAGGTAAACTGAAACTCACTGTATGAGGAATGTGCTTCAAAGTGGGGAATCCTGGGAAGTAGACATCCAGCTTGACTCCCGGACACAAACCCCGGACAAGTTTGCTGGGCTCTACGTAGATCTCCTCTCTTGTCACAGCCTTTGCAACAGCATGGTGACTCTGCAGGGACGGGAAGTACTCCGGACACTTATAGGGACCTGTTAAGATACAAAGCTTTAATATCACATACGGTAGGTCAAACGATCACTTGAACATTTAGTCTGCCAGGTGAATGTAATATTAGATAAATACAGTATAATGCCGTTATTCCGGCTCTGACCCCCCTCATGTGTGCTTCTACAATTGTAGAGGGCTAACCTTGGTTACCCTCTTCAATTGAAGATCCTCTGCATGGTGAGGGGGACTAGTAGCTCCTTTCTTGAGATGCCGAATGGAGCCCTGTTGGGTAACCATTCGGTATACAAGGAGGAGGAAGCTAAAGCACCACCCAACCCTAAGGAGTAACGCGACCTGTGCCAATGGGGTGCATGGCACATGGGAGATGTATCTGTACCCGTGCTTCGCTACGGAATTGTACATTGTATACAGTATTCTAAGTTAGGTAGTGTACACGTTGTGAGCAAGATTGTACTAAATTGCGAAGCACTTAACGTTACCCTTGAAACACCACGGGGAAGTCACCAAACGTCTTTTCTCATATGAAGACTAGGTTAGGGAATTTTCATTGTAAGGGTAGGCACCGTTGCCTACCATCAGTCACAATCAGGTTGGGGAGTTTTCATTTTAATGACAGACACTCACTCTTCACCTGCCTTTTACACAGCCTCAGAAAAACTGTCTTAGTAGTTTCCCCAACTAAAATGAACATATGTCATTACAATGACGTCAGTATGAATGGCGCGATTAAAAGCAATGCTTTTATATGAAATACTCGATCAAATGAAAACCACACATTTTCTCACTTTTAACGTACAGTACTAACGCTGCCGATCTAACAGCCCAAAGTTCCAGCGCTGGAATCACCAAGCCGCAGAGAGCCGTGATCCGTGATCACACTTCGTATTATCTTCGGCCGGGTTGGTGTGTCGAATAGTGGAGACTCCCAGAGCAAAAACTATGCCCTCTTACTAATCTGTTTAATAGGAGTACCTGATGAGTCGGAAAATCTCAGTTCACTATGCAAGCGGCGGAAAAATCTATCTGACTTGGAGACAATTTTTTCCTCCAAGCCAGAGGAAAAACCCCCATCTCACTACTAATTTGGAATAAAATGCATGTAGAATTTAATAAAAGTGAAGAGGAATAAGCTTTTCTTAAGAAACGGCACTTTTCAGGGTTGAATTTTGAGTTATTTTGTGAATTGTGGTGCTATAATTTGGATTAGCTCTAAATTGTAATCCTAGACCAGGTCATACTACTACTACTACTAAGATAGTGTTTGTCTTAAGTGTGCACACTGCTCATTCAAAACAGTGCGTCAGAGTAGGGATCGAATAGCTGGAAAACTATGAAGAACCAGTCTGTAACGTACCGGCAGTATCAGAAAATACATGAACCAGAGGAATGGCATGCTAGAGAAGAAAGTTTTCTAACTCCCTAGCTATTTTCCGCCAATATTCAGTCAGGCTGTTATACCCGTTACGCAGCACTAATCCCATCTATTTAAGTTGATCAGCAGCATAAGAGACAAAGAACTTCACAACAAACAATGGCCAGTGTAATGTTATTGTTGATCATTGTTAAGCACTTTCAATATTGTAGGCCTCCACATTTAGTTTTCTTCCGACTCTGAAATACCACTCTTATCATAGTCGGTACGGTAAAACTGAATAAAACATAAATGATCGGAAATTGTATTCTCTATAACTTTTGTTATTTAAAAATTAAATTTTAAGTGCCTTCCCCTAAACTACAATTTCATCCAGGGTGAATAAAATTGTTTATAACTTAGACTGTAGTTTCTTATTCCCCGACTCTATATACCGATTTTCATTAAATTCTGTTAACCCATTTTCTCGTGGCTCAGCGTTGATGTGGACTTGGCAAAAAAATACAAATTCATGAATATCTGTGTTATCAAAGCCGGTACGGTAAAAATGTATGACATAAATGATCGGAAATTTAATTATATATAACTTTCGTTATGTAGTATTTATCGATAGGACCACTAATAAAATAAATATTTGAGAATTAAATTTTAGGCCTTCCCCTAAACTACCATTTCACTCAGCGTGAATAAAATGACTTACAGCCTAGATTGTAGCGGCTCATCCCCCGACTTTACATACCAATTTTCACTAAATTCACTTCAGCCGTTTTCAAGTGATGCGTGCACATACATACATACATACATACATACAGACAGACAGGCAGACAGACAGACAGACAGACAGACAGACAGACAGACAGACAGACAGACAGACAGAAATTACAGAAAAGAAAAAAGTGCATTTCCTTGTTACTATGGATATGACCGATACAGAAATACCATTCTTTTCTAATTCTGAGCAATGAACAGACAAAACTCTTATTCTATATATATAGATGAAGCCATTTCATCTCTGCCTTCCCACTATACTTCAACATTTCAGGTCTAATTTCATCTATTCCTGCTGCTTTATGACAATGGAGTTTATTTACCATCCTTTCCACTTCCTCAAGCATAATTTCACCCACATCATTTTCCTCCTCCCCATGAGTTTGGCTGTTTGCAACACCACAAGGAAGATTTCCTTTTACTTTGAGAAGATGTTCAAAATATTCCCTCCACTTCTCCAGTGATTCCCTGGGATCTATTATGAGTTCACCTGAATTACTCAAAACACTGTTCATTTCCTGTTTTCCTCACTTTCTAAGATTCCTTATTACCATCCAGAAAGGTTTCCCTGCTGCTTGACCTAGCCTTTCCAGGTTATTACCAAAATCTTCCCACGACTTCTTTTTGGATTCAACAACTATTTGTTTCGCTCTGTTTTTTTCATCTACGTACAATCCCTGTCTGCCTCGGCCCTTGTTTGGAGCCACTTCTGATAAGCCTTCTTTTTACGTTTACAAGCTGCTCTCACTCCATCGTTCCACCAAGATGTTTGCCTTTTCCCATCTTTACACACAGTTGTTCCTACGCATTCCCTTGCTGTTTCTACTACAGCATCCCTGTATGCCACCCATTCACTTTCTATATCCTGAACCTGCTTACTGTCTATTGTTCGAAACTTCTCACTAATCATATTCATGTATTTCTGTCTAATTTCCTCATCCTGGAGATTTTCTACCCTTATTCATTTGCAGACAGAGTTCACTTTCTCTATCCTAGGCCTAGAGATACTTAGTTCAATACAGATCAGATAGTGGTCTGTATCATCGGAAAATCCCCGGAAAACCCGAATATTCCTAACAGATTTCCTGAATTCGAAGTCGGTTAAGATATAGTCTATTATGGATCTGGTACCCCTAGACTCCTATGTGTAGAGGGGAATAGCTTTATGCTTGAAAAACGTATTCGTAACTGCTAAGCCCATACTAGCACAGAAGTCCAGCAAACACTTCCCATTCCCATTAGCTTCCATATCTTCCCCACATTTACCAATCACCCTTTCGTATCCTTCAGTTCTATTTCCAACTCTCGCATTGAAATCGTCCTTGCTGTTGACCCTGACCACGGTGTCACTCAATGCTTCATAAAACTTGTCAGCTTCATCCTAATCTGCACTCTCACATGGTGAATACACTGAGATTATTCTCGTCCTAATTCCTCCACCTGCCAAATCTACCCACATTATTCATTCATTTACGTGCCTAACAGAAACTATGTTGGGTGCAATGGTATTCCAGATAAACAGCCCTACCCCGTACTCTGCCCTTCCCTTTCTTACACCCGTCGGGTACACTTTATAATCTCCTATCTCCTCCTCGTTATCTCCCCTTACCCGAATATCACTTACTCCTAGCACATCCAGATGCATCCTCTTTGCTGACTCAGCCAGTTCTACTTCCTTTCTTCCATAAGCCCCATTAAAATTGATACCTCCCCATCAAATTCCATTTCGTTCGCCAAGTTGTTTCCAAGGAGTCCTTTGCCTGTCAAATGGGAGTGGGACTCCATTATTCCCATAGGTCTGAGGCTTGCTTAAAATGTTCTGAGCTAGGTAAATTCATGAAGCAGGATGCTACCCTACTTACACATAGTCCAAATGAGGATCTCTCCTCTAACCGGTTACCAACCACCGGTGGATTGTATAGTCCTAGCCGCCTGAGCACAAGGATGGCCATTACTCAGAATATGTCGGAGATGCCCAGTCCCATTCCATAACAACTGGTATCCCAACTCTCAGGACCACTTACTAGGCCGCTCAGCCGTTGCCCATGGCACACGAACTAGGATGTGACTACAGTAACCCACACCATAAGCCATAGAGCTTTTTAAATTATCTTATCTTCCAAAAATTCAGGGTTGCCATATATGCAAGATCATCTTATATTCAGCCAGTATGGTACAACGAACCAAGAGTTCATTCTATCAGGTATAGAGAAGGCAAATAAAAGCAGAAAAGAGTAAGTAAGTAAGTAATAGCAGATAAGCTGTGTTAGACACAGAAAGAGGGCACTATTAAAAAAAATATTTCTCTTCTCTGTATATATGTATCACAGAATTTGCTTTCTGCCTTAGCTCTGTATACAAGTGGTTAAGTCGTATTGAAACAGTTACCCACCCAAGTCCTCTTCTGTGTATGAGAAGATCAACATTGGCCCGTGTTTGTTTCTTTCACGTTCGTCTTCAGAGAGCGTCTCATCTCCGTGACGCATAGCTTCTAATAGGAGTTTCTGTAAACATACCGTTCCAGTTCAAGAAACATCCTGCATATTTCTTTCTATAACACCATCATAATCAAGAACAAACAAGCACCCACCTCATCTATGAACGGGATGAGAACAACGGCTTCCCATTCCTGTTTCTTGCCATTGAGGTCAGTCCTGAACGTGGACGGATAGTATTTGATGATGGGTGAATCCTCATCTACCATGAGTGTCTGGTAAGGCTCTGGAAGTAACTTTTTGCTGTATTAACAAGAAAGATATGAATAAGAAAACTGACACTTAACACTTGTTTGAAAGTAATTTCCTTGGAAAAGGTTTATAACATGCACCCTGGATTATCCAAACTGGCTTTGGTGGATGCTAACCCTTCATTCAGACTAAAAGACAAAATTCTCTCACAACATTAAGTCCTGGAAAACTCTTATGCATAATTACATAAAGAACACAAAACTGCAGGAGTTCAGTTTGCAATACAACCTTGGATGGCCCATTCTTAACATCATAATTTTAGGACCTCAATAAAAATAAATTTGTTCCTCCATATATCATGCTTGCTGAATGAATGAATGAAAAATGAATGAATGAATGAATGAATAAATAAATAAATAAATAAATAAATAAATAAACAAATAAACAAACAAACAAACATAAACTATGCAATAACCAGCCAGCAGATTTCCATGGTTGATGCCTTCAATGAAAACTGGGAATTTATAAATCAGTTCAATATTTTTTTTTTTTTTTTAATCAAGTACTGGGTTGTATAGACTGAGTTAAACCCTCTTAATTTCCAATTCTACTTCAGGGTGGAGACTGAGACAATCAAGGGAGAGGGAGAATCACATGATAGCCTCACGGAGAATGCCAGGATGGAAATGCAAGTTCTTAGAGGGGTTGGAAGAGGTAATATTGTTTCCATGGCAAGAATAAAGTTGATACCACACTTAGTCATGTCATTCTGTATCTCAAAGTTATAGTTCCCTTCAAGACTAGCATTTACAAGATCAGACATTTCAAAATTTCAAATCTGCCCATCTAAACCAATTTTACTCGTGGACAGCTGTATGGGGCCTTCAAGTCTCCAAGATTTTTAACAGATCAATGAAACAAGTAAGCAAGGCCAAGTTCTATGTGCATAAAATTATAAGCTAAACTGACTGGGTGTAGATGGATCTAATTTCTGATATCATCAAAGAATTACTTCACATACTGTATTATATATTAATCATATTCCATCTATTGCTCTTTTGGATTTTAGAGCTACTGTCTCACTACTGAGTTTATCGTTTTTCCAGTCACTTCAACAAATTTTCCCTACTCTTCAACTTCCTCAATCTAACTTGTAATGCATTTCTGCATATAATACGTCTATTAATGTTCCTGTTCAAAGTACTTTGACCATTAAGATTCAACATTCTTCTTGGCCTTTTAAGTTTCAAGTGGTTGACAACTTATCCTGTCCTGTTATTCTTGGCTGTGATTTTTTTTCTTTTTTCTTATACTGGTCTCATTCTCGGTTCTCTTAATTCCCAGTTCATTTCCACTTTTCTCAGGTATCCATTCCTTTAACTACTGTATCATGATTATCCATCTCAACATTTTGTGCAATTCTCTCCAAATTCTGTTTATTCTAAGTGTGACCAATAACAACTTAATTCTCTGATGTCTCAACCACGCCTTACAATTCATTATACTATTTCCCTTCTTTGACATGTATCACTCCTTGCAATCTATTGTATTATTGAACAACTTATCTCTATATAGACAGATGGCAACTCTCGCTCTCGGATTAGTCATTCTTTATTTCTGCCTAGTCTTCTCCTTTTTATCTGCCCTCTTCTTTGTTCTTGTTGAGTTTTGAAGAAGGAAATGGCGACAAGTTTCTGACATGGCTTTTCTATCCTATAAAAGATACTTTAACCGTTTTAAATATGGTATTGTGAAACTCTCGGTTCTTGCGAGAGACTTCTTGTTCTTATTATCCATCAGGTAATTATTTTCCTTTACTTACTATTTTGCTATTTTTGGTTGTCTCAAGACTTGCCATGGTTGGCTTTTAGGTGCTTTCTGGGGTTACGTATTTGTTCTAATTTTATTTTATTGCAGAGTTGTTTCTCATTGATCTTATATTCTCGTATGTCTGCCAATTTTTATGTTTTGTTCGAAAACCAAGGACAGTGTAGATCCTGTTATGTTTTGTGCTCAGTTTGATTGGTTCGTGTATATGTATACAGTATGTGTGTGGAGACTTATTTTGTGTATGCATGGGCATTCTATATTTTGATGTTTTCCAGCTCGTCCACTCTGTACTATTCATGTCCACTCTTGGTGTATGGTATGTATGTGTACTGACATACCTGCCAACTTTT
The DNA here is from genome assembly GCF_040414725.1 of Anabrus simplex. Classification (NCBI taxonomy): domain Eukaryota; kingdom Metazoa; phylum Arthropoda; class Insecta; order Orthoptera; family Tettigoniidae; genus Anabrus; species Anabrus simplex. The sequence goes on along the minus strand of NC_090270.1, from coordinate 256,003,344 downwards.
AGAAATCAATAATAGGAAGATTTTTTTTAATTCTTGGATTTCATCACATTTATTGCGCCACGGTTCAGATGAAACAAGGACAGGATAGAAGGCATACATATCTACAGTCACAGTGCAAATTGACCATTAAATTTAAATTTTGAAATATTACACTAAGAAAACATAAAAATGCTAACAAGAAAATGTAGGGCCTACCTAACAATTCTCATTTATGACACATACATACGAATAATAATAATAATAATAATAATAATAATAATAATAATAATAATATTTATATCACACCAACACACGCAACAAAATGTACAATAGTTTCCTTTATTAGACTGTAAATTGAATGGAAATTTAATTTTAAAGGTATCTCTGAACACTTGGAGATAACACTTGTTATGTGTTTTGACCATAACGTGAAGAGAAAATACCAGAAACTGTCACCGACACAACTCCCTGAAATACATGCAACTGATTAAAATTACGAAGTAAAAATGAACATCAATGCACAGAAATATGCAAAACTACCACATGCAAAACAGATTAATGTGTCTCGTACATTATTAACATACGACTTTGACAGGGGGAAAAGCACAGAACCGCAAGGAAAAACACGTGGCCTACAACTCCAACAAAAGTACGTGCAGAAACTATGCTAACAGTGCACGAACTACGCAATAACAAACTCATTATTTCATCTCGATTAACTGAGTCGTTAGCACGCACTAGCCTCTCTTGCCTGTAGGACAATTTTTGTCGCGAATTCCCAACTGTAAAGCACACATGATACACGAAGGAAATGGACGATACACTCGCGAAATAAAGTATCAAATAAATACCCTTAAAATGGGGTTGCATAAATTACACAAGCATATGAGAATTTATCCTTTATACTAGGGGAAGGTTATTGACCATACTAGAGGCTATATTGGTAAAAAATAGAAGTAAGAATCGATCGGCAAATAGGAAGACGAGTTAAAAAACGGAAAGTTTCCAGGTAAATCGGAAGTGTTGGCAGGTATGTACTGATAACGAGGGTTTTGACAGCGTGATATGTGTTGCTGGTGTGGTGCAAGTTTTCCCTATTGGCCTGGTTCTGTGTTTGTTTTACCAGATCAGATTCACAAGCAAATTGGTTGTTTTGCTTATACTTGTTGTGAACTATTACAGCATGCTTTACTGGCTTATCCCTCCACTCTATGTTTCTGTGTGTTGGTCTCCATGTGTGTTCATGTGAATGAGTTTGATATATGGATCACATTGCTTTTTGGGTGTCCAATTTCTGGTACCTTTTGTTATTTCATTCTTGTTTCTGGCTTCCCCAGCCATTCTCTCGTTTTATTTTTTGGCGTTGCAATCTTTTAACTTCATTTGTGTAATTTGAAGGTAACCATTGAAATTTCATATTTGTTGTTTTCTCCATGTATGTATTCTATGCATACTCCCTTGCCTCGCCCACCTACCCTCACCTTCTTATTTGATATGTTTTCCTTGTGCCTGAAGGATAATAGATTTTCTCTTTGGGAATTGTTGTCGCCATACAAAATAAAAGAGAGAGATAATGTTGTAAAAAGGTGGAAGACACTTTGATTCGAGGTCACTTCATTGACCCAATATAAAAGGGGAATACCCTAATACTCTGCTGTAATAACCTTTTTCTGCATGAGAGGCAACTTCCTAATTGGGTGGCATTTGTTTGTCATTCTAATAACATTGTAAAAAAAAAAAAAGGTGGTAAGAGAGAGAGCCTGACGTGGCTCAACCATATATATTCTGATGTACCTGTGTGTTATACGTAAGTATTGTACCCCTTTGTATTCTTTTCTTCTTTATTTTGAGGGTAAGGCAATTTTTATTATGTGCTTCCTTTTCATTTGAATAAACTCCCTTTTAATTATGATTATCCCTGTCTTAATATATGTGCATTGATTTTAGTGTTGCTTCCTATACTTGGTCTATTGGTATTGGAAGCCAAGTTCAGCTACTGACTGTTTCTTGTCAGTTTCAATCATGATCTACTTTTATCATCCCTCTGGGTCACTTTGCTACCTCCATTCATGTGGGGGGGGGGATTGAGTTCACGTAATCACTCCTACTCTTGGTATGAATAATAACAATAAGTTAATTTATTTATTTCACCACCTAATCAATACAATAAGTCTTAGTCTTAGTTGATTTACTTTGGCATGTTAACTAAAATGGTACATGTTTCGCCTTGTATTTAAGCATCATCAGCCATTATCTTAACCTTAAAATAGAATCAGGCACCTGATTTATATATACATGAAATAAAACAAATTTTTAAAAAACCTTGGAGAGACTTGAACTAAAATTGACATATGGTGGTAAAAGACTTGTAATGAAGTTGGTTTTAAAGATATTACAATGAGTGAGGAAATATACAATTGGTGAAAATAGTAGTGATATTGACATTAGAAAGCTTCTATTATAATTAAAATGAACAAAGCAACAGTCTGTTATGAACAAGTGATAAGATTGCTAAAAAATTATGTTGGCCGACCAGCGGTTACAACGAAAATGACGATAAAAATCGTATTTAATAAAAAATAATGTAGAATAAAATAATTATGAAAGATGGTCAAGTGACCAGCAATTATTTGTTTACAAGAGATAAGAGTCGAAAATCAATGGCATATGGTGATGTGGTTCACTTTGATCAAAAAATACGAAGTTGTAGTTGAAGGTTGAAGAACGATGTTTAAATTGGACCTTTATAGACCATCTCAATTTGATGCAATGCTACAATGTTGTTAAGAATGTGGATTGATTAACATTCTAGTCGAAACGAAGTGTGACAGTTGAATCTGTGAAAGGAAACCAGAAACGTGGTGTTAATTGAATGAAAAAATCGTAATGAAATGTTTAAGTGGAAATTGTGTACACTTACCATTAGACGATGGTGAGGGTAATTTGTTACGTTATTAACTGAACGTTATTGTCGACTGTCGGCTTCTTACTACGAGTGTTATAGCTGTAGGTTTGAGTTGGAGGTGGAACTGTTTGCGAAGGCGTGACTATGGGCTTCTTTGTAGTACTTGGAGGGGAGCTACTATTGGTGGGAGAGAAAGAGGGAAGTGTATTGCTGCGCGTATTGTAACGGTGAGATGCCATTGGAGGGAGCGATATTACAGTGGGTGTGGCTAAGGGTCTATTGGTTGCATTTGAATTAGAGGTACTGGCGGTGAGGGGAAGGGAGGGGGACTGTATTAGTTGTAGATGAGGTAGGAGGGCTTATTGATTTGAGGTTGAAAACTTTTAAGAATATATTGGTGAGGGGAATTGATTCTTGTAATAGACATAAAACCTGTTCGTACAAGGGGCTTTTTTTTAAATCAATAATGTTGTTTAAGTTCTTATCTTTGTCTACTGTCTAAATTAATTTTGAGGACATTTTTCATTGTTGCAATGAGAGATTCATAAGGAGTAGTGCAAATGGAATATCTGTCTGAAATTGTTTTAGGAATGGTTCCAAATCTCCAACAAGTAATAAAAATGACAGCTTGGCCTTAAGAATTATTTAATTTAATTTCCGGGTTGATCCGTGTTGTAGTTGTCTGCACATCACGTACAGTTTGCCGATGTTTCGAATAAATTGCAGTATTGTTTGTCAAGGCGACTGAAATACCCCTACTCGATCCGAGGTAATCAGTCTCCCAGGCAGAAATTTACACTACTACACTACTAGCGGTAGCCAAGCATTCCTACGAAACTAGGTACGGAATATCATTTGACAAGACCAATATCCTAGCAGCTATCCCTTGGAATCTGGAAAGGAAAATCCGCGAGGCTATCGAAATCAAAAAACATCCGAACAACATAAATTTAGAAGAAGGATATAAAATCAGTAATTCTTGGATGCCTATCAATCATAGTTTAAGACAAACAGACCACAACATAAACACACGGGCCGAAACCCCATTACATAACAGCGCGGGCAAGCCCCCACTACCTGGCTGTGACACATACCTTCCAGAATACTCGTGAGACAGACAGGGCTTATGTCAGCCAGAAAGGCTAGGATATAAAAGGCCAAGGTCAGGGCCACTCTAGTAGTGTAAATTTCACCGAGCTCGATAGCTGTAGTCGTTTAAGTGCGGCCAGTATCAAGTATTCGGGAGATAGTAGGTTCGAACCCCACTGCCGACAGCCCTGAAAATGGTTTTCCGTGGTTTCCCATTTTCACACCAGGCTGTACCTTAATTAAGGCCACGGCCGCTTCCTTCCCACTCCTAGTTCTTCCCTCTCCCATCGTCGCCATAAGACCTATCTGTGTCGGTGCGACGTAAAGCAACTAACAAAAAAAATTAGTGTCAATTTCTGCCTGGGAGACTGATTACCTCGGATCGTGTAGGGAGTCGCCTTAACAAAGAATACTGTAATGTATTTGAAACGTCGGCAAACTGTACGTGATGTGCAGACAACTACAACACGGAAATTAAATTAAATAATTGGCTTTAACTCTTTCCGGTCTAACTGCGAGCACAGCTCGCAGCGGCCGAAATTACGTTCAGGACACGCTGCGGGCATAGCCCGTAGTAAGGTTTGACAATTCGCTAAAAATCGAGAACGTACTATGCACGCATTCTGGTGGTTACATCGTGTTTCTTCATGTATTAGTTATGAGAGTATTTAAGCAGATGGCAGTATTATATGTCCAAGTCAGAGAATTTACAATATTTTTGAACTGCATGCATCAGTAGATGTTGTCACTCAGTGAGCTCTAAGACATGGTTTCTCGCGGCGAACATGTGCTTGACGAAAGTGATATTTCCGATATTTTATGATATATTATGAGTTTATGCGCAAATGAACATATTATTGACATATGAATTCGAAACAACTTCTTGCATTTCATTATGACTGATCGTTTTACGGCCTAGCGCATGTTCCCGCGTATTTCATATTTGCGTGAATACGTAAGATTGTCTACATATTCGTAAAGTTGTCCGTTTAGAAGACTTATTTTCTCTTTCTCAGAAGTATTTTGTGGTAAATGGAACAATAATTTTACATTTGAGTAAGTTTTAACAAAATTTATCAATTAAAATAAAATTTCGTAAGAGCTCCCATTTTCGTTATTGTAATTATTACAATTATTATTGAAAAATTATTGTTTATATATCGTACTCATTATTGTTGTTGTTTTGTAATTGCAATGCACATTTTATATTAGCGAAATAGGGTAAATATAACTGTATTTCAGAAAACTGTACTTGCTTAGTTATGCGTCAGACTTTTCTTCCATTCGCAAAACATGGTATAATATATAAACAATTTTAAAATCTCAAGTGATAGTTGACATGATACAAAAAGCGCATTTGAAAATTAGATTCTCAAACAATCACAAAGAAAAAGAATCATGCCAATATCTACTACAGGTACAGAGATATAATGTTTTAAAGATCCTTAAAAATGTCCAGTCCTGAACGTTTGTTAGGGATATTAAGGTCCAGACTGGAATGGGTTAAGAAGCTTATTTGAAGTGAAGTTGATACTATTTTGAAGCTGCTACAGTTTGGGATTTTCTCCTGTCTGTTCCTTCCAACTATTTGTCAACATTAGGTAGGATATCTATAGCACATTCAATGACTTTCGAATTTTCAAGCCATCTTATAGCAAAATATTTCGAAGGAAATACGCTTGAACCTGAATAACGTGTATAATCAGCACGTCTTGCAGGACCGTAGAAAAACAAGAAGTGAAGAGCTAGAAGAAACTCGGTAATATTCCACTGGGTTTCTTTTACTGCCATTTTATATGAATTGTGCACAGTATGCAAACCACAAGATCCAATGTTCAGCAAAATAGAAGCATCTGGATCATCATTTAATAAATTACAGATATCCTGAAGGAACTTTTTATTAACATTTGGACCATCCATTGAAATTTGTGAGAGTTTTTAAGATTGAATCCTTGCAGTGCTCGCAAAAAACCATTTAACAAATCTGAGGAGGTATAGTGACCAAGAAAGATGGAATCCAAGAAGTGCATATCTCATTAGTATCAGAATTGAAACAACAAACTTCAAAATCCATTTGGACCCTCTGAGAAACTTTATTCAGTGACTCGTCAAAACCAACGGTGAAATGTGTGCACTTACTACACATCTCAAGAACTTGTTTATGAAAATAGGGAGCCAAACCATGGGTGATTATATATGTAACTTTCGTTCTGTGCAGTTAAACTTTCAAAGCTATTTCAGAGTCTGGAAACATTACTGGGAACAAACATACACTAGTTTCACTGTCACATAAAGAATGGTATTGCATGACAGTATGCATGCACCGTATAATCTCAGCTATGGTTGCTTGCTCTCTTGAAGGATAATTCTGTAGACATCTTGTCTCTAGTGAACTTTCTTTAATGGTGGAAGAAGCAGCAGCAGCAGCAGCAGCAGCAGCAGCAGCACCACCACCAGTGGAGCCATATGTGATAGAGTACCGTGTGGTAGCATTGCCTTACCTATGCTGCCAGCACTCTACTGCTTCTATAACAGCTGATGCAATATAACTGCGACACACAGCCCTTGTAAAATGTAATACCGTACTAAGAAAACCACATGTGAATCACGAGTGAAAACAAATTCACAAAACCTTCAAAGTTAGTGTAAGCACTTCCTAACAATATCCGACACTAAAACAAGAACAGGTATATTATTATTAAGAATAAAAGAAATAAATTATTCGCAGCTAATGACTGGCATAGGAAGAAGGTTACGGCTGATCACGACCACAGTGCCAATTTTTGCCGAGTCACATTCTTGCCACTTGTTTTTCACAAACTATACCGGGGTATGGTACACACACGAACTACATACTAACCAACACACAGATGTAAATAAAAATACATCTATACTGAACATTAATAAACCCATACCACACATGCCGAGAGAGGTAACTTAAACACGCGGTGATGTAGACAACACAGTTGACAGCCAGGTTTCGAGATTGCGCTCAACTGATATAATCTAGAGAAATGAATTTAATTTTATGGGTCCGTATTGAACTTTGATTAAACCAAATAAAAATAATAAGTGAGTTATTCCACTTTTTCAATACAAATTGAATAGTGTTTATTAATTAAACATTTAATGGGACTAGTTTTGAAGTTATTTAAAGGTCATCTTCAACCATATCACGTGTAGAACAAAGTATTTGAAACAGTTGTTTTAAAGATGGTTTTAAAACCTATAAGTTTGACACTATGAAAAATTGTTTATAGAATTTCCTGAAAACACATTTGTTGTAAGAAATTAGTCCTATTAGCTGTAGGAATATATGATATGAATGGCAGCCTGGGATTGGCTGGATCAAGACCAAATACATACAAACATACTTCATAAACTCAAAATCTCCAAACCAACGTATAACTTTCATCTTACAATGTGATGTTACTTTATTTTAAATCTTGTTCTGTATTCACAAAATTACACGTGTTATTACAAGCTACTAGTCGTGCCTAAACACTTCCAAACCCCTCGCACGAAAGATAGGTTAGAAACTCAACATGGCATGGCCTGAACGGTGTCATGATGCATTACACATTTACACAAGGCTTACCTATGACAGCGAATTTAATAATAATAATAATAATAATAATAATAATAATAATAATAATAATAATAATAATAATAATAATAATAATAATAATGATATACTACTTCTTCTCGTATATTCCTACAAATAAGTGAACTAACTTCTTACAACAAACGTGTTTTCAGGAAATTCTATAAACCATTTTTCATAGTGTCAAACTTATAGGTTTTAAGACCATCTTTAAAACAACTGTGTATCAAATACTTTTTTCTACACGCGATATGGCTGAAAATGACCTTTAAATAGGTCGAAACTAGTACCATTAAATGTTTAATTAATAAACAATATTTAATTTGTATTGAAAAGGCGGAATAACTCACTTATTATTTTATCTGGTTCAACTGATATCAATCGATATGAATGGCAGCCTGGGATTGGCTGGATCAAGACCGAATACATACAAACATACTTCATAAACTCAAAATCACCAAACCAACAAACAACTTTCATCTTAAAATGTGATGTTACTTGATTTTAAATCTTGCTCTGTATTCACAAAATTACATGTGATATTACAAACTACTAGTCGTGACTCAAAACTTCCAAACCCCTCGCACGAAAGATAGGTTAGAAACTCAACATGGCGCGGCCCAAATGGTGTCACGATGCATTACACATTCACACAAGGCTTACCCATGTCAGGGCATTTAATAATAATAATAATAATAATAATAATAATAATACCAAGCTCAATAGCTGCAGTCCCTTAATTGCGGCCAGTGTCCAGTAATACCAATATAAATGGTCCATTATTGGACATTATAAATTTTCCAGGTAACTCATTCCTGGTTGCCAGTGTTTTGCCCCCGTGTGCTAAGTTTTTTTTTTTTTTTTTTTTTTTTTTTACGTCGCACCGACACAGATAAGTCTTATGGCGACAATGGGATAGGAAACACCTAGGAAGGGGAATGAAGCGGCCGTGGCCTTAATTGAGGTACAGCCCCAGCCTTTGCCTGGTGTGAAAATGGGAAACCACGGAAAACCATCTTCAGGGCTGCCGACAGTGGGATTCGAACCCACTATCTCCTGGATGCAAGCTCACAGCTGCGCGCTCCTAACCGCACGGCCAACTCGCCTGGTATGTGTGCTAAGTTGGGCTCATCAGTTGGTACATAGCACACCCACCAAAACGCATGGCTAGTGCAACGCTGGCAACCAGGAATGAGATATTGGTATGATAAATTTACTCATTCGGGATAAATATTTCAGGTTTCCTATGGGAATCAACATCTATATCAATATCCAGGCTTTGATATCTCCATGTTCTTTCCTTTTTTTTTAAATGTAAGTTTTCCTTACAATTTATTCCTGCATAAAAATGTGAAGTACCCCATAGCATCAATCGCTATATGGATAGCCTATAGCAAGCAGTTGCAACTATGATTGATCGATTGATCTGCTTACTTTTGAGTATTCTGTTGTTGGGGAATGGTGAGCTTGATGAATTAGGCCTGTATTGCATTCTCAGTTTTTCTAATCGCTTAAATACATGGCTTCCACAACAAAATATGCATATAGACAAAATTCCACAACCCAACGGATGACTATGTTTACTATGTAATGGCATGTGTGATAGTTACTACCTCGTAAAATGTAAAAACAGATCAAAAACACTGACTGAATGCAGGAAAGTGTGTGAAATTCACTTAAACTTAATACTCATTCAAGTGCTCATTATTATTATTGTTTTTATTATTATGTTATTGTTATGATTTTTTTCAAGTTGCTTTATGTCGTACCGACACTGACGGGACAACAGGAAAGAGGGAGGAGTGGGAAGGAAACAGCCGTGGCCTTAATTAAGCTACAGCCCTAGCATTTGCCAATCCATGGAGACATGAATGATGCTCTTATTAACAGGCTAAAATCTAGACACCCACCTGTTAGAACAGCCAGAAACCTAGCAGACGCTAGGCCTGGAAGCAAGTATGGATATCCAGTGCTCCATCAGAATATCACTATCTACCATGGCTGAAAAACAAACCAGAGGGTTTTGATCTTCCACGAAAAACCTGGACAACTATCAACAGGATTCGGACTGGCCATGGCAGGTGTGCCGACTCCCTCCATAAATGGTGAGTACTTAATTCGGCAGCGTGCAGTTGTGGTGCCATGAAGCAAACACTTCAGCACATTGTGGAACAGTGTCCTCTCACTGCCTACCAGGGAAACCCAAGAGACTTTTTTCTGCTTTCACCCTTGTGTGTTGATTATGTAAATACTTCAAACTGTAAATATTATGTATTACTATTGTATTTATATGTAATATGATGTGTTAGCCATATGTTAAATAATAATAATAATAATAATAATAATAATAATAAAGCCTTCACATTTGCAGATGATGATATGATCTGGAGTGACTCAGAAGAGGAAATGGGAGAGAGAGAGAATGCAAAGCTGGAATGAGGAGTTTAAGAAATATGGTTTAAACATCAGTAAGACCAAGGCGGTGGTGATGAAAGTGCATGGGGAAGGAGCAGAACCAATAGTCATGTTAAATGAAGCCCAACTGGACAGCGTTACAGTTTTCAAATACTTGGGTAGCGTTCTGTTAAATGACAACCTAGCAAAACATGAGGTGAACAATCTAATCAATAAGGCAACACAATTTTACCACCAGGTAAGATACCTGCTGCGGGATGAGCAAATACCTATGAAAACAAAAATGGCATTGTACAAGTCCTATTATACACCAATTCTTACATACAGTCTCGAAATCACAACACTGACCAATAGAGGTACATCTCTACGCCACGCATTCAAAATGAGCGCCTAAAAGAACTCCAAATGTGAAACCAATAATACAACAAGTTAGAACTTTACTCTGAAGATGTCGCCACTAAAATCTGATATAATTTTGTTATTGTGAAGTTTCCTGAACTGTATGAATTTCTACTTGTTTTGTTTTCCATTCAACAAGAAGTTTGGACATTATCTCATAGATGACATTACCAAAGAACGATGATCATGCACCCTTGTGTGAAGTGAAAGAACCTTTGATTTAAAGAAGTTCTGTATTCATAAGTTTTTTTTTTCTAATTGATGCTCATTTATTTTTGGGTTGGCAATATTTCCTTTTTTATTTCTGCCAGTTTTGAATCTAGCCAATCCCTAATTTCTGTAATTAATTTTCTACCAATCACAGTCTTCTTCTTCTTCTTCTTCTTCTTCTTCTTCTTCTTCTTCTTCTTCTTCTTCTTCTTCTTCTTCTTCTTCTTCTTCTTCTTCTATTTTCAGTGTAACTTTTAAATTCACCAATAAAAGTGAGAGGGTGTGGCTAGTTTAATCTTGAATGATCTCGAACTTTCCCCGAGAGTTTATAAACTGCTGATTTTCACGTCTCTTGGCCAATTGATCGTATTCTGACCTAGTGTGTGTGTCAAAGCAGGAGGCGGGTGGCGCCTCTTTCATCAGGCAGCAGTACACCGACAAAGTAATGGCCTTCATTACTTCTTTATTTCTTGCTAAATCCGCAGTGTAACCTGAGGGAAAGGTCCGGATCATTAACTACGTAGCCTAGTTTTCCTAAAAATGTAACTTTCTGCCGGCTAATGTAAAAACTTCATAAAATCTTTAACTGTAAATCGGGGATAGAGAGTGATGTTCCCTCTCGAGCTCCCCTTCATCTTGGTTTGAGGTGACTACGTTTGTAACTGTTCTTCTTCCTTTACGTGATACGAGTCACCTCAGTAGTTTGGGAATAGCACCTGTTTCACCGGCCTAGTGCCCTTTAGGTTTTAAGTGCTCATATCTAGGAGCACAAACATTCGCCTCCATTCATTTGGTATTTGGGCCATTTATTTAACCCTATTTCCTTTTATATGAAGGCACAGTAGCTTGGGTATTAAATACCCCCATATAATCATTTTCCTATTGTAAGTTGTGCCTTCAGAGGCTAGAATTTGTAAGTTGATGTTGCCTTGAGTAGGCATGGAAAACTGAGAGCCTGTTAGCTCTTTTTCGAAGATTAATGAATGCCTCTTTAAGGCTAGATGTTGTATTTTGGGAGCAAGTGCTCCATGAATTAGGGGGATTTCTGCCCTTGAATGAATTTTTGCTCTTTGTAAATTTGAGCTGAGAGCTCAGGAAATGTAAAGCGAGGGGCTTGAAGCCCAGGACTTGTGGAATTCACTATATTGTACTTTCCTTGACTTATTTCTAAATTGCTAATTATACCTGTTACATTGTTATTTGTTGATTTTTGAAATTCTAAAGAAATATAACCTTTGCTAAAGTTTTAACTTTAATATTGTAGTTAGACCCATTCCCCCCAGCACCTTCTTTAACCTCTTTCTGCTCCACGGGTAACTCCGTAACAGAGATAATTCCAAACTCCAGGCAGCTGAAATGAAATTCCTACGCACTATGATCCAGAAAACCAGGAAAGACAAGATTAGGAATGAGAAAATTAGAGAAGAAATAGGAATCGATTATTCTCTCCTCAATAAGATTCAGATATCAAGACTGAAGTGGTTTGGCCACATGAAGAGGATGCCAGTTAACAGGACTGCAAGGAAGGAATTTGACAGAAAAGAAGGAAGACGACCTGTGGGAAGGCCACGGAAGGAAATGGATAGATTTAGTTAAGAACGATGTACTGCTGAGAGGTCATGATTGGGACAAGTTCATGGAGGAAGAATGGTACGAGGACAGGATGAGATGGAGGAGGCTCATATACCACACCCGGGAAACTGGAGATGGTTTAGAATGATGACGATGATGATAAAAGACGTACCCTAATTTAATGTTTTAGAAACTGGAAAATGTTTCTCTATAACACAGATAAATAAGGTATGTCAATTTTAACTGGCAGAAGAACAAATTTCCAGATTTTTTCTGAATTCCCTGACATTTCCTGGTTTTCCCGTTAAATATAAAATTCCCTGATATTTCCCAGTTTCCCCAGTTTTCCACAGAGGTGAACACCCTGTATGGTCAACAGAATTTCTTTCTTCCCTTCTCCAATTTCCCCTGTCATTTCAGTCTTGTCAACAACATTATCATCATCATCATCATCATCATCATCATCATCATCATCATCGCTTTGCCCTTCCAGAGAGCTGGGGAGGGTGTTTGAAAACGAGCATCTTTCAAAGATGCCTAATCAAAAAGATTTTGTTGTCCACGACAGACTTCCAATTCCATCCTCTTCTCTCCACGTCTTCCCTCAGTTGGTCCATCCATCTTCTTCTTGGTCTTTCAGCTGGTCTTCTACCTGTTATTCACTTTTCCAAATAAGCCCATGGTAACCTTGTGCTATTCATTTGTTTAACATGCCCAAATCATTTAAGTCTAGATGCCCTAAGTCTTTCCTCCATCGATTCATTTAGACCTACGTTAGATCGGATCTCATCATTTTTCACGTGATCAAGTCATATCTTCTGGAGGGCAGTTCTAAGAAATTTCATTTTACAGGCTTGAATCCTACTACAATCCTTTGATGTTAGTGTGCAGGTTTCCAGAGAATATGTAAGGATGGGAATGAAATATGACTTGTACAGGGCCATTTTTGTTCTTTATGGGACCTACTCATCCCATAGTAGGTGTCTAACGATACTGTATAAGTTAGAGCCTTTGGTTACTCTGTTTGTTATTTCTATCTGAGCTCTATTATTACTAGCAATTATGCTTCCTAAATATCTGAATCAGTGTACTATGTCAACTTGGTGGTCCTGTATTTTTATGTTGCATTCTGTATTACGTCTGCTGATTTTCAATGCTACTGTTTTTGATGGGTTCAATGGGATCCATATTGTACAGAATTACAGACTCATCTTGCTTCTCCTGATTATTCTGGTCCATTTTGTGTTCTCAATCATCATCTTGTATATAAGCCTACTCAAAACTCATCTCCTAGGATTGTTCTTCCTTCTATTTTACAACTCATGGTCTTTCAATATCTTCACGGTTCTCCCACTGGTGGCCATTTTCGTATGGCTAAAACTTATTCCCGTACTGCTTTGCAGTTATTTTGGTCTAAAATGCATAAAGATATCTATTTCTGGGTCAGATCCTGTGAATTACACTGACTGACAGAGCAAATGCAACACCAAGAAGGAGTGGTTCGAAAGGGATGAAAGTTGGGGAAAAAACAGAGACGGCACGGACGAATAATTGATGTTTATTTCAAACCGATATGCAGGTTACACAATGCGCACGGCATCGACTCAGTAGGATGTAGGACCACCGCGAGCGGCGATGCATGCAGAAACATGTCGAGGTACAGAGTCAATAAGAGTGCGGATGGTGTCCTGAGGGATGGTTCTCCATTCTCTGTCAACCATTTGCCACAGTTGGTCGTCCGTACGAGGCTGGGGCAGAGTTTGCAAACGGCGTCCAATGAGATCCCACACGTGTTCGATTGGTGAGAGATCCGGAGAGTACGCTGGCCACGGAAGCATCTGTACACCTCGTAGAGCCTGTTGGGAGATGCGAGCAGTGTGTGGGCGGGCATTATCCTGCTGAAACAGAGCATTGGGCAGCCCCTGAAGGTACGGGAGTGCCACCGGCCGCAGCACATGTTGCACGTAGCGGTGGGCATTTAACGTGCCTTGAATATGCACTAGAGGTGACGTGGAATCATACGCAATAGCGCCCCAAACCATGATGCCGCGTTGTCTAGCGGTAGGGCGCTGCACAGTTACTGCCGGATTTGACCTTTCTCCACGCCGACGTCACACTCGTCTGCGGTGACTATCACTGACAGAACAGAAGCGTGACTCATCGGAGAACACGACGTTCCGCCATTCCCTCATCCAAGTCGCTCTAGCCCGGCACCATGCCAGGCGTGCACGTCTATGCTGTGGAGTCAATGGCAGTCTTCCGAGTGGACGCCGGGAGTGCAGGCCTCCTTCAACCAATCGACGGGAAATTGTTCTGGTCGATATTGGAACAGCCAGGGTGTCTTGCACATGCTGAAGAATGGCGGTTGATGTGGCGTGCGGGGCTGCCACCGCTTGGCGGCGGATGCGCCGATCCTCGCGTGTTGACGTCACTCGGGCTGCGCCTGGACCCCTCGCACGTCCCACATGTCCCTGCGCCAACCATCTTCGCCACAGGTGCTGCACCGTGGACACATCCCTATGCATATCGGCTGCGATTTGACAAAGCGACCAACCTGCCCTTCTCAGCCCGATCACCATACCCCTCGTAAAGTCGTCTGTCTGCTGGAAATGCCTCCGTTGACGGCGGCCTGGCATTCTTAGCTATACACGTGTCCTGTGGCACTCGACAACACGTTCTACAATGACTGTCGGCTGAGAAATCACGGTACGAAGTGGGCCATTCGCCAACGCCGTGACCCATTTATCGTTCGCTACGTGCGCAGCACAGCGGCGCATTTCACATCATGAGCATACCTCAGTGACGTCAGTCTACCCTGCAATTGGCATAAAGTTCTGACCACTCCTTCTTGGTGTTGCATTTGCTCTGTCAGTCAGTGTATGTCAGAAATATAAGCCTTCTAATACACTACTCTTTGGTTCTTATGCTGCTTCTTCATCTACTTATCCCACACAAAAAATTTATTTTGGAATTGTTGGACCTCTTGTCAAATATTCTAGATCTAATTCTTAAACGTTGACATTATTAGATGGCTCTTCTAAATTTCTTGTCCTTCGACCATTACGTAAGATTTTTTCTCAGATTATCATTAATCTGTTAAATCATCAAACTTTTACTCTTACTGGTCTACCCAGATGTTTGGTTTCTGATTATGCTACCCGTCTTTACTTCTAAATCCTTTTATAATTTTTGCTTTTCTGATGGCATAAAGAAAATGTTTACATCACCTTATTATCCCCAAGCCAATCTTGTTGAATGGTACCACAGAAATTTGAAAGTACTTCTTTCAATTTTTCATTCTCAAAACCAACAATCATGGGATCTCAAACTCCCTACTTTTTTTTCATTGAATGCTACTATTAATAACTGTACCTCTTTTTCTCTTGCTAAATTATTTTTTGGGAGGGATCTCCATACTCCCTTGTCTCTTAATTCACTTCTAATGAACTTACCAATTCTGATCTATAACCGGCTTTATTCAATCTGCATCAGGCTAGGGAGACCTATAGGTGGGTTTGTGATGCACGGCATCACCCAGCAAAGTTTAAAAACATGGATCTGGTTCTGTTAAAAAACCATCCTCAAAGTTACACGGGGAACCGGATTTCCACTAAACTTTGCCCTCGTCTTGATCCTTATCAGATTCTTTCCTTTCTAACACCAGCAACCACTCTGCTTGAATTAGTTTCTGACTCTACTCAAACGAAGAAAGCGTACCTCACTCAGTAAAAAAATTTCACTTTAGTACATTTTGTTTGGTCTTTACTCATTCATCTGTTGCCCTCCACCCAAACCACCTCAAGTTGGACTCACCCATGTGATGACAGGCGTTAATTATTCTAAATTTAATACAGGACCTTTAAACTTTTCAGTTTGGGCAATACACATATTTCTTTTAATATTCATAATTATGTAAAACTAGTTTAAAAAAATCGTTGTAATGTATATTTATTATAATAACTTTGAACCCTCTTCCCCACTTTTTTCCTTGGACTGGTACAATCCTTTCCACCTTTACACTCCCCCTCTCCATTTATAACTACCATTTTCTTTGGAACATTTCCTCTTGCTGGTTTGTTTTCTTTTCCAGTTTTTTTTTTTTTTTCTTGTATCTTCTGCATGGACAATCATCACTCCTCCAAGAAGGCGCCTCTCTCAGGACACTGATTACATCATCATCCTTATTCATTGTCTGTTTGGTACTTCTACCCATGGACATATGCTGAGCAAAGACTATTTTATTATTTGTTGGGACGTAGTTTCCTAGAACCTTTCTCGCCTCTATTCATTTTCTTGCCGACTTTCTCGAATATTTTGGTATGTCTCCAGAACCTTCCACATGCCCTATATATGCCGAGACTTTCTGTCGCTCCCTCCCTCAATCCAGTCTTGACAGTGGTGTGTGTGGTGGGTAACATTGTGCGAGGGGTTTGGAATTTTTGAGGCATGACTAGTACAGTAGCTTGTAATATCACGAGGAATTTTGTAAATACAGAACATGATTTAAAATAAAGTTACATCACACTGTAAGATGAAAGTTGTTTGATGATGCTTGTTGTTTAAAGGGACCGAACATCTAGGTCATCGACCGCT
This sequence comes from Anabrus simplex, assembly GCF_040414725.1. Lineage (NCBI taxonomy): Eukaryota > Metazoa > Arthropoda > Insecta > Orthoptera > Tettigoniidae > Anabrus > Anabrus simplex. The sequence goes on along the minus strand of NC_090270.1, from coordinate 255,986,578 downwards.
GATGGTACAAAATGAGACAAAATGTAATGACAATTTAAAAGTCCAAGATCATCCACTGACCAGAATTGACGAAGAACGAATGGATGGATATGAATTAAAACAATCAGTGGATCTGACCCGCAATGCCCCACATTCCCAGAAACTAGCGTTAAATAATAGTAGTAGTGATCAAGGGACTGTTTCTAAAGCACAATACTGAATCCAGATCATCGGCCCTCATAATGGTACTTATCGCTAGGAAAGTAGATCTATGGTATTTGTCATGCTGGGGTACTAATCAAAAGTAGTGTAGAGTTGCAGTATTCCACAGGTTACGGTACTACTCACAGGTAATGTAATGCGCACAGGTAACACAGACCTATGGCGTTTCTTACATTGTGGAGCCATTTAAAGGCAACGCAAACCTATGGTGTTTCGCACATAGGTGTACTAATCACAGGGACTCGTACTATTCCATGGTGCTCCTCACATAGTGGGTACTACAGTAATCACAGGCAAGGCAGATCTATGGTGTCTCTCACCCAGGGTGTCCGCTCATATAGTGGTACTGAACACAGGTACTGTAAAAACCCACCCCGATTCACACACAGTCACTACTAATCACAAACCTATTGCGTACCTAACATAGTGGTACTATGCACAAGTAAAGACAACCCATGGTATTCCCCGCATGGTGGTACTAACTACAAGTAGTCTCACGGTTCTAATTCAATCATCCCTTGGTCGCCCCTTTCAGTTGCCTCCTTACGACAACCGGGGATACCGTGGGTGTATTCTTCGCCTGTGGCCCCCACTCACAGGGGGATGTGTGTTTGGTCCACGAGAGCTATTTTATTTCACTCTAGTCCGCCAGCAAGCCGGTTAGGACCCGCCCCCCCCATCCGCCACCTGAGACACGCACGTAGGAGTAACACTTCTCCACTTGCTACACCAGCGTAGTAGGTTCGTGGTGGAAACATATAAAATTTCCCCAAAAGCGTACATGCTACTTCATTTACCTATGTCATCGACTTCCGCATCGCCCCCATACTACCAGCACTCCGTACCGCTGTCATATTACTGAACGTTGCAAGCCTTTATCTCTTCGTTCACTGCGGCATCGTCACTCACGAACACATCATTTTTCTGCTGACTTTCTCGAATATTTTTGTATGTCTCCAGAACCTTCCACATGCCCTATACAGTATATGCTGGACTTTCTGTCCTTCCCTCAGTCCAGTCTTGACAGTGGTGTGTGTGGCGGGTTCAATTCTCGCCGTGTTGCATGCTGATCAGACTTTATCATCCTGCAACCTGAATTTTTATTTGGATACACTTGGTGAGCAAAGACTATTTTATTATTTGTTGTGACTTAGTTTCCTAGAAACTTTCTGGATCTGGCGCTTCTCACTTCTATTCAAGCCATCATACACTATATTCTCATAACTTTGTGCATTTGGTGTGAGTGCTATGCTTAATTAGTTCATATAAGTAGTTTTGGAATTGAAGCATCATGATGTCTGACTATCGGAACATTAAGCACGATATTCTCTGTCAATGCATTACAGACTCTTTATGTGCTGATACTTTTCTAATTACAGTATTCAGTCTTTTTACTTTCTTCGGCGAGGTCCTGTTTTCCATCCCTGTGATCCCTCTTTCTTTCCCCAGTATAGGGTTCTTCTTTTTAGGTGCTTTATTATATTATTATTATTATTATTATTATTGCTTGCTTCCTCACTATTCTAAAATATGGTACTAAGTTAATAATATATCTGAATTATGCCTATTTGAATCTTATGTTATGTCACAAACCACTACCTGAGCTAACTCCCAATACCAGAAGTTGCACAAACTGAACAAAGGAAGCAATGCAAGAAGATGAAATCTAGAAAAGTTGAAAGAAAAGTGTGTGAGGAATTATTTCGAGGAAAAGGTTGCACAAGGACTAAATGTAAAGGCTGAAGGAAATACAATAGATGAAAAGTGGACAGTCGTGAGGAATGAGATCAGTAGGGCTGCTGAAGAAAAGGTAGGAAGAAAGGTAAGAACAAGTAAGAATCAGTGGATAACTCAGGAGATATTAGACCTGATTGATGAATGGCAAAAATACAAGAATGCAAAAGTGAGGAGGGCAGAAGAAAATACAGGCAATTAAAGAATGAAGTAGATAGAAAGTGCAGGACAGCTTACGAAGAATGGCTGAAAAGGAAGTGTATGGAGGTTGAAAGTTGTATAGCTGTAGGAAAGGTAGATGCTGCATGCAGAAAAATCTAGGAAACCTTGGAGAAAGGAAAACTAGGTGTATAAATATTAAGACCTCAGATGAAAAAAACCCTTCTAAGAAAAGAAGAATAGACAGAAAGATGGCTGGAACATATTAAACAATTGTATCAAGGGAAAGATATAGATGATAATGTTCTGGAACGAGAAGGAACTGTTAATGCTGATGAAATGGGAGACCTAATTTCGAGGTCAGAATTCGACAGAGCCTTGAGACACCTAAATAGGAACAAAGCACCTGAAATTGATGACGTTCCCTTAAATATACTGACTGCCTTATGATGATGATGATGATGATGATGATGATGGTGGTGGTGGTGGTGGTGGTGGTGGTGGTGATGATGCTTGTTTAAACAGGCCTAACATCTAGTCATCAGCCCACTGCCTTACAAGAAACCAGCATGGAGAGGTTATTCCAGTTAAGAGTGTAAGATACATGATAAAGGAGAAGTGCCATCCAATTTTAGACAGAAATCAGATGCTGACAAGTGTGAAAACCACTTCACCATTAGTTTAGTATCTCACGCTTGAAAAATTTTAACACATATTTACAGAAGAATGAAAAGACAAGTCGAAGATGAGTTGGGATAAGATCAATTTAGTTTAAGAAGGAATGTAGGAACACGTGAAGAAATCCTGATTTTATGTCTGATCTTAGAGGATCAAATTAAGATGGGCAAGCCCATGTACATGGCATTCGTAGATCTAGAACAGGCATTTGATAATGTTGATTGTACCGAGAAAGAAGAATTGTCTACAACCTATATAAAAATCAGTCTGCAGTGATAAGAACTGAGGGCTTTGAAAAAGCTGCAGCAATCCAGAAAGGAATGTGGCAAGGCTGCCCTTTGTCCCCCCTCCTTTTCACTGTTTATATAGAACAGACGGTAAAGGAAATCAAAAAGGGATTTGGAAAGGGAATCCCAATCTGAGAGGAAATCAAAATCTTGAGATTCGCTAATGATATTGTTATTTTATCTGAGTCTGCAGAAGATCTGGAGAAACTGCTGAATGGTATGGACAGAATCTTGGAGAAGGAGTATAAAATGAAAATAAACAACTCCAGAACAACAGTAATGGAGTGCAGTCGAACCAAGTCAGGTGATGCACAAAATATTAGGTTAGGAAATGAAGTCTTGAAAGAAATAGATGAATATTGTTACTTGGGTAGTAAAGTAACGATGGTAGGACATAAAATGCAGACTTGCACAAGCAAGGAAAGCCTTTTTTAAGAAAATAAATTTGCTCACTTCGAACACTGATACAGGAATTGGAAAGATGTTTCTGAAGACTTTCGTCTGGAGCACAGCATTGTATGGAAGTGAAACATGGACGATAACTAGCTCAGAAAGAAAGGGAATAGAAGCTTTTGAAATGTGGGGTTTCAGAACAATGCTGAGGTGAGACTGGCAGATCAAGTCGCAAATTAAGAGATACTGAATCGCATTGATGAGAGGAGAACTATTTGGCAAACTTTGACCAGCAGACGAGACAAAATGATAGGGCGCACCTTAAGACACCCAAGTCTTGTTCAGTTAATTTTTGAGGGAAGGATAGGCAGTAAAAATGGCAGGGATAAACTAAGGTATGAATATGACGGACAGATTAGAGTACATGTAGGATGTAGTACTTACGAAGAAATGAAATGGTTAGTGCAGGATAGGTTTGGTATGGAGAGCTGCAACAAAGCAATCTATGGACTGATGACCTAAACAACAACACATACTTTATTTATGCAAAAATTATATTAGTGCCTTCAAACAATTTTGTATCAACCCCTCTTTCATTATTACAGCTGACTGGTCAAATGACTAAACACCACACCTGTGCCATGCAAAGTTCAAGACTGCACAGTGTAGCAATGTCCTAATGGCCAGTTTCTGGAATTACAGTTATCTGTAGATGCGTAGTTATCAGTGACTTAACATGGTGATACGTTTAAAATGATTTTTTAAAACAACAGTTATCGGCTTCTTCACAGTTATCTGCGCAACGACTGGTAACTGCAGCCAGTGCTGTAGTTACCTCTATGTTAGAACTGATTCCAGCGAATACCAATATGAGGCGCCACTCCATACCGCTTCATACAAGATCTTACCTTAGTTTCGTACACATTAGTAACTGATAACGAACTGGTTATAATATGTTTACAGTCATTCATTGTAGTTTTAACGTGCTTGTGTGTGCTGGAGTCGACAATATTTTGGTTAGTACGTTAACTTCCACGTTATCACTGGCTTTACTCACTAATTCCACTTGTATGGAATAATCTATCCCAGCTGTTTAGATTACAATCTCCTCGGAGCATGATGCCTCTACTGTGGCTGTATCTTCTAATGCGGGAAATGAATCGTCAAATAAAACAGAACTCGAATCAAACGGATTTTCATTAGGCTCAAATTTGATTTTTCAGTGTAGCTATAACGTTAAGATCTCTTTCGTCAGGTTTTGATTCGTGAGTCCCACCAACAGTTAGTGAACACCCAATCACAAATTATGGAGTATTTACCATTAACATTTACATTTGTACTAAATAATATATTATCTTATAGACATGATATAGGCTTTTGGGCTTATGCCGTGTCAAGAAAATAAGGTGAAATTCTTTACGTTTCGCAGAGAACTGTGCTCTGTGTCTTCAGAAGAAAATCTTGACTGTCCAAGAGTTCTCGAGCAATGACAATATATATCTTAGGTACAACTACTAATGAAATGAAATGGCATACAGCTTTTAGTGCCAAGAGTGTCCGAGGATATGTTCGACTCGCCAGGTGCAGGTCTTTTGATTTGACGCCCGTAGGCGACCTGCACGTCATGATGAGGATGAAATGATGACAAAAACAACACATATGCATATACCCCGACCCCGTGCCCATGAAATCATGTGATTACTTTCGTTTACTCTTGTTGTGTTCTGAATCAGTGAAAAGTGACCTGTTTGGTAATTGCTGTGTATTTTTATCATTTTACCGACGACAACGATCAAGGTGAAATTTAAGACGATGTCTGCGTACTGTGAATAAGAAAGAAGGGGAAATATATCTCATTTTTGCATTATTAGATCGTATGTATATTCATATTATGAGAGATTACGACATGCTGAATCAGACTGAGATGACAGTGTACATATTTGCCAACCATTTTCATTGTGGAAAACTTCTGCTAGTAAAATTAACTAGATATTACCAAAATAACCCTAAAATAATTTATGTAGAGACATCTATTGGAGGACAAGAGATACTAAATATGACGATAACTGTACTGTTTATTACCAGGGCTTACAAATCTGGATTTTAAGTTTCCGGAAACTCAAAACAGCAGAGTTAAAGCTACAAGCACATTTAGGCAACTCATAGGTAACTGTGGTGTACCCAAGTCTTACAAGTGAAAATTTTCATATTCAGTCCCATATTGACCTAACAATTCATAACTATAATTTTTTAAAGGAATTTATTGTTATAAAATGTCCGGAGTATGTGACAAAGCGATGAAATTCGATCACTTTGTCGGCATAATTTAATGGACGCCGCTGACAGAGATGCCCTTCTCAGCAAACTTAGTCCATTCTGGTGCATAAAGTGTTATAACTAGAGCCCGGATTTCCATGAACTATTAACACTCAAAATATGCATGCATTCATGCACTATCATATGGCAAAACATGAATGATAAACTGGAAAATATGCACTATCAAAATTCAGTTCCTTTTAAAACATTGTACAACAATTAATTTCTCCAAATTGTCTTGATTTAAGCTCATCCGTTTATCTGTCAGCACATTATCATTAGATTACAATCTCCTCGGAGCATGATGCCTCTACTGTAGCTGGTATCTTCTAATGCAGGAAATGAATCGTCAAATAAAATAGAAAATTATCTTTCTACTTCACAAGAAGTGACAAGTGCATACTTAAATGAAGACATCTGGGACAAAGTATGGTCAAATTGTACATCTTCCGCATATTCATAACACATCTTATATAAGCTTGACAAATTCAAAATCAGGATATGAATGGATCACTTTGTTCAACTTACATCTAGCTACCGCAGCTACTTCTCCCTGCGATGATAGACACATTTGATTGTCCTCAATAACTGGTAACGACTGCCTGCTGCGATAATAAAGTGACGAGTGAGAGTTCCGGGTAGGAAAATCCAGGATAACAACGGAAGAGGGTTTAGTGCAAAACCATGGTTTGTAAGCTGATAACTCAGTAATGTGGCATCACAGAAGTGCAATACAAGTTTTGTTCATCTAACATAGATGAAAAAATGAGCCATCAAAGAGTAATGCACAATATATGATTTGATTCATAACAATTTATAACTGAGACAGCTTATTCCTAACAATTACAGAGATCAACGTGAGGCCTTCCAGCTTACGTCATTGTTTACTCATTTAAAGTTAATTTTTCCCCCATGATTGTTCCGTACTGAATAGAGAAATATACAATATTAAATAGAGGGAAGGATCCACCTTTTCAATATTCTGTTATTACGTTGAACCAAACAGAAGTTACAACCTGTTCATTTGGGACCAGTTTCAACACATTTGAAGTGTCATCATCAGCCAATTAGCAAGGCAGAACAAAAATTAAATTATAAAATTCTAAACACACATAACACAATGACCACAGTCAAAAAGAGAACGTAGAAACAATTAACACTATTTCATGTCAAAGCAATTCCAGTTGATTTTTATAAAACAATGATCACAGTCAAAAGAAACACTATTTTGTGCCGAAACAATTTCAGTTGAAGTTCATAAGCAGGTCTTGTACAATCTTGTGCTGCATTCACATATGAAGACGTATGAAGATGTTGTATTAAAGGTCACTAACGAGTTAAACTTTATGAAATTGAACTTGTGATATGCAGTTATGTATAGTTGTTGCTTTACGTCGTCTTCATATGTGAACGCAGCGCAAGATTGTACAAGACTTGCTTAAGAACTTAAACTGAAATTGTTTTGGCACGAAATAGTGTTGTTTCTTTTGACTGTGATCATTGTGTTATGAACATCAACTGGAATTGCTTCAACACGAAGTAGTGTTAATTATTTCTATGTACTCTTTTGACTGTGATCATTATATTATGTGTTTTTAGAACTTAATGATTTAATTTTTGCTCTGCCTTGCTAATTGGCTGATGACACTACAAATGTGTTGAAAGTGGTCCTAAATAAACAGGTTGTAACTTCTATTTGGTTCAACTTAATAACAGAGTATTGAAGAGGTGGATCCTTCCTTCTATTTAATATGGTGTTTACTCAAGCAACAGATAAGAAAGTGTTTGATTGATTGGATTATAGGACCTCTACCTTATGTATTAAATTTCGTTGTCATATAGGATGCCAGGAATACATTCTCCCTGTCTCTAAGTAACAGACATACTGTATAACATGGGAAAAGGCTCCCAAATTCTGCAAACCAACTTTCATAAAAGGTACTATCATGCAAGTTAACATTATATATTCACCAAAACCACAAGAAAAGTCATATTAAACAATATTAAACATCCAAATATTTGCTATTAAATCCAAAATCTTCAAAATATGCATTATGTACGAATTTTCTCCTAAAAAGGCCTTAACATGCAAACATGCAAAGAAAAAGAATGGTTATTTGGAATCATTAAGCCATAAAATGAATATTTGCAGAGTTTGAGAATTGTAAACAGCTTATTTCAAAACATGCATGTGCATGGATATACAGGCTCTAGTTATGACCAACCTGTACTTACTTTAAGCCTTTTTGCACAATACCAAGACTCTGAGCAATTTCATGTGTTCTAAACTGCAGTGTTTCGTGATTTACTGCATTGCCGTTGTCTCTTGCTTCCCTAAACCACTCCAGAACTACTATGACCACATTTTCGTATCTTCCGTCTTTAAACACCGTGGACAGAATTAGGTGGATTTTTCTCAGAAGAATTTGTCTCTCTGGTTACGCCAATAACAATATCAATGAGGATTTCTTTATTTTCTTAGATAGTAAATTAAATATGGATTTAAATTTGAATGAACCCACAGAAAAGCATAATGTACTGTTCAACTTAATTAAACCATTTATACTTAGAGAGTACTGCAGTAGAGTTGACAAACACATCAGTTGACATGCACACCTCCTCCCTCCCTCCCTTCTCCTCATCCTAATCAAACAAATTCTAACACGAATCTGCCTCTTGACTCTAGCCAATCAACCTATGTTAGAATCAAGCCTCACACAACAGAAAACAGTCACTCATCTTGTAACACACCAGCAAGAAGGTCAAAACAAGAAAGTATCAAATTTAGTACAGGATATATATAGGATATACAGATTTCTTTACACAACATACAATAGTTCCGTGTTTATTTCATTGCAGGTTTTTTTTCACAAAATTCATTTTTGGGAAACCCAGTGATAAAACATGATCTGTTTTCCCATTCTCATGCTGGTGCATTTGAATGGATGAAAACCATAACGGTATAAGTGACATTTAAAAAAAAATTGTTACGTGCAGGATGTAACTCCGGGAGGATGTATCCTTTCACCAGCAAAGGGATGCAAGTGATAGCGATAATATTCTACGCTCTAGTGATGAGTGGTATAACTACAAATAGCATTCTTTCTATGAGTGTTGAAGATGTTTAAATGCCTTTTTCTCTGAATGACCAATATGTTACTTATACCATTATGGTTTTTGTAATGGATTTAGTATTATTCCTCGCTATGGTACGATCAGTTCAGCATTTTATTCATGCGTCTCTTACTGTCTGCCTCACGGTGAATTCAAATCTCAAGATTCCTTGAACTTTCTCTGATTTGGTAATGATGAGCCATCTGGCGTTCGAGTTTGAACCAGTCGTACGAGGTGACCAAGCGGTGCTGCTATCTAGCCGGGAAGTAGTTAACCCTGCTAGGCCGGTGATCGTGGCTTGTCAATAATGAAATCGATTGCAGTTTTTTTTTTTTTTAATTCTTGTGTGGAATTGGAAGAAGACGCCTTGAAAACTACGCTTCTGGTCCTGGTTTGAGGATAAATTATCCGTGAAGAGAAGGAAAATGATTGTGGGATTTGATCCCGGATAACCATTTCTCCATCATGGCGTAAAGGCCTGAAGAACTGGTTTGTTATCTTTAAAGAGATTTCATTTCTTCTTGCGTCTGACCTTGTAAGTAGCTTCAAGCATATCTATAATGGTTAACCCACCCCATCGAAGGCTGCTAATTATAGTGTTAAGAGACACGGACACTACTAAACACTACGATATGTGAGATTTTCTACAGCTGATCTTTTGGACTTTCGAGCTTAAAATTTTTAAGAGTTAAAAAAAAAAACTTCATCATATCTATGTAATACTCATACCTTTGGTATTTGAATTCGAGTGTATGAAAGATATTAATGTTTGCTTTAATGCTGTTTTTTGAAGTTTCCATGTTAGTAAAAGTATATTTACGTTGCGGAGCTCCCAACTAACTACTATATATGAAGTGTTTGCTTAAGCTTATGGTGGTTAACTTCATTTCCTCCTTTAAATCGTAATAATTATGTTATTATTTAAATATATTTAAGCTCTTCGGAGCAAGTAAGAGGAAAAGAATAAGTTTTAGGATGAAAGCTTTTCTGATGAATTACTCGGTACTTGAGTTGGGATTTGATCATGGTGGTTGTCACTCTGTTACACCAACCGTGTAACAGAATGCAGACGAAAGGGGGCGTTGCTCCTTTGTGTCTGACACATGAGTGTCGGGTAATTATTATGTCTTGACTGTCATCTGACTTTTGGGAGGGATTGTTTGACCGTGTTGCTTACCTTTCTTCAGTCTTGTGTGACTGATTTTATTGAAGTTACTGTTCCTTGTGGGGTATCTAATTATGGTGCTACTTGTGGATTTATTGCATGTCATTGCATTATCTCTGACTCATTTCAGAAGTAATGTGTGTTGTGGGTTATGACTGTTTCTCATACCATTTGTGGTAACCGAGATAATCCATTGGAGAAGTTTTCAGCCTGCATATTGAAATATTTGATTCAAGTTTTCTTATTTGAGTTGGCCTCCCATTACTTAGGGATCAGTATTTGAATTACAGATTGGAAGGTGGTACTTTCCTTAAATGATTTGGGTTGACTTAGCATTTTAATTTTGAACTGAACTACATTGATTTATTGTTCTGGAAGATTTTCAGCGCTCATTCTTTAAACTTGATTTTAATATTATAATTCTGTATTGATTATCTTTCATTAATTGCTCGGAAATTTTAATTTTTTTTAAGGAGGTCAGATGTTCTTTATGATTTTGGCTTATTAAAGTTTTTCTTTAAATTGATCAAGGAATTATTATTTCAGCCAATTAGTTAAGCTTATTTTAAGTTGATTCGCTTGGCCTCTTGTGTCCAGTGCTTCCTCAATCAGCGACGGCCTTTTGTTGGGATAATTTGTAAGTATTTCCTTTAATTTTGCTTATTTATCCCTGGTCGTGCTAACACTCTTGACTTTAACCTTATGCTGTGAGAGTTTTCATCCATTCATTTGACTCTTGAAACAACAAGAAATTTCTCACGAACTTCTACCATTGACAACACTCAATTACTACGATTCAAAACTAATGTACCCAAATCAAAACGAGGATGTAGGAGAGACTGTTTTTTCACATTCACACTTATCCATCGGCAATATTATAGTGTAAACAAGAAGTTACTTTCATTTGAAAATACAAATGAGTAGCACAAAACTTGAATAGACACTACTAAAATTGGTGTAAAACATCGAGTGAAGATGAAGGTTTTAGTGTTTTCACAAATTTGCAGGACAACAACAAAGATTCTATAATGTTACAAAATGGACATTTAATATGTGTTTCTAATTCTTGAAGACATCACCAAGGAAAGGAATGTAAACTTTATAATATAGAATTTTTATTATTGTTTATAGTTTGTAATGTATACTTCTTAAGTTTAGCACTGTAGCTGAAGATGGTCTAAACAATAGACAAACTATTTCAACTGTAAATGAGCTAGAATAAAATTGTATAACACAAATTGTAAGTGTTTATTAGGCAGAAGTGTCTAAAACACAGTTAAAGCTACTGAAATAACACATCATACACAGCTGCAATTCATATTTATGACTTGTAGCTCTCAGTCCACCTTTTGCAGCATATTCTAACACATTCAACTTGAAGGATGCCATAAAACTTGTTCCCTTCTTCAGTTTCACTCCAGCTTGTATACTGGATGTTTCGTAATTACACACTACATGCTGCGCAAGGAACATGGAGCTCCAAAGCTGGAAGGCCAATGAGAAATTCCAAGTAGGAGGAGAGAGTGGCCAAGGCACAGGTAGTGCAGAAGCATGGGTTTCATAGTTAACTAAAATGCTGTACTTGCTGCCTAGTCATTGAAAGATTTTTTTTTCCCCCGACTATTATATTTCCTGGTAACAGTCAAAAACTGGGGAGGGTGTTACAGGCAAGTAAGTATGGTACATAACATCTACTGGGATATGAGAACATGAAACTAAAAGTATTTGTAAAAATTAAACAGCTATCAATATATAGTTCATCATACAAAATGGATGCAACAGTGAAAAACAACAAATACCTTAAGGCAGGCAGAACAGCGAGTAACTGCTGGAATGGTAAAAATGGTTCTCCCAGATCAAATTCCAGCTTGAGGTCAGAGAATTTTCTCACGTCCGAGATGTAGGGTGCATAGTGATGAGGGTAGAACCAAGACCATGAACAAACACCACTATAGTAGTAATTCAAGTTCCACTGGATTGCACGAACATAGCACTCGGCCTGTGATCTCAGAACTTCCCTGGAAACACAACAAGGATCAATCAATCAATCTACATTTTTTGCTGTAACCCAGGTGGCATATTCCCTATCAATTGTCTACCAAGTGAACATCCCTTCAATGGTTTTAAAGAACTTGGAAATTTATCCACCATTTCCCTAGATAATTTTTTTTTTGCTAGGGGCTTTACGTCGCACCAACACAGATAGGTCTTATGGCGACGATGGGATAGGAAAGGCCTAGGAGTTGGAAGGAAGCGGCCGTGGCCTTAATTAAGGTACAGCCCCAGCATTTGCCTGGTGTGAAAATGGGAAACCACGGAAAACCATTTTCAGGGCTGCCGATAGTGGGATTCGAACCTACTATCTCCCGGATGAAAGCTCACAGCCGCACGCCTCTCTGCGTACGGCCAACTCGCCCGGTCCTAAATAAATTATTCCAATCCTTAACTCCTCTTTAAATAAAACAATATTTGCTGAAATTTGTTCTCTTGAATTCCAATTGCATCTTCATATTATGATCTTTAAAATGTTTAAAAGCCCTACTCAAGCTCATTTATCTACTCATTTCATTCCACGCCACCTCCCCACTGACAGCTATGAACATATAGCTTGCAAGTTATAAATTTCATTTTGGTCCATGGTGGATATATAGCATGTATAATTGCAGTTTAGCAAACAAAAAATTCACCTTTCCACCTCATTAATAATCTTATGATTATTCTACATTAAGTTATACATTAATACGGGACATGTTTCATACTGTTTTAGGATTTCCCCAGCCGTGTTTTCTTGTTATAGATTAAAACTGACAGAGAACAACAATCCATAAAATACTACATAATCAATGGCACCTAAAATGTCTTGTCTGTGACAAGGAGAGTAGTAAAAATTCCAAAAGGTCTTGTGAATATTATATTCTAATAATGTATGACATATATTGTTTGCTAGAATCTGTTATTTATACAATATCATGCTTGTGCTCTTGTTTTAAAAATCTTCAACAGTCTAGTATATTAAAAATCTTCATTTGACCAGAACTGTAACATAAATAAGCACTATTAAAACACGAAAAACATCTGTAGCCTACTTGTTATGAGGTGGAAAGAGAATTTCTTATTGTTAGACAAAAACTGACCATTTTTTACTTGAAGGTGAAACAAATCCATAAAATCTGTTATGTCCAAATCTGGAAAGAGGAGAAATAAAAACTGACTAGTATGATCATGTGAAAGGGACCAACTAATGTGTATGTTAGACCTTAGTTAAAAAACATTACAGGGAGTAGGATGAACTCATGAAATTAAGAGAAAGAAATTGTGTGTGTAGTACCGGTAATTAATTTGTATTTGTGTGTGTGTGTGTAAGTGTGTGCTTGTGAAAGTCAGTGGATCTACTAACCAGGTTGCTGGGGTAAGCATATTTTACATCTTACATAATTTTTGCTTTTCATACGGCTTAGTTTCATAGCTTATAAATCTCATATTTTATCCCGTATTGGCTCAACACAACTAAGGTTAAGTTATAAGTAGGTTCCCACCTTCCAATACTTATCAATTTCTATATAATAGTTTTATTAATTACATAATATAAACCAGCTTAATCTTTAGGACATGTTTCGTTCCGATTATGGAACATCTTCAGCTAAAATTTTGACAAAATGGCAAGACAAATAAGACACATTGATATTTATGATGATACAATAGCTAAAAGATTCGACAAAATGGCACGAAAATTAAAACACATATGATAGTTATGATAAAATAAAATGTTCATTCATGTTGGTTAAAAATTCAACAAGTCAGTGTCCAAGTGACGAAGTAAAAACGGCGATAATGTTCTTTATATTGGAGACATGTACATTTGTTAATCTTGAAGATAAATTAGAGATACAAGATTTTCTTAATGTATAGTTATCGGGGGAACTCTTGATAAAACAACCGTAGTTGAAGTTGAGTTGCGGTTGGATTATTAAAATGAGTCTGAAACGAGAAAAGAATGAGTAAAAAGGAGGATATTTTAAGGAGAAAACCTTGTAAAAATGTATGTTCGCGAGAATAAAGGATAATGGAGTTGATTACCTTATAGTCAATCGTGTCGTATTTGACGTCCTCCCTTACGCCGTGTTGTTAACTGACTGAGATCTGTGTACGTGTGTGAGGCACTTGCGGTGGGCGGGAAATATCGGAAGGAGAGGTAAGTGAAGTGAGGAAAGCGGGAGGAATGTTGTGTATGGTGGAGCTAACTGAAGAGTGGTGCTGTGATAGGCTAGGGGAAACGGAAGGAAAAGTAGGGGGAGTATTGTGTAGGGTGGAGCTAATCGGAAGGAGGTGTGTTGGTTGTTTTTTGGGATCCTTTTTGATGGTTTTTCTAGACGAGTCTAATTTGGTAGCCTCTTATAATAATATATTGATATTTTCCGTGATTTCGTTAATATTCTGGCTGGGATTTCGTTTCTGATCAATCTCAATATAGATATTTTCGAGAATATTCATTAATTTGCCTTTGTTTAACATTCGTAGAATGGTTAAGTCCCTTTCTATCGATGTAAAACTGTGTTTATAATCGGTCATATGAAGACTCGTTGCCGAGTGCTTCCTATGTTTTTCAGCATTAATATGTTCTTGATATCTTACTAAGAAATTACGGCCTGTTTGTCCGATATAAGAATTGGCACATTCTGAGCATTTAAGCCTATATATCCCGGAATTTAAATATTTATTATTACTTGCAATGCTTTGATGATTGAAAATTAAACTTTGATTGTTGTTATTGGTGCGAAAAGCAATTTTAAAGTTGAGTTTCTTAAAAATATTAGTAATCTGGTAAATATTCCCATTATTGTAAGTAAAAGGGGCGAAGTTTTTCTTTTTATGTTCTTTTACCAGCTGCGTTTGAGGTTTATTCTTCATTTTATTTATTAATCTATCTATGTAGTGTTTTGTGTATCCATTGCTTATCGCTATTTTGTAAATGAGATTAATTTCTTTTTGGAGATCGTTTTTGGACAAGGGGATGTTAAAGGCTCTATTTAACATGCTTAAAAAGGAACTCCTTTTATGTGCCTCAGGATGGTACGAATCTTGTATCCCTAATTTATCTTCAAGATTAACAAATGTACACGTCTCCAATATAAAGAAGAACATTATCACCATTTTTACTTCGTCACTTGGATACTGACTTGTTGAATTTTTTACTAACATGAATGAACATTTTATTTTATCATCATAAATATCATATGTGTTTTAATTTTCGTGCCATTTTGTCAAATCTTTTAGCTATTGTATCATCATAAATATCAATGTGTCTTATTTGCCTTGCCATTTTGTCAAAATTTTAGCTGAAGATGTTCCATAATTGGAACGAAACATGTCCTAAAGATTAAGCTGGTTTATATTATGTAATTAATAAAACTATTATATAGAAATTGATAAGTATTGGAAGGTGGAAACCTACTTGTAACTTAACCTTAATTAGTTTCATATGATTGTTGACCAGTACAACAGTAACACTATTGACCTGCAATTCCTCTCCACAGCCTTCACCCTCCCCTTCTCTTTCGTCCCTACCACCTTCAACAAGTTTTGTGTTGCAAGAGCAGCTCAGTAGCCACTCGCGATCGTTACATTGTTGCCACCTAAATGGCCAGTCGTTATTAGCTCATATGGAAGAGGTTCAGGCTATTTTTAAAGTGAACAATGTAACATATTATTGGAATCAGTGAAAGCTGGATGCGTACAGATATGCCGTCATTGACAGCTAACCTTGACAGATACTCAATATTACGCCATGACCACATTGACAAAATAGGCGGTGGACTTCTACTTTATTACAGAAATGACCTAAAATGTAAGATAATTTCTACTTCTGACCCACGACTTACACTGCGACCGGAATTTATGTTTGTAGAATTAGACTGCCATTAAAAGATATTAATAGGGAATATATACAAGCCGCCTAAAATAAGACAGACTGATGATTTTGAAGAGGCATTAGCAAATGTTATCTCGGCATATGATGACAATCATGGGCGACGTTAACACTGACCTTTTGAAGCAGACTAGTGACGCAAACAATCTACTGAATTTATTTCTCACTACAAACATGGCAAATTTACCCCTCAACGCTACTAATCACGTTCATTACTCTGACCGTACAAGTCATACCTTAATTGATCTTCTCGTGACAAATCAACCTCAAAAAGTAATTAAGCACGGACAGATCCCTGCTCCTGGCATCACTTCACATGGTCTATTGTACGTGTGTTATTCTACACGAATACCTAAGTAAAAAACACGCTACACTAGAATACGGCACTTATGACATATGGACCGGAATAAACTACGCTACGATGCATATAACTTGCCTTGGGATACTATACGTAATTTTCAGAACATTAACTATAAAGTAAACAAATTCAATTCACTGGTACTGGAAATATTTGACAAGCACGCACCAAAGAAACAGGTAAGAATCACCCGCCATCTTCGCGTGGCTAACGGCCGAGATAAGATCTGCTATGGCCAGTCGTGACAAACTGTACAGACAATACAGACAGATGCATGACATAGATGATTTCGACCGATACAAGATTCTGAGAAACAGAACCAAGCAGTTAATTAGGAATGCTAAATATAAATACTTTCCGGAACTGATGAACAATAACAGCCCGAGACAAAAATTGAGTAAATTACGCACGTTAGGTATAGGTAAAGCCGTAGAGCAACATGTACCAAGCTAATGATGACATTCCTATCTTGCTTATTAAGGAAATCTTAGGAGCTGTTCTGCCAATACTATCTCATATATTTAACTACTGCCTGACAAACTGAGTATTCCCAGATGTTTGGAAAGATGCACTAATTAGACCCATCCCGAAGAGCTCCAAGTTAGATTCCCCTTCAGATTATCATCCAGTATCCATTCTACTACCCTTATACAAGGTGCTTGAACGTCTAGTTCAAACACAAGTTACTGAATACCTTACCAAGCATTCCCTCCTTAATCCCTTTCTATCCGACTTCAGGAAAGGACATAGCACTGCGACAGCTTTACTACGAGTGACAGATGATATCAGACGTGCAATGGACCAACAGAACATGACTGTACTGACATTATTAGATCTCAGTTGTGCCCTCCACACTGTCAATCCTCAGTTACTACTGCAGAAACTTCGAGAGCTAAATTTTAATAGTGTATCACTTCGTTTCTTTTCATCTTACCTTGAAAATTACCGGCAACGTGTAACAGTTGGAAATTTGAGTTCAGGATGGCAAAGTAAGACCCTCGGTGTCCCTCAGGGGTCGGTTCTCGGACCACTGCTATTTATCATCCAAATTAATGATATATCAACAGCTCTTAAATTCTGCAAATTGCAAGTGTACGTAGATGATGTACAGATTTACTATCATTCAAAACCGAGTGATATTGATACTGCAATTACTAAAATAAATTCCGACCTTCAACATCTTGGTCACTATGCAAATAAAAACAGTTTATTAATGAACCCAAATAAGACTCAAGTTGTTATTATCGGTACCAGTAAAAACCTTCATTCCCTCAAGCAACAGAACACCTCCCCAATAATTTTAAACAATAAAATCATACCCTACTCTACTTCAGTGACCAACTTAGGAATTATCATGACTGAGACTCTAAACTGGAATCAACAGGTGATAAGCACATGTAATAAAGTACATAAATGCTTATATCCGCTGAAACGGTTCGCTAAGTATTCTCTGTTCGACTTAAAGTACAAATAATTTGCTCTCTTATACTACCTATATTTGACTACTGTGACACTGTTTTGACTGAAATAACCTGCAACAGTAACAAGAAACTGGACCGGAGCCTGAACAGCTACATAAGATACATCTTTAATCTGCGATATGATGCTCATATATCACTTTATTATCAGGAGCTGTTGTGGCTTCGAGTGCACCAGCGCGGTGAACTTCACATGCTATCACTTCTGCACGAAGTACTGTACTTTCTACAAATACTATCGACTATCTGTCTCCATCTTTTTCTTACCTCTTGTCCTATCATGAACACAATACAAGATCTGGCTCCTCTCTTGCAATACCTATAAACCGCACTGCTGTGTACAACCGCTCCTTCATAATCTCTGTGTCTAGGTCATGGAATACGCTACCTGCGAACATTAGACACAATCCTTCTCATTGCAAGTTTAAAGTGGCTTGCTCGGTGCATCTGCTGGGTAGATCCCGCTGACTTGCTGGATAATTGTTGAGTGAATGAAGGAATGAATGAGATGAACGAATGGATTACTGCAGTTACATCATTTAAATGTATGTTATTTTGTGTATTTTAAAATTAAGGATTCTTTCATTATTATTATTATTATTATTATTGTTACCAAGGTTTCGTGGATTAGCAGAGGTGAAAGAGTTGCCAGGGTGAATGGGTCTAACTACAAAATTAAAGTTAATTTAAAACTGTAACACGGTTATATTTTTCTCTCTTTTAAAAGAAACCACAAGTAACAACAAAACTTAACAACTTCTAACTAGTTGAGATAACAATGGTACCTCGCTTAGAAAAATCCAAGATTTTAACTTTTAACACACTTTGGGAAAAAGTCCCTAGGTTTTACAACTTTTGAACATCCCACCTTACAGAGGAGCATAATTTTACAAAGGGCAGAAATCCCCTAATAACCTGGAGCACTTGCTCCCACCTTGCAATGTCAAGCCTCCTAGAGGCACATTTCCAATACTTAAAAGAGCTGACCCGCTCTCAGTTTTCCAAGCCTATTAAAGGCAATACCAGTCTTTACACTTAATTGCCATCACGGTACAACTTACACAAAATGAAACGGGGGTATCTTGTACCCAACCTACTGGGCCTTAGTAGAAAAGGAACAGGTTAAGTAAATGGCCCAAAATGCAAAAATGAATGGAGGCATGTACTTGCGCTCCTACACATACATTCTTAAAACCTAAGAGGCACTAGGCCGACGAAACAGGGGCTATTCCCAGACTATGGAGGTGACTCCTATAATGAATAAATTTAACACAATAAGGAAGAGTAGAAAATCAGTTACCAAAACGTAGTCACCTCAAATCAAAATGAAGGAGAGCTCGAGAGAGTAAAGCACTCTCTATCCCCGATTTACAGTTAAAGATATTTACATAAGCCGGCAAAAATGACATTACAGAAAAGTAGGTTACATGGTAAAAGTTTCAGACCTTTCCCGTAGGTTAAACTGCTGAGCTAGCAAGAAATAAAGATGTTAAGTGGCCATTACCTTGCTGAAGAGCTGCTGCCTGATGAACGAGGCACCTCCCCCCTCCTGCTACACGTCAATACACTAGGTTAGATGTTGATCAACTGGCCGAGAGACAAGAAAATCAGCAGGTTTTATATCCTCGGGGAAGGTTCGAGACCTTTCATGAATGATCAAGACACACCCACAGAGTTTTATTGGTTAACATCAAAAGGTACACACAAAATCGAAGAAGAAATACAGGATTGGCTGAAAATTAATTACAGAAATTATTGATTGGTTAACTTCGAAACTATTCCGAAGACCGTTAACGTAGTTAGTGGGACGTAAAACAAATAGTATTATTATTATTATTATTATTATTATTATTATTATTATTATTATTATTATTATTATTATTATTATTATTTATTAACTTCAAAACTGGCGGAAGGAAAAGATAAATATTGCCAACCCAAGAATTAATGAACAAAATTTAGTATAGATAAAAAAATTATGAATACAAAATTTCTTCAAATAAAGTTCTTTCACTTCGCACCAGGGTGCATGTTCATAGTTTTTTTTTAAGAGGCATCTATGAGAGAATGTCCACACTTCTTGATAAATAGTAAACAAAAACAAGTCGAAATTCACACAGTGACATCTTCAGAAGAAAAATTTAAGTGGTGTAATTCCAAGTTCAGTGTTTCTCCAGTAGAGGAGTTCTAATTGGCACAAGATTTAAACGTGCGGCGTAGAGGTGTACCACCCGGTACAATTATTATTATTATTATTATTATTATTATTATTATTATTATTATTATTATTATTATTATTATTATTATTGCAATTGCTATTAATATTATTTGTTTTATTTGTATTCAAAATTATAAGTTATGTATATATATATATATATATATATATATATATATATATATACTCATCTAGTGGTTAAGTGTAAGAGAGGGCCTTGAGACCTAACTTCGCCACCAATAAAGGCATTATCTATCTATCTATCTATCTATCTATCTAAATGTACTTGCCCTACAACTTCCTACAGCCGACTCACCAACAGCCACCTACTGTACTGTGCTAACAGCTGCTCTCCGTCTAGTTTTGTAACTGTGTTTGATTGCAGGACCTGCACATGCAGCAGTGGGAGGAGCGAAAGCAGAGGGGCTCGAAGAGGGTGGAGAAGAAGCTGCCCCATCTGCCAAGAAAGGCAGGTTTCTTTTTCCTACAAAGATTTCTTTTTTTGTTGCCATTGATTCTTTCATGGCCCATATTTATAGACATGACATAGCCTTTTGTGCATCAACGCAGAGCAAAGTTCTCTGCAAAACCTAAAGAGTTTACCCTTATTTTCTTGACACAGCATAAGCCCAAAAGCCTATATCATGTCTATTTTCTTTATTGTAGACTAATATCATTAACAAGGAAGGGGTTTCTTCATAAAGAGGATTCCTATTTTCTAAATTTTAATCGAGATTGTATTTCTTATGTTTTCTGTCACGTTCATGAGGCTCCCTTTATTAATTCTTCTGTTAACCCTCAAATCTTGCTCTATGGTTGTAAAATTGTGTGCTGCTTCCTCCAAGAGAGTGCTCATTGCAGAAAATTTGTGATGCCTAGCGACATTAACGTGTTCCATGTATCTAGCTGCTAAGCTTCGTCCCGTCTGACTAACGTATGAAGCCCTGCAATCAGCACAATTAAGTTTAAAGACGCCTGAGTCTGTGTAATGGCCAATCTTGGAATTAACGGTACCATTGTTGAAGAATAATTTAGAGTTTGTGTTCAGAGTGGAAAATGCACCTTAAAATAGTGCTTTTCTTGAACAAAATTGATATATGAGTAATTGCTGGACTACTATAAATGAAGACTACAAATTGTGATTTTTTTATCTATTTAAATATATGAACTTCATTAATGTTTCTGTATTGAACTGAGATCAACGACAAGATATCTATTAGGTTCAACCTTTTCAATACTAATTAGGTACATGTTTATGTTACAAATACCTTTTATTCAATTTGGGGACCGGTTTCGGCACATATAATGTCATCATCAGCCATAAAATGAATCACAAATATATAAGCAAAGACATAATAATCAAAACTATTGTGGATACATATGGAACTATGTTCATTAAAAATCTATAACTGTCCATTCACACCATGTGTTAAGATAAATCGCCATAACAGAAGAGTAACGGCTTAATAATTAAATTTGGCACAGTGACACATTGAAGTAAGCATAAAGTCTCTCACTATTCAAAGAATAAAAGAAGGTTCTTCAATGTGTAGTCTTTGTGCATCCATTCAATAGAAGGCTCCGATAGGCTTCCAAAGTAAAGAGTCATTTAAAACACACGTGCTATGCGTCAATCAGAGCGTCAAGACCTTATTTGAGTCACTTGTAATTTACACCTGATAAAAATTTTAACACTGATGAGTATGAAATCAGTCAGTGGTAAAAGATGTTAGTCTTGTGAGAAGGAGATATAAACTGTGGTAGGTCTGGAGGGGAGGAAGATTGGGGGGAAGAAAAAGATCTTGTTAGGGGATTAGTAGGTTTAAAGTGGGTCTTGTGAACAATGTGGTGGGGGTTTGTAACATGATAGGGTACTGTGTATCGCAGTAAATATTGACCTCCTATTCGGAAGATTAAAATACTGAAATACTTTAATTAAAAAATCAAACAGAATGTTAGTTTTTTCTGAGATTTCGTTCAGATTCGAATTGGAGTTGAAGAACTGGTTGGTCTAAGTGAATGAAGCAATTTTCTGCGATGTCAAGAATAGGGCCTTTGTCCATATTCATGAGAACCTCTATATCTTGTTGTATGTTACTGAAGTTATACTTTGAATCTTAAATGTGCTGGCCAACTGCCGAGTATGTATTATATTTTGTAGCATTAACATGTTCCATGTATCTGATTTTCAAGTGCCTCCCTGTTTGACCAATGTACGAGGATTGACAGTTTTGACATTGGAATCTGTAGACACCCAATTTTTGATAAATGTCAGTCTTGTTAATAGAGCTGGTATGATATAAGATATCCATATTTCTATTGTTAGTTCGATATGCGATTTTGGTGTTTTGTTTCTTCAGAATATTTGTAAGTACGTAAATATCTTCATTGAATGTGAAGGTTGAATAATAATCAGGTTTAATTTTCTCTCTAGTTAGAGTTGAATTTAGGCAAAATTTTCGTTTGTTGATAATGCGCTCTATAAATGCATTGTCGTAACCGTTATATTTGGCTACGAAGCGGATTGTACTCAATTCTTTATTTAGATTTACTGTGTTAAGTGGTTACTGAATGCCCTGTCTACCATACTGTTGTAGGTAGCATACTTGTGTGCTTTGGGATGAAAATAATTTTTCTTGATAGTAGAGGCTGTCTGTGTTGGTTTTCTGTAAATTTTGTATTCTACTGATGAAGGAAGTCTGTTTAACGTGAGATCCAGAAAATTTATGCTTCTGTTTGTCTCAGATTCCAGAGTGAACTTTATCTGCGGATCAATATTGTTTAAATTGCTAAGAGTGGTGGCTGCATCAGTAATTCCTTCGTCAAGGATAACGAGTGTATTGTTTCTCTTTTACATAACTTTCAATATGAAAAAATGAGGATACTCTCTTGCAATGTAATGGCCAACCAGGCTAAGGTATACATTAAGTACAAATTTACAAATCTCAAGGTTAAAATAGGAAAGATCTCGAAAGATACTGTAATTAGAAAGTGTAAGAATCCAAGATGTTTCAAGAACACTCGTACACTCCTGTGTAAATATGATTTTAACAAAAATGCATGGATGACATCAGCAGGAAGGATAATAGCGATAGATGTCCAGCTCATCCTTCAGATACATCTTTCCTGCAGAATATCAAAGTAAATTTTTTTCCTCCTAACTGCATCAGTCATCCGCAGCCTTTGGATCTTGGCATTATTCACTCTGTGAAAGTGACATACAGGAAGGCCCTGGATCAAAGAGGTATTTCTTTCCTTGAAAGAAATGAGGAAATGAAATTGAATATATTCCAGGCCATGGCAACTAGACACAACGGGCACTATTCAAAGCTACCTTGGCCATGCAGGTTTTGGTGCCATTTCAGAAGTTTTTATTTTAATAAAGAAGACGCTATTGATAACATTGGGGAAGATAGAGGGGTTGTTTCAGAGAACTGGAGTGCCACAACATTCAAAGAATTTGTTACTTGTGATGATGATATCCTAACCTCAGCACCACAGGTGGATGTAGAAAGCCTTTGTAACGATGCAAAAAGACAATCGTGAAGAGGGAGAAGAAGAGGATCCAGCGAAAACCAACTTTTGGGGCAGCAGTGGAGGGCCTGAGTAATGTCCACTGGTACTTCTTCTCCTTCAATGTTGATTGGGCAAGAGGAAGCAAACTACTGTACTGGACTATTTCAGGAAGTGAAGGTTAATATGCTTATTCTTATGGTTCTCATGGACTATTTTTCATAAATCGCTTTAAGATCATGTTAGACCTCTGTTCCTTCAAGTTAAAATTGCAAGTCGGTAATGTCCAATAACGGACCATTTATATTGGTATTATAATACCTATTTTGCCGGCCCCATGGTGTAGGGGTAGCGTGCCTGCCTATTACCCGGAGGCCCCGGGTTCGATTCCCAGCCAGGTCAGGGATTTCTACCTGGATCTGCGGGCTGCTTCAACGTCCACTCAGCCTGTGTGATTGCAATTGAGGAACAATCTGATGGTGAGATAGCGGCCCTGGTCTCGGGAGCCAAGATTAAAGACCAAGAGGATTCATCGTGCTGACCACATGCACCTCGTAATCTGCAGGCCTTCGGGCTGTGCAGCGATCGCTTGGTAGGCCACGGCTCTTCAATGGCTGTTGCGCCATGGGGTTTGGTTTAATACCTATTTCTCTTTTCCTTACTGCAGGTTGTGCTCCCAATGATCCACCAAGGAATTTGTTACATCTGCTGTTTTGTAAATATTTTCTGTTATTTTTGTATTAATTTGACTTTTTTGTATTTCTTGTTCATTTATTATTTATTGGCATTACATCAGTTAAAAGACAAATGTATTATTTCTTATGATATAGCCTATTTTCTTTGAACCCCTTTTTAAGGAAGAAATACCAAACTCCCCTGAGATTCTTTAAAAAAGGGTTCTGCTGTATAATGAAAATCAGAAAGGAAAAGAATAAGAAGAACAACAAGGAGAAGTCTATGGCAATGGGTTGAGAGAAGAATGTATGTTGATGATGATGCTTGTTGTTTAAAGGGGCCTAACATCTTGGTCATCGGCCCCTAATGGTACGAAATGAGACGAAATGTAATGACAATTTAAAAGTCCAAAATTGTCCACTGACCAGAATTCAAAATGCAATGACAAAGGATGAATGGACGAATATGAATTTAAAACCACCAGAGGATCCGACTCGCAATGCCCCACATTGTAGGATGCTAACAGTAGAACCTCGATAATTCGAAATCGGTTAATTCAAAATCCCGCCTAATTCGAAGAAGGTCTCGTTCCCGGAAACATGAGATACAGTTTTGCATGTTATTTAATTCGAAATACGGATAATTCGAAATTCGAAGTACGTCGGCCCCATTACCGAAATTTAGACTTTTAATTCGAAACTGCCTTTACATTTAAAAACAGTAGTATGTTACCGAGTAATTTCAACTCGAAATTTATCCGCGTCATAATAGAACGTGTGTACTGGAACGTGCAGAGGTACTGTAGCTTTCCACATTTACACTCACTTCGGTGGATCTACAGTGCGCTTCATGATTACTAAGTTGAATGAAATCTGAATTCTTTTGTATTCAAACTTTTAAGGAACGCCGTAATATCACGCAACGGGCAGTGTGCGGGAAAACAGAATCCGTGAACACTGGCGACACTGACAGTTGACGAAAAAAAAAGTGGCTCTCATAATAAATTCGTAGACACCGAACAATACTGTCATTGCCGATGAAACTGCATTGCTTTTTTTAATGCGAGCCCAAACGATCATATGGTTTTAAAGGAGAAAGTGCCAGCCGGTGAATCGTACAAGTGTGAAGGATGGGGGTCATTGTAGTCTGTAGTGCGTTGTGCGTTGCAATGCACATGCACATTGAAGCGAGAAACTTTATCCCCTCGTCATAGGAAAAATCGATAAGCCACAATATTATGGGCGTAGGGCACTTTCCGTGCCAGAACAAAGCATCTAAAAATGCAAACAGTACAGAAATCCAAAAAATAATGCATTTGCACAGGGGAACCAGCATAATTTATCCTCGTCTTTGAATTGTGTGATATTTTTCTTTCGTTGCGTGAGGTTATGTTTGTAAGTGATTTATTCAAGTGCATTATTTGAACATTGTAAATGCACCTTGTTGGATACATGTTCGAAATAAGTTTTTTCCCATGGCATTTGAAAGGTTTAAACCGTGAATCGAGGTGATTGCATGTATTAATGAGTCTTAGAATACTTTGTGACGCGGCAAGTGTTTACATTTCTGAAGTACAAGAGAAGTGCCATGGCAGGAAATCGTACAATCATAGTCATAGGCACCGCCGTCTCGATCTTCTTATACTGCCTGCTCTATGCCGCTAGTTTAACACAGGAAGGCGCGACTACCAACATTTCTCCAAGTCGCCATAAGAGTGCAGCAGTAGACACACAATCTTCACTGTCAGTGTGGGTGTAGCACTGTGTTATTGGAGCATGAATGTGTGTGAAAACCGGAGTTATTTTGTACAATGAATAAACGTGTCTGGTCACTTCCGTTCGTACAAGAGATATTTTGTATAGAACTGTGAAATGAGTTAATCATGTTATGCTTATAGATATTTCGAAAGTGATTTTAAGGTGTTAGTACTTGTTTCTTTCCGTTCGTGCAAGGTATATTTTTTCAGATTCTTTCCTTTCCCAAAATATTCAACTGTTGTGTACCATTTTGCCAATCTCGGCAAGGTGGTTCGCAGCCAGAAAAGATACGACTCCATGAAATACCGTCTAGTAAAGCGGCTGTCGGCTTTATCTAGGCAAGGACCTAATAAAGGAAGTACCGGTAATTGGATGTCCTCAGATTACTCTCGCATCTGTGCCTTTATACCTTATTTCAGAAGGTGATGGAGCCTCCACGGCTCAGGCGGCAGCGCGCCGGCCTCTCACCACTGGGTTCTGTGGTTCAAATCCTGGTCACTCCATGTGAGATTTGTGCTGGACAAAGCGGAGGCGGGACAGGTTTTTCTTCGGATACTCCGATTTTCCCTGTCATATTTCATTCCAGCAACACTCTTGAATATCATTTCATTTCATCTGTCATTCATTAATCACTGCCCCGGAGGAGTGCGACAGCCTTCGGTGGCTGGCACAATTCCTATCCTCGCTGCTAGATGGGGGCTTCATTCGTTCGATTCCTGACCCGGTCGAATGACTGGAAACAGGCTGCGGATATTTTTTCAGAAGGTGATTAAAGTCTTGGAGGATAGTGGATTCCTTGTGATAAGAATAGTGACGGACAATCACAAAACAAACGTCTTCATGTTTAGACATTATGGACAACCTCAGATATCCAGACGATAACATTCCAATCAAAATAGAAACGGGAAATCAAATCCTAATTTGCGGGTACTAGGTTCGTGTTGTTGAAGAGAGGATGGAGTGTGACATTTGTGTCAATAACATCTCACTGCCTAGAGCTTCGACACCGCTATATGAAACTGATTATGCATCAGGACAGAGGAGGAGTTCGATACCCAAAACCTTGTTTTGTTGCTCTGGTGAAGCATCTGCAGGAGTTCGTTTAAGCTGCTGTGCCCTATTGTCGAAGTCCTCAAGCGTACGCGCGTAATACGAGGACGTGCGACATCTTCCCTCTCACTTATAGTTATGAATTTCATTGGTTCCGTATTGAAGTGGGATTACAACAAAATTAAATTCTTTTCAAGGTCCACCTATTCAATACAATGACGTTTTATTGTGATTCAATCACATGTCAAATAGTCAAATGGTACCAGTTTCGGCATCTATGTGCCATCATCAGCCTTGGGTACAAATTAAAACAAGATATACATTCCTAAAACATCTAAAACACATTTTAACACATTATAAAATAACATACAATTAATGTGGTGATACATGAAATACGATAAAATTATGATACAATTGGTATGATATAAAATTCTTAAAATTCCGGCTGTTCGTTACATAATTCAGTCTGTGTGCATCCGGGTGAATTTTTACAGTTGTATGCTGTCTATGTGAATGACATTTGTTCCTTTAGATATTAGGTGGTTCCAGGGAAGTTTACTTTGATCATGTAAGATCGCGATGTATTTAGAGATGACTTCCCACTTCAATTTGAACCTTGAGCAGCATGTGAACGTGTTGTTACACAGACGGAGCCTTGCTGCTCAAGGTTCAAATTGAAGTGGGAAGTCATCTCTAAATACATCGCGATCTTACATGATCAAAGTAAACTTCCCTGGAACCACCTAATATCTAAAGGAACAAATGTCATTCACATAGACAGCATACAACTGTAAAAATTCACCCGGATGCACACAGACTGAATTATGTAACGAACAGCCGGAATTTTAAGAATTTTATATCATACCAATTGTATCATAATTTTATCGTATTTCATGTATCACCACATTAATTGTATGTTATTTTATAATGTGTTAAAATGTGTTTTAGATGTTTTAGGAATGTATATCTTGTTTTAATTTGTACCCAAGGCTGATGATGGCACATAGATGCCGAAACTGGTACCATTTGACTATTTGACATGTGATTGAATCACAATAAAACGTCATTGTATTGAATAGGTGGACCTTGAAAAGAATTTAATTTTGTTGTAATCTTCCCTTTCAGAATACCGGGCGAGTTGGCCGTGCGGTTAGGAGCGCGCAGCTGTGAGCTTGCATCCGGGAGATAGTGGGTTTGAACCCCACTGTTGGCAGCCCTGAAGATGGTTTTCCGTGGTTTCCCATTTTCACACCAGGCTGTACCTTAATTAAGGCCACGGCCACTTCCTTCCCATTCCTATCCCATTGTTGCCATAAGACCTATCTGTGTCGGTGCGACGTAAACAAATAGAAAAAAAACTTTCAGAATGTGTTTTGTTACAGTTTGAGGTCAAAGAACATCAGCAAACTGTTAGTGATATTATCCTAACCAAGTTCGTAAAACCTCTATTATTTGATATTGCGTTGGCAAGAACACGAAAAGTACGGTACCACTCCAAGCCTTCCTCCAGGAAAATCTTTAAATTGTGCATTAAGAGGCCAACTGCGACTTCATACAGGTAATATTGCCGACATTTAATATTACTGATGTAATTTCCGAGCTTCAGTGATCATACGACCATACTGCATAGTGTTTTGTAGTAGTGTTGGCTACTGAATGCATGATTCGAAGCAGTGTATAGATTCATTGAAGTATCCGAGTGAATCGATTCACAGGAACGGCGAGCTCACGGCACACAATTCAGCTTACTCCCAGCGGACAGTGCTGAGTGGCGCACTCACTGGACGTTGACGGGGAGCCGAGCTTCCGCTGCAGCGAGACAGTGAATCATGGCACATCGAAAGAATCGTGAACGAACGCGGCTCAGTGAGACACATGATACACATGGCTCCTTATCGGCTCACTGGACACGCGGAGAGCCGAGCTTCCGCTGCAGCGACACATACAGTGAGCCATAGCTACCGAAAGAATCATGAACGAGCCGGCTCAGTGAGACACAAGATACGCACGGCTCCTTATCGGCTCACTGCAGCGAGACATACAGTGAGCCATGCTACACTGAAAGAATCGAATGCTATAATGGACTCTCGAGCTCAGCTCATTTGAAAATAACACCTATTTGCATTCACTGTCCTCTTCTTACAGGGAGGTTTAAATAATAGATGGATTTATTTGCAGTGTTAAAAGGGTAGTCGCAACATAATTCTGAAGTAGCTAGTAAATAGGTAGGCTATTAGGTTATACTATTTATTAGTTTAATGAATCTTAGTATTATAACTTAGTTGACTTTTGACAATTAAACTCGACTCTAGCCTGCCCTATGACTATGAGTCATGCTCATGACCACTAAAAGTACCCGTTTTATATTGGGAAGAACGGCTCAGTATTCTCTCAGTTCATATGTCACATCGTTGCACAAGACTTCAATCATATGTGGACAGACGCAATAACAGTATGTTGAATCAGAAAACCAGCGGGCTACTGAACATCTCGGGTAGCCTATACAAAATATGACGATTTTAAAAAATCCTCAGCCGATAGAAAAATACATATTTTCAAAAATGACTAAGTGAGTTGTCGTGCGGTTAATATCGCGTGACTATGCGCTTGCATTCGGGGGATGGTGGGTTCGAATCCCACCGTCGGCAGCCGTTAAGATGGTTTTCCGTAGTTTCCCCATTTTCACACCAGGAAATGCTGGGACTGTACCTTAATTCAGGCCATGGCTACTCCCTTCCCAATTCTAACCTTTGCCACCCTGCGTCACCGGAAACCTTCGATGTATTAGAGTAACTAGCATTTTTTCGAAGAAAGGAGTTCATAGTATGAAGACCAGATGGCAGCTGCGAGCACTGAATGCTGTTGCTGCTGTCTTACCAGCACATATTACACAGATGCAGTAGGAGCGGTGACCAATGAGCCATGAATCAGATCACTGTCTCAATTCAGTAACATGAATGGAATCAAATGAATCGATTCAGTAAAATGAATCGAATGTCCCATCACTATTTTGTAGTCTGTCGTCATTAGAATAAGTTTAGAACATTGTGCGTCTATGTCTGCCATCTAGCGGAGAAATTTTGTCGCAGCGTAGGCGCAAAAAGGCTCGCATAGAGCAGGCAGTATAGGAGGATCGAGACGGCGGTGGTCACAGGGAAGTTCGATTTTAAGGACATCGGGCACTTTCTGTGTAAATACAAGGCATCTAAAATGCTTACAGTATAGTATTTCAATGAATAAAGTACTTGCACATGGGAGCCAGCATAGATTTCTCGTCTTTGAATCGTGCTTTTTTTTTTTTCTTTCTTTCTTTCTTTCGTTGCGTGAGGTTATGTTTGTCAGTGAGATATCGAAGTGCATTATTTCAATACTGTAAATGCACCTTCTTGGATACATTTTGGAAATAGTTCTTTTTTCGAGGCATTTGGAACGGTATAAACTGTTAATCAAGGTTAACTGCATGCAGTAACGGGCCTTTGAATATTTTGTAACGCAGCGAGGGTTGGTACTTCTCAATTGCGAATTGGCGGTTAATTCGAAATCACGTAATTCGAAGTCCGATTTTTGAGTCCCAATGACTTCGAATTAACGAGGTTTTACTGTAGTTTATAATATCACCTATTCAATACATTAAAATTTTCAACAATCAAGAGTTTATCCTTATTCCGCACAAACACATGCGCGGGATACTAGCTGAGCTTCCTCCGACTCAGTCATAGTGTATTTTCACATTTGATCCCTCCACTGCGGATTACGCCAAATATAAACTCCATTCTATTTCACGAGGCCAGCATCACAAACAAAAACTTTGTCCTGATGTTCTAAATGTTTTCACTTACAACAATACCTCCGTTTAAAGTCTCATCAACCATTCTCACGCTGGTATATTTTACATAGCATTCAAAAAGTTATCAAGAAGTTAACAAAACTCAATTTAAGCGAGTGATTCTATCCCCGCAACATGTTCCCTGAAACAACTATTATCAACAAATAACAGCCGTCATTGTTGCCATTCACAATGCACCATGTACTTAACGACCTTTCTTTTCAACTACACCGAAATTAAGCCTAAACATTATGACACCCAATCAAATTTCCTTCCACACCAGTCAAATTCGCCGTTGCTTATTGGAGCATATTCACGAACCCGGGACTTAACCAGACAGCTTTCAGTAATGACTACACTCCTAAGGGAGTCTCATTTAGCAATCTCAAAAAATACTGGAATATTTTTCCTAGCATTCCAAATAATATGAATGGAGGTCAAACCACTGCTGCATAACTGTGTAGTCCTTGTCAATATTGTGATCATCAACCAACAGCAGAAATTATAGTTATGCACATTGCTGCCAGACAATTTGTATCCTTTCTCCCCAAACTACTCCCATGTAAATATGTTAATATAATCCTTTTTAACTCTATATTATTAATGAACATTGTTTTCTCATTGAAATTTAGTAATTATTTTCCTAACATTTCTGACAGTGTAACGTCAATATTTCATGTCGGACCACTGCTGCTGGACACTCTTAAATACACTGTAGTCTTATGTATTGGTGCCAGTCACTTGTATCTTTTCCTTAGACTGCCCCCTTGTAAAAATGTTAATATAACCTTTGTAAGACATACCCTAACATTTTGACACTGTTATCCTTCACAACTGGTAATTAACAGCCAACGGCTGATATGCTGGTATCCTTATTATCAATGAACATTGTTTTTCTCATTGACTATCCCTACTATAATATGTCAACATTATTTTTTAGTAATTATAATTTAAATACAAATCAGGTACCTGATTTATGCCTTGAGATAGTACTATGACTGATGATGCCTTCAATGAAAGGCGAAACATGTCTCGTATGGAAATAAAGATAAATTCCTAATTGTTAAAAATGTTAATGTATTGAATAGGTGATATAAACTAATTAGCATCCTACATATAGTATCTTCAATACGAATCCATAATGATATTTATCACTTGCAATGCCCCACATTCCCTGAAACTAGTGTAAAACAATAGTATTACTGAACAAGGGACTGCTTCTAATGCATAATCCTGAATCGATTATGCTTGTTGTCTAAAGGGGTCCAAAATCCAGGTCATCAGCCCCTCATAATGGTACTTATCGCTAGTAAAATAGAACCATGGTATTTGTCCTGTTGCAGCACTAATCAAAAGTAGCATAGACTCACAGTATTCCACACATTATGGTACTACTCACAGGTAATGTAATACGCACACCTAACACAGACCTGAGATCTACTGTATAGTGTTTCTCACATTGCGGCGAAATTTGCAGGCAACGCAAACCTATGGTATTCTTCACGTAGGTGTACTAATAACAAGGACTCGTACTATCCCGTGGTGTTCCCACTGCCTGCTCAATCTGCATCTGATGGCTGCTTTTACTGCCTGCTCATTCCACATTCAAATGTGTAACACGACTTGCAAACAATCTGCCGCTAGATGGCAGCACCAGACGTACCCAGTTATCGCGTGAATACAACTAGATAAGCATACAAGCAAAATTTAAAATCTGAAAGTAACAGAAAAATTAAAGAATTTTACGTATAAAGTGGCGTTCTAGAGAGTTATAGCTTCAGGACTTTCCGAGAAAGAGGTTTCGACGAACAATAAAACCTGGAAACTTTGTCTGTGTGATACTTCCCTACATTACTAAGTAGCGGTTTCACGAATTTGGCCACCACAGTTTGACACAAGTACCTGGTGCTTATTGTTATTAAAACACTTTAAAACATTACACTGGCACAAAGAAGGTAGAACATAGTTTTTTACAGTCTGGAGCAGATTGCAGATTTCTTGCAGTACGATAGAGCCGCCTCAATAAATTTCTGTAGCCCCATAATTAGGCCAATAAATCGTTGCTGGGGACAGCGCAGGCTTCCTCTATCCGACTGTCTGATTAAGTTCATCAATGGGGATGCATTTACTGCGGTGGAAACTTTATTCAAGCACGTGCTGAATTCTGTTTTTCTTCGATTACACGTACTAAATAACCACACACAAATGCCTGGGAAGCAGTTTCCAAAGTGACACACACTGACTCAGGGGGCTCATGAACATCTTCCAGTAAATCAAGTACATACTCAGGGAGCAACACTGGTTCTGTTTCGTGAAGTCCAGGAGAGGATAATGAGGCAGAAAATTTTGAATTTTGCTTGTGGATAACGTTAGCACTATCGGTGGACATTAAAGTACTGGATTTCAGAACTCTCTTTAT
The DNA here is from genome assembly GCF_040414725.1 of Anabrus simplex. NCBI lineage: Eukaryota > Metazoa > Arthropoda > Insecta > Orthoptera > Tettigoniidae > Anabrus > Anabrus simplex. The sequence goes on along the minus strand of NC_090270.1, from coordinate 255,953,314 downwards.
GGAATTCTGAACAGCCCGGGAGTCAGTCATTTCATTGCACCCTCCTCCCATTCTTATAGCAATAAACATGGCTTCATCTGGATCTCCTGAAAAGACCTGTGTCAGCACATAAAAAAATCCATTCTGTAGAAGATGAACAATGCTTGAAGAAGTAGATAAAGCAGTAAAAATAATAGCTTGATGTGTTTCTTTGATAGGTCCCTTTTTATTGAGAGCTTTGGAAGCTTCTTGTATCTCTTCAAGATATTGACAGAAATCATCTTTCAGCCACTGGAGACGCTCGTCTGCTGGAGAAAAGAATTTTTTTTTTTGCAGCTTGCTTTACGTCGCATCGACACAGATAGGTCTTATGGCGACGATGGGACAGGAAAGGGCTAGGAGTGGGAAGGAAGTGGCCGTGGCCTTAATTAAGGTACAGCCCCAGCATTTGCCTGGTGTGAAAATGGGAAACCACGGAAAACCATCTTCAGGGCTGCCAATAGTGGGGTTCGAACCTACTATCTCCCGAATACTGGATACTGGCCGCTCTTAAGCGACTGCAGCTATCGAGCTCGGTGAACATCATTTTGTCCAGATTATTTTGCCTCAAGTGCTGTGTTTAATCGCTGGTGTCATGGACACTGAAGAATTTTTACACCGATTTCATAAATTGTATGGTAGGACCAGCCTCCGAAAAAATTGACTCTTGCCGTCAGGCGCGATGAGTTTTCCATCAGGGACTGCAAAGCTGCTGTGACTGGTGATGAGAACACTTGCACAGCATAGAGTACATTCATCTTTTCAAAAGAACTTGGTTCAACGTGCTTCCTTGTTAAAATTCCAGACCGGTTTCACCCTGAGATTCTTCTGGAGACGATACAGCTCCTTTCAGAAAGATGAAGTGATAATGTCGCCTTTATCTGCCATACTATGCTCAAGAAACTGAGATCTGATGTTTTTAATAATATGACAATAATCAAAAGACAAATATAGTTGTCGCATGGCGTTGCATGGATGAACTACACACAAATTTAATTCTCCATCACCAAATTTCTTAAACATTGAAGTATTTGTTCTAGGATTGTCCTTCACAAGACGAATAACACAGAAACCACATTCTCTGATAGCTTTCAAAACCTGCTGAACCAGGAGGAAAAGCTCATGTCCTGGTAATGCCCTTACCATGAAGTAGGCAGCCGGAATTATAAATTTCTTCGTCAACCCATGAATCACAAAACACAACAACCTGTTGGCGAGTTGAGGGTTTATTCCAATCTCTTCGTTATAGACTCCCTCTGCTTCAACCAATCCATAGAATCTGTCCCCTCCTTTATTATATAGCAGCCGCTCTTTAATTGCCATTTCGTCGCAAATAAGGGAGCAAACTTCCTCCAGATCATTCAAATTAGTTGCTTCTGCTTGCAGTCTTTCCTTTATTAATGGTAAAATACCAGCTCCACACTTCACTGTCCCTAGATACCTGTCTAATGTACTACGTGAAGGTGACAGTATTAATTCTGATCTCCGCCCATACTCGTAACATTTCGGAGAAGCAATCCGCCAACAAATACAATGGCGTATAGTTTCTTCAGATCATACTGGGCGCAGTTCTGAAAGTTATTTACTTGATCTTGAAGATAAATGGCCTTTCCAACACCCTCACCTGCAGCTTTCTTTGTAATGTTCAGTGGTTTGAGCTGCGTATTACAATCTTCAAGCTGTTTACTTGATCGGTGTAATTTTTCTTCCAGATCTATTATTTTCTTCTTCATTCTGAATAGCGCAACACAAAGCCTTTTATTTGTTCTCTTTAGACTTTCCATGCTGCTGTCATCCAACATATCAACTTGACAACCAACGTTACACGGTTCGTTGTTACTAGTATTTAGGCCTAACTCTGTATCTGCAAACAGAAAGTCAACTGGAAAGAGAAAGAGAGAGAACTTGACATTAGTTTAGCTAAAACTGTAAAACCGAAACAACTAAATAGGCGCTACTTGCGTAATAAATAATAATAATAATAATAATAATAATAATAATAATAATAATAATAATAATAATAATAATAATAATAATAATAATAATAATAATAATAACAGTATACTGACACGATTTTATACTACTAACAAATGACTCGTAATGGAATCTATGACAGCATATTATTCTGTTTTGTACCTTCACACTAACAGTACCATTGCCCCCAGAAATTATATTACTTAGTATGTAATACTTCAAACCTTATATAACGCTTACCATTTTCTGAAATGATGTTTGAAGAGCTCTTGTTAGACGTCTCTGTGCTTGAATCCCTTCTCTTCCTCTTCGCAGAAAATAGCGGTTGTTTATAAGCTGGATAATCAGGGAAAAGGCTGGGTACAGATCCTGTTTTTAATTTTCTTGTTTTGCTGGTCATTCATTCATTCAAATGCTTTCATTCCCCACCATGAAGGAGTGGGGCGGGCCACCTAGAGGGCAACACCCTCTCTCTGGCCAGGACTTGCCGGTCACTTTGAAATCATCATTTACGAAATGTAGACTGCAAACCACGCAATGGTCAGAAGGAATCCATTTACTTCCCTTGCTGTTTCCTTCCCTGGATATAATACTTAACCACTTTTGACGCCATTCTGTACTTGAAGGACGGCATTCTGGTTTCACTTTCTTTGATTTGCAGAAAGGCACGCAACACTGAAAACAAGTACAGTACTACCCTATTTCCCGCTATTTCATTCCAACAGGTCTGTAGGAAGCTGGTTAGTGCTGCCACCTGCTGTGAATATTTGTAAACTGAGTGTTTCATTTAGTGCCATGTTAAAACGTTGTAATGAGCAGGCAATGCAAGCAGCCTTCGGATGCAGATCGAGCAGGCAGTGGATGTTCCTCACATAGTGAATACTAATCACAGGCAATGCAGACCCATGGTGTCACTCATATAGTGCTACTAATCACAGGTACTGTAATAAAATCCACCCTGTTTCACACACTGTCATTACTAATCACAAACCTATTGTGTACGTAACATAGTGGTACTACTCGCAAGTAAAGGCGACCCAACCGGGCGAGTTGGCAGTGCGGTTAGGAGGTTAGGGGCGCGCAGCTGTGAGCTCGCAACCAGGAGTTCAAATCCCACCGTCGGCAGCCCTTGAAGATGGTTTTCCATGGTTTCCCATTTTCACACCAGGCAAATGCCGGGGCTGTACCTACCTTAATTAAGGTCATGGCCGCTTCCTTCCCATTCCTAGCCCTTTCCTGTCCCATCGTCGCCATAAGACCTTTCTGTGTCGGTGCGGCGTAAAACAAATAGCAAAAAGGAGACCCATGGTCATACCTGCCAACTTTTGAAAAGGCCAGTTAGCTACTGTCCACGTTTGATGATTTCTACACCACTGAATATGCGCAGCTTTATGTGCCTATGTGAGCAATAGCGTCTTGCGAGGTGAAGGACTCCAAATGTTCATTGCACACAGTTCCCATTACTCCATTACTTTAAAACATTCAAATTAGGCCTTTCTTTTTTGTTTTGTTTATTAATGTTTCTCCTTTTTCCTCTGCCTCTTTTCCCCACAAGTTGAAGGGAGTGTCTTGCGATCCATGTCACTTGTGCCAATTTATCTTACTTTTATGGGCAGATATTCTCCCTGACGTCAATTATGTAAGCAATTTCTTTTCATTCGTATTAGCGCTAACTCAGATGGGTTTTTGGAGACGATGGATTAGGAAAGAGCTTGGACCGGGAAGTCCGCGCTCAAGGCCTTAATTAAAATTAAAACGGTTTCAAAATCGCAAACCACGGAGAATCATCTTTAAGACTGCTGATGGTGGGGTTCGAACCTGCCATCTCCCTAACGCAAGCTAACAGCTAAGCGGCCCACCTTTAACAAAACAATTTGAGAGTCCCGTTTGATTTCGCACCCAGAGTGTAAGCTACAAGCACAATGTGAAATACAAAGAAAATATTACTCACGGGGTGACCTTGCTGTACTCCAGCTTACTCTTGTAGTAGTGTCTCTTGTGATGACTGAACTCTGTGAGAAACATAGCATTCGCCTCATCTGACTCATCAGGATCACGATCAATATCATCAAAATCAAAGCAGTCTTCTTCTCCCAGATCTACTACATCATCATCATCTTCGTAGTCATCATCACCACTAGATGGCACATCCAGGAACTGGAAACACCACAGTAAGGAAATAAATATGCTGTATTAGAGACAACGAATTTCTAATTATGCCAATGCTTATCAGCACTGCCACATTACAGTTCTAATTTAAAGGGAAATCCATCAATAAAACGTTCGTCACACACTTGCAGCTCAATGTAAGTCATCCCAATGAGCTTGAACAATCCAATGAAGATAGAAGTGCCAAAACAAGTGGCTGAGCTCATGGAATCTAATCAGCAAAACCAATACAGAATCAGGTAGCGTGCACCAAAAATTATCAGAAATATATATGATGGACGAACTTTATATCACAAAAGCACATAAAATGCTATCTATGGCTAGAGATTATAGAACACATCACAGCTGGCTGCTTCAGCCCAACTCAGGTTATACATGCTCCCAGCTCCTTGCGTATGGAGCTTATACGTTCCCCCAGCAGTGATCACTAATTATGCGAGATGTAATTCCTGCACAAACCAGGGGACCAATGTCGATTAAAAACTACCAGCACTGCTGAAACTTTGCTACTGTCCATTATCAAATATCATTGTCAAGACTTATTGTCATCCAGCGTTCAAAACCTTGAAACTCCATCCTAAAGCCAAAACCCTGTAGTTCCATTAATCAATATGAAATGCTATTCCAAACCTGGGTTAAAGTTAAAGCCCTATATAAGGTCACAACCTGTATTTCAATCATCAAATCCAAAACAATCATATTTCCTTCAGAATTCAAATTTTTAGAAAGATTTTTTCCTCTCTCCTCTAAAGTTTTCCATTTTGGAGCTATGAGGTTTTGATTACCGGCTGACATTATGCACATAATTTTCACAAAAATGTATAGTTTTCATGAGTACTAGCAACTTGGATAATAACCAACATCAGGCATCTAGCTAGGGCTAGGGGTGCTGCACTATACTGGCCTTGACGGTGTTGTATTAAAAAAATCATCCAGAATAATTTGTCATTTTTGTGTTACATGGAAGCAATTGTAAATGCTGCAATCATGGAAATAGAGCTGCATGTTTCAAGTTTAAATATTTGCACTATCATCTACTACTCACAATATCATTGGTTGCTTTAATGAGAGCTGCTAGTTCTGGATTATTGACTGCAGGATCTTCTCCATCCATTGGCTCTTCCACCTCACCGTTAGTCTCTGTAGAGTCCTTGTTTTTAAACTGTAATTAACAAGATAACAGACATGTTGGTTCTGATTCAACTCAGCACATACACAGGGTATATACCGGGTGGTCCACCAGCCCCTTGCAATCCAGTTTTGCACCCCTTCACATTTACTACAATTCTGAAAGACATCGGTCCCTCTCCATACACCGGGGCAATACAGCAAGATGTCTGTTTACGGGCCAGAAGACATAAGGAATCGTGAGTGGCACTATTAATTCACTAGAGGTACCTTGAATGAACCCAAAAATGAGTACAGATACACAGAACACGAACTTTAAAACAGGAAGTGGATGCACAGACCGGAAGCACATAGTAGTTCACATGGCTAGCGCGCAGTATGATGTGTGATAGTTGACAGTGCTTGAGGGTTAGAAGGTTCAAGCTGTTGTGGAATCGTGCTTTGTCCATAAATAAGAGAGTCGCTAAAAAAGCAGGATCAGTGTCCACAAGCCGTAGGATCCATTGATACTTAATGCCAGTATTTTTCACAGACTGATTTGTTTATTTGGCCCTGAAAAGGGCCATTGGTATGGAGCTGGGTTGATAGAGGCTAGGAAACATGTGACAGGATTTCAGTTATCCACGATGTTTAACGCAGCACCTGCTTGAACTGACAACCTCCATGGCCGATACAGAGCTGCGTGCGATATTGTAAGGTGAAAATGACTGGCTGGTTCCTGTGCATACAGTTCACTAGTTGTTTTACATGGCCCCACAGAAAAAAATCCAGGGGCGTAAGATCGGGTGATCTGGCAGGCCAGGGTACAGGTCCTCCTCTTCCTATCCATTTATCAGGATACGTCGCATGGAGATGGTTCCGGATGACCACCGCCACGTACAGTGGAACTCTGTCATGTTAAAACCACATCTTGCAGCGGTCAAGGAGTGGCACATGTCCCAAAAACAGTGGTAGTTCATCTTGGAGAAACTGCAGATAGCATTGGCTGGTCAGAATGTCCTCAAAGAAATGGGGACCAATGAGGTGATCACCCATGACTCCACACCATACATTCACACTCCACTGCACCTGAATAGCTGTCTATCGCACCCAATGGGGATTATCCACACTCCAGTAATGCATATTATGGCAATTAACGGATCCATTGTTGTGGAATCGTGCTTTGTCCATAAATAAGAGAGTCGCTAGAAAAGCAGGATCAGTGTCCACAATCTGTAGGATCCATTGACAGAATGCCACCCAGGCATCAAAATCATGATCAAGGAGATCCTGGTGTGAGTGCAGATGGTATGGGTGAAACCAGTGGATGTGCAGTATCCACATAACAGTCACTCATCTGATGTTCGTCTCCTGTGCAATGGCCCGTGTGCTAGTATGAGGGTTACGCGGATAGCGTCAAACACGACCTCTTCATTGTCACTAATAAGTTAAAGTATAAAATGGTTCAACCTTTCAATACTATTAAAATAAGAAATGTAAGTTTACGTTCCTATTTAATTAAAATTTGTACCAGTTTCGACCAGTATTTTTGGTCATCAGCCCATCACAAATAGGTGTAAAACAATGCACAGATAAATAAATTGCGAAGTATAAAGTATTCTGTAGGTTGCTGATAGTGAAGCACCAAAAACTTTAGGAAGCACTGTTGCATGTCAATCATGAACGTTAGTAAGACATAAGCGTTAGAGAGCACTGTATGGGAAGAAGTCCATAATCAAATACGTATCCAAATATAGTATTGAGCAAATTCTTGAAGAGTTCACTTGCAGATTATGAGACACTATAATTTTAGGGAATAGCACTGCCCGTCGATAGATCCAAAAATTATGAAGAAGTCGCCGATCAAATACGCAAATGTTCTACGGAGCAAGTTTCTGAAGAGTAGATCAGCACTTCTAAAAGTCTCTGAAGTTAGATGTGTTAGAGAGCACTGTGTGTGAAGAAGTCCAGAATCAAATACGTATCTAAATGTAGCACGGAGTAAATGTTTGAAGAGTTCAGCTGCTGTCCATGAACCACTGTATAATGTTAGGAATTAGCACTAGCAGTCAAGAATTTACTCCGTGCTACATTTAGATACGTATTTGATTCTGGACTTCTTCACACACAGTGCTCTCTAATACTTTTAGAAGCACAGTACTGATCTACTCTTCGGAAACTTGCTCCATAGAATATTTATGTATTTGATCGGCGACTTCTTCATAATTTTTGGATCTATTGACGGGCATTGCTATTCCCTAAAATTATACAGTGTCTCATAATCTGCAATTGAACTCTTCAAGAATTTGCTCAGTACTATATTTCGATACGTATTTGATTATGGACTTTTACCCGTACAGTGCTCTCTAACGCTTATGTCTTACTAACGTTCATGACTGACACGCAATATCCTTAAAATTATACAGTGCCTTATAAACTGCAGCTGATAAATACGTGTGTTATAGTGCTTCATAAACTGCATCTAACAGTATTATCTAAACTTCATATTTTTACCTGTGCATCTTTCAAAGCACAGTGCTCCCTAAAGTTTTTGGTGCTTCATTATCAGCAACCTACAGAATTCTTTATACTTCGCAATTTATTTATCTGTGCATTGTTTTACACCTATTTGTGATCGGCTGATGATGACCAAAAATACTGGTCGTAACTGGTACCAATTTTAATTAAATAAGAATGTGAACTTACATTTCTTAGTTTAATAGTACTGAAAGGTTGAACCATTTTATACTTTCTTTCAACTTATTAGTGAACTTACTTCAATATGGAACAATATGAAATTCTTATCTCTTCATTGTCAGCAGATGTCATGGGATGATCTCAAACAGGCCATGTCCTTCCCAGGGATGCAGTATCCCGCAGGCACCTTTCCACACTCTTAAATGTCATGCCTGTCAGTTGTGGTCTATCCAGATAGCATTCTTGGTACAGAAGTTGTGCCTGGTATGCATTCTGTCTAGTTTCTCCGTAGGTAAGTAACATATCCACATACTCTATGCTGGAATACATTTTGAGGTAGTGAATAAACCTGCCATTGCATGTTGTTATCGTTCCAATGGGGCATACTTTGCCCTACCTGTGGTCTACAAAGCTTAGAATATGCAAGACGTAGCTAAGTGACCACAGACCATCATTTCCTCATCCTCGTCCAACCCAGCACCATACCCAATGCAACGATACATACGGTCTTTTACAGGGTCAAATAAACAAATCAGTCCTTGGAAGCTATCAAGCACACAACCTTACCACATCCCAGGCAACTGGCTGTTAAAAAAAATACTCGTGCGTGATTCGAACCTCCTACCTTGAGCACTGTCCACTATCACATATCTCCCTGCCTGCTTGCCATGTGAGCTACTGCGATACTTGACCTACAGCGCCCACTTCCCAGCCTATACAGTACAGTGACCCCAGTCTGTGCGTCAACCTCTTGTTTTAAAGTACGTGTTCTACGTATCTATACTCGTTTTATGGGTTCATTCAAGGTACCCATAATGAGTTAATAGTGGCGCTCACAATTCCTGCTGTCTTCTAGCCCATAAACACACATCTTGTTATATTACCCCGGTTTAGGGAGAGGGACCGAAGTCTTTCAGAACTGTAGTAAATGTGAAGGGACGCAAAAAACTAGATCACAAGGGTTGGTGGACCATCCGGTATATACTTTCAATACCCTATGGACATTGTGTGGTTGCCAATTTTTACAAACTAATGTTTGTACCCTATAGGTCAGTCATGATGACAATGCGCTATGACAAACTGTGTGAAGAACAGGAGTGTGATGTGCCAGTGTTTGCACAGCGAGAGAGAGAGAGAAGTCAAAAGTAAGTTGAGGGAAAATGCAAACACAAGAGAACTCTAAATAGTGGTTGAATAAATTAAGTAGATAGCACAAAACACTACATCTCTGTGTAGTAATTATAGTCCTAAGGACCCTGATAACCTACCACAACTGGTGTCAGAAAATAGTTTTAATCAGCAGCGTGTTAGTAAGATAAAATTTCTAAGATAATTGATGAAAAGGAGTCAGGCTTCCAGGCCCATTTAGATAAGCTCGTAAGTCACATCTTCAATCCAGTCAGCATAATGGGTGAATGCCGGAGGAGAGATCAGTACACCTCATCGCTCGGCTGCACGGTTGAATGAAGGAGAAACTATACAGCCTCCAGCCAGGTGCTGTGTACAAGGAGATCATGAGGACGCTCAAGGAATGCTATGGTGACCATCAGCTGGCAGCCACCTAAAGGACCCTGATAACCTACCACAACTGGTGTCAGAAAATAGACAACTGGTGTCAGAAAATAGTTTTAATCAGCAGCGTGTTAGTAAGATAAAATTTCTAAGATAATTGATGAAAAGGAGTCAGGCTTCCAGGCCCATTTAGATAAGCTCGTAAGTCACATCTTCAATCCAGTCAGCATAATGGGTGAAAAGATGTCACAGCGTGCAGGCAAATCGCTGCAAGAATTCACTGCACAAAAAGAACAGCTAGGACTCAAGATATTAGGGGGTTTACTGTACCATTAGAGCACATATAGTGAGAGGCTGCCTACACCTCCATCAAAGGGCTTCAAAACACTGAGATCTGCCTAACCTGATGCTCAGTGGGAAGCATTGCCTTACAAATGTCCTCGCTATTGCCCTGAGGATGGAAGCTGTGAAGATGACAGGCTCTTCGATGTCAACGTCAGGTTGTCTTTACCATCAGCGGTAAAGACAACCCAGATATCCACTCGTCACCACTGCAGAAACCCTCCCGCAACCAAGACACCGAGGCTCCAGAGGAATCATCTACTGGCAATCCAGCAAGACCCTTTGATGAAGGACTGCCGGCAGGAGGCAATCTCCATCCAGGGAAACTAGCAGCAGCCAACACGAGTAGGGGTTACACATTGAACATAGTCACTGAGAGAAGTGAAAACAGCCTGACTGCAAATGGGTGGCTCAGAGACAGACTATGCTGCATCACAAAAGACATGAGTGTGGCAGTCAGTCACTAATCCGGACATTGCTAAGGAGAAGGCTGAAAGCAAGCCAAACTGCCTTTATGGTGCTAAACCTGCTAATGCCTTATAATGGAGCTACTCAGGATGAGGGATGCAGCTCCAGGATGGAGCATTAAGACAATGACGGCTGAGTGCAGGAAAATCAGCAATAATATCTGAGAGATGATAATTGTGGCACAGTTCTGACAATGTGCACAGGGCCAGCAGCAGACAAAAAACAATAGCACTCCCAAATTATTTAGGCCCATACCTAGAAGTTTGAAGCCGATTAGCAATAGACCAGGAGGCCAGAATGATCTGAACTTGTAAACTACTAGAATCTTCTGTGGGTTCAATACAATCAATCAATCAATACTGATCTGCATTTAGGGCAGTCGCCCAGGTGGCAGATTCCCTATCTGTTGTTTCCCTAGCCTTTTCCTAAATGATTTCAAAGAAATTGGAAATTTATTGAACATCTCCCTTGGTAAGTTATTCCAATCCCTAACTCCCCTTCCTATAAATGAATATTTGCCCCAGTTTGTCCTCTTGAATTCCAACTTTATCTTCATATTGTGATCTTTCCTACTTTTATAAATGCCACTCAAACTTATTCGTCTACTAATGTCATTCCACGCCATCTCTCCGCTGACAGCTCTGGTTTGAGCTACGATGTAACATGAAAATAATAGCTGACCCTTCTCTCTCTCTCTCTCTCTCTCTCTCTTCCCCTCCCTTTGTTTCTCTCACTGGCACACTGTCTTCTTGTTTTTTCCACGTTTTCTTGGATTTTGCACAGCTCTTTGTTCTATCACCACATTATTTGTTGAATTACTGGTAGACAGAAGTTGAATTTTGTTTCTGTTTTAAATTAGAAATGTAGGTTAATGGTGTATGCAAAACAATCACATAGGCAATGACAGAACTTACATATGTCGATTTTCCTTGTAGAGCTTCACTTAATCCAGTCACTACGTTGTACTTTGAATTATTAGTACATATAGAAGATGGAAGTTTTCTGCTTAGTTCCATTTTTATAAGAAATCCTTTGTCTTCTAAGCTTGCGAAGGAGTGATTTTGTTCTTGTCAGTGTTGGAATTTTTAAACTGCATTGTATTCAGTTAGGAAAAAAATGAAGTGTTGGTTATGCAGAGAAGTGGTCAATCTGAAGGTTACATTGAAATAGAGGGTAAACAACTCAAGATGTCCAACAAATTCTCAAATATCTAGGAAGCATGATATCAGCAACAGGCTCCGTTGAAGAGAAACTTACTTGCAGGATTCAAGCTGGAGAACATTCTACAGAGTTGTCCAAGACCTAATATGGAACCCTAAGTACCATCGAAATGCGAGCAATTTATCGAACTTATTACATGCCCATTTTGACATATGGGGATGAGACCTGGACCATGAGGAAAAAAGATGAAGCGCAAGGATTCAGGCAGCTGAAATGAGATTTGTCCGAGCAATGGTTGGCAAAACAAGACGAGATAAAATTTGTAATGAGAACATCAGGGACATGGCTCAGGTTGGCAGGATAACATAACCCTGCCTAGACTCAAATGGGATGGTCACATGCGAAGGATGGATCCTGATCGCACACCCAGAAAAATGTATGATCTGCAGTTAAAATATTCACGACCAAGAATGAGATATACAGACATGGTGAAAACTGACATTCAGCAACGAGGAGGGGACTGGAACAAAATTGAAGGAGAAAAGTGCAAAGACAGAAGTTGGTGGAAAGGCTTCATTCGCCGACCCATCGTATAGATGGAACGACGTGGGATGTGTATGTATTTAGGAGAATCTAATTCGTATGGTGCAAGTATGCTCACCTGATTGCTCGTGCTTGCGTATTTCAGTGGTGTGACAAAAGTTTACACGGTATGTTGCTACGACGTATTTTATTGTGTATTTAATAATGGATAAGATGAAAGTATGACAGATAACAAACAATGACAAGTTGAAATATATTCAAGACATGGATTGTAATCCTCACATGAAGCATGTTATATAGCGTGAAAGTGGAACATTCCTCTGTCTACACTGAACACGATTCTCAGTAAAGGAAGAAATAGATTGAGCATTTGAACAAGGGGTGAACGGCAAAAGGGAACACGTCCCAGAGGGACAGTTTCATGTGTGCAAGAGGGAGAGTTTCCTGAACTGGAAAGCATGTTATGTGGTTGAAGTAAGCCCATGCTTCGATAATACCAATCGACGGAACCGTGGTTTGAGCACAAGACTGTAATTTAGCAGCACAAATGGACACCCATGATTCTAAATCTTCGAATGGTTGGATCGCACAAGTTTCCAGAATCGGCACCAGCCGGTGTACAGATGAGTGCGAGGTGAGGCTGCTATCATGATTACTGACACATTAGAAGCAGTGAAAAGTACACCACTTCCTTAGCTTCTCGAAAAGTACCATTCTCAACCAGTGGCAAAACTACTTGGAGTCATTTGAGGCAATGCCTACCCTAAGAAATACCATTAAACATAAATATCCTAAGAACTGTATCTTCTGTTGTTACTGTGTTAAATCAACAATAATCTCTATCTGATATATGCTTCATGATGACAGCAGATGATGCACTTCGTTGATCGCCCAGCTAGATGGCGACAGCAGACTGCTTGTTCCGACAGGGAGGCAGTCTGTAACTTGTCCCACCCAGGACTTTTTGTTTTGTTTCCCCTCCGTCAGCTTGTTGATTGGAGCAGGGAGGTGGAGGAAAGATAGGTTACCGCCCATGCTCCTTTCTCCCCAAGGCTAGACCCCAGAGAGGCATGCCTCCTCTGCCATTTAAGAGTGTAGAAACTCCCCGCGCAAAGGTGACAATGAAGTACCATATTGATAATTGTGTGTTATACTATTGAATTAGTAGGCAATCAGTACATTATTGGCTTTATTTGTGACAGTTCAGACATGGACTGTTAGATGTTTCAAACAAGACTGACATCATCCAGTTGAAACTCGTGTTGAAATAATGAGTGAAGAAGGCCCCTTAGAGAACATAAGTCTTTTGAACTGTTGAAAACGTAAACTGTTCTCATCTTGAACTTAGGAAGAGAAATGTGTAGCCAAAAATGCCTAATTTGGATGTTGAGTATTTTGACGGTAGAGTAGCGAGAAATTAAAATTTTCTTGGTATACACGATATTTGTGGTTAACAGCCTGTTCCGAAAGCAAGAGGCTCTTTTGTTATATGTGTGTTTCGTTTGGTGGTGAAAAGTAATGGACTTTAATATGGGGTAATTGTTACCAAAAAAAAAAATCAGAAAAGCAGAGAAGCATCAAAATACAAATAAACATGAATGAAGAGAGATTCCATTTACTGGGGCACGGGAGGATAGAACATTCCTTACCTGAAGGCGCAAGAATTCAAGCCGTTAAACATAACGAAGTCGTGAAACAAAATTGGCTTGTTGTTGAGACACTTGACATTGTGTGTTTTCTTGGGAAACAGGAGCTTGGATGTCGTGGCCATTTTGAAGGGGAAGACTCGATCAACAGGGGCAATTACCTACGAGTTGTTAGATCTTCTTCCAAAACAGGAACACTACATTGGAAATCATCTCCAGTCCACATCGGGCTTTAAAGGCACCGCAAGCAAAATACAGAATAAATTAAATGAGTCTGTAACTGCCATAATTCAGGAGACAATCAAAACAGAGTTAGATTCTTGTGATCTCATTGGTATTCGGACAGAAGACCTTAGATGTATCAAACAGCTCTCAAGTTAAGTGTAATATTCTGGTTCTGCTCAAAACAAGGTCTCTCAGAAAGATTCATAGGCTTTTATGATATTTCAGTTGATAAGACTGCATCAGGCTTATCAGAATTAATTTTCGATATTCTGCAAAAGTGGGGAGCGATTGATAAAGTTGTATGTCAAACATATGAGGGTGCTCCACAATGATAGGAAAGCATGGGGGTGTTCAGTGTTACGTTAAACAAGTTTGCCCAAGGGCAATATTTCTACACTGTTATACCCACAAGTTAAACCTCGTTCTTCTCCATTGCTCCAAAACAATAAAATCATTCAGACTCTTCATTCATAATCTGACAGCATTTCATTCATTTTTTGGTAGATCCCCAAAAAGAGCTCATCATCTGGAATACAAAGGATGCAGACTTCCACAAGCATGCACTACTCGTTGGAGCTTTCATTCCAGAGCAGTCCACACAATATTTTCACACTATGATGATCTAAGACAGGTTTTTGAAGACATTGCCGAGAACGATGAGGGTTGGAACAGTGAGTCATACAGTTCAGCTATTGGGTTGCTTACCATACTCAACAAGGCCCAATTCATTTCTTTGCTCTGTCTCTATAGAGAAATTTTTATTTATACAGACCATCTCCTTGCTCTACTGCAACATAAAAGCACATCTTATGTAATTCTGTGCAATACTGAAATTAGAAAAACCAATGGTATCCTCAAGAACATACGATAAGAAAAAACAGTATTGTCTTGTGTTCAGAAGAAGCCTTTCTCATGGTCAGTCAAGATTTCTTCTGAGGACGCAGAGCAGAGTTTACTGCGAAACGTTAAGAATTTCACCTTATTTTCTTGACACGGCATAAGCCCAAAAGCCTATACAGTATCATGTCTATTATTATTATTATTATTATTATTATTATTATTATTATTATTATTATTATGACTTGTGAGGTGTGGCTTTGAAGTTGTTTACATATATTAGTATCAGTATTATTATTTACACAGTTATGACCGAACTTTATTTGGTATAATTATGATCGTATTATTTGTGAGGTTTTGTCACGAAACATCTTCTGTACATATATTAATATGAGTTTATTTAATGTAAGAACACATAATATTATATAATTTACTATTACCTGTATATATGATGTATAAATCCAATTCAATGTTGTGCAACACACAGTAATAGTCCAGAACACTCATCTTGTCACTAGAATTGTACAGGAAATTCTTTTCATTGTAAATAGGTTCTTGGAGACTCTCGAAATTATGAGAAAACATGCTGTGTCAGGCAACGTATATAAAGAGGCAGTCCTGGGAGTAGAGTTGAGTTGTTTTAACTCTTTGCCGCCCCTAACGCTCCAGAGCGCTCGAATATTAGCATCCGCCTGCTGTGTTACACGCTCCAAAGTGCTCGTCACACTCACTTTCATTAGAAGTGTGTTGAGTGATATATTGAAGGGTCTTGTGAAACCACACTGTATTCCCATGACTCAGCCTGTGCATATTTCCCAAGAAATGTCCTCGCTTACAGGTTATTCTTGTTGAAGTTCACGCCATTGCATAGTTGAGACGAAAGGTATGAAAGAATGCGAAATTGAAGATATGTCAGAAGTTAGTGGAGATATTGAGCTTTCTAGTTGTGGTTCAGAATTGTATACTAATTTATGTAGTAGTGATAATGATTCCGAGAATCATGAGTGGTGTGTGAAGATCGAGGGACAGGGCTACAAAGAAATGTTACTAAGTGGTATCTGGAGTCACAATATCTGTTTTGATGAACTGAAAATATGGGAAAACAATGCCGGTCCAAATCACTATTTACCTTCCAGGAGTTCAGAAAAAGATTTATTTGAATTATTTGTGGGATTGGAATTTTATGAGCTAGTAGCAGAGCAGACAAATATTCATGGTGAATATTTACACAGAAAAATTGGCACTACCTGGCAAGACACGAATGCTGATGAAATAAGGGCATATGCAGGAGATCTAATTTATATGGGATTGGTTGTTTTACCTGAAACAGACGATTACTTCCTAAGGGACTTTTGCATATGGCCGTTAGTAAGGCAGGCAATGACACAAAATGTTTAGGAAACTTGGGCAATATTTACATCTAAGTAGTCATGCAAACAGGCCAACACCACAAGATGAACACTACATATTCTGTACAAAGCAAGACCAGCTCTGCAAATTACCAAAAAATTCGGAATTTTGTATGCACCTGGCCGGTAGATGAAGGAAGCTATGATAGGTTACAAGGGAAGATTTATCTTGAAACAGTACCTCCCAGGGAAACCCACCAAATGGGATATCAAAGCATGGAGTATTGTTGACAGTGGAAAGGGTACTTCCTGAAATGTGAGATTTACAAGAGGAAGAAAGAAACAAAAGACCAGAATTCATTAGGAGGGCAGGTGGTTTTACACCTGACAGAGGCATACTGTGGAAAGTGACATCACGTTTACTTTGAAAACATTTTTTGGTTCTGCAAAACAGATGAAATTATTGCTAACCCACAACACTGATAGTTGTGCGACGAGGGTAAATAGAAAAGGTTGGCCTGATCAGTTTAGGAAGCCTGCACAGTTGAAACTCAAGCGGAGAGAATGTAGGAAAATGCAGAATGAGGGTGTAACAGCAACAGTCTGACAAGATAAATGTACTGTTCTTATGCTGTCAAAAATTTCAGATTCTGTGAATGAATGATGGTACAGTGAAACAAAAAACTGGTAAAGGCAATGAAGAAGCAGAAATACTGTGTCTATGTGCTGTCATAAATTACACAAAACATATGGAAGGTGTGGACATCAGTGATCAGAAAAGAGAATACTACGGGGTTGTGTGTGTTGTGAACAGTTTCATTCTTTATGATATGAGTAACCGACCAGCTCTCACAGCTCATGGAAAGAGACAGCTGAACTGCCGGTGCAACTTGGTTCAACAGCTGATCGGGAACTTTATGTCCTGCAAACATACGAGAAGGGAAAGAAGTTTACCCATCGGCTGTCCATCCCCTAAATTATTTCATTCCCTTGTGAAGATACCTGGCCGTGCCATCCGATCTACCATTGTGAAGGACGGGGTGCTTTTTGGAATACCATCAGGAGCAAAATGTGGATATTCAAAATTAGGGTGAGTACACATTTATATGCAATAATTATTTAGGAACGAAATGCAAAAGAAATTACTCGTTTGACTTCCAGCTATTTTTTAAAGGGTGGTATTTATGCTGCTGTGTCCATTGGGATTTAAAGGACTCTATCAAAAAACACTGTAATTACAGCCGGGCAACCGCCTTTAAATGGGGAACGGTAAAGGGTTAATGAGACTTGTGTGGAAGTCGTGATCCTGTGTTGTGATTCTGTTGACATGCTACTGTAGCAGTCAAATGTTTGTCAAGATGGAAGTTCATTAGAGAGTGTGTGTGTACAACATGTGTAAATAACTTGCAAACAGAACAGTGTATACAACTGACAGTATTTCATGTGTGTTTTTCTGGATACATCAGTTCCTGCCACCTTAATTATGAAAATGGAAATACGGTTTGGCGATTTTGAAAGCATCCAGTTTGTTGAGCTGTTGCATCCAACTGACTTCACACAAAAAGAGCTTCACTGCTATTAAACTGAACAGTCTTATGAACATGCCCCTTTTTCAATAAAGATTGGAAAATGAATTGATTAACATTTATTCCTATACAGAAAAACATTTGTCCCCTCAAAAACTTTTACATTATATTGTCCTCAATGACCTAAAAGCAGTGGATGTGGAAGTGTTAAAAATGATTCATTTAACATTAATATTTCCTGTAACCACAGCTTTCTCTGAAGGAGTATGAACACTCTGAAGAGGATAAAAACATACTTGCATAATACAATGATTAATCACAGACTCAGCAGTCTTAGTACCATTTCTATCTAGAAAATGCTTGTCAAGGAACTGATGAGTGATCAAGTATTGAAGGACCATGTGGTTAACCATTCTGCAACCAAGAAAACTCGACGTTTGGAACTACTCTACAAGAAACTTTAAGGTAAGATTTCCTGCCTACACATTCCTTAAATAATAGCTTCACCACTGCTCAAGACATTTGCAATGCAGATAAAACAGACCTGTTTTTTTCACTTCTTACCCGACAAATTTAAAGGAGAAAAATGCCTCAGAGAAACGTTGAGTAAAGAGAACCAGTCCTGTTGAGCTGCAATGAAAGTGAAGCGGAAAAGTTGGTTCTAAGAAAAGCAATGAGTCCACGCTGCTTTAAAAATGTGCAGACATTTCCTTGCAAGTACACATCCAATGCAAACGCCTGGCTAACAGCTGCAATATTTGAGCAATATTTACTGTATTTACTCATGTATTAGACCCCCTCATGTATTAGAAGAATGGAAAAACAAGTTGAAGCCGAGCTGGGAGAAGATCAATTTGGCTCCAGAAGAAATGTAGGAACACGTGAAGCAATCCTGACTTTACGTCTGATCTTAGAGGATCGAATCAAGAAGGACAAGCCCACGTACACAGCATTTGTAGATCTAGAAAAGGCATTCGATAATGTTGATTGGACCAAGCTATTTATGATTCTGAAGATGATAGGGATCAGATACCGAGAACGAAGAATTATCTACAATCTGTATAAAAATCAGTCTGCAGTGATAAGAATCGAGGGCTTTGAAAAAGAAGCAGCAATCCAGAAAGGAGTGAGGCAAGGCTGCAGTTTGTCCCCTCTCCTTTTCAATGTTTACATAGAACAGGCAGTAAAGGAAATCAAAGAGAAATTTGGAAAGGGAATCACAGTCCAAGGAGAGGAAATCAAAACCTTAAGATTTGCCGATGATATTGTTATTTTATCTGAGACTGCAGAAGATCGAGAAGTTGCTGAATGGTATGGATGAAGTCTTGGGTAAGGAGTACAAGATGAAAATAAATAAGTCCAAAACAAAAGTAATGGAGTGCAGTCGAACGAAGGCAGGTGATGCAGGAAATATTAGATTAGGAAATGAAGTCTTAAAGGAAGTAGATGAATATTGTTACTTGGGTAGTAAAATAACTAATGATGGCAGAAGGAGGACATAAAATGCAGACTAGCACAAGCAAGGAAGAGCTTTCTTAAGAAAAGAAATTTGCTTACTTCAAACATTGATATCGGAATTAGAAAGATGTTTTTGAAGACTTTCGTGTGGAGCATGGCATTGTATGGAAGTGAAACATGGACGATAACTAGCTCAGAAAGAAAGAGAATAGAAGCTTTTGAAATGTGGTGTTACAGAAGAATGCTGAAGGTGAGATGGATAGATATGGCTAAATTTGACGAGAAGAAGAGATAGAATCATAGGACACATCTTAAGACACCCAGGACTTGTTCAGTTGGTTTTTGAAGGAAGTGTAGGTGGTAAGAACGGTAGGGGTAGAGCAAGGTATGAATATGACAAGCAGATTAGAGCAGATGTAGGATGCAATAGTTACGTAGAAATGAAAAGGTTAGCACACGATAAGGTGGCATGGAGTGCTGCATCAAACCAGTCTATGGACTGGTGACTCAAACAACAACATAGACCCCCCTCATGTATTAGACCCCGCCCCCCTCGCTTTTTGAGAAGAAGAAAATGAAAATAAAATAATAAATACCCATCAGTGTAATTCGTCAGAGAACAACAATTCCGCATCGAAGTGGGTACAAGCCTTACTGTGAATAGTTTCATCCGCACGTCCCACACAATGAAAATATGCGTTGAAGTCATGCGGTACACCTGTGTTTCGTAGTTAAGAAATGTCCGCCTCCGTAGCGTAGGCCTACTGCAGCTCTAATGACGTCGCACAAATAGGTAAATAGTTTTGTGTCCGACCCGGGCATTGCCCAGCACACATCAGTCATGTCTGTGTTCTGTAGTTAAGAATGTCCGAGAGCAAGATAGTTAGCACAATTAGCTGTCGTTCTCGGGAGCCTGAGTTCGATTCTCGGTACTGTACTGCCAGAGATTTACAAATGGCAGGAAGGTTGATATGCGGTAAAAATGGTACATGCAACTCCCTTCCACTGGAGGCCTGTCTAAAAAAAATCTGCATCACCTCGGGATGAGGAAACGAGATTACTTCAGTTAAGAAATATTCACGGTTGATGCTATCAAATATAGCAGGGGAGATCATTAACAAAGTGATCTCTCATAACTCGGGCCAATATAAGTTCTTTTGGAGAGAAGAAGATTTAAAACGTGATAAAAATAATCCAATCATAACGACTGTTTTACTCGCCAACGTACCTCACAAATAATAATAATAATAATAATAATAATAATAATAATAATAATAATAATAATTTCACGTCGCTACTTGATTTTCAGCAACACCAAACAAAACATTCTATGTGTTAATTAAAAAATGGGGACAACGATCATATGAAATTAAACATTATGATAATAAAACGCATTACCGCCACACCTATAGATATACATACATGTGCGAAACTTCCCTGTTACTTGTTTTTAATATTCCCGTCATGGAACTTCTGGCACTTCATAGCATTACTAACCTAAAAAGTGTGATCTCTCTTATCTCACAACTGTTTAGGTAAACCCTGATGTGATAAATGTGGAGAACAAGCATGAAATGTACTATACTTAAAAATAAGTGTTTGGCTTTCAACAGCCGCAGTTATCCAGAAAACTCTTCGAGTCAATATGTATTACATTTGGATGTACAACTCGTAACATACGCTAGTTATCCACTGGTGGTTTGGCATGCTTTCTATAGCACGGCTTTATTCGGAAGTAATGGCTTCTGCTACACATACACCAAATTTTTGGGTTAGGAATGCTATCAAGTACCAGAAGTTCCACGATGGGAAGATTAAAACAAAGTAACAGGGAAGTTTGCCACAATTATGGATATCTATAGGTGTGGCGGTAATGCGTTTTATTATCATAATGTTTAATTTCATACGACCACTCCAGAAACAATGTGGTAATAGATTCTCACTGTTTGTACTCTACAGTCGAGAATAAAACTATTTTTAAAAGTTTCAAAAAAGACGGCACCTCGAATGCTCTCGATGCGTGGCTGACGAGATGGCGTCATATAATTTGGAATGACGACATGCCAGTAGCAGGGAAGTCAATTCAAATGAAAGCAGTGATTAGGATACCCAGGTTTAATGTGTGGTAGACCTACAGCTCAACTGACAAGAGACAAATGATAATACACCCCTTATACCTTTTCTCTACAGGATCGAGTACGAAGTGAGACGTATCTTCGTAGCGAGTTTTTACGACCGTATGCATTTCCTGACGTCAACCTAATCAGAGAAATTAAAGAGATGAAATGAGTGATGTATTATGAGCAACTAAAACTGATTATATTTACTTTATATATAGGCCTAAAGTAGTGTTCACCATTTATTGTCTTTTTACATTTAGAAGTACTGCCTTCAACAAAAATAGCCAAGTTTATTAAAGAATAGTGTAGAATGCTTACATGTAAAAATTATAGCTCTTTATAGCCTAGAAACCATGTGTTCAGTGCACAAAATTTGAGGTTATCGCATATTGGAACTCCCTTACACTTTTGGCTGTAAAACTGGGGAGAAAAGGGGGTTTAATACACGAGTAAATATAGTACATGCACTGGATGCGAAAATAGCTGCTCAAAACAGGAAAATCTTGCCGTTCGTTGACCAATGTGCAGCACTTTTCACTGAGACGGCGTGAATTTTTTTTTTTCCCGGCTAGTCGCCTGCAGTCAATTCATCAGGGCACCATCAAATACCCGAAACAAAAATATATAAGGTATCTCATTCAGAAGTGGTTGGCATCTCTTCAAACCACTACGAGAACAACAGTACTGGAAGCAACGCATTTTGTAAAATTTGCATGGAATTCAGTTGAACCAAATACCACCAAGAAGTGTTTTTTTCTTTGCTTTACACCGCACCAACACAGATAGGTCTTACGGCGACTATGGGATAGGAAAGGCCTAGGAATGGGAAGGAAGCAGCCGCGGTCTTACTTAAGATACACCCCCAGCATTTTGCCTGGCGTAAAAATGGAAAACCCATCTTCACAGCTGCCGACAGTGGGGTTTGAACCCACTATTTCCCGGATGCAAGCTCACAGTTGCGCGCTCCTAACCGCACGGCCAACTCGCCTGATAAGAAGTGTTTTAACACGGCCAGTTTCTGTCTTATTGTTGCAGATGACTTCACGCCTGTAGACGGAAACCTTGCAACAACTGATGAATGGAAATAGATAGCAAGAGAAGATGACAATGTGAGCTTTGATGCTTATGCAGTCTGTGTATATACTTATATCGTGTGGCCTTCGGAGAGGCCTGGTGCAGGTCTTTCGATTACACGCCGGATAGGCAACCTGCATGTCTGATACAGTCTGCGATAACATTCTATGACCAACGAAAGTCTCGATCAGCGGATGGTAGGGAAGCGACAAGAAGAAAGTGAAGCAAACACACCAGAACCCACACCAGAGCGGGATTAATACAAGCCAAGAAATTTGAGGAAATGATCTTCTGCATGATAATAGGTCCAAAAATCGTTGACGGCTAGTATAGGTTATGAGGAAGGGGAGAACTATATCAAGGAAGCGAAAGATTGAGTCAATGAGGAAAAGAAGGCTCAAATTTTATGGACATCTGTTTAGAATGGATGAGAAGAGTCTGACAAAACAGATTTTTAAAACAACTGACAGTAGATATAAAGTTTCCAACAAATGGTTCAGCGAGGTAAGAAAGAATCTTCTTGAGCAATCTAAACCGAACAAAGTATAGATCAGTGATCAACAGCTTCAATGAACAGAGGAAAGAAGACCGGCTGCCAGAGAAAGAATGCAAAAATTTTGGGCAGCAGAAAAGGCTTCCGCTAAGGTGTTTTTGTTGCTTAACATGGACTCAAACGGCTATAAACGAAAATAATAAAATAAATAAGATACAATAAAATAAATAAGATACTCACAGTAACGAAAATAATAAAATAAATAAGATACTCACAGTAGGTCTCTCTTTAGACTTGAACCTGCGCCCTCCCCTCTTTCCTTCCAAATATTTCAGATCAGCATACACATCTCGAAACTGAGCAATGTCAAATGCTGCCAGTTTTTCCATGTATTTCTGAAACCTTGGGAGATTCAAGGTTCCACCTTCATTAATATAACCTGAAAAAAGTGCATACAAACAAAATATCAATTTATGGATAACAAAGATTCTGAATTAACAATTGTAATAATGACAAATCAGAACCAATATACATTAGAAGTCTGCTATAGCGAGTACGGCATATAACGAGAACACCGTTATAATAACAGTTTTTGTCTGTCCCTTCACAATTCCTATATTAAATTGTGTATTACTCTTCGGTTACAGCGAGAGCCCTATCACTGACGCATACGTTATTACGAGCGATTAAGCATGCGTGACTTTCTCCATTACCGATATTTATGCACCCCAGCAATTATGTTACATGCAATCGATCGACTTTGGAATCGTTTCCTCGCTATGTCCACTAGCGAGCTCTCTCGCCGACATTCAAAAGTGAAGTCACAGTCGAATAGTGATACCCGTCAACTGCTGTTCCGTAAAGCAAAGTCGAAATGAATAAGGAGAACATGTTTTCGTAATAAGTGCATAAATAATGTGGTCGATAGCAGATATTAAATCGATAGAAATAAAGGCTAAAGTGAACGATCACATAATTTTAATACTGAAATTAGGTAAGAACGATACACCTCAAGACATGATTTATTTCAGAGGTTCACTTATATTTTCTCGTGTCTGGTTAAATTTCAGTAAGGCTATTCCCACGTAATTCATAGCAAGAAGGTTATTACTTTTCTACTGGAGCTTCATATAAATAGGTTTTCATGGTACATATACAGTTAACTTAGGTTAGGTGATGCTGTTTGAATAAGGAAACACCGGGCGAGTTGGCCGTGCGAGCAGCTGTGAGCTTGCATCCGGGAGATAGTGGATTCGAACCCCACTGTCAGCAGCCCTGAAGATTGTTTTCCGTGGTTTCCCATTTTCACACTAGGCAAATGCTGGGGCTGTACCTTAATTAAGGCCACAGCCGTTTCCTTCCCATTTCTGGGCCTTTCCTGTCCCATTTAATAAAAGGCTAGGAAAACAACAGATAGGGAATCTGCCACCTGGGCAACTGCCCTAAATGCAGATCAGTATTGATTGATTGATCGTCGCCATAAGACCTATCTGTGTCAATGCAACGTAGAGCAAATAGCAAAAAAAAAGAAAAAGAAAACTGAAGCGTTTGACACAAAATGCGACCTTCGGTATAGTTTTCTCGCTATGTGCACCTGCGAACTCTCTCTTCAACATTCGAAAGTTATGCCGGAGACGATTAGTAACACCCATGAACTGCTGCTCCGTAAAGAACAGTGGAAATGAAAGAGGAGAACATGTTTTCATAACAAATACGTAAATAACATGGTCAATAGCAGTTGTCAACTTATTAGAAATAAAGGCTAAGTAAATGATCACTTAATTTTAATACTCTATCCTGAATTATAATGCCCAATAACGGACCATTTATATTGGTATTAAGTAAGAATGCAATACATCTCCAGATATGGCTGAGCACATCACTGATTTCAGAAGTTAGTTTGTATTTTCTCGTGTCTGGTTAAATTTCGGAAAGGCTATTCCCGTGTAAATTTATATCATAAAGGTTATAATTTCTCTTCTGGCGCTTGAAATATGTTTTCATCATAATATAGTACGGTTAATTTAGGTTAGGTGACGTTTGATTAGGAAACCTGAATTTTTGCCACAAAATGCAATTAAACATCTTCAGTACGGTATAGTTTTCTCACTATGTTCATTTGCAAGCTCCCTCGTCAACATTCAAAGGTTATACTGGAGTCTATTAGTAACACCGCTGACTGCTGTTCCATAAAGCAAAATCGAAATGAAAGAGAATATGTTTTCGTAATAAATGCGCAAATAATGGGTCGACAGCAGTTGTTAACAACTTTTATTATAATTTGGATCCACCTTATTCAATACATAGAAACTGTTGTTTAGATGAAATTACAACATATATTTCAATCAGAACTAGTTTTACCAAGCTCGATAGCTGCAGTCGCTTAAGTGCGGCCAGTATCCAGTATTCGGGAGATAGTAGGTTCGAACCCCACTGTCGGCAGCCCTGAAAATGGTTTTCCGTGGTTTCCCATTTTCACACTAGGCAAATGCTGGGGCTGTACCTTAATTAAGGCCATGGCCGCTTCCTTCCCACTCCTAGCCCTTTCCTGTCCCATCGTCGCCGCAAGACCTATCTGTGTCGGTGCGACGTAAAACAACTAGCAAAAAAAAAGAACTAGTTTCGACGCCCGTTTGCGTCATCACCAGCTGATATAGGTTCTTGCAAAAATTGGCAATCACATAAGTTTATCTACGTCAAATTGAACACAATTTAAAACCATATTAACAAGCTAAAACTGTGTTATGATTATACTGTCTCAAAGTCCATATTTTCTACAAGTCTGAGACTTGCGTGTCATAAATCTTAAATAAAAACATATGCAAACCGGTTTGCTCACTAATAAAATAACGTGGATTTAAAAGAACAACAACTTAAAAATAAAATAGTCTTGAAGAAACATTAGCTTAATTTATCACACTTCTTAAAACATGACGTAAGTTGTAATCTTGGTTCAATACGGACAAACAATGAAATTTATTAATTTAACAGCAGTTGTTAAATCGTTAGAAATAAATGCTTAAATAAACAATCGCATAATTTTAATACTGAAATTAAGTACTGCGATACAATTCAAGATATGGCAGAGAGCATCACTGATTTCAGAGGTTTGATTATATTTTCTCACATCCGGTTAAATTTTGGTAAGGGCCAATGACCTTAGATGTTAAGCCCCTTTAAACAACAAGCATCATCATCACCATCAAATTTCAGTAAGGCTAATCCTATGCAAGTTTAGAGCGAGAACATTATAATTTCTTTATATGCGCTTGAAATATGTTTCCATGATACATATACGGCTAGGTTGCGTGATAGTTCTTAAAATTACAAATTATTTATTATATCATCCATCTATTCAATAATATAAAATCCTTGTGATTAAGATTCAAACTTTGTTACATTTGTTTCTAGTGGGACATGTTTCGCCTGTATTTCAGGCATCATCAGCCACCATATCACTAAGTCAGATCAGGATCCTGATATTGTTCTTACTGTATATGAGATTATCACATCGTTTAAAATCTTAAAAACTACTTACAAATATATATAATAAAATTACAAACAGTTGCAGCAATTTTAAAGATATAGCAATCAATAGCTAGGCTGTGACTGTGGTCTGACTAGAAAAAGCACACTGAATAATTCTAATGTATTGTAAGGTATTATGAAATGTTAAAACCTAATAAATTACTATGTCTAAACCTCTCTAGGAAACTCATTCCATCTTGCTAGGTTAGGTGATGCCATTTGAATAAGAAAACTGAAGCGTTTGCCACAAAATGTGACTTTCGGTATTGTTTTCCCTCTATGTACACTTGCGAGCTCTCTTATAGACATTCAAAGGCGATGATACAGATGTTGATTCCTATAGGCAACCTGAAATATTTGTCCGAATTTATAATACCAACATAAATGGTCGGTTATTGGAGATTCATAGCACACAGGGGTGAAACGCTGGATACCAGGAATGAGTTGGCTGGAAAATTTATAATGTCCAATAACGGATCATTGATGTTGGTATTATTCAAAGGCGATGTCGGAGTCAGTAATAGCCGTAGACTGCTGTTCTCTAAAGAAAATTCGAAATGAAAGACGATAACACATTTTTGTAATAAATAGGTAAATAAAGTTTCAGATATACCTTATCTCAAATACCCTGGGAGATAAGGTAAATACCAAAAACATGTGGTAAAAGAGATGGTACTGTCTATCTTTTAGTAAAGAGTTAAAAATACTTTACGTGTGTTAAGTAATGTTATTTCTGCGTAAAAGTTATGTACACTTTCTAAAAAGCTGTTCAGTTTCAATTTATAGTTTATACTCCTGCATAAAGTGCCTTTTGAGAGGGGTGATATGTCAACAGCAGAAGAGCCATTCCAGTATTCAGTAGCAGCTCATTTAGCTTACATACAAAACATGTGCTTTCTGTTTACTGCCGTGTTCCAGGTGTTATTGGCGCACTAGTGACTTTGCATATAATTACGAGATTCTTTCGTGCTAATATTTAGTAATATATCATTATTAATTAAGTTGGTAGTCAGTCTTTGTTTTGGTGCTTAGGTTTTAGTTAAAGGTTTTAATTTACACTTACATAACCTCTGTTAAAGTTCCGTGTGGAATGAAGATGGATGAGCCCGTAAAGCAAAAAAAAGGGAAAAACATTGAGAAGTGGAGAAAACCAGTGTGTTCTCAACATTTTTAAGAAGCTTAGTGACATAAATCCTGGCAATACTCTTGAAAATGCGACGAGGTTAGCAGCCACTACTATCGGCATTTTTAGCAGTAGCTTTTATCATGCTAGAAAGGAACTTAAAGCCATTAAAAAAAAAACAGTCATTACACCAGAAAAAAAGTCAGAATAAAACAAAGTTAGTGGACAAGTACGAATGTTTCACTAAGGACACAATTCGGCGAAAAGTTCACAAGTTTTTCTTTAGAAGTGAAATTCCAACAATCAACAAGATTATAATAGTCTGTGAAGAGTGATGAAACCTTGCCTTTGTTTTAGCGTGCAATGCTTCATAGGCTTTTAAAAACTTTAAAGTTCAAGTTTATGTTGCGTAGTCACCAACCACTGCTTACTGAAAGGGAGGAAATAGATTTGTGGCGAAGACGTTATTTGCGTCAGATAAAGTTTTAGGCGGAGGGAAGACCAATTTACTACTTGGATGAGATGTGGGTGAATTCAGGACATACCTATGGGAAGGTATGGAGTAATAAAAATATTAAATCCATTAACGATGCATTCTTGAAGGGATTATCAAGCAGCTTAAAGAATCCTTCGGGGAAGGGGAAACGCTTGATAATTATGCATATCGGCAACGAGAAAGGTTGGAGAGTTACAGTGTTTTGAAACCAACTCCACAAAAGACTATCACGAGGAAATGGAGATGTATTCGAAGAACGATTTGTGAATGTTCTTACTCGTCTTGAAACCAATGCGGTAATTGCTATGGACAATGTGTTTTACTATTCGGTTCGAATTGAGAAACTGACCAATCAATCGTAAAGAAAGGGAGATATAAGTTTCTGGACGGGAAAGGAATCCCTTACGAACCAAACAGTGTCAAGTTGGAACTTCTTAATGTCATCCCACAGGACTCTGGCATGTGTATCGAGTGGATAATATTGCATTGCAATCGGGAAGGCAAGTTTTAAGGTCATCTCCGTACCACTGTTCATTAAATCCAATTGAAAGTGTGTGGATCCAGGTTACGGGCCATGTGGCTAGGAAAAACAAAACTTTTGCCCTTGCGCAAGTAAGAAAACTGCTGCTAGAAGGGATTGAACCAGTGACCCCCTCAACTATGCGACATGCGTGTTTAAACAAGTCATCGAGACGGAAGAAAAAAGAATGTGGGATATAGACCAGTTAATAGATGACGGCACTAAACGGATAGCGATAAATGTGAACGACTCCGAAAGTGATAACGACGTCGATATGGAGGGGAGCGAGTAACCTATCTTTCTTCCAAATGCGACATTGGTGAGTATATTAACCTCAATTTTAAAGTTATACATTGAAACTTAAGTATGAATGTGATACACCTCAGATTTGGCAGAGTACAGCACTGATTTTAGAGGATAGTTTATATTTTCTCATGTTTAGTTAAATTTTGCAAAGACTATCCCTATGTAAATTTTTAGCAAGGAGGTTATCATTTCTCTATATGAGCTTGAAATATGTTTTCATGACACATACACAGGTTAAGGGACGCCACTTGAACGAGAAAACTGGAACGGTTGCCGCAGAGGTCTCTGGAGTGATACTGTAATTTTTTCAGAATGTAATTAAACATACACTTTCACGTAGAATTGTATTTTGAAAAATAACAAACAAGAAAACTGTAGTGTGGATATCAGTTTTTCCTTAGAAGTGAAATTCCAACAATCAACAATCTTAAGAGTCTGTGAAGTGTGATGGTACCCTGCCTCTGTTTTAGCGTGCAAAGCTTCATAGCCTTTTAAAAACTACAAATTTCAAGTTAATATCGCATAGTCACTACAGGTCGAATGTAGATACTCTAAATTTGAAAAGCTCTCACTTTCTATGAGCCAGTGCTGTCTCGACTGTCTCTTGAATGCCTAACACCATAATACCATTCAAAATTCTTGATACTGAGGGAGTTGGCCGTGCGGTTAGGGGCACGCAGCTGTAAGATTGCATTTGGGATATAGTGGATATCATCCGTGAAAACACAGGTTTTAACCAACTGATTGCCGTTTCATACCGATTTTAATGTGCATGGTTTTTTTCCAGACTTTAACGAGAAATCAGATTCAATGACAATCCACTGCAGCAAGTAAATTCTTCACCGTTATGAATTCTCGCTGTAACGGCCTTCTACTGTATGTCCTTATCACGTAATTTCTATAAATCTAGATAACCTTATCTACATATATTTATTTATTTATTTATTTATTTATTTATTTATTTATTTATTTATTTATTTATTTATTTATTTATTAAGTAAATATTTTGATTTAACTTTTGATTTTGTTTCTTATTTGATAGTCTTAGTTGCTTTGACCTGGCAACCCCTCGAATGTTCATTTACGATCCTGGCCTTTAATTTCCTTATTTTGGGTCCTCTTCCACGTTTTATGTATGATGCTACTGCTCCAAGGTAGGTAATTTTGTGTTTTATGTTGATTTTGTCATTTTTGTGTATTCATTGTTGTATGTGTCCTTGGGTGTTGCACTTCTGTAGGACGAAGGCGCTAGCTCTCATGCCAGTGGGTTATGCCTCAGTCAGTAGCTTCCATTTCACGGAGCTCTTCACCCCTTCAGAATTAAACCCAACGAGGAATTCCCTCTTGAATTCCGTCATGTTTAAATTTAGACTCTTCAAGTTATTCCACCAAGTAGTGACTTTCCCCTTTAATCGCAGTGTGATGAGTTGTATGAAGATGTCCTCCGGTAGGTTAGTCCTTCCTAACAGACCGACCGATCCCTCGATGAAGCTAGTCGGGTTCTCTTCCAGTCGCCCGTGCAATTCTGGAAGTCTCTTAATCACCTTCGGGTCTAGGTGTCCTGTATTGCCGGTTAGGTTTGAGGGGGTCAGAGGTGTAGTGGTACTCCTGTTTGAGTCAATCTATTTTCTACTGCATGAAGGATGCTTTCCTTTATATTCTGCACATCTCCCTTAATGGTCGAAATCTGGTTTTCTATCCTTCCTTCAACAACAGAAATTCGCCTCCCAAGATTTCCCTCGACGACACAGATACGGCTTTCAATATTTCCCTCGATGTTAGAAATCCTCCCCTCAACCTGTTTTATGCCGTTAACCTGGATTTCCACCGCCTCCTTGAGGTCCAAGATATTCCCTTCCAGCTAGCTTCCTCTACTATCAATCTGGTCACGCTGCCCCAGTTCCGACCTGACGTCCGATATCTGCTGCGTTAATCGATCAGTGACGTCGCTAATTTACGATGAAATTTTGTCATTTACGGTTGAAATTTTCAATTCTAGGCCCTGTTCTACATTATAAATCTGTGTGTACACTTGTGCTATCTCTCCAGTTAAAACTGAGTTAGCTTCAGAAATTTCGCATGAAAATTTGTCATTTACGTTTGAAATTTTGTTATTTAGTGCCTGCACGATGGTCATAGGTTAGAATACATTTTGAGAATATTTACCTAATCCTCCAATGTTTCGTCGGCATCTTCATTGACAATAATACCAATATAAATGGTCCGTTATTGGACATTATAAATTTTCCAGCTAACTCATTCCTGGTTGCCAGCGCTTCGCCCTCATGTGCTGGGTTGGGCTCATCAGTTAGTACCTAGCACACCTACCAAGACGCTGGCTAGTGCATACCGTGGGCGCCACTGCGTAGGCTACTTGGAGCCACTGGCAGTGCCAATGCACTATGAGAGACTTTGTCTCTTTACCAAAAATTGATGTCTGCTTGGCTATCAGATGATACAGATGTTGATTCCCAAAGGGAATCTGAAATATTTGTCCCGAATGAGTAAATTTATAATACCAATATAAATGGTCCGTTACTGACATTATAAAATTTCCAGCTAACTCATTCCTGGCTGCCAGCGTTTTGCCCTCATATGTTAGGTTGGGCTCATCAGTTGGTACCTAGCACACCTACAAGACGCTGGCTAGTGCATACCCTGCGTAGGCCCTCCACATCTATGTCATCTTCATTGACTTCCATGAAAAACTTTTCATGAGTTTCTCTTTTTTCCATGAGATCTTCCCGTAGCCACGCCTGTGGCGTTTTCCTCTTCCCGTCTGTCGGGAGATTCCTCGTGGTAAATTCGTCTTTGAGCTGTTTCAGCAACATACTCTCTTGCATTCTGATCTACCACACTCGTATTCGCTCGTAAATTTTAAATTTCAAATCATTCATTCATTATTCATTTATGATTTAATTACTATACTTGTTTCGAGTCTACAGAGAACCACGTTCATTATGGTAGCTAAACGTAAGAATCTGACTCTTCAACAAGATCGACATCATTAGTGATATTGACAGAGATAGCCAAGTATCTTCGTTACAGATGGCAAAAAAATACAACTTGACACCCTCTATGCTGTTTGGCATCATGAAACAGAAGGAAGCTATTCTGGCCGCGGAAGTGTAGTGTGTTTCTGGGGCAAAAGGAAGAATATTTTTTCTTCGCCTTACGAAGAACTTCAAAACATTTTAAAGAAATGGTTTGAGGAAAAAAAAAATAGGAGTGAGTTAGCTCCAAATGACAGGAACATACTTAAACACAAAGATCGAGAAGTCTCCATTAAGCAGGGTTTGGTCGATTTCCATGCTTCTAACAGCTGATTTTACTGTTTTAAAAACTGCAGAATCTTTCATTCCAAAATATGTGTGGCGAGAATGCGGAAGTTAATGACGATGTAGTTGTGTACTGGAAAAAGAATATGTTGCCCTGACTTCTTGAAGGATATGATGCTAAGGATATTTTTAACGCCGATGAAATGGCAGTGTTTTACAATTTGCTCTCATCCGAAACATATGCTGTTCGCGGAGAAAAACGCCACGGAGGCATCAAATAAAAAGTGTAAAAAAGGAAAGAAAGACCGACGCGTTATGTGTTAACAGCGACGGGAGAAAAAAATTACCCCTATTAATAATTGGAAAATTTAAGAATCCAAGTTGTTTCACTCCCGTGCAAATACGATTTTAACAAAAATGCATGGATGACATCGGAGGTATTTCTAAAAGTTTTACAAAGCTTGGATGCTAAGATGGGATCAGCAGGAAGGAAAATAGTGTTGGTGGTAGATGTCCAGCTCGTCCTTCAGATACATCTTTCCGGCTGAATATCAAAGTGGTTTTCTTTCCTCCTACCTGCACCAGTTACCTGCAGCATTTGGAACTCGGCATTATTCAATCTGAGAAGGTGAAGTACAGGAAAACTCTGGTTCAAAGAGCTATTTCTTTCCTTGGAAGAAATAGAAATGAGGAAATGAAATTCAATATACTCCAAGGCCTGCATATGTTTGTAACAGCATGGCAACTAGTCACAACGGACACTATTCAAAACTGTTTTGGCCATGCAGGTTTTGTTGCCATTTCAAAAGATTTTAATGAAGAGGATACTACTGATGACACTGGGGAAGGGGTGTGTGTGTGTGGGGGGGGGGAAATCAAAGGACTTGAGTGCCACAACATTCAAAGAACGTTACTTGTGATGATGATATCCTAACGCCAGCAGCATAGATGGATGTTGGAAGGTACTGAAGAGGAAGAATAAGAGCATCCAGCAGAACCAACTTATGGGGCAGCAGTGGAGGGACTAGATATTGTCCGCCAGTACGTCTCGTCAACCGTTGATGAAGACCTCGTCAACAGTGTGACGTTACTACGGAACTTAATTATATTTGGAACTATTTGGAAATTTGTGTTATTGGTGTCCTTACACCTTAATTTTTCATTTCCTTAAGTTACGAGGTAATGCAGCTGGTGTGCATTTGAACATCATCTGTTGGCGTGACTGTTAACTAAACTATCATCTAGTTCGTTGCGCATCAAGTGGCCACTATACATAATTGCAACAATGCAGCAAATAATTGGATACAAATAAAAGATGAGCGACTTTTGTAGTTGTGAAGAATATGGCTTCCAAGTCAGGCGGATTTTTCCATTCATCACAAAAGATGAGGAAGTACAGAGGTTTGGAGTATGATCCTGGCTAAGGATTATACTTAAGACATTAACATCGGTGCGAGGCATCGAGATGTTTCATTTCACCTTTATTTAATCTTGGGCAATTCTTTGTAGAGGCCCTTGTAGTAGTTTGAATTTTTACCATGTAACCTTGTCTTAATTAAGTAAATATTGATTCCGGATTCAATGACCAAATATTATTATCGGTCAATTTTAAATCAAAATTTTATGTATATCCATTTCTAATGTTCGTTATATCGGCATGAAAACTATACTTGTAATTTTGGCTACACACATCATAACTAACCCCCTGGGAATGTTTCATAAGCGTTATGACCAAATTTTTCTTCTGTTAACATTATTCCTCAGTAAAATTTTGAAGGTTTATGATTCCAATTTTTGCTTTAAGTTGCTTCAAATTCTTACAAAGTGAGAATGTAGTCTACAGTACACTTCTCCAAACAAGTTCGAGAGAGAGAGTTTTTGATAGTTTACACGCCACTGAGGTTGGAAAGCCCCTCTATGCAGCACCTATGTAAGATTAAATACAGAACTATGAATATACTAAGTAAATTAATGTAATATTAGCCTAATAGTATATCTTCGGATTAATTTCTACAGTATTTATGTGATATTTACACTGAGGTAAACGAAACCTAAAATTATTAGCTGTTTAAATGATAGTTAACCGTACGTAGTATGATGCCTTGTGTATTGTTCACGTTTGTTGCCTCCTCTTCTTCTCTTCTTCCTCATATGTTTCTGCTTATCCACGTCATTCAAAGAGCCTCTTCCAATCTTCTCCTTTTCCCCACATTCTATCATTCATCACTGTCTGCCACCGTAGTCCTCTCCGATTTACATCATCCTCCACCTATCCCTCCATCTTATTCATGGTCTTCCAATTGGTCTTTGTCAGAGGAGCTCTTCTTGGTAATCTTTCTTGTCCCATTCTTTTGACGTGGCCAAACCATTTCGGCTTATTTCTCTCCATAATTTCTTTTAACGGGTTGATCTGTAGCATGTCTCATATGGTTTCATTTCTTATCTTGACCATCCTTGTTTTACCCAGTTGTTTTTTATGCCCTTGTAGTAGTTTGAATTTTTATCATGTAACCTTATCTTAATTAAATATTAATTCCGGAACCTTAAATTCAATGACCAAATATTATTATTGGTCAATTCTAAATCAAAATTTTATGTATATCCATTTCTAATGTCAGTTATATTGGCATGTTGCCTGATACTGTCACTTATTTTTATGATGAACTGGTTTTCCTTTCGCTTGTTTTTAAAAAAAAGATGTTATTGGTTATGAATGATCATTAGCCTACGACTATGGACGTATGATCTTGAACCTTGTCAACTTCGTGGTTGTATCCTGAGTCGTGAATGAATTCATTCTTGTTCATCTATTAATTATTTGTCATCTCAGTAGATAATTTTTAAGAATAGTTGAGATTTTATTTCTCCAGATCTTGTTCGACTAATCAAGCAGTTATAATTATGGGGTTCCAGAATTTAAAAAATGTGGAAATTATTGCTTAATTGTTTTGATTTCACATGCCAGTAAATTTATGCTTCATATCCTGCATAAGAGACTCCGGGCATTCCTAGATCAAATTCCTGAAGTCCAGACTGGATTCATTAAAGGAAAAGGCACTCAAGAACAAAGCTTAAGCCTAAGACAAATCACAGAAAAGGCTAGAGAATTCAGTGTTTCAGTATACCTGTACTTTACTGACTACCAAAAGGCCTTTGATACCGTCAAATGGAACCATCTTTGGAAAATTTTAGATGATATAGGTTTGCCACTCCATTTGATTGATCTTCTCAAGTCTTTGTATAAGGAAAATACAGCCACTGTGAAGATTCAAAACAAACAGTCACAACAGTTTCTTACGAGGGATGGAGTCCATCAGGGATATATCCTGTCACCGTTACTTTTCAATCTCTATGGTGAATATGCATTAGATGACTGGGACAAAGGATTTTCCATTGGGGGATGCAAGATCAACAACTTGAGATTTGCTGATGACACACCTTGATAGCATCATCTGAAGAGGAGTTGTCAGAGCTGATCAAGAGAGTGGAGGAAGCAAGCCTAGAAATTGGATTACGCCTAAATCGACAGAAAACCAAAGTCATGACTGTTGATTGTAAGAACAACAACAGTCCACATATTAAACAGATTGGAGGTTGTGAAGTTGTACATCAGTATGTATATCTAGGCTCCTTATTATCCAATTCTGGTGGTTCCAAAGATGAAATAAAGAGAAGAATTGAAATGGCACAAAGGTAGCAATGATCCGTCAGCGGAAGATCTTGAAAGATAATATCATCATCAATAATACAAAAAAGAAGCCGTTGAATCTCTAGTCTTCTCAGTCTTCTTGTATGGCGCAGAGACATGGACCATCCTCAAACGTCATCGTGAATGGATAAAAAGCTTTGAAATGTGGTGCTGGGGGAAAATGTTGAGAATTTCTTGGACAGCTCATCACACGAACACATCAATCCTGAACCAACTCCAGATAAAAGTTTGTCTATCGTGTAAGGTCTCCCAGCGGATCGTACGCTACTTTGGACATATAATGCACCGAGATGATAGTCTCCAAAAGTTGACTGTTGAGGGCAAAGTTCAGGGAACCAGACAAGGACGAGTACCAACACGATGGACTGACATGGTGAACGGCACCCTACAGAGTTCTCTCAGACCAACCACATTGAAAGCTTTCGATAGGGAAGAATGGCGGAGTATGGTTCATCGGCTACATGGCTGAATATTATGATAGTCACGACGCCTCAGTGCAAAACAAAGAAGAAGAAGAAATCCATTTAACAGTTAAAACTATTTTCCTTTCAAGAAATCTTAACTAATTAACTATTTATTTTCAGAAATTAAGTGTGTTTAAGTAAATTGAGGTACCTCATTCTAATTTTCTTACTCTAATTTTACCAGCCTAATTATCTCATCTTAATTTATCAATGTTACTTGTTATTTCATAGTATATTTATTAAATTTTCTTTGTTTTAAATCGTGTTTCTCATTTCGTGAAGTATTGGTAAGACAGCTAATGTATCCACAAAGACACACACAAAATGCTGTCGATTGTGTATGCTATTTTATTTACAAGTTATTTACACATTCTTACACACACGCACTAATGAGCCGCCTCCTTGATAAAAATCTGACAGCATGTCAAACAACTACCAACGTAACAGCACTCAGCTAACACGACTTCCACATAAGTCTCATTATAACAACTCAACTCTCAAGACTGCCTCTTTATATAAATGTTGCCTGGTCAGGCTTCTAGAAGAATATGACACAAAATGCTTTCTCGTAAATTCAAAAGTCCCCAATAGCCTAGTTTACAATGTAAGAAACTTTCTACACAAATCTAGTCGCACATTGCGTTGTTCTGGACTTATTACAGTGTGTTGCACAATATTGCAGTGAATTATACATCATACTGTATATAAAGGTAATAATAAATTATATACTAATATACGTGTTCTTACATTAAATAAACTCATATTAATATATATACAGGAGATGTTTCAAGACATAACCTCACAAATAATAGGATCATGATTATACCAAATAAAGTTCGTACACAACTACGTAAATAATAATACTAATCAATGTAAACACTTCATAGCCATACCTCACAAGTCATGATAATGATGATGATGATGATGATAGTTATATTAGTCTATTACACTTGTGTCAGAGCTGAAGTGTAATTTTAAAAATTAGGTCCTGGCCTTTTGATTTTACCCGCAAAATGAGAGGTTTAATCTACTTCTACATGTGATTATTGTCAATGGTAATTCATGTGACAGTAATTATGGCAGCAGAAGGTTGCAAGAGGAAGCAAACTACTGGACTGGACTATTTCAGCAAGTGAAGGTTAATATGCTTATTCTCATGGTTCTTATGGTCTATTTTTCACAAATCTCTTTAAAATCATGTTATGCCTCTGTTCCTTCAAGTTAAAATTGCAAGTCAGTAATACCTATCTCTCTTTTTCTTTCTGCAGGTTGTGCTCCCAATGGTCCACAATGGAATTTGTTACGTCTGCTGTTTGTAAATATTTTCTGTTATTCTGGTGTTAATTTGACTTTTTAGTATTTTTAACAGGTTCATTTATTATTTCTTGACATTACATTAGTTAAAGACATAAATGTATTATTATTTCTTGTGTTATATAGCCTATTTTCTTTGAACCCCCTTTTAAGGAAAACCCCTTTTTAAGGAAAAAATATCAAACCCCCCTCATTCGTTAAAAAGGGGTTCTACTGTACTTAGGTTTGTGTCAGAAAAGGCACACGGCTTTAAAAAAGGACCACAGGTCACACCCATGATCCCACCAGGATATGGGAAAAATGGCAGAGAAAGAGGTTGTAGAAGTTTTTCACATAAAATACCCTGGTTGTTACTTTACTCATGCCAGATACATGCATTTTCTTACCTCCAAGTGTAGGTAACACCTCCATATATGCCTGGTATAAGATGGGCAAAGCTCCATTAATGATGTGCATGTCAGGAAGAGGAGGGATGAAGTCATTGCCTACAAGAAAGCCCATTAATACCTGGAAGAAGAAAGAAAACACATCATACCTGATACTACAATAAATTCATGGGAAGCCATTATATTGCATTAATCAAGAAGTTCACAGAAATTTCCAATAAATATTTGCAACAGTTTATATGTATAAGGCAGGAGAAACACATTCAACCCACCGGCCTCCTTGATTTACTGCCCAATACAGTAAACTCCCAGTTTCATATGGGTTAGTGAAGAGAACATGTACAAATCATTGCAAAACATGGATAGTCAAATTCAATTAAAAAATTAATGGCGACATGGTAGGATATCACAGCAATTATAATAAGAAGTATTTCTTATCCACCTATTCAATGCAAATCACGTTTACTGGTGTTTACATTTTCATACACATTTTCACAGTGTTTTGAATGGACATTGTGATTATTTTAAATGTTCATGTTATCACATTTTTTAAGTGTTTTATTTAAAGTTATTTTTTAGATGTGATGTAATTAGATTTTTAGACTACTGTAATTTTAATTTTGACTATTGTCTTTTTAATATGTTTACAACTGTTCACGAACATCATTTTAAGATTAAAATTAATGGCTGAAGATGCTCTTTATAAGAGCGAATCATGTCCCTTAGAAGAATTAATTGTATGAAAATGTAAACACCAATAAAGGTGATTTGTATTGAATAGGTGGATAAGAAATACTTATTATAACTGCTGTGATTAACATCATTCAATACAGAACAAACATGAGGATAATGACCTGTAATGGTAGGGTATTTCAAAACATAGTGAGAAGAATTGAAGGGGCCGGGGCAAAAAGAGTGCCAAGCAACATTTTCTTAATTTTAAAGGAGAGCAGTTAGAAAGTTTGTTCAAATCATGAAATTGTACTATTCATGGGAATGATGTATTAAGAGGCGGCCGGAGCTGGAGCAGCCGGCCACCAGCTCAGTAGTTGTTGTAACATGGGTCAAAAGTTTGTAAGAGTTTTTATAAGGAAAAGGAACGAGTTAAAATTATTTTGTTTTCATAGCGCACGGTAGTCTGTGATACACTTTTCATTAGTGTAAAAGCATTTCAAAAAGAAATGCAAATATAGTTATAAAATGGTAGTTAAAATAACGAATCTCCATTATAAAATTGAGCTCTGAACTGCGGTTTTCCTAAACTTTGTTTTAGGTCAAGATGGTGTTCAAATTAGAAGCAAACTATACTGTAGGGAAGTTAATATCTTACTCTAAGGGGCTACTTTAACATACTTTAAAATTATTTATTCTTTATATATTTAATCGTGATTTTAATAAAGTTCTGCTTATTGACTTACGAGTGTCGGCCAAATTCTAGTGCTGGTAGTTCAGCCAGTTTCCGTCAGATGCCGCAGCGTCACAAAGTCTTGTCCTTGAAGAGGGATGATGACAGATTAGCTCTTACCCATGCAGGGCTGTGGTGAGTGAGATCTTCAGCTATCAGTCGCTTCCTCACCCTTGCTTCATAACAAGCGGCAGTGGACATGCTGACAATACTTTGTTACTCGCTAGTTGTGGTATGACCTTTCAGTAGCATGTTATATATTGTCGTGTTTTATTATACCGTGGTACTATGATTAGTTGAATTCTTAATCCACTATCGGCAGCCCTGAAGATGGTTTTCCGGGCTTTCCCATTTTCACACCAGGCAAATGCTGGGGCTGTACCTTAATTAAGGCCGCGGCCGCTTCAAACTCCTAGACCAGGGGTGGCGAACCTTTTCCAACTAGTGTGCCATTTTAAGTCTGGTTTATTACTATAATCTGTTGACTGTGCCACTTGTTATTTTTCATTAGGGGATGTCTACAACCCCCCCACCCACACCCCGGGACTTCCTTTATACATTCCCAATTATGTTTCATAATATGTCATTTATTTATTCATTTACAGATTCATTTATTTATTCATTTACAGTTTCATTTATTTATTCATTTACAGATTCATCTATTTATTCATTTACAGATTCATTTATTTATTTACTATACATATATCTGGTGAAAACATGTTTGCGATGTCCGTATACAAAACCACCAGAAAACGACACTATCTCACTTGACTTTCGGACCTATCAGTGTAGCAGTGTTGCCATATTGCACGTCCGAATGGAACTAGTATTTAGATTTTCGATATTTATTTCTTACACGTGAAACTTTATATGTATTGTCTGCAGTGCAAGACGTATATACACTGACTGACAGAGCAAATGCAACACCAAGAAGGAGTGGTCAGAACTTTATGCCAATTGCAGGGTAGACTGACGTCACTGAGGTATGCTCATGATGTGAAATGCGCCGCTGTGCTGCGCACGTAGCGAACGATAAATGGGACACGGCGTTGGCGAATGGCCCACTTCGTACCGTGATTTCTCAGCCGACAGTCATTGTAGAACGTGTTGTCGTGTGCCACAGGACACGTGTATAGCTAAGAATGCCAGGCCGCGGTCAACGGAGGCATTTCCAGCAGACAGACGACTTTACGAGGGGTATGGTGATCGGGCTGAGAAGGGCAGGTTGGTCGCTTTGTCAAATCGCAGCCGATACGCATAGGGATGTGTCCACGGTGCAGCGCCTGTGGCGAGGATGGTTGGCGCAGGGACATGTGGGACGTGCGAGGGGTCCAGGCGCAGCCCGAGTGACGTCAGCACGCGAGGATCAGCGCATCCACCGCCAAGCGGTGGCAGCCCTGCACGCCACGTCAACCGCTATTCTTCAGCATGTGCAAGACACCCTGGCTGTTCCAATATCGACCAGAACAATTTCCCGTCGATTGGTTGAAGGAGGCCTGCACTCCCGGCGTCCCCTCAGAAGACTACCATTGACTCCACAGCATAGACGTGCACGCCTGGCATGGTGCCGGGCTAGAGCGACTTGGATGAGGGAATGGCGGAACGTCGTGTTCTCCGATGAGTCACGCTTCTGTTCTGTCAGTGATAGTCACCGCAGACGAGTGTGGCGTCGGCGTGGAGAAAGGTCAAATCCGGCAGTAACTGTGGAGCGCCCTACCGCTAGACAACGCGGCATCATGGTTTGGGGCGCTATTGCGTATGATTCCACGTCACCTCTAGTGCGTATTCAAGGCACGTTAAATGCCCACCGGTACGTGCAGCATGTGCAGCATGTGCTGCGGCCGGTGGCACTCCCGTACCTTCAGGGGCTGCCCAATGCTCTGTTTCAGCAGGATAATGCCCGCCCACACACTGCTCGCATCTCCCAACAGGCTCTACGAGGTGTACAGATGCTTCCGTGGCCAGCGTACTCTCCGGATCTCTCACCAATCGAACACGTGTGGGATCTCATTGGACGCCGTTTGCAAACTCTGCCCCAGCCTCGTACGGACGACCAACTGTGGCAAATGGTTCACAGAGAATGGAGAACCATCCCTCAGGACACCATCCGCACTCTTATTGACTCTGTACCTCGACGTGTTTCTGCGTGCATCGCCGCTCGCGGCGGTCCTACATCCTACTGAGTCGATGCCATGCGCATTGTGTAACCTGCATATCGGTTTGAAATAAACATCAATTATTCGTCCGTGCCGTCTCCGTTTTTTCCCCAACTTTCATCCCTTTCGAACCACTCCTTCTTGGTGTTGCATTTGCTCTGTCAGTCAGTGTATAAAATATTATTATGTTCATGTGGTGTGCCACCAAAATCGTGTTACGCGTGGCATACGTTCGCCATCCCTGTCTAGGCCTTTCCTATCCCATCGTCACCATAAGACCTATCTATGTCGGTGCGACGTAAAACCACCATTCGCCTCACATGACCCCACCACCGAAGCCGGTTTATGCGTACAGCTTCATCCATCGAGTTCATTCCTAAATTAGCCTTTATCTCCTCATTGAGTATCCTCCTGCCATTGTTCCCACCTGTTTGTACCAGCAATCATTCTTGCTACTTTCATGTCTGTTACTTCTAACTTGTGAATAAGATATCCTGAGTCCACCCAGCTTTCACTCCCGTAAAGCAAAGTTGGTCTGAAAACATACCGATTTAAAGATAGTTTCGTCTGGAAGCTGACTTCCTTCTTACAGAATACTGTTGATCGCAACTGTGAGCTCACTGCATTAGCTTTACGACACCTTGATTCAATCTCACTTACTATATTACCATCCTGGGAGAACACACAACCTAAATACTTGAAATTATCGACCTGTTCTAGCTTTGTATCATCAATCTGACATTCAATTCTGTTGAGTTTCGTAACTACTGACATCAATTTAGTCTTCGAGAGGCTAATTTTCATACCATACTCATTGCACCTATTTTCAAGTTCCAAGATATTACACTGCAGGCTTTCGGCACAATCTGCCATTAAGACCAAGTCGTCAGCATAGGCCAGACTGCTTACTACATTTCTACCAAACTGAATCCCTCCCTGCCATTTTATACCTTTCAGCAGATGATCCATGTAAACTACGAACAGCAAAGGTGAAAGATTACAGCCTTGTCTAACCCCTGTAAGTACCCTGAACCAAGAACTCATTCTACCATCAATTCTCACTGAAGCCCAATTGTCAACATAAATGCCTTTGATTGATTTTAATAATCTACCTTTACTTCCATAGTCCCCCAGTATGGCGAACATCTTTTCCCTCGGTACCCTGTCATATGCTTTCTCTAGATCTACAAAACATAAACACAACTGCTTATTCCTCTCGTAGCATTTTTCAATTACCTGGCGCATACTGAAAATCTGATCCTGACAGCCTCTCTGTGGTCTGAAACCACACTGGTTTTCATCCAACTTCCTCTCAATGACTGATCGCACCCTCCCTACCAAGATGCCAGTGAATACTTTGCCTGGTATACTAATCAATGAGATACCTCGATAGTTGTTGCAATCCTTCCTGTTCCCTTGCTCATAGATAGGTGCAATTACTACTTTTGCCCAATCTGAAGGTACCTTACCAACACTCCACGCTATTTTACTACTCTATGAAACCATTTCATCCCTGCCTTCCCACTGTACTTCACCATTTCAGGTCTAATTTCATTTATTCCTGCTGCCTTATGACAATGGAGTTTATTTACCATCCTTTCCACTTCCTCAAGCATAATTTCACCAACATCATTTTCCTCCTCCCCATGAGCTTGGCTGTTCACAACACCACCAGGATGATTTCCTTTTACATTGAGAAGATGTTCAAAATATTCCCTCCACCTCTCCAGTGCTTCCCTGAGATCTATTGTGAGTTCACCTGAATTACTCAAAACACTGTTAATTTCCTTTTCCCCTCCCTTCCTACGATTCTTTATTACTGTCCAGAAAGGTTTCCCTGCTGCTTGACCTAGCCTTTCCAGGTTGTTACCAAAATCTTGAAGAACTCTTGCGGGACAACTTTCCGGCACCTCTGTGTCTCCGAAAACACATTATTTGATCGAATCCAAATTTTAACACAATATGCAATGGGATGTTTTATACATTGTTATATATTTAAAAACTGTTTGTTTTGAAGAAAAAAAACTTATAAATTTGTAAGGCTTTTTTTTACTCAGGGTTGTTGGAAAATTCCATTCTTGGTCGCGTTACAATTTTTATCGTATGTACAAAGTATCACTTTGTGACTAAAAATGCGTCAATTAATTCACTTCTTTTATATCAGTTTGTATTTTCATTGGATAGAATTATATTATGTATCAATGACTGTCCGGTACAGGGAAAGACGTGAGGCGGGGACGGGGTTGATGCACTACTTCATTTCAACATCGGAAAAAGTGTCCGGCATGCTGGCCTTTGGTCACAGAGGTCCCTGGTTCGATTCCCGGCAGGGTCAGAAATTTTAACCATAATTGGTTAATTTCTCTGGCATGCTGGATGGATGTATGTGTCGTCTCCATCATCATTTCATCCTCAGTACGACGCGCAGGTCGCCTACGGGAGTCAACTCAAAAGTCCTGCATCTGGCGAGCCAAACTTGTCTTCGGACACTCTCGGCACTAAAAGCCATACACCATTTCATTTGTTTTTGAGATAAAACTGGTGATGGACAGGTGGGATATAGTCCAGGAGTTTCAACACGTCTTGTAGTTTGTTTTCCTTTACTTTTTGCACAGTAGTGTACTTTTGTTTCAAGCTCAATGTTGTGGTGTTACCTCTTTTTCACATGTTACAGTCTTCAAAATCCATATTCACTCTTGTTTTTAGTTTGATAAACCATGGGTTACTTGCTTCAAATCTGAAACGAATTATGTCTGTGAATTTAAATCTCATGCCACATACACATATTTTTTACTGGTGTATAGGAGTCCAACTTTTAGTGGCGTCAGGTCATAAAAGTCGTCTGTTACACTGAACTACTTCTTTCTCCCACATTCTTGAATGATACATTTCCAGTCGGCAGGGTCGTACACATGCGGTTGATTTCGTTCTCATTAAATCGTTTAGTATGAATTAAATAAGACCAGGGTGCCATTATATTCCAGTTTTTATTCTGGCCCCCGCAGTCATCAGAAAAAATCACAAGCTTTTTAGCATCAACGCCATTTGTTCTCAGATACTTCAGAATTGCACTACCTATTTCATCACTGCCTCTTCCTGCAATATTCTCATCCCACGAAAACATGTACCCTAAGTCTTTACCACAGTCATGAATCCCCACATTGTATGTCCACAATTTCCGTAGATAAAATGCTAGTGAACAGGTGATTTTAGGTGTTGGTAAGGTCTACTGTAAATCGACAGATATTACATGAACTGAAGAATTTTCTTTTGCTAACTCACAGTATTCTGCCATCTTTGTTCTCAGTGTATCTGCAGACCGCAGATGGAATTCTTTCTCAGTTTTGGAAGATTTTTTCTCTTCTTCGGTACCATGATCTATTTTCACTTGTAGGGAGTCGCACGTC
The DNA here is from genome assembly GCF_040414725.1 of Anabrus simplex. Lineage (NCBI taxonomy): Eukaryota > Metazoa > Arthropoda > Insecta > Orthoptera > Tettigoniidae > Anabrus > Anabrus simplex. Next base: position 255,908,503 of record NC_090270.1, on the reverse strand, counting down.
TTACAGGTATTTGAGGGAGGGAATTTGAAGCCAATATTGTACTCTCACTGAAAATTTGTCTGTATTTATCCTCTGACACAGCTGGGGCGTTTTTTTCAGCAGCAAATTTCAAGTATAAGTCATGCATTTGTTTAATGTTCATATTACTTCCTAAGTACATTCTACTGGGGTTTTGCATTCAACTGTAATATGATTGATACTTCGGAAACCTCTTAATGTGCTGGTGAACTAGTGCTACAGCTTCATCTGAAGCATGATTAGGCCTGTTATGTTTTCCTCTTTTATCTGCTGGAGGTGTGCTTGCCTTAGACTTTATTCTTTTTATTATATTGTTTAATCTTCCTCGGTGGTTTTGCAGACCATGAATACTTATTAATGACTTCTTGCAGATTCGCCGGGTTATACCATCGGTTTTCACTCGATAAACAAAAGTATTTTGTTTGTAGCTTGGCTCTCCTTCAGGTGCCCTGTATCTCCGTTTTACAGGAATAGCGTCAATGCATCCAAATAAATAAGTATTTTGCTTATTAAAATCAGCGAGATCCCAAAACCCATTAAATACTGACAATATCTGTTGTTCTTTAAGTTCAGAACATCTCAGGGGACAGCGACACAGCTCTCCAACTTTTACACCTGGAACAACTTTTCCGGTCTTACATGCTACATATTCTCTTCCTTCGTTTCGCCCCTTCTTATTCATCTCAGAGGTGCCAACCTTTGAAGTGGGTTATCAGTAATCCCATTTTTAACTCGTGCAACCCCCCGCACAAAACGTTTATGAGTTAAATACAAAGCACCCAGTTTGCCCTTTCCTACAGCAATCTATTCTAAAGTATATCATATTACACAATGAAATTTGCTCATTACCTGTTAGTTCTGCGATAAAAAATTCTTTGTAGCTTGTTTCGCACCCAGCAGCTGCTTTTCGGTGTAGATTTTCTTGAAACATACTTCCCCCTGAGATGACATTTTCGTCTTCAGAACCACAAGCGATTCCAGTGTAGATGTACTTAACGTAGGCCTGAATTCTATCTGAATTTTCCTAACAACACTGAAAACTCTTTCTGTGGGAGAGTTACTATGAGGTATACTTAGTACTGCAAATACAACATTACTTAAGGTTTTATACTTAATTTGTCCACTTTCATTTTTAAGCTCTGCAATGTTGCCCCAATTCACATCAAAGTAAGGTCCATGTACAATGTATTCCAGGAAAGTATCACACTGGTAAACTGCAAATTCCTCTTCAAGTTTGTCATGTTCACTTTCCTTGACCAAAGTTGGGAATCTTCGAACAAAATATTCAAGAGATGAATAGGAAACCTTCATTCTGAGAGAGATGTCTACAACTTCGGCATGATGAAGAAATTCATCATCAAGGGGAAATTTCCTGGTAATGTAACTGCAAGCTGCCATATAAAACTCTTGACAGAATTATAAAACATCTCTTCATCACAGTAGTGTTGGCTACTGAATGTATGATTCGAAGCAGTGTATCGATTCATTCAAGTGTCCGAGTGAATCGATTCACAGGAACGGCGAGCTCACGGCACATGATTCAGCTTACTCCCAGCGGACAGTGCTGAGTGGCGCACTCACTGGACGTTGACGGAGAGCCGAGCTTCCGCTGCAGCGAGACAGTGAATCAGTGAATCATGGCACATCGAAAGAATCGCGAACGAGCGCGGCTCAGTGAGACACATGATACACACGGCTCCTTATCGGCTCACTGGACACGCGGAGAGCCGAGCTTCCGCTGCAGCGACACATACAGTGAGCCATGGCACATCGAAAGAATCGTGAACGAGTGCGGCTCAGTGAGACACAAGATACACACGGCTCCTTATCGGCTCACTGCAGCGAGGCATACAGTGAGCCATGCTACACTGAAAGAATCGTATGCTATAATGGACTCTCGAGCTCAGCTCATTTGAAAATAATACCCATTTACATTCACTGTCTTCTTCTTACAGGGAGGTTTAAATAATAGATGGATTTATTTGCAGTGTTAAAAAGGTAGTCGCAACATAATTCTGAAGTAGCTAGTAAATAGGTAGGCTATTAGGTTATACTATTTATTAGTTTAATGAATCTTAGTATTATAACTTAGTTGACATTTGACAATTAAACTCGACTCTAGCCTGCCCTATGACTATGAGTCATGCTCATGACCACTCAAAAGTACCTGTTTTATATTGGGAAGAACGGCTCAGTATTCTCTCAGTTCATATGTCACATCGTTGCACAAGACTTCAATCATATGTGGACAGACGCAATAACAGTATGTTGAATCAGAAAACCAGCGGGCTACTGTACATCTCGGGTAGCCTATACAAAATATGACTATTTAAAAAAATCCTCAGCTGATAGAAAAATACTTTTTTTTTTTAAAATGACTGAGCGAGTTGTCGTGCGGTTAATATAGCGTGGCTATGCGCTTGCATTCGGGGGATGGTGGGTTCGAATCCCACCGTCGGCAGCCGTTAAGATGGTTTTTCCGTAGTTTCCCCATTTTCACACCAGGAAATGCTGGGACTGTACCTTAATTCAGGTCATGGCTGCTACCTTCCTAATCCTAACCTTTCCCACCCTGCGTCGCCGGAAACCTTCGATGTATTAGAGTGACTAGCATTTTTTTTCTAAGAAAGTAGTTCATAGTACGAAGACCAGATGGCAGCTGCGAGCACTGAATGCTGTTGCTGCTGTCTTACCAGCACATACTACACAGATGAGTAGGAGCGGTGACCAGTGAGCCGTGAATCGGATCACTGTATCGATTCAGTAACGTGAACGGAATCAAATGAATCGATTCAGTAAAATGAATCGAATGTCCCATCACTACATCACAGTCATTATCTTTCAAGTATGCCCTAGCTTTTGCTCCAATTACCAAGTCCTCATTGGCTTTCTGGTATTTCCTCCTCTTGAATTCAACACGCAAAAGGGTGGTAGATTCTGGCTGAAGAGAACATGGCTGAACAAATCTGACCAATAGGTCGGTTAAAAGACCAGTAAGTTTCCTCCTAAGAAGATGTATTGCTGGAGCATCTTGTTGCAGAAATATATTCACAGAGTTAAAAACAGGAAGTGAACTCTCAAGAAAGTAGCAAAACAGTTTTGCGTGGTTCTTGTATGAAAGATTTCACATTTTCAAACTGCTTGGTGGTCTCATTTTTATGGTGGGTCTCACTACAAAACATGAGTGTCAAAGCTTCCCACTCCTCAAGAACTCTATCAATAGACTGAAGAAGCGAGACAAATATGTTTAGTTGCCACTTACAAACATTGAAACGAGGAGGGTTGACCAGTAATGTTCTAAGGGATTGAACATTTTTTACTTCTTTCCTTTTTTCGCAGAAATTAATTTTTATCGTGACAATGTTGCTTTTCTGTAATAAATTCCCCTTCGACCGTAATGCCATAATCGCAAAGTGAAATCCATAATAATTACAGACAATCCACAATAATTGGAACCTCTGTCATCTGTATCTTCTTAATACGTCTCTTTCTCTTCCTAGAATTCGGACCTTTCCCAGGTGAATGTAACGGTGACCTTGATGATCCAGGATATCCTAAACAGTGCAATACAACACGACTTAGTACGAAAAATACCCATGTTGTAACCTCTGTCATGTAACTAATTACGATTACTTTAACAAGAGTGCTGCAAAATTATGCACTAGTTTTTCTGTTAATGTTTATAAACCTCTGGTCACAAGTGGCAGTGTAACCTTTCTTGAGAAAAATGATGACTGACAGCAACAGATTTAAAATTGGAGCAATATAGTGCCAAGCCACACAATGCATATTTGCGAATGTTGGTCAACAAAGGCCTTAAACTAACCAGAGTAAACTTTGAACTGAAAAAGCCACTTGCTATAGATCCAAGAGTGTGTTATAACGGTTCCTAAAACATAACCTAATGACTTAATAAGTTACATAACCCCAGCAACAATGGCGGAAACTTTTGTTATGGTCAAAATAATGCCAAGCAACACTTACCTCGCTTCCACTTTCAGAGGAAATTTCACATGCTATGTGAGGAAGATAGTCAGGGTCTACATCAGTATCACTGGGATATTCTTCAGAATCGCTTGATAACACAAGCTTCCTCCTACAATCCATGGTAATCCAGGTCTCCTGGTTGCTTGACACTGTTTTGCTCCGAGTATTTCTAAGAACTGTTGGGGGCAACAAGATGAAAGTTACATGCAGTGCCACCTGAATGTATTTCTATGCAAGTTTTGCAGTATTTACTGATAGCTTATCATAATCATCAACAGATGGCACTGACAGCTCAGTTTTGCCAAAAATGTTGCTTGGCAATCTTTGGCGCAGACCCCTTCAATTAACATCCTATATCAACCATTTCTAAAGACGAGAGGAGAATATTAAAAGGTATGAAAAACACGAGAACAAATATGAAAATCTTTTTCACTGGAAAATACTTTGCAATGTAATCAGGAAGATAATGAAAATGACCATCGGAATGAAGAAGAAGAAGAATCATGAAACGGTAAAACAAAAGACTCCCTTGACCTTGAATGCTCCACAGCATACATACATGCAATGTGAGCAATTTAACAAAATGACTAGCTAGTGTTCCTTTATTAACGTAATATAAAAGAAAATTCTGTTGGAATTTGGACAAATTCACATACCTAAAATAAACAGTACACTTGCATTGCACGTTAAAAACAAAAGCATTATTGTCACAATATGATGTTTGGCAATCTGTTTCATCTCTCAGGTTCTTGCCATCTGGTTTGTAGTAGTTACAGCGAGTGGGAAGCAAGAACCCAGATATTATTCTGTTAGCCCGTTTCCATATTTATCTTCCATAAACTTCATGCCTGAAAATGTGGATTCACAGATGTAAGAAGAGCAATACAACATTTTCAGAGCTACATTGTTCAATGCGGGTATTATTTGTCCCTGGGCACAACAGACCAAAAACTATCTTAATTTTCTTGTCCAATGGCACTCTTCAAACACAAGTTGTAGACTTAATTACTTTTGAGTTCATCTGTAGTCCCTCTTCATTAAAATGACTTTCAATAGTGAGACAATTCTTGAGGTGTAAGAGACATTATTATATTAATACGAAATGAACTGAGTCAGTGACTTAGCTGCAATTGTTCATCATGGGTTGACTTCCTGAGCTGATATTAACAACTCAACGGTTATTACTTGGAGTACCCAAAAGTCTGGTTACTAAAATTTCTGCACAAGTTATCCAAAATACCCTGGCAAATGATGCATTGCCGATCGCTCTTCTACAGTACATCACCTAGCAGATGGCCTAGTGTTGAAAAAATACGTCAAAGAAACCGAGTACTCTATGCCCGATATATGGGTGCCTCCTCCCCCCCCCCCCCCCCGTTTTTAATATGCATACCAGTATCCTATTTTACATAGTAAGTCTGATTTAGTTGTGTTCCATAACTGCACCTGATGACTTATGTACCATATTGTGCAGACTTAGTAGATATGGACTGTTTTTATTTCCAAGTTGAGGCAATTAAGTGTTGTATAGTAAACCGAGATAAAATGTTGCTGGTACGTCAATAAAAGGGCACAAAGTAAGTAGATACAATTTACGTTAAACATCATAAAATAGAGATAAAAAATAATCATCACTCACCCAATCATCAATTATCTTTTCCAGATCAAATGGGAAGGGCAGTTTCGACTTCACAGCACTGAACTCAAGCTCCAAGTATTCTCTCATTAATGACAAGTGAAGCAGGAAAAAGGTTGTCTCCTCAGGGGCCGAGGCTCTCTGTTGCTTCCGTTTACGCCCAAACTTGACCTGTAATATGGAAAAAAGATAGTCAAAATACCACTGAAAATAATCATACAAGTCACTTATTTAATATAATGAAATGCTAGCATACAAAGTTGTAAATGTCATCAGAATTAATCATTTTATGACATTTCTGATCAGAATAACACATGAAAAATATCAGGGGCATAATATTTTTTGTTCTCTGCAAGTTGTATCAACTTCAAGAGATTACACATAATCAGAGCAGGCGATAAATATGAACTCCAAGAATAGAAAAACGCCCCAAAATATGCATAAGGATCTCCACTGCAGTAACCTCACACACACACACACACATTCTAGCAATAGTTGGTGGCAGTACATTTTTGAAACTCAGAAATAATAATATACAAGTTAAATACATTTTACAGTGAACCAGTATTTAAACTCACTTCAAAGCAATATTAATAATTATTACCAGATTGGGAATGCAGAATACATATCAGGTGCTGTGATACTGCTGATATGAATACAGCAAAACCTCGTCAAGACATTTCTGCAGGGAACAAGGAAAAAGGATGTGGTAAGTGAGAAAACTTACTACTGCATACACGAATAAAATCTATCCAACAGGGATATGGAAACACTAGATACAGTTTTTCCTGACATGACGGCATTTTTTGTTATGTATCCGCGGGTACAGTAAAAACTATATCTACTATTTCTAAAGATGAGAGAAGAATATTAAAAGGTGTGAAAAACATGAAAGAACAAATATGAAAACCTTTTCCGCTGGGGATTATAAAATAACGACAGTGCATTGAAAGGTGTGAAGTGGTGGTGGTGGTGGTGGTGGTGGTGGTGGCGGCGGCGGCGGCGGTGGTTGTTAATGTTTTAACACATTGAACACGATGCCCTGCTCGGCCTCTGCCATTTACTGCCATATACGGTGCCCGAGCGGCGGTCGGGCTTGGTTTCTTAACTAATAAATAATCGCTTGTTGGAAATACGTCCATGTCTCTTCCCGTAAACAAGGACGACAACATTACAGTACCGCATACTGCTGCTAAATGGGAGCACTGACCTTTGCTGGATAGAATACGAATGCTTGTTTTGAAGAGTAGCGAGAATGTATTCCGCACGCTTTGCTTTCCCGCTCATTGCTACAATGGCGTCACATTGTGTTGACTCGCGCAGCAATAGTACTACAGAAACCCTAATAAACTGTAATTCACGATCCGAACTGGATGACAGTGATGATGATGAAGGATCCGTCAGTTATTCAGATACATACACAATTATAACGACAATATCAAAATATAAACAGAAATCCGCTAGTGGCATATATTCTGTTCATCAGCTAGCTTGTAACTGAATTCCGACTTACAGTTTCGATATATTTTGGTATACAGTACTTACTATTTTTCAGGTAATGAAGATAATGATTATGAGGTTTGGGATTTCGCTGAGCAGTTCATCAGGCCATTTCGCCCTCTGAGGCGACAGTCTGCACCTGCTTACAAGTGGACAGAGGAAGATAGCAAACAATCTATTCCCGATTTTCAAGGACGTAGTGGTGTGAACGCTTATATAAATAGTGAGAGTTCTGTGTTCGATTGCTTTTCCGTGTTTTTCGGTGCAGACGTAATACAATCTATAAAAACTGAAACTAACAGATATGCTGCTGTGTGTATTGCAGAAATGTGGCGAGCTGGAACACTGAAGCCGAGTTCTACCTGGAATAAGTGGACCACAGTGAAATTATTTGAACTGTATTATTTTTTTGGCATAGTGCTTCATATGTGTATTGTGAAATTGCCAAAACTAAGTGATTACTGGAGTAATCATCCCGTAATTCAAACCTCTTTCTTTAGGAAGTTACTGAGCAGGGATCAATTATTTCAAATTCTAAATATGCTGCACGTAAACAATAATGACACTTTTACACCCAGAAATAAGCCTGGTCATGCATGATCCATTGCATAAAATACGCCCATTTTACGATAATTTAGTTGCAAAATGCCGAACTTCATTCTACCCAGGACGTAACTTGACAATTGATGAAGGCCTGTGTCCATTTTGAGGCAGAATTTCGTTTCACGTGTATATGAAAAACAAACCGCATAAATATGGGATCAAATTTTACATGGTTGCTGATGCCAAATCCGGTTATACAGTAAACATAAAAATGTACTCGAGAAGGGCCGGAAACGAGGACAATTCCATCACAACATTGGTTCGTGAACTTTGCGGCAATCTATTAGGGCAAGGTCATGTCATTTATATGGAGAGATTTTACACAAGCCAGGCGTTATTTTATGAGCTACCGTAGGGAAGGAAAAAACCTTTGCGCTGGGTACCATAATGAAAAATAGAAGGGGGCTTCCAAAAAATCTCATTAATTTCCCACTGAAGAAAGGAGAATTTTCATTCCGTAGAAGTGACCACTTGTTTTGTTTGAAGTGGAGGGAAACGCGTGATGTGTACATGTTCTCAACAGCACAGTGTTTCAGGCTCGACAGTCAAGGTAAAATCTGGATTTGGTACAACAGAAAAAGTGAAGCCAGGCGTTATCTTAGATTCCAATGAAAACAAACCTGGTGTGGACCACAACGACCAGCTACTAGCTTACTATCCGTTTGGTAGAAAAACTTTGAAGTGGTGGAAGAAAGTATTTTTTCATCTTTTCACCGTGGCAGTGGTCAATTCCTTCATTCTGTACAAGAAATAACAAGATTTGTCATCTGAATGACTACATGAAGGCTCTTTCAGCTGCATTTGCGGAGAAAGGAGGAGAGGAATTTCAGGAAGATGTGCCATCGCCACCATCTTTTATCAACCGTCTCGCAGCTCGCCATTTTCCAACGAAAATACCATCAACAGAACATAAGGCAAGACCTACAAGAGTGTGTAAAGTGTGCTCAGAAACATCACTAAAAAAGACTGGAAAACGATCTAGGAAAGAGATGCGATGGTATTGTGAAAGCTGCAATACGCCTCTCTGTTTACCTAAATGTTTTGAACTTTATCACACGAAGTCAAAATTTTGTTAATTGGGACTGTAAGGGAAGATTATATTGACAAATAACATTCTTTTTTTTCTCTCATATAAGCATAGTAATAATGTACTAATGTAAAAATATTAAATGTAAATATGAAAAAATTACAAACATGAACTGAAATTTAAAAAGAAAACAATTTTTAAAACGTCATAAATATTTTGGCCCCCTTTCATAGATAGATAGATAGATAGATAGATAGATATGATTTATTTTAACTGGCTAAGTTAGGGACACGTGTCCCTGTCTTACACTTAACCAGTGAAATACATAATTAACATAAAAATATATGACATACTGAATAAAAGAAAAAAAAACCAGACTGAAACAAATTACTACGGTACTATGCTATCCTGCTGTACATACAAATAACTATTATAATACACAATATAAGTTAACATTTTGCTTCCTACGAAGAAATTAACATACAACAAAGAACGAATTACAATTTCAATAATAATAATAATAATAATAATAATAATAATAATAATAATAATAATAATAATAATAATAATAATAATATGGATAAACCTAGTAATATTTACAATTAATTTGTCCAATTCCAGAAATATAACACATTGACGAATGTTACAGTTTTCATGTGTTTACTGTGGGTGAAAAACATTGCAAAATGGGGATAGGGATAAGGATAACTATGCAGGAAACAACAGCTGAGCACTTTCTAGTGCAAAAATTAAAAAATTAAATGAGATCAATGCTCAGAGAGATAATTATAGTTTCAAATACAACAAGAATAATTAATTTATCTCAAGAAGTGTTGAAATTATAAAGACTCAAAGTATGGCTAAAATGCTCAGTATACAGCAGTGAACAGGTTACAAATATGCCAGTGTTCAATGTGTTAAGAGGAATACAACTAGGCAACCATCAAACACCAGACAACAAATATGAAAACATTTGCACGGGGCCCAAGAAAATATGGAGTATTATTGCAGATCACACTCTTTCTAAAACAAATGGTAGTAGAAACCTTCTATTTTGGACCAGTGGGTTATTAAACAATTTCTGGTCACTAGACAATGAATTGGAGGTTACACTGAACCATGTGAGACTGTGACTTTGGCCGCCATTTTGAATGCAACAAACTTTGATTCGACCAACTCGAATTATTGAGTCAAAACTCAAAGGTGTGAGTTTCAACATAAGCGCCACTTCTGTGCGCTTAAAGATGTGGGTGCCAGTTCACTTTCTGATAGATTTTAATTTTGTCTTCATTAGTAAAGAATTTCACGACATCATACGGTTATATTCCTAATCTAAATGTAGGCTATCAGGTGACAAATCTTCGCTACCCTTCATTGTACTACTCAACACAAAATAAATTTCTAATTTCTGAATGGAATTCAAGATAAAAACACAAACAGGCTCATTGCATTATTCAGCAATCTTGCTGCTAACCGGCAAGCAATAATAAACATTCCTGACGCTAAGGCTTGCTCCCCGAAGGTGCAACTTATCCTGTGAAGTTCAGGAATTCAAGGCCTCTTTCCATTAACACGCAACTGTGGCGAAGGCTCTTTCTTACCTGAGTTGGAAATCATTGTTCCTTTCACAAGGGATGACAAATAACATTTTCAGGGTTAGGAAAAACATGATCGTACTAAGCAGTAATGGCGAAAATTTGTGACGCGACAAGCAAGGTATTTTTTAATATAGATTTAACCCTTTCACTCCGGCGTAGCGAGTACGGTGGCATGACCCTCTGGACGCAAGTGGCTCACCGAGCCCGCTGTACGGGATACTTCTCTCGCTCGTCTCTCAGGTCCGCATATGGCTCACGACTGGAGGAGAGAACCAGAAGAGGTTAAATGTATTTTAAATGCAGAATTAGCTGCTTCGAAATTATGTTTCTTCAGATTCAGGTTCTTCTTTTTCCAATTTAGTATTCTGTTCGGTGGTTCAGGTACCTGGTCTTCGTCTTCATTATCTTCATCTTCAGTTGAATCATCGTAGTAGGCTGACATTTTAGACGGCAAAGCGGTAACTGAAGTAGAAAACATGCCAGAAGTAGGTGTGAATGAGGTCATTCCATCACCAGAATCAGATGACAAATCACTATCATCGTCATCCTCTTCAAAGTCGCTACCCAATGTGAGGACAAGAGGTTCCTCCTCAGTCATCAGGCCTTTCGCAATTTAAAAGCGATTGAAAGCTAAATCAAGAAGCACAAGCACGTTAGCACGGAGGAACAACTAGGCACGAAGTGAGTAGCACACCGGATACACAGCTTTTGTATTCGAACTGGTTACTCCTGTCATAGCCGTAACTATAGACTCCCAGGTCAGCCATAAGAGACCTCCAAGGCTGAACTTTCCCAGTAGTCTATCGTAGCAAAACGGAAAACAGCCGAAAGACACGCGACTTCTACAGCATTCGACCAGCTATAAGGCACAGCTCCAGCACGACTGCTACAGCAGTCCACCAGGTGCACAGCACAGCTTCCTCCTGGCTGCTAGAGCAGTCGACCGGAGTGAAAGGGTAAATATGATGAGAATCGGGACTTCGTGCTAAGCGGGAAAATGTGTTAATGAGGAATACACTAACGAGGTTCCACTGTATTATAATCTATTTATTACACTATAGTAATCCATTAACATGCAGCAACTTAAGCAGAACATCCAGTGTCAAAATCTGCCATCATGCAAATTACACTATAGTAATCCATTAACATGCAGCAACTTAAGCAGAACATCCAGTGTCGAAATCTGCCGTATCACTTGACCATCAGCCGTGTATGTTGAACTACCATCAGTCACTGACTGCCACACCCAAAATGTTATATTCATCACTTCCATCACTACTTTCCAAACCAACATCACAATCCTTTTGAGTTTTCGTTCCATGAATACAACATGCACCCCTATATTTTCCACGTAAGCACACACTTTCATCCCGTTTCACTTATAAAGATCTGGCTCAGTTCATTCAATGTTGAGAGTTAACATGGTTAACATGGCTTATATTGCTTGCAGCAGCTTTTGTTCCACTAAATTCCATATCCAATTAACAATATTCAGATCGCAATGACAATAAGACAATCATAGAACAGAAAACGTGTTTCTTTTAAAATGCTATCCACTGTGTATACAGGCTGAGGTCTGTTTTCTTTGAGATTACTAACTTAAAGATATAATTGGAAGATTTAAAAAATGATATAGAGGAAGAATATATAAAAACTACATTTTAAACAGTCATCAGCAGAGCTGGTTTTCTTAAATACTATTTATTCACAAGACATTATTACAGAAGTACCATGGTAGCACACAAAAGCATAGACCACAGTATCTCGATTCCCAATTGCACCCCAGTAGTTGCTCACAAGGGACCATCAATCAATGTTAAGAAAACTTGAAACCAATTTATACACCATCCGAAAGAGAACACTAAAAGATGTCAGTGTCCAATCAGAGTGAAGTTATTTTAAATTGCTGACGTGATGTAAGGAGAAGCGGGCAAGCGAGAGAGGGAGAAAGACAACACTTGAGTGCAGTGAGGCATCGTGAGTTGTTTATGGATCGTTCCGAAGTAAGCTTCTACAAATAAAAACGAACCCTTTTATTTAATGTAGTGAATGCATTATATAATCACTTTAAAGAAAATAAATTCCAGCTCTCTGTTTTAACCAAAGAAGATGAGACAATATTCCCGTATTTAGTAGATATATTAGAGCAGGGCCACTCCTCGATTTGGAGCAATAGCGCTGTCTCTCTCTTTCCCCACGCCTGTCTCGCTCACACCCCCTGTCACCTCTTCCTCACTTGCTCCGTAGCGCTCCAAATCCAAGCTGAGTTGAGCCGAGCTTAGCCGAGTAGCCCAGAGATGAAGCGTTTATCCAAGCCGAGACGAGTGGGACCGCTGCACTGTGCACAGGAACTCTGCGCCACAGTTTGCACGCGAGATTTTGGGCATTTTGAGAGGCCCTGCATAAGAGTCTGATACAGAAATAATATATAAGCAGACTTTAGATATTGGAAATCAAAGAGGTAGTATGTAGTCCTGTGGGTTCACTTCTTGCTGGTGGAAGTGTACTAATAAAACACATGAAATGCCATTTATTCCTATCAAGTCCGATACATACACGTCCACACTGTGGCCCCTGGGCAACGGATACACTGCGTGTACACAGCTAAGTCATGTAAGGGCGAAAAAGCGAGTTCCCAACGCTTCAAAATGGGGATCCACCAGCTAAGGGAGACAACCCCGAAAGAAAACATCGGCCCTCCAGGATTGCTGAGGGTTGGCGTTAGGCTGACAACCCAAACTGTAAAAAACTCTTGTTACAAAATCTCAAGAAGAAATAGCCGTCCTGACCTTTTTACGACGACCTCGCAAACATGCAAAGGACTTGAGAATTGGTTCGTGGAATGTTTTAACTCTTTACCAAGCTGGAAACCTAAGAAAGTTGCTCGATCAGCTGGATGAATATCGACTATATATTACTGTATTGCTATTCAAGAAGTGAGATGGATTGGCGAAGGAGTGACACAGAGAAAGAATCACATAGTATTCTATAGTTGCCACATGAAGGATCACATGCTTGGTATTGTTTTTATTGTCAATAAGCAGATAAAACATTTTATTATGAATTTTCGGGCAAAATCACATAAATTGTGTAGACTTAGAATTAGAGGGAAGTTCTTCAATTACAGTCTTATCTGTGCACATGCTCCAACTGAAGAGAAGAGCGACGAAGATAAAGATTCATTTTACGATGAATTAGATGAAATTTATAATGAGTGCCCAAGAGAAGACTGTAAAATTATCTTTGGGGATTGGAATTCGAAGATAGGAGAGGAAAACAAATACAGACCTTGCATTGGAAAATACAGCTTGCATGATATTTCTAATAATGGAATCAGGCTTATACATTTTGCATCCTCGAGAAATATGGTAGTGGGAAGTACAACTTTTAATCATAAGAACATACATAAAATGGCATGGAAGTCTCCAGATATAAACACTTTTAACCAAATTGACCACCTCCTAACAGATGCAAGACACTTCTCTAACGATGGATGTTAGAAGTTATAGGGGGGCTAATATTGACTCTGACCACTACCTCGTGGTAGCAACTATTAGAAGCTGAATATTTAATGCAAGAAAGGTACATGGATCCAATGCAAGAAAGTTCAACAGTGTTCGGCTGAAGGAGCCTGAAACTGCTTTGAGTTATGCTAGCTTGCTTAATGAGGCCCTGACCAATTTACCTAATAGTGACAGTACTGATGAAATCTGGAAGACTCTTAAAGATGTACTATTAAAAACTGCAAGTGAAGTTTTAGGAAGGGATGAAAAAGTCTGGCATAACAATTGGTTTGATGAAGAGTGAGCACAAGCAACAACCTTAAAAAATGAAGCATACAAGAGAATGCAACAGACGAACCACACCTGAAAAGCAGTGGAAGAGTATAGAACTTCCAGAAGAGAAGAAAAGAGATAGCACAAGAAGAAAAAGAGACAGAATGAAAGGAAAGAATTGGAAGAAATGGAATGGTTGAAATGGATGGATGATGTGAGAGCTTTCTATCAGAAGTTAAATAAAAGTCGTAGGGATTTCCAGCCTAGAACAAGCTTGTGTAGAGATAAAGATGGCATAATATTGGGCAGTGAGGAAACAATACTAAAAAGATGGGCCCAATATTTTGATGAACTGCTGAATGAAAGTCAAGCTGATGACCAAGAAACCTTACCTCCTGTAAATACAAGAAAAGATACGGAAGTACAGATACCTACTACTGAGGAAGTTGAGAATGCCATTAAGAAGTTAAAGAATAACAAAGCCCCAGGAACGGATTTAATACAAGCAGACCTTGTGAAAAATGCTGGAAAAGAATTTATTAAACACTTTCCCAAACTAGTGGCCAAGATATGGGTAGCTGAAACAATCCCTGATAAATGGAATGTAGGCATCATCTGAGAAAATATTCTCTTTAGCAGATTGGTGCCTTACATGTAAAATGTGGTTGATGACTACCAATGCAGACTTCGCCGAGGAAGATCTACTATAGATCAGATCTTCACAATCCGCCAGATACTTGAAAAATGTAAAGAATTTGGAATTGATACACACAATATCTTCATTGACTTCAGATCAGCCTATGACAGCATTGACAGAAGTAATCCCTATGTAGCAATGGGAGAGTTTGAGATCACTAAGAAACTGATCGCCCTTGTGAAAGCTACTATGGAAAATACCTGGAATCAAATTAAGATTCAGAATATGTTATCAAGTGCTGTAATGACCAAGAATGGAGTTAGGCAAGGAGATTCATTATCATGCCTTTTGCTCAATACAGCTTTGGAGAAAGTTGTTAGAGATGCAAGTATCAACACATTGGGAACCATCTATATATATAAAATAAGAGTTTTGTCTGTACATTGCTCAGAATTTGAAAAGAATGTTATTTCTGTATCGGTCATGTCCATAGTAACACTGAAATGCAATTTTTACTTTTCCATAATTTTGGTCTGTCCGTCTGTCTGTCTGTCTGTCTGTCTGTCTGTATATATGTACACGCATCACAAGAAAACGGATGAAGAGAATTTAATAAAAATCGGTGTGTGATGTCGGGGGATGAGCCGCTACAATCTAGGCTATAAATCATTTTGCTCACGCTGAGTGAAATGGTAGTTTAGGGGAAGGCCTAAAATTTAATTCTCAAATATTTTTATTATTAGTGGTCCTATCGAAAGTTACATAGAATTAAATTTCCGATAATTTATGTCATACATTGTTACCGTACCGGCTTTGATAACACACATACTCATGAATTGGTATTTTTGTTGCCAAGTCCATATCAACGCCGAGCCACGAGAAAGTGACTTAACAGAACTGCATGAAAGTCGGTATATACAGTCGGGGAATAAGAAAACACAGTCTAATTTATAAACAATTTTATTTGCCCTAGATAAAATTGTGATTTAGGGGAAGGCACCTAAAATTTAATTTTTAAATACCAATGTCTTGGTGCTATCGAAAAGTACTACATAACAAAAGTTATAGAGAATAAAATTTCTGATCATTTATATTTTATTCAGTTTTACCGTACCTACTACAGGGTGGCACACGAATAGTTGACACATTTACTTTTAGAATAACAACTTTATTTTTCATAGAACACCAACGAAATTTTAGACACAGGTAGCTTGGACCCTGGAAATACATTTCACTATATCACATGTTCAGTGTGGCCTCCATTGCTGCCGACAACCTCTTCGAGACGAGTACGCATGTTTCTGACGACTTTGGGGGCACAGGTCTTCATGAATTTCACTGCAGAGCTGCACAATCTGAGCACGCATTTCCATGCGACTTTGAGGTCTTGTCTGGTTTTTCTGTAGCCCAAAATCACACATTTTGTTTATTAACTGCCCTGTTGAGATGAAAATAGGCTTCATCAGAGAGCCAAGTGTTAAACAGTACTTGATCTTTATCTTGAGTCCATAATGCGTACTGCAGTCTCTTCTGCCTGTGAAGATCTGTTAGCTTGTGTAGTACAGTCATTTTGTATGGGTACAATTGAAGGTCACCGTGTAACATTCTTTGAACTGAACAGCGCGATATTCCACTTTCTCTTGAAGTTCGCCCTGTTGCAGCGATGTTTTCAGGAAACCGAACTGCTGGTGCACGTGGTCGCTTTTCTTCCTTCACACTGCCTTGTTCTTCAAAGTTTCTGTATAAGCGAAGGATAGTGTTCCTTGCTGGTGTCCACCTAGTCTGAAATACAGCTCGAAATTTTATTTGTGACGCCGTAACACTTTTTGATTCGCAATAAAAGATTACTGTTTTGGCGCGCTGCTGAACAGATAGTCGGCCGTGGTTGGCCGTGGCAGAAGGCTCACTGGAATTCAGGCATTCGGAGACAAAGCAGCAGTGTCACCTCCACAGTTATTTCCATGAAACAGGGAAGGTGTGCATGAAATTTGAACAACATAGTATATAAGTTGCATTTTATATTTGCTTTTCAAATGTGTCAACTATTCGTGCGCCACCCTGTATGATAAGAGTGGTATTTCAGATATAGAAGAAAGGCCTACAATATTGAAAGCGCATAACATTGATCAACAATAACATTACAATGACCATTGTTTGTTGTGATGTTCTTTGTCTCTTATGCTACCGCTCAACTCCGATGGATGAGATTACCGCTACGTACCGAGTATATCAGCCTGACTGAATACTGGCGGGAAATATCTGGGGAGTTTGAGAACTTTCTTCTTTAACATGCCATTCCTCTGGTTCATGCATTTTCTGATAATGCTAGTAAGTAACAGATTGGTTCATCATAGTATTCCGGCTATTCGATCCCTACTCTGACGCGCTGTTTTGAATGAGCAGTGTGCAAACATAAGGCAGAGGGTCACTTAGTGGTAGTAGTAATAGTAGTAGTATAGTGGTATGACCTGGTCTACAATGACAATTTAGGCCTATTCCAATTTTTTAAAATATTTGCTCCATGTCGCACTGACACAGGATAGGTCTTATGGCGACGATGGGACAGGAAAGGCCTAGGAGTAGGAAGGAAGCGGCCGTGGCCTTAATTAAGGTACAGCCCCAGCATTTGACTGGTGTGAAAATGGGAAACCACGGAAAACCATCTTCAGGGCTGCCGACAGTGGGATTCGAACCCAGTATATTCCGGATGCGAGCTCACAGCTGCGCGCTCCTAACCGCACGGCCAACTCGCCCAGTGCCTATTCCAAATTAGAGCACCACAATTCACGAAATAACTCAAAATTCAACCCTGAAAAGAGGCGTTTCTTAAGAAAAGCTTCTTCCGCTTCACTTTTATTATTTAATTCCACTTTCTTTTTATTCCAAATTAGCAGTGAAGACGGGGTTTCTCCTCTGGCTTGGAGGAACAGTTTGCCTCCAAGTCAGATAGATTTTTCTGCTGCCTATGTAGTGAACTGAGATTTTCTGACTCACCGGGTACTCCTAGGAAACATTAGTAAAAGGGCATAGTTTTTGGCCTGGGAGTCTCCACTATTCTACACCCCCACCTGGCCGAAATAAGATGAAGTATGTTCACAGATCACGGCTGTCTGCAGCTTGGTCATTCCAGCTCTGGAACTTTGGACTGTCGGATCGGCACCATAGTACTCTTTATTAAAAGTAAGAAAATGTGTGGTTTTTCATTTGATTGAGTATTTCATATGAAAGCATTGCTTTTAATTGCACCATTCCTACTGACGTCATTGTAATGAGTAATGACCTGTGTTCCCTTTCAGTTGAGAAAACTACTAAGACAGTCTTTCTGAGGATGTAAAAAGGCAGGTGGAGAGTGAAAGTCTGCCATTATAATGAAAACTCCCCAACCTGATTGTGACTGATGTAGGCAAGGGGGCCTACCATTACAATGAAAATTCCCTAACCCAGTCTTCATATGAGAAAAGACTATTGGTGACTATCCTGTCGCGTACTATGCAATTTAATACAATTTTGCTCACAATGTGTACAATACGTAATCTAGAATTCTGTAAACAAAGTAAATTTCCGTAGCGAAGCATGGGTGCATCAGCTAGTCCTATATAAAACAGTTCAAATGTCAGCATATGCAGATATTGATTTAATCGCAAGAACACCAAGAGCATTGAAAGAAGCTTTCACAAGCCTCGAAAAAGCAGCAAGAAAGATGAATATGCAGATTAATGAAGAAAAAACTAAGTACATGCCCGTAACCAAGAAAGACTACCCTAGTGGATCTACATTCATAGAAATTGGCTCGTATAAGTTTGATGTGGTGTGTAGCTTTATCTACCTTGGATCAGAAGTTAATTCCAAGAACAATGTTAGTTCTGAAATCCAAAAACGTATACTGTCTGCTAACAAGTGCTATGGTCTCAGAAAACATCTAAAGTCTCAGCTTAAGCTGCTGTTCAGGAAAACTAAAGTCCTGATGTATAAAGTTTTTTTTTGTTTTGTTTTTCTATTTGCTTTACGTCGCACCGACACAGATAGGTCTTATGGCGACGATGGGATAGGAAAGGCCTAGGAATTGGAAGGAAGCGGCCGTGGCCTTAAGGTACAGCCTCGGCATTTGCCTGGTGTGAAAATGGGAAACCATGGAAAACCATCTTCAGGGCTGCCGACAGTGGGGCTCGAACCCACTATCTCCCGATTACTGGATACTGGCTACTGGCCACACTTAAGAGACTGCAGCTATCGAGCTCGGTGTATAAAGTTTTAGTAAAGCCTGTATTAACATATGGTGCTGAGACCTGGACACACTCAAAATCTGATGAAAGACAGCGCAGTATAATTGAAAGAAGGATTTTGAGGCAAATTTTTGGGCCAGTGGAAGAAAATGGTGTCTGGAGAAGAAATAATCATGAATTGTATAATTTATATTACGAACCAAACATTGTTAACTGCATAAAGAATCAGAAGGTTGGAGTGGGCAGGACATGTACTGCGTGCTAATGACAGAATGATAAGATATATAATGCAGTGCCAGAAGGAATCAGGAAAGGTGGCAGACCAAAGTTAAGGTAGAAGGGGTGAGAGAGGATGTAAAGACAATTGGAATCAAGAATTGGAGGAGCTATGCACCTAACAGGAAAAAATGGAGAAAACTACTTCAGAAGGTCAAGGCCCACAAAGGGCTGTCGCGCCAGTGATGAAAAAAAAGACTTTAGATATTAATGTATATGAACCAGTATCTGAAACAGTGTCATTACCTGATGAATACATATCTCCATCAGAAGAATCTACTTCACCTTTATCAAATCAGGTATCAACATCAGAAGGGCCACAGTGCCCGGAAAAACACAATGGTCATTAGAAGAAAAACAAAAGATTATAAATACATGGTACATTTCCTTGCTTATCATGGAACTCTATGAAAGCACGAGGCGCAGTTGTACTGTTAACCCCTTAACTGAAACCCAATACTCGTGCAACGGCTGTTGACGCCTTTAGGCATTCTTGTACTTCTGAATGTGTTTTTATGTAGGGTTAGCTTCCTATAGACGTCTGACTATTCTTAATCATTTCTGCCATCTACTATCATAATTTATAACAAATTCCATTCATATTAGACGTGATTATTGCTGTCCTATTCATTTTTATCCGGTCTCACGCCAGTCGGGTAGTTCGCGCCTAGGCGGCAGTCCAACAGCTGTCTCATGTTGCCTCGTACGGTCCGCGCCAAATTCTTCATAAAGGATTTATTTGTGTATATGTACATTGAAATAACTAAATTTGCGAGTTGTTGTCGTTGTTACTACGATATAGTTGTTCTGCGAACTCCATTGTCAATGTTCTGATAACTTTTTGTAAATTGGTCTGTATATGAAGGTAAACTGTTCCGTGTGACGTGATAATGGCTTGGTTTGGAAAGACATTGAATTATCTGAGAATCTGCCGACCGGATGTAGGAATCACTCAAGAAAAAGTTGTGTTGTGTGCCTGTCAAACCAGAGGCAACGGGAAACTGTCTACTACTGTGAGGAATTTGACGTGGCACTTTGTGCTTGCCCTTGCTTCCGTATTTACCACAGTGTGCGCAATTTCTGAATGACCTATGAACCAGAAAGTATGTAGAACCTATTGATGCATATCTGAAAACTTGAACAATGCCATCATAATAATGAAAGGAACACTTTTTAAATTCACTTTTGTATGAACACACTGTGTATATATGGATATATTTATGGGTTTACTAGAAAAACGGTGTGCCATTTCACTGTTACCTAAAGATGCGGTCGGAACAAAAATGGAGTCTGAACCTCCAAGAACAACGAATATTTAAACGTCAGACAATACCATGAACTAAGATGGCAATATTTTCGTCAAACTTGTAAAAGGATCGAGACATAGAAGGCAGTGAAAAGGAACGAAGTGAGAAGATTGTTACGAGTGATTATTGAAAAAAAAAAAAAAATTGAGCCGGGCTGAGTGGCTCAGACGGTTAAGGCGCTGGCCTTCTAACCCCAACTTGGCAGGTTCGATCCTGGCTCAGTCCGGTGGTATTTGAAGGTGCTCAAATACGACAGCCCCGTGTCGGTAGATTTACTGGCACGTAAAAGAACTCCTGCGGGACTAAATTCCGGCACCTCGGCGTCTCCGAAGACCTTAAAAAGTAGTTAGTGGGACGTAAAACAAATAACATTATTATTATGAAAAAAAATTGGAAGAAAACTACATTCACTTAGTTTGCATACGAGAAGCAACATAGTCGATCGCCCAAAAGAAGATATCAGAGTATTAGAATTCCATACTAGATACAAGAAGAAAACTTCGTTGACGACTACATTCCAGATTATTGGCAAAAGAAATTATTTCGCTCCGCAAAATTTAAAGACTCCAAAACGAAATATTGAAGTTGTAACAAGGATACGTCACAACAGTCCTTTGACGACGTATTACCCGATACTGTCAGTTTTAAGCAACTAGAGGAGTAGAATCTCGACCACAATATTTAGAAGGCATATATAAAACACAATTTGCTTACTTCGAGTATAACAATCAATTTCATTTGTCCCATACTGCTAGTTGTCTATAACATCAACTCTTCCAAGAAAGACGATCATTCTACATAAGCAGGCAATAACAGAACATAGCCCTAAGATGATGATGCTAACTAAAACCACATATTATTCTGTTCCAATTGCTCAAGCCATGCTCAAGATGTTCTAAGAAGACGGGAGGCGAAACTGCCCACATGAGCACCGCAGGATGACGTTGCCAGCCATAAGATGACCAAAGCTCAGATGAGACGTGCCCAAGCACTCCCAAATACCTAGGGAAATGAGAGGAGGCGTGTCTGCATATCCAGTCACCCAGACATGAGCCAACTACAGGAGCTGCTGAATGAGATAAGTCCGTTTCTAACTTAATGTTCAAATAAGAAATATTTATTTTTCCTTTTTATTAAAGTGCGGAGTTATTCTATAGGAAAGTAATGATGAAATACAAATAGTGGATTACGAGTTAGGTTAAAGGTGGTTAGGAAATCTTCACACCCGTAACGTCAGATCCATATGTAGGAAGTCAGTCAATGATAGAAAGCTTACGTTCGAAATACTGTCAGTATAGTGTGAGAAAAGGTTAGTTTCTTTAATGTATTGGTGAATTATACACGACGTCAGAATGGAAGTTAGGTATGTGTGTGATGGTATATGACTGAAAAATGGTAAGATAGAGATTGTTCATATGAAGTGCTTGTCATATAAATGAATGTGGTAATGTTATTTTTGGAATTATGAAGGAATCAAAGCTGTTATGGAATAAGTAAATTCACAAGCCATGATAAAGGTAAGAGATACGTCGAGTGAGAATAGGATGAGATATATATAAGGCAACTGAAATGTGATATTCATTTAAAATGTGAAACAATAGTTATTTAATGAAAGTGATGATGTGAGATTGGTAATTAATGATGGTATTAGTTGTTGTTGTTGTTGTTGTTGTTGTTGTTGTTGTTGTTGTTGTTGTTCTTCGTGAGTATAATCATGGTCATGTTGATGTGGACATAATATTCCAAGTTGAGCTTTATGAAGTGTTTAGTGAATTTATTATGTTTTCCTTCAATTATTTACCTATGAGTAAGCACAGACTAGGTTAGAATGCGATCAAAATGACATCCGTCTATTGACAATTATGTTATAGATGTTGATTCCCATAGGGAATCTGAAATATTTGTCACACGAGGGCGAAACGCTGGCAAGCAAGAATGAGTTAGCTGGAAAATTTATAATGTCCAATATCGGACCATTTATATTGGTATTGACAATTATGCGTGAAATCACCAATTGATTCCTAACTAAGAGAATAAGTCTGAACATACTCACACCATATATATTTCCTAATTATGAGATTCTTCTCATGTGAAATGAACTTTAGGGTTGTTTCTAAGGCGATATCTAGTATCACTGATGACTGACTGCAGATATATGAGTTACTATTTTGAGGTAGAGTCTTCATATAAGGTAGACCATGTAAGCCAAGTATATTTTGATGAAATTATGATAATATCCACTCGGTAATATAATATAATCATATGAATACGCACTTGAAGTCATGAGTAAGCTCAAGTTAAGAGTAGTATACTTAGTATTATGAATGTAAGTCGAACCATTTGTTTGACAGCATACATTAATTTAAAGGGGACTTATCGATATTCATGCAGAGGAATGTCAAGAAGCATAAACATTACGTACAATGCAACACCTATCACATGTTATAAAACTACGATGACATTTTTACAAGTTAATCTGGTTGTGTATTTTGACACAATGAACAAGAAGGAAGGAAAATTATTTCATTTCTGGAGATTAATATAAGTATTATCAGGGAAACAGAATAGTCGATTTAAATGTTTTGAAATGTCATATAGGAAAGTTGTGATTCCAGTTCATAAGGGTTTAATCCCAGATACATAAATGCGTCCTGCATATTTTCAAAACCACCCTCAATCTACAACTTTGTATATATTAAGCTATACTGTAAATATTTTTCTTTCTCGTTAGATGCATCTAATAATCCCAATCTAGAAATTTTTTTTTTTACTTACTCTAATAATTCTTTACTCAATTTAATATTTTACCTAGTTAATTTTTCAATCACTGAATGTTTTAATCATCCAAAGTTCTACCTAATCAATATTCTCATTAGCGAGTATTTTAATTATGTCATATTTTATTTGAGCAACAATCTTACCATTGAATATTTTCCAATATCAGACATGTTAATCACTTAATCACTTATGATTACCACTACCCAACATTTTTTGTCCGATACCGACATTTATTAAATTTCTTTCCTACCAAAAGAAAAGACATTACAGACAAGTTACTTGTGATCGAGAGTTTTTAAGATGGTAAATAGGTAATTTGCCAAGTATTCTGACAGAACGCTTGGTATTTCGAGAACTTAAGCCTAATTCCGTCAAGAATGAACCTCATACATAAGTATAGCCCACCAATTTTTATTATCATCCCCAAAGAGGAAGACACGATATCTATTATATGGAATAAGCTGAGTTCATAATAAAGTGTTGTATGTTAAAGCATCAATCTTTCTTTTAATGCCTTTTTTTTTTTTTTTTTTTTTTTTTTTTTTTTTTTTTTTTTTTTTTTTTTTTTAGAATAGTGACTTAGTCTTAAGCATTTGTTTTCATAACAATTTGGTAAACCATAGGGAATTCTAGCCAGTAAGCGTGTAGGAGACGTCCTTCGACGTGAGTTAGCGGTTTCCTAAAACATGATTCGGTGTTTCTTTCTTTCAATCGGAACCCATAGCCCATATATATGTATAGCGACTCGTATGATCACAGTTTAAGCTAGCCTGGATCTTGTGCGTCCTCTCCTGGGCGCAGGGACGGGGCAACGGTAATAACATAATGCTATTGAAATTCTACTATATCACTCATCTATTATTATATAATAAAAGTCATTGTATGTATGTGGGTGGGTGGGTTTGTACCACATCTCCTCCCAAACCATTGGAGCGATTTCAACCAAATTTGATACACTTATGTCTTGGTATCAGGAGACAAATCACGTGGGGGTAAGACATCCCAAACACCCCTGGGGGCGGGGGGACGAGGGGGATCATATATAAAAATAAATGAAAATAGTGTCGAATCCATACTTTTCGGGGTCGCGGAGATGAATAGCGACACTCCAATTTTTTAAAGTCCAAGTTCAGCCCCCTTTGGGGTGGGAGCGAGGGGGGAGTGATATATACAAATAATCGAAAATAGTGTCAAATACATAGTTTTCGGGGTCGCCAAAGTGAATAGCGACACTCCGGATTTTTTGTATCAGGAGACAAACCACGTGGAGGTAAGACACCACAGGAACCCTTAGGGGCGGGGGGCGAGGGAGGTCATATATAAAAATAAACTAAAATAGTGTCGAATCCATACTTTTCGGGGTCGCTGAGATGAATAGTGACACTCCAATTTTTTTTAAATCCAAGTTCAGACCCCTTTGGGGTGGGGGGGAGGGGGGAGTGATATACATAAATAATCGAAAATAATGTCGAATACATAGTTTTCAGGGTCGCCAAAGTGAATAGCGACACTCCGGATTTTTGGTATCAGGAGACAAACCACGTGGGGGTACGACACCCCAGGAACCCTTAGGGGCGGGGGGCGAGGGGGGTCATAAATAAAAATAAACGAAAATAGTGTCGAATCCACACTTTTCGGGGTCACTGAGATGAATAGTGACACTCCGATTTTTTCAAAAGTCCAAGTTCAGCCCCCTTTGGGGTGGGGCAAGGGGGGAGTGATAAATACAAATAATCAAAAATAGTGTCAAATACATACTTTTGGGGTCACCAAAGTGAATAGCGACACTCCGGATTTTTGGTATCAGGAGACAAACCACGTGGGGGTAAGACACCCCAGGAACCTTTAGGGGCGGGGGGCGAGGGGGGTCATATATAAAAATAAACTAAAATAGTGTCGAATCCATACTTTTCAGGGTCGCTGAGATGAATAGTGACACTCCAATTTTTTTTAAATCCAAGTTCAGACCCCTTTGGGGTGGGGGGGAGTGATATACATAAATAATCGAAAATAATGTCGAATACATAGTTTTCAGGGTCGTCAAAGTGAATAGCGACACTCCGGAT
The DNA here is from genome assembly GCF_040414725.1 of Anabrus simplex. Lineage (NCBI taxonomy): Eukaryota > Metazoa > Arthropoda > Insecta > Orthoptera > Tettigoniidae > Anabrus > Anabrus simplex. The sequence goes on along the minus strand of NC_090270.1, from coordinate 255,883,071 downwards.
TTTTGGTATCAGGAGACAAACCACGTGGGGGTAAGACACCCCAGGAACCCTTAGGGGCAGGGGGCGAGGGGGGTCATAAATAAAAATAAACGAAAATAGTGTCGAATCCACACTTTTCGGGGTCACTGAGATGAATAGTGACACTCCGATTCTTTTAAAAGTCCAAGTTCAGCCCTGTTTGGGGTGGGGCAAGGGGGGAGTGATATATACAAATAATCGAAAATAGTGTCAAATACATAGTTTTGGGGTCGCCAAAGTGAATAGAGACACTCCGGATTTTTGGTATCAGGAGACAAACCACGTGGGGGTAAGACACCCCAGGAACCCTTAGGGGCGGGGGCGAGGGGGGGTCATAAATAAAAATAAACTAAAATAGTGTCGAATCCACACTTTTCGGGGTCACTGAGATGAATAGTGACACTCCAATTTTTTTTGAAGTCCAAGTTCAGCCCCCTTTGGGGTGGGGGGCAAGGGGGAGTGATATATAAAAATAATCTTAATCAGTGTCGAATCCACGGTTTTTGGGGTCGCTGAGATGAATAGCGGCAGTCCGGAATTTTAGTACCATGAGACAAACCACGTGAGGGTAAGACACCCCAGGTGCCCTTACGAGTGGGAGGGGGGCCGAGGGGGCTAAAAAACAAAGTCATCGAATGTACTGTCCAATCCATACTTTTCGGGGCCACTGAAATGAACAGTGTAACTCCGGAATCTTTTAAACCAAGTTCAGCCCCCATCAGGGAAGGGGGCGAGGTATATAAAATTATCGAAAATAGTGTTGAATCCATAGTTTTCGGGGTCGCTGAGATGAATAGTGGCACTCTGGACTTTTTAAAGTCCAAATTAAGGCCTCTTTTTTGGTGGGTGGTTAGGAAGGGAGTTAGATATAAAATAATCAAAAATAATGTCACATCCATGGTTTTAGGGGTCACTTAAATGAGGAGTGACACTCCGGTTGTCGTTTAAGTCCAAGTTGATCCCCAATTGCCAGGCGGGTGAGAAGGAGTCAAGAACAGAAAATATCCAAATGACCGAGATTAAGGATGTTTTTTTGTACGTTCCAGTATAACTGTCAGCAGAACTTAATACAAATATTACCTACTACCTGAAAAAAATACTAAGGGGGAAAGACACCCCTAGAAGCCTTAGATAAGGGGACAAAATGTAATTAAGACTGAAAATGACTGATATTAGTGTTGAATCCATACGTTTCGGGACTACGGGAACAATTTCAAACTAACTTGGTCACTTATGACTTATTATCAGGAGACAAAGTACGTGGAGCTATGACAACCCTAGCACACCTACGATGGGATGAGATGTAGAAATAATCGAAGTGTCGAATCCATTCTTTTCGGGGTCGCTGAGATGAATAGTAACGCTCCATTTTTTTTAGAAGTCCAATTTCTGCCTCTTTTCGCATAGCGGTGAGAAAAAGTGAAAAACAAAATTTCGAAAATGACCCAGAAAATGGACGCATGTGTGCATACTGGACCTTCTGTCTGAAAAAATATACCTTAGGGGTAAGAGACTCCTAGCCTCTAAAGTAGGGGCGAAATGTAAAAATTAACCGAAAACAACCTAAATTTGTGTCTAATCCATAGTTTTCGGGGTCGCTGAGATGAACTGTAACACTCTGGATGCCGTTTAAGATAAAGCTCAGTCCTACTCGGCAGGCGGATGAAAACTGGCAAAAAATTGAAAAACGTCCAAAGGGACAGAGTTTAAGGATGTATGTGTGTATGTTCTAGCATATCTCTCAATCAAACTTGGTATACACATGACTTACTATATAGAAAACATTACTGTGGGGGTCAGATACACCTAGCCCCCGCTGGTGTTGGGGAATGAGAGGGGCTGACGTGCAAAAATAAGGAAAATAACCAATATTAATGTCGAAATCCATGGTTTATGTGTCGCTGATACGAACTGTGATGCTGTGGATAGCGTTTACGTCCACATTCAGCCTCCATCAAGGCAGGAGCTTAGAAGGGCTTAAAAGTAAATAGTATAAAATGACCGAGATTAGTGTTTACTCGATAATTAAATAATCTAAAACTTGAAGCCAGATACATCTAAATAACTCTAAAACTACATAAGTCGTAAAATCAACATCTCAAAAAGAATTCTATAAGCATTCACTTCACACTTAACTAACTGGTAATACAAATATTGAAGGTAAACATTCAAAAACTATCCGGGCAACGCCGGGTACTACGGCTAGTAATTTAAATAAATCAAGTAAAATATATTTTTCTGTTGAGTATTTACATCTACGCCGGCCCGTGGTGTAGAGGTAGCATGCATGCCTCTTACCCGGAGGCCCAGGGTTTGATTCTCGGCCAGGTCAGCGATTTTTACGTGGACTCGAGGGCTGGTTCGAGGTCCACTCAGCCTACGTGATTAGAATTGAGGAGGTATCTGACGGTGAGATAGCGGCCCCGGTCTCGAAAGCCAAGAATAACGGCCGAGAGGATTCGTCGTGCTGACCACACGACACCTCGTAATCTGCAGACCTTCGGGCTGAGCAGCGTTCGCTTGATACGCCAAGGCCCTTCAAGGACTGTAGTGCCATGCGTTTTGTTTTTGTTTTTACTTTTGTATTTACATCTGCCGCGTGCTACTGTACCCATTCCAAAAGTGCGCGTTGCGCGGAATAATTACCCACTGGCTGGTTGATGTTATGAAACTATTCCCCAGTTAAGGGGTTAAGGGAGATATTACAAAAGCAGATTCTATTGGCAAGTAATACTCGCAGATAAATATAAGCTGTTGTACGAGTTGGTGTTTACGAAATTTATGGAAGCTCGTGCAAACAACTTGATAGTGCATGATATGAACTTATGAAAGTGGGCCCGTGAAGAAGCCAAACCACTTGCTTTACCTTTGTCAGCAAATGCAGCATGGGTATGGAATTTCAAGCAGCATTTCCACATAGCATCATGAAAAATTATGCACTTCGTCACAAGAAAAGATGATGTTGAAGAAACTACTAACAATATACTCTGCATTCGTGGAGAGAAGAGACAATGTCGCTTATAGAGTAGTATGGTGCTGACAATGTGTATAATGCGGATCTTTCTTTTTTTTTACGTTGCTTTACGTCGCACTGACACAGATAGGTCTTATGGCGATGATGGGATAGGAAGAGGCTAGGAGTGGGAAGGGAGTGTCTGTGGCCTTAATTAAGGTACAGACCCAGCATTTGCCAGGTGTGAAAATGGAAAACCATCTTCAGGGCTGCCAACAGTAGGGTTCAAACCCACTATCTCTCGATTACTGGATACTGGCCGCACTTAAGCAACTGCAGCTATCGAGCTTGGTATAATGCAGATCAATCTGGCATTAATAAAGAATCGCATTCCGGGAGAACACTTGATCGCTACGGTAGGAAGACATTGTGTGGTGTTACACAAACAATCACAAAATATGTGCACAAATTAATTCACAATTACGCCAATTGTATCATGCATGGGATCTCTCTTTCCCTGTTTTAATCATACTGCAGAAATCAAAGCCACCAAGTCAAGCTGTCCAGCAGGGTATGTTTAAAGCCCTTAATTTAATTGTGCAGTGGTCAAAATCTGAAAAAATGACACAAAATCTTTTACGTATATTTCTGGAGTTGACATTTTTACCTCACACTGGTCCATCAAACTGTTTACTCACAAATAATTTAATACATGAAGAACTTTCATTAAATAACTATGAACCTGAAAAGTTAAAAGTGCAAATCATTCCAGCAAAAACAACTTCTGAATTACAACCGTTAGGCAGGCATTTTTTCCGAATGTTCAAAACAATGGACCGACATATCTGTGATTTCGTTGTGTTAAATAATATCAATGTGAACTTGTATCAGCGTAATATTATTACAAAATGCATGTCATTGATCTGCAATCAAGAATGTTCATCGCGCTTCCGTTTGTCACATAGTAATGGGCGGAAATTAGCGGGCCTAATTAGCACAAATGAAACTCTTGAAAATAGCACAGACTATTATATTAGCGAAAATCATTGGCTCCTGAAAACATCGTAAAACTGTTGAAAACCTACTTCCATATATCATTTTCCAAGCAGTGAAATATATTTATCAATTTAACACGGAGTTAAAATTAAATAATGCATTTCATAAGTGTATCCATTTTATTTTTAGTGCATATTTTCAACACTTTTAGTGCATATGCGCATGCATATTTTTGGAGTTTTTAGTGCATATGAATCCGGGCCCTAGTTATAAGTAATGTACTACTACAGTAAAACCTCGTTAATTCGAAGTCGTTGGGACTCAAAAATCGGACTTCGAATTACGTGATTTCGAATTAACCGCCAATCCGCAATTCAGAAGTACCAACGTTTGCCGCGTTATAAAATATTCTAAGGCCCGTTACTGCATGCATTTAACCTTGATTCACAGTTTATACCTTTCAAATGCCATGAAAGAAGAACTATTTCCAAAATGTATCCAAAAAGGTGCATTTACAGTATTCAAATAATACACTCGGATATCTCACTGGTAAACCTCACGCAACGAAAGAAAGAAAAAAAGTACGATTCGAAGACGAGGAGAAATCTATGCACGCTTCCATGTGCAAGTGCTTTATTGATTGGATTACTATACTGTATGCATTTTAGATGCCTTGTATTTACACAGAAAGTACCCGATGCCCTTAAAATCGAACTTTCCTATGACTCTATCCTTGTACGATTTCCCGCCGTGGCACTTCTCTCGTACTTCAGAAATGTAAACACTTGCCGCGTCACGAAGTATTCTAAGACCCATTAATACATGCAATCACTTCGATTCACAGTTCAAACCTATCTAATGCCATGGAAAAAACTATTTCCGAAATCTATCCAACAAGGTGCATTTACAATGTTCAAATAATGCACTTGGATAAATCACTGACAAACATAACCTCACGCAACGAAAGAAAAAAAAATCGCACAATCCAAAGACGAGGATAAATTATGCCGGTTCCCCTGTGCAAATGCATTATTTTTTGGTTTTCTTTACTGTTTGCATTTTTATTATACATGCTTTGTACTGGCATGGAAAGTGCCCGACGCTCTTAAAACATTGTGGCTTATTGAAGTTTCCTATGACGAGGGGATAAAGTATCTCGCTTCCATGTGCATTGCAACGCACTACTATGACCCCCATCCCTCACACTACGATTTCCCGGCTTGCAATTTCTCCTTTAAAACCATAAGACCGTTTGGGCTCGCATTAAAATAAAACAATGCAGTTTCACCGGCAATGTCAATTTTGTTCGGTGCCTTCGAATTTATTATATTCGCCACGTTTTTTCGTCAACTGTCGGCATCGCCAGTGTTCGCGGATTCTGTTTTCCCGCACACTGTATGTTGCGTGATATTACGGCGTTCCTTAAAAGATTGAACACAAAATAATTCCGATTTCATTCAACTTAGCAATCATGAAGCGCACTGTAGACCCACCGAAGTGAGTGTAAGTGCGGAAAGCTACCCCTCCACGTTCCGGAACGCGCGTTCTATTATGACGCGGAGCGGATACATTTCGAGTTGAAATTACTCTGTAACATACTATTGTTTTAAAATGTAAAGGCAGTTTCGAATTAAAAGTCTGAATTTCGGTAATGGGGCCGACATTGTACTTCGAATTACGAATTATCCGTATTTCGAATTAAACAATTGAAATAACATGCAAAACAGTATCTCATGTTTCCGGGAACGAGAGCTTCTTCGAATTAGGCGGGATTTTGAATTAACCGATTTCGAATTATCGAGGTTCTACTGTATTATTTTTATTCTTATATTATATTGAAATTTATTGTTTCAATATAATTTTTTGTAATATTTGATTTTCATGCAATTGTTTGTTGTATTTTTGTTGTTGGTACCGTAAAACGGGGTAACTTCGGCCACTTTCTTGTATATTTTTAAATCAAAATGTGAATTATTCCCTCTATTTTCTTAAAAATATAAGTTCTGCCATGTTTGTTTCTCATTTTTAAATATAAACACAATTCTAATTGTTATTCAGTAATGAATTATAATTATCAAAAGAGTGGCCGGAGTTACCCTATGCTTTGAAGGTAACTTAGGCCGCCATAAAAATAACTCAAGAAATGAAGTTTTCTTCGATGTAGTGTTACTTCGTCCACTGTGAATGTTTTTAAAAACCTGCAGAATGCCCAGTATCAACAATCAAAAAAAAAAATTAAAATGATTTGTAGTGAAACAGAAGTATAATGGTCAAATTCACATTTTCCCCAAAAGGAAACTATTTCATTCAATTTTGTATAATATTAAAAATTACATGTTGCATTGCATAAATATTTGTAACGGTACAAAAGATAATAAATAAAGAGTACGAAAATCATAAAACACAACTGTATGGAGAGAAAAGGAGTTGGAAAAGAAGCAATCTTGTAGACTGTCCTCATAATACACTGTCTTCTTAGAAAATATCTGGGCCGTCAATCAAGTTCTTAAATGTGTATCGTCCATGACAACTGATATCAGTCTATTTATCACTGAAAATGGGAACCGTTTTTCCCGTCCCTTTCAGGATAAACTTCCCCGTTTATTGTTATTGTGCCTTTATTAATCTCTTCTGAAGCATCCTTGAAGTAAACAGGATTGTAATTACAATATCCGCGGCTGCGAAATTTTTTCCTGTATGTTCTTGGCATGGCCGAAGTTGCTTTGGAAGAGTACAACTTTTATCACAAAACTATTCCCTGAAAAACCTACTTGAATAAAATGTAACAAATTATGTTGATCAGTTACCAGACGTACTTAGATTTTGACCTCATAAACCACTGGAATGGAGAATCGAATGCTGGGGGTAGAGAACAGTTTTTTTCTGTTGTTACCAGACAAGACAATAGTCAGGGCTGCGAAAAAGACTGTTTCACTCAACAATGAGCTTGCCAATGTTCTTTGAACTACCGAGTGTTGATAGAGCATTCTACTGTATGTGCATTTTAGTTGTTACAAGTGGTTCATCCTTTTCAAGTGTAGGAGGCAGGAGAAAATAAGAGTTGCTATTTGTCAGTAGCCGAAGTTACCTTGTATGGCCAAAAGTTACCCCACTTTACGGTATGTAATTAATGTTTTAATTCTACTTCCTTGTTATACTATTGTAAGCAAGCACTGCTATCGGGATATCTCCAAAATGCAATGTATTTGGTAACAATAATTAAAATCTGCTTTTTCAAACTGCCTAGCAATGTTACACACTGCCTTCCTGCTTCTCCCTACAGCCATAGCAGTCCTTTCCACAGGTTTCTGTCACTGAATGCTGAGTACTTTCCACTTTTCTTCCTTACAGAAATATAAAAGATTTTTAAAGATAAGATGTGTAGAAATAAAAGAGGCCACTGAGCTAGTTAAACCAGAAGATTGTGGCAAAGTTTATTAAAATCACTGAGGCTTGCAGACTGAATGCTGAAAAGTTTAACAGCCTATAATGAAGATGTATTTGTCTTTCTACTCTGAGAACAGATCATTTCATGTGATTTTTTTTGCAGGCGTTTTTATTCTATAATATGATTCCAATTCACGACCACAATACTATAGCTAAAACAATCCACTGCTGTTCTGTGAAGATGTGATTGTACCTCTCCTAGCGCTGAGGTCTTGTGTCACTCCATTTACGGTCAGAAGTTCTGATTGCTGCCACCGGTAATCATTTATTAGATATCTACTAACTATTAATATAATTAGTAACCACATTGATCATGAGTGTCAAGTTGGTAGAGTTTAGCCTGACAGCCAGAGATCTAGCCCTGAGAAACGGAGAAGCATTACCTCTCTATCGCACACTCATTTGTGCACTTCTCTGGCAAATGTATCACAAAATCAGTTAGTGTAATCTAATATAGAGCGTGTGTAATATATAAGACATGGAACTCAGGAAGTTTCAACCACTAGCAAAGGACTAGAAACCTAGTGATAATTCTCCTCTCAGACACATTGAGACTTTATAAATGTAGGCACTTTGTAAACAGATATAGTTCCTTTAAATACTCACCTCCTCTCTTAGTAACGAAAAATGTGGCTCATGCGTACACAATCCTAACATGATTAGATCAGCATCTAGACCATATAGGCAATGTCTTGTGTTAGGGTCATAGTCAGGTTGAGACTTCATGTAACGGATGTAGTCCATTATCTTGTGTTCTCCTTCTCCAGGGGTCTGCAAACAAAGAGAACACACAATAACAAATGTCAGAAAAAAGTCTAAAATAAAGAACAAGATAAAATAACAATGACATTAGGAGAACTCCATATCTACTAAAATATCAGAGTACTGGAAATGAAGCATGTTTTTCTGAGTAATATAGTCTACAACAAAAATCTTAAATAATGTGAAAATGTGAAGACAAAATTAGGCATATGGAACAACATGGGTGCTGGAACCATGTGATGTGAATATGGGAGGAGGTTACTTAAGTGACTAAAAGGCTGACAAGGATACAAGAAAACTAGGAAATAATTATTAGATCTTCATCAGCCCCAAAGATGGTTTTTTGTGGTTTCCTATTTTCACACAAGGCAAATGCTGATGCTGACTAAACCTTAATCAAGGCCATGGCCACTTCCTTCACTTACCCACACATCACCAAAAGCATTCTATGTGTTAGTGCGAAGTTAAACAACAGGGGTGGAAGAAGAAAAGAAGCCTCAACATTTGATGATATTAAGGGAAACTGCAAATAACTAGAAGAGGAAAAAATACCATATGAAAATACAACATTTACAGAGGCTTCATCAAAGAAAAAGTTATAGCCATACTTGGACTGTGTGAGACCAATAAGTGTGATTCAGGAGAGATTCCTCTGAAAGGAGGATACCGGCTGTATTACAGCAGAGGACCTCAAACAAAAAATTGAGTGGCCATCATACGTAGAAAAGAAATCCAAGAATATGTGGAATCTACAAAATGTGTCAGCGATAGGATGATGGTGATGAGACTCCAGTTTGAAAATGGCATGAAAGATCTATTTCAGCTGTATGCCCCACAAACAGGTTGCATAGATGAACATCTAGAGGAATTTTTAGAGGAAGTGGAGAGACAGAAGATAAGGAAGTGCTACTGATGGGAGATCTAAATGCATTAGTTGGAAAGGAAAGACAAGGAAAGGAAGATGTTGTAAGGCCCTTTGGATATGGAAATGTAACTCCAGAAAGTGAGTTGTTAGTGGATTTTTGCATGTGGAACCAAATGATTGTTGGAAACACCTGGTTTAGGAAGAAGAACAATCAGATAATTACAAGGTATGGTTGGGGAAACAGACGAACAGACCATGACTGATTATATAATCAGAGAGAAAGAACACCGGAAGAAACTTTTAGATGTTACAGCCATATAATTTACAGCCATGCCTGAAGAAGCTTTTGGTGGAGATCATAAAGTTGTGATAGGACAACTGAAAATGGGAAAGATTGAAAAAAAAAACATTAAGAAGAGAGAAAAGAATTTAAGTATGGAAGTTGAAGGAGAAAAGCATACAGGAAGAATTTCAAAGGGAAATAACACCCTTGGTACCCAGGACAGAAATGGGGAATGTTGAAGATGAATGGAACATCAGGAAATGTGAAAGGCAGAGAGACACATTGGTGGAATGATAGGGTAAGTTTAAAGTGAAGGAAAAGAAAATGGCATGAAAAGCACAGAAAATATCTAAGATTGGAAAAAGTAAAAGAAAATATGTGGAGGCAAAGAATTTGGCCAAGTAGTGAAGGGAGAAAAGAGGAAAAGCTGGGCCTTTTTCACACAGATATTGCGAGATGATATGCAGGGAAGCAAGAAATTATTGTATGGCATCTTAAGAAACAACAAGAGAGATCAATTAAACACCAGATTTGTTAAGGATGAAGGTAGCATAATGTCAGTCATTCAACGGGCCACCAGGAAAGACAATTAGTTGATGAAGAAATGGATAAAGAAATGACAATGAATGAAATTGAAATGGCAGTAAGAAAGATGAAGAATGGAAAAACTGCTGGTATAGATGAAATTTAAGTGGAGATGATACAAGGCAGCTGGAGCTGTAGGCCTGCAGTGGACATACTGAGTTCTCAGGATTGTCTGGGAGAATAAGGAGGTCCCTGAGGATTGGAAAAAAATGAATCATCCCAATTTTCAAGAAAGGCAATAAGAAAGTATTAAAGAACTACAGAGGAATTACTCTGATACCCCACATTGCTAAGATAATGGAGAGGATACTGGAAAGTAGGATAAGGTTCAGGGTTGAAAATCAGATACAGGAAAATCAATTTGGTTTCAGATGTGGAAGGTCAACAACAAAGCCCATTTTCATTATGAGACAACTAATGGAAAAGCAGTGGGAGTATGGGAATGATATGGTGATGACATTCATTGACACTGAAAAGGCATATGACAGTGTCCCCAGGACTAAAGTTTGGAACTCACACCAGGCAAATGCTGGGGCTGTACCTTAATTAAGGCCACGGCCGCTTCCTTCCAACTCCTAGGCCTTTCCTATCCCATCGTCGCCATAAGACCTATCTGTGTCAGTGCGACGTAAAGCCCCTAGCAAAAAAAAAAAAAGTTTGGAACAGTCTGGTGAAAAGAGGAATTGGACAAGGATTAATAAAAATGATCATGGCAATGTACAAGGAATGTTGTTGTTGCGTGCAAACGCAAGTTGGCAGGACAAGTCGGTTCAAAATCACTAGTGGGCTGAGGCAATCCTGTTTACAATAGTAATGAATGACATCATGAGAACAGCAAAAGCAGTATATGGAGGAAGAGAAATGTACATGCTGTTATTTGCAGATGATATTGTGATTTGGGGAGAAGAGGACATGAATGTTCAAGAACAGTTGGATGTGGCAAATGGGAAGATCAAATAATGTGGATTGAAAACAAGTGTAGAAAAGAGTAAAACTCTTGTTATGACTAGAGAGGTGAAAGAAGGGAAAGGTCAGATTAGACTCGCAGACAAGCCCCTGGAAGTAGTGGAGATGTTCAAATACCTGGGGAGTGAATTAATGGAGAATGTTCAACTGGATGCTCAAAAATGAGTAGGAGGATTTTATTTTATTTATTTTTTTTTTTTTTGGCGTCGCACCGCCACCGATAGGTCTTATGGTGACGATGGGATAGGAAAGGACAAGGAGTTGGTAGTAAGCGGCCATAGCCTTAAGTTAAAGGCCCAGCATTTGCCTGGTGTGAAAATGGGAAAACATGGAAAACCATCTTCAGGGCTGCCAACAGGCCACGGCTGCTCCCAACTCCTAGGCCTTTCCTATCCCATTGTCGCCATAAGACCTATCTGTGTCAGTGCGACGTAAAGCCAAAAAAAAAAAAAAAAAAAAAAAAAAAATCCTTTTACTAATTAGTAAGAGAATTTAAGCTGGAAGCTATTTCTATCATAGTATAAGAAACGTGTTATGGGACAAAGATGTACCAATGGAAGCAAAGGAAACCATGCACAAGATGTATTACGTACACACAACAACTTACGGAGCAGAAACTTGGAAAATTACAAAGAAGAATTAGAGTCGAATACAGGCAGCCGAAATGAAGTTCTTGAGGAGTATTATGCAGAAGAGTAGAAGAGAGAAAATAAGGAACAAGAAAATCTGGGAAGAAATTGGAGTGGAAAAAATTAATGATAGCATAGAGAATAACCAACTTAAAAAGTTTGGGCATATAAAGCGAATGAGTGATGAAAGAATGCCAAAGAAAAAAGTGATGAAAATGCAAATGCAAGGAAGGAGAGGCCGCGGATGACCACGATTGAGATGAAAGGAAACAATCCTATGCAGTATTAAAACCTGGACTGGGACACAGTGTTGGAGGAGGAGTGGTGGATCAGTAAAAAGTTTTCATTATCGAAAAATTGTTTAGTCTTATGAATGTAATCATTTTTATGCATAATAATCATCACATTCCCCTTATCTGCTTTGGTCATAATGAGTTCCTCATCTTTAACCTTCTTTTTAAGTTCTATAATACACTTTTTATCAATACTGGTGTCCCTATAACTGTAAGCGGCATTATCTTTATTACTAGTAACTAGACTATTGTGCAACTTTCTTTTTAAATCTAATCTAAATCTAATCTAAAAGACCCAACACAAACTTTACAACGCCAATTAAAGGAAACATTAAAGAATACTTCATTCCTCTTTACCGAACTGGAGAAGCAAAAACTAGTAAATATGAACCCGGGCCTTCCAACAGCGAGAGCACTCCCCAAGATTCACAAGACCGGGGTTCCCATTCGACCCATAATAAACTACAGACCTAGTCCTCTATATAAATTAGCTAAGTTCATTCAGAAACTCCTTAAACAACACTATAAATTTACGGCAAACAAATCCATTAAGAACTCTATAGAACTGGTTAATAAATTAAGCAATTTCAAATTACAAGATCACCATACCTTACGTTCATTTGATATTGACAACATGTTTCCGAGTATTAGTACTAATAAGTTGCTTCCTATTGTTTTTAAGAATCTAAGATCCTACAGTCAGCTAAGTGAACTTGAAATACAAGGTTTCATGAAATTGGTTAAGTTACTTGTAAACAATAACTATTTCGTCTTTGACAAGGTCATCTATAAACAGGATGGATTGGCAATGGGATCTCCGGCCTCGGGAATCTTGCAGGTTATAAACTTCATTTTCCTTGTCCGTATTGAAGATCTACTTGCGATACAATTCCTTTAGTTTTGCCAATTGCCACCTTTTCAATACAATAAAAATATAGTACAAACTTACATATTTATTATGATGTTTATATGGTACATATTTCGCTCCTTTTCGTGAGCATCATCAGCCAAACTATCATTAATCTAAGATTGTATAAGATCATAAAAATTCTTTTGGTTCAAAATTGCTCCTATAAAACTAATTGATAATCTTATAACATTTTAAAAGTCACACAACAATAAAACCATGTCTTAAACTAACACTTTTTGTCTAAAATCTTCTCCAGTCTAACATTTCACTGCCGAAACTCATCTGGTGAACATCTTTTAAAATTGTTTAAAAACAAGAATAAAATTTAAAAAACCTTGAGATCTGGCTAGTTGTGTCGATTCCTGCCGCTTAACTTGTATAACTGTCATTAAAACTTCATAACGGTATTGAATATTTTCTGCAGTTGATAATTGTCATTATGTGATGTAGATGTTGATTCCCATAGGGAACCTGAAATATTTGTCCTGAATGAGTAAATTTATAAAACCAATATAATGGTCCGTTATTGGACATTATAAATTTTCCAGCTAACTCATTCTTGGTTGCCTGCGTTTCGCCCTCGTGTGCTAAGTTAGGCTCGTCAGTTGGGACTTAGCACACCACCCAAGACGCAAGGCTAGTGCATACCGTGGAGGCCACTGCATAGGCTATTTGAAGACACCAGCAGTGCCAATGCACTATGAGAGCTATGTCTCATTTCCAAAAATAGATGCCTGCCTGGCCATCAAATGATGTAGATGTTGATTCCCATAGGGAACCTGAAATATTTGTCCTGAATGAGTAAAATTTATAAAACCAATATAATGGTCCGTTATTGGACATTATAAATTTTCCAGCTAACTCATTCTTGGTTGCCTGCGTTTCGCCCTCGTGTGCTAAGTTAGGCTCGTCAGTTGGGTGGTGTGCTAAGTCCCAACTGACGAGCCTAACTTAGCATTAATGGTTATGAATTTCATGTTTTTGGTCTGTATTGAACCGAGAATAATATATAAGTAATAATAATAACAACGTAAACGTTTCCACCTTTTCAATACTAAAATATATTCACAAAATTATAAATTACACGGTACTAGTTTCGACCCATCTAGGGGTCATCATCAGCCGTATTGGAGCAAAGATCACTTTTGGCGAAATCCTAAGAAAATGTTATTTTAAAGAATAACAAGTGAAATGAGATGTTATTATGGTAATAGTTAATAATACAAGGAATATACATACTAAGAGGTTTTTAACAAAGAATAAAGTATAAATGGGGTGTTGTAAAAATTATAATCATGGAAATCAGTAAGTTCTTGTATTGAAATGACATATATAAAATTATATATGGCTTAGGAAGAGGGCTTAAGGTGGGGCTGAAGGGTGCGGGAGAAAGTGTAATTGTCTTGGAAAAGTACCTTTGATTAAATTTGGGATTGAGTTTAGGTTGGCTGCATTATTGTTTCTGAGGAAAGTGATAAATAGATCGAAGAGTATGTTGGGTTTCTTTGAGATTTCATTGAGATTGTGACTGGCATTAAAGTATTGGTCTAGGTGTATGTAGTAATTTTCCATTATGTTGAGTAAAGGGCCCTTGTTTGCTAATACGAGGATGTCCATGTCTTGTTCAATATTGGTGAAATTATGGTTATAATCTTGCATGTGTTGGCCGATGGCTGAAAACCTGTTGTATTTTATTGCGTTAGTGTGCTCGTGGTATCTGATAATGAAGTTTCTCCCGGTTTGCCCGATGTAGGTTTTTTTACAGGTGGTACATTTGATCCTATAAACTCCTGATTTTAAAAAACTGCTGGTCTTGTTGATGTGTGAAGTATTGTATAAAACGTTCATGTTCTTATTGTTGGTTTTGAAGGCTATTTTAACGCCTTGTTTCTTAAAGATGTTGGTTAACTTGTAGATATCATTGTTGAACGTGAAGGTGGAAAATGTTACAGAGGTTTGGTTATTTCTTTTTTGAGGGTAGTTTTTGGGCGATGTTTGTGTTTATTGATTATCCTTTCTATAAAATGATTGCTGAAGCCGTTGGACATAGGTATGCTGAAGGCTCGGTGAACTAGGCTGTTGTATGTGGCTCGTTTGTGGGACTGGGGGTGCACTGAATCTTGGCGAATGGTGGAGGCTGTTTGAGTGGGTTTTCTGAAAATTTTATAACTGAAAGAATCTGAGTTTCTAGTGATGGTTAAATCTAGAAAGTTGATTTTTTGATTTGATTCGGATTCTAGTGTGAATTTGATATGAGGATCAATATTGTTGAGTCTTAAGAGGGTGGTGGGTGCGTTAATTGATTTCTCATTCACGATTACAAAGACATCGTCGACATATCTGGCCCAAAAGAGAATGTTTTCGAATTCGTTGTCAATTTTGGTGTATTCGAGGAAGTCCAGGTATATTTCTGCTAAGATACCTGAGGCTGGTGACCCCATTGCCAAACCATTTTGTTGATATATGACATTGTCAAAAGTGAAGAAGTTATTGTCGATGATAAGTTTTAATATTGTGATAAAGTCTTGTATCTCTAGTTTGCTGTTGTAAATCTATCTAACTCGCCCTTAAGTGAAAGTGAACACTTAACTTTATCCAAAGGACCGAAACACAACTGGCCAAACTTGAACAGCCTCAACATAGCCGCTACTATGATAACAGAATCAGAGCTAGCCATCAGCAAAATGCCGGAAGACACGCAAAATGAGGTTAGAACCGATGTTAAAAGGAAACTGACTGATATCCTCCCCAATTTAACCAACCCCGCAAATAACCTCAATAGAGAAAAAATTGCTGAACAAAAGCACATATACGCCCTCAAGAAGAAAATTAAAGACAACGAACTCATCGTAACCAAAGCTGACAAAGGCAATGCAACAGTTATCATGGATAAAAAAGTATATATTGAAAAAACAAAAAACTTTTTCACAGACAGCTCATTTTCCATAATCAAAAAAGACCCCACCCAAAAAATTCAAAAACTACTTAAACAAACTCTTAAAAACACTTCATTTTTATTTACCGAACAGGAAAAATCCAAACTCATACATATGAACCCAGGACTCACCACTGCTAAAGCTCTTCCCAAAATTCACAAAACCGGAATTCCCATCCGGCCAATTATCAACTATAGACCGAGCCCCTTATACAAAATATCACAATTCATCCAATGTTTCTTAAGAAAAAATTATCAATTCTTATCCAAAAAGTCTATTAAAAACACATCTGAGCTAGTAGAAAAACTAAACAAGTTCAATTTGCAACCGGATCACAACATCCACTCCTTCGATATTGTAAACATGTACCCAAGCATATAAGTATCAAAATTAATTCCGATAATTATAAACAATTTAAACAAAAACAGCCACTTAAGCAAACTAGAGATACAAGACTATCACAATATTAAAACTTATCGACAATAACTTCTTCACTTTTGACAATGTCATATATCAACAAAATGGTTTGGCAATGGGGTCACCGGCCTCAGGTATCTTAGCAGAAATATAACTGGACTTCCTCGAATACACCAAAATTGACAACGAATTCGAAAACATTCTCTTTTGGGCCAGATATGTCGACGATGTCTTTGTAATCGTGAATGAGAAATCAATTAACGCACCCACCACCCTCTTAAGACTCAACAATATTGATCCTCATATCAAATTCACACTAGAATCCGAATCAAATCAAAAAATCAACTTTCTAGATTTAACCATCACTAGAAACTCAGATTCTTTCAGTTATAAAATTTTCAGAAAACCCACTCAAACAGCCTCCACCATTCGCCAAGATTCAGTGCACCCCCAGTCCCACAAACGAGCCACATACAACAGCCTAGTTCACCGAGCCTTCAGCATACCTATGTCCAACGGCTTCAGCAATCATTTTATAGAAAGGATAATCAATAAACACAAACATCGCCCAAAAACTACCCTCAAAAAAGAAATAACCAAACCTCTGTAACATTTTCCACCTTCACGTTCAACAATGATATCTACAAGTTAACCAACATCCTTAAGAAACAAGGCGTTAAAATAGCCTTCAAAACCAATAATAAGAACATGAACGTTTTATACAATACTTCACACATCAACAAGACCAGCAGTTTTTTAAAATTAAGAGTTTATAGGATCAAATGTACCACCTGTAAAAAAACCTACATCGGGCAAACCGGGAGAAACTTCATTATCAGATACCACGAGCACACTAACGCAATAAAATACAACAGGTTTTCAGCTATCGGCCAACACATGCAAGATTATAACCATAATTTCACCAATATTGAACAAGACATGGACATCCTCATATTAGCAAACAAGGGCCCTTTACTTCAACATAATGGAAAATTACTACATACACCTAGACCAATACTTTAATGCCAGTCACAATCTCAATGAAATCTCAAAGAAACCCAACATACTCTTCGATCTATTTATCACTTTCCTCAGAAACAATAATGCAGCCAACCTAAACTCAATCCCAAATTTAATCAAAGGTACTTTTCCAAGACAATTACACTTTCTCCCGCACCCTTCAGCCCCACCTTAAGCCCTCTTCCTAAGCCATATATAATTTTATATATGTCATTTCAATACAAGAACTTACTGATTTCCATGATTATAATTTTTACAACACCCCATTTATACTTTATTCTTTGTTAAAAGCCTCTTAGTATGTATATTCCTTGTATTATTAACTATTACCATAATAACATCTCATTTCACTTGTTATTCTTTAAAATAACATTTTCTTAGGATTTCGCCAAAAGTGATCTTTGCTCCAATACGGCTGATGATGACCCCTAGATGGGTCGAAACTAGTACCGTGTAATTTATAATTTTGTGAATATATTTTAGTATTGAAAAGGTGGAAACGTTTATGTTGTTGTTATTATTATTACTTAACTTAGCACACGAGGGCGAAACGCATGCAACAAAGAATGAGTTAGCTGGAAAATTTATAATGTCCAAAAACGGACCATTATATTGGTTTTATAAATTTTACTCATTCAGGACAAATATTTCAGGTTCCCTATGGGAATCAACATCTACATCATTTGATGGGCAGGCAGGCATCTATTTTTGGAAATGAGACATAGCTCTCATAGTGCATTGGCACTGCTGGTGGCTTCAAATAGCCTATGCAGTGGCCTCCGCGGTATGCACTAGCCTTGCGTCTTGGGTGGTGTGCTAAGTCCCAACTGATGAGCCTAACTTAGCACACGAGGGCGAAACGCAGGCAAAGAAGAATGAGTTAGCTGGAAAATTTATAATGTCCAATAACAGACCATTATATTGGTTTTATAAATTTACTCATTCAGGACAAATATTTCAGGTTCCCTATGGGAATCAACATCTACATCATTTGATGGCCAGGCAGGCATCTATTTTTGGAAATGAGACATAGCTCTCATAGTGCATTGGCACTGCTGGTGACTTCAAATAGCCTATGCAGTGGCCTCCGCGGTATGCACTAGCCTTGCGTCTTGCACACGAGGGCGAAACGCAGGCAACCAAGAATGAGTTAGCTGGAAAATTTATAATGTCCAATAACGGACCATTATACTGGTTTTATTAATTGTCATTATGGTCAATAGACGTTCTCGTTGCTGGAGTAACATTTATAAAATGTATTGGTATTAATTTATATTATCAATGGGGTAAAATTTTTCGTGAACAAACTTGTTGATGAAACACTTTCTGATGTGATATTGGATTTATAATGTTCTCGAATGTTCCATAATGGCTCGTTGGTATATTTTTCTTTTCTGCTGCGTAATTGTTTGGTGTTACTCCTAGCCTCTTGAGAACTACTTGTTGTCCTGTTTGCAATTCTTGTGTTGTAGGAAGACAACTGTACAACAGGTGGCAGGCTGAAGTGGTTTCGGCGCCATACCCGAAATCGTCCTCCCCGAATGCCACCCACTCTGATCAGGGGTCTCTGTAGCCGAACCAAGCAGCCAAGGCAATACCCACCTGGTCATAGCCGGTATTGCCCGGGGTCCGATCTTGGACGATGCTTAACACGGGAGGACTGAGGCAATGAGCACGAGGACTCCCTTCCTCCAGTCACCCGCAATAGCATGTACCCCATAGCGTGTACAGAGCACTAAATATAGGGAAAAATAAATAAAAATAATTATAATAATATAATAAAATAATTGATCATGAAGCTGTTTTTGTCGTAGTTAAAAATAAATGTGATCGAAAGGAAGGTCTTAAAAGTAGGACTATTAGGCAGTACCATATGGCTGACAAAGCAGGCATGAGGCAGTTTCTAATAAGTAATTATGATCGGTGGAAAACGGTAAATAAAAATGTAAACCAACTCTGGGATGGGTTTAAAGAAATTGTTGAGGAATGCAAAAACAGGTCTGTACCTTTAAGAGTGGTAAGGAATGGTAAGGACCCACCTTATTATAATAGAGAGGTAAAGAGGCTAAGAAGGAGGTGCAGACTGGAAAGAAATAGAGTTAGAAATGGCTGTGGAAGTAAGGAGAAATTGAAGGAACTTACTAGAAAATTGAATCTAGCAAAGAAGGCAGCTAAGGATAACATGATGGCAAGCATAATTGGCAGTCATACAAATTTTAGCAAAAAATGGAAGGGTATGTATAGGTATTTTAAGGCAGAAACAGGTTCAAATAAGGACATTCCAGGAATAATTAATAAACCTCGAAAATGTTGTAAGATGGACAGCAGGCAATGGTATGATGATAAACGGGGTTAAAAGTCAGGTTGTGAGTTTCACAAATAGGAAAAGTCCTCTCAGTTTTAATTACTGCGTTGATGGGGTGAAAGTTCCTTTTGGGGATCATTGTAAGTATCTAGGTGTTAACATAAGGAAAGATCTTCATTGGGGTAATCACATACATGGGATTGTAAATAAAGGGTACAGATCTCTGCACATGGTTATGAGGGTGTTTAGGGGTTGTAGTAAGGATGTAAAGGAGAGGGCATATAAGTCTCTGGTAAGACCCCAACTAGAGTATGGTTCCAGTGTATGGGACCCTCACCAGGATTACCTGATTCAAGAACTGGAAAAAATCCAAAGAAAAGCAGCTCGATTTGTTCTGGGTGATTTCCGACAAAAGAGTAACGTTACAAAAATGTTGCAATGTTTCGGTTGGGAAGAATTGAGAGAAAGAAGAAGAGCTGCTCGACTAGGTGGTATGTATGTCTCAAGTATTATTACAATATTATAAGTCCACCTGTTCAATACAATACAATATGATCCACTATTTCATATGGTCAAATATTTTTATACATAATACATAAAAGTCAAAGGTACATGTTTCACCCTCCTTACGGGCATCATCAGCCTATATCAATCTTAAAATAATACATATACTTATAAATTATAGGTTAAAATATTGAAAAATGGTTTTGTAAAACATTATACAATAACATCTAAAACAACGATAATGCACCAAAGTATGTTAAAAGAGTGTGAAATTTGATGATTGTATTTATACTCAAGGCCTTCACAGTCTTAATGATATTATAAAAATATGGATCCATTTTAGTTTTAGACTCTCAAAGTTTCATGTTTAATCACGTTTTAATCTTCAAAACTGTTAATTTCACACTCTTTTAACATACTTTGGTGCATTATCGTTGTTTTAGATGTTATTGTATAATGTTTTACGAAACCATTTTTCAATATTTTAACCTATAATTTATAAGTATATGTATTATTTTAAGATTGATATAGGCTGATGATGCCCGTAAGGAGGGTGAAACATGTACCTTTGACTTTTATGTATTATGTATAAAAATATTTGACCATATGAAATAGTGGATCATATTGTATTGTATTGAACAGGTGGACTTATAATATTGTAATAATACTTGAGACATACGTCAACTTCAATACGGAACCAAAATGAGAATAGTTACTTGTAGGTGGTATGTTCCGAGCTGTCAGCGGAGAGTTGGTGTGGAATGACATTAGTAGACGAATAAGTTTGAATGGCGTTTATAAAAGTAGGAAAGATCACAATATGAAGATAAAGTTGGAATTCAAGAGGACAAACTGGGGCAAATATTCATTTATAGGAAGGGGAGTTAGGGATTGGAATAACTTACCAAGGGAGACGTTCAATAAATTTCCAATTTCTTTGAAATCATTTAGGAAAAGGCTAGGAAAGCAACATATAGGGAATCAGCCACCTGGGCGACTGCCCTAAATGCAGATCAGTATTGATTGATTGATTGATTGATTGATTGATTGATTGAACAAGGAGAGTGTGTATGTGAGGCTCTTCAAAAGGCAGACGTATTCAGTCAGCAGTATATAAAGATTGTTGGTTACAAGGATAATGTCCAGATAGAGGAGGACACTAAGGCCAAAGAAGTATTAAAATTTACATATGATAAGAATGACATTTACAATAAGATACAAAAGTTGAAAACTAGAAAAGCGGCTGGAATTGATCAGATTTCTGGGGATATACTAAAGACAATGGGTTGGGATATAGTACCATATCTGAAGAACTTATTTGATTATTGTTTGGTCAGAGGAGCTATACCAGATGAATGGAGAATTGCTATAGTAAGCCCTGTGTATAAAGAAAAGGGTGATAGACAAAGCTGAAAATTACAGGCCAGTAAGTTTGACGTGCATTGTATGTAAGCTTTGGGAAGGCATTCTTTCTGATTATATTAGACGAGTTTGTGAAATTAATAACCGGTTCGATAGAAGACAGTTCGGTTTTAGGAAAGGTTATTCCACTGAAGCTCAACTTGTAGGATTCCAGCAAGATATAGCAGATATCTTGGATTCTGGAGGTCCAATGGACTGTATCGCGACTGATCTGTCTGAAGCATTTGATAGGGTGGATCATGGGAGACTACTGGCAAAAATGAGTGCAATTGGACTAGACAAAAGAGTGACTGAATGGGTTGCTATATTTCTAGAAAACAGATCTCAGAGATTTAGAGTAGGTGAAGCTTTATCTGACCCTGTAATAATTAAGAGGGGAATTCCTCAAGGCAGTATTATCGGACCTTTATATTTTCTTATATATATTAATGATATGAGTAAAGGAGTGGAATCGGAGGTAAGGCTTTTTGTGGATGATGTTATTCTCTATAGAGTAATAAATAAGTTACAAGATTGTGAGCAACTGCAGCGTGACCTCGATAATATTGTGATATGGACAGCAGGCAATGGTGTGTTGATAAACGGGGTTATGAGTTTCACAAATAGGAAAAGTTCTCTCAGTTTTAATTACTGCGTTGATGGGGTGAAAGTTTCTTTTGGGGATCATTGTAAGTATCTAGGTGTTAATATAAGGAAAGATCTTCATTGGGGTAATCACATACATGGGATTGTAAATAAAGGGTACAGATCTCTGCACATGGTTATGAGGGTGTTTAGGGGTTGTAGTAAGGTTGTAAAGGAGAGGGCATCTAAGTCTCTGGTAAGACCCCAACTAGAGTATGGTTCCCGTGTATGGGACCCTCACCAGGTTTACCTGATTCAAGAACTGGAAAAAATCCAAAGAAAAGCAGCTCGATTTGTTTTGAATGATTTCCGACAAAAGAGTAGCGCTACAAAAATGTTGCAAAGTTTGGGTTGGGAGGAATTGATAGAAAGAAGAAGAGCAGCTCGACTAAGTGGTACGTTCCAAGCTGTCAGAGGAGAGATGGCGTGGAATGACATTAGTAGACGAATAAGTTTGAGTGGCGTTTATAAAAGTAGGAAAGATCACAATATGAAGATAAAGTTGGAATTCAAGAGGACAAATTGGGGCAAATATTCATTTATAGGAAGGGGAGTTAGGGATTGGAATAACTTACCAAGGGAGAAGTTCAATAAATTTCCAATTTCTTTGAAATCATTTAGGAAAAGGCTAAGAAAACAACAGATAGGGAACCTGCCACCTGGGCGACTGCCCTAAATGCAGATCAGTATTTATTGATTGATTGATTGATTGATTGATTGATATCGATTGATTGATTGGTCCTTCTAGCATCCGGCTGTGCGGGGACCTGTGTTGTCAGGCGGATCCTACTACCCGGGTACATGACACTCCCACCCACCGCTTCCTGGGTGGTTACTGACACGGACTTTCGAGCGTAGTCGCACACGTAGGAGCTCCATCGCCGAGCAGCAAGCACATCAAAAATTTTGAAATGGTCTACAACTGGCCCTCGGAAAAAAATAAAGAGTGGACCACGGCCACATGACCCTTTTAGTCGCCTTCTACGACAGGCAGGGATTACCTGTGGATGTATTCAACCTCTCCCATCCACAGGAGGTCCAACACATTATACCAAACCGCAATTCATGACCGCGCCTAGGTCACCCCTTTTTGTCGCTTCTTACAACAGGCAGGGGATACCGCAGGTGTATTCTACATGTGCGTCCCCCACCCGCAGGGGGTGGAAATCTAAATTAAAGCAACACTCTTCCTAACATAAGAAGTGCATTAGTGCTTGTGACACACAAGTAATTTTAATGTGAGGAAATCCACCTTTTCAATACATACAAACAAAACTGTTGCACACAAGTTATACTACAACATTTTCATTATTATTATGAAGGTACCGGATTTGACATGATTTCAATATCATCAGCCTTTCGTAAAACCTAACAAGAGAATAAATTCATGTATAGCAACAAAATACACAAACTAGGTAAAAAGTTTGTATAACAACACACATTTAAAATAGTTTATATAAAATACATGACAATTGTTACACGTTGGCGGCCTGATATCTTGTGTTGTCATAAGGCACTTTCTGTAAAGTTGGGCTTTGGTATGATAAAACTTGATGAACACGTTAAAATCTTGATAAATGTCTTATTCACAGTGAAATGCGGCACTGAGGAATAATCTGAGTGATGTTATGGCATAGTCTTTCTTATCTTGAGATTGTGCTATGCACGTCGAAAGGTGGTTTTCAGTGTACATGTGGGTCCTAGGATGATATGTAGGACCGAGGTTCCTCAGTTCAAGCAGAACGTGAAACCTAGAGAAAAGGGGAGTTGATTTTAATATGGTGTTCTATAAAGGGCAAGTCATATGAAGCAAAGGTATAGAAAGTTATAGTGTGAGACTCACCTTGCTGCAGTGTGCCAAGAAGCTTACTCTATGGAGAGGAGTTGATAACTGGAGCTGGTTATAGAAAAAGAGAGGGGAGTAAGGGAAGGGAGAGGCTTGGAGGGGAACCGCCTACGAGGGAGGTGTTGGGGCAGGTCTGGAGCGCAATGTGGTGAGGACGTATGGCAAGGGAGGGTGTTATGTAATGCATGGAAGATCGAACGCTTTCTCAAAAACTTAATACCTTTAAGAACCGTAATAAGAAAGTCGTAAAGAACCTCGGGTTTCTCAGAAATTTCGTTTAGGTTTAAATTGGGGTTAAAAAACTGATCGAGGTGTATATGAAGCAATTTCTGGTGACATCTAGGAGAGGGCCTTTCCCTAAAATCGTGAGAATTTCTAAGTCTTGGTCTATAGTGGTAAAATTATGTTTCACGTCATGCATATGTTGGCCCACTGCCAAAAACCTATTGTGTTCCATGTAACTAATTTTGAAGTTTCTTCCGGTCTACCCTATGTACGAGGAATTGCAGTTATTGCAACTAAACCGGCATACCCTGGACCTCACGAAAGCGTTATTTTTGTTTATTGTGTTGGAGTTATGTATTATTTCCACGTTCCTATTATTGGTACGAAAGAATATCTTGATATTATGTTTCTTAAAAATGTTGGTGTTACTGTAAACGTTGAAAGTGAAGGTGGAATATGTAATAGGGTTGGGTTTTTCTTTTTGTAACATTGTATTTAATCGATACTTGAATTTATTAATTATTCCTTCTATGAAATCATTATATCCATTAAATTTGGCAATGGAATGGAGTGTCTAATTCTTTCTTTAAATTTGTCTTTGACATTGGTATTTTGAATGCGCGGTTGACCATGCTATTGTAAGTAGCACATTTATGTGTGTAAGGATGTATAGAATCCTGTCTTATGGTTGTAGCCGTTTGTGTGGGTTTTCTGTATATACTGTATGTTAGGGAGGATGGGAGCCTAATTATCGTGATGTCTAGAAAGTTAATTTGTTTGTTTGATTCCGACTCGAGGGTGAATTTAATATCCAGATCTATATTGTTGAGGCTGTCAAGAGTAGAGGTAGCGCTAGTAGTCCTATCGTCTAGTATTACCAAAGTATCATCGACGTATCTAGACCAAAATAGAATATTGGCAAAAGTGTCATCGTTGTTAATTATTGTATGTTCTTAAAAATCTAGATATATTTCCCCTAAGATCCCCAAAGCCGGTGACCTCATTCCCAGTCCATCTTGTTCACATCCCTTTCAGACCATGTACGCACAATTGTGCGGGTTCGTATTTTATTTATCCCTGACCGTATTTGATGTTTTTTCGGCACTAGACTGGACTGCAGTGATCATGCGGGACACGTGGCTTGTATTTCAATTGTTTTTAGTATGCGTTTGACCACCAGGGCGAAGGAAGAAGAGTTTGAAAAGCACAGTTGATCGGTGAGATGACAGGAAGCAGTAGTGCCAAAAGTAAGTATTTATTTATTGCGTTTTTATTAATCTAGAAGCTTTACTGAATACTGGAATATATTCAATGAAGTGTGTACATTGGTTAGTGAACATAAATTTTGAAGATACATCGTATGTGATACGAGGTTTTGAATTTTGATACGCACAATTGTGTAGGTCCTTTTTATCGGATGTTAGTTTTTATTTTGTAAAATAAACTGTCAATATGTGTATTGAGGAGCATTTTAGTCGGTTTTTGACGTACAAACAAAAATTCACACCTCCAGTTTTCTTTCAGGTCTGAAAGGGATATACTATCCGGCTCCATGGCTAAATGGTTAGTGTGCTGGCCTTTGGCCACCGGGGTCCCGGGTTCGATTCCCGGCAGGGTCGGGAAAGTTTAACCATAATTGGTTAATTTCGCTGACACGGGGGCTGGGTGTATGTGTCTTTTCATCATCATTTCATCCTCATCACAATGTGCAGGTCGCCCAAGGACGTCAAATCGAAAGACCTGCATCTGGCGAGCCGAACTTGTCCTCGGACACTCCCGGCACTAAAAGCCATACGCCATTTCATATACGATGCTGTCAAAGATAAAGAAATTATTACTGACTACCAATTTCACAACCTTCATGAGGTCTTGGATTTCGAGTTTGCTTAGGGAACTGTGTATTTAGATTTCTTTCAACAATGGAAATTAACTTTTAATATTAATACTTGGATACATATTAGTAATGTTGAACGAATGGATAGATAATCGGGTTGCATTTCAAAGTTATCTAATTTCTTGATCAGCTCTATAGTATTTTTTACAGATTTATTTGATTTGATAAAAACCTGTAGTTGTTCTTTAAGAATTTCTGAATAAACTAAGAAAGTTTATAAAGCGGGCTAGGCCTGTAATTAATAATTGGCCGGATGGGGGCACCGGCTTTGTGGATCTGAGGGAATGCTTTAGCGGTGGGTAGACCCGGATTCATGTTGTAAAGTTTTGCTTTCTCCTGATCAGTGAAGAGAAATGAGAAGTTTTTTAGTGTTTGTTTCAAACAGCATTGGATTTGCATGGTAGGATCTTTCTTCACTATAGAAAAAGAACTATTGTTAAAATAGTTTTTTTGTTTTATTCATATAATAGTCTTTGTCCATAATGATGGTCGTATTCCCTTTGTCCGCTTTAGTGATGATGAGGATATTATCCTTCATTTTCTTTTTAAGCTTAAGGACCTGTTCCTGTTTAATGAATGAATTTCTATTATTATTATTATTATTATTATTATTATTATTATTATTATACAGCTGCCTCTGTGGATCAGTGGTAGAGTGTCGGCCTCCGGATCCCAAGATAGCGGGTTCAAACCCGGCAGACGTCGTCGGATTTTTGAAGGGCGGAAAAAAAGTCCATTCGACACTCCATGTCGTACGATGTCGGCATGTAAAAGATCTCTGGTGGCATATTTGGTGTTTACCCGACAAAATTCATTAAATCTCAGCCACACTCGCCCAAGGGAGTTTCGGTTTACTCGGTCTGCCATCTAGTGGGCCTAGAGTAAAACGGAACGTCGAAATTGACGAGCAGACAGCCAGATGGCGTCAAATTGAAATGTCTGCACACAGTAGCTGAGGTTGGTGGTGGTGGTGATTTTTGTTTTAAGAGGAAGTACAACGAGGTAATCATTCTCTCTGAACAAATAAGTGGAAGAGAATTTTAAAATATAAAGACGAAATTATTTATTCAACAAAGTAATTTGGAAACGCAGTACAAAATAAAACAAAAAACAATTATAGAATTAGGCCGAAAGGATTACTAACGTATCAAAAGGGAACGTACGTTCCCTGAGTAACAGTACACTTGAAATTTATATACCCTTGATAAGTCCACTGTCGCACATAAAGCGGATGACGAGATCAGCAGTAGTCGCGTCATCGGCTAGTATGCGTTCGAGTGTTTCCTGCAGGCCGAGGCTCCGTCTTAGGCCAGAGAGATCGGCGCACTCTGTGAGGATGTGGGCCACGGTGAAGTCGGCACCACAAGAACACACTGGGGGGTCTTCCCTCTTTAGGAGATAAAAGTGCGTGGATCGTAAATGACCTATCCTCAACCTGCATAGTACTATGGCCTCTCTCCGTGAAGGTCGGAAAGAGGACCGCCACACGGTAGATATCTTCTTAATTGCTCTCAGCTTGTTGGGAGTTCGGATATCTAGCCAATCCGATTCCCAGGACGCCAAGATGGTTCGACGTAGCTGAGAACAAATATCCTTAGCAGGTACATTGACTGGTCTTGGGAGGTAAAAGTACAGCTTCCTTTGCAGCTTCATCCGCAACTTCGTTTCCTGCAATCCCAACGTGGCTTGGAAGCCACGCGAAAGTGATTCTGGTGCCAGCATCCCATAACCTGGCTAGAAAGTCATGTATCTGCCGCACCAGTGGGTGTTGCGAGAAACAGGTTTCAATAGACTGCAGAGAGCTTAACGAATCGGTACACAACAGAAAGTGGCTTCTTTCGTCACGCAGTGCAAACTGCAGAGCCTTTAAGATGGCGTAAAGCTCTGCAGCATACACGCTACATACTTTACGGAGCGAGATCTTCGTGCTGATATCATCAATGACGAAAAAGCAACCAACATTATCTCCGATTTTTGAACCATCCGTGAAGATAAGTCTCACAGTTGGATATTGGTGAACAAAGTCCTGGAAATACCTCCGATAAACGGAGGAATACGTGTTCACCTTGGATCCACGCAGCAGATCTAGACGTATATCCGGTCGCGGAACCAACCACGGAGGTACCTCGCTGAGAGTTCTTTCAAGACAACCACCAATATCAATATTCAAATCATGACACAAGCTATCAATCCGAAACCCAACCGGCCGTGTGGCATTCGGCCGGTCTTGGTACCGCTGGTGGTATTGAGTACAATAGATGCATTGATAGCTTGGATGTAGCGGCATTTCACGAATTTTGGCAGCGTACCTGAGGAGTAACTGCTGCCTCCTTATCCGTAAAGGTGGAACTTCCGCTTCAGCGAGTAGGCTGGGAATGGGGCTAGTACGGAAAGCACCCGTTGCCAGCCTTACTCCACTATGGTGAATACTGTCTAAAAGGCTCAGCGTAGATTTTGATGCTGAGCCATAAGCCGCACTTCCATAGTCAATCCGGGTGAGGACCGTAGCCGTGTAAAATCGCAGCAGTACCGCATGGTCAGCCCCCCACGAAGTGTCGCTGAGAAACTTAAGCATGTTAAGTCTCTTCATGCAGGCAACCTTCAACTGACGGATGTGGGGCTGCCACGTAAGTCTCTTCTCAAAATGGAGACCCAGGAATCTGCAGGTGTCAACCACTGGTAAGACACTGTTTCGCTGGTTCGGGATGCACAGGCCGACGTTGACAGAAGTGTACAACAGAGGTTTTCGCTGCTGAAAATCGAAAACCGTGTTGCAGGGCCCATCTGTCGACTCGGTTAATAGCTTGCTGTAGCTGTCTCTCAGCAAACACCACCCTTCCGGAGCTGTAATGTAGAGCTAAGTCGTCTACATACAGCGAAGGAACGACTGCGGGCCCAGCAGCGACAACTATGCCGTTGATGGCGATTGCGAACAACGTGACACTCAGTACCGATCCCTGAGGTACTCCATTTTCCTGAACGTAATATTGAGAAAATGCATTCCCTACTCGGACTCGAAAGAGACGGAGGGATATGAAGTTCTGAATAAACGTTGGTAAATTTCGCCGAAAACCCCACTGGTGTAGTGTGGAGAGAATCCCATATCGCCAGGTAGTGTCGTAAGCTTTTTCCAGGTCAAAAAACACGGCGACTAGGTGTTCCTTCCGGAGAAAGGCCTCCTGAATGGCGCTCTCCAGTCTGACCAGATGATCAGTGGCAGACCGATGAGAGCGAAAACCACACTGGTAGTTAGACAAGAGACCCTCCTTTTCCATGGCCCACACAAGATGCCGGTTAACCATCCTTTCAAATAGCTTACAGAGGCCATTTAAGGCATATTGGCCTATAACTATCCAGAAGTTTTGGATCTTTACCTGGCTTGGGAATAGGTATCACAATTCCCTCACGCCATTGAGATGGAAACACTCCCTCACTCCATATTCTGTTGAATAGTGTGAGGATATCCTCGAGACATGTGCCACTCAAATGCTTAAGCATTTGATTATGGATTTTGTCCGGACCAGGAGCCGTATCTCTGCATAGCGCGAGTGCACTCCACAACTCCCACTCCGTGAAGGGCACGCTGTAGGGATGCGAAGGACTAGAGGCAAAAGAGAGATGGTGGGCCTCTGCTTCGCGCTTAATTGGAAGAAATGCAGGGTCGTATCTCCTAGAGCTGGACGTATCTGCGAAATGTGACGTGATGTGGTCGGCAATGACTGAAGGAATTGTAACTATATCTCCATTAATGGAGATTCCTGGTACTGAGGGCACATTCTGTACTCCGACAATACGGTGGAGTTTTGTCCACACTTGTGATGACGGAGTATGTGCCGTGATGGATGACACATACTTTTCCCATGTAGATTTCTTACTTTCTCGAATCAAAAAACGGGCCTTCGCACGCAGACGCTTAATTGTGATTTGATTGGCCATCGTAGGATTCCGACGATAATGCTTAAAAGCCCGTCGGAGATCACGTATGGCCGCTGCAATTTCGTCCGTCCACCATGGGACCTGTTTCCGGCGACGAATACCGGATGAGGAAGGAATTGTTTCCTTTGCAGCAGCCAAAATTCCAGTAGTAATGGAAGAAACGTGGTCGTCAACAGACTCCAGCATATCATCAGCCATCACTGCGCGTTTTGTAAATTCTGGCCAATTTGCCCGCCGAAGTAACCAGCACTTGGGTACTTCGGACTGTCTTTGATTCAAGAGAGACAGAATTATAGGGAAGTGGTCACTATCACGGAGGTCGTCGTGTACTTGCCACCGTAGCAGGGGAACTAGCGCACGGCTGCACGAAGTGACATCCAGGTGTGAGAATGTGCCATGTGCGCTGCTGAAATGTGTCGGTTCCCCTGTATTAAGCACGCAAAGATCAAACAGGTTGATCATTCGCTCGAGCATCCTCCCCCTAGCACAGGAAGACGGAGAACCCCATAGTATGTTACGGGCGTTCACATCTCCCAGCATGAGGAAAGGGGGAGGCAACTGAGTGATCAAATCTTGTAGTGCACGATTTTCAAGGTCGTAATCCAGTGGAATGTACACGTTGCAAACCGTTGTCATTACTGGCAATGGAATGCGAACTGCAACTGCATTTAGCTGAGTACGGAGCGGTACTTCTTCGCTGAAGATGTCGGAGCGAACTAGGGTACAAACGCCCCCAGTTGCCGCGCCATCTACAGCTAATCTGTCTTTAGAATAAAGACAATATCCTCTCATAGTCGTGTCGTGTCTAGGTCTCAAACGAGATTCCTGTAGACAGACTATGGGGGCCGCGTAGACGGATATCAATTCACGTAACTCAGCTAGGCGACAGTGGTAACTAATGCAGTTCCACTGCAATAGTGCCATTGTGTGGATTAGTAGTGTTGCGAAATTAGGACAATTGCTTGCCCTTCTTTTTGTCAACTACCTGCCATTTTCCGCCGTTCTTGTCAGTATTGTCGTCATCATCCACGATAATGAGTGCTTCAGTCTCCATCGTCTCCTCAGAAGGAGGAGGCGCGGTGACCGGACACTCCGTGGACGGTGATCTCACTGATCGGGGACAGTGGGCCTTCTTCCTGGGTGAACTAGGTTCTCTAGAAAGAGATCGAACAAGAGGATGTCGGGGCCTCTCGCTCTTACCCACCGTTTTCGAACACTTCGGAGGAGGACTGGCAGATGACTTGCCAGGCTTTTTTGGAGATCCTGGGATCCCCAGTCTCGTTGGAGAAGGTTTCTTCTCCAAACGTGTAGGGGAGCATTTAGGCTTCCCTTTCTCCTCCTTTTTCGGGCCAGTTGAAGGATGGCTGGAAGGTGATTTTCCAGCCTTTCTTGGGGAAGTCTTTTCCCCCGCCCTTGTGGGGGAGGACTTCCCAGCCGAATATGTCTGGGAGGAATTTTTCCCGGACGTCTTCGGCAATGACGTACTTGCTGTCTGTTTAACCTGTGATTTGACGTTTACTTGCTGATTACTGGATGTTTGCAGAGTTGATGGTGGGACAGAGGGTACAAAACTTACGGGATTTATGCGTACACTAGAAGCCTTCTCTGCAAAGGAGACGGAGAATTCCGGAGGAGCCACTGATTTATACTTCTTCCGTGCCTCTGGATAAGAAAGTTTATCCAGAGTCTTAATCTCCTGGATCTTTTTCTCCTGTTTAAATGTAGGGCATTCCTTGGATCGAGGGGCATGCTCGCCAGTGCAATTAACACACACTGGTGGTGGTGTGCAGTCCGCACCGGCATGTGCCGCTTTTCCACATGGCCCGCATATTGCTGATCCCTGGCAGCGTGGTGAGGTGTGGCCAAAACGCTGGCAGTTGTAGCACCTCATAGGAGAAGGAAAATATGGTCGAACAGTGAGTGTATACCTTAATACGTTCGGGCAGTTTCTCGAGATCGAATGTTAAGATGAAAGCCCCCGTGTCGTAGAGGTTATCACCGACACGCCCCTTAAGACGTTTAACGCCGGATACACCTCTACGAGCAAGGCTCCGGATAAGATCATCATCGGAGGCCTTAATCAAGTCCCTATGAAAGATAACTCCTTTGCAGGAGTTAAGGGACTTGTGGCTCTCAATCTTAACTGGCACTGATCCAAACATTGTGGCTTCCAATAACTTTTTACTCTGTATGAGCGCACTGGTCTTAATGAGTACGCTACCATCCCGCAATTTCCTCATTTCATCTACTTCACCAACAAGACCTTCCACAGCACTGCTTATCAGGAACGGGTTCTCTTGAAGAAAGCTCTGTCCATCGACTCTGGTCGCAACCAGAAATCGTGGCAGACGCTCTTCAGAATCTTCCTTATTACACAGGTCAACACGATTGAAACGTTTACGTTTCCTAACTGAACAATTAAAGGACGCAGTTTTAAGGCCTGCAGCCTTCGAAGAAGAATCAAAACCAAACTCAAAAACCATCCAGTCCCACGAGTACCCGGGATATAAAAGGTCGACCTTCGGCAGAGCCCTGACGTACCGAAGGCAAGGCTATATACTCCAGTGGGCGCCCGGTATCTGGAGGTGGGTCGCTAGGAACTACTCTCCCAGTAGCCATGCATCACCTCGCCACGACCCGAAACTTGTGATTGGGGTGGGCCGCTAAGAACTACTCTCCCAGTAGCCATGCATCACCTCGCCACGACCCGAAACTTGCGATTGGGGGAGGATAAAACCTCCATACTAACCTATTTTACCTATTCTAATTTTTCTTATTGTTTATTCTACCCGAGGCAGAGAGGCTGGCTAGACAGGAAGAGGAATGAAATTTAAGAAGGTGAGGACAGAAGGGTAGAAATAGTTATGAAATTTAAAGAGCACAGACACCTCTCAAGCAACTCGGGGGACACCTTGTTAGTCTGGCCCTACACCGAGGCCAATACAGCATGGGTAACCCTAGGCTGGCACAGCCCTCGGGATCAACAAGCACACAAGCCCCCACACCGACGTCAAGGTCATGGTGTCCCTAGAGGGGGTGGTAGCTGAGGCCATCCGATTATTATTATTATTAATATTATTATTATTATTATTATTATTATTATTATTATTATTAGGGGTTGTCGTTTTATTTTCGGAGGTATATATTTTAACCAATTTCCTTTTTACATCTAGTCTTACTTCCTCTTGTAAATCTAAAGACATTTTATTAATGGTAACTTCTGATTCTATGACTAAATTGGAAGCTGTGTTCACTTTATTAAAATTGGGCCAGTTGTGTTTAGGGCCTTTTGCAAGGATTGCGTTCCTCATCATTTAACTGTGTTTTTGATAGGTTAACTACCGGGGAATGAAATTGATCAATGAGGTTGTACGGAATAGAGGAGTTTTTTTCGTTACTCTTGCAATGTTGTCATTAAATACTGAATTATTTTTGAGTGTATTAAGCTTCCTCTCAAGAGTAAGCTGTTTTCTAGATAAGACCTCAAATAATCTATTATTAACTTGGGTCTGAAACAAGTTCCACTGAGCGCCGGTAAGCAAGCAAGCTGCTTCAAGGTGAGTCTCGTAAAGTTGATTGTTTAAAAAAGATTTCTTCTTATACAAGAGCTTAATTTCATTTTTCAGCCAAATTTTGTTGACTATGATTTGAGTCTTCCAATGTTGGGGACTATTCCGATGCTTTTTTACGTTAGTTTTGAGGAAATTAATTCTTAAGTTGTGTATTATACATTGCTTAAGAAAATCTATATCTCTGCCCAGTTTTGCAACCTTGATTTTAAGTCCCATGTAACAGTGGGCCTTTTGATTTTGCCTGGTAAGCTGTGTCATTGGTTTTACGAAAGGCCGACGATGACACTGTAAACATGTCAAAACCGGTACCTTCATAATAATAATAAAAATGTTGTAGTATAACTTATATGCAACAGTTTTGTATGTATTGAAAAGGTGGATTTTTTCACATTAAAATTACTTATGTGATTCTCAGTTCAATACGGAACAACAATGAAGTTTTTAACTTTAGATTAGTGCATGTGATGAAACAAACAAAATATAAGATTTTTGAGAAAATGTGACGTGAAGGGGGAAAATTAACATCGGATCCTGATTCAGGATGCAGAAGTCATCCTAAAAAGGAATACAGGATGGTGGCAATGAAACCATCGCAGGACAGTGTAATTACAGAGGCATCTCACTACCGAACATCGGGTACAAGTTATTCTCAAGACTGTTGCTGAACAGGGTGAAAGAACAGCTTAAGCTGAGCATAGGAGAATACCAGGATGAAATTGATTCCCATGCTATCACTATTCATACAGTAGAAACACTTCTTTTCAGTCTTCAACTATGCATGTGATGATGGAGGTGTGGTGATTATTGTTTTAAGAAGAAGTACAACTAGGCAACCATGAGACGTGCAACCTCAAGACTATGACAAAGCTCGCATTGACACCTTTGAGATGTCGTGTTGGCGCAGAATGCTACGTGTGCCATGGACAGAAAGAAGAACAAATCTGTCCATCATTGCAGAGCTAAGCATCTCCAGGCGCCTTTTTTCTCATGTCAACCACACGATCCTTCAGTTTTTTGGCCATGTTGTTAGAGGAGATGGTGAGAAGCTTGAAAAAAATGGTGATGCAAGGAAAAGTCGTGGGTAAAGGCCATGTAGACGGACAGCCAGCAGATGGTTTGATCAAATAAAAAAAGATCGCCGGTTTGCCTTTCCAGCAGCTTCTCAGAGAAGTAGAAAATCATCAAGGGTGGCAGAAAATAACAAAACATGCAACGTGATGGGGTCACAACACTCAGAAATGAGCAAAATGACACAATGATTCCTACAATATTGTGTGAATTAATCGGAACAAAGTTTCCTTTTTCAAAATTTCCCAATGGTTGACAACAATGTGCTTATTCTTAGATCCTGCACCTCTATGCATTCTTTGTACTGCTATTCATTGGCATTAATCTATCTGTGTGACAACTGCTTTACATTAAAAGTGTATTTATTTTGATGTGTGAGGTTTCCTTGTGCAATTAGTAATACCTCAATCTTCAACAAATACGATTCCCAAGAAGTGTAGTACAACTGTAGCATTATCTTAGAATACTTTTATGATACACACAGTGAAAGAGAATTAGCTGCTAAATTTGGTGTCGGTATAGCACTATCTGCAGCCAACATTAGAAACATGCAGATCCACTCCCCTTTCCTCCAATTTGCAATCCACATCCACAGCAGTGAGCTTGGGTGTTTCATCTGCTTCTTCTGAGGAGAAAATGTTCTCATCAGTTGCTGTAAATTTTATTTTTTCTGACATAGTTCCCTTCTTCAGTGAAACTGAGCCAGACTATTTGTACCACTGAATAATTCTATTTATAGCACCAACAAATCAAACCCCATGGTGTAACAGTCCCCAAGGACCATGGCTTACCAAGCGACTACTGTTCTGCCCAAAAGGCCAGCAGATTACTAGCTGTGGTATGGACAACACAACAAATCTCCTCGGCCATTATTCTTGGCTTTTTAGATCGAGGCCAGCAAAATTAATGGATCACTTGAATTATCAAAGGGAAAAGGCATGTTAAATTGTGAAACATTTGCTTCTTTACACTGATTATTTTAATGAAAAAATTGTCTAAATAACTAAGGGTAGCAATAACAGATAGGTAACAATATTTACATATTTTATTCATGAAAATAATCAATGTAAATAATAAAACAAATATTCCAAAATTTAACATGCTTTCTCCTTTGAAAATTCAAGTGATCCATTAATTTTTTCTGGTCAATGTATATTTCAATATTTGACATCAAATAATGTTCAAATAGTTCCTCAGTTGTAATCACACAGGTTGAATGGATTTTGAACCAGATCTCAAATCCAGATAAAAATCCCTGACCTGGCTGGGAAATGCACCAAAGACCTCTGGGCAAAAGACAGGCACGCCACCCCTATATCGTCATCGGCATAGAGGAGTATCCATGGATGAAGTAACTCGAGGTCACCTTGTGTCCATGCAGAGAACAAACAGTAAGGACAAAAGCGCAGATGCTTGATGTACTTAGAATATACACTGACCAGCAAAATTAATGGATCACTTGAATTATCAAAGGGAAAAGGCATGTTAAATTGTGAAACATTTGCTTCTTTACACTGATTATTTTAATGAAAAAATTGTCTAAATAACTAAGGGTAGCAATAACAGATAGGTAACAATATTTACATATTTTATTCATGAAAATAATCAATGTAAATAATAAAACAAATATTCCAAAATTTAACATGCTTTCTCCTTTGAAAATTCAAGTGATCCATTAATTTTTTCTGGTCAATGTATATTTCAATATTTGACATCAAATAATGTTCAGAATATTGTGTTAAAATGTATTGAATCATTTCAATGCATAATTCTCACGCAACGTTTTGTTCAGAACAGTTTTCCTTATTGCAAGTAGTATTTAATCCAAAATATACAGCAATAAAAATTCAGAATTGCTTTCATATTTAAAAAATGTAGATCCTTACATTATGTCCAGAGAGGATGATTTTCACTCCCTGCCACAAAGTATCAGTAGATATTTTGTAAGTGACAAAGTATTTGAGTTGTTCATGCAGCCTTGCCATGAATACCGTTCCAGGAGTAATGCAGTTTGAGTCGAAGCGCTCCTCTGTTGGGAGTTTCTCACCCTTTTCACGTGCCCTCTTCTCCAGATCCTCTGCATCCTTGGCAGATCGGAACCTATACAAGAAAACAGGCTATAAGAAACCTAAGAGAAAGCAGCTTATTTGACCAGGTTTAAGAACAAGGGAAAGCAAGACAGCACTGTATAACCTGAAATTCTGGGAAAATCTCCAATCAAACTTTAAAACTGAATTATTATTTTTCCAATCAGTATAAAAAAGGAAATATGTGAACCAACTGCATACAATTGACAGAGTAACACAGTCATTGGACTGCTAGTAGGTTGCAGCGGTACCATTCCAAAATTATCTCAACCATTTTGTTCTTATTTTCACCTTGGAAATAATCTATAAAAAGATACAGTATATTGGTCTTAAGAGACTGTCTTCAAATTCTAAGGAATCATCTTTACAACTATGAATAATGTCTTTTTCAAAATTTCTTAAACTTTACAAAATTATAGATTTACAGAATTAGTATATACCGTAATAAGACACTTCACATCGTATACTTCTTTGTCTTTTGGCAACTCATAAATTGGGGAAGTATAAATATATAAAAATTATTACACAATGTAATATACTCATTTTGAGAATCTAGTTAAAATGATTGAAAGTGTATAGGGAACACATTTTTTTTTTTTTTTTTTTAAGTGATTACATTCAAGTTTAGATATTAATTTAGAACTATGTTTTGCTAAAGCAAAACTAAAGCTAAAGCAAACAAGTTCAATTTCCCATGAGAGATTAGGATTTTGAATTCCTAGGACAGGCAAAATTTCAACCTTTCTACTTTATGAAAATATTTCATGTATACACGGCTTTGAGGCAGCCCTGAGGTGTAAGCACAGCATGCCTATCTCTCACCTAAAGTCCCCAACATACTAAATTTCCCAAGAAACATTGGATTTTGAGTCTTAAGGACAGTCAGACTTTTCAATATTTCTTGTATATGTAAAAACGTTTATGCATACAATATTTATACAAGGATTGAAGCAATACCGTCAGTCCCGTGATGTGTGTGAAGTATGTCTACCTCTTACCCGGGGATCCCTGACTTGGTTCCTAGTCTGTCCAGGGAAACTGCTGCAAAAATGATTGATGGCAAAATTCTGAATCAATGTCACTATGAAATGTATGTAACAATAGACAATAGCACAAGCAGACGACAATACTGTAGGTGAATAAGGAACACAGTAACCAAAAAGAAATGTCGGAAATGCCTATCCCAACAGTGGGGAATAATTCAGAAGGCATCAGAGCTGTGAACATATTCTATGAAGCTACTACAATAATATTGAGCCCAAACTCCATCAACAAAATTTTGAAGGTTATTCAAGGAAACCTTACAAGTATATTGGTATATTGGCACCCATGATCTCCAGTGGTGTGTAACACAGTGATAATGTAATTATGATTTATTCAGTTTGTTACCCCAATCATCCTTGTTACTGTGAAAATCCCTTCACAACAGTGAAAAAGTCTGAAACATGCATTAACGAAAACATACACAAAAAAAACCACACAGAGTAATGCAACAATCCTCAGGCAAAGCATGTACACTTCTATCACAGTGTGTTCAATCTGTTCTGACAGTGTATTGTACAGAACATAATGCAGAACTATTCCCTTACAGTTATAGTTCAGTGCAATACAGATACAAAGCTAACTAGGGCAACAAACCAAACAAAATCACTGCAGATATTTCCATTGTTAACAGCCCACTGATATCAATACTCCAGCCAAGCACTTTTTATTCAACTGGAGAATTGGTTTTATTCAAATCACCAACAATAACCACAGAAAGATTTTAAAACTGCCAAATATTTCAAACTTTCTTCCTCAAAAAATTAAGCTATTACAGTACACGTAAAATTATTTCTCATTAGTTTCATTCATATGAATAATAGTGATATTGACTTTACATCCCATTAACTGCTTTTACGGTTTTCAGAGAAATTGAGGTGCTGGAATTTAATCTTGCACATGTTCTTTTGCGTGGCAGTAAATCTACCGACACAAGGCTGATGTATTTGAGCACCGTCAAATACCACTGGACTGAGCCAGGATCGAACCTGCCAAGTTGGAGTCAGAAGGCCAGTACCTCAACCGTTTGAGCTACTCAGCCTGGCTATTCATATGAATGTAATGTTTCTCTGTGCATGTCTTATCATTTGTATTAAAAGCTGAAGATTACCTTAGCAAAGGTCAAAACATGTCCTTTAAACGTAATGATTGTACAGACCATTTAATTTAAGTGGTGTATATTTTTGTATTGATTAGGTGGACAATCTACAGACCAACCCCCTAAAAGAAACCATGGAGGGAAACAGGCTGAAATGGTTCGGCCACATCAAAAGAATGGGACAAGAAAGATTACCAAGAAAAGCTCTGGAATGGACAGAACCTGAAAGAAGACCAACTGGAACACCATGAACAAGATGGAGGGATCAGGTGGATGATAACGAAGATCAGTGACAAGAGTGATGAACGACAAACAGTGGGAAAAGAGAGAAAGATTGGAAGAGGCTCTGTGAATGACCTGCATAAGCAGAATTGTATCAGGAGGCAGAAGAACAAGACGAAGGTGAAAAATATATGTAAATTCTTGCTAAGAATTTTTAACTATATGAAGTCAATAGAGAACCAAAGAAGAAATTTATCACATGTAACTCCAGTAAGGTGGTGGTGGTGGTGATTTTTGTTTTAAGAGGAAGTACAAACAGGTAATCATCCTCTCTGAACAAATTAGTGAAAAAGAAATTTAAAATAAAAATATATATTCATGAAAGAATTTGGAAGCGAAGTACAAAATAAAACAAATTACTGAATTAAGCCAAAAAATTACTAATGAATGAAAAGGGAATGTATGTTCCCTGAGTAACAGTGCACTTGTAATTTACATTCCCTTGAATAATCCACCGCCGCACATAAAGAGGATGACTAGATCAGCAGTAGTCGTGTCATTAGCTAGTCTGTGTTCGAGTGTTTCCTGCAGGCCGAGGCTCCGTCTTAGGCCAGAGAGATTGGCAAACTCCATGAGGATGTGGGCCACGGTAAAGTCAGCACCACAAGAACACACTGGGGAGTCTTCCCACTTTAGGAGATATGAGCGTGTAAATCATCCATGAGCTATCCTCAGCCTACACAATACTATGGCCTCTCTCCCTGAAGACCGCAAAGAGGACCAGTCTACACAACACTATGGCCTCTCTCCCTGAAGATCGGAAAGAGGACCGCCACATGGTAGTTGTCTTCTTAATTGCTCTCAGCTTGTTGGGAGTTCGGATAGCTAGCCCCTCGGATTCCCAGGAAGCCAAGATGGTTTGACGTGGCTGAGAATATCTTTAGCAGGTACACTGACAGGTCTTGGAGGTAAAAGTACCACTTCCTTTGCAGCTTCATCCGCAAGCTCATTTCCCGCAATCCCAACGTGGCTTAGAAGCCACGCAAAAGTGATTCTGGTGCCAGCATCACTTAAACCGGCTAGAAGGTCATGATCTGCTATACCAGTGGGTGTTGCGAGAAACAGGTTTCAATAGACTGCAGAGCACTTGACGAATCAGTACACATAAGAAAGTGCCATCTTTCGTCACCCATTGCAAACTGCGGAGCTTCTAAGATGGTGTAAAGCTCTGCAGTATACACGCTACATATACTAAGAAGCGAGATCTTCATGCTCATATCATCGGTGACAAAAGAGCAACCAACATTATTTCCGTTTTTTTTTTTTTTTTTTTTTGCTAGGGGCTTTACGTCGCACCGACACAGATAGGTCTTATGGCGACGATCTCCGATTTTAGAACCATCCATGAAGATATGTCTCACGGCCGGATATTGGTGAACGAAGTTCTGGAAATACCTCCGATAGGCAAATTTCCCCAAAATCCCCACTGGTGTAGTGTGGAGAGAATTCCATATCGCCAGGTAGTATCGTACGCTTTCTCCAAGTCAAAAAAACACTTCAACTAAGTGTTCGTTCCGGAGAAAGGCCTCCTGAATGGCGCTCTCCAGTCTGACCAGATGATCAGTGGCAGACCGATGAGAGCGAAAACCACACTGGTAGTGAGACAAGAGACCTTCCTTTTCCATGGCCAACACAAGACGCCGGTTAACCATCCTTTCAAACAGCTTACAAAGGCCACTTGTAAGGCATATTGTCCTATAACTATTCAGAAGTTTCAGATTTTTACCTGGCTTGAGAATTGGTATCACAATTCCCTCACGCCATTGAGATGGAAACACACCCTCACTCCATGTTCTGTTGAATAGGGTGAGGATATCCTTCAGACATCTGTGGATTTTGTCCAGTCCAGGAGCCGTGTCTCTGCACAGCACGAGTGCACTCCACAATTCCCACTCCGTAGGGATGCAAAGCACTAGAGGCAAAAGAGAGATGGTTTGCCTCTGCTTTGCGCTTAATTGGAAGAAATGCCGAAAGGTACCTCCCAGAACAGGATGTATCTCCGAAATGTGATGCAATGTGGTCTGCAATGACCGAAGGAATCGTAACTATATCTCCATTAATGGAGATTCCGGGGCCTGTGGGCACATTCTGTACTCCAACAATATTACATAAAATCAGCTTCATGGTCCGTATCGCACTTCAATAGATTCACAATTAAGTATTTATTTATTTTCCACCCTAGTCGATACAATGATTGCTTAAGGCAATTTTTAATGGTCAAAAGTGGTACGTTTCGTATATTATCAACATCTTCAGCCACATAACACTGTTTAGATGAAAAATATATAAAATTGACAAAGCAATGCTTTAGAGGAAGTGTCCTTAAAATTAACATAAGATTGACAAGATTAAAACAAACAAATAACTCAAGATAAAATATATAAATTATTTCTACAATAGAAAGCAGTCGTCAAGGAAACACTTGTACAATATTCCATAGAGAAATTGTCCTAATAAATATTCTTTTCTTAATAATTCATGAAGAAAGATCAATTTATAAATTAAAAATTATACAATTTATAAGTAATTATCGAAATGAAGAAATCCTGATATCACAGTGCGGCTCTTATTATTAATGTAGATGAAAATGTAACTAATTCCTAGTTGTCAAATCTTATTAAGCCTGCTTTCCTTTGGAACAGTAACTGTCATTCTTTCACAGGAGTTACCAGCACTTGGGAACTTCGGATTGTCTTTGATTCAAGAGAGATAGAATTATCGGGAAATGGTCACTATCAGAGAGGTCGTCATGTACTTGCCACCGTACCAGGGGAACTAGCGTACAGCTGCACAAAGTGACATCCAGGGATGAGAATATGCCATGTGGGCTGCTGAAATGTGTCGGTTCCCCTGTATTAACACATTGGAGAACGAGCCCGAGTGTGTATCGGGGTCGGGTAACAGCTCAGACTGACCGCGCCCGAGGATAACTCGGGCCTGCGTATTTGTTATATTGTCAACACAGCCTGGACGAGATCAGCTCGGAAAGTATACATACCACTTTAAAGTACTTTTATAACAGCTATACCGTGCGTTTGTGTCCTCTGTCGTTTTCTCGAACTTATAGCAGCTTATTTTTGCTCGAGTTTGCTTCTACACTCCATGCTTCCAGCTGTTCAAGGCGCGCGCTTTCAGAGTTTTGTTTACATCGTGCGAAGTGTTTAGACTGCATTTTGTTTCTGCTATAATTATTGGATCATTGAATGAAGGTGGAATTGTAGAGATTTTAGAAGAGATTTTTTATGACAGTGGTTCAGAAGAAGAGGTAGATGATTCAGATATAGACCCTGATATCAAACTTCATGTTAGTGATGAAGGTATTTATAACCTATTCTATCATATTCTACCCAGGTGTGATTTTGCACTTTGTAGTTTATTTAGCTAATGTTTCACGATCTTTATACGACTGGATTTTCATTTAGAACGAAGTGACGCAAGCGATGATAATTCACAGGCAGGGAGTGATTCACATTCGCCGGGTACTTTTGGTGATTTGGATGCACTTGCAACGCCCGTGCAGATAAAGGAAAAGCGGAAAATTGGAAAGTAACGAGGAAAGAAACATAATGGTGGTATCAAATGTGTTCTTTAGCACTTTGTGTCCCTGAATGCTTCAAACTATTCCGCATTCAAGCTCATCATTCATAAGACTTTATTGTCAGACTTTTTGTTGTTGTTGCAAAAGGCATACCGTTGGAAAATGTGTAATGTGAAAAGTACTCAGTAGATCTTAATGCAACTTTTTAATCTGCAGAATAGACACTTTTAATTTTTTCATGATATATACGCGTTACAATTGCAACCTACCTACCATTTTCTACAATTTTTTAAAAACCTTCAAAATATGGCGGTCTGCCTGCCTACATGCCACCTTAAGACACGGTCTCCAATGTGTAAAGCACGCAAAGATCAAACAGGTTTATCGATCGCTCAAACATCCTCCCCCTAGCACAAGACAGAGAACCCCAAAGTATGTTACGGGCGTTCACGTCCCCCAGCATGAGGAAAGGAGGAGGTAACTGAGCAATCAAATCTTGTAGTGCACGCATTTCAATATCGTAGTCTGGTGGAATGTACATGTTGCACACCGTTGTCATTAATGGCCATAGAATGTGAACTGCAACTGAATCTAGCTGAGTACGGAGCGGAACTTTGTCGCTGAATGTCGGAGCGAACTAGGGTATAAACGCCCCCCGCGCCATCGACAGCTACTCTGTCTTTACAATAAAGACGATATCCTCTCCTAGTCGTGTTGTGTCCAGGTCTCTAATGAGATTCCTGTAGACGGACTATGAAGGCCGCATAGACAGATATCAATTGACGTAACTCAGCTGGGCAATGGTGATAACTATTTGTGAAACAATTCCTTTAGTTTTGCCAATTGCCACCTTTTCAATACAATAAAAATATAGTACAAACTTACATATTTATTATGATGTTTATATGGTACATGTTTCGCTCCTTTTCGTGAGCATCATCAGCCAAACTATCATTAATCTAAGATTGTATAAGATCATAAAACAATTCTTTTGGTTCAAAATTGCTCCTATAAAACTAATTGATAATCTTATAACATTTTAAAAGTCACACAACAATAAAACCATGTCTTAAGCTAACACTTTTTGTCTAAAATCTTCTCCAGTCCAACATTTCACTGCCGAAACTCATCTGGTGAACATCTTTTAAAATTGTTTAAAAATAAGAATAAAATAAAAAACCCTTGAGATCTGGCTAGTTGTGTCGATTCCTACCGCTTAACTTGTATAACTGTCATTAAAACTTCATAACAGTATTGAATATTTTCTTGTTCTCGTTGCTGGAGTAACATTTATAAAATGTATTGGTATTAATTTATATTATCAATGGGGTAAAATTGTTCGTGAACAAACTTGTTGATGAAACACTTTCTGATGTGATATTGGATTTTAAATGTTCTCGAATGTTCCATAATGGCTCGTTGATATATCTGTAATGAAAGATAAAAATTATATGTTTATGGTTTTGATTGTATTTCTGTAGAACATCTTATTGGAAGAATTGTCACTTATTTTCTTTTCTGCTGTATAATTGTTTGGTGTTACTCCTAGCCTCTTGAGAACTACTTGTTGTCCTGTTTGCACTTCTTGTGTTGTATGAGTGAGTGTGGATGAGTTTATGTTTTGGCGGGGAGGGGGAAGGGGAAGTTAAGGTAGGCGGCGTATTGATAGCTGCAGTAGACTGTGGAGGGGATAGTCTAGGAGAAGTGAGGGGAGGAATTGAGTTTGTTTGTGTCAATAAGCCATTAACTTTTATCGGATTAAAATGTTTATAGAATTTATTTATATCTGATTTGAGTATTTGTATTAGTTCCGGTAATTGTAATAAGATGGGGTTCTTTATTTCTATT
The DNA here is from genome assembly GCF_040414725.1 of Anabrus simplex. Classification (NCBI taxonomy): domain Eukaryota; kingdom Metazoa; phylum Arthropoda; class Insecta; order Orthoptera; family Tettigoniidae; genus Anabrus; species Anabrus simplex. The sequence continues at coordinate 255,838,700 of NC_090270.1, read as the reverse complement.
TCGTCATTTCGGTTTTTATTTTTATTGTATTGTCGATCTAAATGAATGTATATGTTTTCCAATTCCGTCATTTCTTTTCCTTTTTCTACTCTTCTTAAGATTTTTAAATCCTTTTCAATTTTACCCCATTGATAATATAAATTTTTTTTTTTTGCTAGGGGCTTTACGTCGCACCGACACAGACAGGTCTTATGGCGACGATGGGATAGGAAAGGCCTAGGAGTTGGAAGGACATGGTTTTATTGTTGTGTGACTTAAAATGTTATAAGATTATCAATTAGTTTTATAGGAGCAATTTTGAACCAAAAGAATTGTTTTATGATCTTATACAATCTTAGATTAATGATAGTTTGGCTGATGATGCTCACGAAAAGGAGCGAAACATGTACCATATAAACATCATAATAAATATGTAAGTTTGTACTATATTTTTATTGTACTGAAAAGGTGGCAATTGGCAAAACTAAAGGAATTGTATCACAAGTAGATCTTCAATACGGACAAGGAAAATGAAGTTTATAACCTGCAGAGTGATAACTACTGCCGTTCCACGGCAATAGTGCCATTGTGTGAATTGGTAGTGGTACGAAATTAGGACAATTGCTTGCCCTTCTTTCAGTCGGCTACCTGTCAGTTTCCGCCGTTCTTGTCGCTATTGTAGTCATCATCCACAATAATGAGTGGTTCAGTTTCCATCATCTCCCTGGAAGAGGGAGACGCGATGGCTGGGCACTCCGCAGATGGTGATCTCATTGATCGCGAGCAGTAGACCTTCTTCCTGTCAGAACTTTGTTCCCCAGAAAGTGATCACGTAGAGGGCCATCGTGTTCCCTCACTCTTGCCCACCGTTTTCAAACAGTTTGGAGGAGGGCTGGCAGATGACTTGCCGGGCTTTTTTTGGGGACGCTGGGACCTCTGGTCTTGTCGGAGAAGGTTTCTTCTCCAAACGTGTAGGGGAGCATTTAGGCTTCCCTTTCTCCTCCCTTTTTAGGCCAGTTGAAGGATGGCTGGAAGGCGAATCTCCAGTCTGTGTTGAGTAAGTCTTTTCCCCCGCCCTTGTGAGGGAGGACTTCCCAAACTAATGTGTCTGGGAAGAGTTCTTCCCAGACATCTTCAGCAATGACATGCTTGCTGACTCTTGAACCTGTGGTTTGACGATTACTTGTTGGGTACTTGATGTTTGCGGAATTGATTGTGGGACAGAGGGTACAAAACTTACGGGAGATATGCGTACACTAGCGGCCTTCTCTGCAAAGGAGACTGAGAATTCCAGAGGAGCCATTGATTTATACTTCTTCCGTGCCTCTGGATAAGAAAGTTTATCTATTTCTCCTGTTTATATGTAGGGCATTCCTTGGACCGGGGGGGGTGCTCCCCAGTGCAGTTAACGCACAGTGGTGGTGGTGGTGTGCACTCCGCTTTTCCACATGCCACACATACTGTTGATCCCTGGCAACGTGGTGAGGTGTGGCCAAACCGCTGGCAGTTGTAGCACCTCATAGGAGAAGTAAAATATAGCCGAACAGTAAGTGTGTACATGGATACCTTAATACTGAAACGGGAATGCCCTGCGAGCATTCGTGTTCATGTATTTCTTGAGAGGAACGAGCTAACACCCGACTGTGTAGGTTCAAAACGAGCGCCGAGTGTGCAGGCATCATGGGAAACAGCATGCAAGCAAGCGCTGCTACACAGTGCCAGCCAAGGGCAAGTGACGTCACACCGAAAGTTCTGTTGGATTCTATGGCATTTCATCACGAACGGAAGGTTAAATCATAATTTTGAGAACGTCACCTTGCAGGCCTGAACAACAAATCCAAAATTTCATTAAAATCAACGGAAGGATGGCCGAGATATGAATTTTTTTGAAGCTCATATTTCCAGTCTCGCCGTCCGACCTTGAGTAATATAAGGGGGTCGCCAGCCTCAAAGAGATCAGAGCGTGTCAGTGTGTCACAGTGAGTGTCACAGTACTTCGTCATGAACTAGTCATCTCGCTGATGTGATACAGTTCGTTACTCTGTCCGGCTAAGGACCGGGCTTTGAAAGTACATAATACGAGTGTTGAAAGCCTTCTCTGTGGACTCTAACTTCGCGTGTAAGCGAAAGCTTATACACTGATAATATCTGTCTTGTCGAGCCGAGTAACATTATTTCGTTTCATGAATTGTGTAATTGAAGAGACTGTACAGTAATCACTTGATATTTTGAAACTGTGCTTAAAGGACTTAGGGCATAAAGACTGTGCTTTAGCTGTTTCCTCTACAAGAGACTGTGTTAGGCTATTTCGTAAAATTGTGCCCTAGTTAAAGTACAATTCTTTTTATTGACAGTGTCAATTTGTTTCATAAAGGACAGTGCCTACTTTTCTTTCAAAGACTGTGTCAATTACTCCGTGAGAAAAACAGTGTCGACATTTTCTTTTCATAAGTCTGTGCCAACCTTCATTTTCAAAAGACTGTGTTAATTCACTTCGCATAACCGTGTTAACATAAGACTGTGCCGATATTTCCTTTCAAAGACTGTGCTGATTCGTGAAATACGGTGTTATTTCCTTTCAAGGGACTATGTTAAACCCCGTCATAAAGACTGTGTCTACATTTACGTGTAATATTGTGCCTCAGTGGAAAATTTACCTCTGAGAAATTACGTGATTTTTGTTAAGACTGAGTCGTAACAGAACTTGGTTCTCTTTCACAAGACTGTGTCAAACTATTTCTTTCTGTCTTCGCAGAAACTTTCATGTATTTCTATGTGTGTGTGTGTGCCAGAACATTGCATGTACTCATTACAAACAGTGAAGACTGTGTCTGAAGGACTTCATTTATTTTCTTTTGCACTGAGATTAAGTGAAGTGGTAAACCATCGTATCTCAGAAAGTTCCAGATTATTTTCATTGTCTATCACTTCAAGTTTGACAGTGACTATTGCACGAACAATATTAATCATTCTCCCAGAACTGCGATTCTGAATTCATTTCTTTTTTCAAATGTGCGTCCAACACCATTTATAGTGGAACTTATTCGGCCAGTAAACAGTGTCCCGCCATAATTTGCAGTGCAGTGCGGTAGAGAAGTGTCGTACCAGATTCCATTGACATTCTGTGCGAAAGTTTTACATTTCTCTGCTCCTTTCATAGGACTTAGTGGAATACAAACTCAACAGCTATTCCACGCTGCACTATCGTCAGACGACCGCCCCAGGTTCGAGTCTCCTTCAACATCAAGTGCTAACAACCCCCGTGGGACGACACCGACACCGCAGAACGATGCCTTCTCCACATCTTCGAGGACATTCAAACAATTCGTCTGTAAAAGGTGATATAATTTCTATGCAATTTTTTAATGAACGGCAAGTTCCACTTTAAATATGAACTCATTTCACTACCCTTCTCTCGTACTCTCTAAAGCATGAACCGTACAAGCCTTGGCGTTATCCATGTTCTCCACAAAACTGAAGAACAGGCGTTCCTGTTTCAATACGTTCGGCAGTTTCTCAAGATCAAAAGTTAACGTGAAAGCCCCCGTGTCATATAGGTTGTCACCAATACAACTCTTAAGACGTTTAACATCGGACACACATCTATGAGCAAGGCTCCGGATAAGGTCATCATCGGAGGCCTTAATGAAGTCCCTATGAAAGATAACTCCTTTGTAGGTGTTACGGGACTTGTGGCTCTCAATCTTAACTGGCACTGGCCCGAACATTGTGACTTCCAATAACTTTTTACTCTGCACGAGCATACTCTACCAGTAACCATGCATCACCTCACCATGACCCGAAACTTGTGATTGGGGGAGGGTTAAACCTCCGTAGAACTTTACTGCCCGAGAGTTTGGCTAGACAGGAAGAGAAATGAGATTTAAGAAGGTGAGAACAGAAAGGTAGAAATAGTAATGAAGAATAAAGAACAAAGACACCTCTCAGGCAACTCGGGGGACACCTTGTTAGTCTGACCCTACACCACGGCCAATCCAGCATGGGTAACCCTGATCTGGCACAGCCCTCAGGATCAACAAGCACCCACACCAACGCCAAGGTCATGGTGTCCCCCTTACACAGTATTCCACTGATAATTTTCGCTCCCTTATACACATATCAGAGAATTTTTGCATCACTATCGTGGGTAATTTAACTGTGTTCCTATCTTGGCTTGTCCTATGCAAAATGGAAAGACGACCTTAGGATGTTTGTAAATAACCGCATCTACCTCAACCCACATGACAGAATATACCAACCTCAAATGAGGGGCTGTATTTCAGCTGAAGTTGTAGCGCTAGTGTGGGTGCATTAGAGGTGTATTCTAAGCAGTGTAGTGAGCATCTAGGATGGTACAACGTGCAATGTCGATATGTGAACTTATACCCATAATCACTTTATATCAAGAAGGATGGTCAACAAGGGCAGTTGCTCTATGTATGGACCCTAATCATGAAGTGGTTCAAACATGGAAGCAATACAGGGAGACAGGAATTGTTAATGAGTTGCCTTGCACAGGTTGTGCTCGGGCTATGACTGCAGTTGATAACCGTTACCATTGAATTTCAGCTCAGAGGAACCCTGAACACAATGCCACCCCTGTTTCAGACATCAACAGGTCACTGTGTTTCAACTCAGGCCCAGCTCTCATCATAGCCATAATGGAATGCAGTATAGATTGGACCAACATTACTGGAAGGTCTTATCAGAATTGGCATAATGTCCTTTTCACCAGTGAGTGTCACACAGCTTTGTTCCTGATGATCATCGGCAACATGTCTGCAGGCAATCTGATCAGGTTTCACATTTCACAAATACTGTCCATTACGTGCAGCAAGGTGGTAGTTCCCTGATGGTTTGGGGTGACATTATGTGGGGTCACCATACGCCACTCTTAATCGTGCAGGCCAATGTTTCGGCTGTATGATACATGGACAACTTCCTCTGACCCATAGTAACATGACGCCGCCAGCATCTTGGAGGAGGATTTGTCTTAATGGACAATCCATGGCCTTAACTGAGGTACAGCCTGGTGTGAATATGGGAAACCACGGAAAACCATCTTAAAGGGCTGCCGGATTATTGTTTTAAGAGGAAATACAACTAGGCAACCATTCACTACTACGAGACAATAATGCACACGTGCATGTATCATATAGTTCTCATTAATTACTTCCTTCATGATCACGACATCACTCGATTTGAGTGGCCACCATCCTTCCCGGACATGAACCCTATCGAATATGCCTGGGATAAATGAAAGAAGGCCGTTTATGGAATCACAACTCACTACAGACACTGCAAGATCTACATCGAATCACCATTGAGAAGTAGGACAATTTGGACCAACATTACCTTGAACTATTGGACAACAGAACAAGTCAATTTCACGCACACATCAATGCAAGGGTACTGGTGTGTGCCGTATTCAGTAACTCAAATTGAGAAAGCAAACTTGTATTGTTGTTGAGGCTTTCATATGGTGTTCTGTTGGACAATAAATAATGCTGATCAATGTCTCTGTTTTCTTTCTTAAGTAAGGAAGTCTTCTGTCCAAGGTGATGCAAAACTTCATTTTGATGCATGTACTTTCCACATGCTGCATTAACCAGATTCCAACATATCCTCAACTATGTTGGTACGTAGTCCTGCTTACCTTACATGGTTAATACCAACATGAAAAACTACCATTTTACCCTCTTCCTTCCCTTCTACTAACCTCAACATCTGTCTTAACCTATTCCTGGATAACCTGTTCCCCTACCTCCACACACTTTCTCCACATGACCAGAGCATCAAGCCCTCCCTCCTCATTAGATCCCCTGCCTTCCTGGTCTCCCTTATATTCTCTGATGGATGCCAAACCTACTTCCCCCTTCCGTTTCTTCCTTTCATAACCCTATTCCACCTCCCTATCCTCTACTCAACATTTCCCCACCTACCTTCCCCTTTCCTTTGTATCACTTCCTCTTCTGTTCTACCAGCAGCGACCCATACAGATCCTTCACTGATACCTATCCTGAAATCCTTCTCTCATTAGATTTCATAGCCCTCAAATCCCTTCCCCTTTAAAAAAAAAAATTGGTCCACCTGCCTTTAACTTCTACCCTTCCTGCCCCCTCCCTCTTGTCTACCTAACATACCCTGTAGATTGTCTGAACAAGTCCTGTCCTCTGTTATAAGCTTAATCCTTCAAAATCTCTTACCTATTTCCACATACTCTTTAATGCCTGCCCACATCTGTACACCCAACAACTGAATTCTTCAGCCATTCTTTAATCTTCATCACAGAAATACTGAAGGACAGAATCACTCTATACTACACAAGGATTACACTGCCATAGAGCAAGCAAGATTCTATCTGAAATAACTACACTACAATTCAAAGCTGCATTTTAGAGTATCCTAATTACAACAGGTTAACAGAAACAACATAATGCAATTAAAACTACATACTGAAACCATGACCTTTGTGCCCTAAAGATTTTAAATATTAAAGTTACTACAAGAGGCCCATGTCAATTGTGATGAGGAGCTCAAACATATTCTTTATATCACAGAGGTGACACGTGGCAAGGAGGTGGCTACCTTTCTTCCCACGCTATGAGATGTGACGTCATCCGCACGTGTCGAAAGTGGATGGATACAGAAGAAAGTTTAAGTTGAATAAGTATTTTGAAATGAAAGAATTAGCAGTGAACGCAGCATAATGAGGGTCCTGTATTTATCTACAAGACAACGGGTCTTTAGTAAGACAGATTTGAGACTGCTAAGCCATTTCTGTGGATATGTCAATGAGAGACGCGTGTGTTTATTTTACCCACGCCAAGTTGTCAGAAAATAGTGCCTATCAAATGAGGTTATTTAACGAGTTAATTGCTGCCTCTGTGGACCAGCGGTAGAGTGTCGGCCTCCGGATCCCAAGATAGCGGGTTCAAACCCGGCAGAGGTAGTCGGATTTTTGAAGGTCGGAAAAAAGTCCATTCGACACTCCATGTCGTACGATGTCGGCATGTAAAAGATCTCTGGTGACACATTTGGTGTTTACCCGACAAAATTCATTAAATCTCAGCCATAGACGCCCAAGAGAGTTTCGGTTTACTCGGTCTGCCACCTAGTGGGGGCCTAGAGAAAAACGGAACGTCGAAATTGACGAGCAGACAGCCAGATGGCGTCAAATTGAAATGTCTGCACACGGTAGCTGAGGCCATACGATTATTATTATTATTATTATTATTATTACCAGTTAATTTGGTAAGAATACATTTTAAATGTTCGTGAACACTGCTACTAGCAAGTTAGCAAGTACGTGGTTACAGAAAAAACTCTTTTTGATACAGTCCACTAAGTCGGAAAAATTACGCAAATTTTCTTGGCGGCAAAGGAAAAATGCCTGGAGAGAGCGGGGATAGCGTCTATAAAATAAGAAGGGACGCCATACTGAAAGCCCTGGATTTGTATCATTGAGGCTTGAGAGAGAGGGTTGAACTGTTCAATAAATCAATCGTTAAGACGTAGACTATGTCCAACAAATAGATTTTTGGCCGATGTGGCCGGGGTCTTGAATCCAGGGGAGATAGTAGTTCATTGCAGAAGTAATCTGATAAAAGATGGTCAAGATACCGAAGTAGTATTTATGAAGCTGTAAATAATTGCGTTGTACAGAAAGTCATTTGTGTGCGGTTAACAAATACAATCAGTCGAGTGCGATCAACGAAGGCGCCGAGTGAAGGGCATTTCTTTTTTTTTTTTATGCTTTATTTTCAGGAACATGAATACAAACCAATGAAAAGCCAGAAATGTAAAAATGGCTAAATAAAATGACATAGGGTCATAGGTGAGCCTAAAATGGAAGCTGACGTGCAGATAAGGTAGGTGAAATGCCATCTTACCGCTTATTATATCTTGTTTCATTATGTCAAACTATATGTATTTGTAATGGGGATTTACAACGCATTTGGTCACCCACATATTTTCATGTACGTCAGAAATATGACGAAAGGTCATTTGATTTATTTTCTGCTTGGATAAAATTTAAAAGTATTATGAGCGCCGTGTAACATGTTGTAAAAAGTTATTAGTGAGGGTTACGAAGTGGTATCACGTCCAAAGTATATCGTAATTTCCGTTAATTTATTGCCTATATTTTTGTGATGTTGAGATGTTTTATTTGACGTAAAAAATTTCCGTTTGAATTTTGATGGAATTGGCGCATGGTATCCGTGGTTACCCGTTTTCAATCGGGTGTAGGCGCGCTGTCGTGTTGAGTAATGCAGATCGGTGAATATCTGTCAAGAAGGGTAATGTCATTCTATGTCCGTTTAAACTGTGTTTGATGGACAAATAAATAACAGTAAAGTTTGTCGGACATTTTTGTGAAAATTCAGTTTTTTAAAAAATACGAGATAATTTATGCGAAGTTGTTCATTATTAAAGTATTGTGCGTAATTATGCATCGTGGATTCTAAGGATTATTATTCCAGTTCTTTTTATCACTTCTCTAGTTGGTAAATCAGTCCATGAATTTTCAGTCATTCCAGAACTTTCTTCAGATGTACAAGGTGTTCTTGAAAATTCTTGCTGTGAATTAAAATGTCATCAAGATACACTTGGCAGAAATCTCCAACATAGCCTGACAGTGCCTTATCCATCAGTCGCATGAAGGTTGCAAAAGCATTCTTTAGTCCAAAAGGCATTACTGTAAACTGGTACAATCCTCTCGGGGTAATGAAGGCGCACAGTGATCTAGAACATTCCTCGACCTCCACTTGCTAGTATCCAGAGTTGAGATCTAGTGTGCTGAAAATCCTAGACCCACTTACCTGTTTCAGCAAGTCTTTCATGTCAGGCATGTACACGTCACGAACTGTCTTCTTGTTCAACTTGCAGAAGTCCACACACAATCAATACTCCCCATTCTTCTGTTTCGACAGGATGACAGGCGAAGCCCAACAGGATGTAGAAGGTTCAATAAGACCTTGCCCTTCCATCCCTTGAATCTTCTAAATGACGAAGTTGCGCTTATCCGGATTGATTGGAAATGGACATTGCTTGATGGTTGAGGAAGTGATGCATTCAATGGTGTGCGTAACAGTGCTGGTCCATCCTATTTTATTGGTGATGACTTCCAGAAAGTCCATTATAGCATGTCTCAGCTTCTTCACTTGGTTGAAGGTGCGTTAACTAGATATCTCCCAGGTCTACGTCGACTTCCGCATCCTTGTGAGTCCGGAGATTTCCATCGTGCCAGGCGACCCTCAGACGTCTGTCTTTTCCTAAAAAGACTTCATGAGCTGCATAGTCTAGGATCACCTTGTATTCTACCAGAAAGTCATTAACTAATATGATGTCAGGTACTAGGTTCTGAATCACTGCAACATTAATTACTACAGGCACGTCCATGCATTTAGCGGTTAGGTTAGTTTGTCCTTGGATGGAATAGGTTACTCCGTCTGCTTATCCCACTACCCTTCCGAGATGATGAGACTTCATGGGCGGTAGTAATCTGGCAACAGTCCCATTTACAAATGAATGGCTTCCTTAGCTGTCGAGTATGACTGAAAAATTCTCACTGCCTATCCTCAAGATGACAGCTGGGCAAGGTTGGCATGTTCTGCTCAAAATATGACCAATCCCTTTCCTACTTGACCAGGGTTGCTTGTCTGTCGGGTCTTGAGGTGCATTCCTGTTCCCGGTCCCATCCCCCCCTCGATCCAGAATGGGCCAGACCTAGTTTTCCGACGTCAAGGTTGGGTATTTGTTCTTCAAGTGTCCCATTCTTACATACTAGAAGCATTTCCTAAATGAGCCTGTCTCTTCTGTGGCTTCGTTCTTGTGATCTTCTTCCAACTGAACGATGATTCCACGCAGATCATCGAAGGATCTCGGTTGTGATACCTTCACTAGGGGTCTAATCTTATCATGGAGTAGCTCTACGATGTCTGGTAAGATCTCTTTCTCACTTCCTCCGGGTGCAGCCTCTTGAAGAGCTGGAACGTCTGGAGGACAAACGCGCTAGCTCTCATGCCGGTTGGTTGTGCATCAGTCAGTAGCTTCCTTTTCAGAGAGCTCTTCACACCTTCAGAATTAAACCTAGCAAGGAATTCCCTTTTGAAATCAGTCCAGTTTAAATTTGATCCCTTCAAGTTATTTCACCAAGTAGTGGTTTGGCCTTTTAACTGCAGTGTGATGAGTTGAACAAAGAAATCCTCCAGTAGATCAGTCGTTCCTAGTAGACTGACTAATCCCTCAATGAAGCTACTCGGGTTCTCTTCCAGTCGCCCGTGGAATTCCCGAAGGCTCTCTATAATCACCTTCAGGTCTCGGTGTATTGTGTTGCTGGTTAGGTTTGAGGGGGTTGAAGGTGTGGTGATAGGTCCTGTTCGAGTTAATCTATCTTCTACTGCGTGAAGGATGCTCCTTCTCATATTCTGCACGTCTCCCTTGATGATCAAAAGCCGGTTTTCTAACCTTCCTTCAACGGCAGAAATACAGCTCCCAAAATTTCCCTCGACGGTAGAAATTCTCCCCTCAACCTGTTGTTTTATGCCGGGAACCTGGATTTCCACCTCTTCCTTGAGGTTCGAGATGACCCTTTCCAGCTGGCTTACCCTACTATCGATCTGAACAACCTGTTCCAGTTTTGACCTGATGTCTAATATATGTTGTGTTAACTGATTGGTGACGTCGCTAATTTGGAATGAAATTTTATCATCTACGGTTGAACTTTTCGATTCAAGGCACTGTTCTTCTTTGTAAACCCACGTGTACACTTGTGTTATTTGTCTAATTAAAACTGTATTAGCTTCAGAAATCTTGTCATCTAGCTTTGAAATTTGTCCTGAAATCTGTTCTGGTTTTTTTTTTTTTTTTTTTTTTTTTTTTTTTTTTGCTAGGGGCTTTACGTCGCACCGACACAGATAGGTCTTATGACGATGATGGGATAGGAAAGGCCTAGGAGTTGGAAGGAAGCGGCCGTGGCCTTAATTAAGGTACAGCCCCAGCAAATCTGTTCTGTTAGGCAGCAATTTACATCTGAAATTTTGTCTGAAAGTTAGTCATTTACTTTCAGAATTTGGTCTGTTAATTTGGAATTGACTCGTGAATTAACGTCTGAGATTTTGTCATTGAGGCCATCATCCTCATTAAGTTTGTCTTTAAGTTGTTGTACGGGCATATTTTTCAGTATAACTTGCATTTTGTTCTGATACACTTACATTATATTCCAAAATTTATTCTTCAGTCCATTGTCACAGTCGCCATTGTGCAGCCCCAAAGACGCACACAAAATGCTGTCAATTGTGTACACTGTTTTATTTATAAGTTATTTACACATATTCTACACACATGCACTAATAAACTGCCATCTTTAACACTTGACTACTATGCTCTTCAAGAAAACACTGTTGTGAAGCAGCAGCATGCAGCATGCAGAAGAAGAAGAATGAAACGAGAGCATGTCAACATACTACCAATCACAACATGAATTCACATACTCGACTAACGACTTGTACCCACAACTCTTGTTAAACAAAGACTCTACTCAACCCTCAAGAGTGCCTCTTTACATACATTGCCTGACCAGGCTTCTTTTCTTAGGTTAACACAGTTTTTAGTTTCAATTATTATTTTTGTATTAACACCTGTTTTCACTGATTTTTGTCGCAGTGAGTTATTTTTTGCTCCACGTAATGATGTAAATATTGTATATTTGTGCTAATTTTGTTTCCGTCTATGCTCTCTTTTGTTTGTTTTTCATTTGTTCCTTCATTATGTTTTTTGGCATTTTTTAACTTGTATTATGTAAATTATTTCAACCCCCCGCATTTTTCACTGAAGATGGCTCAAACGAGCCGAAACATGTTTGAATTTGTTTACTCCGTCAAATGATGGAATATATGATGTATTGAATTAGGAGGATATTCTCATTTTTTCACCTTTGTAAAGTGGTTTGGAGTTAAGCGACACTGAAGACAAAGATGACACCTGAACCATTTGCCGTTCCATTGGATTGAAGAGTTCAAGAATTAACAGTAACAACAATGTAAGATTATTCTAAAACCAAACCAAACCCCATGGCGCAACAGCTCCGAAGGGCCATGGCCTACCAAGCGACCGCTGCTCAGCCCGAAGGCCTGCAGATTACGAAGTGTCGTGTGGTCAGCACGACGGATCCTCTCGGCCGTTATTCTTGGCTTTCTAAACCGGAGCTGCTATCTCACCGACGGATAGCTCCTCGATTGTAATCACGAAGGCTGAGTGGATCTCGAACCAGCCCTAAGATGCAGGTAAAAATTCCTGACCAGGCTGGGAATCGAACCCAGGGCCTCCGGGTAAGAGGCAGGCATGCCACCTGTACACCGTGGGGCCAGCTGTAAGATTATTCTACATAACAAAGAAAAAAACTGTTTATTTCTTGGTATTTTAATGTATAAAAGCAAGGTGCTGAACATGAATATGCTGACAATTTTCAATATTTAAACAAATTTTGAATAATTTTAAATTTACTGCTTTTTCTGGCAATCGTAGTAGTTCAAAGTGATTACCAGTAGATGGCTGTAATGTGACGTTTCAATTTTATTAGTATATAAAGCTCACAGGCTTCAATGAGTCACAAAATGACTTCCTGTCGTTTGTGAATTTCGTTGCTGTTCTGCAGTTGTAAGTGAAGTTGATTGTTGGCTTTTAATGTAAAATGTCAGCATCCAGAAACTGTAAATTATTAACAGACATGTGTTAAGTTTGCAGACCTTACATTGAGCTAAATATGTGACACATATAACTGAGATCGGCACAAAGTGGTCTAGTCGTTCGAAGGAGTGGGTAGATACTACAAAGGAGGAAATGAAAGTTTCTATAGGTTTGAGATTGTGGATAGGTCATGTAAGAATGCCTTCATTATCAAATTACTGGAGCCAGTTTTCTGTGTATCGAAATAGTGTAGCTGGTAAGGCAATGCCAATAAATCGTATTCAGTTACTACTTCAATTCTGGCACTTTGGTCCCAACGATGTTTTAGCTGGAAATTTGCACAAGATTCAGCCACTGTTAGATATAATGCATATGAACTTCATGAGTGTCAAAACTCCAGGTGATAACCTCGTAGTTGATGTATCAATGATTCCGTGGAGGGGTCGTTTATCATTCTGGCAATTTACGCCTGGTAAGGCACACAGGTACGGTGTTAAACAATTTAAGCTGTGCGACGAGACGGGCTACACCTACAGAACTAAAGTATACGCTGGTAAATGTACCTTGAATGCTCAGAATACACTGAGCATGGCTACTCCAGTTGTAATGCAACTTATGGACCCGTATCTGGACAGTGGTCGCTTTCTCTGCACCGACAATTATTACTCGTCAACTGAGTTAGCTGAGGTGCTACTGGATCGTAAGACACATTTCATTGGCACACTTAGGAAAAATCGGAAAGGATTACCAAAGGATGTTTTAAATGCAAAGCTTAAGAAGGGAAAACTCACTGCAATGGAGAATGGAAATGGACTGACAGTGATGAAGTGGAGAGATCAGAGGGACATGCTGATTATCAACCAAATGTTCTAATGATTTAAATGCTACGGGCAAAAACGAACAGGAAACACGAAGATGTGGTTAAACCGAAAATGGTAATAACGTACAATAAAAATGTAAGGAGGAATAGATATTGCAGACACACTTTCTTCGTATCACACTGCAATGAGGAAAACCATCCGATGGTACCACAAAGTTGCAGATGAAATTCTTTTTGGTACTGCCGTTGTAAATGCACTGCTTCTGTACAATAAGACGCGGGTTACTGGACATCGGAAAATGTCTGTTGCGGAGTTTCGAAGGAACATGGTCAGCACTCTACTTTGTCTAACTAACGACCCTGTTAGACGTACTCCTAAGAGAGAGAACCACTACCTTGGGGAAGCCAACAAGACGGAAGGACAGAAAAGTACCAGGTAAGTGTTTATCAAGTTCAACATTACTGCACTTCTGAATGATGTCAATTATTTTTTATTTCTTTCTTTCAAAATTGCAGGAAAGCTCGAGGTCGGCGTCGAAGCTGCTATCAGCAACTATGCAAGGTCATGGGCAGAAAGGCTGCTGCTTCTACCGCAAAAAGGGTGTCAACTGTCTGCACAACCTGTCCTGACACACCTTCCCTTTGTCTGAAGTGCTTTGAATCATTTCACAACAAAGAGTGACTGAAGGTTAATTGTTGCTGAGAGTCTAATGCTTATGTTGCAATGCGAGTGTCACTGCCTGCCAATCGTGCCGAGACTCACATTTTCACTGTTTCGAGTTATCAGAAAACTGTTCACAACAGTAGGTAATGTAATATAAGTACTTGTTTTGCATTTTACTAGGTTTTCATAAATATTGTGTTAATTTGAATTAGCAAATAAATCTTCCGCATTTGAAAATCGTATTGCATATTCCATGTCAAAAAAATTGTGACACCATATGGCGTCACGCTATATTTTATATTTCGTAAAAATTGATGTGACAAATGACCTTGGTATGGCGAGATAAAATTTACTTAAATTTACTTAGTACATCATATGAATACATCCCAAGATTATATAAACAGCCTACAACACGTACAATTGCTTTAGCACCAGCGGAATACTATTCAAATACATGCCTGGCACCAGTGGAATAGTGTGCTACAATCGGCTCGGCACTCAACGTGTCAATTCAGTGTAATTACATCTTCAAGACCAAATTGTTGTACGGGTTCCCTGTGCGACTTGTAGCAGCTGCCAGTCTATGTGGAACAAGAAAGTGTATGCCATTTGCAATTCCCCATATATGGCGAGACCCTACAAATGATGACATCAACTGTTACTTTTGTATAGTGAATATTAATTATAAGCTAAAAAATTCATTTTTGGATATTAGACATTATTAACCCTAGAACTAGCAACTGCTGAATATTCGACATGTTCGTATTTCTTCTCGTAATTTCCTCACTTCAACAGATGTCATGACAGTCCACTTCTTGTCGATCTCAATGTCGACAGCAGCCGTTTGTTAAGATTCACTCACATTTACAACCTCTTTGGGCACAATTTCACAGAAATAAATGAGTGCAGTTTTCTGCCGATCTGCTTGAGTGCCATTTTTGTAGTGTTTGTAAACATACATGGGCTCTGCTTTGCTATTCAATTTTATTTTATTTTGTAGTTTTCTGTTTGGTGCGAGTTAAATTCTGCATATATATTATTTTATTTATTATATACTTTTTTAGTACAGCATGTCTAAATATGGCATCTTCACTTCATTACGGAAGATTAGTAATGAAGTAGTGCGAAATTTGTTTGAAGATGACAGTGACGCATCTGACTTCGAGGTTACTGAGAATGAACCGACAGATTCAGCGTCAGATTTAGAATGTTTATCAGCTACTTCTTCGCATCAAATATCAGAAAGTGAACGTGATAACGAACCTCCTATAAAGTAACCTATCATAACAATGTGGTCTAAGGGTGTGCCTCCACGTGATTGCCTGCCAATACATTTTCCTAATATTTTCAAGAATATACCTCTCAGATTGATGAAACTTTTGCTAGTGCATTACAGATACATAATTGATAATCTGTATATCTCAGTTTGTTTGTGACATGTTCTAGTTATGTATATATGATCGAAAGTTTTACTATTACTATTATTATTATTATTATTATTATTCATACACTTCTCCACAGGAAATATGGGTAGTAATGGGGCACGGGATGCACCAAGTGCCTTACATAATTAAAGTATTTACACATTATAATACAAACGTTGATTTACAGGTATATACAAAACTGTAGATCATGGGATCTTCATTCTTGCGAGAGGAACGATTGCACAATGTTGCATGTTGACAGGAGGACAGAATGTTGCATAATTTTGTAGATGTTCGGTGGAAGACCCAGTTCTCGCAGACTCTTGTGAAGTGTATGTGGAATGAGGCCGTTGACTGACAGAATCACAGGAACTATCGTACCAGTTTCATCTTCCAGATCCTCTTTATCTCTTCTGCAAGTTCTTTGTACTTGGAGATTTTTTCACTGTACTTCCTGTCAATGTTGGTGTCATTGGGGATAGCAATGTCAATAATGAAAGTCGTCCCAGTTTTCTTGTTTATTATTATTATTATTATTATTATTATTATTTTGAATTTAGGAATTACACTTTTTGAACCGTCTCTACATTTTTCTAAGTCAAAACATTTATATAATTTCGTGTCACCACGACAATCTTCAGTGTATTAGCTTTACGAAGGCACGTAAAACTTCATAGATTTATTTCATATCTCACGGATATTTTATTTAAACCAGTAAAAGTTGCCAAATATCGCTGCCACCAAAGAATTAACATTGACAGTTCCAGGGTTTTTCTTTTTTTAATGCTATTTGTTCAGAGCATGGACCTAGAAATATCTTTTGCCCCTACTTGCACCATGTGAGGAACCTGCGTGTATTTTGTAAATGGCAGAAGTGTAAAGTGTTGAATGTGAGGAAAGGAACGTTAACGATGACACAAACACCCAGTCCCAGGGCCAGGGATATTAATCAGTTACAATTAAAAACCTCTGACCCAGCCGGGAATCAACCCGGGACCGCTGGGTGCCAAGCGGACACGTTGCCCCCTACACCATGGGGCCGGAAAGTTCCAGGGTTACATTTTCAAGAACAGAAAAATAAATTCATATCCTAGCATACAGTCATCTATTGTTTCAGTACAACATAGTGAAGAACTGCCAATATCATCACTGCCAAAACAGACTATTATTGAAGAGGAAGTAAAGACAAATTCAAGTACAAACAGCAATTTTAGTATTAGTCATGAGAGCATTCCTAAGGAACCACAGTTCTGTACTCTACAGAAATTGGATGACCTAGTAAGGGAGTTGCAACTAAATGAAAGGCTGTTCTCCTTGCTCGAAAAATCCTGCAAAATAACAAAATATAGGATAAGGCATAAAGACTGTGTGTGCTCCTACCATGTGTTCAAAAATCTTTGATTTTGTTATTATGTTCCTGGTCTTTTCAAATGTATTAAGATTCCTCATGAACCAGGCCAATGGAGTCTTTTTATAGACATCTCAAGCAGAAGTGTCAAAGCGGTCTTACTGCACAATGAGAATAGGTTTATTTCCATTCCAGTAGGTAGCTCATTCTGTAAAATTTAAAGAGACATGAAAATATCAAGCTGCTCTTAGAAAAACTCAACTATGGATGTTACAATAGAGGATTGTGGCGACTTTTAGTAAATTCACAGAGGCTTGCAGACTGAACGCTGAAAGACATAACGGTCTATAATGATTATGAATGTATGGATGTTACAAATCAGTCAAAACAATTTCAGATAAAACTAGAGGACCCGTGCTACTCCGCAGCATTCGTTATAAATAGGTCGGATAACTCGTCTTGATATGCCTGTTGTAGTCATATTGTTTTGCCTGTCCTTTTCAATGGTTTATGAACATTTAATAAGGAGCGCGTTATGGTATGCTGCAGTTCGTAGTCAGAATTCATCCATTCTGACGTCGTCATGCCGTCTGTTTGGTAAAAATCTATCCATATATTCGCTCTTTTTATCCTACCCTTCACTTGATGTAAAGCTTGGTATTGTGTTGTAGAAAGCAACGGTATGTTTAATCGCAGTTCTTCTGTATAGAACAGTTGTGTGTGAGCACATAGGTTAGTCTCGAAGGAGCGTTTTTGCCAGACAGAGAACTTTAAGATATATTGCCTTCACTCTTTATAGTATAGCTAGGTTATCCTTTAATAGGTGTTCCCAGATTAAGTCTATGTCATGATGGGGTCTGTTTGTACGAATACTTTTTTCTCTTAGCAGGATGAAAGTTAATAGGAACACTCTACCATCTGTTGAATATATTTGGAAGCAGGAAATGATAATTTTATTTCAATTTGTTTTACATCACACCAACACAGATGGGTCGTATGGTGACGATGGGATGGGAAAGACCTAGGAGTGTGAAAGAAGCGACCAGCATTTGTCTGGTGTGAAAATGGGAAACCTCGGAGAAACATCTTCAGGGCTGCCGACAGTGGGGTTCGAACCCACCATCTCTCAGCTGCAAGCTCACAGTGGTCCTAACCACATGGCCAACTCGCCCGGTAATTAGAAAATCAAAGAATATCTAGCAGGGAATAGTATTCTTCTGTGATCAGAGGAAGTGTATACTCTCTGACTTGACAGGAAGAAATCAAACATAGCTGTATGCAATAACATTACTAAGGATGAAAATCACATATATCAGAATATTAATAATAATAATGTTATTTGCTTTACGTCTCACTAACTACTTTTACGGTCTTCGGAGACGCCAAGGTGCCAGAATTTAGTCCCGCAGGAGTTCTTTTACGTGCCGGTAAATGTACCCACATGAGGCTGACGTATTTGAGCACCTTCAAATACTACCGGACTGAGCCAGGATCGAACCTGTCAAGCTGGGGTCAGACGGCCAGCGCCTCAACCGTCTGAGCCACTCAGCCTGGCTATCAGAATATTAATGAAAGTGTTAGTCACTTAGCAACCTGCTAAGTACATAATATATTACAGGTTAGGATAAGCCTTCACCTGCAATCATTTAATGATTTGATTTTATGATTTCTCAATGTTGGCTGAACTTAAGAGACCTATCCTTGTCTCATGATTCACCGGAAGGTAATTCCGGAGACAATGAAACTAAAATGAAGCAAATCGGTCCAGTAACTGCCAAAAACTGTTCACAGTAAACTGTTTTAATATATAGATTATGATGTTTATTATTATTATTATTATTATTATTATTATTATTATTATTATTATTATTATTATTATTATTATTATTATTATTATTATTATTATTATTTTATTATGGACTATCATTACAATTCAGCGAAGGCCGATGACGTCACCAGAACATAACAGAAAGTTATGATAAACAAGCAAGTTACTGCAATGCCAGGGACAGCATATTGTGCAACATCGCACTCCTAGGTGGACCAGTGAGATGAGCACAACCACATGAGGAGTACTTCATTAATACAGTATAGATATGTTCCGCACGGCTTTACTTCTAAATTGACAGTTTGCAAAACATATGAGCATCGCCTTACCCACATGGTCAGCGCTCTACTGCTGTGAGAACAGCTGATGTAATACAACCAAAGCACACATTCCCCATAAAATGTAATACCGTACTCGGAACAGATAAAGAATCATGAGTGAAATGAAATTCAGAAAGAAAAACTTCAAAAATGCTGTATGCACTAACTAACAACATCCAACACTAAAACGAGAATACATTATTAATAATAAAAGAAATGAATTACTATCGGCTAATGGCTGACACTGCAAGGAGGGTATAGCCTACAAAGGGAACACTACGCTGATCTAAAAGTCACATTCTTGCCGCTTGCCTTTCCTGAACTACACTGAAACATGGTATACACAGACGAACTATACACTAATCAACGCATGTATGTAAATAAAACTACAGCTACACTGAACTAATAAACCTATGAAAAAGTATAGGCTAGTTTACTAATTTATGCTATGCTGAGCTGTAAACTATGTCATAATGTTCAATTCACAGAGATAAAACTAGTTCTAACAGTATGAAAAACACAAATTACTGAAGAAAAGGCAAAGATCGCGAACCTTACCGAAAACCATACAATCCGTGAGGTAGCTTAACCATGTTGTGGATGTACACAATACAGGTGGCAACTAGGTTTTGAGATTGCGTTCAACCGATATAAATCGCAGCTTGAGATTGACTGGATGTCTGTGTTCCCACACAGAACCACCAGATAGAGCCAGGGTTGTCTTGAGCATTACTTTGTGAATTTCACATAAAAAAGAAGTAATTTACTCCAAGCTGTGCCATATCTCTCTGTGTTTGTTGCAGTACACTATTAGCGGCTACTATTTTGATAAGGTACATAGTACAGCAATAATGCTCATAAAGCAACAATAAGAATTTTACTGCACAGCATTTTTGTGAGAAATGTTCAGAAACTTATTTATCTGCTGTATAAAATTGAATATCGAGAATCGAACAAAACATTCTTTCCCTCATTCTACTTCATTACCTATCATGACGCAAACAGCAGTGCGTCATGCTCCTATGTGCAGAAATATTAATGTAACAATTCAAATAATAATCTAAAATGCATAAGGATATAAAAACCATTTTTAAAGAAGTATTGCGATACTGCGGTAGGTAATGGTTACCGATATACAAGTGGATGCAAACATGTTAAAATAATAACCACCACCACCTCTCCATAGAATACAACCGAGTTTTCAACGTCCATGGTACACTACAGTTATCCCAAAATATTTCTTGCATTGCCACAACATGCAGTTTATATTTCTCACAACAGTAACAGCTGTACCAGGCTGATAGATGCCAAGGAAAGCCTTTCCATGACCCAAATCATAAACCTCTGAAATCTTCTAGGCCCTAATGATCGCAATCCTGTAGGAGGTTTATTTATAACAATTTTGTATTTTTGTATTTTTCCATGATGGTGAGTTAACACCTGCTTGGGAGAAATGTCAGTTTTCTTTCAGGATTTGCTCCCTCAGCCCCTGAAGACCTGCTTCTCTGGAAGGTACCCATTTGTCTCCTACTCCACAAGAGTAGATGTTGATGTCAAGAATCCTTATAATGTAACAAAATTTTGTTTGATCAGGTCGAGTGATCAATTTCACAAGTTGGGACACAAAAATTAATACAGAATTTTATCTGCATTACAAGTAAGCAAAGGTATTACTTGCCTAGAGCCTCATATGAACAATACAAAATAAGGGCATATAAACATGTGATGCCATTAAAATAATACTGAGCTTAGACTTTATATCATAACTAGCTGATGTACCCGTGCTTCGCTACGGGATTCTCAGAAAGACTGACTTTGTGGTTTTACTAACATGAAATCAACATAGGTCATTACAAAAACGTAAGTATGAATGTAGCGATTAAAAGCAATGCTATCATATAAAATACTCGATCAAATGGAAAGCCACACGTTTTATCACTTTTAACGAACAGTGCTGCGGTTAGATTACGGTGCCAATCTAATAGTCCAAAGTTCCAGAGCTGGGATGACCAGGCCGCAGATTGTCATGAACACTCATCTGCCGTTATTCCGCTAAATATGCACACTGTTCATTCCAATCAGTGTCTCAGAGTAGGGATTGAATGGCCCGAATGCTATGATCCAGTGTGTTACGTACCAGTAGTATCAGAAAATTTATAAACCAGGGGAATGGCATGCTAAAGAAGAAAGTTATCTAACTCCCCAGCTACTTGCCATCAATATTCAGACAGGCTGTTACACTCTGTACGACTGGGCGAGTTGACCGTGTGGTTAGCGGTGCGCAGCTGTGAGCTTACATCCGAGAGATAGTGGATTCGAAACCCATTGTCGGCAGCGCTGAAGATGGTATTCCGTGGTTTCCCACTTTCACACCAGTCAAATGCTGGGCCTGTACCTTAATTAAGACCTAAGGCCCTCCTAGCCCTTTCCTATCCCATCGTCGCCATAAAACCTATCTATGTCGGTGCAACGTAAATCAAATAAAAAATACTCTGTACGCAGCAGTAAATCTATCTACCGGAGATGAGGGGCAACAGAAGACACAAAGCACATCACGACAAACAATGGTCAATGTAATGTTATTGTTGATCAATGTTATGAGCTTTCTATATTGTAGGCCTTCACATTTAGTTTTCTTTCGACTCTGTGATTTGTAAAATATTTTATACCATAAACTGTAGTTACTTATTCTCCAACTTTACACACCGATTTTCATTAAATACTGTTTACCCATTTTCTCGTTACTCGGCGCTGATATGGACTTAGTAACAAAAATCCAAATTCATGAATATCTTTGTGATCATAGCCAGTACGGTAACAATGTATAAGACATGAATAATAGGAAATTTACTACTATATAACTTTAGTTATGTAGCATTCATTGATTACACCTCTAATAAGAAATATTTGAGAATTACATTTTAGGCCTTCCCCTAAACTACCATTTCACTCAGCGTGAATAAAATAATTTACAGCCTAGACTATAGCGACTTATTTCCTGACTTTGTATACCGATTTTCATCAAGATAGGACTACTAATAACAACAATATTTGAGAATTAAATTTTAGGCCTTCCCCTAAACTACCATTTTACTCAGCGTGAATACAATTATTGATAGCCTAGATTGTAGCAACTTATTCCCCAACTTTGCATACCCATTTTCTTTAAAATACGACCACTAATAACATAAATAGTTGAGAATTCAATTTTAGGCCTTCCCCTAAACTACCATTTCACTCAGCGTGAGCAAAATGATTTATAGCCTAGATTGTAGAGGCTCATGCCCCGACTTCACATACCGATTTTCATTAAATTCTCTTCAACCGTTTTCTCGTGATGCGTGTACATACATACAGACAGACAGACAGAAATTACAGAAAAGGAAAAAGTGCATTTTCTTGTTACTATGGACATGACCGATACAGAAATACCATTATTTTCAAATTCTGAGCAATGTACAGACAAAACTCTTATTTTATATATATAGATGTGACATTTTACAACCCTAACTGTAAAATCTCCTATCTACATTTTCTTTTGAAATTGAGATTCATCTTGGGCGATGAAGTTTGAGTCCGCTGGCACTTGTCGGTAAAGTGGAAAAACCAAACAGCTCCTCTAACACCTTCTAAAAGACATCTTAAATCCTACCAAGTTACATGGGGTTAAAGTATTTCAGTTTCAAAACCTCGTTAAGTGCAATGTTTTTATATGACAATTTGAAGTATCTACCTATATAAACATCTGTAGTCAGAGGTTCTGCTTAGGTTATGTAACTCTTAGACTAAAATTAGAGATAATGTTACTTCCAATAAAGCAAAACATTTCCCCTCTCATGTAAACTTCACTGGAATGCAGACAGAAAGTTTCAACATAGGGGTTGCAATTTATATCATTCTATCTTTTTTTCAATTTTTATCATGAACTGTTTTTGGATATCCGATCAGTTTTCACTAGATAAAAATCTTCAACTGCAAACATTCTTGCTTAGCAACAATAAATGATATTTCAAGTCAATACCTGCGTCCTCGCTGCTGGTTCATCTTGGCTCGTGGAGCAACTCCATCTACCGCCATAAAGAATAACTTCCGTGGCTGAATTATACGAAATAAAATCTGGAAAGAAAATACTATAAATCATCATATGCTGGCACTGACAGGTTAGAGAAAAACAAAAAGAGCTATTTGCAGACTATCTAGATCCTTTAAGAACAGAGTACTGATCATCCTGGAATGCTACAACATAGAAAAGGCACATACACTTGCATTAGTACAATGTGTCATGTGCAGTACTGTATTATGGCATGTGCAATTCGTATCAATATAGCTTGTATAATCACTTCCCTAACAGACTGCCTTGAACCATACACTGTATAATGCTACAGACAATGAGATCTCCCAGAAGTAGAAAGGGAAGAGAAAGATACATTAACAGGTAGTAAAGATAGCCTTGTGCTAATTGGTAAAGTGATTGTCTGGTTGTTTAAAGTTAAGAACTTCATATTTAGGTTCCGTATTGAAGCAGAATTCACATCAAAGAAAAGTACAATAAGTTCCACCTTTTCAATACATTATATTATGTGACAGTTTTACGTTACAGTTAAACCTTCACATTTTTATACACTCTGGACCGGTTTCGACAGTGTACCTGTCATCATCAGCCAAGAACAATTAATCGAGGACAATAAACCTTACAATACTTCAGGTATGATATAACAGTGAATATAAAATTATACATTATCTATCTACAAAAAGGTGTGAACATGTCCAGGTAAAAAATCACGATTTAAGAAAAATCATAGTCCTGTAGGGTGTACACTTATAAAATTTCTAATTAAAATAACGTGTTAAAAACCTGCTGTTATATTATAGCTATAGCAGAGATGTTTATAGGTGTAAATCTATGGAGTTTTGGCACTCAAGACATATAGCTATGTTTGACAAGTTAAAGTGTTCAAACATTTAGTTAAATGGTGTTCCACTTAGAATATGTGATACAGTTCAGCTGAGGTTATAGTAATATGTTTGTAGGCTTAGTTTGGTATTTTTAACACTCGGGACATATAGCCATGTGTGACAAGTTAAAAGTTGATAAAACATTTAGTTAATGGTGTTCCACTTAAAATATATGGTAAAGTTCAACTGAAGCTACAACTTGGACTTGAGGAGCAGATAATTATGTAAAATATCAATATAAGTAGAAATGAACAATTTGAATGGGTCACTGCTTGTTGATGTAGATGATCAGCGAGTCCTATTAAACAATTATACATGTCGACATGTGGTTGTATATCATCTTGCTGAGAAGTGACAAAGGTCCTGGCTAAAATGGTGCTTGTAGATCTTATGTTGTAGGTTGTGATTACATAAATTGACTAGAAGGGATCCTGATCCAAGTCGGAACCTATAAGAAATAAAACGCGATATAAAGTTACCGTATTTAAGAAACAAAAGGGAGTTAAATTTCGCGAAGTATTGGTGAATGAGAAACTCACCTCAGGTGCCAAGTTGATGGTAGACGGAACGTAGTGGAACTGACAGGCTGAGGAGAGACGAGGCCTAGAAGGGAGCAGGGAGGGGCGGAGTTACTGAGTTAGGGGAAGGAGGCAACGCGGTAGAGGCGGGACTGTGATCAGGAGGGCGCGTGCGATGGTAGGGGAAATATGTAAGCGTGTTGTGTATTGTTTTGAAGATGGATCGGTTTTTTGGTATTTTAAGAGTGTTCATTATTTTGATAAAAGTGTCAAAAAGTATTGTAGGTTTTTCGGAGAGATCGTTAAGGTTAAAATTTGGGTTATGGTATTGATCGAGTGAGATGTAGAATTGTTCTGTGAAATCGAGTATGGGGCCTTTGTTTATTATTTCAATGATGTCTATGTCGTTATTCATACCATAAAATTTATGTTTATAATCATGTATATGTTGGCCTATTGCGGAAAATTTTCTGTATTTTATCGCATTTACGTGTTCAGTATATCTAATTTTGAACGATCTACCGGTCTGTCCAAGGTAGGTGCTGAGACAGTCGTTACAGTGAAATCTGTAGACGCCTGATTTGTCAGAAGGGTTAGAGGTATTGATTGAGTTAGAATTGTATAGGATATCTAGATTTCTGTTATTAGTTTTGAAGGAGATGTTAATTTTCTGTTTCTTAAATATATTTGTAATTTTGTGAATATTACGGTTGTAGGTAAAGGTTGAAAAAGATTTCGATTTAGTAGCTTCTTTAATTAGGTTCGATTTTGGGCGATGTCTGAATTTACTGATTATATTTTCTATAAAATTCTTGTTGTATCCATTATGAGCTGCGATATTGCGTATGGTATTTAATTCTTTGTTGAGGTCTGATTTCGACATTGGGACATTAAATGCTCGATGTACTAAGCTATTATAAGTGGCCTTGATCTCACTATCACCAGACTTCTATCTTCCTTCAAATATAATGTCTACAGAAAACCTACACATACTGCCACTACAATACAAGAAGACTCTATTCACCCCCTAAGCCATAAACGGGCCACTTATAATAGCTTAGTACATCGAGCATTTAATGTCCCAATGTCGAAATCAGACCTCAACAAAGAATTAAATACCATACGCAATATCGCAGCTCATAATGGATACAACAAGAATTTTATAGAAAATATAATCAGTAAATTCAGACATCGCCCAAAATCGAACCTAATTAAAGAAGCTACTAAATCGAAATCTTTTTCAACCTTTACCTACAACCGTAATATTCACAAAATTACAAATATATTTAAGAAACAGAAAATTAACATCTCCTTCAAAACTAATAACAGAAATCTAGATATCCTATACAATTCTAACTCAATCAATACCTCTAACCCTTCTGACAAATCAGGCGTCTACAGATTTCACTGTAACGACTGTCTCAGCACCTACCTTGGACAGACCGGTAGATCGTTCAAAATTAGATATACTGAACACGTAAATGCGATAAAATACAGAAAATTTTCCGCAATAGGCCAACATATACATGATTATAAACATAAATTTTATGGTATGAATAACGACATAGACATCATTGAAATAATAAACAAAGGCCCCATACTCGATTTCACAGAACAATTCTACATCTCACTCGATCAATACCATAACCCAAATTTTAACCTTAACGATCTCTCCGAAAAACCTACAATACTTTTTGACACTTTTATCAAAATAATGAACACTCTTAAAATACCAAAAAACCGATCCATCTTCAAAACAATACACAACACGCTTACATATTTCCCCTACCATCGCACGCGCCCACCTGATCACAGTCCCGCCTCTACCGCGTTGCCTCCTTCCCCTAACTCAGTAACTCCGCCCCTCCCTGCTCCCTTCTAGGCCTCGTCTCTCCTCAGCCTGTCAGTTCCACTACGTTCCGTCTACCATCAACTTGGCACCTGAGGTGAGTTTCTCATTCACCAATACTTCGCGAAATTTAACTCCCTTTTGTTTCTTAAATACGGTAACTTTATATCGCGTTTTATTTCTTATAGGTTCCGACTTGGATCAGGATCCCTTCTAGTCAATTTATGTAATCACAACCTACAACATAAGATCTACAAGCACCATTTTAGCCAGGACCTTTGTCACTTCTCAGCAAGATGATATACAACCACATGTCGACATGTATAATTGTTTAATAGGACTCGCTGATCATCTACATCAACAAGCAGTGACCCATTCAAATTGTTCATTTCTACTTATATTGATATTTTACATAATTATCTGCTCCTCAAGTCCAAGTTGTAGCTTCAGTTGAACTTTACCATATATTTTAAGTGGAACACCATTAACTAAATGTTTTATCAACTTTTAACTTGTCACACATGGCTATATGTCCCGAGTGTTAAAAATACCAAACTAAGCCTACAAACATATTACTATAACCTCAGCTGAACTGTATCACATATTCTAAGTGGAACACCATTTAACTAAATGTTTGAACACTTTAACTTGTCAAACATAGCTATATGTCTTGAGTGCCAAAACTCCATAGATTTACACCTATAAACATCTCTGCTATAGCTATAATATAACAGCAGGTTTTTAACACGTTATTTTAATTAGAAATTTTATAAGTGTACACCCTACAGGACTATGATTTTTCTTAAATCGTGATTTTTTACCTGGACATGTTCACACCTTTTTGTAGATAGATAATGTATAATTTTATATTCACTGTTATATCATACCTGAAGTATTGTAAGGTTTATTGTCCTCGATTAATTGTTCTTGGCTGATGATGACAGGTACACTGTCGAAACCGGTCCCGAGTGTATAAAAATGTGAAGGTTTAACTGTAACGTAAAACTGTCACATAATATAATGTATTGAAAAGGTGGAACTTATTGTACTTTTCTTTGATGTGATTGTCTGGTTGGTTTACCTTAGTACCCTAAACATTTCCTGTATTAGAGATATTTCTTTTTATATATATATGATGCTGTCTACCATTTTAAAGCAAGGCCCTGGGGGGAGCAAGTAAGCCTGGCTCCCACCGGTGGGCAACATCACACCCCCACCCTCTCGTCACTGCAGGCGAGTCGGAGGCTAGTAAAGTGTGCATTGGTCAGCCCTTTGTCACCACTCTGGTGATGGTACATTATCTCAGTGCAGGCGTGCCTGATAACACAAGGGGAACCCAGATATTTCTGATTCCAGTGATTTTCAGGGAGTTTCTACTCTCGTAAAATACCTGGAAGGTCTGGTCTACCTACATTAGGCAAGCCAAATGAGCTTGAGTTCAGTGTGAGTTCAGTCCGAGAGTGATCGAGAACAAAGCGTGCTACAGTATTCCACTATACATGTACCAACTTCAAGCAACATCCACTGCAGACTGACCCACTTCCACTAATGTGTGGACAGCTGCAAGGGAAAAAGAGTGGGACTGGGTATGCTGAGAGGTATGTACTGGTTGCCATAGCTACTGACCACCATTCCTACGATGCTGCTGTCAATGTATTTTTTTTTGCTATTTGCTTCACGTCGCACCAACACAGACAGGTCTTGTGGCGACGATAGGATGGGAAAGGCCTAGGAATGGGAAGAAAGCGGGCATGGCCTTAATTAAGGTACAGCCCCAATATTTGACTGGTGTGAAAATAGTAAACCACAGAAAACCATCTTCAGGGCTGCCAACAGTGGGGTTCGAACCCACTATCTCCCGGATGCGAGCTCAGAGCGGCGCGCCCCTAACCGCATGGCCATCTCGCCTGGTGTCAGTGTATTAATGGTGCTATGATAATCACAGTCTAGCATCCCAAACCTTTCTGATCCTGACTCATCTTATTAATAAGAATGTGGCTGTCTGTTGATCTGTGTCTTCTTTTGTTGTGATTAACAGAGAACTGATATAGTATACACAACGAGGAGATAATATCCATCATTTCTGAAAGTTTTGTCTGCCCTCTTTAAACTGAATAAACAATAAACTGCCAATCAATTTTTCAATAAACATGGCAGTACTATAGCAGAGAGATCAATAATTTACATACACTTGGTTTTATCACAATCCGTGAAGTAGGGGTTGAGAAATAATACGTTTAACCTCAAAAATGCCACCTCTCAGTCCGACAGAACAAACAAGTTCAGCGATTTCCCTCATGGCTCACTGATACCACGCCCAGGTCCTCCCTTGGTTTCCCACTAACAATAGCAATTATACCAAAAATGGCTTTCACGGCCGCAGATCTTAAAATCTCGGGAACTGAACCAGCTTTTCGGTGGTTATACCATGTGCATTTGCAGAGTTTCACCCAGACATGCCATTTGGGTTCATCAGTTGGATTGACATACCCCTCCAAGATTGCTTAACAGTGGCAGAGCAACTGCATGGTCCCATCATGTTAGCAAATAGGGATTGCTAACCTGCTAAAGAAGAAGTGAATTCTCCATTCTCAAAAATATGTACTCCCCATGGAGATACAATATCAAAAATGGCTTTTGCGGCCACAAATCTGACCACATTAGACGTTGGAAACCATAAAGCTTGCGAACACTTGGATGCAAATTCACTGTGATCTTTTATAAAACCTCCTAAAACTTTGCTAACACTGTCTTCTTTCACTTCCTCAACCAGACCTGCTTTCATTGCATTTTTCACAAAGTCATATAGCTCTGGAAGATGTTCATGGATATGCTCTTTTTCCCTGATCAGGGCTGAGTAGCTCAGATGATTAAAGCGCTGGCTTTCTGACCCCAATTTGGCAGGTTCGATTCTGGCTCAGTCCGGTGGTATTTGAAGGAGTTTAAATACGTCAGCCTCGTGTCACTAGTTTACTGGCACGTAAAAGAACTCCTGCGGGACAACATTCCGGTATCTCGGCGTCTCCGGAAAACATAAAAGTGGTTAGTGGGACATAAAAACAATAACATTATTACTACTCAAACAGGCAATTTATTTACAATAGGCCTACCAATACCATCATATTTTACAGTGAAGACAGTATTATTTATCTTTTCTTTAATATTCATTCTCTTCCTCACGCCAGGATTATCCTATTTTTCTAGAGGTAGGTTGTCTTGCATGAATGCTATTTTTGTATCTATTACAAATTGCTCTCCATAATTTTTCAACACCTTTACGATCTGTAAAGTATCGCCGATTGTTATTTGCCACTTGGAATTATGTACATTTGATTCATTCTGATTCTGTGCACTGTATATCGCACGTTTCAACTTTACAAATATTACCGGTACACTATTGATACATTAGAATCTTTCTTGCAGCGTCAAATACATAGAACCCCTCACTGTTGTATTCTTCGGCCCTCGAAAAACCTGTTGTGACTTCAGTTTTCGGCATTTTTATACTTAAATGTTGGACATTTGCCGATAAATGTTTGTAAGTAACGAACTCTCATTGCGCACTGCTGTATCTACGACCAGTCTTGTATCTTATTACGACCACAACACTATTTGCTGTAATCGATAACAGATATTGATTTTTATCGACTGCCATAGAGATCACGGAACTGAATACACATACTTTTGATACACAGTACGTACCGCTTTGTGTACATTTGTGTGGGGAATATACAGTACTATCAAGCAAATGAGAAGGAAACTACGATAGTCAAGTTCTCAGAAGCATTTAAACATTTATTGGCGAGCTCTTCCGGTGCCATTTCGCATTTTTCGCACCAAATGGTGTATATTTCGGGATTATTTGCGCGATTCGTGCAATAAATCAAATTTCGCGATATTTTGCGAGTTCATTTTGCTAAAATACGGTATTTTTTGTACCTGGGAAGTCATATATAGACAAGAAAGAAGATATCAAAAAAACTTGTGCACATCGTTATTACAAAAAAATACGGCCCCTATGTATAAAATGTTTCAAGGTCACCACTCCCCACTTGTACACTGCTTTTACTCTCATGATACAACATTTTTATCTTGTTAATTAATGATTTTGGTACATTCCTTTTCCATAGGCATTCCCATACATGTTTTCTCTTAACACTATTACAAGATTTTTCCAAATCCAAAAATATGAAGACGATTTCCTTGTCTCTTTCCAGGTGTTTTTCCATTATCGTTCGCACTGTAAATATCAAGTCTATTGTTGAGCTATTCGGTCAAAAGCCATACTGTTCTTCCTCTGTGTTTCTATTACATAACTCAGTCTTTTGTCCATGACCTTCTCCATTATTTTTAGCCCATCTGATACAATTTTCACATTTCTTCCTATTTCCTTTTTTGAACAATGGTACAATGCTTCCTTGTTGCCAATCTTCAGGTATCCTTTCATCCTTCCATATGGTAATGAGGGCTCGGTATAGCCACTGTAATCCACTGCTTCCTGCCGCCTTAATCATATCAGCATTGAATTCGTCTTTTCCACTTGCTTTACTTTTGGTCATTGCTTTCACTGCCCTTTCAAGTTCCAACCATGATATCGGGTTCTCTTCTTTTTCTCCATCAATCATTTCCATTTACTTATTTCCTTCTTCCTCCGAGCAGTCATCCCCATTATAAACAATATGGAATGAAATTTAATGCGAAAAAGAGCGAGATAGTGATCACAACTAGGAAGAATGAGAGACCTATGAGAGGGATAATGCTTGGAAGAGAACAGCTTAGCAAGGTGGAGAGTTTCAAGTATCCGGAAAGTATCATACAGGAAAACGGAAGAAATGATAAGGAAATAATTGAGCGATGAAGACAAGCAGGAGTGATCCTGAAAAGTGTCAGAAGCTTGGTTTGAAGCAAGAATCTCCCTCAGATAAGCAAAAGAATTATATATACACACAGGACGTACTACCTATTCTGAAAATTTGGGTAATGAGGCTATTCCGATGTATGCAGCAGAAACTTGGGTAATGAGGCTATTCCGATGTGTAAGTATGTTCAGTCTTCAGCCCGAAGGCTGGTTGGATCCTCAACAGCTCCGCCATCAGCTGTTATAGATGGCCTAGGCATCACTGAAGAGGCGTACTAGGGAAATGAGGAGTGAGGTAGTTTCCCGTTGCTTTCCTACCAAGCCAGAAGTTGCTATTACATATCAGTCTGCCAAGCCCACTGAAATGCATGCATCAATTGACCCTATGAGCAACATTTTCACACCATTCATAGCAGGGACTGGCTGCATAAGGAATGGCATTACTAACATCGCTCATACCTCAGTCACTTTCATATTGTCAGAGCCAAGGATAAGACTATGACAGGTCAATGAAAGTAACAAAATTGCTCTAGCCTATACCAGAAGACAAAGTGCACTGTAAACACTAGGTCCTGCCAGTAAATGCAGCAGAAACTTGTGTAATGAGGCTATTCCGATGTATGCAGCAGAAACTTGGGTAATGAGGCAGAGTCCAGTGACTAGGATACAGGCAAACAAAATGCAATTCTGAGAAGCAGGATAGGAGTGACAACAATGGACAAGATGAGAAATGAGAAGATGAGAAATATAGTAAAAGAAGAGCCATTACAGAACAGGTTAGAGGCATCTAGACTTAGATGTTGTGGGTACATGAAGAGAATGACAGGAGGATGCATGAAATGGAGATAATAGGAAAACGACTAAGACCAAAAGACACGTGGATAAAAGGAGTAGAAGAGTGTGTACAGAGATGACGAGAGGACTGGGCAAGAGTAACGAGGGAGAAGTGTTGGGAAGACAAGAGGAGATTGAAAGATTTATGTTCCAAGCAGACCTGGCCAACAGCTGGAAACTGCATATTATGATGATTTTCAACATCAACATGGGGCCGATGACCTTCGATGTTAGGCCCCTTAAAGCAACAAGCATCATCATCATTTTCAACATCAATACTTTCATGCTTAAGTTCACTGGCAAAGCGCTTAGACACTACCGTTACTTCTGAATTTCTCACTAGAACCAACTGCAGTGGTATAGTCCCTCTTTGGCTTCTTTTTTCATGAACCTCGTCACTTTATAAATTATCTCCCTCGTTTGTGCATACAGCTCCTTGTACTTTTTTAGTTTTGAGTTCACAGGTGGCACCATCTTAAATATAACTGATATCACAGTCACTAAATCTATTTATCGAGCCTACACTAAATGGCTATTTTTGCAAGTTGCTCTACGTCTGAGCATGCGTGGAATAGCCAAGCGCCTCTGCTACAATCTATCCTACTTCGGTATGTCTTTGAATGATCACTCTGCTATCATCTGTCATCGTTCTCATCTCACAGGGGAACTCTATCCCAGAATGAGCCACTGCTTGAAGACAAGCAAACAACTTCACCATACCTGGTAACTGTAGCTTCGTTGAAGAGCCTTGTTTTCCAAGGAGATGAGGAAGTGAATTTAGTTTATCCTGCTTTCCTGATAATATTAATAAATGATTCACTTTTTCACATAGGTTATTAGTTTCATAAACTCAATACAGGTTTTCATCAGGCCACGCATGACATGGAGTACAAATGCTTTTCGCAGCTGCACCTAACCTGGTAACAAGCAGAGGCAAGATCTATGCTATCTTTTGCCCACATTTATGTCCAACAGCTCAATCTGCAAATGTAATAGAATAAAATAAATCAAACTATTAGGCCTACTTCATTTCATAACTGTTTGTTAATAATTTTGATATCAGTCATAAACAACAATTAGTTTCTTAATAATTTGCTTGCATATAACTTGCACTTTTTTGACAAAAAATAAGTGTGAACATTTTCTGTGCATGATATGTAAGGGGATCTGAGTGCAAAAGAAAGTATTCCCAAAAAAAATGTAAAATTTGCATTAGGCTATTGAAACAAGACAACAGGCATACTTTCATTGTCACTGCCTTCAGTCTCAAAGCTATTCTCGCGTGCATCATTCTGGTCACCATCACATACTGCATCATCCTGACTTCCGTCCAAAGCATTTGCGATGCCCCTCTTCAAGAAATTCTTCACAATAACATCTGTCAACACCATAACCCATGCCTGCATAACCCAATCACACACAAGTTCAACTGATGGCCTCTACTTTGCCTGCTGGCATCAGCTCATGCTCCCCTCCTGCCATCCATTCGGCGTACAATTTACGTATGTTGTCCTTGAAAGGCTTGTTGATGGAAACATCTAAGGGCTGTAGACAATGTGTGAATCCACCAGGAATTACGAGATCAGTTTTCATGTCCTGAAGACATTTCTTCGTGTCTTCCAGCAAGATTCCGCAGAAACTGTCCCACACTAACACTGCTGAGGGTCGAAGCAGTGCCCCTGGCCATGCTCCCCACACCGTACGGACCCAGTTCTGGACAAGAGCTGTATCCATCCATCCTTTCTCTTGAACCCGTACATGAATGCCTTTAGGAAACTTCGCTTTAGGCACCTGTTTTCTTTTGAATATAATATAATGTACGTTGCCAATTTTCTTCCATCTGCAGTTATTAGTAGCATGACAGTGCAACGCCTTCACACCCAATTGTATGTACAAGCACGCTAGATTCTCCCTTCTTGTTGATGGTGGTGTTACATGGCAAGTCGAAGTTTATTACAAGTGATGAAAATCATTTTTCGTCAGTATTGAAAGTTTCATAAACTGTATATAGGATAATATCTTTTGTTTATTTCCACCTATTCAATACATTACAAGAAGTTGGCATTTACTTTAAAACATTATTCAGATGAGACATGTTTCGCCTCTCACTGTGAGGCATCTTCAGTCATTATCAAAAACCTTATTATTTTACCAGGCATCTGGTTAAAGATATTCAAAAATGTGTTTGATGATTATAAGAGAGGTAAGATTTACGTTAGTTATAAACATGTTCATGAAGTAACTAAAAATCAAATAAATTGATAAAAACATATGTAGTTCTTTGTTGAATAGGACTTGTTTGATTCTACTATAGTAAGAGAAGGTGGCTTGAAGCCGTAGTCGTTAATAGATGTCTAATAGATAGTGGAAGGCATAAAACGATCGTTAATAGATGTCTAATAGATAGTGGAAGGCATAAAACGACTACGGCTTCAAGCCACCTTCTCTTACTATAGTAGAATCAAACAAGTCCTATTCAACAAAGAACTACATATGTTTTTATCAATATATTTGATTTTTAGTTACTTCATGAACATGTTTATAACTAACGTAAATCTTACCTCTCTTATAATCATCAAACACATTTTTGAATATCTTTAACCAGATGCCTGGTAAAATAATAAGGTTTTTGATAATGACTGAAGGTGCCTCACAGTGAGAGGCGAAACATGTCTCATCTGAATAATGTTTTAAAGTAAATGCCAACTTCTTGTAATGTATTGAATAGGTGGAAATAAACAAAAGATATTATCCTATATACAGTTTAAGTCGAAGTTTATCGGGATTTGATCCACATTGTCAATTTGAGATAAGAGGTAATTGTTTTTCTTCTGCATTGCTATCACATGGCGATGAAAATCTATGATTTTGTCACTGAAATCACTTGGCATTCTCTGGCAGAGAGATGTTCACCTTCGCAGACAATCCCTTTCGTGTCATGAATGTACGGATCCAACCACAGCTCATTTCAGATCTGAACAGTTGATTCCTCCTTTAAACGCTAGTTCGCGTGCTTTCAAATGTAGCATCTTGTGCGAGATACTAAAGCCATCATTTTGTAACTCTGTAACGTAATGAAGCAACTCGTCCTTCAGCTCAGGAAACTTACCAGTTTTCGGCCCTCTGAATACCTTATAGTTTGGTTTGTGGTTTCTAGCACAGCTTTCTGTTTACGCCAGTTGCGAACATTAAACTCGGTCACATTGAATTCTCGACCGGCAGCTATGTTACTATGTTCTTCAGCATATTTTACCACGTTGAGTTTAATCCCAGCCATATAACTCCCACATTTCTCCATAACTTAAAGATCGACCTACACAAAAGAACTTAACTGAGAAACAACAATCAAATGGCCTATGTGCTCCGGAGAGGCCTGGTGAGGGTCTTTTTCTCGTAGACGGCCTATTAAGTGACCTGCATGTCTGTGAAGATGAGGAACCTACCTAGAATGATTTCTAATGCTGAATACGTCACACTCACCCAGTCCCCGAGCCACTGGAATTAACCAATTAAGGTTAAAATCCCCGACCCGGCCGGGAATCGAACCTGGGACCCTCTGGACCACAGGCCAGCATGCTAACCATTTAGCCATGGAGCCGGACAGAAACAACAATAAAACTTGAAGACAGAATACTGGTACTTGTCGACAGATGGACGATACCTAATACCGTGATCACTTGACTGCTTGGACAGGGAAACACTCCCAGTTTACATGATCAGCTCTGCTGGACAGGTAGTGATAAGCACATTGACAAAGAATGAAGAATGAGAGGGATGGCCGAGTGTGACTGACTGGCTAGGAATGCGGCCATGGGGCGGGGATTTGCGAGTTACGTATTTTTGTTACAACAGCTAGCCTCAAGCATTCTGCAGGTAGAAAGAAATGCAGCTTCTTCTTGTACTGCCACGTACAAAAGTACTGTAACAGCAATTGGTACAGCCCTAATATTTAATGTAGGCATGTCCACAGAATACCCAAACATTATTTCGTGTATGTGCCGTATAACTTTATGATGGCAAAAATTAATGAGAGTTATGTGCGGGGATTTTTTCCCTGCAATTCCAAATGTTAAAAATGGGGTGCGAGATATACACGGTGGCGAGTCATATGCGATCAAATACGGTACTTATAAGAAGTTGAAAGTTGACAACACAGAGGGCCTGACACTTGCCACATGCTTCTGTTAAATGCCGAGGTGGAGTTGCCAGCAAAGCTCCCCTTCAACAACTGATACAGACTGACATTTAAATGAGTGACAAAAAACAAATATTTAAAGACAGCCTAACAAGACAACCTGAAAGTTGAGGTTAATTTAGTAAAGAATTTGTGTGTCACACTGGGTCGTTATTCCCTTTTTGAGAATATCGCAGTAAAGAAAAATGTTCAAAATTTGCATTCCCAGCTGAATAATTCCGGACAAGCGTAACAGTCTATACTGAAGATGCATGTAACAGGGAGATAAATACCAAGCATTAGTTTACTGTAAACAGAAAACATCATCTAATTTAAATCTTAATATTGTTTTCTTAACGTTCTTAACTATACTAGCCTATGTCATCATTTCATCCTCTATTCAAACAGCCTCACTGTTCATACGATGAATACTGAAGTGTTGTTCAATGAACTCAACAACACACTCATCAACAAAACAACATTTCCAAATATTATTACTTTTCAACTACACTAGGAAATAACTCTGTAAACTTCAGTATTGTCCTCCACATTGAATATACAATTTAGAAAACTGAATCTTATAAATCGAATTGCATGTAGAAGAGAGATGTGTTCAGTGCCAGTGATAAGGAAAAACCCATGCCCTAATAAGTACATTCACGTTTGTATATCACAAGATGAGTGATATTTTCTTAAGTATCTAGCTAAACAAACACTGTCACTGACCGACATTAGTTCAAAGTAGCATCACTCCCAGAATTCAATACAGGTACTTACAGTGACCCCCAAGAGTTACTGTCATGCCATCAACATAGCAATTAAAACATAGAGGACTTCTCCTATTTGTGAAATTTACAACCTGGCTTTTCATCCCATTTTCCATCACCAAATCTGGCTGATTGACAATGTTCTAATGGTGCCTGTAACATTATCCTCAAAAACAAAATCTGAATTCAGAAGAAAACAACCAAGCTCTATATGAGAAAGATATACAGTCGAACCTCTCTTCCACGGGACACTGTCAGTTCCGTAGAAAAATGTCCGTTACAAGAGGCGTCTGCTAAAACAAGGTCATCAAAATTAACTGAACACTTTAACAGCAAAGACATTCACTTCAAATATAAAGCATACATCTTTATTCTGATTCTATATAACTTCTAACTAAATATCTGCTGGGAGATATTACAAGTGATCTTACAGCTCTTATATTCATTACAGCTTCGGGAAGGAATTATTCAGCTGGGAATGCAAATTTCGAACATTTTTCTTTACTGCGATATTCTCAAAATGGGTATAATGACCCAGTGTGACACGCAAATCCTTTACTGAATTAACCTCAACTTTCAAGTTATTTGCTATTTCTCATGCTTTTTCTTGTAATATTGGCCCACTCGCTCAGTTTCCTTGCTTGAACAAATTTGACCCACTCATATAACGCTATGTTCACTTCTGCAACAACTGACTCCCACTTTATCTTCATTCCTCGATTCCTATTTTCCTCCCACTCACTTAAATGGTAATCTTTATTCTTCACAATTGTGTTTTCCTGCAGTTTAATTTTCTGGAAGCTTTTCTTACTTCTAGTCCTTTTGCACTGCATTTTTTCTTGATCGAGATCTAAACACGCTCGTACATACTACTCATGTTTAGTGGGTGACTGAAATGCTATGGTAATTCTGCCTCCAATAATCAGTACAGTGTTCTCCATAGGATCTTTCTAATGGGCCACTTTCACTAACCGCCGTTAGTCTAGAGTAGGGTTTTGCTAAGGTGCTGCTCCCAGGCTTTATTTAAGTGCACCTGCTGGCAAGCATTTCAGAAATAAGTAGAAGAGAAAGAGTTTGTAGGTGTGGGTGGAACTTGTGAATGCTATACGAATTTGTTACGAATGAAGAAATCACATTGGAAGAAACAGTTGAGGAACTAGCAAGCTATTTCACAGTAGAATCTATAACCTAGATACGTGCTAGTTACATAATATTTCAAGTTGCTTTACGTCCCACCAACACAGATAGGTCTTATGGCGATGAAGGGATAGGAAAGGCTAGGAGTAGAAAGGAAGTGGCCGTGGCCTTAATTAAGGTACAGCTCCAACATTTACCTGGCGTGAAAATTGGAAACCACGGAAAACCATCTTCAGGGCTGTAGACAGTGGGGTTCGAATCCACTATCTCCCGAACGCAAGCTCACAGCAGCGTGCTCCTGACCGCATGGCCGACTTGCTCAGTTTACATAACATATTTGAGTCAATGTAGGCCTATGTTCCAAATTAAAACACAAATACTGTAAAACTGTTTATTTAAATAAAAAATCTTCATTATTGCCCACATAAATGCACGAGTTACATCGGAGTTTAAATATTAAGCTTATCACCTTGTGTCGTGCATGAGCAGTGTCTGGATTAGCATGGAATCGCATGCGAGCATTTCATTCCAAGGGATGTAACAAACACGTCTGGTTCTCCACAGCAACCAACTGATTATGAAATGCTAGTTGCTTTACGTCGCACCGACACAGATAGGTCTTATGGCGACGATGGGACAGGAAAGGGCTAGGAGTGGGAAGGAAGCGGCCGCGGCCTTAATTAATGTACAGCCCCAGTATTCGTCTGGTGTGAAAATGGGAAACCACGGAAAACCATCTTCAGGGCTGCCGATAGTGGGGTTCGAACCTACTAACTCCTACTGGCCGCACTTAAGCGACTGCAGCTATCGAGCTCGGTGATTATGAAATGAGCAGTAGAACATTAGAAGTTCAAAACACTCTGTTATGTATTCTTTGTGATAACACTAAAATCATTTTTGCAGTTAATGTTTACATGTCTTAATATTACTGTTAATGGCCTAAGGGGAATAAGTTGAAATGTTATCATTTATGATTCTTACATAGTATTCCCCATCCGGCTACTCATTCCCGCCACCCAGCTGACGAAAATTTTTGGGGAGAACACTGCAGTACATGAAAGTCTCTTCCTTGTCAAGTTTAACTGAACTATCTGATCTCGACCTTATCAGCAACAATGTGAGTTATGAATGGAATGATGCAAGATATGCTGGAAAATCCCTTGGTAACATGGGAGTAAACAATCAGTGGCAGCATTCCCGGGCAACTAGAATTCTCAGAATGTACACTTATTAGAACACGAGACGACCCTAAAGAAAGGTTTAGAAAGATCCCTTTACAGAACAATTAAATTTCATGACTACTTCAGCATTCCTATCTATGTATGTTTCTGTTTTCCTTGGACACGGAACAGTACAAACCTTCAAAAGAAATTCCTGTAGGTCTGCAGAATGATTTTAATAGAAAGAATGGCAAAGCGATGTGTAAAGAAAGTGTCTTGGAACGTGTAAAGTGATTTAGGTGATACAGATGTTGATTCCCATAGGGAACCTGAAATATTTGTCCTGAATGAATAAATTTATAATATATAAATTTATAATATAATAATAAACGGTCCGTTACTGGACATTATAAATTTGAGTTAGCTGGAAAATTTACTCATTTGGGAAAAATATTTCAGGTTCCCTAT
Source organism: Anabrus simplex (assembly GCF_040414725.1). Taxonomy (NCBI): domain Eukaryota; kingdom Metazoa; phylum Arthropoda; class Insecta; order Orthoptera; family Tettigoniidae; genus Anabrus; species Anabrus simplex. Next base: position 255,798,906 of record NC_090270.1, on the reverse strand, counting down.
GGGAATCAACATCTATATCATCTGATCGCCAGGCAGGCATCAATTTTTAGTAATGAGACAAAGTCTCTCAGTGAATTGGCACTGCCACTGGCTCCAAGTAGCCTACGCAGTGGCCTCCACAGTACGCATCAGCCATGAGTTTTGGTAGGTGTGCTATTTACCAACTGATGAGCCCAACTTAGCACACTGGGGCAAAATGCTGGCAACCGGGAAAGAGTCTAATAACAGACCATTTATACTGGTAGGGCCTATTACGTGTAAAGTATCCGCTTAAAACAAGATGAGACTAAAGGCAATGTCTGCTATCCAGAATTCGAGGTGTCCGCTTAAATAAAGCTTATTTAACAAGTGTCTTACGTAACATAAAATTGGTTCCATGGAAAAATGCCCCAATAGAGGTGTCTGCTGAATAAAGGTGTCCGTTACGGCAGGTTTGATTGTACAATCATGAAGAGCTTAGCTCAAACACTAAGTATTTCAAGACTATATGCCTTTCTTTACAGTAAACTCTTTGGATGGCTGGCCTATACATTCATGTGATAAAATAAATGGTTATCTCCAAGAAAATCTGATACTTAGTAAACCTCATGTTGAATTATTGGAGAAATATAAGAATGTGGTATGAAATATATCAGGAATATCCTACAATGAATTTGTTCGTTAACAAGTGGTATTAACTAATTGAGTATTAACCAAATTCAACCAAGACTTCATCTTACATAAACTCAGAAAAGAAGTATAGGCCTAGTACTCATATGCAACATAACCAAACATTTACAGAACATTCTTATAAAATGTCATAATGATTGCCATAAGAACTTAATTTAAGGCATTAAATACACAGAAATGTTTAATAAAATACTCCCGAAAGCAAAAATCACAACACTGAAAACCCATGACGTTTATAAACATATTAAGCCTCCACACAAACCAATACACACTGTACTTACTTCAATATAATGGAAAATATCCTTGAATATCTTTTCTTCTGATATTCGAAAATGAGGATCAAAATCATTGGGGTGAGAGCAGGTGTGTATAATTCCATTCATATCCAAATAAAGGTTATCAAACTCTGGGATCTGCAAAAGTGAAACAACCAAATTATGACACTTTGCGGCAAAATCAGCTTCTCTCCATATGAGTTAATAAACGCAAGGCAATGGCATATAACGTAAAATGTATAAACATTACAAGCTGATTTCAAGATAATGTATTAATGTAATGCCAAAGTAAACTATCATAACTAACGAGGTTCGGTACTTAAATCTTAAAATGTCATCTTACCTGATATTCCCTCACAACTTCACTAAGACAGGGATATCTTTCACTAATCCATCTGAAAAACTTCGGAACTCCCATCGTAAAAACAAATTATAATTACGATAAAAACGGTCGTAGTATAAATACGAAAAAATAGGAGTCGAATGAATTAACCACTAGAGACCAAAATATAGCTGTATACCAACATGATCACACAACTTTTCCCTAAAAATGTGTCTTGATCATATTTTAAACGAAAAATTTGAAAAATTAAGCCAAAAACAAAACGACATAGCGTTTTTCAGACGTTTTCTGACAACAAAGAGTACAATTTTACAATTATTAAGAATCATCCTTAACCTCAGGAAACAAGTAGGGTAAAATTTGTGAAATTGTTCTTGCAGAATATCAACATGCGGAAAATATAACATGACAGGACTCCCAAAGAGAATGTGAATTAGCAGTTGGAACAGTATTCAAGATTGCACAACATGACTTAACTTAAAGTGCTGAGAATTTCGAAAGTCGACTGCCATGGACAAAGATTACTTGTTATCGCTCTTCTTCTTCTTGAGTGATGGGGTTGGACTCTATTAATTATCGTCCAGTCACCAGAACAAAAATAAATACACTCATTCATCTTACAACGATGAAGATTGGAGTAAAAGGCACTGGAGAATAGTGGATAATAATAATAAAAAGCAAATAAGACTGAGTATGGAAGTAGCACCCGTAACACACGTTTTATATATATATAATTCACCAATTATGTGGGGAAGATTACACTCAACAGAACACAGAATTACGAAACACCTTTCACAATGAAAGTACTTGGCCACAATTAGGCTATATATATTATTATAACACTATGTGAGCGTCATCAAGAAACTTGCTTTCTATAGGGAAACTGAAGTAATAGATGGTATTAGTGATCATGAAGCTGTTTTTGTCGTAGTTAAAAATAAATGTGATAGAAAGGAAGGTCATAAAAGTAGGACTGTTAGGCAGTACCATGTGGCTGATAAAGCAGGCATGAGGCAGTTTCTAAAAAGTAACTATGATCGGTGGAAAACGGTAAATAAAAATGTAAACAGACTCTGGGAAGGGTTTAAAGAAATTGTTGAGGAATGCGAAAACAGGTTTGTACCATTAAGGGTGATAAGGAATGGTAAAGACCCACCTTATTATAATAGAGAAATAAAGAATCTAAGAAGGAGGTGCAGACTGGAAAGAAATAGAGTTAGAAATGGCTGTGGAAGTAAGGAGAAATTGAAGGAACTTACTAGAAAATTGAATCTAGCAAAGAAGGCGGCTAAGGATAACATGATGGCAAGCATAATTGGCAGTCATACGAATTTTAGTGAAAAATGGAAGGGTATGTATAGGTATTTTAAGGCAGAAACAGGTTCCAAGAAGGACATTCCAGCAATAATTAATGAACAAGGGGAGTGTGTATGTGAGGATCTTCAAAAGGCAGAAGTATTCAGTCAGCAGTATGTACCGGTAAAGATTGTTGGTTACAAGGATAATGTCGAGATAGAGGAGGAGACTAAGGCCAAAGAAGTAATAAAATTTACATATGATAACAATGACAATTACAATAAGATACAAAGTTTGAAAACTAGAAAAGCGGCTAGAAATGATCAGATTTTTGGGGATATACTAAAGACAATGGGTTGGGATATAGTACCATATCTGAAGTACTTATTTGATTATTGTTTGGTCGGAGAAGCTATACCAGATGAATGGAGAGTTGCTATAGTAGCCCCTGTGTATAAAGGAAAGGGTGATAGACATAAAGCTGAAAATTACAGGCCAGTAAGTTTGACATGCATTGTATGTAAGCTTTGGGAAGGCATTCTTTCTGATTATATTAGACATGTTTGTGAAATTAATAACTGGTTCGATAGAAGGCAATTCGGTTTTAGGAAAGGTTATTCCACTGAAGCTCAACTTGTAGGATTCCAGCAAGATATAGCAGATATCTTGGATTCTGGAGGTCAAATGGACTGTATCGCGATTGACCTGTCTAAAGCATTTGATAGGGTGGATCATGGGAGACTACTGGCAAAAATGGGTGCAATTGAACTAGACAAAAGAGTGACTGAATGGGTTGCTATATTTCTAGAAAATAGATCTCAGAGAATTAGAGTAGGCAAAGCTTTATCTGACCCTGTAATAATTAAGAGGGGAATTCCTCAAGGCAGTATTATCGGACCTTTATGTTTTCTTATATATATAAATGATATGAGTAAAGGAGTGGAATCGGAGGTAAGGCTTTTTGCGGATGATGTTATTCTCTATAGAGTGATAAATAAGTTACAAGATTGTGAGCAACTTCAACGTGACCTCGAAAATGTGGTGAGATGGACAGCAGGCAATGGTATGTTGATAAACGGGGTTAAAAGTCAGGTTGTGAGTTTCACAAATAGGAAAACCCCTCTCAGTTTTAATTACTGCGTTGATGGGGTGAAAGTTCCTTTTGGGGATCATTGTAAGTATCTAGGTGTTAATATAAGGAAAGATCTTCATTGGGGTAATCACATAAATGGGATTGTAAATAAAGGGTACAGATCTCTGCACATGGTTATGAGGGTGTTTAGGGGTTGTAGTAAGGATGTAAAGGAGAGGGCATATAAGTCTCTGGTAAGACCCCAACTAGAGTATGGTTCCAGTGTATGGGACCCTCACCAGGATTACCTGATTCAAGAACTGGAAAAAATCCAAAGAAAAGCAGCTCGATTTGTTCTGGGTGATTTCCGACAAAAGAGTAGCGTTACAAAAATGTTGCACTGTTTGAGTTGGGAAGAATTGAGAGAAAGAAGAAGAGCTGCTCGACTAAGTGGTATGTTCCGCGCTGTCAGCGGAGAGATGGCGTGGAATGACATTAGTAGACGAATAAGTTTGAATGGCGTTTATAAAAGTAGGAAAGATCACAATATGAAGATAAAGTTGGAATTCAAGAGGACAAACTGGGACAAATATTAATTTATAGGAAGGGGAGTTAGGGATTGGAATAACTTACCAAGGGAGATGTTCAATAAATTTCCAATTTCTTTGAAATCATTTAGGAAAAGGCTAGGAAAGCAACAGATAGGGAATCTGCCACCTGGGCGACTGCCCTAAATGCAGATCAGGATTGATTGATTGATTGATTGATTGATTGATTGATTGATTGATTGATTGATTGATTGATTGATTGATTGATTGATTGATTGATTGATTGATTGATTGATTGATTGATTGATTGATTGATTGATTGATTGATTGATTGATTGATTGATTGATTGATTGATTGATTGATTGATTGATTGATTGATTGATTGATTGATTGATTAAACCGTCAATGAGAGTAGGAGAAAGTGTTGATAATAGGCAAGATTAGGCAGGAGTATAGCCATCTTCACTAAACGAGATAAGAAAGTGCGTCTAGGTACCGGTACGTCGAAAGCCAGATATTGAAAGATGGTGCGATTGCTATCACCATTATTCAAACCACACACACACAGGGAGCTTGTGGAACAAGATGAAAACGGGTTTTATATTGAGGGGTTAACGCATGGTTGAAAAGTAAGCGGATGATATTGGTGATGTGCCGTCGTGTATAAGCTCCGTAAAAGTACGGTACCAAGGTTTAAGAGGGATAATGGGTTGGAGCTGATAATAAAAATGGCATTTTTTACGACCAGGAATAATCCAATCATGCGCCAATTTCTGATAGGCTTTAAAATGAGTCTCAGAGAGAAGGTCTAAGGGGGTAACGCAATTGAGATGGGTAAAGAAGATGGATTACATGTGTCACGACGAACAGAAATGCATAGTGTGACGACTTCTGCCGTTGCCTACGAGATATACAATGCATTCCGCCCGAGCAACATGGCGGTAAACAGTGATTTAGATTTTTCTCCGAGTGGTGATATGTCTGGTAATAATATGTGTATGAAGTGCAATGGATCTATTCTCGGAAGTAATGCTAGTCTTAATAGTCTTAATGTTTCTTATGAGTGCGTATTTAAGAATACGCTTGGTAACGAAGTGTCGAATCCGGTAGACGATCTCGTTTCCGATAACCTCACTTTGGACTCCTCGCATTTGAGGTTTAGAATAAGAGATCTGGAACTTGAACTCTCATCCACAGATGAAATAATTAAAATGTTATCAACGGATCTAGAAAATGCTCTGCTGGAATTGAAGAACTTTAAACAAAATAATGTTGAAATGCCGAGACAATACGACAATGATTTTAAAGAGGTTAAGTCGAAGAATGTTAGGCCTAAGCGGAAACATGTTGCATTTAAAGATTCTGTAAATAGTAATATAGTGACACAAAACAGTTTTCAAGCGTTAGAATGTAATGATCATGAGGCAATCATAGAACACGACTCAGCTGCAGTGTCTAAAAGACAAAAAAAAATCCCGTCGGCGACCGGTACGAAAACAAGCTCGTACAGTAGTAGAGGGGGACTCGATGATAAGAAATGTTGGACCCGAAGTGGAAGAGGGAATTGCGTACTGCTATCCAGGCATACGAGTGAGTCAACTTGCTGAACATGTAAACAGTGACAGTATTAAGGAAAATCATGAAGGCCTGATAGTTCATATTGGCACAAATGACCTTCATAATTTCTCAACACCTAGTGACATAATGGCCGAAACTGATAGGCTTATTACTGCGATAAAAAGGATGTTTCCAGCGGCAAAGATTTGTCTCAGTGGCGTTTTATATCGGCATGATGTTGATTATCGCTATATAGATGCTGTAAACTCTACTCTTCACTGGTTACGCCGAAATGGAGATGTCCCTTTTGTCGATGGTAATAGTTGGCTTAGAGGTAGTGATTTTAGAAAAGATGGGATACACCTTAACAGAAAAGGAACCTCTAAAGTTGGTAAACTTCTCAATAGAATATCTAGTAGAATGCTCTCGGGAAACTAATTAAGAAAATGAGGGGGGGTGCTAACCCTAATGGCAAAAAAGTGATACAGAAAATGATTTAGAAAGTATAACTTATATCAGGAATACAATACAAAATGTAGATAGGGAATCATTTCACAGAGATCAGATACACTATACTAAGAAAGCACCAAGGTTAGTTGAACACATTAGAGGATACTATCAAAATGTAAATGGACTTCGAAGCAAACGAACTGAACATAAAATTTCTTCATGTTTAGATGACTATGGCTTCATGGTATTAACCGAAACAAATATAAATGATGAAATTAATGATGTGGAACTCGGATTCGAAACGTATTCAATTTTCAAACGTGATAGGTCTTCTTCAACGAGTACGAAGGCATCCTACGGGGGGCAATGATCTGTATTAACAAGAGGTTTAAACGTACTCTGATACCGTGCATTAACACAGTTGAACAGTTGTTTGTGTCCCTGACATTTAACACCACAAAATTAATCCTTGGTGCTGTATACATTCCACCCAAGTCTCCTGTCCAAAAGTATTTCGAACACTGCAGTGCTGTAGAAAAAAAAATATGTCAAATCTTGTCAACCATTTATTGCTCATTGTTGGTGACTACAATCTACCACATCTTAATTGGATAGTAAATGAAGGAACACCTTCTGGCCTTATGTCAGTAGGTAACCACACTATGCAGTCCAGTTTAGATATAGACACTTTTTCTTATCTCTGTTGAAATCAGTTTAATGCTATCCGAAATTTTCTGAATCACTTTCTTGATTTGGTTTTCAGTAACTCCAGTTCCATTGAAGTAAAATCTAGTAATGAAAGCATTGTCCCCCTCAATAGACACCACCCAGCATTAGAGATTTCTTTACCAATAAATGAGCTATAGAATTCCTTGCCTGCTGATGGTTTTTATTTTGACTTTTTAAATGGTGACTATAATGGACTAAATTATTATCTGTCATAGTTCAGCTGGAAGGAGATGTTTCAAAATGTATCAATTGATAAAGCAGTAGAAATCTTCTATTCAGTACTACATTATGGCATGGAAATTTACATCCCTATACGGAATTTTAAGACTCCCAAATTCCCAAAGTGGTTTAATCATAAAGTGAAGTCCCTGAATATTGAAAAGAAGAAAGCACACAAGCGATACAAAATATCAGGTCTCAATAGTGATTATCAGCATTTCTCGAAATTAAGAAATGAATGCAAGTCTGAATCTAAATCTAGCTATACAATGTATGTCTTCAACTGTGAACGAAATATTACTTCCAATCCACAGAAATTCTGGCAATATCTTCTAAAAAGTCATGTAATAATATTCCTTCAACAATGCATCTTAATGAAGTTACAGCAGATACTGGAGAAAATATTGTCAGTCATTTTGCTAACCACTTTTCATCCGTTTATTCTTCTTATCAGAATAGCAAAAGTATGTCATATGATTATACTTTCTCTGTCAATCTATTAGATATAAACATTAGTATGGCAGAAATTTACAACAAACTGATATCTCTGGAATTAAAGAAAACTGTCGGACATGATGGTGTTTCAAAGTACCTGCTCAAGTACTGCTCATTTATTTTATGTGAAGCACTCTTTTATCTGTTCAACTTATCATTAAACCAAGGCGTTTTTCCAGTGGAATGGAAGAAAGGATTTGTTAGTCCAGTTTTCAAAAATGGTGATAAAACTGACATAAAACAATATAGAACAGTTATAATTCCTTCCCATATTTCCAAAATTTTTTACTCAATAATTCTTGACAAAATCACACCTCTCTTTAGAAACATCATCATTGATGAGCAATATGGATTCTTTTCAGGACGGTCAACCTATAGCGAACTTCTTTTATTCTATCAGTTCCTCTTGGATGCAATAGAGAACCACTCCCAAGTACACTGCATTTATACAGACTTCTCAAAAGCTTTTGACACTGTCGACCACGATATCTTGCTGCAAAAACTAACAGGCTACGGAATTAATGGGCCTCTCCTCTCATGGTTTGAATCGTATCTTAAAAAATCGCCTGCAGTTTGTTAAAATAAGGAATCATTTTTCTGCACCTATTACTGTTTCCAGTGGAGTTCCTCAAGGGTCTCACCTTGTGCCCTTACTTTTTGCTCTCTACATAAATGACATTAAAAATATACTTAAGAATACTGAATTGCTTATGTTTGCTGACGATGCAAAACTTTTTATGCAAATTAATTGTCCACTTGATCGTTTAAAACTTCAAGAAGATTTACATCATGTGGAAAAGTACTGTATTTAAAATGGGTTGAAACTTAATCATGAGAAATGTAAAATAATATCGTTTTTAAAAAACAAGAAGAAAATATCATTTCAGTACAAATGTAGTAATAACAACATTCTAACTCCTGTTTCACAAGTTAATGACCTTGGTGTTTTATTCAGTTATAACGTATCGTTTAATGAACATATTGAAAATATTTGTAAGAAAGCATTTCAAAGATTGGGTTGCATTACTAGAAATTCTAGAGAATTTTCAAACTTAGCTACCTATCGATTGCTGTATGTGTCTATGGTACCAAATACAGTAGAGACAATACACGACACTGAGCGAGATATCGAGGGACAACTATTGGAGCACACTCTAGCGGATAGACCTGAACGGTACTGATTCTGTCATAAGAGCACGTGTATTTTTGTGTGAAGTTTTTGGTGTTATTTACGCGTTTTCAGTGAGTTGACATAATTAAATAGTAGCGTGTGCCATTCCTTGATATCTCCTCTCAACATGAGGGGAAAGGTATGTGCTGTGTTTGGCTGCAGTAATTACGAAGTAGAGAAAAATGCGCGCTCGTTCTTCAGGTTCCCTCGTGACAAGAACATGTAAGTAATATTGTGTTTGCATATGTATTCTTCCAGTGACAGAGATTTTCTTAGTACTTCATAACCTTCTGACCTGCTCGACCCATGTTTTAACGGGCTTAAAATATAATACACATATTTTATTGTATAGTGCAGCAGTTAACCTACAATACCGATGTGTTGTTGTAGGTGTGATCTGTGGGTTTTGAAATGTCACAGAAGCGATTTGGATAAAGTGTACAAGAAAGAAGGGACGTTACGCTTGTATAAGAATTATAAGATCTGTTCAGATCTCATTTCCATGCCAGCGACTTTAAAAATCCTCGACTGTACAGCCAAGGGTATGTTACATTTTTACTCTAATTGTACGTAAATATTCCTCAAAGCATCACTATCGACAACATTTTCAAACTTTTCTTTCTTTTATCCCTCTTCTCAGATTAAAGCCGGGATTTTATAGATTTTCTTTCTGTTAGTAGGCTCCATGTTAAGAGGAAAATTGTCCTGCTATTAAATGTTAATTCATTGCATCATATGTGTAAGGAATGTGCCGATATTTTTATTGACAAATGTCTTAATATGATGATACATTATTGTTAAATGAGGAAAAAAGACAAATCCAACCGTAAGATTTCAGGCAGGTATGCTAAAGCTAAAAAAGTAATGAATAAATGAAAGATCAAGCCATTTCACAGCAGTCCATTTCACACCTTGTTTATATGTCTAATTTCAGTCTTTGAATAATAACCTTTTAAATAATTCTTCATTCATTTATCCAGAATTGCTTTAGCAACTTCGAAGTTAATATCTCAATACCACTTTCTTTCTAGACGTAATTTATTTATCCATTTCCGTATATACATTTCTATTGATATTTGAATTTAGCGCGATTTGTTCAGGTCAAGTCACTAGGAGCGCCACCGTCGAATTGTCTCCTATTTTAGCAAGGCGAAATCCGTAAGTGTCGTGTATTGTCTCTACTGTATTTGATGGTACGCCCTATACTAGAATACTGTACACCTGTTTGGAACCCTTCTCATCAGACCTTTATCCATAGATTAGATTCAGTGCAAAATAAATTTCTTCGTTTATATTCATTTAGAGCAGGATTCTCATATGAAAAAGTTGATTATACATCCGTACAACAGTCCTTAAATATGCATAGAATGTCACAACGCCGTGAATTATTGGATACACTCTTCATTTTTAAATTGCTTCATTCCGTGGTGAATTGTCCACAACTCCTTGCAAAGTTAACGTACATGTACCAGAGAGACGCACAAGGTTCAAGAATATATTGTCCACAAATTGGCATAGAACTAACTACGCATTCAATGGGCCAATTGAACGAATGTCAAGATCTATATATTGGAATTAATAATTTTATCTTCTGTATTGAGTGTCATTTAAAATTTGACATGATGAGAAAAATAGTTCGTAGTGTGTGTAGTATTTTTCATATCGGGTAGTGTTTTTGATTATTCAATTGTTTTATTCGGAGATTGTGTTGCCAACCTTCTCACATCGAAACCGTGCTAAATTTATATTTACTCTGTGACTAAAACTCTGCTTTTTTTGTTTTTTGCTTGTGCTGAGTAATGGCGCGATGTGTTGTTGAGTGTAGAATTGAGTTGAGACAGAATGTTTTAATAATTTTTTTCTAATCAATTATATTATTGAGAGTTGTGCCCGAATTTATTTCTGATAGGTTATGGGCCCAGTGCGTCAGTAAGTCGCGAGTAAAAATGGCATCAGTTGCGGATACGCCGAAGATTGAGAGACTAGGGCCTAAAAACTATGTGGTGTGGTGCAAGCGAGTGAAGGCTTTCCTAATAAGAAAGAAATGCTGGACTGCCATCGATCCTGGTTATGATGATGATGGAGATTTAACTGCAGACGAAGAGGACCTAAATGCCACTGCTCTTAGTTACTTGACGGAGTTAGTAGAGGACTGTTACTTGAATGATGTAACCAGACATGAACGAGCAAAGCATGCCTGGAACAGACTTAAAGCAATCCATTTCAAGATTTCTCCTTTTCAATTTGTGAGTACCATGGACGAACTGGCAAGCTGCATCAAGAAACATGATGAACCTGTTTTGGAATATCTGAATCGAGTTGAGCAATTAGTGGAAAAACTGAGAAATCATGGATCCAACATCAATGATCAAGACTTGGCGGCCTACATGCTGAGAGGTTTGAAGCAGGAAATTTACAAACACATTGCCCATGTGATGGAGTTAAATGAAGAAAAACTATCGTCAGAAAATGTGAAGAGTAAATTGCTGCTGGAAGAAGATAGACTAGAGAGAGAGAAGGATGAACGTGAGAAGAAAAATCAAGAATTGAGAAGCTATGTTATGAAGAACAAAGGAAAATTCCATGGTTTTGAGAAGAAACACAATTTTTCTGGTGAAAAAGTCAGCTCATCTGATAGATCCTGTCACTGTTGTGGTCAACTTGGGCATTTTGCAAGAGAGTGTCCAAAAGTAAGAGAAGCCAAGTCAAGAGGAAATGTGATTTGTTACTCTTGCGGCAAGGAGGGACATCCTTCGTTTAAGTGCAGAAACTCTGAAGCCAGTACAAGTGACAATAGGGGCGCAGACGGGAATGCCCATGACAACAATAAGCCACAGAGAGAATTCAAGAATAAAGTTGCCACTTATGAAGAGAAGAAAGAACCAGAGACAGAAGAAAAGAAGATTGGAAATAGCACTGTGAAAGTGAAATATGCTGTGCATTTGATGAGAGGACCTGAGGACAAAGAATGTAAACAGGACGAAAAGTCAAGTGATGCAAACACTTGGATTGTGGACAATGGTTGCAACCATCACATTACACCTCACCGTGAGTTGTTGAACAACTTTACAAGAAACGTGTCAGGTTCAGTGCAGGTGGGAAAGAAAAGTGTCGTATGTGATGTGAAAGGCAGTGGGTCCATAGTACTGAAAATAAGTGATCAGTGTGGTGGATGGACTTTGAAACTAACCAAAGTGCTGTGGGTTCCAGATGCATCTGATAATATTTTGTCAGTGAGGCAACTTGAAGAAACTAATGTGCGTTTTGAGATAGACAATGGAAAGCTGACTGCTTATGACAAAGTGAACGGAGATGAAGAATTGTTCAGTGCCTATGCAAGAGAAGAAGATGACATGTATATCATCAAATGTGATTGGTATGAACTAGAGAAATCTGACTGTCAAGATAGTGATGGTGAACAGGAATCTGGGTGTGCAGTTGCTTGCAAGATGGTAACAAGAGAAATATGGCATGGCCGTTTTGGGCATGCTGAAGATTTGCCTGACAGTGATTTGATTAGCAAACAGAAAGGTAGTGAGAAGTGTGAAGTGTGCATGAAAGGCAAAGCTAAAAGGGCTCCTTTCCCAGATAGACTAGAAAAATCACCAGCTCCCTTAGATCTTGTTTACTCTGATGTTTGTTATGTAAAGCCTGAAACCTTGGGAGGGGGGAAATATTTCCTAACCTTGACAGATGACTATTCCAGATACAGTGAAGTGAGTGTGTTAAAGCACAAAAGTGAGGCTTCTGAAAAAATAATTACATTCAAGAAAAGAGCTGAGAATATTCAAGATAAAAAACTGAAAAGTGTTCAAACAGATGGGGGAGGAGAATATTGTAATAATGACTTGAAACAGTTCTTTGTTGACAATGGTATTGTTCACAGGCTGTCTTTACCAGGCGAACACCAGCAAATGGGAGTGGCAGAGAGGCTGAATCAACAGCTTCTGACTTTAGTTCGGTGCATGTTATTAAATGCAGGCATGCCTTTGTATTTTTGGGGTGAGGCGATATATACTGCCTGTTGCATTAAGAATAGGTTTAAAGCATCTGCTATTGAAAACAGTGTGCCCTATGAGTTGTGGTTTAACAAAAATTGTCTGATGAGGAAATTTGTAGAATGAGAGTATTTGGATGTCGTGCCTGGGCATATGAGAATCATAACAAAGCTGAGAAATTAGACTCCAGAGCAAAGGAATGTGTCTTTTTGGGCTATCCTGACAATAGAAGAGGTTATAGGCTGTGGGACTTGGAAAACAAGTGTGTTGTTTTGTCCAGAAATGTAGTATTTGAGGAAAGAGTGTTTCCCATGAAAACTAAGGAAGGACCTGCTATTGTGTTACCTGTTAAGTCATGTGAGAAACCATTGGTTGTAGATTTAAGTTTGTTTGACTCTGATAATGAATCTGACTTGGTACGCAGAACTGATGAGCAAGTAATAGATGAGCCAGAGATAGGTCCTGAAGTCAGTGTGAATAACATCAATACTGAAGTGCAGGGAGAACCCATAATTCCTGAACTACGTAGGTCACAGAGAATCAGAAACAGACAAGAGTGTGTGGATTGCATGGGATGTAATTTGCATGTTGTGTCTGCTGTAACTGACAGTTTACCAAAGAGTGCCAAGGAAGCTTTGACTGGTCCTGAATGTGAAAAATGGAAATCAGCAATGGAGAAGGAACTAAGTAATTTTGAGAAAAATAAGTGTTGGGAATTGGTAGAGAGACCAAAGGGAAAGAATATTATTGGGACAAAATGGGTGTTCAGAATCAAAGAAGGACTTGATTGTAATGAGAACATTTACAGGGCTAGGCTTGTAGCTTTAGGTTATAAGCAGGTAGAAGGTGTTGATTATAATGATACTTACAGTCCTGTTTTGAGGCGTCAGACTGTCAGAATCTTGATTGCTCTTGCGGTTGTCAAAAGTTGGAATATTGAACATTATGATGTAGATGCGGCATTTCTAAAGAGTAACATTAAGGAGGAAGTGTTTGTGGAGCAACCAAGTGGTTTTGAAAGAAAACCCAACTGTGTCTACAAGTTAAAGAAAAGCATGTATGGTTTACACCAAAGTTCAAATGACTGGAACATTTGTTTTGATGGTGTATTGAAGTCAGTCGGTCTTAAAAGATCTGTTTGTGAACCATGTGTGTATTTCGGTAAAAATATACTAGTTGGAGTGTATGTTGATGATATGATAGCTATTGGTATTGTTGAAGTTTTGGAGTGGTTTAAGTCAGAGTTGTGTCGCTATCTAGACTTCAAGGATCTGGGGCAAATTAAGAGTTTTTTATCAATGTCTATGACTGTAACCAAAGATGCGGTGTATGTTGATCAGTGCAAATACATTGATAATCTGATACACGAGTATAACCTAGAAAATGCCAAAGGATGTGTTGCTCCGTTGGATGTAGGAGACAAGAGGATTTCAGGGGAGGCTGATAGTTGTAATCAGACTTTGTATCAAAAGGCTGTAGGCAATCTACTTTATATAGCCAACAATACAAGACCGGACATATCGTTTGCAGTCTGCAAGTTGAGCCAGTACTCTCAAAACCCTAGCGTAAAAGATTGGCAAAGAATAAAGAAGGTGTTTAGATATCTGAAGAAAACAAGAGGTGTGAAATTATGCTACAGAGCTAGTGATGATTCAATGAGTGTTTATTGTGATGCTGATTATGCTAACTCTGAGGACAGGAAATCTATTTCTAGATATGTGTGCAAATTTGCTGGTTGTCCAGTTATATGGTCTAGTAAGAAACAACAGATTGTTGCTACTTCAACTGTGGAGGCTGAGTTTGTATCGATGGTGATGTGCACAAAGGAAATGTTGTGGTTGCATAATTTTTTCAATGAATTTGATGATTGTAATTACGTTAAAGTGCCAATTCTAATTCTTTGTGATAATCAAGGTGCTATACATGTGAGCTCAACTCATGTTGTGTCTGAAAAAACTAAACATATGGATGTTCGCTATTTATTTGTAAAGGACATTGTGGCCAAGGGATTGGTTAAGTTTGTGTATGTACCATGAAAACGTGGCAGACATTTTTACAAAGGCATTGTCAGGGGAGGGAACTTCTAAATTTAGGAAGTTGTTAGGACTTGTTGATTAGTGTCCACATGTTTATCTATGTATGTTGCTTATTTTTTCCTATTTGTGTTTGTGGACAAATTTTTATGACAAGGGGAGGTATTGGAATTAATAATTTTATCTTCTGTATTGAGTGTCATTTAAAATTTGACATGATGAGAAAAATAGTTCGTAGTGTGTGTAGTATTTTTCATATCTGGTAGTGTTTTTGATTATTCAATTGTTTTATTCGGAGATTGTGTTGCCAACCTTCTCACATCGAAACCGTGCTAAGTGTATATTTACTCTGTGACTAAAACTGTCCTTTTTTTTGTTTTTTGCTTGTGCTGAGTAATGGCGCGATGTGTTGTTGAGTGTGGAGTTGAGTTGAGACAGAATGTTTTAATAAATTTTTTCTAATCAATTATATTATTGAGAGTTGTGCCCGAATTTACTTCTGATACTATAAACAAAGTGGATATTGATATATTTAACTGCTCATTGTCAAAATTGAGAAATCACTTACATAATCTCCAGAATTGATTATTACTTTCCTATTTACTTTCCTGTGATAACGTGTATATAACCTGTGTATATATCTGTACATATTTTTCTACTTATACTCCATTGAACTTTCTTTTTAGTGCGTTTTGTTTATTCTTCTCTACTGCTATGTAAAATGGTATTACCGTTAATAAAGTATTAATTAATTAAATAAATGCCGGGACATAGCTACTAATTTGTCGCTGAAAAGACGGCCCGAACGTGTTCACGGTTTGGCCGCCAGATGTCAGGTTTCCGTTCTGTTCTTGGCTGACTTTAACTTTGTGATATGCGGCGTAATTGTGATACTGTGTTGATTTTGTGCAATTTATTGTGAATATTATTTCTGTCGGTGAGTATCTGTGAGGTTGAGAAGAGGATGCACTGTTGTGTACCTTTCTGTATTTCGGATGGCACTAAAAAAATCATGAAAATTGACGTTCCATAGTTTCCTTTCCGAGTGTGGCTTAAGGGAGAAATGGAAGCAAACAATTTCTAGGCAAGCTGATATAGCAGAATATCTCCAGGTACTTAGCAATTCTTCTCATAAAACAGATTTCAGTGTAAGCATATCAATCAAATTCGTTCTGTTTTCATTGTGTATCCTGTTCACAAACAGGAAAATGTCAAACGCAGGTAGCGTCCAGCTCCCAAAAATGATGTATTGCCATCAAAATTTAGTAAAAGTTCCGATTCAGATAACGATGAACATACCATATCCTCATACGTCAGCTACAAACGAAAAAGGAGTGCAAGTCTCGTTTCTGTATCAAGGAAAGTCTACGAATATCTCTGTTAAATCTCAAAAGTATATGGATGAGAAAATTAAATACAAGATTACAGAAAACAATCTGTAAATTGAGAAGTAGGATACGGGTAATGAACATACATACATATATACATACATACATACATACATACATACATACATACATACATACATACATACATACATACATACATACATACATACATACATACATACATACATACATACATACATACATACACTATCATTATAGACTGTTATGCCTTTCAGCGTTCAGTCTGCAAGCTTCTGTGAATTTACAAAACGTCGCTACAATCCTCGATTTGCAACTAGTGTTGTGGATTCATTTAGTTTTATACCTCTTATCTTTAAATCGTTAGAAACCGAATCTAACCATCGTCGTCTTGGTCTCCCTGTACTTCTCTTGACCCCCATAGCAGTCCATTATTCTCCTAGGTAACCTATCCTCCTCCATTCGCCTCACATGACCCCGCCACCGAAGCCGGTTTATGCGTACAGCTTCATCCATCGAGTTCATTCCTAAAATAGCCCTTATCTTCTCATTCCGATTACCCTCCTGCCATTGATCCCACCTGTTTGTACCAGAAATCATTCTTGATACTTTCATGTTGTTACTTCTAACTTATGAATAAGTTATCCTGAGTCCACTGAGCTTTCGCTCCCGTAAAGCAAAGTTGGTCTGAAAACAGACCGATGTAAAAATAATTTCGTCTGGGAGCCAACTTCCTTCTTACAGAATACTGTTGATCGCAACTGCGAGCTCATTGCATTACCTTGACTACACCTTGATTCAATCTCGTTTACTATATTACCATCCTGGGAGAACACACAACCTAAATACTTGAAATTATCGACCTGTTCTAGCTTTGTATCACCAATGTGACATTCAAATCTATTTGATTTCTAACCTACTGACATCAATTTAGTCTTCGAGAGGCTAATCTTCATACCATACTCATTGCACCTATTTTCAAGGTCCAAGATATTAGACTGCAGGCTTTCGACACAGTCTGCCATAAAGACCAAGTCGTTAGCATAGGTCAGACTGCTTACTACATTTCCACCTAACTGAATCACTCCCTGCCATTTTATACCTTTCAGCAGATGATCCATGTAAACTACGAACAGCAAGGGTGAAAGATTACAGTATTGTCTAACCCCTGTAAGTACCCTGAACCAAGAACTCATTCTACCATCAATTCTCACTGAAGCATAAATGCCTTTGATTGATTTTAATAATCTACCTTTAATTCCATAGTCCCCCAGTATAGTGAACATCTTTTCCCTCGGTAGCCTGCCATATGCTATCTCTAGATCTACGAAACATAAACACAACTGCCCATTCCTCTCCTAGCATTTTTCAAATACCTGGCGCATACTGAAAATCTGATCCTGACAGCCTCTTTGTGGTCTGAAACCACACTGGTTTTCATTCAACTTCCTCTCAACGACTGATCGCACCCTATCTTCCAAGATGCCAGTGAATACCTTGCCTGGTATACTAATCAATGGGATACCTCGATAGTTGTTGCAGTCCTTCCTGTTCCCTTGCTTATAGATAGGTGCAATTACTGCTTTTGTCAAATCTGAAGGTACCTTACCAACACTCCACGCTAATTTTACTACTCTATGAAGCCATTTCATCCCTGCCTTCCCACTATACTTCACCATTTCAGGTCTAATTTCATCTATTCCTGCTGCCTTATGACAATGGAGTTTATTTAGCATCCTTTCCACTTCCTCAAGCATAATTTCACCAACATTTTCCTCCTCCCCATGAGTTGACTGCTTGCAACATCACCAGGATGATTTCCTTTTACATTGAGAAGATGTTGAAAATATTCCCTCCACCTCTCCAGTGATTCCCTGGGATCTATTATGAGTTCACCTGAATTACTCAAAACACTGTTCATTTCCTTTTCCCTCCCTTCCTAAGATTCTTTATTACTGTCCAGAAAGGTTTCCTTGCTGCTTGTCCTAGCTTTTCCAGGTTATTACCAAAATCTTCCCAGAACTTCTTTTTGGATTCAACAACAATTTGTTTCGCTCTGTTTCCTTCATCTACGTACAAAACCCTATCTGCCTCGGATCTTGTTTGGAGCCATTTCGGATAAGCCTTTTTTTACCTTTACAGGCTGCTCTCACTTCATCATTCCACCAAGATGTTCGCCTTTTCCCATCTTTACGCATAGTTGTTCCTAGACAATCCCTTGCTATTTCTACTGCAGAATCCCTGTATGCCACACATTCTCTTTCTATATCCTGAACCTGCTTACTGTCTACTGTTCGAAACTTCTCACTAATCATATCCACGTACTTCTGTCTAATTTCCTCGTCCTGGAGATTTTCTATACTTATTCGTTTGCAGACAGATTTCACTTTCTCTACCCTATGCCTAGAGATACCTAGTTCACTACAGATCAGATAGTGGTCTGTATCATCGAAAAATCCGCGGAAAACTCGTACATTCCTAACAGATTTCCTGAATTCAAAGTCTGTTAAGATATAGTCTATTATGCATCTGGTACCCCTAGCCTCCCATGTATAGCGGTGAATAGCCTTATGCTTGAAGAATGTATTCGTAACAGCTAAACCCATACTAGCACAGAAGTCCAGCAAACGCTTCCCATTCCCATTAGCTTCCATATCTTCCCCACATTTACCAATCACCATTTCGTATCCTTCAGTTCTATTCCCAACTCTCGCATTGAAATCGCCCATTAGCACCATTCTATCCTTGCTGTTGACCCTGACCACGATGTCACTCAATGCTTCATAAAACTTGTCAACTTCATCCTCATCTGCACCCTCACATGGTGAATACACGGACACAATTCTTGTCCTAATTCCTCCAACTGACAAATCTACCCACATCATTCGCTCATTTACGTGCCTAACAGAAACAATGTTGCGTGCAATGGTATTCTTGATAAAGAGCCCTACCCGAGACTCTTTCTAACACCCGTCAAGTACACTTTATAATCTCCTATCTCTTCCTCGTTATCTCCCCTTACCCGAATATCACTTACTCCTAGCACATCCAGATGCATCCTCTTTGCTGACTCAGCCAGTTCTACCGTCTTTCTTCCATAAGCCCCATTAATATTAATAGCTACCCATCGAATTCCAATTCGTTCACCAAGTTGTTTCCAAGGAGTCCCTCACCTGTCAAACCGGAGTGGGACTCCATTACTCCCATAGGTCCGAGGCTTGCTTAGAATGGGTAATGAAATCACAAAAAGTTTTACGGTATCAGAACTTGACCAAAAAGCAAACCAAATTGAAAAGCTTGCTAAAATTTGTCATTTGGGAGCTTTGTTCCTGTTTGAACATTTACACTCCAGGGTCGGTTTTTCCCTCGGACACAGCAAGGGATCCCACCTCTACCACCTCAAGGGTAGTGTCTTGGAGCACCAGACATTGGGTCAGGGAATACAGCCGGGGAGGATGACCAGTACCTCGCCCAGGCAGCCTCACCTGCTATGCTGAACAGTGGCCTTGTGGAGGAATGGGAAGATTGGAAAGGAGAGGCAGGGAAGAGGTAAGGAAGCGGCCGTGCCCTTAAGTTGGGTACTATCCCGGCATTTGCCTGGAGGAGAAGTGGGAAACCACGGAAATCCACTTCGAGATTGGCTGACGTGGGAATCGAAACTACCTCTACAAAGTTCACCTCCCAAGGCTGAGTGACCCCGTTCCAGCCCTCGTACCACTTTTCAAATTTCGAGGCAAGGATCAATCAATCAATCAATCAATCAATCAATCAATCAATCAATCAATCAATCAATCAATCAATCAATCAATCAATCAATCAATCAATCACTACTGATTTGCATTTAGGGCAGTCGCCCAGGTGGCAGATTCCCTATCTGTTGTTTTCCTAGCCTTTTCTTAAATGATCGAAAAGAAATTGAAAAATTATTGAACATTGGTAAGTTATGCCAATCCCTAACTCCCCTTCATATAAACGAATATTTGCCCCTTTTTGTCCTCTTGAATTCCAACTTTTCCTACATATTGTGATCTTTCCTACTTTTAAAGACACCACTCAAAGTTATTCGTCTACTGATGTACTCCCACGCCATCTCTCCACTGACAGCTCGGAACATACCACTTAATCGAGCAGCTCGTCTTCTTTCTCCCAAATTTTCCCAACCCAAACTTTGCAACATTTTTGTAACCCTACTCTTTTGTCGAAAATCACCCAGAACAAATCGAACTGCTTTTATTTGGATTTTTTCCAGTTCTTGAATCAAGTAATCCTGTTGAGGGTCCCGTACACTGGAACCATACTCTAGATGGGGTCTTACCAGAGACTTATATGCCCTCTCCTTTACATGCTTACTACAACCCCTAAATACCCTCATAACCATGTGCAGAGATCTGTACTCTTTATTAACAATCATATTTATGTGATTACCCCTATGAAGGTCTTTTCTTATATTAACACCTAGGTACTTACAATGATCCCCAAAGGGAACTTTCACCCCATCAACGCAGTAATTAAAAATGATGGGAAGAGAATCGAACCCGGACTTCCGGAGGTGACAGCTAATCACACTAACCATTGCTCCACAGAGGCGAACACAAATTTAATTTTACGGGAATAAAAAGACAAATACGGCGAAACGACGCTAAATATTTGCGTAACGGGCATAACATCGCTCACGAAACAGCGACTTCAATACGAATGTCAAAATATCACATGTGCGGAGGAAAAGATTGGATCGCTGATAATTGGTGAAAGCAAGGTACGTAGAATACAAGGTAGAGATCACGAGAGAGGTGCGCAGTAGCAAAGCAAAGCTGTGACGTCACGCAGGACCCTCGCGTCAAATCTGCTCTGAATGAGGTAGGGGTAGTTCGAATAAGAATCAATATGCACGAAGAAGCTAGGTGCTAATAATGCACGATAGTAACATATCTGTGATGTATAAGAAACCGTGTGTATTTATTTTATGTGATAAAACGTAAAATGCGGTAATAGTATACACTTTTCAGTAGGGTTTGCATGCCATTGCAGGCTCCGCAAATCATAGCAGGCACGCGAAGGAACGAAACATACACTTCATGTATTCCCTAAAGCCACTGACCTAAATAAATGGTGACAGAAGTAATCAAGACATTATCGAAAGCTATCTTTCTCAGCTTCGAGGGTTCGGAAGGCTTTATGACCATCCTCTTCCGACCGCTGTGACGCGAAAGGTGAAATCTCAATGCTTCCGAAGCGATAAGAAATTGCAACTGTTCTCCGGAAGATTATGAAACATTACGCCCAAATATGTTACATGCTACGATGAACTCGATCAAAACTCGGATATGGTGTGCCAGTCCAAGGCCAGCATTGAGCCCACAACATCCTATTCTTTACCGGAGGATGAGCAAGGGTTCTTTAAAGCCCTTGAAGAGCTAGTAAAACAGCTCGAGGACAGACGCGAGACCGAGGATCGTGATGAGCTGCTTGAAGACTTCGTTGGCTATATAGCTTTTAGGCTAAAGAAGAAGAACCTCGATATAGAAAGCAATTACGGAGAGAAAACAGATCAAACTACAAGGTGTGGAAATTAGATTTCACAAAGAGTTCTTTTTTTTTCTTTGCAAGTTGCTTTACGTCGCACCGACACAGATATGTCTTATGGCGGCGATGGGACAGGAAAGGGCTGAGAAGGAGCGTCCGTGGCCTTAATTGAGGTACAGCCCCAACATTTGCTTGATGTGAAAATGGGGAAACCACGGAATACCATCTTCAGGGCTGCCGACAGTGGGGTTCGAACTCACTATCTCCCGAATACTGGATACTGGCCGCACTTACGCGACTGCAGCTATCGAGCTCGGTAGTTCCAATTTTACCACGGAAAAGAACTGAAAGAGGGTTCTAACATCATCACAAACTTTACGGATATCCTGAAGAAGAAATTCCCCGAAATTTATGAGCTTGCAATTTGCTTCGTGAGAAGCCGTTCTTTTATTCGAATGGGCGTTTTATACGAAAGTAAGACATTCAAGAGGCCGTGTTTCAGTTAATACAATACCGATAAAGAAAGAAGAAAAGCAAATACATTCCACTGATGCTATGGGTAAGTGTGTTTGATATATATTTTTAATATCAGCATTATTCTTTGTATATAACATACCTGTTACTTTTTATGAAAGGCAATTTATTATGTTGTATATGAAACCAGTGCTAAGAATGTTAATATACAGGCGCATTAATTTATATGGCCTATCTAATGTTAACGTGGTATTTGTCAGTTCCTGGCACTTGGAGGAGAACATTTACTGTACTGTTTGTGTTGTGGACAGCTTCCTAACGTTTGCTGTGTGTGTTGTTGACAGTGTACAGTATATAGTTTCCCAACATTGCTTGTAACAACGGACATATTTCTTGCAGTCATCAATCTTTAATATTCGAGTCTGTAACAATTACAGCCCCTTGTTATTGTTATCATAGGTGTTGAGAACATGGACTTATGGAATGGCCATTCCACTGCGGTCACAGTCATAGCATTGTTACAACCGTTTATACAGATCGAAATACTTCAGAAACGCTGCTGGATTCACACTGTATTTGATCTATTATTACTCTGCTGTAATAGTGAAGTGGAGTGCCTTTTCTGAGGTAATGTTAAAATATCAATGTTCTCTTATCTCTAACTTGTGGATGAAACAGAACAGCTCACAGCTGTGTATTAGCCTACCTCATACAGAAGACAAGGCGCTGAGGGTTCGCGTTGACGTCATGGACGGCCAAGCGTAGTGGGGAGCCCTGCGCGTGATCCCTACCTCTTACTCTAACTACCTTGGGTGAAAGGGCGATTAAACCCGAAGTTATTTATGACCGCAATATACCCCTGACCATAGAGGAAATTAGAACCGCTATAGACAGCACCAAAAACAAGAAAGCCGCAGGTCCGGACGGGATCTATAATGAATATGTAAAAGACACTGCATACCTGCTAGCCCCTATATGAACAAAATTATATAACAAATGTATAGGATCTGCTTCCATTCCCGACCAGTGGAGAAAGTCAATTGTAAAAGTTCTATATAAAGGCAAAGGAGACCCAAGAGATCCCAATAAGTACAGAGGCATAGCACTGGAAAACTGCCCCTTCAAAATATTCACCAAAATTATAACAGGAAAAATAAATGAGGAAATAAATGAGCATCTGCCAGAGAACCAATTTGGTTTTAGGAAGGGACGATCTACCCTAAACGCTATTGAACTCCTGCTAAACTAAATCTGGGATGCCTTAGAAGACAACGGAAAATATTACACCATCTTCATAGATTTTACTAAAGCTTTTGACCTGATAAACAGGAAGCTAGTGATAGAGAAGCTTAAGGATATGCTAGGCACGAACAACATATGGACCTATCTCATCACATCAATACTACAATTGAACGATGTATGAGTTTCGGATAACCTCACTCTATCAGATCCAATAGCTCAATCAAACGGGGTCCTACAGGGTGACCCACTGAGTCCTTTGCTGTTTATAGTTGCAACCGCAGATATCCTAAGAATTACGCAAAAGGAGGGAGTAATTTCTTGTGCGTATGCCGATGATATTGTAATTGGCTCAAGAGACATGACAAAATTACAGGAAACTGTAAATGACGTCCAAAACTGGTGCTCCGAAAACAAGCTGTTCATAAACATCTCAAAAACAGACACCATGGTGTTCAGGAAAGGAGGGAGAGTACCCGCCTCAGCAGAGACCTTCATTCGGGATAAAAAATTAAAGATAGTATCAGATTTCTTCTTCTTCTTCTTCTTCTTCTTCTTCTTCTTGTTGAAAGGTGTGGTTGGACTCATGTGTTATCGTCCAGTCACGAAAACATTAATTACTTTAACACTGACACATGTATCACTCGTATTGTACTTTAAAATGTAATTGATAGAAAAAACATACCATAGGAGTCACACAAGAAACGATGATAACATACAGACAGAGGGTAAAGAGATTTATATCCTACCAAAATTATGATAAACATTTTGCAATGGAAGAGTGAGCATAAACAGACTGTCAGAGGATTATAATATAATATGTGCATCATCAAGAAACTGATTTATGCTGTTCACAAGAGTAGGAGTTAGAGAGGATAATAAACACGAAATACTTGTGGGGAAGGGGATGCCCATGTTAAGCAAAGAGGATAGGAAGCGCTGGCGGGGAACATCAAAAGCAGGACATTGTAACAGAAGGTGATTACTGTCAGTATCAGACAAGCCACAAGCACAGGAAGTTGAGGGAGGAAGATGAAAACGATTTTTATATTGGGGAGTAAGGGCATGATTAAAACGTAGACGTATAATAGATGCGATATGGCGCCGAGAGTACGTACCATAATAAAACCACGGTTTAAGAGGAATAACAGGTTGTAATTGATGATAAAAACATCCCTTTTCTCGTGACGTTTCATTCCAATCGGACTGCCAATGTCGATATGCTATATCCCGCACTTCATGAATGAGATCAGAAGGGGGGATCACAAGAAAAAGAGGGGGAGGATTGTTGTGATGCTCGTTTAGCTGCCTGATCAGCAGTCTCATTCCCCATGATACCAGTGTGACTGGGAACCCAAACTAGAGTTATATAAACACCAGAACGAGTAAGGATATATAAGAGATACTTAACGCTATATAAGTACCAACTCGCTTTCGCTCGTTGGGGGCTGCGCCCCCAAACCCCCCATTCCTGTACATTACAAGTGGTCACATGGAAAATTACAGACACGAACCGGTACTTCGTTACGAAAAACGGATTGTGCCACCAGACGTCCCATATATTCGCTTACATGTATGGTCCTCTAATATTTTCTCGTACCGTACATTCACGATTTATAGAAAAGATAGCGTTAAACGTTTCGACGTGGTGAAAATTACATACGATTCTCACAAGATAAGAAAAATATTTTCCTAACGTAACCGGGAGCTGCAGTCTTGAAAGTTGGTAGGTTTATCGTATTTGAAACGCTCTATATTTCTGTTATTTGATATTTAGTCGTATCTGCATCGTATTCGCCGCAGATTGGTTTAGAACCTTGGCTTAGGAATACAGTGTTTCCGTTTTACTTTCGTTTTTCCAATTTTACAGGGTGCTAGAATTATGCATTTTGCTCACGTGTCACCCTCGAAAGTTCCAGTGAGCCTGCTAAATTTCATGAACCTATCGGTCTTATAAGTGTGTAACACAGTAAAATTAATTACGGAAAATGTAAAAATTGACGTTAAATCTGAAAAATGCAGCTCTATCTAAGGCATAAGGGATCAAGATACGACAAAAATTCCCGGGTCAGAAGTTGTAGATCTCTTCATGGTCGGATCCGAACGTCTTGTCCATTTGGTGGTAGAACTTACAGTTTAGCCACCAAAATCCTCGATACGCTAGTTAGCACCATAATGAAAATTACTTCCAGATTTCGATATTTTCGGGAGATAGAATTTTACTTATTTAATGTTTTGCCGTATCTCCAAGGGATTCACCATAAATTGCTTAGGAACCTTAAATTAGCCTGAAATTTTATTGGTGTTTCCATATATTCCTTCCATTTTCCTATACATTCAAGGCAGCTAGAATAATGAATGTCGGTCTGCATATGCCCAATAACCGTGCCAAGGACCGTGCTGAATTTAGTGCATCTATCTGTCTCATGAGTGTGTGAATCAATAAATTAATTTTTGAAAATTTAACAAAATTTTCCAAAACCGGGAAAATGAAGCTCAATCTGAGGTAGAAGGGGTCGAGATACGACAGAAAGTCATAGGACCAAAGTTGTATGTCTACTCATTTTAGGACATGAAAGTGCAGTCCATTTATCGATAACTATTACGGTTTACCCACAAGAGATCTCGAAACAAAAGGATGCACCGTTTTTAAATTTGGCTTAATATTTCGAATTTTTAGTGGATTGAATATTAATTATATTAACTTATTGCAGTTTCTACGCCGGATATGGTTTAGGAGCTAGAAATTTGCCAAATTTTAATTTTGTAAGGCGGTGCATCACGGTGTAGCCATTTTGTTTGGGGGAGGGGGTAAATTAAAAAAATTATACTTTTAGGAATTTTTCCTCAGGATACACGCTAATAGCTATCACATTGCCAAATTCAAAGTTCCTAGCCCATCTGGAAGGGTCTAACCCGAAATTTGAATCCGGTAATTTGATTGAGCCGTGGGGGGTCTAAATATGAAAAATTTGAACTTTCCGAAATTCTTCCTTGGGTTACAACCTAATAGGTATCGGAAAGGGTCTACGAAATTTGAGTCCGATAACTTGATTGGGCGGAAGGGTGTAGCACGAAATTTGAGTCCGGTATTTTAATCCGGTGCGGGGGGCTAAATGTGATAAATTTGAACATTTTGAAATATTTCCACGGGTTATAGAATAACAGCTATCAGATTGCCGAATTCCAAGCTTCAAGTTCATCTGGAACGGAAGGGTCTAACCCGAAATTTGAGTCCGACATTTTGATTCGACGGGAGGCTAAATACGAAAACTTGAACATTTTGGAATCTTGCCTTGGGTTGCAGCCTAATAGCTATCAGATATCCGAATTTCAAGTTCCTAGCTCATCTGGAAGGGACTAACACGAAATTTTAGTCCGATATTTTGATGGAGCGGAAGGGGAGCTAAATATGAAAATTTTCAACGTTTTTGAATTTCTCCTTGGGTTGCAGCCTAATAGCTATCAGACTGCCGAATTCCAATTTTCCACCTTATCTGGAACGGAAGTGTCTAACCCGAAATTTGAGTCCGACATTTTGATTCGCAGGGGGGCTAAATACGAAAAATTATAACTGTTTGGAATTTTGCCTCGGCTTACAGCTTAATAGCTATCAGATTTCCGAATTTAGAGTTCCTAGCTCCTCTGGAAAGGTCTAACACGAAATTTTAGTCCGATAATTTCATTGGGCGGAAGGGGAGCTAATTATGAAAAATGTCAACTTTTTGGAATTTTTCCTTGGGTTGCAGCCTAATAGCTATCAGACTGCTGAATTCCAAATTTCCATCTTATCAGGAACGGAAGGGTCTAACCCGAATTTTGAGTCTGAAATTTTGATTCGGTGGGGGGCTAAATACGCAATATTATAACTCTTTGGAATTTTGCCTTGGGTTGCAGCGTAATAGCTATAACAATTCCGAATTTCAAGTTCCTAGCTCATCTGGAAGAGTCTAACACGAAATTTTAGTCCGATATTTTGATGGGGCGAAAGGGGGGCTGTATATAAAAAATTTAAATTTTTGGAATTTTTCCTTCGGTTGCAGCCTCATAGTTATCAGACTGCCGAATTTCAAGTTCCTAGCTCACTTGGAAGTGGGCAAACATTAATGTCAGTCAGTCAGTCAGTGAGTCAGTTAGCCTTGCGGGTTTATATATATAAGATAAGATATATAAGATATAGAGCCAGGCAATGTGCACGCTAAATAGTGCAGACTTTGGTTAGGAAATTTATTGCGGAAAAACGGTACGTCGTATCAAAGTATGGATTGCGCCATCAGACGACCCCTTTAGTCCTCTACATTACTGTCTTTGGCCTTTTCTAGTATCTTGCGTATTTATACCAAGGAAGGAGGTGAACATATCGATCCATGTCAAATTTCGACCGCTTTAAACAAGTTGAAAAAAGATTTTGCCAACTTAGCAGACACCTACACTCTTGAAACTTGGCACGCTGGACGACAATATAACGACCTACAATTTTGGTTGTTTGAGGTTTTGCCGTATCTCCATGGTCTTCACCATAAATTGATTACGGTACATACATTATGCTGAAATTAAGGTAGTGTTTCTTGGTTATTCCTTGAGTTTCCCATACATTCATAGCAGTAGAATAATCAAAGTCGGTCTACATATGGCCAATGGTCGTGTCAGGGAGAGTGCTGAATTTAGTGTCTATCTGTCTTATGAGTGTGTTAATCAGTAAAAAATGTATGGAAATTTAACAAAATTGATAAAAACCGGGGAAATTAAGGTCAGTCTAAGGTAGAAGGGGTCGAGATACGACAAAAAGTCATACGACCAAAATTGTAGACATCTTAATTTTAGGAAGCGAAAGTGCAATCAGTTCATTGATAGCAATTACCGGTCAGCCACAAAATAGCTCTAAACGAAAGTCTGCATCGTCATTAAATTTGGCTTCATATTTCGATTTTTCAGTGGGTTAATTATTCAAAATTTGAACTTGTTGCGATTTCTTCGTCGGTTACAGGCTTGGATCTAGAGCACTGCCAAATATTAATTTTGTAGGGCACTGCATCATGGCGTCCGCCATTTTGTTTGGGGGGAGGGGTGCAGAGGATTTTGATTGGGTGGTGGAGGGGTAAATATGAGAAAATGGAATGTTTTGGAATTTTTTCTTGGCTTACAGCCCAATTTCTATCATATTGATTAATTTCAATTCCTGGATCATCTGGATGGATCTAACACGAAATTTGAGTCTGATAATTTGATTGGGCGGGGAGAGGGCTAAATATGAAAAATCTGAACTAAATTTGAATTTTTCCTTGGGTTGCAACCTAATAGCCATCACATCGCCGAATCTCAAGATCGTAGATCATCTGGAAGGCTCTAACACGAAATTTGAGCCCGATATATTTATTGGGCGGGGGGATTAAATATGAAAAATTTTAACTTTTTGGCATTTTCCTTGGGTTGCACCCTAATAGCTATTTGTTTGCCGAATTTCAAGTTCCTAGCTAATCTGCAAGTGTGTAACACCGAAATTTGAGTGCTCACATGGAAAACTACTGTGACGAAAAGGTACCTCGCTACGAAGAACGAATTCGCCACCAGACGGCGCATATATTCGCGTACATATTTGGTCCTGTAATATTTTCTCGTACCGTATATTCACGATTTATAGACGAGGTAGCGTTAAACGTTCCGACGTGGTGAAAATTACGTACGATTCTCACAAGATAAGAAATTATTTTCCTAACGTAACGGGGAGCTATAATCTTGAAACTTGGAAGGTTTATTGTGGTTGAAACGCTCTATATTTCCGTTATTTGATGTTTTGTCGTATCTGTTCGAGTTGACCGTAGATTGGTTTAGAACCTTGGATTAGGAGGACAGGGTTTACGTATTACTTTCGTTTTTCCATGTTTACAGGGTGCTAGAATCATGCATTTGGTCACTTGTGGCCTACAAACGTTCCAATGAGCCTGCCAAATTTCATGATTCTATCGGTCTTATAAGTGTGTAAAACAGTAAATTAATTACGAAAACTGTAAAAAATTGACGTTAATCTGAAAAATGGAGTTCTATCCAAGGCATAAGGGATCATGATACGACTAAAATTCCCGGGACCGAAGTTGTAGAACCC
The DNA here is from genome assembly GCF_040414725.1 of Anabrus simplex. Taxonomy (NCBI): domain Eukaryota; kingdom Metazoa; phylum Arthropoda; class Insecta; order Orthoptera; family Tettigoniidae; genus Anabrus; species Anabrus simplex. The sequence goes on along the minus strand of NC_090270.1, from coordinate 255,769,344 downwards.
TTCATGATGGGATCCGAACGTCTTGTCCATTTGGCGGTACGACTTACAGTTTAGCCACCAAAATTATCGAAACGTTACTTAGCACCATAATGAAAATAGCTTCCAGATTTCGATAACTTCTGGAGATGAAAACGTTAAACAATTCAACTCCTTAGAATTTCTCCGTCGGTTGCAGGCCAAAGATGTAACTGCGACAAATTTTAATTCTTTGGCGCACTGCAACATATCGTCCAAAATTTAGTTTAAGGCAAGGGAAGTAAAAATAACACAAAATCAACATATGGAACTTTTCCACAATACAGCCTATTTGCTATCATATTGTTAAATTTTAAGTTTCTAGCTCATGCCGAAGTGGGTAAACATTTATGCCAGCCAGTGAGCCAAACAGTTTTATATATATAATATAGAGCCAGGCAATGTGCACGCTAAATAGTGGAGACTTTGGTTAGGAAATTTATTGCGGAAAAACGGTACGTCGTATCAAAGTATGGATTGCGCCATCAGACGACCCCTTTAGTCTTCTACATTACTGTCTTAGGCCTTTTCTAGTATCTTGCGTATTTATACCAAGGAAGGAGGTGAACATATCGATCCATGTCAAATTTCGACCGCTTTAAACAAGTTGAAAAGAGATTTTGCCAACTTAGCAGACACCTACACTCTTGAAACTTGACACGCTGGACGACAATATAACGACCTACAATTTTGGTTGTTTGAGGTTTTGCCGTATCTCCATGGTCTTCACCATAAATTGATTACGGTACATACATTATGCTGAAATTAAGGTAGCGTTTCTAGGTAAGTTATTCCTTCAGTTTCCCATACATTCATAGCAGTAGAATAATCAAAGTCGGTCTACATACGGCCAATGGTCGTGTCAGGGAGCGTGCTGAATTTAGTGTCTATCTGTCTTATGAGTGTGTTAATCAGTAAAAAATGTATGGAAATTTAACAAAATTGATAAAAACTGGGGAAATTAAGGTCAGTCTAAGGTAGAAGGGGTCGAGATACGACAAAAAGTCATACGACCAAAATTGTAGACATCTTAATTTTAGGAAGCGAAAGTGCAATCAGTTCATTGATAGCAATTACCGTTCAGCCACAAAATAGCTCTAAACGAAAGTCTGCATCGTCATTAAATTTGGCTTCATATTTCGATTTTTCAGTGGGTTAATTATTCAAAATTTGAACTTGTTGCGATTTCTTCGTCGGTTACAGGCTTGGATCTAGAGCACTGCCAAATATTAATTTTGTAGGGCACTGCATCATGGCGTCCGCCATTTTGTTTGGGGGGAGGGGTGCAGAGGATTTTGATTGGGTGGTGGAGGGGTAAATATGAGAAAATGGAATGTTTTGGAATTTTTTCTTGGCTTACAGCCCAATTTCTATCATATTGATTAATTTCAATTCCTGGATCATCTGGATGGGCCAAACACGAAATTTGAGTCTGATAATTTGATTGGGCGGGGAGAGGGCTAAATATGAAAAATTTGAACTAAATTTGAATTTTTCCTTGGGTTGCAACCTAATAGCCATCACATCGCCGAATCTCAAGATCGTAGATCATCTGGAAGGCTCTAACAAAAAAATTGAGCTCGATATATTGATTGGGCGGGGGGATTAAATATGAAAAATTTTAACTTTTTGGCATTTTCCTTGGGTTTCAGCCTAATAGCTATCAGATTGCCGAATTCCAATATTCTAGCGCATCTGGAACGGAAGGTTCTAAACCGAAATTTGAGTCCCATATTTTGATTCGGTGGGGGGATAAATATGAAAAATTTGAACTTTTTGGAATTTTTCCTTGGGCTGCAGCCTAAGTTATATCAGATTGCCAAATTTCAAGTTCGTAGCTCATCTGGAAGGGTCTAACGCGAAATTTCAGTCCGATAATTTGATTGGACGGAAAAGCGGCTAAATATGAAACATTTCAACTTTTTAGAATTTTTCCCAAGGTTGAAGCTTAATAACTATCAGATTACCGAATTCGAAGTTTCTAGCTCATCCGGAACTGAAGGGTCTTACCCGAAATTTGAGTCCGATATTTCGATTCGGTGGAGGCTAAATATGAAAATTTTGATCTTTTTGGAATTCTTAATTGGGTTACAGCCAAATAGCTATCAGGCAGCCGAATTTCAAGTTCCTAGCTCATATGGAAGGGTCTAACACGAAATTTCAGTCCGATATTTTGATTGGGCGGAAGGGGGCTAAATATGAAAAATTTCAACTTTTCGGAATTTTTCCTTGGTTTGCAGCCTAATAACTGTCAGATTGCCGAATTTCAAGTTCCTAGCTAATCTGCAAGGGTGTAACACCGAAATTTGAGTGATTCGGTGGGGGGGCTAAATACAAAAAATTTGAACTTTTTATAATTATCCCTTGGGACACACGCTAATAGCCATCAGATTGCCACATTTCAAGTTCCTAGCTCATCTGGAAGGGCCCAACACGAAATTTCACTCCGATATTTTGATTGGGCGGAAGGGGGGCTAAATATGAAATATTTCAACTTTTTGGAATTTTTCCTTGGGTTGCAGCCTAATAGCTATTTGATTGCCGAATTTCAAATTCCTAGCTAATCTGCAAGGGTGTAACACCGAAATTTGAGTGATTCGGCGAAGGGGGGGCTAAATACAAAAAATTTGAACTTTTTGGAATTTTCCCTTGGGACACACCCTAATAGCTATCAGATTGCCACATTTCAAGTTCCTAGCTCATCTGGAAGGGCCTAACACGAAATTTCACTCCGATATTTTGATTGGGCGGAAGGGGGGCTAAATATGAAAAATTTCAACTTTTCGGAATTTTTCCTTGGGTTGCACCCTAATAGCTATTTGATTGCCGAATTTCAAGTTCCTAGCTAATCTGCAAGTGTGTAACACCGAAATTTGAGTGATTCGGCGAAGGGGGGGCTAAATACAAAAAATTTGAACTTTTTGGAATTCTCCCTTGGGACACACCCTAATAGCTATCAGATTGCCACATTTCAAGTTCCTAGCTCATCTGGAAGGGCCTAACACGAAATGTCACTCCGATATTTTGATTGGGCGGAAGGGGGGCTAAATATAAAAAATTTCAACTTTTCGGAATTTTTCCTTGGGTTGCAGCCTAATAGCTATTTGATTGCCGAATTTCAAGTTCCTAGCTAATCTGCAAGGGTGTAACACCGAAATTTGAGTGATTCGGCGAAGGGGGGGCTAAATAAAAAAATTGAACTTTTTGGAATTTTCCCTTGGGACACACCCTAATAGCTATCAGATTGTCACATTTCAAGTTCCTAGCTCATCTGGAAGGGCCTAACACGAAATTTCACTCCGATATTTTGATTGGGCGGAAGGGGGGCTAAATATGAAAAATTTCAACTTTTTGGAATTTTTCCTTGGGTGCAGCCCAACAGCTATTTGATTGCCGAATTTCAAGTTCCTAGCTCATCTGCAAGGGTGTAACACTAAATTTCAGTGTTTCGGCGCAGGGGGGGCTAAATACAAAAAATTTGAACTTTTTGGAATTTCCCCATGGGACACACCCTAATAGCTATCAGATTGCCACATTTCAAGTTCCTAGCTCATCTGGAAGGGCCTAACACGAAATTTCACTCCGATATATTGATTGGGCGGAAGGGGGGCTAAATATGAAAAATTTTCAACTTTTTGGAATTTTTCCTTGGGTTGCAGCCCAACAGCTATTTGATTGCCGAATTTCAAGTTCCTAGCTCATCTGCAAGGGTGTAACACGAAATTTCAGTGTTTCGGCGCAGGGGGGGCTAAATACAAAAAATTTGAACTTTTTGGAATTTCCCCATGGGACACACCCTAATAGCTATCAGATTGCCACATTTCAAGTTCCTAGCTCATCTGGAAGGGCCTAACACGAAATTTCACTCCGATATTTTGATTGGGCGGAAGGGGGGCTAAATATGAAAAATTTTCAACTTTTCGGAATTTTTCCTTGGGTTGCAGCCTAATAGCTATTTGATTGCCGAATTTCAAGTTCCTAGCTAATTTGCAAGTGTGTAACACCGAAATTTGAGTGATTCGGCGAAGGGGGGGCTAAATAAAAAAAATTGAACTTTTAGCAATTTTTCCTTGGGTTGCAGCATAAAGGCTATCAGACTGCCGAATTTCAAGTTCCTAGCTCACCTGGAAGTGGGCAAACATTAATGTCAGTCAGTGAGTCAGTTAGCCTTGCGGCTTTATTATATATACTCGCTTTCGCTCGTTGGGGGCTGCGCCCCCAAACCCCCAATTCCTCTATATTTCAAGTGCTCACATGGAAAACTACTGTGACGAAAAGGTACTTCGTTACGAAGAACGGATTCGCCACCAGACGGCGCATATATTCGCGTACATATTTGGTCCTCTAATATTTCCTCGTACCGTATATTCACGATTTATAGACGAGGTAGCGTTAAACGTTCCGACGTGGTGAAAATTACGTACGATTCTCGCAAGATAAGAAATTATTTTCCTAACGTAACGGGGAGCTATAATCTTGAAACTTGGAAGGTTTATTGTGGTTGAAACGCTCTATATTTCCGTTATTTGATGTTTTGTCGTATCCGTTCGAGTTGACCCTAGATTGGTTTAGAACCTTGGATTAGGATTACAGGGTTTACGTATTACTTTCGTTTTTCCATGTTTACAGGGTGCTAGAATCATGCATTTGGTCACTTGTGGCCCACAAACGTTCCAATGAGCCTGGCAAATTTCATGATTCTATCGGTCCTATAAGTGTGTAAAACAGTAAATTAATTACAGAAAATGTAAAAATTTGACGTTAAATCTGAAAAATGGAGTTCTATCCAAGGCATAAGGGTTCATGATACGACTAAAATTCCCGGGACCGAAGTTGTAGAATCCTTCATGAAGGGATCCGAACGTCTTGTCCATTTGGCGGTACGACTTACAGTTTAGCCACCAAAATTTTCGAAACGTTACTTAGCACCATAATGAAATTTGCTTCCAGATTTTGATAACTTCTGGAGATGAAAACGTTAAACAATTCAACTCCTTCGAATTTCTCCGTCGGTTGCAGGCCAAAGATGTAACTGCGGCAAATTTTAATTCTTTGGCGCACTGCAACATATCGTCCAAAATTTAATTTAAGGCAAGGAAAGTAAAAATAACACAAAATCAACATATGGAACTTTTCCACAATACAGCCTATTTGGTATCATATTGTCAAATTTTAAGTTTCTAGCTCATGCCGAAGTGGGTAAACATTTATGCCAGCCAGTGAGCCAAACAGTTTTATATATATAATATAGAGCCAGACAATGTGAACGCTAAATAGTGCAGACTTTGGTTAGGAAATTTCTTGCGGAAAAACGGTACGTCGTATCAAAGTATGGATTGCGCCATCAGACGACCCCTTTAGTCTTCTACATTACTGTCTTAGGCCTTTTCTAGTATCTTGCGTATTTATACCAAGGAAGGAGGTGAACATATCGATCCATGTCAAATTTCGACCGCTTTAAACAAGTTGAAAAAAGATTTTGCCAACTTAGCAGACACCTACATTGTTGAAACTTGGCACGCTGGACGACAATATAACGACCTACAATTTTGGTTGTTTGAGGTTTTGCCGTATCTCCATGGTCTTCACCATAAATTGATTACGGTACATACATTATGCTGAAATTAAGGTAGTGTTTCTTGGTAAGTTATTCCTTCAGTTTCCCATACATTCATAGCAGTAGAATAATCAAAGTCGGTCTACATATGGCCAATGGTCGTGTCAGGGAGCGTGCTGAATTTAGTGTCTATCTGTCTTATGAGTGTGTTAATCAGTAAAAAATGTATGGAAATTTAACAAAATGATAAAAACCGGGGAAATGAAGGTCAGTCTAAGGTAGAAAGGGCCGAGATACGACAAAAAGTCATACGACCAAAATTGTAGACATCTTAATTTTAGGACGCGAAAGTGCAATCAGTTCATTGATAGCAATTACCGTTCAGCCACAAAATAGCTCTAAACGAAAGTCTGCATCGTCATTAAATTTGGCTTCATATTTCGATTTTTCAGTGGGTTAATTATTCAAAATTTGAACTTGTTGCTATTTCTTCGTCGGTTACAGGCTTGGATCTAGAGCATTGCCAAATATTAATTTTGTAGGGCACTGCATCATTGCGTCCACCATTTTGTTTGGGGGGGAGGGGTGCAGAGGATTTTGATTGGGTGGTGGAGGGGTAAATATGAGAAAATGGAATGTTTTGGAATTTTTTCTTGGCTTACAGCCCAATTTCTATCATATTGATTAATTTCAAATCCTGGATCATCTGGATGGGCCTAACACGAAATTTGAGTCTGATAATTTGATTGGGCGGGGAGGGGGCTAAATATGAAAAATTTGAACTAAATTTGAATTTTTCCTTGGGTTGCAACCTAATAGCCATCACATCGCCGAATCTCAAGATCGTAGATCATCTGGAAGGCTCTAACACGAAATTTGAGCCCGATATATTGATTGGGCGGGGGATGAAATATGAAAAATTTTAACTTTTTGGCATTTTCCTTGGGTTTCAGCCTAATAGCTATCAGACTGCCGAATTCCAATATTCTAGCGCATCTGGAACGGAAGGTTCTAAACCGAAATTTGAATCCCATATTTTGATTCGGTGGGGGGATATGAAAAATTTGAACTTTTTGGAATTTTCCCTTGAGTTGCAGCCTAATTTATATCACATTGCCAAATTTCAAGTTCCTAGCTCATCTGGAAGGGTCTAACGCGAAATTTCAGTCCGATATTTTGATTGGGCGGAAGGGGGCTAAATATGAAAAATTTCAACTTTTCGGAATTTTTTCTTGGTTTGCAGCCTAATAACTGTCAGACTGCCGAATTTCAAGTTCCTAGCTAATCTGCAAGGGTGTAACACCGAAATTTGAGAGATTCTGCGCGGGGGGGGGGCTAAATACAAAAAATTTGAACTTTTTGGAATTATCCCTTGGGACACACCCTAATAGCTATCAGAGTGCCACATTTCAATTTCCTATCTCATCTGGAAGGGCCCAACACGAAATTTCACTCCGATACTTTGATTGGGCGGAAGGGGGGCTAAATATGACAAATTTCAACTTTTTGGAATTTTTCCTTGGGTTGCAGCCTAATAGCTATTTGATTGCCGAATTTCAAGTTCCTAGCTAATCTGCAAGGCTGTAACACCGAAATTTGAGTGATTCGGCGAAGGGGGGCTAAATACAAAAAATTTGAACTTTTGGAATTTTCCCTTGGGACACACCCTAATAGCTATCAGATTGTCACATTTCAAGTTCCTAGCTCATCTGGAAGGGCCTAACACGAAATTTCACTCCGATATTTTGATTGGGCGGAAGGGGGGCTAAATATGAAAAATTTCAACTTTTTGGAATTTTTCCTTGGGTTGCAGCCTAATAGCTATTCGACTGCCGAATTTCAAGTTCCTAGCTCATCTGCAAGGGTGTAACACGAAATTTCAGTATTTCGGCGAAGGGGGGGGCTAAATACAAAAAAAATGTACTTTTTGGAATTTTTCCTTGGGACACACCCTAACAGCTATCAGATTGCCACATTTCAAGTTCCTAGCTCATGTGGAAGGGCCCAACACGAAATTTCACTCCGATATTTTGATTGGGCGGAAGGGGGGCTAAATATGAAAAAATTCAACATTTTGGAATTTTTCCTTGGGTTGCAGCCTAATAGCTATTTGATTGCCGAATTTCAAGTTCCTAGCTAATCTGCAAGGGTGTACCACCGAAATTTGAGTGATTCGGCGAAAGGGGGGCTAAAAACAAAACATTTGAACTTTTTGGAATTTTCCCTTGGGACACACCCTAATAGCTATCAGATTGCCACATTTCAAGTTCCTAGCTCATTTGGAAGGGCCTAACACGAAATTTCACTCCGATATTTTGACTGGGCGGAAGGGGGGGTATATATGAAAAATTTCAACTTTTTGGAATTTTTTCCTGGGTTGCAGCCTAATAGCTATTTGATTGCCGAATTTCAAGTTCCTAGCTAATCTGCAAGGCTGTAACACAGAAATTTGAGTGATTCGGCGAAGGGGGGCTAAATACAAAAAATTTGAACTTTTTGGAATTTTCCCTTGGGACACACCGTAATAGCTATCAGATTGTCACATTTCAAGTTCCTAGCTCATCTGGAAGGGCCTAACACGAAATTTCACTCCGATACTTTGATTTGGTAGAAGGGGGGCTAAATATGAAAAATTTCAACTTTTTGGAATTTTTTCTTGGGTTACAGCCTAATATCTATCAGGTTGCCGAATTTCAAGTTCCTAGCTCATCTGGAAGGGTCTTACACGAAATTTCTTTGATTGGGCGAAAGGGGGGCTAAATATGAAAAAATTGAACGTTTTGCAATTTTTCCTTGGGTTGCAGCCTAAAAGCTGTCAGACTGCCGAATTTCAAGTTCCTAGCTCATCTGGAGGGGTATAACACTAAATTTTAGTCCGATAATTTGATTGGGCGGAAGGGGGGCTATATATAAAAAAATTGAACTTTTTTGAATTTTTCCTTCGGTTGCAGCCCAATAGCTATCAGACTGCCGAATTTCAAGTTACTAGCTCACTTGGAAGTGGGCAAACGAAATATCATTGATTGGGCGGAAGGGGGGCTAAATATGAAAAATTTTAACTTTTTTGAATTTTTCCTTCGGTTGCAGCCTAAGAGCTATCAGACTGCCGAATTTCAAGTTCCTAGCTCACCTGGAAGTGGGCAAACATTAATGTCAGTCAGTGAGTCAGTTAGCCTTGCGGCTTTATATATATATAATATAAGACTCGCTTTCGCTCGTTGGGGGCTGCGCCCCCAAACCCCCCATTCCTGTACATTACAAGTGGTCACATGGAAAATTACAGTGACGAACCGGTACTTCGTTACGAAAAACGGATTGCGCCACCAGACGGCCCATATATTCGCTTACATGCATGGTACTCTAATATTTTCTCGTACCGTACATTCACGATTAAAGAAAAGATAGCGTTAAACGTTTCGACGTGGTGAAAATTACATACGTTTCTCACAAGATAAGAAATTATTTTCCTAACGTAACGGGGAGCTACAGTCTTGAAATTTGGTAGGTTTATCGTATTTGAAACGTTCTATATTTCCGTTATTTGATGTTTAGTCGTATCTGCATCGTTTTCACCGTAGATTGGTTTAGAACCTTGGATTAGGAGTACAGTGTTTCCGTTTTACTTTCGTTTTTCCATTTTTACAGAGTGCTAGAATCATGCACTTTGCTCACGTGTGACCCTCAAACGTTCCAGTGAGCCTGCTAAATTTCATGAACCTATCGGTCTTATAAGTGTGTAACACAGTAAAATTAATTACGGAAAATGTAAAAATTGACTTTAAATCTGAAAAATGCAGCTCTATCTAAGGCGTAAGGGATCAAGATACGACTAAAATTCCCGGGTCAGAAGTTGTAGATCTCTTCATGATCGGATCCGAACGTCTTGTCCATTTGGTGGTACGACTTACAGTTTAGCCACCAAAATCCTCGAAACGTTAGTTATCACCATAATGAAAATTACTTCCAGATTTCGATATTCTGGAGATAGAATTTTACTTATTTAATGTTTAGCCGTATCTCCAAGGGATTCACCACAAATTGCTTAGAAACCTTAAATTAGGCTGAAATTTTATTGGTGTTTCCATATATTCCTCCAATTTCCTATACATTCAAGGCAGCTAGAATAATGAATGTCGGTCTGCATATGCCCAATAACCGTGCCAAGGACCGTGCTGAATTTAGTGCATCTATCTGTCTCATGAGCGTGTGAATCAGTAAATTAATTTACGAAAATTTAACAAAATTTTCCAAAACCGGGAAAATGAAGCTCAATCTGAGGTAGAAGGGGTCGAGATACGACAGAAAGTCATAGGACCAAAGTTGTATATCTACTCATTTTAGGAAAAGAAAGTGCAGTCCATTTATTGATAACTATTACGATTTACCCACCAGAGATCTCGAAACAAAAGCCTGCATCGTTTTTTTAATTTGGTTTAATATTTCGAATTTTTAGTGGATTGAATATTAATTATATTAACTTATTGCAGTTTCTGCGCCGGATATGGTTTAGGAGCTAGAAATTTGCCAAATTTTAATTTTGTAAGGCGCTGCATCACTGTGTAGCCATTTTGTTTGGGGGAGGGGTAAATTTAAAAATTTATACTTTTAGGAATTTTTCCGCAGGTTACACGCTAATAGCTATCACATTGCCAAATTCAAAGTTCCAAGCCCATCTGGAAGGGTCTAACCCGAAATTTGAGTCCGGTAATTTGATTGAGCCGTGGGGGGTCTAAATATGAAAAATTTGAATTTTCCGAAATTTTTCCTTGGGTAACAGCCTAATAGGTATCAGAAACGGTCTACGAAATTTGAGTCCGAAAATTTGATTGGGCGGAAGGGTGTAGCACGAAATTTGAGTCCGGTATTTTAATCCGGTGTGGGGTGCTAAATGTGATAAATTTAAACTTTTTGAAATATTTCCACGGGTTATAGAATAACAGCTATCAGATTGCCGAATTCCAAGCTTCAAGCTCATCAGGAACGGAAGGGTCTAACCCGAAATTTGAGTCCGACATTCTGATTCGACGGGAGGCTAAATACGAAAATTTGAACATTTTGGAATTTTGCCTTGGGTTGCAGCTTAATAGCTATCAGATTTCCGAATTTCAAGTTCCTAGCGCATCTGGAAGGGTCTAACAGGAAATTTTAGTCCGATATTTTGATGGGGCGGAAGGAGGGCTAAATATGAAAAATTTCAACGTTTTTTAATTTTTCCTTGGGTTGCAGCCTAATAGCTATCAGACTGCCGAATTTCAAGTTCCTAGCTCACCGGGAAGTGGGCAAACATTAATGTCAGTGAGTCAGTCAGTCAGTTAGCCTAGCGGCGTTATATATATATAAGATAGAGCTGGGCAATGTGCACGCTAAATAGTGCAGACTTCCATTTGGAAATTCATTGCGTCCGAACGGTAAGTCGTATCGAGGTAAGGATTTCACCATCGGACGTCCCATTTAGTCGCCTACAGTACTGTGTGGGGAATTCTCTCGTATCTCGCCTATTTATACCATATAAAGGGGTGAACGTTTCGATCCATATCAAATTTCGTCCGCTTAGCAACAGTTGAAATTAATTTTGCCAACATAGCAGACAGCTACAGTCTTGAAACTCAGCAGGCAGGTTGACGATGAAACGACCTATAATTTTGATTATTTGAGGTTTTGCCGTATCTCAACGGGTTTCGCCATAAATTGCTTAAGAATCATAAATTAGGCCGAAATATCAATAGTGTTTCCACATATACCCTCCGTTTTCCCATACTTGCAAGGCAGCTAGAATAACGAAAGTCGGTCTACATATGGCCAATGACGTTGCCAAGGAGCGTCCTGAATTTCGTTCATCTATCCATCTTATGAGTGTGTGAATCAGTAAAATCATTATGGAAATTTAACAAAAATGACCAAAACCGGGAAAATGAAGCTCAATCTAAGGTAGAAGGAGTCGAGATACGACAAAAGGTCATAGGACCAAAGTTGTATATCTCTTCATTTTAGGGGCCGAAAGTGCAGTCAGTTTACTGATAACAATTACCGTTTAGCCACAAGAGAGCTCGAAACGAAAGCCTGCACCATCATTTAATTTGGCTTAATATTTCGAATTCTTTAGTGGATGAAATATTAAATATTTTAACTTTTTGCAATTTGTACGTTGGTTACAGGCTAGGAGCTAGAACGTTGGCAAATATGAATTTTGTAGGGCACTGCATCACGGTATCCGCCATTTTGTTTGGGGGAGGGGGGCAAAAATTTAAAATTTAAAATTTTTGGAATTTTTCCGTAGGTTACACGCTAATAGCTATCACCTTGCCAAATTTCAAGTCTCTAGCTCATGTCGAAGTGGGTAAACATTTATGTCAGTGAGTGAGCCTTGCGGCTTAAGATTCGGTGGAGGGGCTAAATATAAAAAATTTGAACTTGTGAGAGGGTAAATATTCAAAAATTGACCTTTTTGGAATTACATTTTGGGTTACAGCCTAATAGGTATCAGATTGCCGCACGAAATATGAGTCCGGTAATTCGATTGAGCGGGGGGGGGGCTAAAAATAAAAAAATGGGACTTTCCGGGATCTTTCCTTTCGTTACAGTCTAATGGGTATCAGATTACCGCCTATAACACGAAATTTGAGTCCAATAATTTGATTGGGCGGAGGGGTGTAACACGAAATAAGTTTCTAGCTCATCTGGAACGGAAGGGCCTAACCCGAAATTTGAGTCCGATATTTTGATTCGGTGGAGGGGCTAAATATAAAAAATTTGAACTTGTGAGAGGGTAAATATTCAAAATTTGACCTTTTTGGAATTACATTTTGGTTTACAGCCTAATAGGTATCAGATTGCCGCACGAAATACGAGTCCGGTAATTCGATTGAGCGGGGAGGGGGGGCTAAAAATAAAAAATTGGGACTTTCCGGGATTTTTCCTTTGGTTACAGTCTAATGGGTATCAGATTACCGGCTATAACACGAAATTTCAGTCCAATAATTTGATTGGGCGGAGGGGTGTAACACGAAATTTGAGTCCGATATTTTGATTTGTTGTGGGGGCTAAATAATAAAAAAGTGAAGTTTTTGGAATTTTATCTTGGGTTACAGCCTAATAGCTATCAGATCGTCGAATTTCAAGTTCCTAGCTCATCTACAAGGGTCTAACACGAAATTTTAGCCCGATATTTTGATTGGGCGCAAGAGGGGCTAAATATGAAAAACTTCAACTTTATGGAATTTTCCCTTGGGTTGCAGCCTAATAGCTATCAGACTGCCGAATTTTAAGTTCCTAGCTCATCTGGAAGGGTCCAACACGAAATTTCAGTCCGAAAATTTGATTGGGTGGAAGGAGGGTAATATGGAGAATTTCTACTTTTTGGAATTTTTCCTTGGGTTGCAGCCTAATAGCTATCACATTGCCGAATTTCAAGTTCCTAGCTCCTCTGGAAAGGTCTAACACGAAATTTCAGTCCGATAATTTGATTGGGCGGGAGAGGGGCTAATTATGAAAAATGTCAACTTTGAAAAACTTCAACTTTATGGAATTTTCCCTTGGGTTGCAGCCTAATAGCTATTTGACTGCCGAATTTCAAGTTCTTAGCTCATCTGCAAGGGTGTAACACGAAATTTCAGTGTTTCGGCGAAGGGGGGGGAGGGCTAAATACAAAAAATTTTAACTTTTTGGAATTTTCCCTTGGGACACACCCTAATAGCTATCAGATTGCCACATTCCAAGTTCCTAGCTCATCTGGCAGGCTCTAACACGAAATTTCAGCCCGATATTTTGATTGGGCGGAAGGGGGGCTAAATATGAAAAAATTCAACTTTTTTGAATTTTTCCTTGGGTTGCAGCCTAATAGTTATCAGATTGCCGAATTTCAAGTTCCTAGCTCACTTGGAAGTGGGCAAACATTAATGTCAGTCAGTGAGTCAGTCAATTAGCCTTGTGGCTTTATATATATAAGACTCGCTTTCGCTCGTTGGGGGCTGCGCCCCCAAACCCCCAATTCCTCTATATTTCAAGTGCTCACATGGAAAACTACTGTGACGAAAAGGTACCTCGTTACGAAGAACGAATTCGCCACCAGACGGCGCATATATTCGCGTACATATTTGGTCCTGTAATATTTTCTCGTACCGTATATTCACGATTTATAGACGAGGTAGCGTTAAACGTTCCGACGTGGTGAAAATTACGTACGATTCTCACAAGATAAGAAATTATTTTCCTAACGTAACGGGGAGCTATAATCTTGAAACTTGGAAGGTTTATTGTGGTTGAAACGCTCTATATTTCCGTTATTTGATGTTTTGTCGTATCTGTTCGAGTTGACCGTAGATTGGTTTAGAACCTTGGATTAGGAGGACAGGGTTTACGTATTACTTTCGTTTTTCCATGTTTACAGGGTGCTAGAATCATGCATTTGGTCACTTGTGGCCCACAAACGTTCCAATGAGCCTGCCAAATTTCATGATTCTATCGGTCTTATAAGTGTGTAAAACAGTAAATTAATTACGAAAACTGTAAAAAATTGACGTTAATCTGAAAAATGGAGTTCTATCCAAGGCATAAGGGATCATGATACGACTAAAATTCCCGGGACCGAAGTTGTAGAACCCTTCATGATGGGATCCGAACGTCTTGTCCATTTGGCGGTACGACTTACAGTTTAGCCACCAAAATTATCGAAACGTTACTTAGCACCATAATGAAAATAGCTTCCAGATTTCGATAACTTCTAGAGATGAAAACGTTAAACAATTCAACTCCTTAGAATTTCTCCGTCGGTTGCAGGCCAAAGATGTAACTGCGACAAATTTTAATTCTTTGGCGCACTGCAACATATCGTCCAAAATTTAGTTTAAGGCAAGGGAAGTAAAAATAACACAAAATCAACATATGGAACTTTTCCACAATACAGCCTATTTGCTATCATATTGTTAAATTTTAAGTTTCTAGCTCATGCCGAAGTGGGTAAACATTTATGCCAGCCAGTGAGCCAAACAGTTTTATATATATAATATAGAGCCAGGCAATGTGCACGCTAAATAGTGGAGACTTTGGTTAGGAAATTTATTGCGGAAAAACGGTACGTCGTATCAAAGTATGGATTGCGCCATCAGACGACCCCTTTAGTCTTCTACATTACTGTCTTAGGCCTTTTCTAGTATCTTGCGTATTTATACCAAGGAAGGAGGTGAACATATCGATCCATGTCAAATTTCGACCACTTTAAACAAGTTGAAAAGAGATTTTGCCAACTTAGCAGACACCTACACTCTTGAAACTTGGCACGCTGGACGACAATATAACGACCTACAATTTTGGTTGTTTGAGGTTTTGCCGTATCTCCATGGTCTTCACCATAAATTGATTACGGTACATACATTATGCTGAAATTAAGGTAGCGTTTCTAGGTAAGTTATTCCTTCAGTTTCCCATACATTCATAGCAGTAGAATAATCAAAGTCGGTCTACATACGGCCAATGGTCGTGTCAGGGAGCGTGCTGAATTTAGTGTCTATCTGTCTTATGAGTGTGTTAATCAGTAAAAAATGTATGGAAATTTAACAAAATTGATAAAAACCGGGGAAATGAAGGTCAGTCTAAGGTAGAAGGGGCCGAGATACGACAAAAAGTCATACGACCAAAATTGTAGACATCTTAATTTTAGGAAGCGAAAGTGCAATCAGTTCATTGATAGCAATTACCGTTCAGCCACAAAATAGCTCTAAACGAAAGTCTGCATCGTCATTAAATTTGGCTTCATATTTCGATTTTTCAGTGGGTTAATTATTCAAAATTTGAACTTGTTGCGATTTCTTCGTCGGTTACAGGCTTGGATCTAGAGCACTGCCAAATATTAATTTTGTAGGGCACTGCATCATGGCGTCCGCCATTTTGTTTGGGGGGAGGGGTGCAGAGGATTTTGATTGGGTGGTGGAGGGGTAAATATGAGAAAATGGAATGTTTTGGAATTTTTTCTTGGCTTACAGCCCAATTTCTATCATATTGATTAATTTCAATTCCTGGATCATCTGGATGGGCCTAACACGAAATTTGAGTCTGATAATTTGATTGGGCGGGGAGAGGGCTAAATATGAAAAATCTGAACTAACTTTGAATTTTTCCTTGGGTTGCAACCTAATAGCCATCACATCGCCGAATCTCAAGATCGTAGATCATCTGGAAGGCTCTAACAAAAAAATTGAGCTCGATATATTGATTGGGCGGGGGGATTAAATATGAAAAATTTTAACTTTTTGGCATTTTCCTTGGGTTTCAGCCTAATAGCTATCAGATTGCCGAATTCCAATATTCTAGCGCATCTGGAACGGAAGGTTCTAAACCGAAATTTGAGTCCCATATTTTGATTCGGTGGGGGGATAAATATGAAAAATTTGAACTTTTTGGAATTTTCCCTTGGGTTGCAGCCTAAGTTATATCAGATTGCCAAATTTCAAGTTCGTAGCTCATCTGGAAGGGTCTAACGCGAAATTTCAGTCCGATAATTTGATTGGACGGAAAAGCGGCTAAATATGAAACATTTCAACTTTTTAGAATTTTTCCCAAGGTTGAAGCTTAATAGCTATCAGATTACCGAATTCGAAGTTTCTAGCTCATCCGGAACTGAAGGGTCTTACCCGAAATTTGAGTCCGATATTTCGATTCGGTGGAGGCTAAATATGAAAATTTTGAACTTTTTGGAATTCTGAATTGGGTTACAGCCAAATAGCTATCAGGCAGCCGAATTTCAAGTTCCTAGCTCATATGAAAGGGTCTAACACGAAATTTCAGTCCGATACTTTGATTGGGCGGAAGGGGGCTAAATATGAAAAATTTCAACTTTTCGGAATTTTTCCTTGGTTTGCAGCCTATTAACTGTCAGATTGCCGAATTTCAAGTTCCTAGCTAATCTGCAAGGGTGTAACACCGAAATTTGAGTGATTCGGTGGGGGGGCTAAATACAAAAAATTTGAACTTTTTATAATTACCCCTTGGGACACACGCTAATAGCCATCAGATTGCCACATTTCAAGTTCCTAGCTCATCTGGAAGGGCCCAACACGAAATTTCACTCCGATATTTTGATTGGGCGGAAGGGGGGCTAAATATGAAATATTTCAACTTTTTGGAATTTTTCCTTGGGTTGCAGCCTAATAGCTATTTGATTGCCGAATTTCAAATTCCTAGCTAATCTGCAAGGGTGTAACACCGAAATTTGAGTGATTCGGCGAAGGGGGGGCTAAATACAAAAAATTTGAACTTTTTGGAATTTTCCCTTGGGACACACCCTAATAGCTATCAGATTGTCACATTTCAAGTTCCTAGCTCATCTGGAAGGGCCTAACACGAAATTTCACTCCGATATTTTGATTGGGCGGAAGGGGGGCTAAATATGAAAAATTTCAACTTTTCGGAATTTTTCCTTGGGTTGCACCCTAATAGCTATTTGATTGCCGAATTTCAAGTTCCTAGCTATTCTGCAAGTGTGTAACACCGAAATTTGAGTGATTCGGCGAAGGGGGGGCTAAATACAAAAAATTTGAACTTTTTGGAATTCTCCCTTGGAACACACCCTAATAGCTATCAGATTGCCACATTTCAAGTTCCTAGCTCATCTGGAAGGGCCTAACGCGAAATGTCACTCCGATATTTTGATTGGGCGGAAGGGGGGCTAAATATAAAAAATTTCAACTTTTTGGAATTTTTCCTTGGGTTGCAGCCTAATAGCTATTTGATTGCCGAATTTCAAGTTCCTAGCTAATCTGCAAGGGTGTAACAACGAAATTTGAGTGATTCGGCGAAGGGGGGGCTAAATAAAAAAATTGAACTTTTTGGAATTTTCCCTTGGGACACACCCTAATAGCTATCAGATTGTCACATTTCAAGTTCCTAGCTCATCTGGAAGGGCCTAACACGAAATTTCACTCCGATATTTTGATTGGGCGGAAGGGGGGCTAAATATGAAAAATTTCAACTTTTTGGAATTTTTCCTTGGGTGCAGCCCAACAGCTATTTGATTGCCGAATTTCAAGTTCCTAGCTCATCTGCAAGGGTGTAACACGAAATTTCAGTGTTTCGGCGCAGGGGGGGCTAAATACAAAAAATTTGAACTTTTTGGAATTTCCCCATGGGACACACCCTAATAGCTATCAGATTACCACATTTTAAGTTCCTAGCTCATCTGGAAGGGCCTAACACGAAATTTCACTCCGATATTTTGATTGGGCGGAAGGGGGGCTAAATATGAAAAATTTTCAACTTTTTGGAATTTTTCCTTGGGTTGCAGCCCAACAGCTATTTGATTGCCGAATTTCAAGTTCCTAGCTCATCTGCAAGGGTGTAACACGAAATTTCAGTGTTTCGGCGCAGGGGGGGCTAAATACAAAAAATTTGAACTTTTTGGAATTTTCCCATGGGACACACCCTAATAGCTATCAGATTGCCACATTTCAAGTTCCTAGCTCATCTGGAAGGGCCTAACACGAAATGTCACTCCGATATTTTGATTGGGCGGAAGGGGGGCTAAATATAAAAAATTTCAACTTTTCGGAATTTTTCCTTGGGTTGCAGCCTAATAGCTATTTGATTGCCGAATTTCAAGTTCCTAGCTAATCTGCAAGGGTGTAACACCGAAATTTGAGTGATTCGGCGAAGGGGGGCTAAATAAAAAAAATTGAACTTTTTGGAATTTTCCCTTGGGACACACCCTAATAGCTATCAGATTGTCACATTTCAAGTTCCTAGCTCATCTGGAAGGGCCTAACACGAAATTTCACACCGATATTTTGATTGGGCGGAAGGGGGGCTAAATATGAAAAATTTCAACTTTTTGGAATTTTTCCTTGGGTGCAGCCCAACAGCTATTTGATTGCCGAATTTCAAGTTCCTAGCTCATCTGCAAGGGTGTAACACGAAATTTCAGTGTTTCGGCGCAGGGGGGGCTAAATAAAAAAATTGAACTTTTTGGAATTTTCCCTTGGGACACACCCTAATAGCTATCAGATTGTCACATTTCAAGTTCCTAGCTCATCTGGAAGGGCCTAACACGAAATTTCACACCGATATTTTGATTGGGCGGAAGGGGGGCTAAATATGAAAAATTTCAACTTTTTGGAATTTTTCCTTGGGTGCAGCCCAACAGCTATTTGATTGCCGAATTTCAAGTTCCTAGCTCATCTGCAAGGGTGTAACACGAAATTTCAGTGTTTCGGCGCAGGGGGGGCTAAATACAAAAAATTTGAACTTTTTGGAATTTCCCCATGGGACACACCCTAATAGCTATCAGATTACCACATTTTAAGTTCCTAGCTCATCTGGAAGGGCCTAACACGAAATTTCACTCCGATATTTTGATTGGGCGGAAGGGGGGCTAAATATGAAAAATTTTCAACTTTTTGGAATTTTTCCTTGGGTTGCAGCCCAACAGCTATTTGATTGCCGAATTTCAAGTTCCTAGCTCATCTGCAAGGGTGTAACACGAAATTTCAGTGTTTCGGCGCAGGGAGGCTAAATACAAAAAATTTGAACTTTTTGGAATTTTCCCATGGGACACACCCTAATAGCTATCAGATTGCCACATTTCAAGTTCCTAGCTCATCTGGAAGGGCCTAACACGAAATGTCACTCCGATATTTTGATTGGGCGGAAGGGGGGCTAAATATAAAAAATTTCAACTTTTCGGAATTTTTCCTTGGGTTGCAGCCTAATAGCTATTTGATTGCCGAATTTCAAGTTCCTAGCTAATCTGCAAGGGTGTAACACCGAAATTTGAGTGATTCGGCGAAGGGGGGCTAAATAAAAAAATTGAACTTTTTGGAATTTTCCCTTGGGACACACCCTAATAGCTATCAGATTGTCACATTTCAAGTTCCTAGCTCATCTGGAAGGGCCTAACACGAAATTTCACTCCGATATTTTGATTGGGCGGAAGGGGGGCTAAATATGAAAAATTTCAACTTTTTGGAATTTTTCCTTGGGTGCAGCCCAACAGCTATTTGATTGCCGAATTTCAAGTTCCTAGCTCATCTGCAAGGGTGTAACACGAAATTTCAGTGTTTCGGCGCAGGGGGGGCTAAATACAAAAAATTTGAACTTTTTGGAATTTCCCCATGGGACACACCCTAATAGCTATCAGATTGCCACATTTCAAGTTCCTAGCTCATCTGGAAGGGCCTAACACGAAATTTCACTCCGATATTTTGATTGGGCGGAAGGGGGGCTAAATATGAAAAATTTTCAACTTTTTGGAATTTTTCCTTGGGTTGCAGCCCAACAGCTATTTGATTGCCGAATTTCAAGTTCCTAGCTCATCTGCAAGGGTGTAACACGAAATTTAAGTGTTTCGGCGCAGGGGGGGCTAAATACAAAAAATTTGAACTTTTTGGAATTTTCCCATGGGACACACCCTAATAGCTATCAGATTGCCACATTTCAAGTTCCTAGCTCATCTGGAAGGGCCTAACACGAAATTTCACTCCGATATTTTGATTGGGCGGAAGGGGGGCTAAATATGAAAAATTTCAACTTTTCGGAATTTTTCCTTGGGTTGCACCCTAATAGCTATTTGATTGCCGAATTTCAAGTTCCTAGCTAACCTGCAAGGGTGTAACACCGAAATTTGAGTGATTCGGCGAAGGGGGGGGGGGCTAAATAAAAAAATTGAACTTTTTGGAATTTTCCCTTGGGACACACCCTAATAGCTATCAGATTGCCACATTTCAAGTTCCTAGCTCATCTGGAAGGGCCTAACACGAAATTTCACTCCGATATTTTGATTGGGCGGAAGGGGGGCTAAAAATGAAATTTTTTTAACTTTTCGGAATTTTTCCTTGGGTTGCAGCCTAATAGCTATTTGATTGCCGAATTTCAAGTTCCTAGCTAATTTGCATGGGTGTAACACCGAAATTTGAGTGATTCGGCGAAGGGGGGGCTAAATAAAAAAAATTGAACTTTTTGCAATTTTTCCTTGGATTGCAGCCTAAAAGTTATCTGACTGCCGAATTTCAAGTTCCTAGCTCACCTGGAAGTGGTCAAACATTAATGTCAGTCAGTGAGTCAGTTAGCCTTGCGGCTTTATATATATAAGACTCGCTTTCGCTCGTTGGGTGCTGCGCCCCCAAACCCCCAATTCCTCTATATTTCAAGTGCTCACATGGAAAACTACTGTGACGAAAAGGTACTTCGTTACGAAGAACGGATTCGCCACCAGACGGCGCATATATTCGCGTACATATTTGGTCCTCTAATATTTCCTCGTACCGTATATTCACGATTTATAGACGAAGTAGCGTTAAACGTTCCGACGTGGTGAAAATTACGTACGATTCTCGCAAGATAAGAAATTATTTTCCTAACGTAACGGGGAGCTATAATCTTGAAACTTGGCAGGTTTATTGTGGTTGAAACGCTCTATATTTCCGTTATTTGATGTTTTGTCGTATCTGTTCGAGTTGACCCTAGATTGGTTTAGAACCTTGGATTAGGAGGACAGGGTTTACGTATTACTTTCGTTTTTCCATGTTTACAGGGTGCTAGAATCATGCATTTGGTCACTTGTGGCCCACAAACGTTCCAATGAGCCTGGCAAATTTCATGATTCTATCGGTCCTATAAGTGTGTAAAACAGTAAATTAATTACGGAAAATGTAAAAAATTGACGTTAAATCTGAAAAATGGAGTTCTATCCAAGGCATAAGGGTTCATGATACGACTAAAATTTCCGGGACCGAAGTTGTAGAACCCTTCATGAAGGGATCCGAACGTCTTGTCCATTTGGCGGTAAGACTTACAGTTTAGCCACCAAAATTCTCGAAACGTTACTTAGCAACATAATGAAATTTGCTTCCAGATTTTGATAACTTCTGGAGATGAAGACGTTAAACAATTCAACTCCTTCGAATTTCTCCGTCGGTTGCAGGCCAAAGATGTAACTGCGACAAATTTTAATTCTTTGGCGCACTGCAACATATCGTCCAAAATTTAGTTTAAGGCAAGGAAAGTAAAAATAACACAAAATCAACATATGGAACTTTTCCACAATACAGCCTATTTGCTATCATATTGTCAAATTTTAAGTTTCTAGCTCATGCCGAAGTGGGTAAACATTTATGCCAGCCAGTGAGCCAAACAGTTTTATATATATAATATAGAGCCAGACAATGTGCACGCTAAATAGTGCAGACTTTGGTTAGGAAATTTATTGCGGAAAAACGGTACGTCGTATCAAAGTATGGATTGCGCCATCAGACGACCCCTTTAGTCTTCTACATTACTGTCTTAGGCCTTTTCTAGTATCTTGCGTATTTATACCAAGGAAGGAGGTGAACATATCGATCCATGTCAAATTTCGACCGCTTTAAACAAGTTGAAAAAAGATTTTGCCAACTTAGCAGACACCTACATTGTTGAAACTTGGCACGCTGGACGACAATATAACGACCTACAATTTTGGTTGTTTGAGGTTTTGCCGTATCTCCATGGTCTTCACCATAAATTGATTACGGTACATACATTATGCTGAAATTAAGGTAGTGTTTCTTGGTAAGTTATTCCTTCAGTTTCCCATACATTCATAGCAGTAGAATAATCAAAGTCGGTCTACATATGGCCAATGGTCGTGTCAGGGAGCGTGCTGAATTTAGTGTCTATCTGTCTTATGAGTGTGTTAATCAGTAAAAAATGTATGGAAATTTAACAAAATTGATAAAAACCGAGGAAATGAAGGTCAGTCTAAGGTAGAAGGGGCCGAGATACGACAAAAAGTCATACGACCAAAATTGTAGACATCTTAATTTTAGGACGCGAACGTGCAATCAGTTCATTGATAGCAATTACCGTTCAGCCACAAAATAGCTCTAAACGAAAGTCTGCATCGTCATTAAATTTGGCTTCATATTTCGATTTTTCAGTGGGTTAATTATTCAAAATTTGAACTTGTTGCGATTTCTTCGTCGGTTACAGGCTTGGATCTAGAGCATTGCCAAATATTAATTTTGTAGGTCACTGCATCATTGCGTCCACGATTTTGTTTGTGGGGGAGGGGTGCAGAGGATTTTGATTGGGTGGTGGAGGGGTAAATATGAGAAAATGGAATGTTTTGGAATTTTTTCTTGGCTTACAGCCCAATTTCTATCAAATTGATTAATTTCAATTCCTGGATCATCTGGATGGGCCTAACACGAAATTTGAGTCTGATAATTTGATTGGGCGGGGAGGGGGCTAAATATGAAAAATTTGAACTAAATTTGAATTTTTCCTTGGGTTGCAACCTAATAGCCATCACATCGCCGAATCTCAAGATCGTAGATCATCTGGAAGGCTCTAACACGAAATTTGAGCCCGATATATTGATTGGGCGGGGGGATGAAATATGAAAAATTTTAATTTTTTGGCATTTTCCTTGGGTTTCAGCCTAATAGCTATCAGACTGCCGAATTCCAATATTCTAGCGCATCTGGAACGGAAGGTTCTAAACCGAAATTTGAGTCCCATATTTTGATTCGGTGGGGGGCTAAATATGAAAAAATTGAACGTTTTGCAATTTTTCCTTGGGTTGCAGCCTAAAAGCTGTCAGACTGCCGAATTTCAAGTTCCTAGCTCATCTGGAAGGGTCTAACACTAAATTTTAGTCCGATAATTTGATTGGGCGGAAGGGGGGCTATATATAAAAAATTGAACTTTTTTGAATTTTTCCTTCGGTTGCAGCCCAATAGCTATCAGACTGTAGAATTTCAAGTTCCTAGCTCACTTGGAAGTGGGCAAACGAAATATCTTTGATTGGGCGGAAGGGGGGGCTAAATATGAAAAATTTGAACTTTTTGCAATTTTTCCTTGGGTTGCAGCCTAAAAGCTATCAGACTGCCGAATTTCAAGTTCCTAGCTCACCTGGAAGTGGGCAAACATTAATGTCAGTCAGTGAGTCAGTTAGCCTTGCGGCTTTATATATATAAGATTATATATATAAGATTAGGGTAAGAGAGAGGCGAGCATAAGGCATGCAGAACATTTTGTGCATCCGTGAAAATCGTAACCTTATCATAAGCATGTGACCTGATGGTAATGAGGGCTTGTCGAATAGCAAACAATTCGGCGGTAAAAACAGAAAAGGCAGAAGGGAGGGAAAACTCAGAGAGAGTATACGGTTGGGGGATATAAAAGGCTGATCCAACGCCGTGTGCTGATTTTGATCCGTCAGTAAAAATACTTACTTCCCTTATGTAGAGGGAAAGTCGAATACGTTTAGTTGCAAGAGGGGAAAGAGGAGAAGAATGTGTTAGACAAGAAAATGATTCACAAGGAGATATAATTACTTGAGGACAAAAGGATTGACTGTCATAAGGGATAGAGTATAAAGGCAATGTGGGTAAATGGAGGAGCTCAAATTCTCTTGGTATAAGAGAACGAAATGCGGTATATAAAGCAGGGACACGGTTTCCACGGGGAGATTTGGAAGAATAATAAGAATGTAAAAGTCGTAGCTTGGGGATAAGCTGAGACCGTGTGACAGTAAAATGTTTGAGGACATACTTAGCGGCTATGGTCTGTCGCCGAATCTTTAAAGGCTGTTCACCGGTTTCTATTAATAAGGCATTGGTTGGTGTAATTTTAAGTGCTCCTAAACAGACACGTAGTGCGCGGTATTGTATTGTATTTAAACGTGCAAGGGTAGTAGCAGAAGCGGTGTCGATAAAAAGAGCACAATAATCTAGTAAGGATCGAATAGTTGCTCTGTAAAGGAGAATAGCTGTAACGGGGTCAGCGCCCCAACTTCGACGGGTGATCGTACGAAATATAGAAATAAAACGATCAGTTTTACGTTGAAGAGAGACCACATAAGGAGTCCATGATAATTTGCGGTCCAATATGACTCCAAGGTAGGGATGCTGATTAACAAAGGGGATGGTAAGACAATCAAGAAGGAGAGGAGAACGGTTAGGTGCGCGAGTATGGGTAAAAAGGATTGCAGCACATTTGGAAGGCGAGAGTGAAAAGCCATGTTCATGTAACCAGAGAGCAACCTCATGAAGGACACACTCTATTTTTCTCCTACACACATCAACACTATCATGTGATACGTATAAAACATAGTCGTCTGCGTAAGCTAAAACTCGTGCGTTCTTTGTAATTATACGTTCTAAATCTCGCATATAAAGCGCAAAGAGGATACCGCTTAGTATATCACCTTGTGGGACTCCATGCGAAACGTGTCTTCCTGGAAACGGGGGTTAGGGGGATTTGAGAATGAGAGTACGAGAAGTATATAGGCGTTCTAATAGAGAAATAAAAGCAGAATGAAAACCAAGCGAATCAAGGCAAGACCATAATAGGTGTAAAGGAACGGAATCATAAGCTCCTTGAATATCAAGAAAAACAGTAATAGTGCTATGTTTACGATGTCTAGCTAGTAGTAGATCAGTCAATAAAATATTGAGTGGATATTGTGTGCTACGTCCTTTAAAAAAGGCATACTGATATTTAGGTAGGATTTGATGTTTCTCCATAACCCAGAGAAGACGCCGTAATAGAATTTTTTGAAAAAGTTTCCTAACACAGGAACTTAAAACAATGCCATGATAACTTAAAGGAGAAGAGGGATCTTTCCCAGGTTTAAGAACTGGGACTAAATGAAAGTTGTTCCACTGTGTTGGTACCTGTAAGGTGAGAAGGATATTATTAAAAAGAGAAAGTAAAACAAGAAGACCGGTATGGGGTAAAAGTCGGAGCATAGTGTAAGTGATACTATCAGGACCAGGAGATGAACTACGAACTGCTTGTAAAACGGACTGTAATTCGGACAGTTGGATGGGTTGAAGTAAAACAGTAAATTGGGGGATATGGGACGGAAGGAAGAAAAGGGAGGCGGAATTGTGAAGTCAGGTGTTATAGTATATAGAAAAGAAAGAAGGACATTAGGCAGAATAATCGAATCCGCAGTGTGTACAGAAGTAACACGGGTGAGCGGGCGAATGGCGTTCCAAAGGGATGTTGCAGATACGCGATGATTAAAAGAGGAGATGAAGGCCTTCCAAGACTCGCGTCTCTTTGCATTAAATATGCGTTTGATACATGCATTACGACGTTTCAATGTTAAATAATTAGCTAGCGTCATATTCTTACGATACAATTTAAATAAAGCTGTTCGCCGCAGTATTAACTTGTGACATTCGTCGTCCCACCAATGTATTTTCTGATAAGGACGGGGACAGAGGGAGGGGATAAATTTGAATGGATGGAAAGTCTCAACATATGAGGAGAGAATGCGTAGGGTAGGATAGTCTAAGGTATTGGGCGTGTATTGAAGGAAATGGGTGTGAAGGAAACTACAGTACGATTGTTTATCAAAATTTCGGGAAGACCGAATATTACTGAGCTGAGAGGGTGGGGATGAGGAAAAGGGTGGTTTACAAACACCAAATGAAATAAGAATAGGGAAATGATCACTCAGATGAGTGTCACGGAGTATATGCCACACGGTATTAGGAGTCATGTGGTCATGGCAGAGCGAAAGATCAACAGAACTAGGGGGTGAACCAGGAGGGGTGAGTCGAGTTGGGGACCCGTCATTTAAAAGGGTAAAGTGATGGGATTGAGTTGCCGTAAGAAAATTTGTCCCTTTAGATGTATCTTTAGAACTACCCCAGGCAGTATGGGAACAATTAAAATCACCAAAGAGAAAAACATTGTCAATGGAATCAAATTGGGTAAGGAAGTGGGACCAGTGACAGGTAGAGATATAAACATCAGGAGGACAATACACATTGATGAAATATATATTTCGCACGATAATACCTAAAGCAAGAGTATTTGGAATGCAATGCGTCAGAGGAAAGGGGGCATATGGAATAGACTTATGAATAAAAATGGCAAGGCCTTCACTTCCATTAGTATCAAGGCGTTCGACACGAAACTCAGGAAGATGAAAAAGGGTGTCTGCATAAAACCACGTTTCTTGTATTATAATGATGTTAGCACATGTTTCCTGAATTAATAGTTGAAGTTCATGTTTTTTTTATGAAAACGACTTCTAGCGTTCTACTGCAAAACGCGTATCATATAGGGTAAGGATATGAGCGATGCGATCTCGTAGTTGATAAATTAGCAGTGAAATGGGAGACACTCCTCCCACATTCTGAAGAAGCAAGAATAAGATTTGTTGGATTTCTTGATGTACTTGGTTTCTTTGCATTAACAGTTGCGAGTCGTGGGATCGGGGCGGGTAACTAGGACCCGAAGTAGAGGGAGGTGATGCTGTGGGAAGAGAAGATGATGTTGTAGCAGGCGGAGGAGAAGATAATGGAACCCGGCCCGTAGAACCAGGGTCAGAGCGTACCAAGGCAAGATAACCAGTTCTATCATAACCCGGAGTCAAAGGTGGAGGGGCAGATTTCTGGATTACTTGTGTAAATTTACGTTTTCTAGAAAAATCTTGAACAGGGGAAGAAGAGACTTGTTCTGGTGCCAGGGGGTAAGATCCTGGGGGTGTTGAGACGGATGATAATGAGGGAGGGAAGTCTTGTTCTTAGCATCTTGAAATGAGATATGTTCCGTGCTCATGACCTTCTTTATCTCTTGTTGATATTTGTGTTCCGGACAAGTTATTGCTCCCGTTGGATGTGGGCCTTTGCAATACACACATTTTGCAATCTGAGATGTACAATGATCGGCGGCGTGCTCCATTGAGCACTTCCCGCAGCGTGCTACCTGTGCACGACATTGGGCCTGTGTATGACCATATCGGAGGCATTTTCTGCATAGAACAGGGGAAAAAATGAAAGGCTCAACATGCAAGTAGACTTGGAGTAAAGACACTTGTGCAGACAACTTTTGGGCTCGAAAAGTAATTTTAATTGACCCAGTGGGGACATAACAAACACCATCATTGGAAACAATGCGACGATTGAGACGTTGTACTGCTTTAACCGGTACGGTTGAAGTAAGATAAAGTCGAATGTCGTCTTCACAAAGGTTCTTATCCACATCTCGAATAATCCCCACACGAAAAATATTAGAAGACGGGATGTATGCCTTAAGATGTAGAGATGTGAGCAGAGGGTGGCACAGAAAATCGTTGGCTTGCCCCGCATTATTAAAAATTATTTGTAGGCGATTACGACCTTTACGGGAGATAGACTGGATGGAAATATTACGTTCATAAAAATGTCTCCCAAGGGCCATAGGATGGAGATGCCCTAAATTTTTGTTTTCCAGGGATTCAACGTATACAATACAAGGTCCAAGGTGTGAATGGGAATACTGTTCACGTTCCATAGGCGGCAGTACATTGTCACCATTAGAATTAGAATTTTGTGATAATTGTGAGTCTGTCAAAATTGATTGAGCTGCCAGGTTTCCAGAAGATTCGTCTTTCATCCGAACTTCTTCCTCCTGCGCGACAACTAACTTATCTCCTTACAAAAGGCTATCACCTCCACTCGAGGCAGCCATAATACCACACGGCACTAGCACTAAAACAAGAAAAAAGAATCCTCACAACCAAATACTGAAAACACGGAGCACACGACTAAGTTTATCGTAATGTGTAAGTACTAGGTAGCGACTGGAGGCACAAAGTTCTTCAAAATATACCAGTAAATAAACTTCAAACTATTTGCTGAAGTTCAAACAACACCTCTCTACGGTTGCCAAGGAAAACAATGATAGCATCAGACTTCAAATACACTGACTGACAGAGCAAATGCAACACCAAGAAGGAGTGGTTCGAAAGGGATGAAAGTTGGGGAAAAACAGAGACGGCACGGACGAATAATTGATGTTTATTTCAAACCGATATGCAGGTTACACAATGCGCACGGCATCGACTCAGTAGGATGTAGGACCACCGCGAGCGGCGATGCACGCAGAAACACGTCGAGGTACAGAGTCAATAAGAGTGCGGATGGTGTCCTGAGGGATGGTTCTCCATTCTCTGTCAACCATTTGCCACAGTTGGTCGTCCGTACGAGGCTGGGCCAGAGTTTGCAAACGGCGTCCAATGAGATCCCACACGTGTTCGATTGGTGAGAGATCCGGAGAGTACGCTGGCCACGGAAGCATCTGTACAACTCGTAGAGCCTGTTGGGAGATGCGAGCAGTGTGTGGGCGGGCATTATCCTGCTGAAACAGAGCATTGGGCAGCCCCTGAAGGTACGGGAGTGCCACCGGCCGCAGCACATGCTGCACGTAGCGGTGGGCATTTAACGTGCCTTGAATACGCACTAGAGGTGACGTGGAATCATACGCAATAGCGCCCCAAACCATGATGCCGCGTTGTCTAGCGGTAGGGCGCTCCACAGTTACTGCCGGATTTGACCTTTCTCCACGCTGACGCCACACTCGTCTGCGGTGACTATCACTGACAGAACAGAAGCGTGACTCGTCGGAGAACACGACGTTCCGCCATTCTCTCATCCAAGTCGCTCTAGCCCGGCACCATGCCAGGCGTGCACGTCTATGCTGTGGAGTCAATGGTAGTCTTCTGAGCGGACGCCGGGAGTGCAGGCCTCCTTCAACCAATCGACGGGAAATTGTTCTGGTCGATATTGGAACAGCCAGGGTGTCTTGCACATGCTGAAGAATGGCGGTTGACGTGGCGTGCGGGGCTGCCACCGCTTGGCGGCGGATGCGCCGATCCTCGCGTGCTGACATCACTCGGGCTGCGCCTGGACCCCTCGCACGTGCCACATGTCCCTGCGCCAACCATCTTCGCCACAGGCGCTGCACCGTGGACACATCCCTATGGCTATCGGCTGCGATTTGACGAAGCGACCAACCTGCCCTTCTCAGCCCGATCACCATACCCCTCGTAAAGTCGTCTGTCTGCTGGAAATGCCTCCGTTGACGGCGACCTGGCATTCTTAGCTATACACGTGTCCTGTGGCACACGACAACACGTTTTACAATGACTGTCGGCTGAGAAATCACGGTACGAAGTGGGCCATTCGCCAACGCCGTGTCCCATTTATCGTTCGCTACGTGCGCAGCACAGCGGCGCATTTCACATCATGAGCGTACCTCAGTGACGTCAGTCTACCCTGCAATTGGCATAAAGTTCTGACCACTCCTTCTTGGTGTTGCATTTGCTCTGTCAGTCAGTGTATTTAGGCATCGCCCTGCAATCGAGCGCATATTGTTTCACAAAACATGTCACAGAAAAGGCAACTCAAGCAATGATGGCAATGCATGAAATAAAAGACACTAGATCACTTAGTCTGGAGACAGCAATGTTGCTATTCAGAGTAAAAATTCTTCCAATAATGACTTATGGCATTGAAATTATCTGGACACATTTAACAACGAGGAACTTATCAACCTCGGAAAAGGTGGAAGCGAACTATATACAGAAGGTGATAGGTGTATCAAAAACGACACGATCTAGACTTGTATATCTCCTCGCAAGGGAATAATTTCTCATAGAAGATCCCAGGACAAGTATGCCACTACCGAATACCGGGGCATCAAATAAACTGCTAGCAAATCTGGCGGAGAAGAGAGAAGTCCAATCAGACTTCTATGGCACAGGGGCAATGATAGATCGCTCGTGGACAAAAGCTAATTCTGAATTAAGACATGTCATTACAAGATTAGCAGTTCACGGTTTTCATCACCTACTCTGCATATCAAAACACTTCCATGACCCAAGTACAGACTGTGAGTGCAAACTATGTGTAAAAACGTGTGAACAGTACCACATTGAATTCTGTACAAGAAGAACAATGTCTATAAGTGATTATGCAAATATGTAACCCTTCAATGTAACCTATATTCTCTCTTATGGCTATTTGGGTGCATTAAATATATTAATTTATGACCGCAATCTAGATCCGCTTATCGGATACTCTGAGGCACAATCAAAGGAATTGGTAAGAAGTGACAAACTCGCTATGAGATTTCTCTGCTTCTTTCGAGAATTGCTTATTTCGTTTAATCATATTGTAAGAAATACGTTGTAGAAAATAAGTCAAACAATTGCCCTTGGTTTATCTTTGATCTCATATCTGTTTCCTGCCTTCTGAAGTTACTAGTTTTCATGAATTTTTATAGTTTTTCATATTCGAACGTGTTGCAATGAGTGGGCGAGACAGATCAATAAAGAGAAATCTAGCGGCACTTGCCGGAAGTATCTCGACGACGAGTCTAGTGTGCTGTATTTCCCGGCCTTGTGTATCTCGTTGGCAACGCTTCTGATGGTTGATATGTTCTACACTACGCGACGCTGGTGTAGATAGAAGGTGATCAGCTGTCTCCGAACATGTGATTCTAAATGAGACCTGATGTGACTTAATTCGGAATTTGTCTTTTAAATAAATGATTTAAGACCGTGTATTAATTATTGTGATGTTTCAGGACTGTGTATTCTGTTTACTGACCGATGACTGTGTTTATATGCCATCTGGGTTTCCTTCAAATTAAGAAATAGTGTTCCTTATTTTCAAAGTAATACGTGAAAAATACGTAGTAAATATTTTTCACTTAGTAAAGATTTAATAACATTACTTCTGAAATTGGTTCGTCAGTATCTTAACGAATATCTTAAACGTATATGTGTCTACAGAGCTAAGTGATCTTTCATAAATTGACCCCGACATCAAACTCAGTTGCAATTATCTATTATAAATCGTTTAAAGTAGGTATACAATACGAGTTTCTAGGGCGTGTAAACACACCTGACAACTGGCCAAAAAACATTACAGTGAGACGCTATCTTTTTCAGATGTCACGAAATTACGGTGCACGACCTCCAAACGGAAATCAGAATAATATTTTTACAACCGCCTGAAGATGATAAGGAGGAAAAAATAGTAGTTAACAAGCCAGCCACTAACGATACAAAAAATCGCTAACATGGTATATAGAAGGTCTGTCAAGTGTCTCTAATATGTTACCATATGATATATTTGAAAACTTCGACATAGCAATCCTAACAGAAACTTTTCTCACCAAGGACTGGTGTAGGCATGGCTTTTACGCGGTGCACGGCTTTGCTTTAAGTCAGCCAAAAGGAAGACCTATCGGAGGGGTGTCGTGTGTTTAAATCGACATTTTCTCCTTTCACAGTTGAAATGAAATCGTCAAACATTGTTTCTTTAAGAATCAAATTGTGTACTATTTTAGGCATTTATATTCAACCTGAATACAAAGAATGCGATATATTAGATCTCATTAATGAAAGTCTAAGTAAGACTAACCGGGATGAATTGGTAATTGTTGCAGGAGATCTTAACTGTCGTATAGGTGTTATGTCCCACAAATCGGAAATGATGCTTGACTACTTACAAGCAGAAGGTTTGACCTTAATAAAAAACGACAAGAGGAAACATATGTGTCACAACGGAAACAGCACAATAGGCCTGGTGTTGTCTAACCTACACTCTGTTCAGTCTGTCAACCAGACGATCCTCAACAGAATTGAGAGGAAACTTTTACCAGTAACAACGACCTTTGTACTTAATCAGAAACATATTAAACCTCGTAAGATAACCTCCAAATCCAGGATGTTAGATACGGACCTCATGAATTCAGATAAAGAACGCGTCATTTCAATTAACAGTCTATTACGAGACGGTCACATTAATATAGCGACAAAAGAAATGGAGACTATTGTTCACAAAGCAACGACGATAGTTAAAACTGACAGGAAGGCAAAGCCATAGTTCGATACTACCTGCTAGAGAACTCGACAGGAGGTCTTACACTATCTTCATGATGTTAGGTATTCCCCAACATATGTTAGTCTTCATGATCATGCTCCGAGACGAAAGGAATATAAGAATCTCATTAAACTCAAAAAGGCACAGTACTATGAAAAAATAGGTAAGGAACAAATTGAGAAGGCTAAAAGTCAACCATACAGTGTACTCAGTCCAAGAATACCGAAATTCCCTCGTGACATTCCGATGGAATTCTGGGATGAACACTTCTCCAAGGTCCTCCGACCTAACGATATAAGACATGCTAAGAGAAATGACAAGATATTGGAATTTGATAACTCTCTCCTATTCACACAAGACGAAGTAAAAGATATAATCGACAAGCTGAATATGAAGAAAGCTTGCGGACCAGATAACATTTACAATGAACACATAAAGAGTGCGGCTCCTGTTCTTCTGGAATCGTGGACGCTCCTGTTCAATGAATGCCTACGACATGGTTGTATTCCGGATCATTGAAGAACCTCTACACTAAAGCTCTTGTACAAAGGGAAAGGGGATCCTTGTGATCCTGATGCTTACAGGGGTATCGCCTTGGAATGTACTCTTTTTAACCTATTAAACAAACTTATAGCAGGAAGGCTAAAAACTCTAGTAGAATTTTTTTTTTTCCTGGGGAGTAATTTGGATTCAAAGGTCGATCGAGTATTCATGCATTTCAGTGTTTACAAAATGATATCCACGAGGCTCTCCGGTTTAAAAGAGGGAAGTTGATTACGGTGTTTGTGGACTACACTAAGGCTTTCGACTCAATTAACCGAGTAAAACTTGTGGATAAATTAGCCAATTTATTGGGTGAGAACAACCCTTTAGTTCGTATAATTAACAACATTTTGGCAGAAGACAGACTTCGTATTAACGGCTCTGTATCCATATCTACAGGAATTGATCAGACAATTGGGGTATTACAAGGGGATACCCTGAGTCCTATATTATTCAACATTGCGACCCATGATGTGATGCAAGCAATTAAGACGAGTGGAGTACAAACCTACATCTATGCTGATGATATGGTACTCGCTTCAGCTTCTAGAGATGCACTTCAGGAAGCCCTTGACAAGTTACTAATTTGGGCTCGAATCAACAAACTGAATATAAACAAAAATAAAACAGTAATGATGACATTATGATGGGAGACGCAGTGAGTCCGAGACCATTACGTACGAGGGTGAAGAGCTGGAAACAGTAAACAAATTTAAATATCTAGGCATAACGTTTCAAACTCACGGAACAACTTTCACTATCCATGTTAAGGAGAGGTTGCCGGCGGCGATTCTTGCTATTCATGACATTCAGCACCTGCAAAAATTATATCTCAGAACTGTACTAGCATTATTTCAGATGAAAATAAAACCAATAATCACATATGGGCTTCATTTAATATGGGAACTTCTCACTAAATCAAATTTGAAAAATATCGAGAAAAAGCCTTTTCTGAAAAGGGTACTTTGTGTTTCTAAGTGGACACCATCCAGACTGGTCCATGAATTATGTCGAGAACCAATGTTTTTGGAAGACCTGACATTCAGCCTGACACTACCTTCAACGACGCCTTATCATGAACTACTACAAGAGCATTATAGGAAAAATGCAGAGATTTGGAGTGACTTTTACTCTACTGACGCTATGATCAGCAGTGAATGGTCAGTTTCCAACTACGAGTTACGTCGTCTTGCTACTAGATTTAGGGTACATGATTTTCACCGTAAAGTTTGCCGCACATCCAAGTTTCATACACCTGTGTATGCTCTCGCTGCGATGATCGTTACCATCTCGATAAGTGCCCGAAGAGGAAGTCTTTGAAAGAATTTTGCGACTAGTTATTTATTCCTTATTTATTGTAACATATGGCCATTGGCTACAATAAATTCTATATAATTATCAATTATAACTTTAAAGACCCATGTTCAACTGCTCGTGTACACGCTACGTAAACTTATTATAACTCTGCAGGCACCCACATGATTGTTACGCACCGGTATGGCATAAACATTTGACTCCTATATAACTACTTAAAAAGATATTGACATGCTTAGATTAATGAATCTTGCCAGCACGTCACCCCATCAGTCAGTTAACTCGACACCTTTGACATCTTCCAGGCATGTTTTGCAGTCGTACGAGCTTGCACATTTTTTCCGTCCTTTATTCGGAAATAAAATCGGCATCGTATTGTAATGCAAAATTAATTTTTGTACCAAGTCCTGAGCAATGTTCAGTACAGCACCCAAGTCCATGAGAAACAGTAATTGGAGATAAACTATCCAGACATTCTTGATATATTTCTTCCCATAATGCTTCTTGTACACTAACATTTTTCACAACTTCCTCTACATGAGAAAACATAAATAATTCATTCGATGGTTAAATGGGATATTTGGGTGAGTTACTATATTCTGGTAGACTTGTTAATACTGAAAACGGACTGCCTGTTGCCTCCCTAGTATTAAATAAAATGGCGTATGGCTTTTAGTGCCGAGAGTGACCGAGGACAAGTTGGCTCGTCAGATCCATGTAATTTGATTTGACGCCCGTAAGCATCCAGTGCGTCATGATGAGGATGAAAAGACGACGCATACACCCAGCCCCCTGCCAACGAAATTAACCAATTCTGGTTAATTTCCTGCCGGGAATCGAACCGGGACCACTGTGACCGAAGGCCAGCACGCTAAGCATTTAGCCATGGAACAGGACTCCTCTGTATTGTTTTGCAGAAAACGAATACATGCTCTAAAATCTGCCACTTCGCTTGTATGTTTAACAATATCCCCACAGAAGTGATCAATAACATTCATATTTGAACTGGTGAAAGGAACTATTTGTTCATCTTCCAAACTTGATAATAGTGGCAGATCAAAGGTAGTTTGCTGTAATTTTTCCTGAGTTGTACTTTTGATTTTGGCATTCTCTTTGACAGCAGCTTTTTCTATGGCTCTAATCTGATTGAAAAATGATGTTAAGGGTACCGGTACTGTCACTTAAAGATAGATCTTGACGTGGGATAACCTTTGATCACTTAGAGAATAGAGTGGGTTATTTTGTGTGTGATAAAAATGCCGTTTTTCATTCGAATGCTTATCGTAACCCGACTTGCAACCTGGGACATGGCAAGTTGTAGGCAAATTCACTTGCGTTAGTAAATTCATGCATATGCCAAAGTATACGTCCTACTTCTCAAATGCTTAATCTTTATCACTTTTCAGTTCACGAAAAGTTAACACCAGATATTTTGCACGTATAAAACTGAAGAACGTATAAAACTACCGAAAACAGACCACAAAATATTTATACACTTGCACATAAAGCCGACAAAAAGCGCGCGTACTTGGACATTTATCGACGGCAGCGCTTCAGGTGGCGGGGAACATGTACATCGTGTCTGTTAGCAGGTGATTCATAGGCAGTCGTCACACTATTCATTTCTATTCGTCCTGGCATGCGTGTTTAGCGGCAAAACTGCCTTCTCGTTGCCAGGAATGCCTGCGTGACCAAGTATCCATACTAATGTGATATACGCACCAACCTGTTCAAGGGAATATAGAAAATATTTTACGTTATATAAATACAAATTCAATGAAGGCAATTTAGTGCGTAAGGCGTGTAGGACATTTTGAGCATCCGTATAGATAGTAGCCTTTTTATAAGAATTAGTCTTAATTAGAAGTAGAGCTTGACGTATTGCAAATAATTCGACGGTAAATATAGAACAAGGCGGTGAAAGGCGAAACTCGAGACGTTTATATAGATGGGGTATAAAGTGTGCCGCTTCAGTGCCGTGAACAGATTTAGCACCATCGGTATAGATATTAACTTCAAAGTCGTAGAAGGAGAGTCGAACACGCTTAAGTTGAGCAGAGGGATGAGAATAATTTTGTGTCTTACTTGAAAAGGAATCAGGCGAAGAAATGATGATGGATGGTATAAAACACAGATTTTCATAAGGTATGGAGTACATAGGAAGTTAAGGCATACGTAGAAATTCGATCCCCCGTGAGTTAATTGACTTATAGGCGTTGTATATGACTTACAGGCTCAACTTAAGGATGTGTGGAGACTGAGCGAGGGTAAAATGCTTGAGGAGCTACTTGGTCGGTAGAGTCTGTCGACAAATCCTTAAAGGATATTCGACCGTTTCAATCAATAATGCGTTAGTAGTGGTCGTTTTGAAAGCTCTTATATATACGCGTAACGCTTGGAATTGAATAGCAGTTAAATGTGCTCGTGTGGAGGCAGATGCTATATCGATAAAAAAGGCACAATAATCCATTATAAATCGGATAGTGGCACGGTATAAGAGACTAGCGGTTTTGGGATCAGCTTCAACCGTGCGCAAGATTGTAATGAAACGATCATTTTTTAGTTTAATCATCGATACATAACTTGTGACATTGTAACATTGCGAAATTCTGCTGGAGTTATTGTCGAGTCATCGCTACGTCATCGTGTGCATTTAGCGATGAGCTTACGTTCTTAGAGATACCTACTGGGTGCCGCCGGCGGTTTCACCATAGGGTGTAACATATGTCGCGAGGTGCGATTAGATCATAGATATTTCTGGAGATTGCGTAGGTGTGTCAACCAACATCTATATAAGGTGGCTGCATATTGTAGGCGTCAGTCATTCAGTCAACGAGAGTCCACGAGAGTGAACGAGATGGAGAGGACTCAATGAGTCATTAATCAAACGAAAGGTGAAGAGAGAAGGAGTAAAGTGAAAGGTGAACAGTGATGAAGTCAAGTGGAAGGTGAGAGCTCAGTCGGTCAGTTCAGTTGGATGGATACTCTTGCCATGAAGGCATACAGGACAGACTTACAAAGAAGTCATCTCAATGGAGAAGAAGCAGTCACATGGATACTTCCTTGTCAGTGAAGCAAAAAGTTAGGCTTGATACATCTACAGTAAACACCATATCAAAGGAATACGTCGTAATTACACTCAAAGTGTTGAAGGTACAGTCAACTGAACCAGTGAGGGATAAATAACGTGTATAATTGTTAAGTGTCCCGTCAAGAAGAATTCAAATTCATGCGTAGTTTCTTTCAGTTGCAATGTCATAATTTCATATTATCATCTGTTTTAATCGCAGCAGTTCTCACTATATTTTCTATACAATTTAAAGAATATATTTTTATTCTATCAAATGAATTCATCGTTTTATTTGAATAGTAACATTTCTTAACCTCAAATTTAATGGGGGAAACCGAACGCCAATCTCCTATTCCAAGAACTTATATGGCATGTTGTCAAAAGTAAGCTTATTACCCAACACCATAGAGATATTCTAGATTCTCATTCTATTATTGCTGCACTGAGTTGTAGCTGGCACCCTTCAATTAACGTATGTGTAAGTTAGCAGGTAAGAACTAAGTGTGAGTACAAGGTCCAACGATTGGGTATTTTATTTAATGAATATTAATTTTCATATGTTTCAAGTTAAATGCAGTTTTATTTGTTTCAAAAACTAGTAAACGAGTTAGAAAC
The DNA here is from genome assembly GCF_040414725.1 of Anabrus simplex. Classification (NCBI taxonomy): domain Eukaryota; kingdom Metazoa; phylum Arthropoda; class Insecta; order Orthoptera; family Tettigoniidae; genus Anabrus; species Anabrus simplex. The sequence continues at coordinate 255,731,597 of NC_090270.1, read as the reverse complement.
ATTCTCACCACGAATAGCTCTCCACGCAGACTTTACAACATCTTTCCACCCAACAGTTTTAGTTTTCTTCTTCATATCGTTTGGATATCTTTGTTTCGCCATTCTGTACACAACTTTACTCGTCAAGAGCAAAATATGAACTGTCACTTATCTGTTGTTTCGTTTGATATATATTACTATTGCTACTATTACTATATTACTATTGCCTACCATGACGATTATAAAGCAGCAGACACACTACCTGTTAGTGACATTGTGCTACATCTCTTACCTAGTTCTAGTACAACTACAAAAAGGCATCATGGAACGCTGTTTCCTTTTACTATTCGATGTATTATATCTGGCCCATCGAGATGTCGGTAGACAAATCCTTTACTCACAATCATTACCTCATTAAATGGCATACGCTGCAAGAATATTTACGTTTTTGCAATCACTCTATGGACCGCTATATACTATTCTACAAATTGTAATGCAGGATCTGGTTAAAGATGAAACAAAATATTTTGAATTTAATTCACATGAGCAAGTACCATCACCAGATGATGTACTTCCCAATACTCTTACGATCTTTGACGATGTCGCAACAGAACAGCAAAACCTTATTCGTGCATACTTTAGTAAGGGACGACATAAATATGTAGATTGTATCTATTCATGTCAAACCTATCCTCGTGTGCCTAAGCAGTTGATACGCGACAACACAAATATTATTGTGCTTTTTCGGCAAGATGAGCGCAACATGCGGCATGTGTATCATGATCATGTTAACACTGATATGACATTCAATGATTTTAAACGTATGTGTGCCACATGTTGGTCATCACATCATTACGACTTTTTAGTTATTGATAAAGAAAGTGATGTTCAGTATGGCTGATATCGCATGGGTTTTGATCATTTTATATGCATTACCACAGAGTTACATTCACTGCTTGTTAAAAAAAACACCATCATGTTAACATCCAGCAATGATATTACAAAATATATAATCCGTGCTAAAATAATATTCGACGGAAATTTAAAGAGCTTAAACGTATTCAAGCAGACACTGATTTAATTTTGAAAACGCAACTAGGTACACCACTGAAAGAGATTCTTAATTCTACTTCATTGCCGCAGTCTACTACAAGTTTTGTTTCTATGCAAACATCATATGATAAAGAGAAACATGAGCAAGGAAAGTATGAAGAAGAAGAAAAGAAGTATAAACAAGAAAAGCATAAAGAAGAAAAGCAGTATGAGGAAGAGGAGAAGCAGGAACGGGATCAAAAAGGGAATGAGGAAGAAGAACTTAATGATACTTCACCATCTAAGAGTATTAAGCTTTTAACTACAGATGTTATTGCTGAAACATCTACTTCATCAACACAAGATCACCCTACTTTGTCAGAGTTTATGATAACGCCAGAGTATCGTCAACAGTTTAGGACATTTGTTCGAAATACCTATGGACTTCTCTTTGCTCTTTATATAGAAATACTCTTTACAGATAAAATTGACACAACCTACGGTATTCGCTATGAAGACGACTGTTTCTGGGTAGGTAATGCAAATGTAAAGATTAATAGCAACATACTTATCGTAAAATGTGTTGCCTATAAACCTACCAAAGGACTCTTAGAACTTCTTTTTGCACGAATACCGGACAAGGATATAATTTTAAAAGATGATCTTAAAAATATAAAGCAATACCTTTTGCTACTGAAGCAACACGACAAAGTTACAAGAGGACAGAAGCTGTAAATGCAAATAAGAGCCACAACTATCGTGAGTATATTCCAAAGCTGTTTCCGTCACATCAACCAACTGCTCGCGGTCTTAATGTTATCTACAAGCCTTTGTTGCCGTTTGTAGACGTAAGACAACGGAATTGCCCTAAGTTGCTCGTTGAACGATTACAACTTCTAAGAGAATCGCAAAATGCTGGCCACTCAGGTCACGAATCAGACATTCTAGAAGTAGAGAGAGAATTACGACATGCAGGTATTATTCAGTAATTGCTATTAAAGATAAGACCTTGCCTGAAAATATAAGCATCGCGCACGAGTTACATAAACCAGCACGTCGCACCTAATGTAACAGACGCGTCATTACACGCGGAAGAGATTACTTCTTGCTAGCAGACTTAGTAGAAATGATTCCAGATGCCTCTAGGAATAAGGGGTATAAGTATCTACTTACTGTCATCAATTTGTACTCTAAGTTTGCTTTTGCACAACCTGTGTATTCTAAGACAGCAGCTCATTTCAAATACTCATTTAAACATATTGTTGTACAATCGAAATACTGCACAAAGCTTCTTAAAACCGATCAACGTAAAGAGTTTTACAACAAGGAGTTTTTTCCTTACCTCAAGTTACTTGGCATTCATCACTACTCTGTGTTCATTAATCTCAAGGCAAGTGTTGTATAACGCTTTAATCATACATTAAAAGCAATGATGTGGCGAGAATTTGCAGCACAAGGTTCATATCGTTGGATTGATCTGCTACCTAGACTCGTGTCTACCTACAACGACACACAACACCGCACTATCGGGACAAAGCCACGTCTTGTTACAAGGAATACACTACGCCTAGATGCTATTCATCATACAATCAAAATGGCTGATCCGCGACTCCATCGCTTGAAAGAAGGTGATTACGTTCGCATCAGCAAACACAGGTCTATCTTTACCTAAGGATACACCCCTGACTGAAGCACTGAAATATTTCAAATTAGGAATGACAAGCTTACTGATCCAGTTACATATTTAATTTGCGATCTCAGAGGACAGCCTATTGAACGAGGATACAACATCGAAGAACTGCAGAAAACAAAATATCCTGATCACTATTTAATCGAACGTGTTATTCGACGTTGTGGAAATAAAGTGTATGTCAAATGGCTTGGTTTTAATAACAACTTCCATTCATTGGTTAATGAAAAGGATGTACTTTACACCTTGTTTTTTATTCACAAGCCTCTACTTTCTCCTACCTCATAAGACAAGATTAAACTTGTAAGTCAACATTATTACTTCTAGATCATTTAGGACATGCTGTAGGGTAGAATTAATAATAAAAAATATACAACACCTGCAATATGTTTCTCAATTTGTATTTATTTCAGAATATATACATTTTCTTTCTTCATAAAAATCTGTTTTGTACTTTCTTTTATAGATTATTTTACTGTCTTCGATGTTTAATGCCACAACCTAGTAATAGTTTTACTTTCATTGCACCGGCAACGGCAAGTGCTGCTATCTTCTCAGCAAATGAAGCGTTAGGTGACAACACACGCTGCATAGCTTTACGAAGCTGATTTTCATCAGCGACACGTCCTTGTTCTAAAATGTTTTGACGATAAGCAATGCCATGCTCTTTGCAGGCAGCATCTAACACATTAATACAAGGATCACCACGTGCCTAGCGAACGTCAAATCTCGTTCCAGGACCGCAGTACTGGTAACTAGGAAGATGAAGCTCAAACGGAAGAAGATCAATCACTTTATTGATGAGTCCATGCCCTGCATGCTTCCTCAGCTTTCTTCCAGCACGTTTCTTCACCTTTTTGTGTGACAACTTGTTTACTCTTTTCGCAGCCATGATAAGTGCTTATAAGCGAAGACAACTCGTTGGTTTTAGGTCTTTGATACAGTTTAATGAGTTGACATGTACGACACTGTCTCCCTGAAGGTCTCCCAGATAAACTCACTTGCACATGATGTAAACTACATGTTAGAAGCTCTTCTTTACAGCATTCGCAGCTACATTTACCAAAGATGCATTTGATAATGCTCTCAACTCTTCTTCAGTAAAAGTGTTTAGTTTCTTTCTTTTTGCAAGCATAAATATTTGATTGCATTTTCAACTTCGTTACCCTTAGTATCAGATAGAAATGACATGATGCCTTTACTCTACAAATGTTTATTTCGCACTGACGTCATTTCGACACTACCATTTACATATGTTGTTCACATACCGGCACGCAATGCAACACAACCTGAATGGAGCCCTTAGCCCGCAATCTCCTTCCCCTTAAAACATTAGACCACCTGTTTTCTACAAAGAAATATGAAGGTAAACTTGGAATTCAAAAGGACAAATTGGGGTAAATATTCGTTTGTAGGAAGGGGAGTTAGGGATTGGAACAACTTACCAAGGGAGATGTTCAATAAATTTCCAATTTCTTTGCAATCATTTAAGAAAAGGCTAGGAAGACGACAGATAGGAATTCTGCCAGCTGGACGACTTCCCTGTGCAGATCAGTGGTTGGTTGGTTGGTTGGTTGGTTGGTTGGTTGGTTGGTTGGTTGGTTGGTTGGTTGGTTGGTTGGTTGGTTGGTTGGTTGGTTGGTTGGTTGGTTGGTTGGTTGGTTGGTTGGTTGGTTGGTTGGTTGGTTGGTTGGTTGGTTGGTTGGTTGGTTGGTTGGTTGGTTGGTTGGTTGGTTGGTTGGTTGGTTGGTCGGTCGGTCGGTCGGTCGGTCGGTCGGTCGGTCGGTCGGTCGGTCGGTCGGTCGGTCGGTCGGTCGGTCGGTCGGTCGATCGATCGATCGATTGATTGATTGATTGATTGATTGATTGATTGATTGATTGATTGATTGATTGATTGAAGTCAGTTGTAAGGCTTGTGATCATGAGTACTTTGAAATTTTGAACGAGTCTGCAGATTGTGTCGCAGTATCGCCTGATGCGTGGCGTGTTTAAAGTAGACCAGTCGCAAGTTAGAAGGCGTGGTTTACGGCGGCGGTGATCCCGAGAACAAATGTTTTCGGACTACCAAATTCGTCCATCGAAGTGCCGAAACTGTTATCATCTTATGGGAGAAATCTGTTATTAAACCTGTGCTCCAAAGTTTTGACATGTCCACTCAGTTGTGGTTCGCATCAGCAAACACAGGTCTATCTTTACCTAAGGATACACCCCTGACTGAAGCACTGAAATATTTCAAATTAGGAATGACAAGCTTACTGATCCAGTTACATATTTAATTTGCGATCTCAGAGGACAGCCTATTGAACGAGGATACAACATCGAAGAACTGCAGAAAACAAAATATCCTGATCACTATTTAATCGAACGTGTTATTCGACGTTGTGGAAATAAAGTGTATGTCAAATGGCTTGGTTTTAATAACAACTTCCATTCATTGGTTAATGAAAAGGATGTACTTTACACCTTGTTTTTTATTCACAAGCCTCTACTTTCTCCTACCTCATAAGACAAGATTAAACTTGTAAGTCAACATTATTACTTCTAGATCATTTAGGACATGCTGTAGGGTAGAATTAATAATAAAAAATATACAACACCTGCAATATGTTTCTCAATTTGTATTTATTTCAGAATATATACATTTTCTTTCTTCATAAAAATCTGTTTTGTACTTTCTTTTATAGATTATTTTACTGTCTTCGATGTTTAATGCCACAACCTAGTAATAGTTTTACTTTCATTGCACCGGCAACGGCAAGTGCTGCTATCTTCTCAGCAAATGAAGCGTTAGGTGACAACACACGCTGCATAGCTTTACGAAGCTGATTTTCATCAGCGACACGTCCTTGTTCTAAAATGTTTTGACGATAAGCAATGCCATGCTCTTTGCAGGCAGCATCTAACACATTAATACAAGGATCACCACGTGCCTAGCGAACGTCAAATCTCGTTCCAGGACCGCAGTACTGGTAACTAGGAAGATGAAGCTCAAACGGAAGAAGATCAATCACTTTATTGATGAGTCCATGCCCTGCATGCTTCCTCAGCTTTCTTCCAGCACGTTTCTTCACCTTTTTGTGTGACAACTTGTTTACTCTTTTCGCAGCCATGATAAGTGCTTATAAGCGAAGACAACTCGTTGGTTTTAGGTCTTTGATACAGTTTAATGAGTTGACATGTACGACACTGTCTCCCTGAAGGTCTCCCAGATAAACTCACTTGCACATGATGTAAACTACATGTTAGAAGCTCTTCTTTACAGCATTCGCAGCTACATTTACCAAAGATGCATTTGATAATGCTCTCAACTCTTCTTCAGTAAAAGTGTTTAGTTTCTTTCTTTTTGCAAGCATAAATATTTGATTGCATTTTCAACTTCGTTACCCTTAGTATCAGATAGAAATGACATGATGCCTTTACTCTACAAATGTTTATTTCGCACTGACGTCATTTCGACACTACCATTTACATATGTTGTTCACATACCGGCACGCAATGCAACACAACCTGAATGGAGCCCTTAGCCCGCAATCTCCTTCCCCTTAAAACATTAGACCACCTGTTTTCTACAAAGAAATATGAAGGTAAACTTGGAATTCAAAAGGACAAATTGGGGTAAATATTCGTTTGTAGGAAGGGGAGTTAGGGATTGGAACAACTTACCAAGGGAGATGTTCAATAAATTTCCAATTTCTTTGCAATCATTTAAGAAAAGGCTAGGAAGACGACAGATAGGAATTCTGCCAGCTGGACGACTTCCCTGTGCAGATCAGTGGTTGGTTGGTTGGTTGGTTGGTTGGTTGGTTGGTTGGTTGGTTGGTTGGTTGGTTGGTTGGTTGGTTGGTTGGTTGGTTGGTTGGTTGGTTGGTTGGTTGGTTGGTTGGTTGGTTGGTTGGTTGGTTGGTTGGTTGGTTGGTTGGTTGGTTGGTTGGTTGGTTGGTTGGTTGGTTGGTTGGTTGGTTGGTTGGTTGGTTGGTTGGTTGGTCGGTCGGTCGGTCGGTCGGTCGGTCGGTCGGTCGGTCGGTCGGTCGGTCGGTCGGTCGGTCGGTCGGTCGGTCGGTCGGTCGGTCGGTCGATCGATCGATCGATCGATCGATTGATTGATTGATTGATTGATTGATTGATTGATTGATTGATTGATTGATTGATTGATTGATTGATTGATTGATTGATTGATTGATTGATTGATTGATTGATTGAAGTCAGTTGTAAGGCTTGTGATCATGAGTACTTTGAAATTTTGAACGAGTCTGCAGATTGTGTCGCAGTATCGCCTGATGCGTGGCGTGTTTAAAGTAGACCAGTCGCAAGTTAGAAGGCGTGGTTTACGGCGGCGGTGATCCCGAGAACAAATGTTTTCGGACTACCAAATTCGTCCATCGAAGTGCCGAAACTGTTATCATCTTATGGGAGAAATCTGTTATTAAACCTGTGCTCCAAAGTTTTGACATGTCCACTCAGTTGTGGTTCGCATCAGCAAACACAGGTCTATCTTTACCTAAGGATACACCCCTGACTGAAGCACTGAAATATTTCAAATTAGGAATGACAAGCTTACTGATCCAGTTACATATTTAATTTGCGATCTCAGAGGACAGCCTATTGAACGAGGATACAACATCGAAGAACTGCAGAAAACAAAATATCCTGATCACTATTTAATCGAACGTGTTATTCGACGTTGTGGAAATAAAGTGTATGTCAAATGGCTTGGTTTTAATAACAACTTCCATTCATTGGTTAATGAAAAGGATGTACTTTACACCTTGTTTTTTATTCACAAGCCTCTACTTTCTCCTACCTCATAAGACAAGATTAAACTTGTAAGTCAACATTATTACTTCTAGATCATTTAGGACATGCTGTAGGGTAGAATTAATAATAAAAAATATACAACACCTGCAATATGTTTCTCAATTTGTATTTATTTCAGAATATATACATTTTCTTTCTTCATAAAAATCTGTTTTGTACTTTCTTTTATAGATTATTTTACTGTCTTCGATGTTTAATGCCACAACCTAGTAATAGTTTTACTTTCATTGCACCGGCAACGGCAAGTGCTGCTATCTTCTCAGCAAATGAAGCGTTAGGTGACAACACACGCTGCATAGCTTTACGAAGCTGATTTTCATCAGCGACACGTCCTTGTTCTAAAATGTTTTGACGATAAGCAATGCCATGCTCTTTGCAGGCAGCATCTAACACATTAATACAAGGATCACCACGTGCCTAGCGAACGTCAAATCTCGTTCCAGGACCGCAGTACTGGTAACTAGGAAGATGAAGCTCAAACGGAAGAAGATCAATCACTTTATTGATGAGTCCATGCCCTGCATGCTTCCTCAGCTTTCTTCCAGCACGTTTCTTCACCTTTTTGTGTGACAACTTGTTTACTCTTTTCGCAGCCATGATAAGTGCTTATAAGCGAAGACAACTCGTTGGTTTTAGGTCTTTGATACAGTTTAATGAGTTGACATGTACGACACTGTCTCCCTGAAGGTCTCCCAGATAAACTCACTTGCACATGATGTAAACTACATGTTAGAAGCTCTTCTTTACAGCATTCGCAGCTACATTTACCAAAGATGCATTTGATAATGCTCTCAACTCTTCTTCAGTAAAAGTGTTTAGTTTCTTTCTTTTTGCAAGCATAAATATTTGATTGCATTTTCAACTTCGTTACCCTTAGTATCAGATAGAAATGACATGATGCCTTTACTCTACAAATGTTTATTTCGCACTGACGTCATTTCGACACTACCATTTACATATGTTGTTCACATACCGGCACGCAATGCAACACAACCTGAATGGAGCCCTTAGCCCGCAATCTCCTTCCCCTTAAAACATTAGACCACCTGTTTTCTACAAAGAAATATGAAGGTAAACTTGGAATTCAAAAGGACAAATTGGGGTAAATATTCGTTTGTAGGAAGGGGAGTTAGGGATTGGAACAACTTACCAAGGGAGATGTTCAATAAATTTCCAATTTCTTTGCAATCATTTAAGAAAAGGCTAGGAAGACGACAGATAGGAATTCTGCCAGCTGGACGACTTCCCTGTGCAGATCAGTGGTTGGTTGGTTGGTTGGTTGGTTGGTTGGTTGGTTGGTTGGTTGGTTGGTTGGTTGGTTGGTTGGTTGGTTGGTTGGTTGGTTGGTTGGTTGGTTGGTTGGTTGGTTGGTTGGTTGGTTGGTTGGTTGGTTGGTTGGTTGGTTGGTTGGTTGGTTGGTTGGTTGGTTGGTTGGTTGGTTGGTTGGTTGGTTGGTTGGTTGGTTGGTTGGTTGGTTGGTTGGTTGGTTGGTTGGTTGGTTGGTTGGTTGGTTGGTTGGTTGGTTGGTTGGTTGGTTGGTTGGTTGGTTGGTTGGTTGGTTGGTTGGTTGGTTGGTTGGTTGGTTGGTTGGTTGGTTGGTTGGTTGGTTGGTTGGTTGGTTGGTTGGTTGGTTGGTTGGTTGGTGGGTTGGTTGGTTGGTTGGTTGGTTGGTTGGTGGGTTGGTTGGTCGGTCGGTCGGTCGGTCGGTCGGTCGGTCGGTCGGTCGGTCGGTCGGTCGGTCGATCGATCGATTGATTGATTGATTGATTGATTGATTGATTGAAGTGAGTACTTTGAAATTTTGAACGAGTCTGCAGATTGTGTCGCAGTATCGCCTGATGCGTGGCGTGTTTAAAGTAGACCAGTCGCAAGTTAGAAGGCGTGGTTTACGGCGGCGGTGATCCCGAGAACAAATGTTTTCGGACTACCAAATTCGTCCATCGAAGTGCCGAAACTGTTATCATCTTATGGGAGAAATCTGTTATTAAACCTGTGCTCCAAAGTTTTGACATGTCCACTCAGTTGTGGTTGAATTTACAGATACATGTATGTGTTAATATTTCGGCAACTTTCAATCGATACACTTAATTGCTATTTTCCAACGGTTACCTGTTTTGTCCTCAATTTAGCGGTCGAGCCCTCAAGCTATGGTCTCATGAGGAACTCCCTCTTTTGAATAAGGCAAGTGAACCTATAAAGCAGTGAGCATCAGGGGAGCACTCTCATTCGTTTCTCAGTCGTTCTGCAGTGTTCACGCCAGTTGTGACAGCCGTGTTCTTTATTTGCAGTATATTTAAACAATGACGCTATAACTACTTTAACTATGAAAACTGGATGTAATGAATAGTGAGTTTTATTTTGAGAGCAGTGTTAATGGGCACTAGCTTGGCGCGAATTAATTCAGATGAATTCGGGAGTGAACATTCCGTTATTGTAGCAGTTAACTCTACTCGTGGGACGATGTACAGTACTGCCAAGTGCGGGAGGCACAGTATATATTGAAAATTCGGGAGACGATATATGACGGTAAATGCATATAATAGTATAACTCTGCAAGACTGATTTAACATTTATTATATGCATAGACATTAATCGGATCGAGTATCGTGATCGCAGAAGTAACGTATACGTTCGGTACGATTACTGCTCTTACATATGAAATGGTACGGGTTTCTTTCCGTCAAACAGTAACTTTGAACGAAGCTCAATTTCCTATTGGCTTAATTATCATAATAGGAAAGTATTTGCATATGTAAAGTACGCGTGTAGAGAGAGCAAGTGAAGAGTTATTAACTATACATTCATTCTAGGTGTGTTACCTTACAGGAACCATGATGGCATCGTCAAGTATCAACCCAGTATATTGTGACAACATCCAGTGTGTTGTAATGGCAGAGTAAATCTACAGACGCAGCAGTCATGCGACTGGTGTGGAAGCAGAGATCGGCAAAGATAAGTAATATGCCAACTTTATAAGCATGTTTTTAGACAGAAGATTTCAGCTCTGTTTAATCCTATGTAAATTTTATATTAATGTTAAAAGTCAGCTCGTTAGAGTTGAGCTATGCTTGTTTTCATGGAACGTAAATGGAAATGCAGGGCTGTTAAATGCTAGTGCCCTTTATTTTGTGTTTATATTAGTGATGGGAAAGAGGAATATAATGAAATGTAGATAGGGTGTGTTTATTTGCCTTTTTTCAGATTATTCCGTTATGTGTATTCTTGATGTAAAGTCAGGAGGTAGCTTCCTTACTGAGGCTTAATTTTGTGAGGGAAAAGAATATTCGAAGCAGTGTAGGTTTCTTTATTTACTATGCAAGCAGCGCGTTTTCGGAACTATTTTTGGCCGCCGACGGAGTGGGAGGCTACGTTGTGAAGTAAGAATCATTTATTTGAGCAGAGAAGACAGGCGATTCGGGTAGGAGAGGAATAAAGTTGAAAACGAAAGGCAGATATCACCTAGAATAATAAGGGTATTGAAACAGGAATAGAGGCCTGTGAAAATTCCAGTGAAGGAAAAGTATGTGTGATAGCTGCTTATTAGGAGACGGGCTTGAATACGCCTGTATATTCGGTGACACGCTTAAGATTCGAACTCTCATGCCGCGAGTAAAGAAGGCCTGAGTGACGAATTATTTAATAGAGAATTGGGCAGTTATTGAGTTAAAGCAGAGCATTTTTGTGAATGGGAGAATGGTTAATTTTGTGCAGCGTGGCAGCTATAGAAACGAAGAGAATGGCATTTGAAGTGCCCCTTGCAATGTGAAAGGACATTATACAAGTATCTGCTGTGAGTGAGGGGAATGCCCTTGAAACCCCTCGTAAGAATAGTCCTCCAATCCTGCCCGCTCTGTTACCTCTCTGCTAAGTAGACGTTCTTGCGATGTTTACAGCTGACAGACAAGAAATGAAAGTGGAAATCCGCCTGTTGTGCCAGGAAGGCGTAGCCTACTTAGCCCAGGTGTTAACTGGGTCATACATCATTAGGACCTCATTGATGAAGAAGTGTATTTTTTAAGTATTTTATTTCAGATGTCCAGTAAGTTTTGCCTTTAATTTCAGGATTTTAATTGATTGTTTATTCAATGTTCATGTATGATAGTGCTTATATTTCGTTGTCCAGGTCTTCTTGTCAACGTTGTTTTATTTATTTGCATTTTACTTAGCGCGGAGCTAATTTCTAAGGGAAGTCAGCTTCAGTGCTGGTCCATTTGTGACAGAGCGGTCTGTCGATAGAAGCGGTGTAGTTTGTAAGTGTAGTGAAACCTGGATTTGCCTTGTTGTGTTTTATTACTTTGATTATGTAAATATGTAAATAATGGATTGAAACAGCGTGATTTTCTTTTGCCGAGGAACATCTTATCGGACGATTGCAAGATCGCACCCCATTGGGGATGCCGGCATACTTGCTTATCGGCGTCGATTCAATGCAAGATGTAGATACTTACCAAGATGTATTATGTTTTTTGTTTGTTTCCATTTGTTGGGCATTTGGCCCGTCTATCGTTTCATGTGTTTTATTGTAATTAATTTCAGGTGTGCTCGGCACATGGTTGTATTTATTTGACCGTTTGAGTCTAGTTAATTTTCTTTCTAAATTTTTTCAAGTTTAGTATGAATAATTTTTCATGTGTCTTAGTTTCATAAATCTATTTTACCCCCGAATTTGCTTCCTATTCACAAAATAATGACAGTTTCCCATTCATATACCATTGGTATATACTTCTTAGGAAGTTAGTTTGTCTTAACGCCCAAATTTTTAACGAACGTACCACGAAGCTCTCCGACTTAGCCTGGCATATTTGTATTTGGATTGGAACCGTTCAAGGGTGTCCAGATATGATTCTCTGTATCTGATTACTAATGATGCTTAGGTGATTTTTTCTTTGCGAAACGTATTATCTGAAATGTTTGTGGTTGTTGCCATTGACTAATTAAAGCACGGAGTGTTGTTTCATAGTGGTAGTGGGTCATAACCGTAGAGATAGATGATGCAGTAAGTGCAATCACCATAAATTTTGGGTGAGGATTATTCTAGAGTTTAAATTTCTTCGACGTGGATGTGGGTGTTGTAGATAAGTCCAAGGATTACCGGAATAGTCGCACATAGTTGCTATGGATTAATGTATTAGTGTTCTGGTGTAGGATTGCATTCGAGTGAATAGCCTCATAGGAATGTAGGGTAGGGGTTACCAATTACAATACTTAGATTATAATGAATTTTCTTATTGCTTTAGGTTTAATTATGGGAAGCACTTACATAGCAAATGTAGTGTTCGGTAGTCATGCACATTAGCGTTTCTTTAAAGGAGCGTCGTTACACCCATGCCTGCTGCGTGCAATCAATTAATAATACAACAAAAATGTTCAGGAAGATGTCCATAAACGTTCAAAAAACTTCAGAGAGTAATGTAAAGGATCATTTCGGGTTAATTTAGAAGATATTTGACTGATTTCTGGGGAAACCATTTCTCCGATGTTAGATAGTTATTGTCTAATTGATAGATGATAATTTCAAATAGCGTAATATTTTAAATAAATTAAATAAATCGCGTTTTGAATAACAAAGTACATTCAAGTAAGTTAATTATCTAGAAATGAATTCTGGAAATTACAGATTTTCTCTGGGGAAGTAACATATTAGTGTAACGTTAAGGGGAACTGTTCGATTTAAAGGAACATTGTTGCCAAATACGATGATGTGCATTTGTTATTTATATTTTGATGTTTTGAATTTGAGCACCAGAAGTGCTGCAGATTTATTAAATGAAAAGTTTGGCCATCAGCCACATGAACTAAGATTCCTTTTGGGATTTCAGCCTCAGTGACTTTATATACAGGGTGTATCAGAACCATTGCAACAAAAATCAGGGATGCTCTTCGTGTTGTGTTAAGAACGACGGTGCAATCTGACTGGAGGAGAATTTTTTTACAATTGGCTTTACGTCCCACAGGCACAGACAGGTCTTACGTCGACGATGAGATAGGAAAGGGCTAGGAGTTGGAAGGAAGCGGCCGTTGCCTTAATTGAGTTACATACCCAGCTTTTTCCTGGTGTGAAAATGGGAAACCACGGAAAAACATCTTCAGGGCTGTCGACAGTGGGGTTTGAACCAACTATCTTCCAGTTGTAAGCTCACAGCTTCGCGCCCCTAACCGCATGGCCTGCTCGCTCGGTGAATGTTTTTCTTTTCGGAGAAATTGTTTCTTTTGTTTCTTCCGGGCGCGCGATTCAAATTTACGAACTCACCATATTTGCTATGCCAGAGCACAAGACGCTCTTGTGCTCCTGGGAAGAGAAGGGGAGGGAGGGGAATTGGTGCGTATGATGGAGATAGTAGATAAAGTTTCGCCCGTATGCACAAGTTTCCTCGTTCGACTCGCACAGAAGTGCCCTTGTTTACAGGAAATATCCTGAACACACAGTACAAAAACACACTGTAATTAAGGCACACTTGTCAGTTAAGGAATGCACCAGATCGTTTCCCCTCTCGTCTGTTGATCGCAGTAACGTTTATTATTATTTAACATGCTCGAAGGTGCAACGCTGTCGCCCCACAATTCACTCACAACAATGTAAATGGGATAAAATGCTGAACGAAGAGAACAATTCTCCCAATGTTTTGATTAAAATAGATGCTCCATATGCCCCTCCCTACTTCGATGCACAGTTCATAGCGGTGTATTAGTGACCTTTGGCCTCTGTTCGGGATGTGTGATATGTCGCGAACGACCTGGCAAGTTGCCTGTATTATTGGTACAAGTTCGTCTTCTCTTTCTACGGGTCTCGCATAGTTTGTGCAGAACAAACTCTACACTGCCTACTGGGACTGGGAATCGACTATGCGAAATGAACGGGAAAAGTGTGCGTTCGCAAGTTAGTCAATTTGAATCGCGCGCCCGGAAATAACAAAGTAACCTCATTTCCTCGAAAAGAATAATTTTCTCCGGCAATCCGACTGCATCGTCGTTGTTAACGTAACACGAAGAGCATCCCTTTTTTTGTCGGTATTAGTTCTGATACACCCTGTATCTGGGCCATCAGCCACGTAACTTGTTTTACTTTGGCCATCAGCCACATTGACTTGAATTATTAACGTAATATTGATAGATATCGATCGATGACATAGTTGCAAGCCACGTCGACTCAATTAAGGGTCCGTGCCGTGTAACCAATATCCTGTGTGGCATAGGCCGATTTGCCTGCCTTTATTACACCAAGAATCCCTAGCTCATGTCACGAGAGCTGGACTTCCATGAGTCAAAATGGTGTTGACTTTATATATTTGGACCATCAGCCACAGTAGTTAGTACCACATATTCCAACCAGGCTATCGCTGCCTTTAATTCAAAGTCGTTAGGAAATCGTGAACACGTTATAGTATATATCAGCAAGTGAAAAGCCCGTGAGCCACACTGACTTGAATTATTAATGTAATATTGATAGACATCGATCCATGAAATAGTCGCAGGCCACGACGACTCAATTAAGGGTCCGTGCTGTGTACCCATAATATGCGTGGCATACGCCAATTGGACGGCCATAATTATACCAAGAGTCGCGAACTCGTGTCACGAGAGCCGGACTACCATGATACAAAATGGTGTTACACGCGGTCTCACATGGAAACCAAATTCAGGATATTCCAGGAATTTCATTTCTTAATCATCCTAAAATTACAGGAATGGTTTTCCATTAAAGTTACCCCTCAGGTAGTTAAGGGAATACCTATTGAAACAAGCTAGCGTGTTCATACTTTCCAATGTGTTGTAATACTTCATCTCATTCTCTTAAACTTCAATAGTCATCCATGTTTATTTAGTTGTTAATGTCTCGCCAGGCAGAACGCAGCCTGGTGCCGCGGACAGGCCGTCGCGTACAGCCGCTCATCACAACGGCTTGGGGATGTCAGACAGAAGGCGGCCTAACAACGGCTAGTCAACGTACTTTTTCTGTAATTGCTCGCAGTTTCATGTTGGTGCTGTCAATTTAGGTTGTCTGATTCTGATGAAGAAGAGCTGCTGCTGTTATATGCAATAATTCAAAAATCCCGAAGGAGGAAATGGGTTCACGAAATTAACAATAAACGTGAAAATTTGGGGGAATACCAAAGACTATGTCGTAAACTTCAGTCCCATGAAGATAGATTTTTCATTTATTTTCGCATGTCTAGACAGTGCTTCGAAGAGCTGTTTCATTTACTTGAACAAAGAATTACGAAAATTACGACTAACTGGAGGAGGCCTATATCCGCAAGAGAAAGGCTAGCAATTTATCTAAAGTAAGTCAATAATTTAGTATTTCTGTCAAAAACTTTTAGATTTATTGCAATCAAATTTGCAATGCAAAGTACAATAAAGATTAAAATTAAATAAAATTATAATTTAAACTGAAAAATAATATTCAAACTGAATGAGTTTGACCACATTAAAAACACAAAATTACACATTACTACAAATAGAAACTCAGATATCATTTAACGTATTGTTCGTAATTCCGTAAACTGATTTCAAAGTTTCGAAATTTGTATTCGTACGTCGGCTGAGAGTAATGTCATTGGGTTGCACAGAGTAGACGACTTCTTCAGTTGCAAAAACTGCTTGAGGACTGTATGGAGTTAAATGTTCCGGTAATATTGATCTGTTACTGGACATGTCACTGTGTTGAGTGTATGCTGAAACTTAATGTAAAGGGGGACATAGATTTTTCACCGATATTTGTGAGATCAGCATCTGCAAATAATTGTGCCAGTTTCACATTTAATGTAGCCTTAATCCCTGGGTGAAATACTTTTAAATGTTTCTGCATAACTTAAGATAATATGTTCATCGGCGTCGTATTTGTGTTGGATTTCATTCTTATTTCCCAAATTGTTAATTACTTTTGTCACGTCGTCAGTCGGCTCGTTATTTTGTTTCGTCTGCCTTTTTCGCTATGGCGACAACTCTTCTGAAGATGTGCACGGAATTTCGATGCCATCTATTGGTCCACTGGGCCTTTGGTCGATGCAGTCTACTCAAATTCATTGGAGGCAGGCTTGTCAACATTCGCCGTTCTCGGACGTTCTTCCAGAGCAGGGCCTCTCAAACGCCCAAAATCTCACGCGTGCAGAGCGAGGCGCAAGAGCTCCGTGCACTGTGCATCGGTGCCGCTCGGTATGGCTCGGATCAACGCCTCGTCTCTGGGCTACTCGGCTATGCTCGGCTCTACTCGGCTATACTCGGCTCAACTCAGCCCGGATTTGGAGCGCTACGGCGCAAGTGGGGGAGAGGGAGACAGGCGGAGCGAGCGAGAGAGGCGTGAGGAAAGAGAGAGTAAGCGCTATTGCTCCAAATCGAGGAGTGGGGGTCTGCACTCCGGTCAACCAAGCCAAGTCGTCTTTTGCACCGTGCACAGTGCATGCACCACGCGCATGCACCCTGAGAGGCCCTGTTCCAGAGTATGGTCCAAGAATTTCATAAAGTCGACCCATGGCCAATTCTTATATCTCGTCGTCCCTTGACCGTAGAGTCTTTATTTAATTATTTAATTATTTGTATTTAACATGCACACCTCTTAAGTTCTTCCATTTGGTTTTCACAGCTGCAGCTGAAACAAATAAAAAATACTTGTAGGAAAGTAGTTGTTTGTGTATTGTATTTCATATTATTTATATTTTTTGTTTTTTCCGTTGTTTTATTTGTACTGCATTATTAAGATATTATACTTCGTTTTCTTCAGATACTTAGCTACGGGTGACTCATTCCACACTATATCATTTTCATTTCGGTCGGTCGTCAACAGTCTCCGGAATTGTAGAGCAGGTATGCAAAGAAATTTGGAATGTTTTGCAGCCTTTGTACGTGCCTATGCCAACAGAAGAATTGTGGAAACGAGTTGAGATTGGATACAGGGAAACTTGGAATTTTCCTAACTGTGTAGGCAGTATTGACGGCAAACATATACAAATTAAGTGCCCTGCTAATAGTGGCTCAAAGTATTTCTGTTACAAACACAATTCCATAGTTTTGGTCGCAGTCGTCGATCCCTTTGATAAATTTCTTGTAGTTGTTACGGACTACAAAGTGATAGTGGTGTTTTTGAGCATTCCACTTTTTATTCTGCGTTTATTGGTGGAAAAACAATTATACCTCCAAAACCATTACCTGGTGGGAACATTCCTGCTCTTCATGTACTAATTAATTGATGATGAAGGTTTCGGTTTGCACACATACTTAATGCAACCTTTCTCAAAAATTGCAATCACTGACGATGTTGGAAAGAAAGAATTTAATAAACGTCTTAATAGAACTCGACGAGTCGTCGAAAACGCGTTTGGAATATAACGCAGAAATGGCGAATTTTTAGGCCTATAGAAGCTAAGGTGGATACTGCTGTACACATTGTAAAAACAGCCTGTTGTTTACACAATTATGTTTTGCACCATCAGTCCGATTTCAGCACCACTTGAGCGTTCGGTAGACGAACCAACCCGCACATTAGTGTCCAGTAGACCTACAAATCGTAGAGGAAATAATGCTGCATTTGAAGACCGAGATCATTTTTTAATTACTTTAACAGCGAGGCGAGTAGATGAGAGAAGACAAGAGTAGTTGGAGTCTTCTCTACGAGCGTGTATTGTCATGTCACTTAACACATCATTACGCTATCAATGTTTAATAAGAAATTTACTTTGTGTGTACATTGTTGTAGACTATGCTAATATATACAAATATTTGAGTTACTTACTGTCTTGTTTTAATTCAACACCAATATCTCTCCATGCCTCCATCTCCTTCACCACATTTTTATAGTCTGGATGACCCATATCAAGAAGAAAAACATACTTCTTAACTTCCTCTATCAGTTTCTCGGTATCCATTTTGCTGTGAATATCGCTGGCCGTCGCGTTCGAACTGTGTTCCAATACAAACTGAGGCCGACGCGCCAAGCCGCTCTTTGTTTGGCGTGGATGATGCAATACTGCTAAACGCATTTGCTAAGTCAGACCGCGGCCTGCGCTCTGTCTGGCGAGATGTTTATCAGTGGCGAAGCTAGGGGGGAATCTAAGAGTCTCAGATTCCCCAGACGAAATACGAATAATAAATTATTGACATAAGGCACGAAAATTATGTCTAATAAACTTAATAGACTTCACGGCTCTCCGATCTGCCGCGCTACTCGCAGAGCACTGAGCCTAGCCGTTGAGTCTGACTTCAGCCAGACTCTTACCTTTGTGCTAGCGGGCGGGGCTTGTACTGGTTGCTATGACAACGTATGACGTCATGCAGCGGTAAGTGCTCGCTTTGAAACCTAGCTGGGAGTCTAGTTTCCAAGTCGCGAGTTACGAGTTAATGTTTACGTTCTGATCTGTTGATCTGTGAAGTTTACAACTTATTATTAGTGGTCTGTGTTTTGTGAAGAGTTACCAGTATTTTTTAAATCCGTGTATAATGAATGAAAGTAATGATCTTATTACATACTTGCTTCGAACTCCATTTTCTTCTTTGTCTTTCGAAGAAAAATGTGCCCTGAAAGACAAGCGGCCACAGCCATTATTGAAAATTGTGCAAAAGGATGGAAACCAAATAAGAACTTTCCAGTCCCAATGGTATAAGGATTATACATGGCTTACAGCAAGTGTGACAGATTGTAAGTTTTATTGTTACATTTGCATATTATTTGGAGGTGATAGTGAATGGAATGAGGGTGGCATCAGTACCCTAAAAAATTTTCATAGAAGAGCACGTAAACACCAGATTTCAAAAATACATATTCAGAACAGTGAGCGTTTTCTTCTTCTCGGCAGGAGTAGAATAGATCATGCGATATCAGAAGCGGCTCGTCTTGCAGCTCTAAAGCATAATGAGTTAGTAAATCATAATAGACGGGTTCTTGGCAGGTAACTACCTCGAGACCTTGGAATTGCTAGCACAAGAAGAACAATTCATGAGAGAGCATCTGGGAGCAACTTCAGGATTTAAAGGAACTTCGAGAGACATTCAGAATGAACTTATTGACTGTGTAACTCAAGTGGTGAATGAAGAGATTCAGAAAGAACTTTCTATTTGTGAATTTGTATCAGTTCAGGCGGATGAAACATTAGATATATCTTGTCAGAATCAGATGAACATTATATTTCGGTATTGTGTTGGTTATAACGTTCACGAGAGGTTTGTGGGGTTCTACGACGTCTCAAAAGATAAAAGTGCCACTGGACTGTCAGCCGTAATATTGGATGTCTTACGAAACTGGGGGGTAGAAAAGAAGTTAATATGTCAGACTTACGACGGGGCTTCCGTAATGGCAGGTTCTACAGGGGGTGTTCAAACTATCGTAAAGTAAGTTTGCCCACATGCAATGTTTATACATTACTATGCACATAAGCTTAATTTGGTACTCTTGTATGGAGCAAAAGCTATAAAGAAAGTGCGTCTCTTTACTTATGCTTTGACTGCCTTCCATACATATTTCAGCAAGTCATCAAAGATAACTCAAGTCCTAAGAGATAAAGGCTTTAAACTTCCCCCGGCATGTACGACACGTTGGAACTTCCACTCCAGAGCAACACTAACAATAGCATCCCATTTCAAGGACTTGAAAGAAGCTCTTACACACATTGTTGATAAAGATGAAGAATGGGATGGCGAATCTGTTAATGGTGCTATGGGACTGGTTAAGAGATTAGATGACCCTAATTTCCTCTTCCTGTTGTGCGTCTTCAACAAGATATTTTGCTACACGGATCATTTATTCAAGGTGCTGCAAGCAAAATGCACATCTAATGTAAATATCTGCAACCATGAGATAAAGCAAACCATAAATAACTTTTAAAATCTGAGAAATGAAGAAACAGTGAATGAATGCATAGACACCAGCAAAGCTCTCAATACCGAAATGGCAACAGAATCATTTGTAGTGCATTAGCATATGAAATAATTGATACCACCGTGGTACAGATGGAAATACGGTTCTGTGACTTTGAAAACTTCCATTTTGCAGAATTATTGGATGAGAATCAATTTAAGGCTTACAACACAAGTTTTCCCTCAATGAAAATGAAACAACTCCTGAAGATGTACCCTTTTTTCGAAAGTGAACAACTGACAAATGAACTTGTGAACGTGTACTCTGATGAAGTTAAATATCTACCAAATACTGCTAAAATATGTGTTGGATAATGGTCTGGACAAGGTTTACGAACAAACAACACGTTTGGTTCGTTTAGTTCTCACATTTCCAGTGACAACATGTTCGAGTGAAAGAAGTATGAGTGCGCTAAAACGCATAAAAACCTTCCTGAGGAATTCAATGACAAACAGTAGACTATGTAATTTAAGTACACTTGCGATAGAGAAATCTCTATTCCACGAACTGTCAAATAATCAGAGCTTCAGGGACCGTGTCACTGATGCATTTGCAGAGCGAAAGGAGCGCCGCATACACTTGCTGTATAAAAGAATTTAAGGTAAGCTTGAACAATATTCTTAGACTCCCCAAGTAATATAGCTAGCTTCGCCACTGATGTTTATTATATGTCAGCAAGTTAATTTAGTTTATTTTCTGATTAGATAATAAACATTTCATCTAGTCTCTTCCAGCCTTTAATTTAAAGTCGTTAGGAAATCCTGAACATAACAGCAAGTGATGAACAGCCCGTGAGCTATCCTTCATAAGAAATAACATTATCATAATATCGTCATATGAAAGGTAAAGTATAGTTCATCGCTGATTATCCGGGGAAAAGGGTTCAATATTATATATTGCAACAATGGACGTATAGTCGTTGTGAAGCCCGAAGTAGGGTTGTTAGTTTATTAAATGTAAATTATTATGTATTACGTCATAGCTACATATTCTATAGTTTGTTTTGGGTTTGCCTTGAATATTGCTTACCTTATCTTGCTATTGAGATGATGCTTGGCTAGGAACGATGTGTGTAATTCTTCTGCATCAAATGTACTTATTGTTTTACGGCATCTGCAGATAATTCCTCACGTTATTGAACATGAAGGTGGATTTAACGCGAATGTTGTCGCGTACATTTTTCTGATGTATGGGATTTTACATTTCTGGTCATTTACTTCTCCAGGCAATTTCCTTGAGAGATTGTTTTAGTGCATTAGATTTCGCATAACAATTCTAGTTTCTCAGCATCAAATGTTAATTCCGTGTTCTCCACGATTAATTTTATTTTAATTCATGTTATACTTGGGTGTTGTAATTATTAATTTTCAAGTTAACAAAGGATCCCTTAAATCTTTATAAAAGAACTATATTTTGAGGCAAGTGTAATTAAGAAGGTAATTACCTTGGGTTATATTGTAAAATAAAATAGGGTTCTTTAATTTACAGGACAGTGAAACTGTTCATTCGTGAAGTTTTTAACGGATTTATATTGGACAAGTACATAAGTCTGTCTTCGGCTGTCGAAATTACTATTTACAAAATAATTGGAAATCCTAAATGGTTTATTAACATATCTTAAGAATAAAAGTTACACTTTCCAGGTTTTATACGGCATTCGAATGGAATCAAAACAGGTATTCTAGTATTTCCTTACAAATCATATTGGGCACAGTTGTAGCTCGGAGTTGTACTTTGATCTATGGATTTGCGTACTCTAGAAAAAGCTACATACAACTGTCCAAAACGAATCACCATCAACAGCGTCATATGCCCTTACTCCACATGAGCACACGGAGAGGTTTGGAATTGAATCCAGACTTTTGTCACACGTTATAGTGATTAGAAATCCTATAGCACCGCCTCTCCTACCCTGCCGATCAACATTCTGACGGTAAGGAAATTTTCAACGAACGGACCTCGTACCGTCTAACCTCGGTGTCAGACAACATAAACTTAACGCTTTAACGACCATGGCCATCACGTGGACAGCTCTACATCATGCTTACCGATAGACATAAAGCCTGGAATGGAAACAAATATTCATTCATTTCATTAAAAGATAGCATTTTTCACTGAACAGTGGAAGTGTGATGGTCATCATTGCATTGTTCTTGTATTCCATAACTGGCACCAGTTTAACTCTCGCAAATATATCTGAAGGCAACAGAAGATAGGATGTATGCAGTTCGACACCATGTCGAAGGATATAGCTGTGCACCTACATCATAACGGAAAATATGCAACAACGACTTCATTAATAGAAACGTATTTTCCTTTCAAAAAAGTACAAAAATTGTCGTGGTCGTCAGAGGTTCATTGTATTTTTCTTGTAAAGAAGACGTAACAAGATCAATCAATCAATCAATCAATCAATCAATCAATCAATCAATCAATCAATCAATCAATCAATCAATCAATCAATCAATCAATCACTGCTGATCTGCATTTAGGGCAGCCGCCCAGGTGGCAGAACCCCTATCGGACGTTTTCTTAGCCTTTCCTTAAATGACTGCAAGGAAATTGGAAATTTATTGAACATCTCCCTTGGTAAGTTATTCCAATCCCTAACTCCCCTTCCTATAATTATTATTTCCCCAATTCGTCCTCTTGAATTCCAATTTATCTTCATATTGTGATCTTTCCTACTTTTAAAGACGCCACTCAAACTTATTCGCCTAAAATGTCATTCCACGCCATCTCTCCGCTGACACATCGGAACATAGCACTTAGTCGAGCAGCTCGTCTTCTTTCTCCCAATTCTTCTTTATCCAAACTTTGCAACATTTTTGTAATGCTACTCTTTTGTCGGAAATAACCCAGAACAAATCGAGCTCCGTTTCTTTGGATGTTTTCCAGTTCTTGAATAAGGTAATACTAGTGAGAGTCCCATACAGTGGAACCATACTCTAGTTGGGGTCTTACCAAAGACTTACATGCCCTCTCCTTTACATCCTTACTACGACCTCTAACACCCTCATAACAATGTGCAGAGATATGTACCCTTTATTTACAATCATATTTATGTGATTACCCCAACGAAGATCTTTCCTTATATTAATAGATACTTACAATGATCCCCAAAAGGAACTTTCACCCCATCAACGCAGTAATTAAAACTGAGAGGTCTTTTCCTATTTGTGAAACTCACAACCTGACTTTTAACCATGTTAATCAACATACCATTGCCTGCTGTCCATCTCACAACATTGTCGAAGTCACGTTGCATTTGCTCACAATCTTGTAACTTGTTTATTACTCTATACAGAATAACATCATCCGCAAAAAGCCTTACCTCTGATTCAACTCCTTTACTCGTATCATTTATATAAAGAAAATATAAAGGTCCAATAATACTGCCTTGAGGAATTCCCCTCTTAATTATTACGGGGTCAGATAAAGCTTCGCTTACTCTAATTCTCTGAGATCTATTTTCTAGAAATATAGCAACCCATTCAGTCACTCTTTTGTCTAGTCCAATTGCACTCATTTTTGCCAGTAGTCTCCCATGATCCACCCTATCAAATGGTTTAGACAGGTCAGTTGCGATACAGTCCATTTGACCTCCTGAATCCAAGATATCTGCTATATCTTGCTGAAATCCTACAAGTTGGGTATCAGTGGAATAACCTTTCCGAAAACCGAACTGCCATCTATCGAACCAGTTATTAGTTTCACAAACATGTTTAATATAATCAGAAAGAATGCCTACATACAATGCATGTCAAACTTACTGGCCTGTAATTTTCAGCTTTATGTCTATCACCCTTTCCTTTATACAAAGGGGCTACTATAGCAACTCGCCATTCATTTGGTATAGCTCCTTCAAGCAAACCATAATCAAATGAGTACTTCAGATATGGTACTATATCCCAACCCATTGCCTTTAGTATATCCCCAGAAATCGTATCAATTCCAGCCGTTTTTCTAGATTTCAACTTTTGTATCTTATTGTAAATGTCATTGTTATCATATGTAAATTTTAATACTTCTTTAGCATTAATCTCCCCCTCTATCTGAACATTATCCTTGTAACCAACAATCATTACATACTGCTGACTGAATACTTTCGCCTTTTGATGATCCTCACTTACACACTCCCCTTGTTCATTAATTAGTCCTGGAATATCCTTCTTGGAACCTGTTTCTGGGTTAAAATTCCTATACATACCCTTCCATGTATCACTAAAATTTGTTTGACTGCCAATTATGCTTGCCATCACATTATCCTTAGCTACCTTCTTTGCCAGATTCAATTTTCTAGCAAGTTCCTTCAATTTCTCCTTACTTCCACAGCTATTTCTAACTATTTCTTTCCAGTCTGCACCTCCTTCTTAGTCTCTTTATTTCTCTTTTATAATAAGGTGGGTCTTTACCATTCCTTACCTCCCTTAAAGGTACAAACCTGTTTTCGCATTCCTCAACAATTTCTTTAAACCCATCGCAGAGTCTGTTTACATTCTTATTTACCATTTTCCACCGATCATAGTTACTTATTAGAAACTGCCTCATGCCTGCTTTATCAGCCATATGGTACTGCCTAATAGTCCTACTTCTAGGATCTTCCTTTCTATCACATTTATTTTTAACTACGACGAAAAAAGCTTCACTATCACTAATACCATCTATTACTTCAGTTTCTCTATAGAGCTCATCTGGTTTTATCAGCACCACATCCAGGATATTTTTCCCTCTGGTTGGTTCTATTACTTTCTGAATCAGCTGTCCTTCCCATATTAACTTATTTGCCATTTGTTGGTCACGCTTTTGTCATTCGCATTACCTTCCCAATTGACATCAGGTAAATTCAGATTTCCCGCTACAATCACATTTCTTTCCTTGTCGTTTCCTACATAGCTGATTATCTTATTAAATAATTCTGAATCCGTGTCAGTGCAGCCCTTACCCGGTCTGTACACTCCAAATATATCAAGTTGCCTATTATCTTTAAAAATGAGCCTTACACCTAGAATTTCATGTGTCTCATCTTTAACTTTTTCGTAGCTTACAAATTCTTCTTTCACCAGAATGAATACTCCCCATTCCACCATTCCTATCCTATCTCTACAATACACACTCCAGTTCCGTGAGAAAATTTCTGCATCCGTTATATCATTTCTCAGCCATGATTCAACTCCTATTACAATATCTGGTAAATATATATCTATTAAATTACTCAATTCTATTCCTTTCTTTACAATACTTCTACAGTTCAACACTAACAATTTTATGTCATCCCTACTTGATTTCCAGTTCCCTGTTCTCTTATCACCGCTTCCTAGGCCACCCCGTTTCCCTGAATGTACCTCCCTATTACCCTTCCAACCGTGGTTTAAGTGAAGGTCATCTGAGCGCAGATCCCTATCTCCTATCCACGCATTAGGATCTAGAAATTTCACTCCCAGTTTCCCACATACCCACTCCATAGTCTCATTTAAATCCCCAATCACCCTCCAATCAGTATCCCTCCTACACAGTATTCCACTAATTGCAATCTCCGCTTTCTTAAACTTCACCCGTGCTGCATTTACCAGATCCCACACATCTCCAACTATGTTGGTACTTATATCAGCTTGCCTTACGTTGTTGGTACCAACGTGAAACACTACCACCTTCTCCTTCCCCTCCTCCCTCTCTTCTACTTTCCTCAACATCTGCCTCAACCTAATTCCTGGTTAACATTCTACCCTGGTTCCCTTTCCTCCACACACTTTCCTCAAGTGTCTAACGATGGAATACCCCATGACCAGAGCCTCAACCCTACCCACCTCATTTGATCCCCTCCCCTCCTGGTCAGCCTTATCTTTCCTGATAGCTGCAGAAGCTACTTCCTCCTCCCTTTTCTCCTTCCCATGACCCTGTTCAACCTGTCTTTTCCTATCCTCTACTCTATATTTCGCTTTCCTTTTTCCCTTCCTCCTACTTCCACACATTTCAGCAACAGTTCCCTGTCCCTCATCTTCCCTCTGTTGTTCTACCTGGAGTGACTCGTACTGACTTCGCACAGACACCTGTCCTGAATTCTGATCCTGAATAGAGCCCTTAGCCTGCAGTCTCCTTCCCCTTAGAACATTAGGCCACCTGTCTTCTACAACTTCCTCCTTTCCTTCCCTTCCATCTTGTACACCTACTGTAACCTGTACATTGTTTGAGGGAGTCCTATCTTCCTTCCTGTCTTCTGTGAGAATCCTAATTATCTCCATCAAACTCTCCAACTCCTCCCTCATACCCCTCAATGCCTCGCCACACCCACAGTTCGTACACTTGCGCTCCTTAGCTATTCTTTACGGAAAAAATGAAAATAAAAATAAAATAACTTATTTGCAAAAAATAAGTGAACGTAGGGATATACTGTCTGGGATAGTACTCAAAGATCACACAACAATAAGGTAATTTATATACGACTACACTACAATACTACTTAGTCATACTCTATTTTTTATCCTACAACCCCTAACAGGATAAAAACTGCTGTTAATTACTGAATATCAAAAGGAATACAAAAGAACTACACAATTCCAAACTGCAATTAAGCCTATCCTAATTACAACAACAGAATTTTAGTAAGGGTTTCTACGGATACCTCCACTACACCAGTACTACACAAATATTTTGCAATAATAAAATAAGCACACTAAATTCTGATAGGATATTACTCGTATACTACTGTACAGTACACTACAGTAATTTTTAAACTACTTTCAGACTATCCTAATTACAATACCGGTACCGTATGTCACTACTAAGCACAAACAGAAATGAAATTTGCAAGAACTACTGTACTCAAAGATTACCAACAAAGCTAAATGCTTAGACAAATTAATATTAGAACTACACTCTAATAGATACACACGAAAGATAACACACATAGCAGACAAAATACGGCACTATCTAAATATACTGTATCTACACTACAATTTTCAGCTGAAGTGTGGTTATATGAACTTTTACCGCTGGTGGATTAGTATTATTTTCCCTACTACTTTCCCTATAAATTTAGTCTCAAAAACCTTCAATCTTTCCCTAAAAGCAATACTTGTCATAATGCCATTATATTCGGGTAAAGCAAATTTGCATCATATTGGTTCAACAAAATATGTAATTTCTTAAATCACCCATATTTTCTTCAGTGCCTGACAATGCATTACGGCATTCCAAATGGGGTAACTTGGAACACAACCAGCCACACTCATATGCATATGTATTTTTCTGAAATAAATCAAACCCACAGATCACACCTACCACAACACATTGGTATTGAAAGTTAACTGCTCCACTATACAATAAAATAGGACTATATTTTAAACCAGTTAAAATATGGATCGCGCAGGTCAGAAATGTTGGAAGTACTATACAGATCTCTTTGTAACTAGAAGAATATCTATGCAAACACAATATTTACTTACATTTTCCTGTCACGAGGGAAACGGAAGAAAGACCGCAAATCCTTCTGCACTTCATAGTCATTGCAGCCAAACAGCATATATCTTTCCACTCATATTGGGAGGAGATATAAAGGAATGACACACGCTACTATTTACTTATGTCAACTTCATGCAAACACATAAATAATGCCAAAAACTTCACAAACAAATACACCTGCTCTTATGACAGAATCAGTAACTCTCAAGTCACTCTGCTAGACAGAGCTCTAATCGCTGTCCCTCGATATCTCGCAGAGTGTTGCGTATTGTCTCTACTGTATTTGATAGCATGTGAGCACTCGATTTCGCATGATGTCACAAACCAATATGGCATTCCACAGCAACCGAGTGGTAAGCCCCGGTATTACATGATTATGAACGAGCAGTAGAACACTATAAGTTCAAAATATGTGTTATATCTTGTTGTTGATAGTAACACTAAAATAGCTCAATTATGCAGTTACTGTTTACTGTATGATATTACTGTTAGTACCCTGAGGGGAATAAATTGAAATTTTATCATATTCATTTTTTTGCGGTAGTATTCTCCATCTGACTACCCATTCCTGACAACTGGCTGATGAACATTTCTGGGGAGAACACTGAATGAAATTTCTTGATGCTCTCAGCTCTTTTAAATGATTTCAGATCATTTTTATTTTTATGGATTATGTCACTAATCTCACAAAAGTTGACTGCCATTTGACTTCTAATAATGTTTCCATCTTTGACTGCAAATCGAAATAACATTCCTCAAATTCATCTAGATCAAAATCATGAGGTTCAATGGGGTCATTAACTTCTAATTACGTCAGAATCTCGTTGTATTCCTCTACACCAAGAGTCACCAACCCACGGTCCACAGGGGGTGTTGGTGGTGATTATTGTTTTAAGAGGAAGTACAATTAGGCAACAATCCTCTATATAACACTAACCGGAGAGAGAAAAGGGAAGGAATCTGACACTTCGAAAAATTAAGGTATGGGCCAAAGAAAGACAAGGGCCATATATATAAATAGACATGTGTGTCCATATATTTCATCTTGCAGCCAAAACTAACCACTGCAGACCACTGGTGTTTATGTGTGGCAGTAGCCTCGAGTTCCCCATGGTGCACTACGGTGGTTGCGTGTCGGTAGCTGTGATGGTGTGATAGATATGGGGTTGAAGTTGGCCAGCTACAAAAAATAGACACGTGTTCCTATATTTCACCTTGCAGCCACAACTATCCACCGCAGACTACTGGTGTTCGGGTGTGGTAGTAGCCTCGAGTCTCCCATTCTGCACTATAGTTATTGCATGTTGGTAACTGTAGTGGTGTGGTAGATGTTGGGGGGTTGAAAGTGAACAACTATATACAGTATAAAAATAGATACGTGTGTCTGTATATTTCCACTTGGAGCCACACTGCACTGGTGTTTGTGTGTGGTAGTAACTTCGAGTCTCCCATCTTGTACAATAGCAGTTGTGAGTACGTAGCTGTGGTGGTGTGGAAGTATGGGTGGTTGAAACCGGCCAATTACATATAAAATTAGACGCGTGTGTTTGTATATTTCACCTTGCAGCCACAACTACCTGTCTCAGAACACTGGTGATTGTGTGTGGCGGTAGCCTCGGGTCTCCCATCAGGCACTATGGTGATTGCGTGTCTGTGGCTGTGGTGGTGTGGAAGTTGTGGAGGTTGAAATGGCTGTCTATATATAAAAAGAGAGATGCGTGTCCGTATATTTTACCTTGGAACCACAAATACCCCCAGCAGACGACTGGTGTTTGTGTGTGGTAGTAGCCTCGAGTTTCCCCATCGTACACTTATGGTGGTTGCGTGTCAGTAGCTATGGGGGTTGAAAGTGGCCGACTAGATATAAAAATAAACATGTGTTTTCGTGTATTTCACCCTGCAGCCACAACTACCCACCAAAGACTACTGATGCTTCTGTGTGGTAGTAACTTCGAGTCTCCCGTCGTGCACTATGGTGGTTGCGTGTCGGTAGTTGTAGTGGTATGGGAGATGTGGGGGGTTGAAAGTGGCCGACTACATAAAAATATAGACATGTGTGTACGTATATTCCGCCTTGCAGCCACGACTATCTATCGCAGACCACTGGTTTTTATGCGTGGTAGTAGCCTCAAGTCTCCCATCGTGCACTATAGTGGTTGCATGTCTATAGCCATCGTGGTGTGGGAGACATGGGGACTGAAATTGACCGACTATATATAAAAATATACGTGTGTGTACGTATATTTCGCCTTGCAGCCGCAAATACCCATTGCAGACCATTGGTGTTTGTGTGTTACAGAGGGAGATGTAGGACTTGAAAGTAGCTGACTTTGTCACTGAATGTATTAAAATGAATGAGAATGTACTGGATGGATCAGAGTGAGGATGTACTCTAGAAGGCTGTGATGTGTAGTCCTTGGTTTTGTATATCATCTTTGATTCATCTCCCAGGAGTATGGCAATCTAAGAACCATAACTTTTTTTCTGCTAGAGTAAATCTGTGAGTATTTTCCGTAATTTTTTAGTATAAAGCAGATACTTACTGAAAGAGCTCCTTAACAATATCATTATGGCAGTAATCCTAACCAGTAGAGAAAGAGGAAAATACGTTTCTTTATCAAGAATTCCATTTATCTTAAATGATTTGTCATTTTATTTCAAACGTTTCAATTTCCGGTGAGATTAGCTTATAGTACAACTATCAATATGATTCAATGTCAAACGTTCCACAATTGCGGAGTTTATTTAGAGGATTCCTGTTTCACACATGGTCAGCTCAACATTGCCTTTTCCCGTGTCGGAAAAGCAGAAAATCTGTTTGTGCACTTGCCTGGCAACAAGACATCAAATGCAGCATATAAGAATGTACTTTTATAAAATGACTTAGAATGTAAGATATTTATGTAACTCCCCCCTTCCAACCAAAAAAAGAGAATAAAAACAAGAGGACAAACAGAAAAAGAGTGGTCTTTTAATGCACGTCTTCTGTATTATATAGAGAAAAACACACGGATGTACAAAAAACCAAGCGAAGCGGGTGGTCTTCAGCTAGTAAAAAATATATTTATTTAAAGCAGCACAGTTTACAAAGATAAACAGAACTTACGATTTTTCTTCTTTGGGTGCGTTCTTCATTACCGAAGTTTGGCTACATTCTTGATGAAGTAAGTTCTATCTCCAGTTGTTCCCATCAATGTTTCTGATTCTATTCCTGGCCAGTTTCTTAAGTTTCTCAGCCATGAGTGAATTTTTTGACCCTGGCCTTGTCACCCACATATTTTGTCTTGCTAACAGGAAATGGTCCTTGTCCTTCCTCATAATACGTCCTAAGTACGCTGTCTTCCTCTTCTCGATTGCGCTAACTGGCTCTCTACGCTGTCTTCCTCTTCTTGATTGTGCTAACTGGCTCTCTACGCTGTCTTCCTCTTCTCGATTGCGCTAACTGGCTCTCTACGCTGTCTTCCTCTTCTTGATTGTGCTAACTGGCTCTCTACGCTGTCTTCCTCTTCTTGATTGCGCTAACT
Organism: Anabrus simplex; assembly: GCF_040414725.1. Classification (NCBI taxonomy): domain Eukaryota; kingdom Metazoa; phylum Arthropoda; class Insecta; order Orthoptera; family Tettigoniidae; genus Anabrus; species Anabrus simplex. Next base: position 255,700,249 of record NC_090270.1, on the reverse strand, counting down.
GGCTCTCTACGCTGTCTTCCTCTTCTTGATTGCGCTAACTGGCTCTCGATCCTTCTTCGTGCACTTCAGCACTACTGCATCAGATTTGTGATTTGTCCGTGAAATCAGCAGATCTACATCTCAAAGGCTTCCACTCTGCTTATGGTGCTGTTCTTTGGTGTCCACATCTCAGCTCTATAAAGAAGTGCTGAATACACATTGCACTTCACAAATTTATATCTTAACTCCAAGCTCAGGTTCATTTAAGTTGAACATTAGCAGAGATAACACACAACCCTGTCTCACACCCAGCTGTACAAGGGTTACTCATGTTTGAGAGCTTTCAAGCCTCACTGAAGCCTCTTGCTACTGGTATAGATATCTGGTGAAGGTTAGATCTTCACTGTCTAGTCCTTTAATGTCCAGTAAGCACATGAGAAGACTTCCGAGAAAGGAGAGGAGCTGCTCAACTAAGTTGTATGTTCCAAGCTGTCAGTGGAGAGATGGCATGGAATTACATTAGTAGACGAATAAGTTTGAGTGGTGTCTTTAAAAGTAGGAAAGATCACAATATGAAGATAAAGTTAGAATTCAAGAGGACAAATTGGGGCAAATATTAATTTATAGGAACGGGAGTTAGGGAATGGAATAACTTACCAAGGGAGATGTTCAATAAATTTCCAATTTCTTTGCAATCAGTTTAGAAAAGGCTACGAAAACAACAGACAGCGAATCTGCCACCTGGGCAACTGCCCTAAATGCATAACAGTAGTGAGTGATTGATTGATTGATTGATTGATTGATTGATTGATTGATTGATTGATTGATTGATTGATTGATTGATTGATTGATTGATTGATTGATTGATTGATTGATCAGGTCAGAATGTTTGACAAAATCAAAAGCTCTACCATAATCTGTGAACCACGTGTACACATTTTTTGTTTGATTTCTGCAGTTTTGCTGAAGTGCCAGTTACCAAAACAAGGCCTCTTGTGTCGCCAAATTCTTATGGAATCCGAACAGTTCATCACCTACCTCTGTTTCACATTTTCTGTGTATTCTGTTATGGATATTATGGATTACTTTTAAAAAACAGTTTGAGGACTTGGCTCATAAGACTAATCAGTCAGAAATAATTACATTTGTTGGCATCTGGTTTCTTGGGGATTAAAAATATAACGCATAATTTCTCAACCCTTTCTTACAACACACCTTCTCCATGCAAAAATAAACACAAAATGTAGCCTTTGATAAAGCAGAAATACTTAAGAACTCAAGACTTCAAAACAAGAAATACTAAAGATTTAAAATTATATCCTTGATGGATTGTTCTGATGTTTAAGTGTTTTGAAATTATTGTTCTTGGAAGACTTCTTGTATTTAAAATCAGGAAACTTCCATGAAAGTGATCATGATAGGTGGTTTAAAAGCATACTCAACAAGATAACAAACTTCACAAAACTTCAATTTGTTCAGAAATGGAAGGAAAGGACAGGTCGGAAGAAATGAAAAATATAATCCAGACAAAAGCACATCATAGATTCAACTAACAAACTTTAATTTTTCAGTTCAGAATATCTATTAAAATCCAAAAACACCAGCCATAGAAGGCTGTATGAAGGACCAGAACAGTTAAAATAATAAAAATCAATCATAAACATGCCAATTTCTGAACAAAACCCACATCTAAATTCAATGTTTAAAACAGTCTAGTGAATAAAACCCAATTTCACTTAATTAAAAATTCAGCTTTATAATATTACACGAGTGTTCAGCTTCTGTAAGCACATCTCATGAGAAGCCAAGAATCTGACGAGCAGAACTCCTGTTACAGCAAAATAATTCACTACTCAAAATTTCATCTTTTGTTAGGACTATGAAACAGACTAGCTTCAAAGACTCATCTAATTAGTGAGGAATTATTTTTGGAGTTAAAATTACAAAATCACTGGAACAGGTCTGCCTTTTCGTTCATTTCTGTTACGATGAAGAAAATTCATTTTTGAGATAAACAACTTTGATTTAACTAAAATATCTTCTCATCATTAAAAATCTACAGACTTTTTTTATTTAAGATTCTCTTTTGCACAATAATAATAATAATAATAATAATAATAATAATAATAATAATAATAATAATAATAATAATAATAATAATAATAATAATAATAATAATAATGTCATTGTTGTTGTTGTTATTATTATTATCATCATTGTGACATAGCACTCTAATGCTAGTAAAATTGTCAACTGTGGGTTAGTGTACTCCTCCCTGATACATTACAGACCCCACATCAGGGTCCATACAGCTAGCAAACTGAGAAGTATTATTAATTATGTGCTTTCTATTATCTTCATTTCTTAAAATGTTTTATAGAAAAGCTTTACTGGTTTTCCTAGCTCTATTGCATAGCATATTATTATAATACAAAAATTTTACACCATCAACCACCAGCCAGCCTTTCCCCCTGCAGTGCTTTCATACAAGGACCTGAGACCATCTTCATAGACCTTAATAAAGTAGCACATTCTAGTGACCACTGCTATTTCACTGACTGATGATGTGTTGAGAAAATGTTGCAAATTACAAATATTACACACATCACTTCTTCAAGAACTTCCTCAGAAATTTCTGGCATTGAGAAAGTAGAAGCAATGCTTGTAGTACTACCCATGAGATGTCACCATGATATAAATTAATGATTGTATGAAGTATTATGTCTTATAAACTGTAGGCAGAGTCAAACCTCATATTAAAATATAGTATTCTAAAAATCACGTAAGAAACTTGGAGGAGAAATTAAATTTGATATTCAGAGAACATCCAGCACACAGGTTCTGTCGTACACTTTTAAAATAAACAATTTCCCATGAGTTATCAGTGCAACATTGTCTCATCACATAATTATGGTGTAAACAAAGGCTGTTCCTCATCTCTACCTTGGAAAAGCACATCAGGAGGACGTTGTGTTCGTCCTGCCCCGAGCAGGAAGCCAGCCAACCAGAGACATCTGCCAAAGCTTGAGAAGGGGAATATTCATCTCACACATATTTACAAAACAATTTCCCTTCCTCATTAACAGGCAAGAATGATGATTCAACAAGCTTGTTCCTTGTATCTCACTCGCCACCAGACACTGTCACCTCACGCCACGTCGTGGTGGTCGTCGTTGCATCCGAAGCTAAAGGCGTATCCAGACTGTCGGATCGGGCAGGTGATGGAGGGGGCGAGGACGAGGCAACTGTCACCGAACTCTCTCCCTCTCCTTCGCTGGCCTCCTCCTCAGGGATGGTAGAGGTGGTTGTGTCCGAGGACTGGTGGTGTAGCGCTGCATCCTGCTGTCGCAGAGAGCTGCTTCCTCCTTCTGGACTGACATCCTCTCCTTAAAGACATAGGAGAATATTCTGATGAGTATAATTTAAATAAAATGTATATAAATTAAAGGGAATCCTCCATATTAATATTTTTTAAAAGCAAGAGGTGAAGTCTGGCATAACACAGAATCTAAACAATTATGTTGTTGGTTTTACTAGTTTTTACAGTTTTTGTAAAGGCTGAGGTGTTGGAATTTTGTACCAGAGGAGTTCTTTACATGCCAGTAAATCTACCAACACAAGGCTGGCATATCTGAGCCTACTTCATTTTGTATTTTTTAGTATGGAGGCATTAAATGGCTATCATCACTAGGCAAGACTAAACATGATATCTTGGAATTTTTGAAATGACCTTTACCTATCATTTTTATTTTAGATAATGATTTTTAGCATTTCAAGTAATTTGCCATTTAGCTTGCAAATAAATTCATTGATTCTTAATATTCTCATCGCTAAGCCTCGACAAAAATGTACATTAAGTTAAGAGTGTCTGAGTAAACTCCATCTTTACAATACTTTAAAAAAATCTTCATTCCTTTTTTATAATGAATTAAAAAAGGAAAAATAAAATAAAAGTATTAAAAAAGGAATAATGATTTTTTAAGTATTGTAAAAGTAGAGTTTACTCAAACACTCTTAAAACTTGTTCAAGGTTGACTATACAGATTAATTATGTTCATTTCTTGTGGTGAAAAAGTACATCTTTGTATTTAATGAAAAAAAAAAAAAACCACTTCAGGAGCACTTAAAAAAATACCTGTGTTTAATTTGGAATTTTTTTTACGAGTTGCTTTATGGAAAATTCTAAATTCCCAAGGAGGGAATTAGATATTTTTCACCAATAGAGCATGTCAAAAACATATCAGATGTAAGGCTTTTCAGGCATTTGCTCTATTAACCAGCGTTTTGTCTTAGGTCTGACACTAGACTCGTCAGAGTGGGATGTGTCCATAGTTCAGTTGCTTTGTGTCGTACTGACACAGATGGGTCTTATGGCAACAATGGAACAGGAAAGGGCTAGGAGAAGAAGGGAAGCGGTCGTGGCCTTAATTAAAGTACAGCCCCAGCATTTTCCCATGTATGCAAGTATGTATGTATGTATGTATGTATGTATGTATGTATGTCTACCCCGTACTCGTGTTTCCTACACCAGTCTTCGGTTGTATCTCTACTAAATTTCTAAACAAGCAATCTGCAGCATTCTTCCAGAAGTATGTCAATGTAAAAGAAGCCTTGAGAGAAGAAAGTGAAATTATATTTCGTTGCAGCATTCTTCCACTGTGGTTCCCACCTCAGAAGCCACTTCTTCCAAGGCATTGTTTTAACGATACTTGTAGTATATGGGATGCTTAGGATCTGACTTTTTTCCCCTATAAATTTCAACCAGTTGTAGAGTCTTTTCTTCATTTCACTCCATAGTTCAATCAAGAGTAAGTATTTATCTCATGAGTGTTGACAGTCAACTGCGCGTATGGTAGAATGCTCATTGTCCCATCCACTGCTTGTGCTACAGCATGGCGTTTCATCCAAAATCTGACAGCAGCATGGATAATGCCACACTGTGAACTGTGCCTTGATGTGTGGGCGAGCATGTTGCAAAACTCCAACCATATATGTACATTCAGTCTTTGGTGTGGCACTCGGCAAATGTATGTACCCGCCTTTAGAGTTATCAAGAAAAAACAAAAACAAACAGATATTCATGCATTCTCAGGCGTTACCACACAAAGTTACAAACTGACATCATAAAAATTATAAATGCACAGCAAATTGAGACAAAAATCTATTTTGTTTCTTAAAATATTCACTCCGGTGGACTACTGTAGAAGTTCGACCATCATGATATCTAGTGGTTATCTTGTGAGTGAGTAGTTACTAGTCATGTCACAAGATGTCAGGAGCAATTAGCTAGAAGGTAAAGGTTCGAGTGCCCTTTGCGTTTCATCATTTGCATCATAACTACTGTTCACTGCCAACGTATTAACACTTCAACGCATTGTGGTACCGTATTTCATAATGCATGGGAAACTGTATACCACTGACGAAGCTCTTATCCTCATTTTGGGCAGTAACTTTGTAGAAAATGAAGACAGGAAAGATTTAACTCTGCCAATGCTGTATCCAAAGACATGGATTAAAAACAAAAGGATGGGCAGCTTTGCATGACTGAAAATAACTGAAATATATATGTACAGACTGCACTTTTTTTTTTTTTAATCATCCTGTCGTGTCTTACCATCGTGAATAAATGTGAGTGAGAAAGTGGAGAGCAGAAGGTATCCCATACCAGCCGGAATGACCAGCTGCCCTAAGCACTCATCAAGGCCACGTGTCTGTCCTCACTTCACCAGAGTAAAAAGGTTAACACATACACGCCTGAGATTATTTAGATTTGTCATGGACAATTAGGGCTTTGAGCTACATAACAGGGAAGTATCTGAAGCCCACCCTTTCCCATTCAATCCTAAAATTCCAGCTTTCACTAAAATAACAATGGCATATCTCCTTCTCTTTAAGAAATCAGTTAATCTTTTCACCTGTAAGTATTCAGAATCAGTTGTGTGGATACCTTGAACTGTGTAATCCTGAACATAAGATCATCAAAAGCCTTGTTAATTCATGTAATGATTTTATACCTTTATAACTAGGCTTCATTCAGCAAAATTGTATAATATAAACACTGAATAATTATGCACGGAAAACAAACAAGAATGCCCCATAAAATAAGATCACTGAGCAGAGAAGCTTTGGCTAACAATGACTATGGCTTTACCCTCGCTTTAAAGCTCTCCATTTGGTTTGTGGTGGGCTGGTCCCAAAATCGGCTGTCCCGAGAATGGTTTCCTGTGGTTTTCCATTATCCTCACTAAGGCGAATGCTGGAACGGTTCCTTTTATAGGCCATGACCACTCCCCCTCTCACCTTCTCCGCACCTCAAACCACTGCAACACATCTCCAGGCCTGAAAGATAGCATCACCCTCTAGGACGCCCGCCATATCCCTGCCGAAGCTTCTCTGCTCAGTGAGTTGTGAACAAAAGACCATCGGAAAACTTGTATTGGGATGTGACAATCTAACGTGCTGCCACCAAGATTAAATGCATGGAGTCACTGTTGCTAGGCAAAGTACATAAGACAGGTAGAGAACACAATTCAAGGAGACATTTTACGTCCAGGGCGTAGGGAGCCGTTTTTTGTGTCTGTGCGCAATGCCCAGCAAAATCTACAGCATGCAGAGATCTGAAATTTTGAACATAGGTAGATGGAAGGGGGTCCGAATGCACCTCAAAGCCGGAATTTTCATTTTCACTTTCATTGGTGAGTTATGAACGAAAAACCACAGGAAAAAGTGTATTGGGATATGACAATCCAACGTCCTGTCACCAAGATTAAATGCACAGAGTCACTGTTATTAGGCAACGTACATAAGACAGGTAGAGAACACAATTCAAGGAACCATTTTACGTCCAGGGCGTAGGAAGCCGTTTTTGGTCTTATATGGTGTCAGGGCATATGCCGCTGTTGATGGTGATTCGTCCGTCGGATCGGGACGTAAAGTCTTGAGCTATTCGAGAGGAGTGGGCTATGTGCTGGCGCTGGGTTTCATCCTCTTCATTCTTACTATCATATATCATGTCATTCATTTCATCTCATTAACTCATCTGATTAGGTTGACATCATGAAAGTCATCCGGCCGTAAAAACTCGCTACGAAGATCCATCTCACTTCTTATCCATAGAGAAAGGGGACAAGGGTTGGACATGTATACATTTAGAGGAAACATATAGGACACAAGATAGACGATAATAATAAGCAAGGAATAATACATATATCAGTCAAGATGCCATTTTAAGTCCGTGAAATAGGAAGCCATTTTCCTTCAATCTATGATGTCTGTCTGTCTATGTTCATTGTGCAATGCCCAGCCAAATCCACGGCAAACAAAGGTCTAAAATGTTTGTCACAGGTGGGCACAGGTTTTCACCTAAGACGCATGGCTGTATCTAAGAGCAATTCTTGCACCAAGACATGAAGCTGTCAATGTCATCAACAAGCAACCCTCACAAGAATTATCCGGTTTTCTATAAATTGAAAAGTCTATCGACACGACATGTCATACAGATGAGGCTGTCAACTACATGACACAGATTTTGAACAATTTGGAGTCACCTGGAGCACCCTCGAACATCTTAGGGTGGACGATTGTGGCACCAATTATCCTTCTCAGGAATATGAATCCTTCCCTCTGCAATGAACACGGCTATGAAACTGATGATGAATATTATTGAAGCCACCATCATGACTGAGCATGCCGCGGGCAAAGTAGTATTCCTCGGACTCTAAGTCCATTGAGTAGGAAGCCATTTTCGGTCCGCGACACAAGAAGCCACCAGCCCATAATATTCAGAAGTGTTTGTGTGTATATGTGCGAAGCCCAGTCAAATCTACGACACACAGAGATCTGAAATTTTGACATAGGACAATCGCGTAAAGTTGTAGGACTCCATCTTCGAAAATGGTGCTTTTGTCATTGTCAACTGTACGTGGATTGTTCAAGAGTTCGAAAGGCAAACACAATACAATATACATCTTACCTCCAAATGGAAGGACATTAATATACTTTATTCCAAAGCTCTATAAGGAAACAATATATTTTGTATTATATAACATGGTCTTTAACATAGATATTATTTGTACCATCCATTAACCCGGTATGTTAAGCATTGAAAGTAACAATATAATAAAAATAAAATAATGTATTTCATGCTATTTATGTCAAAATGATGTGAGTTAATAAATATAATGTTTAATTTGCTTTTAAATAAATAGTTTAGAAACATCTAACAGTTGAATTAATAAACACAGGCAAAGCCGCAGGCACATGCTAGTTGGTATTATAAGTGTTTTTAAAAGTAGGCTGATGCTTGTTGTTTAAAGGGGCCTAACATCGAGTAGGAAAGATCACAATACGAAGATATAGTTGGAAGGTAACATAGGTGAAAACATAATTAACTATTAAAACAACACAGACGATGATGCAGTGAAAACCTATTCAGACATCATTAACATTATTAAAGGACAAATTGGGGCAAATATTCATTTATAGGAAGACGAGTTAGAGATTGGAATAATATTTACCATGAGAGATGTTTGATAAGTTATCAAATTCTTTGAAATTATTTAAGAAAAGTCTAGGTAAACAACAGATAGGGAATCTGCCACCTGAGCGACTGGCCTAAGTGCAGATCAATGGTGATTGATACTCCATTACAATAGTCCTTTCCTGCACTACAGCATGTTCCACTTACTTTTAGGCATGCATTTCACTATTTTCCCTTATCAAAATTATCTTACAAATGTTTCTGTATCACTCTGTTCCTTCAGAAATTCCAACACAAAATAGTAAAATGTAGGATGATGCTTGCTTACAATGATATATATAAATGATTGTGATAGCTTCCACTTATATTGTTAGTGCACTGATGATTTATGATTCTACATGACGACGGCCTAACGAGGCAGTATTGACTGCCTGTGGTTAGTTTTGCAATTTTGTATTTTCAGGATAAAGTTATTCAGGATCAGCAGCTCAGAACCACACATTTGGGGAAAATGTATCACAATTTGGAAATGTTCACTCTGGAAAATTATATGGAATGGTTACATCACACAGAATCTACTAAGGACCCACTGCTTCAATTGCAGAATGAAAATACTGATGCAATATTGTCATTGCATCTCACTTCATAATGTACTAACCATTTGAATGATAGGTCATTTTGAGTAATTAAAAGAATTAAGAAAACTTAAAAGCATCATTTCATAGAAAAATATGGGCACTTTTGGTCTTCTATATACTGAAAATTATATGAGAGTTCTGGACTTCTGTGGTTTGAATTTTCAAAATTAATATTTTAGGCACATTATCGTTATTTTAACTGTTGTTCTTGTTTTCCTCACTGTTGCAGAAATAATAGTGGCTTCATTCTATCTTCTCTTATGTGTCATACAAATGAAGAATATAGGTAGTAAAAAGAGAAAAAGATGGAGCTTTCAAAAATGTAAATCAGGAAATAGTTATTTGGGGATGTTCTCTTCAGAGATTGTAACTGCTGACATTCTTGTGACATACAGCACAATTTATTTACCACTAAAATAGATATAAATAAACCAACTCACCGCATGGCCTCAAAACCAGGTACAAGAGCAAGTCTGACAGTGAGATGATGCCGATCACTTTATCATCATCATCCACAACTACCAGCCTATGGACCTGCAACAAATTAAAAGGCACATTCATCAAAGGGATGTATCATACATACATACATACATACATACATACATACATACATACATACATTGATTTTTAAGAATGTTCAAACCATAAAAATTGGTTCTTATATAGGTACTAATTGATTGCCCGAAGTTATCAAAAATTCTTGCAAGATATTACCAGCTTTCAAATCAAATCAAAATCTCTTTATTTGCAAACTAGCAAGGTACCCGTGCTTTGCTACGGTATTATACTGAAATTTATAATTGAATGCTTATTGTTTTAGATATATAATCCGCCGAAATTCGCAATCTGACTCGTTTTCTGCGAGAATCCGCCAAAATTCGCGATCTGACTCGTTTCCTAATAGATTACGGCAAGTCTCCCTCCATTTTTCAATCTTTCTTTCCAGCAATCGATTTCGTACTTCCCGGGCTAGGTCCAGGTATTCCACCCGGTCAGTTGCGTCCCTAAATCTTTGCCATCGTTCCCTATAAGCATTTTTAATATGGATCAAATCCTTCAGGAGATCCGGCGTGGTGTCGTCTTGGTGCCTTGGCGGTTCTGAACCCACAGCCGGACTGCATTCTTAGTCATTACCCGTCCAGGACCCGTTTCCAGCGCGGTCCGCACATTTGACGACGGTCCAGAACATTATTATTATTATTATTATTATTATTATTATTATTATTATTATAGATGTTCTGGACCCAAGAGCAAGATGCAAGACCGCTACCTGGCGGTAAATTACATCTGCTGCCACTGTCATTGTTGAGAATGTGACCAGCACCATTGTCGCGCGTAGGCAAGTGTGGGGGATTTCCTTTTTTTTGCTAGGGGCTTTACGTCGCACCGACACAGATAGGTCTTATGGCGACGATTGGATAGGAAAGGCCTAGGAGTTGGAAGGAAGCGGTCGTGGCCTTAATTAAGGTACAGCCCCAGCATTTGCCTGGTGTGAAAGTGGGAAACCACAGAAAACCATCTTCAGGGTGGGGGATTTCTGGCCATACGATTGATATACTTCCGTGCATTATTGACCTTATTATAGAGGTGAACAATTTGACGGTCAATCTCATTCCTATCGTTTATTTCAAATGTGTTTAAATGTATATATTTATGACAGGAGAAGGTACTGTAATCTAAGAACGTTCTCCGAAGGGAAAGATGGCTCTTGAAAACGAACCAAGGAAAGATTAAAAATGATCGGTTTATGATCAGAATAAGTACATCGAAAATCTACAGCCTGTTTCCAGTCATTCGACAGGGTCAGGAATGGAATGAATAAAGCCCCCATCTAGCGGCGACAATTGGAATTGTGCTGGCAGCCGAAACCTGTCGCACTCCTCTGGGGCAATGATTAATGGATGAGAAATGAAATGAAATTATATTGGACAGTGTTGCTGGAATGAATGATGACAGGGAAAACCGGAGTATCCGGAGAAAAACCTGTCCCACCTCCGTTTTGTCCAGCGAATGTCACATGGAGAGACCGGGATTTGAACCACGGAACCCAGCTGCGAGAGGCCGCCGCGCTGCCGCCTGAGCAACAGAGGCTCCTTATAAATACATTATGAACAGTAAAATCAATTGGTCTCAACTCCTTTTACACCCCACCGCCGTTAAGGTTATTTACCGCCCCCCCCCCCGCCAAAAAAACTAAAAAGGCGTGTTTCTTTATGTTTAAAGGAGATGCCAAACACCGTTGTTTACGTCTATTACCTTCAGTTTTCAGATGAAAGTAATTCACTTTTTTCACTTTCACACTCCTCCCCCCCCCCCCTCAAGTGAATTTTTCGGCAAAAAATACTTGTTTCTTTAATAGTAAAGGATCTTCTAAATACCAATTATCACGACTGTAACTTCTTCAGTTTTTGATTTATGTGTCCTCATGAAAGGAATTCAACTCCTTTTCACTCACGCCTCCCACGATGATCCCCCCACAAAACGGGCTTTTCTTTGTCTTTAAAGGAGATCCAAATACCAATTTTCACGTCTGTAGACCCTAACAACTTTAGTTTTTATTAGATGTAAGTATTCTCACACAATTAATTCAATTAATTTTTCAATTCTTTCACCTCCCCCCTCCCCATTCATTGGATTTTCCGAGAATTCGTGCTTCTTTACTTTTAAAGCAAATTCCAAACATCAAATTTCTCGTCTGTAACATCTTCATTTTTGAGATAACAGTAGCCTAATTAAAAGAATTCAACACCATTTTCAGTCACTTTTACCACCACCACCAACCCCCTCCCCTCCACCCAAATGCTATATCTGAAAACTAAAAATACATGTTTCCTTATTTTTATAGAGATAAAAATACCATTTTTCACTTCTGTCACATGTTATGTTTCTTGAGATATACTGTATAATTTCTCATTTTAAAATTTAACCCCCTTTTTAGTTCCCCTTAAGAGGAGTTTCCAAAAACAAATCGCCTATGTTTCTTTACATTTACAGGAGATTCCAAATATCACTTTTTACGTCTGTAACATTCTACATTTCTCAGATATTCTGTAGATACTGTCTTTCAAAAAATTCACCCAAATATGTCACTCCTGTTTAACCACCATTAATTGGATTTTCCCAAAACAAAAAATACCTGTTTCTTTATTTTTAAAGGAAATCCCATATACAAATTTTCAGTTCTGTAATATCTTCAGTTTCTGAGATATATGTATCCTCATTAAAGGCATTCAACCCATTATTCACCCTTTTACACCCCTCCTATTGGGATTTTCCGAAAACAAAAAAATATGTTTCTTTATTTTTAAAGGAGATTCAAAATATCAATTTTCACATCTGTAAACGTTTAAAATTTTAGGATGTAGATACACTCATTTTAAAAATTCACTCCCCCTTTCACCCCCCATTATTTGGATTTTCCAAAAATGAAAAATACCTGTTTCTTTATTATTTTAAAGTAGATCCCAAATACTAATTTTCAGGTCTGTAATATCTACAGGTTCTGAAATATAATTATCCTCATTAAAGGCATTCAACACATTTTCACCCTTTTACAGCCTTCCTATTGGGATTTTCCGAAAACAAAAATATACTTGTTTCTTTATTTTTAAAGGAGATTCTAAATACTAATTTTTTACATCTATAAACTTTAAAAGTTTTGTGATATAGATACACTCATTTTAAAAATTCACCCCCTCTCACCCCCCATTAATTGGATTTTTCAAAAACAAAAAAATACGTATTTCTTTATTTTTAAAGGAGATCCAAAACACCAATTTTCAGGTCTGTAATATATTCAGATTCTGAGATATAAGTATTCTCATTAAATGCATTTAACCCATTTTTCACCCCTTTCCACCTTTCCTATTGGGATTTTCCGAAAACAAAAACGTACGCGTTTCTTTATTTTTAATGAAGATTCTAAATACCTATTTTTACATCTGTAAACTTTCAAAGTTTTGAGATATAGATACCCTGATTTTAAAAATTCACCCCCCTTTTCACACTCCCATTAATTGGATTTTCCAAAAACAAAAAAATACGCGTTTCTTTATTTTTAAAAGAGATCAATAGTACCCATTTTCAGGTCTGTAATATCTTCAGTTTCTGAGATATAAGTACCGGTATCCTGATTAAAGGCATTCAACCCCTTTTTCACCCTTTTTCACCCTTTTTCACCCCTCCTTTTGGGATTTTCTGAAAACAAAAAAATACGTATTTCCTTATTTTTAAAGAAGATTCTAAATACTAATTTTTACATTTGTAAACTTTTAAAGTTTTGAGATATAGATTCACTCATTTTAAAATTTCACCCCCCTTTTCATCCCCTTAGTGACGGAATATCCAAAAATCCTTTCTTAGCGAGCACCTACATCTTAATATGAATGTATCCCCAAAATTTCATTTCATTATGTCCAGTAGTTTTGGCTCGGCGATGATGAATCAGTCAGCCAGTCAGTCAGGACAAACTATTTTATATATATAGATGAGGTGTCTACCTCGGTGGCAAATGGTACACTAAAATACATTATTGTCAAGCACTAAATATTAAATTAACAAGAGAAGAAAATTTTCCTATAATACAATATTATACAATTTACGCTAACAATGTTTTCTATTAAACACACAGCTCATCCTTAATAAATTTATATTGTTTACAAAATTCTACTTATAATATCTCCTGTACTACTTACAAATTTAGTCAACTGATATACAGTATTGTACCGGTTACGACCTGTACATGAGTATTTTTTGAGTATAAATGACAGTTAATTATCACACGTAATGTTCTGAGTACGCCTGGTTTGTTTTCCCGTCAGCGGGGCAAGCAAGCAAGTGAAGGACAGCTGTGAGCTGTGACATAGCCACAGGGGCTAGCTAGACCGCCCGCCCGTCACACCACGTGTTCCCAGCCTGGACTCGTATATTCTAGATTCCACGTCACGTTTTCCAGAGTGTTCGACGGGGAAAATTTTGTAACTCCCGTAATAATTATGCTAGCGGCTTGAGCGATATGTCATCTTGTTTGGGATCACCTGAACGTCGCAATGCTCGAGTTTCAAGTAAATCCATCGAGGGATTCAGGAGATATTCAGTCAAGCCGTATTGTGACGTAGACGTCCCGGATCGAATAAAAGGAGGGCCCACTGTAGCCTGTTCACTCAGTTACAGCTGAGTAGTCAGCGTGGACACTCTCGCTGCTACTATCGTCGTGTAGCGACAGTCCCGACGAGGAACTCTGTAATTTTCTAAGTATTCATAAAGTGAACTTGTATTTTTTTTCCGAGTGTGGGAGAACGAATTCTTCTAAGTATTCTCAAGTGGACTTGCAATATTTCGAGTGTTAAAGAACATTTTCTAAGTCTTCATAATTGAACTTACAATATTTACGGGTGTTCGAGACTGGAATTTTTCCAATTATTCATGAATTGGACTTGTATTATTTACGTGTGTTAAAGAACGGATTCTTCATAAACTGAACCTGCAATATTTGCGAGTGTTAAGAGACTCATTCCTCTAATAAACAGTGATTTATAAACTTTGCTAGTGATGATCTCTGAATGTGCTCTAAGTTCCCGTAAGCATAAATTTGTGATTTTGCCGGTACTGGTTTAAAGACTTATAAACTTTGCCGGTGATGAACTCTAATTTCATTCAACGTCTTTAAAATATAAATTTAGGATTTCACCTGTGTTTATTCAAAGACTTGGATACCTTGCCAGTGATAGACTATAAATTTATTCATGTGGATGGACTTGTGTTTTTCATCCATATTCACTCAAGGACTTGTACATTCGCCAGTGTTGATTCAAAGAGTTATAAATTTTGCCAGTGATAGACTGTAAATTTATTCATGTGGATGGATTTATGTTTTTCGTACATGTTCGCTCAAAGACTTGTACATTCGCCAGTGTTGATTCAAAACTTTATAAATTTCGCCAGTGATAGACTATAAATTTACTCTTGTGGATGGACTTGTGTTTTTCGTCCATGTTCACTCAAAGACTTGTACATTCGCCAGTGTTGATTCAAAACTTTATAAATTTCGCCAGTGGTAGACTATAAATTTACTCTTGTGGATGGACTTGTGTTTTTCGTCCATGTTCCCTCAAAGACTTGTACATTCGCCAGTGTTGATTCAAAACTTTATAAATTTCGCCAGTGATGAACTTTAAATCTATTCAGATTTTCATGTGGATGGACTTATGTTTTTCGTACATGTTCATTCAAAGACTTGTACCTTCGCCAGTGATGAACTTTAAATTTGGTCATAGTTTCATGAGAAGGGACTTGTGTTTTTTTTGCCAGTATTTATTCAGAGACGAAGACTTTTGCTAGTGGTGAATCCTCGTATAAAGAGACATATCATTTTATGAGTGTTAAATTTTGAAAGTCTTGACGAATAATAACCAGTGACTTCGCTAATAGGTTAATCACCCAAGGTTTTTATGAACTCAGATTTATCAGTACAGCGAGTGACCTTGGAGACATCAACCCTCTCAGTCACATGGGACTGAGGTAGTAAATGATTATCTGCAACATCACCAGGATCATCGGGGTTCAACCTGGGCCTCGAAAGTTCGAGGCCTCTCTACCTTCTACCAACCCAGACAGTCCAGCCGCTTCTGTACGGAGTCCCTGGAATCTTCTGGAACGTGTTCCAACCTGCTCGGCTTGGTGAACTGGAGAATCTGAGCCATATTATAGGACTATGTGGAAGACAACTTATATCTACCTGGAGGTGATGTGCAATTTCATGTCTTATATGGATAAACTCATGTTCAGTCAGAGTCAAAGTTTTCTTGTAGATAGGACCCTACCGCCTGTACCGAGCCCTAGCTACTAGTCACTTAGTTTTAGCCCTGAGAACTATATTCTTGCTTACTTTAAAATATAATCTGAGAGTCGGGCTCTTTTACCGGTACAGTATGTGGAATTACTTCAAATGATACTACATGACTGGTATAAGATTAATATTTATATTGCATTTATTTACTTATTTACTTTCTTTTTTTTTTTTTTTACCCGTTCTGGAACCTAAGTAGCATAACGACCTGCTGCGTCTTAACCAAAGCCCCTTTTGCCACCACTTTTCAGAGTTCCTGAAGGGCCTTCACAGCTACCGTAGCGGTCCCAGGACCCTCGAAGTCCCCACTGTACTTCTTTCCATCCATACAGTATCTGAGTATTGTACGAACTTCAGATGGGAGGGCACTTTACCAACAAAAACAAGAAACTGGACATTGCAATGTGTGTAGGCCTACTTTTAATTTTGTATCTTTTAATATGATTTATACATGACTTGTGTCAGAATCAACATTCAAAAAATAAACATCTAAGTCATGGAAGACATCATTTTGACAGTCACTTTTTTCTTTCTTTGTCTCTGTATTACTCCGCTGCCAGTAACTAAGGTATCAAAGTAGGCAAATTCATTACTGTAGGTTACTAAATTAACATAGATGAAAACATAGTTAACTATTAAAACAACACAGACAATGATCCAGTGAAAACCTATTCAGACATTATTAACATTATTAACAAATGGATTCTATCCATTTATCTGTCGGGAAATCTAATATGTCTTCCTCATCAAGGAATCATCTGTTCATTTTATGCATTTTCTTTTCCTGTTTCTAGTAGGTAATGATATCCAGGACCAGAACCCGGGGTCCTCAGAAAACTGTGCCATCACGAAGGCTGAATTCTGACAAATTGCTTTGACCAGAAAGTAGTTCATAGTTCAACAACTTCATCTGTTGCTGCCTTTGCTGTGTTGAAAGTAACTGGACTGACTGAGATCTGTGGTAAAGCAACATTTAAAATACCATAGTCTTCATCTTTTTCATCACTGGTAGAGTCCAGAAGTGAAGCTCTTGACAAGTAGTCTGAGAGTATAGTTCTGAGACATTCCATTTTTTCAATTTAAAAAATAAAATAAAAAATAATAAATAAATAAATAATAATAATAATAATAATAACGAGAAAAAGTTTCAAAAAAGTGTTCTTTACATTCTATTCATTTTATGTATTTACTTCTGTCATCACTGGTTATTCTCCTACTATTCCTAGACTTAAAGTCCTAATCTGATATTACCTACATTACTTTACTTCATTCCAATGCATTCCATTACTTTTGTTTTAGATTTCTTTATTTTTCATCTTGTACTCCTCCTATGTTTGATCTGATAATCAAATCCAATGAGAAAACCAATTATCTGATCAGATCTAATGTGGTGATTGTTGGAGGGTGCCTGTGAGGGTCAAAAATATATCCAAGAGGTCTGTTGTCTGTAAAAAAAGTAAACTTTTGGCCACAGATATAGAGACAACATTTCCTACATGTCAAATATACAGCGCCTTCTGATATCGTTTGCTGCAGCCCAACTAACATGCACATTGTTATAAGGGTGCTATTCCCCTGCAGGCATACTGTATGGTATTAATGTTCAGTGAGCACATTTTGCATACGATTCTGAACCCTAGGGAAATGTTATATCATTTGTTCGCAAAATAGGATGCCTTGAAATCATGTAGCAATGTACCATGTTAATGTGTCGTGCCTTGTGACCGGGTGCAACGAAGAGGGGAATCAATGAATAAAACTATGTAATAGTGCAGTAATTACTGTCTTAAACACTGAACCGGATGGCGTATGTACTCTGCTCTTGTCGTACTACCAGCATGTTTCCAGCAGTGCAGTGTAGCGGATATGGATAGGCGTTCGCGTTACATCAGGTGAAACAGAAGAGGCAGTTCTAGAGGCAGCTCGTAATAATCCACACATCAGTACAAGGGCGACTGCATGACAGGTTAACACCAGCCAGCCATCCATCTGGCGAATACTGCTTGAACATGAATTTCACCCATAAAATCTTGAGCTACACCAAGAACTCCATGGGCAGAATTTCGAAGCTCGAATGGAGTTCTGTCGGTGGCTATTAGGCAGGCTGGACAATGATGCAGCATTCGTATCACATATCTTGTTCTCGGACGAATCGCACTTCCACAATAATGTGAACATCAATGCCATAACATGCATTATTGGGAGTCTGGACAATCCTCAATGGGTGCGACAGACGGTCCGTCAAGTACGATGGGGAGTGGTTTTGTTTTTTTTTTTTTTTGCTATGGGCTTTACGTCACACCGACACAGATAGGTCTTATGGCGACGATGGGATAGGAAAGGCCTAGGAGTTGGAAGGAAGCGGCCGTGGTCTTAATTAAGGTACAGCCCCAGCATTTGCCTGGTGTGAAAATGGGAAACCACGGAAAACCATTTTCAGGGCTGCCGATAGTGGGATTCGAACCTACTATCTCCCGGATGCAAGCTCACAGCCGCGCGCCTCTACGCGCACGGCCAACTCGCCCGGTGATGGGGAGTGAATGGTGGTGGGGAATCTTAGGGGATCGCCTGATTGGACCTTATTTCTTTGATGGCCATTGAATGGGCCCACGCTACCTCACTTTCTGTGTCAGGAACTCCCACTGCTGTTGGAGGATGTGCCCTTGCACGATCGTTTGATGATGTGGTTGCAACAGGATGGAGCTCCACCACATTCGACTTAGCCCGTTCGTAACCATCTGAACGAGGAACTGCCAGGGAAATGGATAGGACGAGGAGGCCCTGTTTCTTGGCCCACCAGATCACTGGATTTAACGCCATTAGACTTCTTCTTGTGGGAACATTTGAAGAAAATCGCTTACACTCAAGCGTCTGAAAACCCCGACCAGCTCCAGCAACTCGTCACGGATGCTTTCCGAGCAATTACACCTGGAATGCTTCAGCATGCAAGACGATCTATTGGACACCGGGCTCGAATTTGCATAAACCAAAACGGTCATCACATCAATCATTTGCTCCGATAAAACATTCTCAGGGCAGTTGTGTTCCTATTATTTCCAGTCTGTATGTGTCCAGCCTGCTAACTAATTGGCCCTTCTTAGGGCCACAAACACATTCATTCACACACAATTTGCATGAAAGCAGGTATTGAACTTACATTGCGTGCGGTACGTATCAAACAAATATTTCAAAAATTTGTAATCTTCACCCCGGACTCGAACCTCCCACCTGACATGCAAGACCACTCCGCCATGCCTTTACCAACTACACTATGATTCCGTACGGCACACTGGGCAGCTTATAGCAAGTATTAGGTTTGCTGCGGTCACAATATGAATTTAATGTTTGGCCGGCATGTCAGGTTCATATGATCTAGAAGGAACACCCATGTCTTCCAGTGTTTAACGAGTATAACATTATGGCATCCTATCATGGTGAGGTGGTAAATACCAAGATATCCAGTTGTGTTGTCTGAGCGTACCGGCAGGGCAAATGTTTTCAGGACAGAATGAATATTGCGAGTTGCATAAAACTACATTGGAAGGGGCAGCTGAATCAAGCTGTATGTCTGTTGCCTCCATTTTATTTTTCTCTGCACCAGTCAATGTCCATGTTTCATTTCTATACCAAGCTCTGCACAAAAGTCTTCAAAAGTAGCTTTTTAATACTGGTATGTATCGTATCAATGTTTGAAGACAGTAACTGTGTTTCTTTCTATAACTCCTTGAGTCCCAGTGTTGATATAATCAACACTTTGTTTAACTTAGCACAGTTCTTTCTCTATTTGCTATATGGCATTAATGATGTTTCTGCAACACCAGGAACCTTGAGATTCCTAATTTGGCCATTTAGAAGTGCCTGTAAGTAGTTCACTTTTAAATAATATATATTTTCTTTGGAAGAAGTGAGAGCTGACTAACATACAGCATGGTGTTATCTAGCTTTACTGTTGGATCCAATAACAACAAAAAAGTACAGTTTGACGTAAAGAACGAAAATAATTGTGGCAATATTTCTCATGTAATGAATACAAACCTTTGATTTTAATTTGGGGTCATAAAACTTCCAACAGGCAACTAAGTTTGTGTAGGGTTTGCTCCAATTAGAAAACCAATAAGCAGACTAGGCCTATTACAGTGTGTACACTGCCATGAAGGATTAGATTTAGACTGTATTTCAGGGCACAAATATAAATTCTGAAAGATTTTGCATGCTATAAATGATAACATTTGATTTGATGCTTAGTTTCATTCACCTCTCATAGACTGTAAGTTGTCCTTTATCACAGCGTTCTTTTTCCTTGGAATATAGTAGTTGACTATTTTTTTTTTTTTACAGATTCCAAAATAACAGTCTAGTGAAATACAGCAGCTCTGCCAATTATTAACCATGTTATGTCTTTCATTATTACAGTATAGTTCTGAGATATTATATTTTTTGGATTACAAAAAAATTCACAAGAAAAGTTCCAAATAAGTATTCCTTACTTGATACTAATTATATTTAGATTATTTAGATTTTTGGAATACTGGAGCAAATAATGGAATGCTGGGCTTTTGAAAAAAAAAAAAAATGAAAAAAAAGCATCAAGTGACTAACTTCAATAGCTAACCCTTCGTGAACATTTATCAAACGCTTCACATTATTACAGAAATGGGCTTGACACTTTTAGTGTAAAACTACGCAGTTTCAGCCAGCATTCTAAGGTTAAGAAAGAACTACTTCAATTAAGCTACTCTACATTTTATGTATTTACTTCTGCCTACATTGGTTATTCTACTACTATTCCTAGACTTAATTTCCTAATCCGATATTACCTACATTACTTTACTTCATTCCAATGCATTCCATTACGTTTGCTTTAGATTTCTTTATTTTTCATCTTGTACTCCTCCCCATATCATTCAGTGGTTTCTCGGGATCTTTTGTAGGCTGATAACACAACTGTATCATAGGCAAATTTTATAGTTTTGTTTTCCACTCCTTAAACTATAAATCCTTTCCCAAATTTCTCACCACCTGTTCTTGGTAAATATTAAAAAGAAGGGGGAACAAATTCTAATCCTTTCATATTCTGCAATTCTTATCACTGCAGTTTGTAGAAAACATTCTTTCTTGGTATCTGGTCCTATTTACTTTCAGAATTTTATTAAACAGATTGGTCAAATCAACAATATGAAAGACCTTTTCCAAATCTATAAATGTCATATACCAACGAGAGAGAGAGAGAGAGGGGGGGGGGGGGGGGAGAGGGAGAGAGAGATGTGTGTGCTGTCTTTGAAGGTAGCTGCTGGGTTTCCTATGAAACCACTTAATGTGTAGCATGCTCTCTGCCAGCCTTCAACAGAAACTAATTACATTTTTAAAACCTTTAATTAATATAATAGCATGCCCAGTTTGAATCTCTTGCAAATGAATCCAAAATGCATGTAGCAGAACTTATTAAAAAGAAGACTTCTATGATTGTGGAGAAGTTCAGTGTTAGCTACACATGTTCTTATGAGAACATCCATATTGATCCATGTCTGGAACATTATTTTCAGGTACAAAATGCCACTTTACCAATTTTTAAGCAACTCCCACCATTAAGAGATCTAAACTTACCTCAGCTCGAACTATCTTCTCCATGACGGTCTGCAGGGTCTCGTCTAGCTTACATTTATGGACACCCTCAAACCACTCATTGCGATGCTCATTTGCTTTCTTCAGCGATACGTCCAAATTATTGTATGTCTTCTCTGCTGCCAAGTTCTGTCAACACAAATCAATTTAATATCACCACTGTTAACTATCTCTGCACACTTGAAATGAATGACCCAAGAAGACAATACCCCATAAGTTATTTTATGACACTTTCCTGTATAATTATTACCTGGAAATTGTAAAATAAGTCACTTCAAAAATCTTTAACAGCCCAGAATACTTGTAACAACTATTTTTATATTGCAGAAAAATGAGACAAACTGCCTGAATTCTTGATGTTTCATAAATACAGCAAAACCTGCCTTTATGAACCGGAAAAATCTGTCTGTATCGGAAAATTTTCCTGGTCTGGTGTATTATGATTCGTGTTAATTTACCTGTATTTAGTCAAACCTGTCTGATGCGGGAAGAGAAGGATATTTCAAAACTGTAATTTGAACATAAAAATTAAGATTTAACTGTTAAGCAGATCGTAGCAAAGTTTAAGATAGGAAAAAAGCAATTTACAACATTCTTAAGAAAAAGGTGGAATTAATAATGAAGACTGGTTATGGGAAATAAGAACAGTGAAACAAAAGCTCAGAGTAACTGGGAATGAGGAAATAAACAAAATCATTTGGAAAGTGTTTGCTATTGCAAGAGCAATAAATTTGCCCCGTATCGGGGACAATGCTACAACACCATGCTAAGAAACGGTGCAGAAAAGCTCGGAAAGGAAGATTTTACCACTTCCAACTGGTAATTGGAAAGTTTTAAAAGATGACATCAGATTAGTGTTGAAGAAGGTCCACAGAGAGGCTGAAGATGTAGCTAAGGAAGCATTGGCAGACTGGACTTAAAAAATTGGCTCTCTGATTAAAGGCTATGAAGCCCAGAACATAGCTAATGGTGATAAAACTGGACTATTTTTAGGAGCACTGCCTAGCAAAATATTATCTCTGAAAGGAGAAAGATGTACAGGAGGGAAATTTGCCAAAGAGATATTGACAGTGTTTTAATGAGGTTTTCTTCCTGGGGAACTTGAAAAGCCATTAGTCACAAGAAAAGCAGCTAAACCTTGATGCTACAAAAACATTGATTTAAGGAGTCTACCTGTCAGGTGGAGATCCAAAGAGGGCATGGATGATGTCACACCTAATGGAAGAATGGTTGGTGTCATTCAACTCAAGAATGAAACAACAAAACAGGGACATCATTCTCACATGGCTCCCTCAGAATCCTTCTAGTGTAACTCACCCAATGGGCCAGGGCATCATTAATTATTTTAAGATTAATTAAAGAAAACTGATAATGGTACCATTGCTTGTGAACATGGAATCAGCGGCCTCTGCCACCAAAGTGACTAAGTCTGTCACTGTGCTCGATGATGTAATTTGGAATGCAGAAGCAGTGAAAGGGGTGTCGCCAAATAAAGTACATCTATGCTTTCACAAAGCCATGTTTGTCTCACGCCCTGACGAAGAAGCCATAATAAATAAAAATACTAATGCACTAACATATCAGTGCAGAAAATAACGTGGCCATTGACCTAGAAGTTGAGACATGAGACAGAGGCAGCATCAGAAAACTCTGAAGAGTTTATCACTCATCACCTCCAAGAAAAGTAAACAGAAATCGATGGCGATGATGAAAAGAACAAAAATGATGAAGAACATGGTTTAACTGTAACGTGAAGTTCTACCACCATGCCCTATCAGCCATGGAGGGCATTTAATCATTTTTTCTAGTGAAAAATGACACAGAGTTATTCAACATTATTTCCCGTGCCTGCATTTTAATTGAGAACCATGCTACCTGGGCTAGTTGTGTCCAGCGTACAATTCTGGATTACTGGAAGAAGTAAATGACAGTACTGTACAGTATTACTATTAGTGTTATTGCTAGAGAACATGTAATGTGTATTAAGTACTATATTACTGTGCACTGTGAAATGGTTCTAAGCAAGAACAGATTTGTGTCATGCTGATGAACTAGTGTATATAAGTGTCATTACTGTATCTACTACCACACAAAATCATATAAATCTACTGCAGAATTATCTAACAGAGGTATGTACTTATGATTTTTGTTTTATTTTTTACCACCTTTAAGAACCGGTATCCCGTATACAGCAGATGAAATTTCTGATCCCTTGGGTTTCCACAGAGGACTTTGCATCCTCAGAAGAAACTATAAGGTTTGAGTTATACATGTGGCATCACCCTTTTCTTTTCTCATGTGTGTATTGTATTTATACAGTGGTATGAACGAAGTACAATTCATTAGTATTCGGCTTGCACACAAAAAGTTTTATACACACAGTGTTGTATTCTTGGATATTATGCAGCATTGTTTCACATGAACTTCTACTCTACCTACTTCTTTTGTGGCCTTATCAAGGCTGAATATCAACTTCTCTGCAGTCAACCAGCACATAGTCCACATCAATCTAGTGAATGCTGGTAGGCTTAGCAGAAAAGATAGTCACACTGTTAGCAGCAATAAGCCATTGGTCAAGCAATTTCTAGAAAAGGGAATATGTTTCCAGGGATACACTTATAATCACTCTTTAATGAGTCATCAATGCAAGTTGATTATATGAGAATTTTGCCTGTTGTTGTTGTTGTTGTTTGAGTCCTCAGTCCATAAACTGGTCAATGCCACCCTATCCTGTGCTATGCATGCCTATCTTCCGGGAGTAAATAACACTGGACAAGATTGCACAATGGTCTTTTGTTTCTATGAAAAAATATGGGCGTGCTAAGTACCAACTGATGAGCCCAGCTTAGCACACGGGGGGGAAACGCCCGAAGAAGGAGTTGGCTGGAAAATTTATTAATGTCCAATAACGGACCACTATACTGGAATTACTCACAATAACGTCAAACTTGGCATAGATGTCGACCAGCCTGCCTTCTGGGTCCACGATAGGCAAGGCAGACACTCGCCTCTCCACAAACTTCTTGAGGGCCAAAATGATAGGGGTCTCCTCACTTGCAGTCTCGATGTCGTCAAATGTGCCAATACGCAGCTCTCTCAGAGTCTTGCTCATGTAACTGGGCTTGGGCAGGTCGTTGATCTACAACACAAAGTTAACATTCAGTTCAAAAGCTATTAAGTATCAAGAGTTCACCAAAGATGGCCACTAAGCAAAAGCGAGCCTGAGAGGATATTGCATGTTAGCACTTTCACTTTAGTGGTATATATGGAATTAGAATCATCAATTTAGCATAGACAATTTTGCATGGACATAAAATAGACACCATGGAAACCAGACAACCAGTGTTCATCATCTATCTATACCAAGTCTTCCTCACGTTATTACCATGTGCCAGAACTCTGCCTTCTACATAAGGTAGGTACAAATGGTGCTGTGTTGTAAACAAGTTTCCACTGTCTTTGACTGGCATTTCATCTAGGTCACAGTAAAGTCACCAAAGGCTGCAGAATTTTTCTTTTAATACAAATCTTGCAAATATTTATGGCTAGAAAATTGTGAGCTTAATCAGTGACCATTTTGTTGGATGTAAATCTTGATACATGGCATGGGAATGTTGTGTACTAGAAAAGCTGCCATGTTGTTGAACATAGATCACGAGGCTAAATATTTCTTTTCGATTCATCGGAACTCTCCATCTCCACTGTCGGTGGAGTGAAATAATGCATTATCTGTATTCCCTGCATGTCGTAAAGCAGGGCTGTCCAACGTTCGTTTCTACGTGAGCACATTCACATGATAACTAAGTGTATGCGGGCGCCAGGTACGATTCCACTAATTCGACTACTGTTATCGGTACTACAACTATCTAATAATAATAATAATAATAATAATAATAATAATAATAATAATAATAATAATAAATCTAGAATTAAAAATATGTATGAAAATATATTTACTAACATAATTAATGTGAAATCTGGCACTGCATGCTCGCTGCAAGTTGAGGAAAGTCTGGTGTGTAACTGGAACAGGCTGCTCTTAACGCGTAATCCAGGTGAGAGTTTTTCAGGCAGGATCAGTATTTGTTTTTTACTATGTTCATAGTCGAAAACGCGACTTCACAAAAATAGGTTGAACCAAAACAAGATTGCATCTTCAGAGTAACACTGCGGGTAATGGGATATTTTTTACTGTCCACTAGAGTCCAGAAAATGCCACATGTTGCTTAGGAGAATTTCAAAGAAAGGTCTGACTGAAGGCTTAAAAATTCCATTTCTAATTTTTCAGGATTATAATTTTCGAATATTTCACACACCCTCCCTCCAAGCTCACAAACGTCAACAGAAGCGAAGGGATTATTGACAAACATGATCACTGGTTCAAGCATTGAAAACTGGCTAAATCTGCTACCATATTCGGACCCAAGAGTTTCAAGATGTTTAGCAAGAGATGAAAAATTACGCTTGCCGCCATTTACTGTATCTGCCAGAGATTTCAAATTTGGAAAATGTGAAAGGGAATTTCTATTTAAATGGACAATCCATACCTTAAGTTTATTTTCAAATGCATTGACAATACTTACCATACCTGAAATATTATGATCTTTTCCATGCAATTCGAAAATTAACTCATTTAATTTTGAGGTGATGTCTGCCAAGAATGCTAATTCGATTAGCCAAGATATATCATCAAGTTCGTGATATTTCCCAGGAGATGATTTCATAAAGTCTCGTATCTCATCCAACAGGCAGCAAAACCGTTCGAGTCTGCATGAAGGATGACGTCACCATACTCCAAATCTGACATACTTAAAATATTTCTGAACAATCAATGACGAGTAGATGACGATCTTATATAATTTACGACATGAGTTACAATTTTCATGACATGATCGAACTTTAAAACCTTTGCGCATAAAGCTTCTTGGTGAATAATACAATGATAAGAAAGAAATTTTGGAAATGATTCATCCTTAGCGCAAAGAGAAAGAAATCCATTATTTCTACCAGTCATAGACGGTGCCCCATCTGTTGTTATAGAGACAAGCTTTGGCAGTGGTAAGTTACTCTCTCTGGTGAATTTAACGAAAGCATTAAATATGTCTTCTCCCCTAGTATGTCCATGAAGTGGCAAATGCTTGACAAATTCTTCCTTTACTGTAAAACCATTAAAAACCATTCTAGCAAATACACACAACTCAGCAGTGTCAGATATATCAGCACTTTCATCAAACTGGAGAGAAAAATGTTCACACAATTTCAAATCCTGATGTAATTGAGATTCCATATTATTAGAAAACTGTTCAATCCGCCTAGCAACAGTTTGGTGAGACAACTGAAGTCCTTTGATTGAAGATCAATTCATATTTATCTTTCTGAGATTCGAACAGAGATTCAGCATAGCTTCTTTCACTACTTCCCCATCACTGAAAGCTTTTTTCCTTTTAGCTAGGACGTAATAAACTTTGTAAGAAGCTATTGTCACGTTACGCGTTTGCTGAACTGGCTTCTTAAACGCACATTGTTGCCATGATAATTTAGATTTTAGGTCTTTCACTTTGTGTTTTCTTAGTTCAGAATTAACAGGAAATTCACTGTCAAATTTTTTGTGATTAGTTAAAAAATGTCGCTGCACATTACTTCTTTTAGGAACAGACACACTAGCATTACACAATAAACACACAGACTTTTCCTTGTTTTAAATAAAACAATACTGGTCCTCCCATTCACTGTTAAAGTTATAATTTCTTTGCCTTTTAGCCATGTTAAGAAGAGTTATGTTTACTGAAATATAACTGATTATAAACTGAATAATTTAAAAGTTTAAATAGTAATGAAAAAAGCACACGAAACATGTTGAATGAACTTATCACAACACAAGGCACTCAAAACGTATTCCATAAGCCCTGCATAAGCTCACAAGTAATATATACCGAATGTTCGCCTGAAAGCTAGGAACTGGGATTATTTCAATTGCAAGACCATCATAAATCGTTTGTTCATTGTTTACGGCACAGCTTTGTTGGGATTAAAGTTACTTTGTGGGCAAATTAATAATAATAATGCTATTTGTTTTACGTCCCACTATGTGGGCAAATTGGGTGTCCCATTGTCGTCTTGGTGAAACTCTGTCATGGTAGGTAGTTTATGTCATTGCAATCAAGTGAATAATAAGGAAGCGGTTCTGTTTGGCAGAATAAATATGCGGCTATATTTGGCTCCGTGAGTAGAGAGGGCCTTATACCTGGCGCTAGCCCCCCATCCACAGTGAGAGGTTTGCGGAGGATTTCCCTTTGTCGCAACTACTTACATGTCGAATAGCTGTCTTTCTGAACCTTTCTTCTATCTCTTCACTAATTGCGGACATGAGTCAGTTAGGCCTAGATCACATTTATGGCTTACTCAAAGATCTTTGTGTATCTGGAGGTACGGATATAACAAATTTCCTGACTTTGAGGACGGTATTTTTAAGGGAAATGCAAAAGTATTGTTTTCAAATATTAAGTAAAATTTAATTTAATTTAGAAATTAATTGCGAAGGGCGCCATAAAAAGGCACCTCGGGCCGCGTTGGACAGGGCTGTCGTAAAGGGTTACTACGAGGGGAACAACCAAAGAATCTGTACTCATCCTCTCTGTGTAGCAGAGAAATTCATATATATTTGTTTTATTTGTACTTTTTGGAAACTAGTAGTTAAAATATCAATTTTTCATATCCTCAGAGAATTGTTCTGATTGTTATGCCATTTGAACACATTATTTTAATGGTAAATTTGCAGGATTTTACTGCCTATCTTGAGACATGTATAAAAATGTATGTTGGGAGAAACAATGCAAGGCTGAAGATTACAATGAAAATATAGTGAACTTTTCTCAGTTAATTGGAAAGCTGCCTATTCCAAATATTAAAGTTTAAATCTCCGAATAAACTTTCAACATATCAGGTCATGTTCTGTACATACAGTACATATCAAAGAGATGTTATGCACAGAACAAAAACGGCCAACCGGACACCAGTGAAATCTGAAACTCACAACCTTCCCATTTTGCGCTGGATGCACTTACCCATTGTGCTACAGTTGCCTAGGTCATATTTATTCTGTTGGAAAGGATCTAAGCTACAGATCTGGTACAACTGCCAACACACTGTAGAGTGTGCTCAAGTCACCTGTTATATCAAAAGTTTATTTAAAATAAAATGCGGTCGTGAAAATTAAATATTCATTGAATTGGCTCACAGTGGGCCTCTGTGTGTCTCAAATAATAAAATCAATGCAGATTATCATTTGTTTGTTTGCTAATTTATGTAAGTTTTCAAATAATATTTACAGTAGTTCACTTGCACTCAGTAACACCTGCACAATTATTGTGACACCCCTACAATACCCTGTATTTTTTTAATAAAAGGAAAATTTGATAAATATGGAATTATACACATCAACAGTTTCAATGATGATTTTTTTAACATTCAGATTTTTTATGGAAACTATAAATGTAGAAAATTCACAGAACTTAGCAGTGTTGGACACACAGTGTAAAGTTATGTCCAATTTCTGTAACTCTGGTAAATATATTATATTAAATTACTTAATTCATTTCTTTACAATACTTCCATAGTTTAACAGTAACAACTTTGCATCATCCTTACTTGACTTACAGCTCCCCGTATTCTTACCTTACAACCGTGCTAATATATCAAATTAGGGTAAGTATTTTAGTTGATTTTATTTAGTATCTCATAACTATTAGTATGGTTATGTAACAGAATAATTCTATAGTCTGGCCCTGAACTGAAGTGGTTTTGAAATGTATGTATGAAGATTATTTTTTCTACATGTATGTAACATCCATTACAATGAAATCCTTGCAAAGCATTCATAGGTTTTCTGAATTTCTTGTACTACCAAAAATAAAATCAGTTTAACTACGTTTAGAATAACCTTGTAACCATTAACGGGATTCTCAGAAAAAAAATTACAAATAACTGTCAAGTCAGCCTACTTCCAAAACTTGCACGATATACGTTAAGTCAACAAATGAAAGATAACGGAAGATGTGCTGCAGATACTTACATAAAGGAAAAGGAACCTGAGTATGCGCTTGTGAGTGAGAATGTAGAGCACATTGCCTGTCTCGGGGTCGATGACTGGCAGCCTGTGTATACGATTATGTATCAGCGTGCGGATGGCATCGTAGAGAGAGGCATCGGGCCCGATGCTGACTAGAGGGATTACCTGCTTCTTGAGAACATCTGCGGCAGAAAAACACAACTCTCTTACATTCTATTAAATAGTGTGTAGAAAGTGACTTCTTTGGAACAATTTAATCACTTCAAGTAAACTTGGAATGAGAATTTATTTATGCTTTACACTTTGGTTTTCTAGTGTGTATTATTCCAGGACAATGCTTGGTAATGTCATTTGTTTCGCCATCAGCCTTGAGGCTGGTTGAATCTGTTTTCTATGACTGTCATAGTTCTTTTTACTGTTTCACCTCTGGTACAGAGGTGTGTACAACCAGGATAAAATACAAACCTTGCCTTTCCAATATAATTCTAAAGAGTTTTAAGAGGAAGAGAGAGTGGCAATATTTTTCTTTTAACCTTTGAATATGTGTAGGGAAGATCATAATATGAAGATAAAGTTGGAATTCAAGAGGAGAAACTGGGGAAAATATTTGATTATAGGAAGGGGAGTTGGGGTTTGGAATAATTTACCAAGGGAGATGTTCAATTCTTTCTTTCTGTCTTTCTTTCTATCTTCAGCTCTCATTAGATATTTCTGAGGTCGCTGGAGCCACCTAGGCTCATTTTTTGCTTTTGGCCGGGGGTTTAAGACCGGATGCCCTTCCTGACGTCACATGATTTTTGAGATGAAAATCTCGACCCAGAATTGACCGGGATTTGAACCCCAGCCTTCCGGGTGGGAAGCCAGCAGCTAAGCCACTGAGCTAATCACGCCACCGCCCCCCCCCCCTCCCCGCCAAGGGAGATGTTCAATAAATTTCCAAATTCTTTGCAATTATTTAAGAAAATGTTCAATAAATTTCCAAATTCTTTGCAATTATTTAAGAAAAGGCTAGGTAAACAACAGATAGGGAATCTGCCACTTAGGCGACTGCCAAAAATACAGATCAATGGTGACTGATTGATTGATTGATTGATTGACTGATTGATTGATTGATTGATTGATTGATTGATTGATTGATTGATTGATTGATTGATTGATTGATTGATTGATTATGGAGCACATAAATACATACATGGAAATAAATACTGCAAATCATTTCTCATTTTTGTATGAAAGTGAATGTAAGTTACTTTCTACATTATTTGGGTCATTGCTAAGTTCTGAAAATATCAAATGTGACCAATTTCATTTTGTTAAACCATTCTCTTTCTTTGCTATTCTCTTTACTTTCTTGTCATCTTCCCTTTGATTTTATAAAAATTGGGGGGGGGGGAACTGATGATATGCACGACTATCAGACACCACACACCAGACCCCAACTGCAGATACAGCCTGTGCGAAAAGAAATGTACAAAATACCACCTCTGTCTGAAAAGAACTCTCACACTCACCACATATGCAAAAGACCTGTAGACTCTGTAAACTGAGATGCAAAAGATCTGTAAAAATAATATGGTATACTGTGATTTTTGTGCACATTGTGTTTTGTAATAATCAGAGTTGGGAAGTAATTGAATTACTAGTAATGATTACTTTTAATAATTTTTACTTGCAATCATTACTTTTCACAAAATGTAATTTTTATCCGTAATTAACTTCTGAAAATAAAATTGTAATTGTTACATTCTAGAAACGGATATACATCGTATTGAGGCTCGGTAACTTTGGAGCCCCAGCACTTGCAGGGTATCACGCCAAAGGTGTAATTCCAGGATACGATATGCACTCGTTCATTTACCTGCAGGTTGTTGTGATTATTGGTTGAGATTTGCATAATTGTGTACTATGTGGTAAAAAATGGAGCCGGAATAAACATGTCACGGTGAAGGGGTTATGTAATTCCCATTCCCCTATCTGAATACATATTCTGAATATTTTAAATTAGTTATACAGAAAATGTGCCTTTGCTGGCAGGACCTAGTGTTTACAGTGCACTATGTCTTCTGGTATAGGCTAGAGCAATTTTGTTACTTTCATAAATCTGTCTCTGTCTTGTCCTTGGCTTTGACAATATGAAAGTGACCGAGGTAAGAGCGATGCTAGTAATGCCAATCCTTATGCAGCCAGTCCCTGCTATGAATGGTGTGAAAATGTTGCTCATAGGGTCAGCATTTCAGTGGGCTTGGCAGACTGATATGTAATAGCAACTCTGGCTCGGTGAGGAAAGCAACGGGAAACTACCTCACTCCTCATTTCCCTAGTATGCCTCTTCAGTAATGCCTAGGGCATCTATGACAGCTGATGGCAGAGCTGTTGAGGATCCCACCAGCGGAATCACTGACGGACTGAACATACATACATACATACAGAAAATAATTAAAACACGAATGTGACATTCAAATTTTGCTTGGGAGCAATCATTTTGAAAGTGTGTTTTGTCTCTCCTAGTGCTGATAGCCACCTGATGCCTCTATGCTTAAAAGATATTTAAAAACCCACAAAATAGAGTAATTTACTTTTCCTTACAAACTTTGGTGTCTTTCCATCCCCATGCAAAAAAGAAAATGTCAACGATTCTCTAAAGAATCATGTTCTGAGAAGTATGAGTGATTATAATTGTAATTTTACTGATTACTTGTTGAAAAAGTAATCAGTTATTGAGGCAGACGGTTCCAAAATGAGCCTTATCCATTTTTTAATGAAAATTGAGTTTTTAGCTTTATCTTTATAACTCATGTGATTTAGCATCTTTTTCAACAAGAAAACTGTTCCTAAACCCGCTTTGTCCCCATGTACATGCAACGCAAATTCAGGTGACGTTTCCAAAATCCACCTTATCCTAAGATGTTGTTTCCAAAATCCGCCTTATCCAAACATGGTGCACCACAACTGGAACGTATCTTAAATAATACTCTATGAAGTAAGCGTTAGTACGATGTTTATGAAGTTCTGGATTCACGGTGTGCTCTCTGAAATGGTTGGCAATACTGTTCTTGAGAATTTTGCACCAGTTTTTCACACACACGTGTCTGTAGGACATACCAGTGGTCAGTGGTGTTTTGGATTTCAGTAAAACAGTGTACATTTTTCTGGAGTACCTGGAAAACGGAAGTGCGTTGGAAATTGGCCATAAAAATAGTAGGAAGAAGACGAGAGATCCTTCCAGATGGGAAAAGAATATAGCTAAATGGAACAGGTAAACATGCTTACCTATATTTTGCTTGAACATAACCTTTTGTCAGTTTCATTCTATCCTTATAAAAACTACTGAAGTTGGTTAATTTTACTTAGTAAACCATAACACTGTCTTACCATTAATCGTACATTTCAGGCATGTTTCAAAACGTCTGCCAACAATGCCCATTTGCAAACACACGAAAACAGTCTACCAGTGCAGTGAGCTTAAAATGCACAATGTAAGGTGGTTTCATCAGACATATTATCAGTTTAGAGACAAGATGAACTTATTCTCAGACACACAACTCAAGAAGTGCCTAAAAGAGAGAGAGCTATGAAGCTGAACAGTTCCAGGAAATGCATGTCTGTCAAGTATTTGATCAGAGTCAAGGCAATTACTGGACCCACATTAGTGCACATTTGTCAGAATGCCTTCTTATCAATACTGGGCTTAGGCAAGGACAGAGTGAAAGGTGTGTGTAAGAAATCATTCACCACAGGTCTATCACCAAAGGAGAATAGAGGAGGTGACACAAGATCTTCCAAGTATCTCAAAATATGAAAAGAGGTTAAAGTCTTCATTGAAAAACTTCCGCCAGTCTGTTCTCACTATTGTTGACGCAAATCTACCAGATTTTACTTGCCTACAGAACTGAGCATTCGCAAATTAAGGTGAAGTTACAATTCAGGAGCCCTACTGGAAATGAAAGTGAAGTACAATTATTTCAGAACAATTTTGGTGACTGATTATAATATTAGTTTCAAGACACCAGCTACTGATATATGTTCTGAATGTCAGTTCCTCATCCAGCAAATTAAGTCAGCCAAACTATCTCCGAAAGATAAGTTATCTGCAATGACACAATTTTGTGTGCATAAGCTGAAAGCGGCTGCTTTTAAAGTCCTGATACAGAAAGAAGAGTCAGCGGTGGTGAAATTCTCTTTTGACTGTCAAAAGAATATGGTTTTACCCAAGCTACCAGATCAAGCAGCATATTTCTGCAAGCAGTTATAATCATATAATCTTACAATCTGCAGAGGTGGGTTAAAATCCCCTCAAAACAAACAAACAATTACGATATATAACTGGCTAGAACATGAACGCCCCAAAGTGTTCTGCTTTATACTATCACCTGAACCATTCTAATTTAAGGGAACCTGTCGAACTGTATGCGGACGGATGCCCTGGCGAAAATAAGAAATCTGTAATGGCTGGGTTGCTGTGTTATTGGTTAGAGCATGAATCTTCCAGTAACATTCAGGAAGTACATCTAATGTTTCCTGTTGTTAGACATTCTTTCCTGGAACCAGATCATGTATTCGGAAGACCAAGCAAATAAATCAGAACATTGTTTTCTTTTTTATAATCTTCCCAATGGTTACACAAGTGTGCTTTAATCTATGTGGTAATTTATTTAGGTTAAAAGTGTATGTATTTTGCTGCGAGTATACTTTTGAGGAATTTTGAAGTTTGCTTGTGTGATTGTAGCATTATCTCAGAATACTTCTATGACACCAAGAGAGTTAGCCACTAAATTTGGTGTCAGTGTAAGCACTATAAACAGAATTATTCAGAAGCACAAACAGACTGGCTAAATTTCACCAAAGAAAAAAGGTAACTGTGTCAGATGAACATTTTCTCCTTAGAAGAAGCAAATCAAACCCCAGGCTCACCATTGTGGACATTGCTTGTGAATTGGGAAAAAGGGGAGTGCATCCGCACATTTCTAATGTTCATCGTAGACTTCTGGCAGCTGGAAGGGAAGTCCTCAAACCTGTAGAGAAACACGTTCTAACAGGGGAAATGTGCTGGAAACATCTCTATTGGGCAATTAGTCATCAGGATTGGACAATACAACACTGGAAGAAAGTTCTTTTCTCTGATGAGAGTCACTTTGAAGTGTAGAGGCAGAGGGTTCAATATGTGCACCACATGAAGAATGAGCCATTAACTTCAGCATATTTGCAACAGACCGTAAAACACCCTGTGAGGATAATATTCTGATGGTGTTTCATGCATGAACAACCAGGATAATTAGCACCAGTCGCTGGAATGATGAAATCTGACCAGTACATCCAAATAATGGAAAGGAGGGATGTTGGTTAGCTGCAAAATATGTTTCCAGAGTGTGATGCAATTTTTCAACAAGATTTGGATCCTTGTCGTACTTCAAAGAAAGGAAAGAAATTCTTCAGTGAGAACAATATTTATATCTTACAATGGTCAGGGAACTCCCCTGACATTAATCCAATTGAAAACTTGTGGGCTATTTGCAAAAGGAGATAAACAAAAGTAAACTATTCCACAAAAATAACCACAATAGAGTCTGAACTTTAAGTATAGTTTCATGATGATAAACTTAAAAATATGTATTCAATGCTTGTGGAATCTATATGCCAAATCATGTAAAGCAACGTATAAAATTGAAAGGAGAACATGTTAGTTATTACTAAAGATTAAAGCAAGGGTATGTATTAGGTGAAAAGTGCAAAAGAATATTAAAAATGTGTATGTTATAGTCATGTTCCGATTAATTTGCACAGGATTACAAGTGTTAGCTTGTTACATATAATTTATACACTAATCTAAGTTTAGTTTTAAACTCTATGGCACTATAGTACTTCAAAACTAACATAACCTTCCATAAACTTCCAGTAATATATTAATTTACCATTTGTATAGATTTAAATCAGTATCCACTCCCATGAAAAGATGCTGCATAAAGGGGATTTCAAAACTCAGTATTTTGACAGGCCCTGGTGTTTTCTTCGTTGAATTTCTTTTGCTTTTGTGAGAGAATGTGAAGAAGAAAAAACAAAATCAGTCAATCAAACTTGTTAAAACAAATAACTGAACTTTGACAATAACCTTTTAGAGTAGTTTATTTTGAGTATTGAGTCTTGTGAATTTCAAACTTTAATTGAAATTTCCATTTCTGTTTGCACTTAGTAATAACCTGTTGTAATTAGAATACATCTGAACGTAGTTTAAAATAATTGTAGTGTATTGTAGTATCTGACCACAGTCTGAACGTAGCTTAAAATTAGTGTATTATAGGATCTTACACGAAATTAGTGTGTTTATTCTATTACTGTGAAATATTTGTGTAGTATAGTATCTGTGGTATCTGTAGTAACTCTCTTACTAGAATTCTGTTGTTGTAATTAGGGTAGATATAATGCAGTTTAGAATTGTGTAACTCTTGTGTATTATTTTCTGTTTTCAGTAATTAACAGCAATTTTCATCCTGTTATGGTGTAGTAGGAAAAAATTGTACAACCAAGTAGAATTGTAGTGTAGTAGTAGACTATATTAATTACCTTATTGTCATATGATCTTTGTGAACTATCTAGACAATATTTCCTTCCTTTCTTTTTTATTCTGCACAGAATAAGTTATCATATTTTTCCTTTTCTTTACATTATTCAGTAAAGAACGGCTAACGAGTGCAAGTGTAGGAACTGTGGGTGTGGTCAGGCATTACGGAGTATGAGGGAGGAGTTGGAGAGTTTGAGGGAGATCATTAAGATTCTCTCACAGGACAGGAAGGAAAGTAGGCCTCCCTCAAACAATGCACAGGATACAGTAGGTGTAAAAGGGGGATGGGAAAGAAAGGGGAAGTACTGTAGAAGACAGGTGGACTAATGTTTTAAGGGGAAGGGGACTGCAGACTAAGGGCTCCATTCAGGATCAGAATTCAGGACAGGTGTCTGTGAGAAATCGGTACGAGTCACTGCAGGCAGAACAACAGAGGCAAGATGAGAAACAGGGAACTGTTGTTGAGAAGTGTGGAAGTAGGAGGAAAGGAAAAGGTAGTAAAGGGAAATGTGGAGTGGACAGGAAAAGACAGGCGGAACAGGTCATGGGAAGGAGAAGACGAGGAAGTAGCTTCAGCAGTTGTCAGGAAAGATAAGACTGACCAGGAGGGAAAAGGATCATATGAGGTGGGTTGGATTGAAGCCCTGGTCATGGGGGATTCCATTGTTTGACATGGGGGTAAAGTGTGTGGAGAAAAGGGAACCAGGGTAGAGTGGGTTTTTTTTTTTTTTGCTAGTTGCTTTACGATGCACCGACACAGATAGGTCTTTTGGCGACGATGGGACAGGAAAGGCCTAGGAATGGGAAGGAAGCGGCCTTCCAACTCCTAGGCCTTTCCTCTCCTATCATCGCCATAAGATCTATCTGTGTCAGTGTGATATAAAGCCACTAGCAAAAAAAAAAACAAAAAACGGATGAGCTCTATAGAGAAACCGACATAATAGATGGTATTAGTGATCGCAAAGCTATTTTTGTGGTAGTTAAAAATAAATGTGAAAGAAAGGAAGATAGTAAAATTTGGACTATTAGGCAGTACCACATGGCTGATAAAACAGGCATGAGGGAGTTTTTAAAAAGTAACTATGTCAGTGGAAAATGGTAAATAAAAATGTAAACGGACTCTGGGATGGGTTTAAAGTAACTGTTGAGGAATGTGAAAATAGGTTTGTACCTTTATTGGTGGTAAGGAATGGTAGAGATCCACTATATT
Source organism: Anabrus simplex (assembly GCF_040414725.1). Lineage (NCBI taxonomy): Eukaryota > Metazoa > Arthropoda > Insecta > Orthoptera > Tettigoniidae > Anabrus > Anabrus simplex. The sequence goes on along the minus strand of NC_090270.1, from coordinate 255,662,850 downwards.
ATAACAGAGAAATAAAGACTAAGAAGGAGGTGCAGGTTGGAAAGAAATAGAGCTAGAAATGGCTGTGGAAGTAAAGAGAAATTGAAGGAACTTTCTAGGAAATTGAATCTAGCAAAGAAGGCAGGTAAGGATAACATGATGGCAAACATAATTGGCGGTCATACAAATTTTAGCGAAAGATGGAAGAGTATGTATAGGTACTTTAAGGCAGAAACAGGTTCCAAGAAGGATATTCCAGGAATCATTAATGAAGAAGGGGAGTGTGTATGCGAGGATCTCCAAAAGGCAGAAGTATTCAGTCAGCAGTATGTAAAGATTGTTGGTTACAAAGGATAATGTCCAGACAGAGGAGGTGACTAATACTAAAGAAGTATTAAAATATACCTTATGACAACAATGACATTTACAGTAAGATACAAAAGTTGAAAACTAGAAATGCAGCTGGAATTGATAAAGTTTTGGGGGATATACTAAAGACAATAGGTTGGGATATAGTACCATATCTGAAGTACTTGTTTGATTATTGTTTGCATGAAGGAGCTATACCAAATGAATGGAGAGTTGCTATAGTAGCCCCTGTGTATAAAGGAAAGGGTGATAGACACAAAGCTGAAAATTACAGGCCAGTCAGTTTGACATGCATTGCATGTAAGCTTTGGGAAAGCATTCTTTTTGATTATATTAGACATGTTTGTGAAATTAATAACTGGTTTGATGGAAGGCAGTTTTGGTTTAGGAAAGGTTGTGTCAGTGAAGCTCAACTTGTAGGGTTCCAGCAAGATAGGCCTATAGCAGATATTCTGGATTCAGGAGGTCAAATGGGCTGTATTGTGATTGACCTATCAAGGCATGTGATAGGGTAGATCATGGAAGACTACTGGCAAAAAAGAGTGCTATTGGAATTGACAAAAGAGTGGCTGAATGGGTGGCTATGTTTCTAGAAAATATAACTCAGAGAATTACAGTAGGCAAAGCTTTATCTGTCCCTGTAATAACTGAGGAGGAAATTTCTCAAGGCAGTATTATTGGACCTTTATATTTTCTTATATGTAGCAATGATATGTGTAAAGAAGTGAAATCAGAGATATGGCTTTTTGCAGATAATGTTATTCGGTACAGAATAATTATAAAGTTACAAGATTGTGAGCAACTGCAAAATGACCTTGATAATATTGTGAGATGAACAGTAGGCAATGCTATGATGATAAACAGGGTTAAATGTCAGGTTGTGAGTTTCACAAATAGGAAAAGTCCTCTCAGTTTTAATTACTGTGTTGATGGGGGTGAAAGTTCCTTTTGGGGATCATTGTAAGTATGGTACCTAGGTGGTGTTAATATAAGGGAAGATCTCCATTTAGGTAATCACATAAATATGATTGTAAATAAAGGGTACAGATCTCTGCACATGGTTATGAGGGTATTTAAGGGTTGTAGGGGTTGTAGTAGGGATGTAAAGGAGAGGGCATATAAGTCTCTGGTAAGACCCCAACTAAAGTATGGTTACAGTGTATGGGACACTCACCAGGATTACTTGATTCAAGAACTGGAAAAAATTCAAAGAAAAACAGCTCGATTTGTTCTGGGTGATTTCTGACAAAAAGAGTCGCATTACAAAAATGTTGCAAAGTTTTGGATGGGAAGACTTGGGAGAAAGCAGACGAGCTGCTTGACTAAGTGGTATGTTTATGATACTTATAAGATTGCTAATTAATTTATTATTTAACCACCTATTCAATACATTTGGGTCTTATATAATTACGATTTTATCCTTATTACATTATAAAAATATGAGACATGTTTTGACTTTCATAGATGGCATCTTCAGACATTGTATCACCTCAAGATTAAATCAGGCACCTGGTTTAAATTAAAATATAATGATTAAGATTTAACATTTACACACTTAAAAATAGAAGCAGTCAAAAAAAAAAAAAAGTTTTTAACAATTTTGGTATTATCTTGAATAACAACATATCAGCCATTAGGCGTCAAAAATACATAGGCCCCGCGGCTCAGGCGGCAGTGCAGCGGCCTCTCACCGCAAATCCCGGTCATTCCATGTGATATTTGTGCTGGACAAAGCAGAGGTGGGACAGGTTTTCTCCAGGTACTCCAGTTTTCCCTGATATATTTCATTCCAGCAACACTCTCCAATATCATTTGATTTCATCTGTCATTCATTAATCATTGCCCCAGAGGAGTGCGACAGGCCTCAGAAGCCGGCACAACTCCTATCTTCGCCGCTAGATAGGGGCTTTATTCATTCATTCATTCATTCATTTCAATCCTGACCCGGTCGAATGACTGGAAACAGGCTGTGGATTTTCATTTTCAAAAGTACATAGTACAATGCTTTATAGTAGTAGTCTATCTTGATGTTTTTATGTCCCTTTTTTTCCAGAGTGTTAAGGAAATACATTCCAATGATATGGAATCAGTTAATTAAAACCTTATTCAGAAATACTGTCATTAAAGTTGTAAAACCATCTGGTTAAAGTCTTTTGTTCGAGAAATTAAGATTTGTGATTATTGACTTGTAAATACGTAATTGATGATTTGGCATTTGACATAGTCCTTGACGAAGAAGTCAAATGTTAAAGTATGACGACAAGTTGATTGGAGTATCTTGAATTAAAATAGGCCATCACTGATCTTGTTAAAGAAGGACAGTTGTAAGTAGCACAGCTTGGTGGTGCTGATATGTGTTGAATACTAGCGTGTTGGTCAAAAGGGACATTTAACTTGTGATGGATGATATGAGAAGCCAAGCATCTGCAGACTGTCCCTTAGACCGTTAAGATGTTACCTATTCATGTTGAGTGGAACCACCCACCTCGCCACTATTTTATAGTGCATGGCATGCACACCTAATGCTTCCCGCAGCTCTGCATTTCTGCCGCAGAGAACTGCTATTTTGATATACGATTGTTGCGCCTGCTGGTTGACTTCCATTTTGTGACACTCTCACTCACACATTGAACTTGGGGGCATGCTTAGACTCGCACTGTTGTTTACATACACCATCTAGTAACATCATACGCAAGTACATGCCGTACGTTTCCAAATGCGTATCTTAGATTTTCCGTGTTGTCTCCTGTTCACGAGAAAAAATTAGTTGCCATGACTTAGGACTTGACTTATGTATAAAGCATTGTACTATGTACTTTTGACACAACAATTAATTAATTAATTAATTACAGCTAACGGCTATTTATTTAATCGTATGGTGATTATAATTACAAATTTATAAGTCCAGGTCCAAGTGTTTCAGCCACTCTACAGCACTTTCTGAAAGATGATACAGGTCGCTGGGGCTTCCGGAGAAGGCATGAAGAGGGCACCGCAGGATGACATGGTCCATGGTCTGCACCCCTCACCGCATTCACACATTGGAGAATCCATCCAACCCCACTTATGGTGTAAGAAATTGCAGCTTCCATGCCCAGTTCTCAGTCTGTTGAGGTGACACCATAGTTTTCTTGGAAGGTTGAATCTCTTCATTTTCTGGGTTGGATTTAGGTCATGAGCATTTGTTCCAGATGTTGAAATTGACCACTCATCCCGCCAGCTCTTGTTTAGATTCAAATTATCCCTCAAGAGTCGGCCGGCAAGTATAATTGCTGGTCTCCTAGATCAAAGTCATTGTGGCAATGGGTAACAAACTTCCTGGTGAAATGGTAATGAGGGAGATGACCAGATCTTCTTTGCTTCTCTCAGCAGGGCTTCCTTTATCCTCAGGTGGGGTGGTGGGATATGACTTAGTACGGGTAACCAGTGGCGAGGTGTTGACTTTACAGCACCAGTTATGCAGCGCATGGTATCGTTCAGCTTAGTATCCACTTTATGCACATGTGCACTTTCCAGCCATACCTGGGCACAGTATTCCGCTGCAGAGTAGACAGGACCGATACCCGTTAATCGTAAGCAGTCAGCCAAGGCTCCCCAGGAACTGCCACAAACCTTGTGCAGGATATTATTCCTTGTAGCAATTTTGTGGGAGAGCTTGGTGAAACGTTCTTTGTAGCTCAGAGTTCTGTCCAGAGTGACTTCTAGATATTTCAGGAATGGGTTGTACTTTAGTTTTCCACCAAGGAATAAAACAGATGGCTCGTGGTTTGCTGAGATAAAAACATGAAACCTCGGTCTTAGAAGCACTTGGGATCAAACGCCAAGACTTGAAGAATGTTGCCATTTTGACCAAGTCTGCTGAAAGAATGCCTTCTCCATCCTCAAAATTTCTGCTTTGAGCTACCAGTGCAATGTCGTCTGCATAGATGAACTTAGTAGCTGTGGTTGGTGGTAAATCATGGATGTAGAGGTTGAAGAGAACTGGGGCCAATACTGATCCCTGTGGCAGACCGTTATTTAATTTTCTTTTGCGACTTTTAGAATCACCTAGGAATACTACAAACTCTCTCCCACAGAGCATGTTGGAAATTAGACGTGAAATTTCCAAACAGGGAATTACTTCCAGCACTTTAAGAATTAGTCCATGTCGCCAGACAATATCAGATGCACTTGTCAGATCAATAAAGACAGCTGTTGATTTTAACCTCTTTTGGAAGCCTGCCTCGATGCGAGTGGTAAGAGACAAAACTTGATCAGTGCAGCTACGATTTCTTCTGAAACCAGCTTGCTCTGGGAGGATTACAGTGTCAATGAGTGGTGCTATCCTAGTGAGGAGGACTCGTTCCAAGAGTTTATAAGTGCAATTGAGAAATGCTATTGGGCGGTAGTTTTCAGGTCTCTGCTCCGACTTTTCAGGTTTTAGAAGGGCGATCACCTTTGACCATTTGAATTGTTGTTATTCAACATAATACCAAAATTGTTAAACAATTTTTTTTTTGACTGCTTCTATCTTTAAGTGCGTAAATGTTAAATCTTAATAATTATATTTTAATTTAAATCAGGTGCCTGATTTAAACTCAAGGATGATTGAAGATGCCTTCTATGAAAGGTGAAACATGTCTCATATTTTTATAATGTAAGAAGGATAAAATCCTAATTATATAAGACCTAAATGTAATTGAATAGGTGGTTAAATATTAAATTAATTAGCAATCTTATAAGTAATCTTCAATACGGAACTACAATGATATTTATCACTTGTAAGTGGTATGTTCTGAGCTGTCAGTGGAGAGATGGCGTGGAATGACATCAGTAGACGAATAAGTTTGAGTGGAAGTAGGAAAGATCACAATATGAAGATAAAGTTGGAATTCAAGAGGACAAATTGGAGCAAATGTTTGTTTATAGGAAGGGGACTTAGGGATTGGAATAACTTATCAAGGGAGATGTTCAATAAATTTCCAATTTCTTTGCGATCAAAACAACAGATAGGGAATATGCCACCTGGGTGACTGCCCTAAATGCAGATCAGTAGTAATTGAACTGAATTGATTGATTGATTGATTGATTGATTGATTGAGGGCTTACCTGCAGCCACTCTTCTATTAATACAGCACTCACAATGCTATTTCCATTTATGGAAACAGTCCTAGTTGGAAATCTGGGAGACTGTGCTGAATTCTGTCCTTCAGGGTGTATTTCAGTGTGGGAGATAGAAGGAAGTCTGCCAGAGCTAGGTCAGGCGAGTAGGGTGAAAGTGGAAGCAGTGTCTTTGTGTTAGTATAAAATTCACTAATTAACAGTGACGCGTGAGCTGGCACGTTGCCGTGGTGGAAGCCTCAGTATTTGTCTCTCCACAAGTCTGGGCTTTTTCTCCTCGACATTTTCTCTCAAACGCTTCAAGACTGTTGAAGTAACAAAAAAGAGTCAATGACATGTTCTAATATGGAACAAACTGCCAAGGTTTCTATGGTAATGGTGAATTGCCACAACTGTATTCATCATTTGGTAGATCTCCATAAAAGTTTTCCCCAGTTTGAAATGTTAATAAACTGTTCATAACATTCAGACATCTTGACAATTACACCACATTCTCTATAGACCCATAAATTAACAGTTGCTGAGTGATAACTAATTATTTCAGGAATAGGAGGCAAATGGCTAGTTAGGCTAGAAAGGATACCACTGTTCAGTGGAAACCAGTAAGACTTGCATTTATGTGGTATTTTTAATGTTTACATTATATTTTAACAGGTTTCATACAAACAAAGTGTTAAGGCACAAAATGTGAAATACCGTAAAATACTTTATTCTGAGTTTAAAAACATACATTATTAAACAAACCATCTTAATAATCAAAGCCTTGTCTGACTCGTTGGCTGAACGGTCAGTTTACTGGCCTTCGGTTTAGAAGTTCCCGGGTTTGATTCCTGGCCGGGTCGGGGATTTTAACCTCTATTGGAATTAACCAATTGGTTAATTCCAATGGCTCAGGGGCTGGGTGTTTGTGCTGTCCTGAACATCCCTGCAACTCGCACACCACCCTAACACTATCCTCCACCACAATAACATGCAGTTGCCTACAAATGACAGATGCCGCCCACCCTCATCGGAGGGTCTGCCTTTCAAGGGCTGCACTCGGCTAGAAATAGCCACACAAATTTATTAATCAAAGCCTTGGAATCTATCTAGAATGAAAAGAAGAAACTAGGGAAAATTGTTTACCAGACTTCAACAGCAAGGTTTATAAATATATTACCTCTGAAATGCAAGCTTACAGCTTCACAACCTATATAGCATAACCAACTTGTTTAGTGTTCTTACCCTCCTAGTTAACTTCCAGTTTTTTACATGAATAAAGTTATACTACAATTAACTAGTGCAAAGGAATTGGCTGTCTAGAAGAAAACAACAGAAAATCAAAATGGAGACTTTTACAATTCATTCGCATGGCAGAAAAAACCTCCACATTGTTTTCTAATGTCAAAAATGTGAACCAAAATACTGTCAGCAGTAAACACCCCGGCTTCTCCTTGACCCTTGGGTAAAATACAAATCCCTCTTCCTAGTCTTACAGGTCGACTTACTTCTCCAGGTGTCCAGTTTGTGTTCCTCCAGCTCATCCATAGTGACGGAGGGTGAAGTATAATACATCTGTAGGATCTTGATGAAGTCTGTGATGGTCAACATTCCCACAAACTGCTGCCGCCCACTATCCCACAAAGGCGCTGCCCTCACTCCTGTGGACAAGATAATTTCCATTAACTTTACTATTATTAGTATTTTACAAGACATTTCAACATAAGTAAACACAAGGGAATATATTGTTATGTGGGGAAATATTGTCTTTCTTCTTCCTGACCTTACCTCAACTGAAGACCTCGCCAGAATAAGGAATGTAACCAACTAATCAATAATTTTTCAGGAGTGAGAAAAAATATTATTGGGGTTTATTTCATGTTATACACTACTAGAATCAATCGTATATGCAAGTGTACAAATGAGTTCACCTATTATAAACAATATTTTATTGTTATAACTTAAGGTTTTAAAAATAATGTATGAATAAGAAGTGATACGACTGAAATTAATCTGCAAGTATGACTCACATTTGTATATAACAGAAGGGAAATCCTGTACATGCACTTGGAACACAAATGATTGTAAATAACATTGATGTAATAATAAAAATAACAAAAAAAAATGTTAAAAAATTTCAAAATATAGAGGTGATTTTATCTAAGGCCTTTATTCAAATGATTTATTACACATGGTGATGAACCAACACAAGAAAATGTCCACCATCTCGACTGATTTTCCAACCTTACACCACGGAGGACAAAGTTCTGCTGGCTGAAAAGCAGCTTGAAGCTCAAACATAAGACATCACAGCATATATTAAGCATGATGATGCACCCTTGTTCTTTTCCGACCCCGACGAGTCTTAGGGAGTCTTTCGTTTTCACGCCCTTCGTAGCCCTCACCACCCCCACCCCCCTCTATTTTGTCGATACTTTTTACTTTTCGAAGTGTCAGACCTCTTTCCATTTCCCCCCCTATTTTTAGTAGTAAGAGAATGGTTGCCCAGTTGCACTTCGTCTTAAAACAGTAATCACCACCACCACAACACACATACCGATACGGCCTACTTAAAGATTCCAATCAGCCGCTAATCATCACACGCTGGGGAAGAGTTACATCATCGTACAATGATCAATTTAAAAGAAAAAAACAATTTACAACATTCGAATTTGCATTCTCTACAAAAACCTTACTGTCGATTTATTAGGTGAACATGCACGTGCTTAACATGTTCAATGTATACGGTGTTCTTCCTTGTTGGCAAACACTTCGATCTACAGTATCCTCTTAACCAAATGCCTTTTCACGAGACATCGTGTCCGACGTAGTTAACCTTTCATCATCATGAAGATGAAGAAACACTTCTATGCTTCTGCAGTCAACATACAGTATGTGCCTATTCTATTCGTACTGGCTGTTTGCTTTAGTACTTCTACGCGCTGCCAGAAAATAATAAACTGAAAAGGATTTTATTCACTCAACATACATTCAACAAAGCCTTCAGAAAACATATACAGGGTGAAGCGTAATTCGCGCACTCGGGCGTGGCAGCGCGACTCCTCACATGCCAGCAATAAAAAAATGTCTCTTACAAAATTTCGTCTTGCGAGTATATCCGGCAGAAAAACGACGTTGAAGAGTAGCAATCTGGCAACACTGTAACCACATGTAGGGGAACTACCTCTGTCAGCAGAAGTTAGTCGTACTGTACAGTTGGTGCAGTGGATAGAGTTTTGGGTTAGCATGCAGGAGGTCGAGTGGTCGATCCTGGGTTGCTGCGTATGTTTTTTATTTCATAAATGTAGTCCAGGTGGTATGGTATCTTAATCGTCCACAGCGACTGCAGTGGGTCCTCTAGAAACCATTTGCACTTACATACTACGATCCTAGAAATGGACGAACAATCGTTTTCATTGGTCAGCTTTGAAAGGCGCCCTTTCCACGTTATGGGCGTGAATTTATTCGCAACACTTCATCTACTAGGTGTGAAACCTGTTTGTTTCAGCTGTCTATTTCTTATTAATCTAACCAGGTATTTGTTGTTTCAGCGTTGCAAAATGTTGTAAATGTAGGATACATGTGACCTCAGAAACGGTGTCTTACTGTATTACAGTAGGTAATGTCAGATGGAAATTAGCAAATAAAAAATGCGCCTCAACCCAGGATCGAACCATCGACCTCCTGCATGCCAACCAAAAACCCTACCCACTGCACCAACTGTACAGCACGACGAAAACGTGCTGACAGCGGTAGTTATCCTACATATGGTTACAGTGTTGCCAGATTGCTACTCTTCAACGTCGTTTTTCTGCCGGATATACTCGCAAGACGAAATTTTGTAAGAGACATTTTTTTTATTGCTGGCATGTGAGGAGTCGCGCTGTGACGTCCGAGTGCGCGAATTACGCTTCACCCTGTATATACTGTATCTGTCTGCAATCATGCTTCTAATAAAGAAAAGCGCGCCCATAATCTTGTATCATTCCTTTTCGTACAAGCAAACTGAACACTTGAAATAAACAAACAAATAAAGGGTTCCTGGAACATGTTAATATCTAGTTGAATGTCCCCAAGACTTTTTAATTACCTGACATCATCGCCGCATATACGTGCACTAATTTCCTGCACATCTCGGGGCTGATTTTCTGCCATTCCTGAAGAATCACACTTTTAAGTTCCTCCTTCGTACGCATACGTTGCCAACGGAGATTCCTCTTCAACGCAGCCCAAAGATGTTCGATGGGGTTTTAATCCGGAGACTGGGAAGGTGTTCTAAGCTGCTTAGGAATGTTCCAGATCAACCATGTCTTTTTAACATCAGCAGTGTGTTTTGGTTCATAATTATGCTGGAAATAAAAACAGGTGGCATCCCCATATTTTCGGCACTCTGTTTCACGTTTGCCCACGGGATTATAGCCCTCCTTGTTCATTATTCCGTCGATGAAATGTATGTTACGCACATCTCTGGTTGACATACAGCCCCAAAACATTACAGACCTACCGCCATATTTTACGGTTGGGAGTGTATTCGTCACATTGTCTGTACCCATTTTTCTCCATACTCTGTGGATGCTATCTGACCCAAGAAAGGTTTTTTTTTTGTCTCATCAGACCAGATAACATCATTCCAGAATTATTTCTCCTTATTTATATGCTCCTTAGCGAATGTCAGTATAAGCCGTCTGTTTTTTATACTTACATATGGCCTTTTCCGAGGAATTCTTCCATAGTACCCATGCCGATACAGGATCCGACGGATGGTGGAGTTGCTGATCTTCTTTCCAGTTCGTTCCTCTGTGAGTTGTCTCAATACTGGTGCACTTAATTTGGAATCTGACTTTATAAGCCGAACAAGAAGCCGTTCTTTCCTTTCAGTTAAACACTTTCTCTTGGGTTTCCTTGGCGTGTTCTTAACAGTGCCTTTGTATTTAAATGTATCAACCACATATTGCACAGTAGAATGTGTTCTATTGACCAGCTGTTCAATTTTTTCTAATGACAGTCCTTTAAGTGCCAGTTTAAGTATAGTGTTCTTGAGCTCCGTACTTAAATCTGCATTCCTACCGATGGTCACCACAGATACAGTGGCCACAGAAAGTATTCGTACACCTATGGAATGTGATGGAACATCATTACGGCGTACGAGCTGAAGTTAGATTTATAAACGGCATAACGACAGACATCAGATATACACGCTGAACATACAGATCGTTTAAAAATGTAACATGATCGGCACGATACTGTATACAGACAGCAGATCGTACCGCCAAGAAAGTATTCGTACAGTACGAATGTACTGTCTTTGTGATTGGTTAAACCAGTTGTCGCACACGTTTACGCCGCTGTGCCTGTAGGAGGGGTTGTTATCTCTTCAGTCATCTCTGTGCTGTCGTTGCCGCAAGGTTACTTAGTATGGGGCGAATGAAGACGGAACTTTAATTGAAGCAACGAGAGAATATAGTGTTACTGTATGAACAAGGTAAAAGTTATCGTCAGACTGGAAAAAACAGCTCGGCATTAGCTTTACTACGGTGAGTTCAATAGTTAATAAATATGGACAAACAGAAAACAATCCCAGATCTGGTCGTACAAAAGTGCTGACAGTACGGGAGCAACGCAATATTGTGCATTCGGCACGAAAGAAACCGTTCCGGAGTGCTACAGAACTCACTTCAAGGTCCAACAAAACGGTGAGTGTGCAAACTATAAGGAATGTATTGCACAGTGCGAACCTGCGTAGTAGATGTCCACGAAAGAAGACACTTATAAGTGAAAGAAATAGGCAGAAGCACCTACAGTTCGCGAAAGAGTATTGTGAAAACACAATGGATTTTGGAACACTGTTGTTTTTTCTGATGAAACGAAGTTTACACAGTTTGGAACTGGTAGGAGCAGCAAGGTATGGCGGAAACCAAACACCGAACTTGAGCCTCAACATGTAATCTCCACGGTAAAACACGGTGGAGCGAGTGTGATGGTTTGGGGCTGCATGGCTGCGAATGGAGTGGGAAACCTGGCATTTATTGATGGTATTATGGATGCCAGGAAGTACATAGATGTGTTGCGCCATAATTTAAGCAGCAGTGCACACAAGCTTCATCTGGAAAGAGTCTTCCACTTCCAACAGGACAATGATCCTAAGCATTGTGCCATGATAACCCGTGAATGGCTGTTGTACAATGCCCCAAGAAGACTTCTCACTCCACCGCAGAGTCCAGATCTCAATCCTACAGAGAACCTGTGGGATCTAGGCAAAGAAGCGCAAAAACGCCATCCTACTAGTAAAGAACATCTTAAAGAGATACTCTCAGATGCATGGTCCAACATATCTGCAGAGTACACCCAACGTTTTGTGAACTCAATGCCAAGACGTCTGAAGCAGGTCATCAAAGCTAAAGGCATGCATACAAAGTATTAAGACTCTGTTTGAACAAAGACTTCGGCAAGTGTTTGAATTATCTAGTAGTGTACGAATACTTTTTGTTGTGTTGAAAGACGAGTTTATTTGTTTATTATGTTGAGCGCTGTAAATCTCAGAGCAAATGTACAGCTGGGTGCCTTTTCTTTATGCATATGTCCCACTGGATGTGTTTATATTACTTCATGGTACTTAATATACAAGGTACATATTAAAATGTTGGTGTAAGAATACTTTCTGTGGCTACTGTACACTAGGAAGGAGACTATAGCACTTGACCAGTCGTATGCCGTCACTGAGACTTTTCCGTGCATCGCAACCAAACGGTGGGCATCATCCTGTCCATGTGTACGAATACAACTGATACACCCGTTTGTCGATGCCGGCACATTAATATAAAATCTTCTTGCCTGTATGTAAATAAGTATGGTTTTCACTAACGAATTGTCATTGACAAACCATGTTTTTACCCGTAATATACGGTATGTTTTATGTCACTTTTTCAATCGTTAATGTGAATATACGTGACTTGATAAGAAATTGAAGCCTGTACGAATAACAGACACACATGCTGTATACACCGTAATCAATTTTAAAAGCTTAACTTTTAAAAGTGTCGCACATTCATCACTTTTTCTCAGTTCCGGTCCAGAATAGTAGCCTACACAAGTTCGCTTTTCATTTTTCCTTACTTAAGAAGGTTACGGTTTTTAACCATTTTGCAAGGGCAAGTTTCAGGGAACTCTTCCACCAGAAATAACTTCGCATTAACATAATTAAATTGAAACCAAGATTTTACTTCTAGGATTATGGAATCACAAACTTCTAAAGCTTGTTATTACGGCAAGCTTTATCTACCGTCGTTTAGCGACTGTTCTTTTGCATTTGCTAGTTCGGCCTCAACCTCCAGAAAAATGTCAACTTATTGTCTCACCACGTGCAGAGCTCCAAGTTGTGCACATGTTACCGAATTCTGACAGCAAAGAGTGTGAAGGGATTAGAGCATTTTAAAAAATTCCACACGAGTTACAACTGTATGAAAGAAAAAAATACATTCAAAATATAAAATGTTCATTGTTTAGCAATAGCTTGAACGAAGGTACTTGCGTTGTTGATGTTTATAACGTTATCTCGTCTCTGTTTTTTATTTTTATTTACATAGCAGTGATTAAATATTTGCAACAATCGTAAATCATATTTAGAATACTCCCATCCCCTAGTTCCAGATGACCTGAAACTGGGGAACTAGGGGATTTGTTTGATGCATACATTAGATTTTCCTTGTTACAGCTGTGTCTATTAAACATATTCAAACCTAATAGGCCCTACTGTTTATGTTCATTCTACACAAGATAACACTTTTTTCTTTTCGTCCTTGACGGTATAGGCCTACAATGTTACATGTTCTAGACAAACATATGTCCTACCCTTCATTATTTTCGTTAGTGATTATTTTCTTTTGCCACAATTCTTTAAAATGCAGAAATATGTTGCTGATCTTCCCGGTGCAACCCTCCCCCCCAATTGGCACTACAGGCCTTGAAGGGCCTTGGCCTACCAAGCGACCGCTGCTCAGCCCGAAGGCCTGCAGATTGCGAGGTGTCGTGTGGTTAGCACGACGAATCCTCTCGGCCGTTATTCTTGGCTTTCGAGACCGGGGCCGCTATCTCACCGTCAGATACCTCCTCAATTCTAATTACGTAGGCTGAGTGGACCTCGAACCAGCCCTCAGGTCCAAGTAAAAATCCCTGACCTGGCCGGGAATCGAACCCGGGGCCTTCGGGTAAGAGGGAGGCACAATACATTCCTTATTTTATAAATGTATGGAATTATTTCTTTGCATTTTTGTTTTATATTCACTACCCAGATATTTAACCCTAAACGAGACACTCCCCCTACATTTCAATAGAGGCACCTCTACCATTGTTTCTCCACAGAATGAACAACAATATTCGTCATATTTCTCTCTATGACCCCTGTTCTTAGGTACCTATTAGCGACCACACCATACCTCTTACTTTTCTATTCGTGAGCCTTTCTTTATTGACAGCTTCGGGATAATTTCGCAGGATTTCAGTAATGTTCTTTTGGTCTTACATTCTGCCATAATCATCTGCTTCTCAGTATTTTTCATTCATACCATTACTTTCTTGATCAGCATCTTATCTACGTTCTGAGTATCTTTATCCCAACAGTTCCCATTCCTATTCTGTCTAACATCTTTATTTTCTTTACTTTCTTTAGCCAGTGATTATAATTTAAACCGTGCGAGTTGGCCGTACGGTTAGGGGCGCGCATCTGTGATCTTATATTCGGGAGATAGTGGGTTCGAACCCCGCTGTCGTTTCTCGATAGAGTCAACCGTTTACCCGTTATTTCAGTTAATGTAGGGCAAATTCCTCATACGCCAAAAATCGTATGAAATAGAAAAGATTGCAAATTATATTTTTCACTCCTTTAATTAAAAACATTTTTAATGCGCTAATATTAACGGATAAATTTGGTGGTGATTGTCAGCTCGGGTGGGTTGGGCACAAGAGTCCGCAGTCAAAACAAGTACCTACTCTACCTTGAACTACGGGACGGTAGCCGCCGTGTTGGAGGTAATAAGAATTAGTGATGGGACATTCGATTCATTTTACTGAATCGATTTCATTTGATTCCATTCACGTTACTGAATCGATACAGTAATCCAATTCACGGCACATTAGAGTCACCGCTCCTACTGCATCTGTGTATTATGTAATGGTAAGACAGCAGCAACAGCATTCAGTGCTCGCAGCTGCCATCTGGTCTTCATACTATGAACTCCTTTCTTAGAAATAAATGCTAGTCACTCTAATATATCGAATATTCCCGGCGACGCAGGGTGGGAAAGGTCCTGGATTAGGAAGGTAGCAGCCATGGCCTTAATTAAGGTATAGTTCCAGGATTTTCTGGTGTGAAAATGGGGAAACTGCGGAAAACCATCTTAACGGCTGCCGACGGTGGGATTCGAACCCACCATCCCTCGAATGCAAGCGCATAGCTACGCGATACTAACCGCACGTCCAAACTCGCTAAGTCATTTTTGAAAATATGTACTGTATTTTTCTATCAGCAGAGGATTTTTTAAATCGTCATATTTTGTATAGGCTACCCGAGATGTACAGTAGCCCACTGGTTTTGTGATTCAACATACTGTTGGTTAAGTTATTGCGTCAGTCGGTCACTTACTGTCCACATATTATTGAAGTCTTGTGCAACGATGTGACATATGAACTGAGAGAATACTGAGCCGTTCTTCCCAATATAAAACAGGTACTTCTGAGTGGTTATGAGCATGACTCATAGTCATAGGGCAGGCTAGAGTCGAGTTTAATTAAATGTCAAATGTCAATTAAGTTATAATACTAAGATTCATTAAACTAATAAATAGTATAACCTAATAGCCTACCTACTTACTAGCTACTTTAGAATTATGTTTTGACTACCCTTTTAACACTGAAAATAAACCCATCTATTATTTAAACCACCCTGCAAGAAGAGGACGCTGAATGCAAGTGGGTATTATTTTTATTATTTTCAAATGAGCTGAGCTCGGGAGTCCATTTAGCGTACGATTCTTTCAGTGCACCATGGCTCTGTATGTAACGCTTCAGAGGAAGCCCGACTCTCCGCCAGTGTCCACTGTCCAGTGTGCCGATAAGGAGCCGTGTGTATCTTGTGTCTCACTGAGCTGTGCGCGTTCACGATTCTTTCGGTGTGCTATGGCTCACTGTATGTCTCGCTGCAGCGGAAGCTCGGCTCTCCGCCACCCGCCAGTGTCCAGTGAGCCGATAAGGAGCCGTGTGTATCTTGTGTCTCACTGAGCCGCGCTCGTTCACGATTCTTTCGATGTGTCATGATTCACTGTCTCGCTGCAGCGGAAGCTCGGCTCCCCGTCAACGTCCAGTGAGTGCGCCACTCAGCACTGTCCGCTGGGAGTAAGCTGAATCGTGTGCCGTGAGCTCGCCGTTGCTGTGAATCGATTCACTCGGACATTTGAATGAATCGATACACTGCTTCGAATCATGCATTCAGTAACCAACACTAATAACAATAGGTATAAGGACAGCGCCAAACCCACCATGAGGTAGTGTACCATCCGTATGACACCTGGGAAACTTGTGCTCTCGACCGCCCAACCTGGAGAAGTAGCATCCATCAAGGAATAACTATTTGAAGAACAGAGATGTCGTACCGCAACACAGCAGCGCACTTGTAAAAGGCAGAGCGAATCCTGGGGAAGAACGGCAGTAATCTACATCGTTTTCTAAATACAAACACATACTAGCCTACAGATGTACCTTTAAAAAAAAAGAGTAACCTTAATGTGACTGCTTTCATAAAACTTAACGACTACGCGGTAATTCCCTCTACATAGTCAAGAACTCAATCACACACATACTGTCTTCTCTAACTCCTCAATGTTTGTATATCACCATTGCAGGAGAGTGTGCAGATCACGAACTGATTTGATCAGCCAACTGAAGACACCCTAAGTAGGACGACTGTCATACTCGCTTGCGAGTGACTGCCAGTGAATGAATGTTAAAAGAGGAAGTACAACCGGGCAGCCATCTTCTCTTACAGCTAATCAGAGGTCCGACGCTTCGACGAATGAAGTTATCGACAAGAGAAAGAGAAGGGCCACAAAGGACATTAAAACAAAAGAATACCTAGGCCTCGCAAACCTAATACCGTGGGGGATAGAAAGCGAACGAGATCTGACCAAGTAAAGATGAAAGTGAGAAGTCTGGCACTCAGCTGGGGATCCCGTGCTTCCCAGTTGAGAGCTCGTGGAACCCTCTTTTAATCGCTTCTTATGACAGGCAGGGGATACCGTGAATGTATTCTAGTGCCTCCACCCAAACGGGGAGCCCCCTTAATATTGCTATGCTACTGTATACTATTCAAATAATAAGGCGTCTAATGCACAACCCGGTTATCCCTGACAGTTTCGAGAAAGTCGAGAAAGTTGTAAGCTGCTTAAGGTCCCAACAAAAAATCGAATTTTAGATTTTATGTTATTTTGATAGCCTGAAGTCCAATTTACAATGGTTCCTTGCTGAAAATGTTTGCTGAACACCATTTAAGATCTATTCGTGAGATCCGGCATATTTTCGGTTTTTTTTTTTTTTGGCTAGTTCCTTTCTATTTCAGAGGTTTGTGGTTTGCAGGAGAGTTTTGTATGTTCGTAAGAATGGATGACGCCTTGCGACATTCATTTGTTGGCTTGAAAACAACCAAATTCAATATCTTTTCCTCGTGTCTAGAAGTTTTATTTTCGTGTGCTAAAACAATGCCAAGATCTCAGAAATATTCAAGAAGAGGAAAGTAAAAGCCGGACCTGGCAGAGGACGTACTGAAAATATATGATGCCGTGCTGGCATTCAATGAGGGGAACAATGGTAGGATTAAAGTATTGAAAAAACTGGGTATAGAACCACAAGTGAACATGATGGGCGCGTGCTATGAAATGGACAATTTCTGTATGAAAAAGTCTGATATCAAATTTCAAGCAAGTTCTAAACAAGCTAGGCAGTTAAAAAGAAACCAGAAAAGGAACAGAGAGGATGAAGACAACCCAGATGATCCTGAATATAGGCCTGGTGCACATTAAGGTAACACATCTTTAACAGCATTTTTCTTCACTTTTGTTTTTTTCGAGACAAATATTCCTTTTTCTCAGGAAGTATTAACACTACCGCTCTGAACTTTTTGTCAGTACTATATGTTCAACTAAACGATCGTATGTTTTCCTGTGATTTTATCGTAATGAGAAAAAAATAATATTTTTTCGGTGAGAAATAAGTTGAAAAATTTAAGATTTGAGAAAAAATATTAAAAATATTATTTGTAAACACACACGTTTCCAAAAACATCCATTTAAATATAAAATATATATCTAAATATCTGTGAGGTTTCGTTTCAAAAGGTTAAATAATGAGCAAACGGAACGTGATGTCGACACAAACAAACAAACAAACAAACAAACAAACAAACAAACAAACAAACAAACAAACAAACAAACAAACAAACAAACAAACAAACAAACAAACCGTTGAAGTGTATAGATACAATTATAATTTCATTTATATAGAAACGGAGTCCTGGGGAGTGCGCTAACCGAATTATTCATATTTCACCCAGACAGCTGTTGTATTACACGCAATTTCGCACTTGTGTGACAAACATCTCATCCTCTGGTAACATTCGAGTGAGAGTGCGCGCGCACACAGCTTGCACCCAAAGCAACACTGTTGGAGACGAGTTGCGCTTGTCACACGAGAGCCAGGCGGTGGTAAGAGACGGAGTAAGTGAAATCTCAGCTTTGTGAGGATGTAATACATATTTTGACAATAGATAAGTATGACAAACCTCTAGTCCCGTGTCTTGATACGGGGCTGGGGTTGAGATTAGATGAAATTTTATGGCATGTTTTTACGGCCAAATACTCTTCCTTGCCGCCAACCTCAGCCGAGGAGTTAATGAAGATGAAATGAATGATGGTGATTGAAAGTGGATAAGGAGGTGGAAATCATGTTTATTATTTTCATACGCCTAGGGAGAGACATGTCAGCGTGCCACACTACCCCTAGAGCTACCGCTGTAGGTAGTAAAACTGCTGACTTCAGCACCATCTCAGTGAAATACAGTAAACACTAGAGTGTTATTTAAAGCTGCCCACGCTGCATCAGAAATAACAATTCAGGAGATACTTACCATTGTAAACAAGGGCGAAGAACGCTTTCTTGACCAGTAACTGCGTATCGAACACGACCAGCTTGGCACTAGTCGGGATGAGATCGTAGCACTTGTGAAACTTAAAGAACTTCACGAAGATCTGACTCTCATCTTCCTCTGAAACACAAAATGAAAACAGGAATCAGTTTAATATTAGACATCAACATGTATCAAACACTATGGAAGTTCATTTAACTGTGTTTGCTTACAAGGAGAGTGCACAAAGTTCTCGGTTAGGATTGTGATGAAACTTTCACATTTGAAATAAATAATCAAGATGAGTATATCTGAAAAATGCTAGATTTCGCAGTCTCTCCAAAGATAATCAGGATATTTGTACGAAAACCCTTACTCTCAGGCCTGGATGTTAGAATAGCTAACTAGATACATTTTGTTTCAGAGACAATATTAATTAATTTTATACGTACTGTAGTATTACAACTGTATTTGTACTCTTCCTCTTTTGATTTGTGACAAAAATAAATGTTAAAAAATGGAAACATGTTACAAAGCGACACAGACTATAAAGGAAACTAAAGACGAAATGATATCGTTGATTATGTGAGAGAAATCCAACAGATAGTCGTCCCTATTAGGTAATCTAACCGATCGGACACCTAATCAGTTCACAAAAACAAATCTATCACAATGAGGTTTATATTTCTGCTATGTTTCGTTGCTACTTTTCTAGCAAGCAGGTTATATCTGGTATGGTTGAAAATGAAAATCCACAGTCTGTTTCCAGACATTCGACCGGGTCAGGGATGGAATGAATGAAGCCTCCATCTAGCGACGAGAATGGGAATTGTCCCTGTTTCCAATGTGCTTTTCGCCCGGTGTCTCCATAGATTTTCGCAAAGGCGAAACTGGAACGAAGATACTGAAACTTCATCGCCCAGTATATAAAAGCAAGCTCGCCGCGAACAGGGGGTAGCTGAGTTGTTGGTGTTGAGCTGTGTTGTTGTCTTGTCGAGTGATATGTGGGGACCAGTAACGTGAGTTGGATGTGCGAGTTATCGGTCTCGTCTGAACAAGTATACAGCAGTCGTGTGCTGTGATAACCAACGGACATGCATTCGAACCTTGCTGTATGAAAATGCTGCGAAGCGAAGTGAAAGGTGAAACTGGTCAGTAAATATTAAGGAAGGATCGCCCGTTCCAGGTAAATACTCCCAGTCGAAGACCCATTCTGAGGAGAACATACTTTTGTAAATAGCCAGTAATTAGTGAAGTGTTGTTATTCATTGTCAAGCATAATTGCATGTGTGTGTTTACTAGTTGGGCCATGCACGGGTTTTTTGCAAACTGCTTTACGTCGCACCCACACATGTAGGTCTTATGGCGACAATGGGACAGGAACGGGCTAGGAGTTGGAAAGGAGCGGCCGTGGCCTTAATTAAGGTACAGCCTCAACATTTGCCTGACGTGAACATGGGAAACCAAGGAAAACCATATTCAGAGCTGCCGACAGTGGGGTTCGAACCCACTATCTACCGAATACTGGATACTGGCCTCATTTAAGCGACTGCAGCTATCGAGCTCGGTCACGATTAAATTAGTTCAGTAAGTCAGTCAGTACTACCGACCGAGTTGTCATTGCGGTTAGGGGCGCGCAGATGTGACCTTCCATTCAGGAGATAGTGGGTTCGAACCCCATTGTCGGCAGTCCTGAAAATGGTTTTCCGTGGTTTCCCATTTTCACACCAAAAACATGTTGGGGCTGTACCTTAAGGCCACGGCCACTTCCTTCCCACTCCTAGGCCTTTCCTATCCTTGGTCGCCATAAGACCTATCTGTGTCGGTGCGACGTAAAGCAACTTGTAAAATAAAAAGTAAAATAACAGTCAGTACTTTATTCATAACAGTATGCTAGTTTAGACTGTATTACTTATTAAATATGTAGAAATTTCATTGTGCAATAACATAATGTCACTTAATTGGAGCTAAAATATCAGTAGTGTGCAACAAATTACTAATAAATTTGATAAATTCCCTTTAATAAGAATCTATAACAAAGACTGCATCGAGACTTAATGACTTATTACATCTGCCAGCAAACATTTCGTGAGTGAACAGCATGTGCCCTTACCACACTACTATATAAATGTATACATATCCTACATATATGTCCTGGTCTTCATTTAAAGCAGTTTTGTTAACTGATATATTGCATAGCCTTTCATTTAGCTCGGTCTCCAGGTTGGAATGTTGTTTATGTTTCTGGCAGAAGTCCAGATAATTTTCGCTGCATGCTTTCTTTAACTCTTTGTACAATATCGGCTAGAAACTCGTGTAATAGACAGCTTCTAAAACTAGGTCCAGATTAATTACACTTTATACTTAACCTACTTCCGAGCTAAAACGTATGGAACTAACAACAAATTTGAAAGATATAAATATTTCACTATTGGCAACTAAAATTGGTCCAAATTATGCTCTACAAGAAAAAAACCACAGACTCAGAAAATATACAGTATACTCTACATCAGGGCCTCTCAGGGTGCATGCGCGTGGTGCATGCACTGTGCACGGTGCAAAAGATGACTTCGCTTGGTTGACCAGAGTGCAGACCCCCCACTCCTCACTCCTTACACCTGTCTCCCCGTTCGGCCTGTCTCCGCGTTCCTCACCTTCACTGCTGTTTCTCCCCCACTGCGAAATGTTTACGTGTGGTGAGCGGAGACGCACAGTTGTATGGGACAAGGTTACCAGTGTTATTAAAAAAATTAAAAAAGTGAATTAGAAATACACATACATGTTTGAGAGGAATGTAAACATAATTTTAAAAAAATGCAGAACCCGTGACCAAAATGAAAATGCTACAGTACTGGAACAAACCTCATTTGTGGATATAGAATGCTCTTCTTCAAGCTGTTTCAACTTCCTTAATTCTTTCTCTCTGACGTCTCCTATGATTTCACAATAATTTTCCGAATGTAGTCTGTTGTAGTGTCTTTCAATAGACGATTTTCTTACGCACGTAATTATCGTCCCACAGATTAAGCATTTGGCGTTATCGTCACGACAAACAAACAAAAACAAAAACAAAATACGAAAGTTCCCAGTTCGATTGAAATGGACTTTCGGAAGTCTTTGCTTTCTTCGAAACAGGTTGCTCCATTATGATGTTGTTGTCGTGCGCTTATCTGTTTCACTGATAAACACGTCGTCTACCACCAAACGCTTCGTCGCTCTCAGCACACTACACCATCCGAGTCAAGCCGAGTTGAGGCGAAGCGTACCGATGCACAGTGCACAGAGCCTATGCACCTCGCTCTGCACGCGTGAGAGTTTGGGCGTTTGAGAGGCCCTGCTCTACATTAAAGTATAAATTATAGACAAAATATATTCTAAATCATTACTAGGGAAATTCACTGGATTGACGGAAAAGTTCTCAATGTTTTGTCAGAGCAAATAAAACAAATATACACTGACTGACAGAGCAAATGCAACACCAAGAAGGAGTGGTCAGAACTTTATCCCAATTGCAGGGTAGACTGACGTCACTGAGGTATGCTCATGATGTGAAATGCGCCGCTGTGCTGCGCACGTAGCGAACGATAAATGGGACACGGCGTTGGCGAATGGCCCACTTCGTACCGTGATTTCTCAGCCGACAGTCATTGTAGAACGTGTTGTCGTGTGCCACAGGACACGTGTATAGCTAAGAATGCCAGGCCGCCGTCAACGGAGGCATTTCCAGCAGACAGACGACTTTACGAGGGGTATGGTGATCGGGCTGAGAAGGGCAGGTTGGTCGCTTCGTCAAATCGCAGCCGATACCCATAGGGATGTGTCCACGGTGCAGCGCCTGTGGCGAAGATGGTTGGCGCAGGGACATGTGGCACGTGCGAGGGGTCCAGGCGCAGCCCGAGTGACGTCAGCACGCGAGGATCGGCGCATCCGCCGCCAAGCGGTGGCAGCCCCGCACGCCACGTCAACCGCCATTCTTCAGCATGTGCAAGACACCCTGGCTGTTCCAATATCGACCAGAACAATTTCCCGTCGATTGGTTGAAGGAGGCCTGCACTCCCGGCGTCCGCTCAGAAGACTACCATTGACTCCACAGCATAGACGTGCACGCCTGGCATAGTGCCGGGCTAGAGCGACTTGGATGAGGGAATGGCGGAACGTCGTGTTCTCCGATGAGTCACGCTTCTGTTATGTTAGTGATAGTCACCGCAGACGAGTGTGGCGTCGGCGTGGAGAAAGGTCAAATCCGGCAGTAACTGTGGAGCGCCCTACCGCTAGACAACGCGGCATCATGGGTTGGGGCGCTATTGCGTATGATTCCACGTCACCTCTAGTGCGTATTCAAGGCACGTTAAATGCCCACCGCTACGTGCAGCATGTGCTGCGGCCGGTGGCACTCCCGTACCTTCATGGGCTGCCCAATGCTATGTTTCAGCAGGATAATGCCCGCCCACACACTGCTCGCATCTCCCAACAGGCTCTACGAGGTGTACAGATGCTTCCGTGGCCAGCGTACTCTCCGGATCTCTCACCAATCGAACACGTGCGGGATCTCATTGGACGCCGTTTGCAAACTCTGCCCCAGCCTCGTATGGACGACCAACTGTGGCAAATGGTTGACAGAGAATGGAGAACCATCCCTCAGGACACCATCCGCACTCTTATTGACTCTGCACCTCGACGTGTTTCTGCGTGCATCGCCGCTCGCGGTGGTCCTACATCCTACTGAGTCGATGCCGTGCGCATTGTGTAACCTGCATATCGGTTTGAAATAAACATCAATTATTCGTCCGTGCCGTCTCTGTTTTTTCCCCAACTTTCATCCCTTTCGAACCACTCCTCCTTGGTGTTGCATTTGCTCTGTCAGTCAGTGTATATACAGGTGTATATATAAATGTCGATATAATCAGCATTATTTCTAACAATTTTAGAAATTAATATTCTTTGAAGCGCTCTTGATAGTTAATGTAACGAACAATGGTGTGAAAGGCAACAAACCTGAGGAGGAAGTACTGAATTATTTAATGAAATTTAGCATACTGTATATTACATTAAGCGTGTGGTATTACGTACATCACTATCACATATTAAAAAAATCGCAATGAACTATAAGGAAAAATATTGTATGCAGTATATCGGCTCTGGTGTTCCAGCAGAGAAAGTCAGAGGGCACTCTTCAATCAATCAATCAATCAATCAATCAATCAATCAATCAATCAATCAATCAATCAATCAATCAATCAATCAATCAATCAATCAATCAATCAATCAATCAATCAATCAATCCCGATCTGCATTTAGGGCTGTAGAGCATGTGGCAGATTTCCTAACAATTGTTTGGCTAGTTTCTTCTTAAATTATTTCAAAAAAGCCTTGGTAAATTATTCCAATCCTGAATTCTTCTTCATATAATCGAATATTTGTCATGTCTGTCCTCTTGGATTCCAATTCTATCTTCATATTATGATCTGTCCTACTTAAAAAAATTAATTCCAGCTTATTCGTTTATTAGTGTTATTCCAAGCCATCTCTCCACAAACAGCTCGGAACATAACGTTTAGTCGAGCAGTTCGTCTCCTTACTCGCAAGTCTTCCCAGCCCCACATTGTAATATTTTCTGACACTTAGTCTTTTGTCGGAAACCATCTAGAACAAATCGTGCTGCTTTTCTTTTGATTTGTTCTAGTTCTCGAATCGAGTAATTCTACCGAGGGTCGCATACACCGATTTATATGCCACTTCAGGCACATCAACCCCTTAAATAAATTCATAAGCATATGAAGAGATCTGTAACCTTTTATTTACAACGTTAAATTTGAGTTGCATTCGGTGTTTGCAAATAATGTATCATACACAATGCCCGTTATTGACCGAAACGAGGAAAGAAGCCTAATATAACATACCAGGAGAAGGAATTTTTATTGAATTTGGTGGCAGAAAGCATTGTCATCATAGAGAACAAGAAAAAAATATAGCCTTCAAATGTATATTTCATTTAAAAATAAGGCAATATTTCTTAGTTCTTCATTTTTAAAAATCATACCCAATCGTGTACCATACAAGATATAAACTATAGTCGAGAACTCATCTTAGACCTACCTATAAGCCCGCATGGTGGCCATGATTGTTCAGGCGTTGTTGAAGTCTAAACTGTCTGACACCGTGGTTAGCCGGTTCGAGTCCCGTTGGTCGCAAAATGTTCACCATCAGAATGTTGGCCGGCAGGGTAGGAGAGGTGATGGTATACAATTTCTAATCACTAGATTGCGTGCCAAAAGCCTGGATTAAAATCCAAACCTCTCCGCAGTGCTGATATAGAGTAAAGGCATATGGCGCTCTTGCTGGTGATTCGTCCCTCGGATGGGGGCGCCGACCCCTTGGTGCTACTCGACAGGAGCAGACTATGCGCCGGCACCGGGTTTCATCCTTCCCCTTCCTACTATCATATATAACGTCATTCATTTCATCTCATGAACTCTTGTGATGAGGGCATTCCAGGAACTTAAATAAATTTCGTGTGGCTATTTCTAGCCGAGTGCAACCCTTGTAAGGCAGACCCTCCGATGAGGGTGGGCGGCATCTGCCATGTGTAGGTAACTGCGTGTTATTGTTGTGGAGGATAGTGTTATGTGTGGTGTGTGAGTTGCAGGGATGTTAGGGACAGTACAAACACCCAGCCCCCGCGCCACTGGAATTAACCAATGAAGGTTAAAATCCCCGACCCGGCCGGGAAACGAACCCGGGACCCTCTGAACAGAAGGACAGTACGCTGACCATTCAGCCAACGAGTCGGACATTCCAGGAACTATAAATGACCGAAGGGGGTGTATATGTGAGGATTTACGGAAGGCGGAAGTATTTCGTCAGCAGTATGTAAAGATAGTTGATATAAGAATAATGTCCACGTAGAGGAAGTGACTAATACTGGCGAGGTACTGAAATTTTCCTTTGAAAAGAAAGGTACAAAAATTGAAAGCTTTAAAAACAGTAGGGATTATTAAGATTTCTGGGGATATGCTAAACGCAGTAGGCTGAGATATTGTGCCATATCTGAAATATTTGAGTACTGTTTGCATGAAGGAGGTGTACCAAATGCACGGGGAGTTGGAATTGTAGTCCCAGTGTACAAAGAAATGGGTGATAAACATAAAGCAGATAATTACAGGCCTATCAGCTTGACGTGTGTAACATGTAAGCCTAAGGAGAGCATTCCTTCTGATTATATTTTTTGCTAGGGGCTTTACGTCGCACCGACACAGATAGGTCTTATGGCGACGATAGGATAGGAAAGGCCTAGGAGTTGGAAGGAAGCGGCCGTGGCCTTCATTAAGGTACAGCCCCAGCATTTGCCCGGTGTGAAAATGGGAAACCACGGAAAACCATTTTCAGGGCTGCCGATAGTGGGATTCGAACCTACTATCTCCCGGATTCTGATTATATTAGACACGGTTTTGAAATTACTAATTGGTTTAATAGAAGGCAATGCGGTTTAAGAAAAGGTTAATTCATAGAGAAGCTGCACGATTTGTCCTCGGCGATTTCCGACAAAAGAGTAGTGTTACGAAAATGTTCCTGACCCTCGGCTGGGAAGACTTGAAAGTAAGGAGTTGAACTGTTCGTTTTGTAATTGGAGAGATGTTGTGGAAAGATACTAATATACAAATAACCTTGAGTGGAGAAGGAAAGATAATAATAATAATAATAATAATAATAATAATAATAATAATAATAATAATAATAAGATGAAGTTGGAATTCAAGAAGACACACTGGTACAAATATTCATTTTTAAGAAGAGGAATTGGGGATTGGAATAATTTACCAATGTAGATGTTCGAAAAAATGCCAACTTCTTTGAAATAATGTAAGAAAAGTCCGACTCGTTGGCTGAACGGTCAGCGTCCTGGCCTTCGGTTCAGAGGGTCCCGGGTTCGATTCCCGGCCGGGTCGGGGATTTTAACCTTAATTGGTTAATTCCAACGGCACGGGGGCTGCGTGTATGTGTTGTCTTCATCATCATTTCATCCTCATCACGACGCGCAAGTCACCTACGGGTGTCAAATAAAAAGACCTGCACCTGGCGAGCCGAACCCTTCCTGGGATATCCCGGCACTAAAAGCCATACGACATTTCATTTCATGTAAGACAAGACGAAGTAAACAGTTGATAGGGGATCTCCCACTTCGGCGACAGATCTGTTGTTAATGATGAATAAATATAACATTTGTAAATCAGTAAGATATGTACTATCTGATTAAAATATATACGCTTCGTGACCATGAACAGAAGTAGAAGGAAAATGTTACACATATCATCTACTGGTGGAACATAATTAAACCTTATACTCCAAAAATTTCGAAAATTCATTTTTCGGACGCAGTTCTTTTTTAGCGGCCAAGTAGCTGAGTGCATCACCCGGGTATCACCATATGGTGGGCCAGGAATAGCATAGACTGTCGAAGTTAAGACAATAACACATCAAAAGAAACGCTAGGTATCTCATTGGCCGAATACCAAGTATATCTTTGTTGGTCCACATCATGCATGCGTACCGTAAGTAAACAGAATGTTTTTCAGACGCTGTCATCCAAGTGCCGCTGTTATAAGCAGAAACATTTGGAAAAGTAAAGTATTCGTTCTTCCAGTAATTAACAATGTATTTATGTTCGAACTGGCACGATGAGTTGGTGTCACTCCACTTCCCATTGTAAATGAAATGGAAGGCCGCCCCTAACATGGAGAACAGGCGCCTTAATGTATTCTAGTGGTATTTCCTCCACTGAGAGATCTTTCCCTCCTAAAAGAACTCATCCGCCCTAAGCCGGTGGTTCCCTAGGCCAGTATTCACCAACGCGTGCAAAAGCTTTTATCTTGGTGTAAGAGCTAAGAAAATCGAGATAACAATTAAATTTGTATTCGCCACAACATTCCTCGTCTGTGATTTTCTCTTCCAGTTCAATATTCCAGTCGTCTGCGAACTGCCATCTTGAAAGGGTATTACCTTACATTTTCTATTTTACCGGCCAAGCTTTCCCCGGTAAACTTTTATACCGAGATAACACCCATTCTCCGAGATAATGTTAATAAATAATCTCAGCAGAATTATTTATTAATTGTTGCTGTGACACACAAAAGCTCTTCCATGGTAAGCTGCTGAAGTACAATGAAATGACTCTCTTCGTGAAAGTTCAGCTCTGGAACACAGTAGTTCTCAGAAAGCGGGCTGCACAGTGGTGAGGTTCATTCCACAGGCGCTGACAAGCTCCTAAAAGCCTCGCTCTAGAGCTGGTCCAAGAAAAACAGGGCACTTCAAACGATGTGCGATTACGGGCAGTGTTGCCAAGTACCTGTAGCGGAAAATCACTACCGCCCAACTGATGTTCGCTATTTTGCACAAATTATCTCTACGCATATTTATAAATAATAATGTTATAGCTTTACGTCCCATTAACTACTTTCAAGGTTTTCGGAGATACATAAGTTTATTTTATATAATTAATTGAAAGTAAACAACAAAATACTCTCCCTATACTTTTCTACTCTGACGAGTACTAATTGATGCAATGCCAGTACAACTAAACCGATTACAACGAGCTATGAACTCTTGTACAGCAATAGTGTCTCACAAAAACCTAATGTGGACTTCGAGGGTGTCGAGTAACGAAAATCTCGAATATACACACTCATTTCAGGCTATATTAAAATATCGAAAGCTCTTAACACGAAGAGGCCAAAACAAAATATAAAAAATATAAAACAATGTATTCAAAAATAATAAAACTAGTTATATGTACTACATGACAATTTTAGTCCTTTTTGGAGAAAATCTGATGATGGTGCTTCGTTTCTCGCACTCCAGCCTTCAATTCTTCAGTGTGTGTCATATTTGCGTTGTCTTTCACCTCCTCGTCCCTTGATTCGTCTTCATCTTTCACTTTCGTCTTTCTCGCAACTGCAACTATTTGACGACCGAGTAGTAACTGACAATTTTCATTCCGTTTTTTATAACGTTGTTATGTATTGCAGTATGTTTAAATACTGCACGACCACTGTAAGTACGTACAAAAAGGACTAATTTCATGACTTATCAGTTCTATATTCTAGCTCCATTCGCAAAGAAAAAAAAAAAAAAAAGGTTGCTGATCTGCTGAGAGGGATAGCAAGGGTGCTGCCGGAGCGTGTTTTGCTGGAGAAAAGAGGACAGGAAATTCAGTTGTGAAGATAATTAGTACGAGGTATTCCCTTTTAATATTCGAAAGATGAATACGTGTAGGTTTTTATACTGTTCAAATTTTGGTAGGGAAAGTTACCGATAATTAGGAGTAACATGCACTTTTGTTATGGCTTTTAGTGTCGGGAGTGTCCGAGGACATATTCGGCTCACCTGGTGTAGGTCTTTATATTTGACGCCCATGAGCGACGTGCACGTCTGGTTGTGGGGGGGAGTGGTGGTGGTGGTGGTGGTGGTGGTGGTGGTGGTGGTGGTGATGATGATGATGATGATGATCTCGGGAAAAGGTGAAACCCGGTGTCAGCACATAGCCTACTCCTGTCAAGTGACACCAAGTGGCCTGCTCAAGGCTTAACGTCCCCCTCCCCCATCCACCAGACGAATCGCCATCAACAGTGCCATATGCCCTCACTCCATACGAAGTCCGACTCCATGCCTAAACGGTTAGCGTGCTAGTCTTTCGTCACAGGGGTCCTGGGTTCAATTCCCGGCAGGATCGGGAATTATTACCATAAATGGTTAATTTCGCTGGCACGGGAGATGGGTGAATGTGTCGTCTTCATCATCATCATCATCATCATCATCATCATCATCATCACGATGCGCAGGTCGCCTACGGGAGTCAAATCAAAAGACCTGCATCTGGCGAGCCAAACTTGTCCACGGGCACTCCCGGCACTAAAAGCCATACGCATTTCATTCCTCTCAATATGAACAGTGCAGAGAGGTTTTGGAATATAGTCCAGGCTTTTGGCACGCAATCTAGTGATTATAAATGTTATACCACCATCTCTCCTACTCGGTCGGCCAACATTCTGATGATATTTTTTTTTTTTTCATCTGAGCACCTTTTAATACTATCGGACTGAGCCAGGATAAAACTTGCCAAGTTGGCTGCAAGTGGATTAATGTTACACTAATCTTTACAGGTTTTCAACGACGGAGGGATGAGGGGATAGTAAGTTGAAGTCCGTCACTTGCACCGTTATTTACAGTATCTAGTATGTGAATGGGAAACCGCGGAAAACCGTCTTGAATCCTAGCTCTGGAATGGAAGCTTAGAGCTACATGCCGCGTGCCATGTAACCAATTCGCTCCGTCATTTTCGGGATTTGATGGGAACTTCGAGACCAGATACCCTTAATGAGGTCTCCATTATTTTTCATGTGAAATTTGTCCCCAGAAATTCACTGGGATTCGAACCTTGAATCACCTGAGCAGAAAGCCAGGAGCAAACTCAATACGCTAATTTCCATCTTCTCTCAACTTTAGCATCTGATCTGTCTCTGGATAATGGCCGTGTAATTTGGTGACGTTGCTCGTATTTCCTTTTTATTCCATACCCTGAAGGGCTCGGGCGGGCCTCTTAGAGGGTGACGCCTTCTCTCAGACCCGGAGATGTGTAGGGGTGATTTGAGGTGAGGTGAAGGTGAGCAGCTGTGGACTATAACAGGAACTGTCCCGACATCTGCCTTAGTCAGGAAAATGGGAAAGCACAGAAAAAACAATTCTCAGGGCAGCCGACGGCGGGGCCAGCCCACGGCCTCCTGAATACAGAGCTCTCAAGCCGAAGCCACTCTGCCCTTATTATCAATCAATCACCATTGAACAACTTTTAGGGCAGTCGCCCATGTGGCAGATTACTTATCACTTGTTTATGTCATCATCAGGTAACTGCTCCGACTCCCTCAGTTATCTTTTAGCAATTAAATATTTTGATTTTACAATAACATTAAATTTAGGATGTAATTCAGATAGGCCCAATTCAATGCTCTATGAAGTCATAACAGAGCACCCTGGCGCTCGATATTCTGGAGCGGGCTGTGATAACGTTGGCAGTGCCGGCCCGTTGGATTTGTGTTCACATTTGAGAACATTAACCTTCCACTAATGTTAATATTTATTTTATTTATTACATGCGCCTGTAACAGGGTTGTACTCCAATCACAACAAGCGTTACATAGTTCATATAATAATACAATTTTTAAAAAAAGGATGGATATAAAGAAATTGGCATACACAGGCCAGGATGACATAACTTTAGATTTACAATTATTGACTTTACTTCTATAAGTTAATATACACTGACTGACAGAGCAAATGCAACACCAAGAAGGAGTGGTTCGAAAGGGATGAAAGTTGGGGAAAAAACAGAGACGGGACGGACGAATAATTGATGTTTATTTCAAACCGATATGCAGGTTACACAATGCGCACGGCATCGACTCAGTAGGATGTAGGACCACCGCGAGCGGCGATGCACGCAGAAACACGTCGAGGTACAGAGTCAATAAGAGTGCGGATGGTGTCCTGAGGGATGGTTCTCCATTCTCTGTCAACCATTTGCCACAGTTGGTCGTCCGTACGAGGCTGGGGCAGAATTTGCAAACGGCGTCCAATGAGATCCCACACGTGTTCGATTGGTGAGAGATCCGGAGAGTACGCTGGCCACGGAAGCATCTGTACACCTCGTAGAGCCTGTTGGGAGATGCGAGCAGTGTGTGGGCGGGCATTATCCTGCTGAAACAGAGCACTGGGCAGCCCCTGAAGGTATGGGAGTGCCACCGGCCGCAGCACATGCTGCACGTAGCAGTGGGCATTTAACGTGCCTTGAATACGCACTAGAGGTGACGTGGAATCATACGCAATAGCGCCCCAACCCATGATGCCGCGTTGTCTAGCGGTAGGGCGCTCCACAGTTACTGCCGGATTTGACCTTTCTCCACGCCGACGCCACACTCGTCTGCGGTGACTATCACTGACAGAACAGAAGCGTGACTCATCGGAGAACACGACGTTCCGCCATTCTCTCATCCAAGTCGCTCTAGCCCGGCACCATGCCAGGCGTGCACGTCTATGCTGTGGAGTCAATGGTATTCTTCTGAGCGGACGCCGGGAGTGCAGGCCTCCTTCAACCAATCGACGGGAAATTGTTCTGGTCGATATTGGAACAGCCAGGGTGTCTTGCACATGCTGAAGAATGGCGGTTGACGTGGCGTGCGGGGCTGCCATCGCTTGGCGGCGGATGCGCCGATCCTCGCGTGCTTACGTCACTCGGGCTGCGCCTGGACCCCTCGCACCCTCGCACGTGCCACATGTCCCTGCGCCAACCATCTTCGCCACAGGCGCTGCACCGTGGACACATCCCTATGGGTATCGGCTGCGATTTGACGAAGCGACCAACCTGCCCTTCTCAGCCCGATCACCATACCCCTCGTAAAGTCGTCTGTCTGCTGGAAATGCCTCCGTTGACGGCGGCCTGGCATTCTTAGCTATACACGTGTCCTGTGGCACACGACAACACGTTCTACAATGACTGTCGGCTGAGAAATCACGGTACGAAGTGGGCCATTCCCCAACGCCGTGTCCCATTTATTGTTCGCTACGTGCGCAGCACAGCGGCGCATTTCACATCATGAGCATACCTCCTCAGTGACGTCAGTCTACCCTGCAATTGGCATAAAGTTCTGACCACTCCTTCTTGGTGTTGCATTTGCTCTGTCAGTCAGTGTATATGTACAAATATGTATGAGCTATATGTGCAGGCACGGAGATTTAAAACAGATAAGGTGCATAATTAATTACTTAATGATTTCATACAGTTAAAATTCACTGTGATGGTTCTGAATGAGTTCACATACTCAATTCTATTTTCTTTTTACACTTTCTTGTTTTTGTAAATAAATTTTATTTATATTTGCTGAGATTATTTAGTAGGCAAATTTTGAATTCTGATAGGGACTTTGAGAAATCTAAAGCAGAACACAATCTTACTAATATATTAGATAAGGAATTTTAAAAGTATTTTCGGCTACGTTATTTTTAAAGAAGCTATGCCTTCCGGAACAACACAAGTCCACCAATCTTAGTTCTGAGAAAATCAATTATTTTTGTATATCTCTGAAATTATTTAGTTTATTATGCTGATATTTTGTGTGCAGCTAATATATGTATATATAACCTTGTTTCATATCAGGGAAATTCAATGAATGATTTAAGTGTGAATAAATGTTAAAAATCTTGTGTATGTCCTGTTTTGGAAGTCATTGTATAGCATATTGTACAACTTCAAAATAAGAGAGCCTAAATTAAGTTAGCGAGATAGAAACTGTATTTATTTAGACTTTAAATGGGTTTACAATAGTGTAAATATTACATTTTCACTTTTAATCTCAGTCCCAGACTTCACTTTCTGAATCAAATACTTCTCCTTTTGCATTCGATATGTCTGGATAAGGTCTCCAAAGTATTGGCGGTGATGGGGATCAATGGATGCTACATACTTCCCAATGTCCGTTGCCTTAGGAGCTTCCATTGGTATGTGATCTTCATAAGCACATTTAAGCAACCAATGATTAACAATCTGTTTCTGTTGGAACTGAAATATATTCGTGACCAGACCAATTGCAGTATTGCTTACAGTCGCACTGTTCTGATGGTACTCAATCCTTTTATATGTCGTCACTTTCCACTTCCACTTCTTTTGATTATTTGTCAGCGGAACAGGTTCTTTCAAACTAGAGAAGGTGGTTTTGTGATCTTTGATCATGGATTGTTGAACATCACTAGCACTTTCCTGGATTATCTTAACTCACTGATTTGGTGGGTAGACAGTTTCTTGCTTTCTTTTCTTCAGCTCTACACAGGCAAAATCACGGTCACAAGGAGTAGTTGAACATGTGCCGTTTTGAAACTTAACCCATAAAATGCATCACCTCTACTAACAAACAGAAGAGCACTAGTACATGGACCTGTGCTGTTATGAATGGCATTGCCTCTATAGAATGCCCCTTCATTGAGAATTTTGTGCTGTTCTAATTGTCAGTGATTTGCCTGGCGTAGGATGAATACACTGATATCAATGACTCGTTTAGTGCTAAAAAGCGGACTTTGCCGTTTTGGATTTAAGGGCTTCAATTTATTTACGTTAAAATGGAATTTTGGTAAGCAAATCATCGCAGACTATACTGCCATTTATGATTTTATGCAGAAACAACTGTTGATGTATTAATACTGTATACCGTACGTTGTCCGCCTTAAATACATTTACCGAGCTCGATAGCTGCAGTCGCTTAAGTGCGGCCAGTATCCAGTATTCGGGAGATAGTGGGTTCGAACCCCACTGTCGGCAGCCCTGAAAATGGTTTTCCGTGGTTTCACATTTTCACACCAGGCAAATGCCGGGGCTGTACCTTAATTAAGGCCACGGCCGCTTCCTTCCACTTCCTAGGTCTTTCCTATCCCATCGTCGCCATAAGACCTATCTGTGTCGGTGCGACGTAAAGCAAAAAAAAAAAAAAAAAAACATTTAAACTTTCTTACTGAGGAACAACATTTAAATTTAAGGGTGGTATAAAAATTTCAATCACCAGTGCTTTTGAACGTCGTCCTGCAAAAAAAAAAAATCTTCGTACTCGTACATTTTCTCCGCTACACGGAAAATCACATAATCAAGGACAAGTTTTTGGGCTTGGAAGACGAGATAGCGAGTACAGATTATTTGGCTGTTCCACTCATAGTAGCCTTTTACGACATGCAGGTATACAGACAATGCATTTCTCGACTACGCCCACAGGAAGATTAAATCGAAAGAAAAACGACTGTATCCACAAAAGAATGGTAAGGCTCATGAAATGTGAGAAAATTAAATACATTATGGATCTCGTGAATATAATACTAATACAATTATTTTTATTATTACACAGCCCTGTGGTGTAGAGGTTGCGAGCCTGCCTCTTATTCCAAGACCCTGGGTTTGTTTTCCGGCCTGTCTACTACTCACGACTGCGGAGTAGAACGGGGTTCGCGCCATGCGAGATTTTCCCAAGCTCTTAGTTAGAGGAAGAAAGCGCACAGTGAGAAGATGACGCTACTGACCTAGTAGATATAAACGAACACTGTTTGCCATAATTACAATGGTGTCGAGAAATTGATGACACTAATTTCAAATAGACCTCCAGCCCATGTTAACGAAACTGGCGTATTTTTTCCACTTTTTCTCATTACCACTATCTCAGTGTATAGCAAACTGCCACATGATAACAGCCTCTTTTGAATAATAGTAGAATGCAAGTACGTTTTCAAGCGGTGAAGATTTTGAAACTCCTTTCTGCTTCACAATGTGAATTCGAAAAAATCAACACCAGTCGAAGATTAAACATAGTCTTTCCTCTCTAAACACATTTTTCAACGCAGCAGTTAGTTAAACAGTACCGGCACAGAGCACTAGACCAGCACCGCTTCACCTTCCAGTTGGCACTGCTGTCTAATAATCCTCAATTACTGCAAAGAAGTAATCTGTATTTCATCCAAACAACACACAGCTTTTGGGAAATACAACACCGACACGAGGTATGGCACAGAAAATTAGGTGGGATACGACACCCGTGTTCTTGTAGATAAGTAATACTTGCTTCAGTTTTCATTATTTATTAAATCCGTATTGTTATCATTTTGCAACAATGTCTACTCGTAGGAGGAGGTCCAGAATTCGCCATCTGCGAGTGACCACTTCCTCTGTCAGTAAATCATAATTGGCCTGCATTTAGGGCTGTCGCCCAGGAGGCAGATTTCTCATAAACTGTTTACCTAGTCTTTGGCGGTGATGTCCAGAAAAAACATAAATACCGCACATGTTTATTATATGCATGTTATGAAGGGATTTGAAACGCTCAGTGTTCCTTGCCGCAATATTTAGAAATTTCTGCTTACCGAGTAGTGCGATTCGATGGTACTTTAATACTTATCTCTCAAGAAGAAATAATTTCTTTATTACATGGTTAGTTCAGTATAAAGATACCCATGCCTTTCAAACGTCACAGAGTCCGGACTTTTAGTCAGCGACAGGTTAGAATGCAAACTTGCTGAAGCTAGTAGTAAGTGTACTCTAGTCCGTACAAAGGTTCTCCTACGGGATTTAAATAAACATTAGGGATAAGGCCTAATTACAACCCTCAGAATTTATGTTACTCTCACTAAACTACGGAAGAGGCGCTAGTCAACGCTTCCCATTAGCCAAATTAGTATGAATTCTAACCTATTACTGCTTGAAAATCCTGTTCCTAGCACGTCGTAAATACGAAACATTAGGTTGTGAAGTGACAGTTTCTGTGTAAAAGCATGAGGGATAAAACCTATTACAACCCCCAGAATTTATGTTAATATCACAACATTACGGGAGATCCGGTTAGACAACGCCTTCTAAGCCAAATCAGTATGAATTCTAACTTACTACTATCTGAAAAATGTGAATCTAGCACGTCAGAAATACGATACAGTAATTTGATGAAGTGACAGTTCCCGTGTAAATTGTGTTTGAGATCAAGTATTTTGAGTCGCCAATGTGAACACATCTTCTCTGTAAATAGTAGCTTTTATGAATTATTGTACGTGTAGGTCTACTTATGAGTGATTATTATTTTATAATCGAATTAATAAATCCAAACCCCATGGCGCAACAGCCCCGAAGGGCCATGGCCTACCAAGCGACCGCTGCTCAGCCCGAAGGCCTGCAGATAACGAGGTGTCTTGTGGTCAGCAAGACGGATCCTCTCGGCCGTTATTCTTGGCTTTCAAGACCGGGGCCGCTATCTCACCGTCAGATTGCTCCTCAATTGTAATCACGTAGGCTGAGTGGACCTCGAACCAGCCCTCAGATGCAGGTAAAAATCTCTGACCTGGCCGGGAATCGAACCGGAGCCTCCAGGTAAGAGGCCGGCACGCTACCCTTACACCATGGGGCCGGCTTAATCGAAGTAATACGCAGACTACAATGTGTTCGAATCGGTGGATTAGAGTACAAAGGTAACAGTTCTCAAATGAGATGATTCGGTTTTGCAATGCACCTCACCGTTTTCTTCTCGCGCCGTATCTGTCGTGTGCTTTCTCACCAAAATCACTTGTCACTATGGAGCTATAGTAATATTGCTTCCCACTCAAACGGTATAGCGGGTACAATGTTGACTAGCGAGATCGACTAAATATTCATGTTTTGGTGTTGTCTGGATGCCGGAATTTAATCTCATATGTAGTCTGTTGTTGATAAAACAGAAAGTTTTTTAATTAGAATCTCCCCGCTAAAACCAATACTAACAGTAAATTAAATAGAACAATAATACAATAACTGTTTTCGCTTTCTCATACTGTACACTACGACTGACTACAGTGCTTTAAAGCACAGATATACACTGACTGAGCAAATGTCATAGGATAGCGGAGCACTGATGCGCAGGTGTGTTGTCTGCGCACCACACGCCCCCTGTACCAGCGACAGTTGTATAGGAGACCTTGTGAGCAGTGGCTGTGCATGTGACAGGTGTAACATGGAACGTCGTCGTGAGCTGACACTATTCGAATGGGGTATGGTGGTCGGTGCCCGACGGACGGGAAGTGCGATTTCGGAAGTGGTGCGGGAATTCGGCTTCACACGATCAACCGTGTCTAGGGTGTATCGTGAATTGTTGAATGCGGGTGTCACCGTCCACAACAGACGAACGACCGGCCGTCCAGCCACCCTCGATGACCGTGACCGGCGACATCTGAGACGGATTGCCAATAGTGACAGACGGGCAACCGTGAAACAAATCACGGCTCAATTCAACACAGGCCGTGCTAGATAGTCGACAATCCGTAGGAGCATGGGTTCTATGGGGCATGGGAGCCGGCGCCGCACACGGGTGCCACTGTTAACCCAACGTCATCGGGCACAACGATGCGCATTTGTCGCCAGTCACCAGGGATGGACACTGGAACAATGGCGTAACGTGAATGGTCGAACGAATCACGATTTCAGCTGCACCATGCCGATGGGAGGCACCGTGTATGGCGCAGACCACATGAAGCGATGGATTCCACCTGCCTCGAAGGTGTGGTCCAGGGCACTGGTGTCTCTGTTATGGTCTGGGGTGCATTTTCCTGGTATGGAATGGACCCCCTAGTTGTTCTGGAAGAGACTTTGAACGGTACGCGATATGTTGAGCTGCTCGGAGACCATCTCCACCCATTTTTGGCCTTCCAGCGCCCAGACGGTTCTGCGGTGTTTCAAGATGATAACGCGCCGCCACATCGCTCCCAAGTCGCCCGGGAATGGTTCCAGGAATAAGCAGCGGAGGTCCAACGACTGCCATGGCCACCCAGGAGCCCCGATGTGAACCCTATCGAGCATATCTGGGATGTACTGGAACGCAGGCTCCGTGCCATGGATCCTGCACCCACGAACAGACCAGCATTGGCGGTCGCTCTGCAAACGATTTGGTGTCAGCTGCGTCCAGAGGACTACCAGGGACTTGTCGACTCACTTCCACGGCGTCTCACTGCAGTTCGCAGGGCCAGAGGAGACCCCACACGCTATTAGGTGACTATCCCATGACATTTGCTATGTCAGTGTATACTAGAAAACTCGCATCTGAGTTGGAGATTGCGAATTTTGATTGAAATGCGCCTTGCGATTATTATTTCACCAGAATCTCCAAATAGCTTGCTTCAGATAAATGTGAATGCACTTTAAAAGTATTCTCTAATTTTTTGTCATGAAGAGGTTCCTAATGGTGCAGGTTATTTTTTTTTTTTTTGACATCCCAATATCGGCTGTTTCGAGAATTTACGTGCCCACGTAAGTGAAACCACCGATGCCTGTTTATATACAGCTTTATCCATCGAGTTCATTCCGAGCTAGATCCTATTTTCTCATTCTGAGTATCTTCTCACCATTGCTCCCACCAGCAATAATTTCTTCTACATTCATGTCTGTTACTTCTAGCTTATGAATAAGATATCCTGGGTCCACGCACATGCCACTCTGGTCCAGCAAAGTCAATCTGTGAAAGAACTTTCCTACAAAGTACAGTCTTTCGAAGGGCGAAAACAAGTCCATTCAGCACTCTGTATCGTAGGGTCGGCAGTTAAAGGATCTCTGGTAACACATTTGTTGTTTACCCGATAAAGTAAATAAAAACTTAGTTCGAATCCGGGACAATGCAGGTGGAATTTTTGAAATAAACAGTCGCGACCCTGTGGTTTACATTCTACGTAAGACTAGTGCCTATGTGATTTATGATCACGTCAACATTCACGTAAAATCGCAAGCTTGTTTGCTTGGAACAGGATATAAAACTGCGAGGAGCAGAACAGCAAAGTAGAACAGTCACTGGTGTATTGTTCTTTACGGAGTTTTTAAAATGATGTCAAATAACAACCTCTCTTCTTTTTATTGAAGGCAGGAGTTTTTTAAACGCATTAAAGTGACAGCTGTGAATAAAAATAAGAAGCTGTCAGTTTTAACGAGATGGCGCGGTTCTCTGACAGCAGTAAATAAACCACAAGCTGGCGGGCGGCCCAAGGATTTCTCAGCGTGTTTGGCGACTGCTTCATTCACAAGTTTGTTGTCGACGGAACTCGCCGGCTTGAACTAATTCTGGCCCTCGCCCTCACCCTCCCAACTTGTGACACTAGTAAGCCAATCACAAGCGTATCAGCTGCTCCCAAGTACTTGTGTTCGGCTCCTGTTTTTCACCGAATAGAGTAGCTTCGGCTAGCCGTGGCTTTACAGCTCTGCATTCGGGAGGCGGTGGGTTGGTCCCATCGTCAGTTCTCCTCAGAATGGTTTTCCGCAGTTTTCCATTCTCCTCACAGAGGCGAATGCTGGGACAGCCTTTTATAGGTGATGGTCTCTCCCCTTTCAGCTTCTCCGCATCTCAAATCACCGCAACACATTTCCTGGTCTGAGAGAGGGCGACACCATTTCGGAGGCCCACTGTTTCCCATAGGGTACGGAAAGGGAAAGTAATAATAGTTGTAATGGTGGTGGTGGTGCCGGGCTGAGTGGCTCAGACGGTTAAGGCGCTGACCTTCTGACCCCAACTTGGCAGGTTCAATCCTGGCTCAGTCCGGTGGTATACGTCAGCCTCGTGCCGGTAAATTTACTGGCACGTAAAACAACTCCTGCGGTACGAAATTCTGGCACGTCGGCGTCTCCGAAAATCGTGAAAGTAGTTAGTGGGACGTGTAGTAGTAGTAGTAGTAGTAGTAGTAGTCCTCTCTTTCGTATTTCCTGTATTCTCTCTCCTCCCCGGTCACTTATTGTTCTAAGAGTTTCCTTTCTTTTCCTTTTTTAGTAAATAGGTCAATAATATAACGCGTACAGGACATCAATAACTGCTAGGTTAACGATACCAACATTGCTTCCTTTACTGAATTTTAGATTGATTTTTCACCAAACTTAGTGTTACAGTTAACATAGTCTAAAATAGGAGAACTTCAAAATTTAGTTTAAATGAAGCAATTCATTTCAGAATGATGTTTTTCTGCTAAACAAAAGAGTAGTCTTTTTAAGAAATGTTCCAGGCTAGCCAACTTTTTTGTTTTACTGTTTTGAAACCTCGATTAGGAAGGCCAGAGGAATAATTTTCAGTATTAATCTTATTATGAATTTAAGCTCATATTTAAAACCTTTTTTGTTAGTAAGTGGCATCGCATCTTGAAAACCAGTTGATTTTCCCACGCGTTGACTCGAAGTATTCACCCATTTAAAAAATGGACTCGACAAACTACGAGGGCTCGCCGGGAGAGCACGATGTGTGTTGCGGCCGTGGCCAATGCGGGGTAAGCTACAGTAACTGCTGACACGTCCGATAGGAAGGTTAGTGTGGTATCTCATCGTGTTTTTTGTGTGCACAGCGGGCTAGGCTCAATGCGCATCAACTGGACTTTATAACTCCAAATTGAAGGTGCGTGCAACGATCAGATTTATATGGGCTAAACGGCTCGATTGCATGGACATTCATCGTCAAATCACTGCAGGATATGGTGAGCGTGCAATTCGTCGCCCAGGTATTGTAAAGTGGTGTAAGCAATTTGACGCCGGACGCACGAATCTCACGGACGAATATCGCGAAGGCAGGCCCGCAACGTCCAGTACCGTTGCAAATGTCGACCATGTGGATGGGATCATTAGAGGGAATCGGCGCATAACATTTCAGGGAATTGCTAGCATGAACATTTCGTACGGCAGTGTGTTCTCCATTGTTCACCAGCACCTTAGATTTCGTAAACTGCGTCAAAGATGGGTCCCACGTCTGCTCACCGATGTTCACAAGGTACAACGTTTCCAATCGTCACTGGCATTTTTGCAACGGTATTCTGTGGAGGGAAACGAGTTTCTGCGGCGAATCATCACAGCGGATGAAACGGGGGTCCACCACTTCACCCCCGAAACAAAGAGAACATTGATGGGATGGGAGCACACCATATCACCACCACGAAAAAAGGCCAAGGTCCAACCTTCAGCAGGAAAGGTTATGGCGACACTGTTCCTTGACGTGGAGGGTGTGGTGCACGTAGAATTTATGCCGAAAGGCACGACAATCAACTCGCGTTTGTATTGTCAAACGTTGAACCGGTTGCAATTAAAGAAAAGCGGCGGGAAAAATTGAGCGCCGGAATGATTTTGTTGCACGGTAACGCAACATCTCATACGGGCCGCCATACGTCCGAACTGTTGCAGTGATTCAAGTGGGAGAGGGAGGTATGGCAACATCCTCCATACAGTCCAGACTTAGCGCCATACGACTGTCATGTGTTCGGTAAGCTGAAAAAGGATCCCGGTGGACGACGATTCCGAAACGATGAGGAGGAGAAAGGAGCTGTCTCCAGGTGGTTACATAGCGCTGGAGGTGATTGCTATACATCCGGAATCGAAAACTTGGTTGACCGTTCCGAGAAATGTTTATAGTCTCTTGCGGACTATGTGGAGAAGAGGACTTACATTGTATGCTGTCATAGCCGTGTTGCCTATGTGCAGGTGGTTTCATAAATGGCCATAACTTGGAAGTGTAACTTACTTTTTGATTCGCCTTCGTATGAACAACATGCAGGTGCATGTGCTAGGTTTGAAGCTAAACAGGTTAATACTTGTTTGTATGGTATTTTTTGAATTCGAAAAGCAAAGTTACTTCTGAGAAAAAGCAAAGCTGGTGTGGGAGTGTCAGTAAACGGATCAGAGATATAATTGTAATGCCTCTACAGGACCTTCAAGAATGATCGGAAAAAAACATAGGCCGCAAAGTTTGGAGTTCTACTAGTACCAAAACCTCAGACTTGTTTTCTTGCCATTTTTGGTCCAAAATCTCAGTAAGGTCCTTCCTCAAATGAAACTATACTGTTTACTCTACCTAACACTGCAAATTGTTCGTATTGTGTATTCGAGGAAAAAGCTATTTTCAAAATACGTCTAGCATTTCAAGGTCCAGGATGAAATAATTACTACGCTCCTCTTGCCGAAAACATCGTGATTCGGGAGGAAAACGAAGAAGACCTCAACATGATCCTAGCTGAGATGGAAACCACCTTTCACACGTTGAACGTTTACATTAATAAATAAAAAAACCAACGTCCTTTTCTCCAGCTGTACTCTGCGCAGTGCCACTGTATTTTAAGTGGCGAGCGCCTGGAAAATATACAGTAGTTCACATATAGCGGCAGGAAAATAACAGCTGTTGGAAGAACTGCAAGAGAAGTTGCCAGTCTTAATAGCCTTCAGTATGAAAAGGAAGCTTTTCACATTTAATAATGTCAGTATAATTCTTAGGAGAAGCCTGATGAGGATATACAGTATATATGTGGAGTATATCACTGCAAGGAAGTGAAACCTGAATTGGCCTGGACGACAAAAGATGGGTCGACATATGGTGCTACAGAAGGGAGAAATGAGGAAACGCTAAGAAGGATAAGGGAGACCTCATGTTTATAGAATATAATGTTCCAAAGGAGACAACTGGATAGAATACGAGTTAGACACGAAAATCTTCTGCACACAAATATGGAAAGTTGTATGGGAGGGCAGAATTACATTTAGACGTGTTCTACCAAAGCCACCTACTGCTGAAGAGATCAGCCGATGAACGAATATAGTGATCTGCAACAATACAATCTTCGGATTGAACACAATAGAAGAAGACGAATAAGGAAAGTAGAATGTTTCGACAGAATGGAAAGAATTCAAATATAATCAATTTACCAACGTAGGCCGTCTTGTTAAAAAGGAAACACCAGGTAGGCGGTCTCAAGCCTGCACAACTACGTATGAATCATGGATCTATTGATAAATAAAATTAATAAAACATGAATTTTCTGCCATTTTGTATGATTATGATTCAAATTGTGAATGTGTATATAAACACACATCTGCTTTAAACACCATACGTCAATGAGTCTCAACAGAAAAACATTGTGATGATGATGATGATGATAAATTTTTTTTTCTAGGGGCTTTACGTCGCACCGACACAGATAGGTCTTATGGCGACGATGGGATAGGAAAGGCCTAGGAGTTGGAAGGAAGCG
Organism: Anabrus simplex; assembly: GCF_040414725.1. Taxonomy (NCBI): domain Eukaryota; kingdom Metazoa; phylum Arthropoda; class Insecta; order Orthoptera; family Tettigoniidae; genus Anabrus; species Anabrus simplex. Next base: position 255,619,694 of record NC_090270.1, on the reverse strand, counting down.
GCCGTGGCCTTTATTAAGGTACAGCCCCAGCATTTGCCTGGTGTGAAAATGGGAAACCACGGAAAACCATTTTCAGGGCTGCCGATAGTGGGATTCGAACCTACTATCTCCCGGATGCAAGCTCACAGCCGCGCGCGATGATAAATTAGATCTCTACGTAGTATTGTAAGATGTTAATTTTTGAACATTATAGTTTGTGATTATTTGTAAATAATATGTACCGTAATTATATGTAAATAATAAGTTAGTTGTAGGAAATAGTTTATATGTGTAGTACGCCATCTGTAATCGAGAATAGTCAGTTGGTGGTCAATAAATCTATCCATTTCTCGGTTTTACGTTCCATTAACTATTATTCTACGGTTTTCGGAGATGCCGAGTTGCCGGAATTTTGTCCCGCATGAGTTCTTTTATGTGCCAGTAAATATACCGAAATGGGGCTGACGTATTTGAGCATATTCAAATACCACCGGACTGAGCTAGGATCGAACGTGCTAACTTGGTCTCAGAAAGCCAGCGCCTAACCACCTGAGCCATTCAGCCCGGCCAAACATTCTAATGATTAGTGAACATCCAAAATGGAAAAGCAGTACAAGTGAGACAGTACTGGTGGAAGATTTTCGGTGTGAAACTTAAATTAGTAGGTATGGCATTTAGTGGAAAAGAGTCTCTGATATGTCGCCGCACCAGATCTCAAAACAGCATGTGACGAGTAGCGATATACTGTAGAGAGAGTGACACTAAAACATCAGAAGCCTTTGAGATGTGGTGCTGTTACCGTTTGGAGAAAATAAGCTGGGTAGAAATGACGTCCAGACAGATGTGCTAGACAGAGTTACTGAGGAACGACAGCTAATCAACCTTAGCTAGAGAACAAGACTGTCGTGGGAGGGATTGAGATTGTGACATAGATCGATTTACTAGGGAGGACGTACGAGAACTGAACAAAACGGTAGAGAGTAAAAAACTGCAGCCTGGAATCTAATTATATCAGATGGCTGAACGAAGTCCATGTATATCAATTTGTGACGTAAGCAGAGGGAATAGATACCAGGGCGACAGAGAACAATATTGACGAAATGGGACTTCCACAGCAAAGAGTATCAGTCAGAGAATTGGACTATCACACAGCTTCCAGCACCAATGACTCCCAGCTCTGCAACGTAAATTTATGGCTGGTCTGGGGAAGCGGAACGAGATTAACTCAGTCTCAGATGATGATAATAATAATAATAATAATAATAATAATAATAATAATAATAATAATAATAATAATAATAATAATAAAGAGCTCAGAAAATAGAACTGGCTTATCAGTTAATGAAAGACATCTATACCAATATACGGAGGTCGAGTCAGAAGACATGGCAACTATTTTTTTTTCTCGCGAAGAGGAGACAACACGGAAAATCTAAGATATGGATTTGGAAATGTACGGTATGTACTTGCGTATGATGCCACTAGATGGTGTATGTAAACAGCCGTGTGGGTCTAAGCATGCCCCCAAGTTCAGTGTGTGAGCGAGAGCGTCACAAAATGGAAGTCAACAAGCAGGAGCAACGATCGTATATTAAAACAGCAGTTCTCCGCGGCAGAAATGCACGCCAATGCCATGCAGAGCTGCGGGAAGTATTAGGTGTGTGACTATGATTTAATCCCCAAAGTCAAGAAGCCATTACGTGGACAACGGTTTGCTAACAAAGAGGACATCGAAACAGCATTTCGGAGAGAGGTGTCACACTTTAGCGATACACATGCAGCGAATGGTATTCAGCGCCTGCCCCACCGCTGGCAACGAACAGTGGAAACCTTGGGTGATTATTTCGAAGGTCTGTAATCAGTGGAGACCTGTCCTTTGTACGCAGTCTTGTGTATTCGCTGTCTATACCATAATAAAACAATGTTTACCAATGGCTTGTGTTCTGTCACTCTCCTACGAGAATCTCCTGAAGTCAGAATTTGTCTTCAGGCACTTTGCATAAATACATGCCCTGTATTTCCAAATGCATATCTTAGATTTTCCATGTTGTCTCCTGTTCACGAGAAAAAAATAGTTGCCATGACTTATGACTCGACTCTCGTAATAAAGAGAGAATGCGAATTTTGTGAGTTTATATCTGGAAGATCATCTTAGAAACTACTGGACCGATTCTAAAAATTCTTTCACTAATAAAAAGATACATTATCCCTGAGTGATATAGGCTATATTTTATTTTCAAAACAATTCGAGGGGGGGGGGCGACACGGGGGAAGATATAAAATAACAGGCGTTAGCTCCAGTATTTTACAGCAGCGAGATTATGCATGTACGTTCGGGTATATCTGCCAACCAAAATTGGTACACATAATCCCTGAGCATATCTAAAGTATATCTCAAAAACTTAACATGTTTCAGACGTAAAGTGGTATTTATAATCTTTTTTAAAAATAAAGAAACATGTATTATTTCGTCTTCGGAAAAACACTTAAGGGGGGGGGGGGGTAAAAAGGACTGAAAAGTGGGTTGAGCGAATTTGTAAGATGAGCATATCTACAGTATATCTCAAAAACTTAACATTTTACAGATGTGAAAATTGGTACCGGTACTTTTAATATTTTACAAGTGAAAAACAGGTGTTGTTTGTTTTTGGAAAAAACCACTTAAAGTGGGGGGAAAAGGGACTGAAAAGGGGGTTGAATTAATTTTATTAGGATACTGATATCTCAAAAACTGAAGACGTTACAGACGTAGAAATTTGTATTTGGAGTCTCTTTTAAAAATAAAGAAATGCGTATTCTTCTGTTTTCGAAAAATCCACTTAAGGGGGGATGAAAGGATTGAAACATTAATTGAATTATTTGTATAAAGATACTTATATCTAAAAAAACTAAAGACGTTACAGACGAGAAAATGGGTATTTGGAATCTACTTTAAAAATTAAAAAGCACGCATTTTTGGGGGACGGTGAGGGGAATCAACTGCGGGGGGGGGGGGTTGGTGAGAAATAGGAGTTTAATTATTTTCATGAGGATACAAATATCTCAAGAACTGAAGATGTTACAGTCGTGATAATTGGTATTTGGAAGCTCCTTTATAAATAAACAGGTATTTTTTGTTTTCGGAAAATTCACTTAGGTGGGGGTGGAAGAAGGGCTGATAAAGGGGTTAAATTATATTTACGGGGATACTTATACCTCAAAACCTGAAGACGTTATAGATGTGAAAATAGGTTTTTGGAATCTCCTTTAAAATAAGGAAACTTTTTTTTTTTTTTTTTTTTGAGAGAGAAGATTTTCTCACGTGTACAGTTCTATGTCGCATGGTCATCTTAGCCCCCAAAGGCAATACCACAAACGTGGTTTACAAAGAGTTTCTAGGGTAAATGAAACTCAATTTTTCGGTGAGTTTTCGTACTTAAGGGATTTTCAGATAATGTCTTAGTACAATGCCGAGGAACGATTACTTTTATCAAATTACGAAGTTCACGCGAGAGAAGCCGCGGGTATCTGCTAGTTTACAATAAAAATCACTCTCAGTTAAAACAAAAATCCAACATTACAACACTGCCATAAAAGCGGAGTACATTATACGGCAGAATGCTTAGTCTTTTAAGGAAGGAGAAATTGAAAAAGTAGAAAAAGGAAGATAGCCTACTAACGAAGATGCTTGGACCAAGAAAAGTTAGGAGTAGTTGAATGAGAAGTAATAAAGAAATGTACAGTCAAACTGAACAGAAAGAAAAAAAAAATCTTTAGTTTCTTAAATCATCTTTCTTCTTGTAAAATGTGTTCAGCGTTAGCGGGTGAGGGGGTTCGAGAAGGTGAACGAAGAGGACGAAAGCTATGTACTAAACTTTACTTTCAGCTACCCGGAGTGTGAAGAAGAGGAAGGCCAAGAACAGCTGAGGCCCACAGATGAGGCGATAACAACAACTTTAGGGCTCCACTGATGTTGAAACACCAGCAGCCACCGGCAACAAATTGTGGCTGTGTTGTGCTAACCCTGGCAGCAGATGTCATGGTGTCAGAATTTTGTGGACTGTATTTATCATACGTGCTAGCTGACAACGATTTTTTTTTGCTAGGGGCTTTACGTCGCACCGACACAGATAGGTCTTATGGCGACGATGGGACAGGAAAGGCCTAGGAGTTGGAAGGAAGCGGCCGTGGCCTTAATAAGGTACAGCCCCAGCATTTGCCTGGTGTGAAAATGGGAAACCACGGAAAACCATCTTCAGGGCGCCGATAGTGGGATTCGAACCTACTATCTCCCGGATGCAAGCTCAAACAACGATATTACTACTACTACTACATGTTTTCATTCCTGCTCGAAAGGGGGAAGCGGGCGCCCGAGACAGTGACGCTGTCTCTCAGACAAGGAGATTTGTATCGGAGAGGGAGATGTGCGGAGAAGACGATACGGTTGGCGGCCGTGGCCTATACTAGAAACTGTCCCTGCATTCGCCTTAGTGCAGGAGAATGGAAAACCACGGAAAACCATTCTCAGGACAGCCGACGGTGGGGGATCATAACACCCCTCCCCCCGGCCCCGTCCCTCCGTCTTCCGAATACAGAAGCATAGAGCCATGGTAGAGCCGTGGCCACCCCTCCTCTGCTCGGCTGGTCGGTCGGAGTGCAGAGCTGTCGGACCACGGACCAACCGTGGCCAATTGCGGACCGAGACCCCTCTCTGCATCCGCCGACTCAACGAAATTGAACTGACGTGCTTAAACGCCCGGAAATGCCGCTTACCGCCGTCTCCTAGGCAACTTTACCACGTCCATTTGCCTTATTTTACCCCACCTCCGAAGCTGACTCAGTGATGCAGCTTAATTCACGGAGTTCATTCCTCGTAAATGCTTCCATGCTACAGTTACCATCAGCTAGTACCAACAATCATTCTCGCCTCGTTCATCGGAGTCCTAAATACAGATTGATTGATTGATTGATTGATTGATTGATTGATTGATTGATTGATTGATTGATTGAATAACAAAATGGGGATTTTTTAAAAGTTGCTTTACGTCGCACCGACACAGATAGGTCTTATGGCGAAGATGGGATTGGAAAGGCCTAGGAGTTGGAAGGAAGCGGCCGTGGCCTTAAGGTACAGCCCCAGCATTTGCCTGGTGTGAAAATGGGAAACCGCGGAAAACCATATTCAGGGCTTCCGACAGTGGTGTTCGAACCCACTATACCCCGAATGCAAGCTCACAGCTACGCGACCATACGGCCAACTTGCTGGGTAATTTCTTTTCCACGCTATATCAGACCACCCACAATATTCCCAACATCTTGCTTCAATGAAAAACAGGACGGCAAATTTTCAATTTTAATTAGGCAAAAGTAACTGTGCGAGGCTGAGTGGCTCAGACGCTTGAGGCGCTGGCCTTCTGACCCCAACGTGGCAGGCTCAGTCCGGTGGTATTTGAAGGTACTCAGATACGTCAGCCTCGTGTCAGTAGATTTACTGGCATGTAAAAGAGCTCCGGCACCTCAGCGTCTCCGAAAACCGTAAAAAGTCGTTAATAGGACGTAAAGCCAATAACATTATTAAGAGTAACTGTAGTTGCAGTGTATAATTAGCCTCTTATTTCCTGGGTTGTAATTGCCAGATATGTTACAGTTTTAATACGAAAGTAGTTCATTACTTAACGATAATAGAGTTTCTTGTTATTTCTGTAAACTGTACAAATGTGACACTGAAAATGTTAGTGCAACACCCAGCTTTAGATACCACCAGCCGCCACTGTAAACCATTACTCCTGTGTACTTGCGAATGTCGAAATGTAACTAATAACGGATGTTAAAAGTGGTGGCTGTAGCAGTGAGTGTATTGCAAGTGTAATTATTAGGATTATTAGGATTCGAAAGGTTCACATGGGGCTTGAAATAATGTACTGGCCTAAAAAAAATTCTGGAGAGTGGAATACCTCGGGAGAAAATCATACCTTCATTTGTATCCTGTACTCTGAAAATATTGGAAACGGTTTTCCGCAGACGTATCAGTAATCGTTCATCCTGTCAGAAAATGAATCGAACAAGAAGTGTCCAAAATATATGCATTCATTTCCGAAAGATATAACCGTTGTAGAATACGTACAAAACACTATGGAGTTCCTTCTAACATCCTTCCCCCTTACGTATAAATAAAGAAAAATAGTTTTTCTTTCTATTAAGCCTTTCTCTCAAATACGAATGTCCATACGAATCACTCTATTAGATTTGGCGTGATACTTCCACACACAAAATAAGAATGAAGGTGGAACTGAACACTATACTCCTTATCCGAGAGAGAAACGTATTAATCCAAACTGCAAGGTTTCGAGACAAGTTGCTAGCCTTACTTGCATATTCTCCTGTGAGATGCGAATGTTCACCCCTATAAGCGAGATTATTATTATTATTATTGCTGATGGTTTAACTTCACACTAACACATGGGAAGCGACCATGGTCTTAGGGTACAGCCTCAGCAATTGCCTGATGTGAAAATGGGAAGCCACGGAAAACCATTTTCAGGGCTGGCGACGGTGAGGTTCAAACTCACTATCTCCATAATGCAAGCTCACAGCTATGTTCCGCGTACCGCGTAGTCAACTCGCTCGGTCGTCAGTGAGACAAGTATTGCGCAGCCTATATACGCTAACAGAAGAGAAATAAAACTGGCCAATCCCATAGCACTACACTCCTGTTGCGCCTTGGCCTACCAAGCGACCACTTCTCAGCCTCAAGGCCTACAGATTACGAGGTGCGCGTGATCACCCCGAGGAATCCTCTCGGCCGTTATTCTTGGCTTTCTAGACCGGGGCCGCTATCTCAAAGTCAGATACCTACTCAATTGTATTCACGTAGGCTGAGTCGACCTCGGATCATCCTTCAGATCGAGGTAGAAATCCCTGTCCTGTCCGGGAATCGAACCCGGGAACTCCCGCTAAGAGGTCGACTTGCCACCACTAGATCGCCCACACACAACAGATGGTGGAACTTGTCGTGCCGTTGTGTGTAGGCCACTGACGCTTTCCTGCACCAAGTTACTGACCGTGTCAATGTGGGCTTAGATTAACCTCTTCGTGGAACAGCGTTCTTTTGCAGTAGAAAAGACTTGGCTTTGCCGCTCGTGAAATGTTTTATTTGCCCGGTATTTCTAATGTACAGCTGCCAGTCCTTTAGATGGGATTAGTCAGTGGAACTAGTTCGAAATCTTATTCGCGATCGGTGCTCCAAGGACAACTTCTGTCTCTCAATAGAACGTCGCAATGAAGTATCCACCAAAATAAAATAAATGTAACGGCTCGAAGTGAGCTAACAACAATGCTATGCGGCAGCGATTTATTTCGTATGAAATTTCTGATGAAATTTCCCCCCTGTCTGTACATTTTGACTTTTTGTACGAATTTTCATATCCTCTATCTTGAAGAATTAAGCTGTTTTATAGTATTATTTCATATTTATTGGTAGAAAAATCCGTTCACCAATGATATTGGATTGTGTGTGATTTAAAAAACCCAGTTGTTTAAATTCAGCTCCATTTACTGACCAGGGATTTGTGACCCATACCAGACTCGTAACTAAGGTATATTTGAGTCCGGCCCCGCGGTGCAGGGGGCAACGCCTGTCATCCGGCGGCCCCGGGTTCGATTTGCGGCCGAATCAGGGTTTTTTAATTGTACTGATTAATATCCCTGGCCTGGGGATTTCCTTTCCTTTCCATACACACAACATTCCACACTACCGCCATTCAATTTACACGCAGGTTCATACAATATGGTGCCAGTAGGGGCAAAAGATCCACATGGGTTGACACCCCGAACAAATAGCATTAAAAATAAAAACAAAAAGGTATATTTGAACTTAATGCTAAGATTTAAGGTATATTTGTCCTATAACTCGGCAACATTCCAACCATACCTGCTCATAACTTAGGAATATTATGAAACATAATTTACTCATCATTTAGAGTTATTTGGATCACAACGTTCTCAATAATTTAGCAATAACTGGACACACGTTTCACATTTTATGTCCAGCATATTTAAACGATACACTAGAGATAACCTGACCGTTATCTTCACTATTATTTATTAACATGGATATGTTTTTGGGCTGGAGATCTGCCTGGAATTAACATAATCAATTTAGCGTAGACGATTTTGCGTGGACAGAAAAGCGACACCTTGGTAACCAGGCAACCAATGTTCGTCATCTGTTTCCTCACGTTATTATCGTGTACCAGAACTCTGCCTTCTATAGCAGGTACAAATGATGCCGTATTTTAAATTTTAAACAAGTTTGCACTGTCTTTGACTGGCGTTTTCTCCACGTCACAGCAAAGCCTCCTACACACGGAAACGTCACTAAGGCAGCATTTTGCTCGTAATACGTCTACTGAGTATATTTATGGCCATACAGTTGTGTGGTAAATCAGCGACCATTTTATTGGATGTAGATCTTGATAAGTGGAGCTATCTTGTGACATGGCATGGGAATATTGAGTGCTGGATCAGCTGCCATATTGTTAGCCGTACATCATAATGCTACATATTTCTTTCGATTTATTGGGATTCTTTATATCCATTGTGGGTGGAGTAAAAGGATGCACCTCCTGCAGGTCGTAAAATGCTACTAAGAGGGGAACAACCAAAAAAGCTGTACTCGCTTTCCCGTCTTCTGAGCCCAAAAACATATCCATGATTTTATGCTTTTCCATGTAGTGGAGAAAGTTGCATACAGTATACAGGATGAACCGAAATTCGCGCACTCGGGCGTCGCAGCGCGACTCCTCACATGCCAGCAATAAAAGAAGTCTCTCACAATAGTTCGTCCTGCGAGGATATCCGGCAGAAAAAGGACGTTGAAGAGTGGCAATCTGGCAACACTGTAACCACCTGTAGGGTAACTACCGATGTCAGACATATTAGTCGTGCTGTACAGTTTGTGCAGTGGACAGAGTTTTGGGTTAGCATGCAGGAGGTCGAGGGGTCGATCCTGGATTGAGGCGTATGTTTGTTATTTCGTAAATGTAGTCCAGGTGGTATGGTGTCTGGCATCTTAATCGTCAACAGCGAATAAATTCACGTCCACGACGTGGAAAGTGTGTCTTTTAAAGCTGAACATACGCCTCAACCCACGATCGACCCCTCGACCTCTTGCATGCTAACCCAAAACTCTATCCACTGCACCAACTGTACAGCACGACTAATATATGCTGACAGAGGTAGTTACCCTACATGTGGTTACAGTGTTGCCAGATTGCCACTCTTCAACGTCCTTTTTCTGTCGGATATCCTCGCAGGACGAACTTTTGTGAGATACTTCTTTTATTGCTGGCAAGTGAGGAGTCGCGCTGCGACGCCCGAGCGCGCGAATTTCGCTTCATGCTGTATATATTTTCTCCTTTTTAAAGAAACCTCACGTATAATACAGGAATACGCGTACCATTCCTATGCCATAAACGAGTGATATTAAAAGAACGCACAGCCTCACACCCAAGTGATATTTGCACTGCACAAAGTTTCACACTTTACGATATTTGTACCATACCTAGGCTATAATTTCGGAATACTGGATTGTAATGGTACTAAACGTCAGGAATATTTTCACCACATTTTCAGGGATACTTGGATCATGCACATCCTTATAACTGATATTAGAATGATGTCTGACCTGTAATTTAGGGAGATCTGAACCAAAACTGCATCAAAGAATGTTTATGTCATGTCCTTTAGAGTTAGTTTAAACTTTCTCATGAAGAGAAGGACTTCTCTCCTAGACTTAGGACAGCGAAAAAATTGTTTGGTGATTTTTTAAACTGGAGGCCAAATTTGAAAATTATACTAAACTACAGTACATGGTAGCACAAGTCACACAGTACCTTGTAAGAGACGCTCGGCGAGCGCTTCCTTCAGCACCGGGTTCACAGTCTCGAATTCCTTGATCTGATCGATGCGGTAGACCTCATCTTCCTCCTCAATGGAGGGGAGGCGAACATTGACCACGTTGGAGTAGTAGTGCAGTCGGATCATGGCCCGCGATCCCCGCACATCTCAATTCTCTGATCTCACGGTTATTTCACAAACACTGGATCATTAAACGATAAACACGATCTATTCACAGTTTGCTCCACACAGGTATCAACACACTTCTGTTCACATGGAATCAAGCGCAAAGCACCAAACAGGAAGTGAAATAGCAAAAATCTAACCGAAACTACTGCTGATGTTTTGTTTTTAAAGATTTTCAACAAATCCACACAAACTTGCCAAATATAAACTTTCAACACTGGCGATGTCATACCACACTAGAAAAATACACTGTCAGCGAAAAATTGGAATTGCAGTAACCTCTCTGCTCCAGCACTGGTGCCACTAAACCAGAAGGTCAGACATCCTCCAATGCGAAGTCCAACCAATCCGCTCCACGCAAACTACAAACATGCACGCAATACTTGGTCACTTTCATTCTCTCGCCAAACACCAACACACCAAACACTAATGAGAATAATAAGACATTTAAATTTTGAGGCTTTAAAGTACATTGACCGTCTATTTTGTAAGTCGTGAAAATCTTGATTAAATGTCATAATAAGAACAACTGAAAAGCAACGTGCTGTTCAATAAAGTACATATATCTTGATTATTAACAAGGAAATGTAGTTTTGTGAGTGTTTGTATTTTCAAAATAGACAGACTGCCACGATCTGACATCAAGAAGGAGTTTATTGTATGTGTGATGTTTAATTTATTTTTGCATCGGTGTTAATAAATTTAAACCAATGTTTATTGTGTTTGTCATTTGCCAAATGCCTTCCATCCTTTTTTATACCCCTAATAATATTGCAATAGCCATACACACGATATCTGCATTATCAAATTAGCGACACAGATAATGCTTACATATACGAGCATTGCATATGAGATCCACTACAAAAGAAAATAATAAACTACACATCGATCAAGCCGTACCACTCTCAAAAAGAGGTCAGGTACTTTTTGTGTAAAATGCATGGGGTTCATGAAGAAATCATTTCACAAAGGTTAAATAATTAAGGAAACTAATATTCACCTCTGTACTGAAAATAAATGAAAACCTACAACCTGTTTTCCAGTCTGTGACCGGGTCAGGGATGGAATGAATGAAGCCCCCATCTTGCGGCGAGGATAGGAATTGCGTCGCCTGCCGAGGCCTGTCGCACTACTCTGGGGCAATGATTAATGACTGACAGATGAAATGAAATGATAGTGGAGTGAGTTGCCGGAATGACAAGATGACAGGAAAAACCGAAGTACCCGGAGAAAAACCTGTCCCGCCTTCGCTTTGTCCAGCACAAATCTCACACGGAGTGACCGGGATTTGAACCACGGAACCCAGCGGTGAAAGACCGACGCGCTGCCGCCTGAGCCACGGAGGATTCTCGCCTCTGTACTATCAATCTAAAAGACATCTAACAGCGTCTTTTTTTTTCTACAGTGGAACTACGAAATTCGCGATCGAGTTTCCTGTTTCCCTCCTTGATAATCTGTGTTGTATTGTCTGCTATCGGAAAACACAGGGCATATACATCAAATGTTCGAGGATTTGGTATGAATTCATGTTTTGAGTTTGCATTGACAGAAAAAAAAAACTTTATAGGTGTTCACATCACTGCATGAAAAATACTGTTGTGAAAAAAAAACAAAACGAATTCAATATTATCTGGGTTGCGGAAAATTGCATGCGGTAGCAAGAATCCACATACAAGGTGAACCGAACTCCACCGATAAAATTTCAAACGTTGTTCAGGGATAACTTCTGAGTATATTGGTAGAAGGAACGTTGTTCAGGGATACCTTCTGAGTATATTGGTAGAAGGGCCCGTGGTCTCCGGTAGCTTGTTACAGAGTAATTGCCTTTGCTGCCCCTGTTAGCTTTGTACCTGTATTGCACTGATGATAATAATAATAATAATAATAATAATAATAATAATAATAATAATAATAATAATAATGTTATTTGTTTTTACGTCCATCCGAAATGCTAGTTCCTGACAGACGCCGAGGCGTCAGAATTTGGTTTCGCAGGAGTTTTTAACTTGGCGGAAGCCAACGACACGGAATTTTTATCTTAGAACACCTTTTAAACGCATATTACAGGCTTTTTCACCGTTGTGAAGGGATTTTCACAGAAAGAAGAATGTTTGGGGTAACAAACAAAATCAATCATAATTATATTATTAATCTGTTACGAGCCACCGGAGATTACGGGTCCCTTATCTACTCAGAAGGTATCCCTGAACCACCTCCAAAAGTTTGTCGGTGGAATTCGGGTTCACTCTGTGTAATCTACGTACTATTCTTGGCCTTTCATCGGCGGAATTAGCCGATTTACTTTTTGTTAATAGTGTTTTAACGTCGCACTAACACACTGAAGGTTTTCGGCGATGCAAGGATAGGGAAGGGCTAGGATTGGGAAGGTAGCGGCCGTGATCTTAAGGTGTTACCTGGTGTGAAAATGGGAAACCACGGAAAACCATCTTCAGGGCTGCCGACGAACGGATCGCAGATTAACGAGTCATCAAAGATAAAATTGGGGAGTCGCTACTTCGCTGGTCTGGACACGTCCGCAGGATGAGGTAACCCGGCTTCCAAACCTACTTGCCTCGCTGTCGTTTTCCTGGTTGGAAAATTGTACGCAGAGCTCCCAATAAAACGTGGATCAACCAAGCAGAAGCAGCGGCCAAGCGACTGAGGTCAATGATAGCACAACTGAAGGAAATACCTCACTACAGGCAGAACTGGAAGGCCACCATGAAGAGCGTGCTTCCCATGGACGCCCCAGAAATGATGGGCATGCCCTACCAGCTTAGGTAAAAGTAAACCGAGGTGATGCAGCTCTTTTCAGGCACACCCCCAATGGAAGTGAGCGGCACGCACCATTTTAACTACGTACCAGCTCTCCTGTCATTCTTAAATTTCTTGCAGAACCGAGAATCGAACCCGGACCTCTAAGGACGGCAGCTAATAGACGGAGACGGACACCAGGTGATGATCTACTGTACTGCTGGCTCTTGAGCGAGTGAGTGACTAATGACTATGTTTTTTAATGTATTGCATATATTCCTGAATTCATTTCTCAACGTGTAGCCCTTAAAATATCTCACTCATTCGTCTGTAACAAAACTGCTGTACGCTCTCAATCTGTGAAGTGTAATCCGCCGTAAGTCTCCTGTCTTTTGTAAAAGATAAACCGATATTCAATTATCAATTTCACAACTATTTTCCGAATGCAAAGAAGGACGTCAAACCGATCTATCGTTGTGATCATTTAATTCTGGCGCAGCGACAGTTTAATATCAGTATAATACCTCTGTGTGTGCACGAGGCATGTACAGTAACATGCCACCGACAGAGACAGCCGTATATGACCAATAAACTTAGCGAAGGAGTTTCACTTCAGGGATTAGAGACATCGGTGTCCAACAGCCCTTTGCTTCTGTGGTGTTACATGTTCAATGGTGAATCAATCAATAAATAAGGCAAGCAAACCTTTCATTTCTTATTTATGAAACTCCTACACACACGCTTAATAGGCCTACGCAGAATGAACTAATAAGGAGAGTGCATGAAATTCCCGCATAAGATCGTGATGAAACTTTCACACATGAAAGAAATAGAGAAGAAATGCTCGATTTCACAACTTCTCCAAACGTAAACATTGTACCGTACTGATGCTTGACAGAACTGAATAGCTAACTAGATAGGCTATATCTTCAAATATTCAAGCTCGTGAAATTTCCAGCGTTTCACCCCAGTGTGACAGTGGGCACGCTAATGGCTAGTGCGCCCTGGTGACACAACTATTATTACTACTCAAACGTTTTCATTCTGTTCCTGAAGGGGACGGTGGGCCTCCTAAATGGTAACGCCGTCTCTTAGGCCAGGGAGATTGATGCGGTGAAGGAGATGTTCGGAGAAGGTGAGAGGGTCGGCGGCCGTGGCCTGTCCCGGTTGAGACACCACTGCAAGCCTCTTTTGTAGGACAATGCAGCGACGATACACTAGGGGAGATATCCCCCTCCTCTTGTATAATGTTACGATTTCCTTTACGTCGCACCGACACATACAGGTCTTAGGGTGACGGTGGGTTAGGGAAGAGGCAAGGTACAGCCCAGCATTTGCCTGGTGTGAAAATGGGAAACCATGGAAAACCATCTTCAGGGCTGCCGCCAGTGGGGTTCGAACTCACTATCTCCCGAATGTAAGCTGACAGCTACACGGCCCAAACCGCACAACCCGTCGCTCGGTGGCTACGGAAATATTTAAATAATGAAATACATACATATGTAGGCCTACTCTACATGCATATACATACATACATACATACATAATAGAATGTTATGTATTTCAGCGTTCAGTTTGCAAGCCTCTGTGAACTAATGAAAGGCCTTCTGAATAGTTTCTGTGGCCTCGTTTAGTTCAACACCTCTTATCATTAAATCAATCTAACCAAAGTGGGCTTTGTCTCTCTCTCTCTCTCTACTCCACTTACCCTCCATCGCCGAGTCCATTATACATCTAGATGACCAATCTACCTTCATTCGCCTCACATGACCCCACCACCGAAACCGAATTATAGGTACCTCTTCATCCATCGAGTTTATTCCTATCTTAGCCTTTATCTCCTCATTTAGAGTACCATCCACCCATTGTTCCCACCTGTTTGTACAAGTAATAACTCTCGCTACTTTTATGTCTCGTACTTCTAACTTAAGAATACGATATACCGAGACTACCCAGCTTTCACTCCGGTACAGCGAAGTCAGTCTGGAAACAGGCCCACGTAAAGATAATTTCGTCCGAGAATTTACTTCTTTCTTACAGAATTCCACAGATCGCAACTGCGAGCTCACTATATTAGCTTTGCTGTTCCTTGATTCAATTTCACCAATCAATCAATCAATCAATCAATCAATCAATCAATCAATCAATCAATCAATCAATCAATCAATCAACTCTTCTGCATTTAGGACTGTCGTCCAGAAGGCGGATATCTTATCAATTGTTTACCTAGCTTTTTCTAAAAATAATTTCGAAGAACTTGGAAATTCATGGAATATTTTCCTTGATAAATAATTCCATTATCTAATCCCTCTTCCTATAAATGATATATTTGCCGCAATTTATCCTCTTGAATTCCAACTTTATCCTCATATTTCCTATCCTTAAAAGCTCTACTCAAGCTTATTCGTCTACTATCATTCCATACCATTTCTTCACTCATAGCTCAGAACATGCCGCTTAGTCGACCAGCTCGTCTCGGTACTCTAAAGTCTTCCCAGTCCGGAGATTACAACATTTACGTAATACTACTCTTTCGTCGGAAATCACCCGGAATAAATCGTGCTGCTTTCCTCCGGATCTTTTCTAGGTCACGTATCGGGTAATCCTGGCGTGGATCCCATACACAGGAACCATACCCTAATTGGGGTCTTACCAGAGAATTATACGCCCTCTCCTTTACATTCTTCCTACCACTCCTAAATGCTCTATTAATCATGTGAAGATTTACGATTTCGTTAATGTGATTACCGCAATGAAGGTCTTTTCTTATATTAACTCCTAAGTACCTACCAGTGATTCCCGTGACGTAGGCCACTGTCACCCCATCAATACAGTAATTACAGCAGAGAGGACTTTTTCTCTTGGTAAAACTCACAACCTGACTTTATCACCCCGTTTACCATCATATGCTTGAGTACATAGCATTATTATAGGATTATTCTAGGCCAACTGGTGGCCATCATCGTTAAGGCAAGTTTCTATGGTCTGAGGCCCCATTCACAATGAAAAATAAGCGTAAACGTAATGTAAACAAAGGGAACCGTTCACTATGGATCACGCAAACACAGAAATAAACCCTCAGTTAAATGTTAACTTAGAAATTTGGAAGGTCCAAGCTTCTGCGCTGATGTTTATGCGGAACATAAGGAATCAGCTAATCATAACGCACTGCTGTTCAGATGTTGGTAGTTGCACAACAGCTTCGTTGGATGAAACAGCTGGTTGAAATTTTCTTGCTTGTATGACAAATCATACAAAGACGCAGTGTTGAAAGCTAGCATATGAACGTCAATTTCACGTCGTAAATAAACTAAGGGAAAGAAAACACTCAAATTTCCTTTAGGAAAATCAAAATGAACATAAATATGTCTTTCAATAAAATGTGTGGCGCGATGTTACCTAGCAACCGTACGGGCTGTGATGTGAAGTATTGATGGATGGCCATGACATACAGATCCATGGCCTGTGCAGCTCTCAAAAGTATTGTTGCTAGGTAACAGCGCGTCACATATTTTGTTACATGACACTAGACTATTTTATGGCATAAATGTTCGAATATTATGTTTATTTTTCTGTACTTCGCTATCTGATCACAAGCAGCCATTTTAAATCAGCTGTCAACTGTACAGCATCAATCTTAACTTATTCTCTTTCCTTTTTGGCTAAATGATCAGCCTTCGGCTCCAGGCTGGGTCGGAGATTTTAAACTTAAATGGTTATTTCCCCTGGCTCGCGAACTGGGTGTTTGTACTTTCCTCAACATTCCTGCAACTCACACACCACACACAAAGCTATCCTCCACTGCAAAAGCACGCAGTTCCCATACAGGGTAGATAATGCCCACCCTCGGAGGGTCTGCCTTGCAAGGGCTGCACCAGGCTACGAACACACGAAATTATTTTTGGCCACTACGTTTGCATCGTCCTTATGAAAGCTTACATCTCAATTGTATGCATTTACGTTTAATGTTATTAACGTTTAATTTTCATTGGCACTGTTAGCTGCCGTCCTCAGAGACGCGGGTTCGATTCCCGATACTGTCAGGAATTCAAGTACCAATAGAATATTGGCCAGCAGGGTAGGAAATGGAGATGATTTCTAATCCCTAGATTGCGTGCCGTAAGCCTGGATTCAATTCCAAACCTCTCAGCATGGAGTGAGGGCATACGACGCTGTTCACGTCTATCGGATGGAAACGTTAAGCCTTGAGCAGACCCCTTGGGGCCATTCCAGAGGAATAGACTACGTGCCAACACCGGGGTGCACCCTTTACCTGCCTCATTATCATCATCTCACACCCAGATATGCAGGCTGTCCACGGGCGTCGAATAGAAAAACCTGCACCAGGCGAGCCGATCATATACTTGGACATTTCCAACACTAAAAGCCATACGCTAAAAGAAATTGATTATTCCAACCATGAAGGAAAGAGGAATGAAAATAACGTGACCGATATACAGTACAAATCACCTAAAGACGGGACGTATATCTATATATGCATTATAACGGAAATTGGATTAACTAATCGTACAAACAACACTGAACAGCTACGGTACAGAGCAAATACCATGTAAGTTTACAGTATAGCATTACGAGCGTAGTCCCGGCCTAGAGGATTCGTCGTGCCGATCACACGACAGCTCGTAATCTGCAGGCCTTCGGACTGAGCAGCGGTCGCTTCGTACGCCATGGCCCTTCGGGGAAGTTGCGCCATGATTTTAAAAAAAAATACGAGTGTAGTGTTAAGAATGTTTAAGCTATGTTATACCAAACGATTAGTATAATGACAATAAATAATAATAATTATGATGGAGTTAAAGGAAGTCGCAATCAAGAGTAAACTTTCCAAACACTCCTGATGTCCATAGTTTATTTTTCCTACTGCTTTCTAGAAACAACGATTACGCCATTGTATTTAATTCAAAAAGAGCCTCCGTGGCTCAGGCGGCAACGCGCCGGCCTCTCACCATTCGCTTCCGTGGTTCAAATCCCGGTCAATCCATGTGAGATTTGTGCTGGACAAAGCATAGGCAGGACAAGCTTTTTTCCCCTCTGGGTACTTCGATTTTCCATGTCATCTTTCATTCCAGGAACACTCTCCAATATCATTTCATCTGCCTGTCATTAATCATTGCCTTCCCCAGAGGAATGCGACAGGCTTCGGTCTCGCCGCTAGATGGGGGCTTCATTCATTCCATTTCTGATTCGGTCGAATGACTGGAAACGGGCTGTGGATTTTTCATTCAACTTTTAAAAAATCAGAGGTAGTTACACATACTGTGTGTAGGTAACGCCATCTACGCTACCTCATGTCAGTTTTGACGTTCCGTTTGACTCTACTACACTGACCGGCAAAATTAATGGATCACTTGAATTTTCAAAGGAAAGAGTATGTTAAACTGTGAAACATTTGTTTTATTATTTACACTGATGTTCAAGAAGAAACGATATCAAAGTAACTTAATGTTATCTGTCTGTTATTACTACCCTTAGTTATTTAGATAATGTTTTCATGAAAATAACAGACGGTAGAGTAAATCTCTCTTAGGCGCTTACAGCCGAGTTTTCATTAATTTTATCGGGCAAACACGAAATGCGTCTCCAGAGATATGTAAAATGCCGATATTTTACGACGTTTTATGACAAGAATCTGACTACTTCTGTCGGGTTTGAACCTACGATCTTGGGATCCGGAGGCCAACACTACCACTGATGCACAGACAGAGACAGACATTCCTTTACTTCCTACTACTGCACTCTGCAACTGTGGTAAGTCGTGGATTCGTTAAACACATATGCCACTTATCTTTTTTTTTTTTTTCTGGTGCGGGTTTTGAGAGACTGTTTTGAATACCAAATTTAAACCCATATGACAAATAAGAAAGGTGCACCTGTTGTCACTAATTCAAAACATACCAGTGGCTCTACCTATGTCACACGTCATAAAGCAACTCTTCCGGCACGGACGCTTACGTCGACAGCGTCATTATTGGATCATTTCAACTATGAATAGAAGAGGAATTAAAATAACAGTGACCGATATACAAGTCAAATTACCGAAGGATTAAAAGAACATGTAGTAACTAAACCCACACAGACAGGTTAAACACATACCGAGCAATTCACACTGTATCAACAGATGACTGGAATAGGAACTAAAAGACACAAAAGGAATAAGTAAATCCCTAGAGAGCTACACTGAAGCAAAGAAGATAACCTCTCTCACGTCACGCATTACAGATAAACGTAACAGAAGACGAACGACACTGCACGGGCGTGCGAGGCTTGCTTGCCATTGTCACTTGGCCAAGACGTCTTTCGCATCACACGCAACATACACACACACGATTTTCTGTACGGTATGACAATGCACAAGACACTAACAAAACACAAACTAATGGCGATACGAAAGGTCCTGCCGCCAGATGTCACAATCACACCGAGATCATGGTGTTTGACTGGCCAGTCAAGTCTGCCTGAAGCCGCTCACGCTATATTTAAACCGATGGACGGTTTGTTGCGAGACCCGTGCCAATTTTGAGACGCCATGAAACAGCAGCATAGAGGTTATATATATCCGGACGGAGCATGCCACACACATGTGGGTTAGGGTCTTCTCGCGAAAGACAATATAATCGTATTAGAGGCATCAATCTCGTCACCATCGCTACCAAAATAACTCTGCTAAAAATAGAAGCGGAATTAAGCAAGGTTCTGCCAAAATTTATAGTTTGCTTTAAGAATTGAATCTGATTTATGTGGCGGGGCGGAAATGAAAGGAAGAATGTGCAGTAGCTGGCTTGCAGCCTTGGCAAGGGTAAGGAGAACAGTTGTGAGGAGGACAAAGTGTCGCGGGCAATGTTAAGTACACTGTTTTAAAGACAATAAAAATGAGTTACTTGGCAGAAAATAATGAGATGAACATAGCAAGTAGCTTAAATGATGTCAAGCATAACAAAATACATTTTTATTACACACACTCAGCAAATGGCACGGTACGTCTGACTAATGTCAGAAAGATACGGTACAGCTGTGAGTAAAAGGTGGCCTAGGAGCTATTATAGTGGCTTCCAGACAGGCTGTCAAGGGTTCGGTTCCCAATATACATACATCTTCATTATAGATTTTTATGCCTTTTAGCGTTCAGACTGCAAGCCTTTGCCAAGATCGTCACTTTCGTCTTCCCTATTGGACCTTCCTTGGTCAAGTTTTATTCTCTTCCTCCACACGTAACATTATGTTTGCGAGGTGTAGGGAGTCGTTGACTTCCACGCTGGTCACGCTCCTTTCCTTACCTTTCTTTTGCCTATACCTTCATTCTTCGAGGTGTCGGAACTCTTCCACTGTTACTTTGTTTAGTTATGAGAGAGTGGTGGTGGTGATTATTATTTTAAGAGGAAGTACAACTAGGCAACCACCCCTCTACATAACACTAATCAGAGAGAAAAATGGAAGGGATCCAACCCTCCGAAAAATTAAGATATCGGCCAAAGAAAGACAACGGTCATGAAGGGCGTGAAAATGAAAGACTCCTTAGGCCTCGATACCTAATACCGTCGGGGTTGGAAAAGAACAAGAGCTAACCAAGGGAGGTCGGACAGGGTAGATGAAAGTGAGGAGCCTAGCACAAGTAAGTGGCAGCAATGCCAGGACTCAGCTAAGAGCCCTGTGTTCGTCAACCCACGCTCCCAAGTTGAGAGCTACTTGGGCCCCTTTTAGTCGCCTCTTACGACAGGCAGGGGATACCGTGGGCGTTATTCTACCACCCCCACCCACAGGAGGATGTTTTGAAAGAATATAATTGTCCTATTGCACTTCCTCTTAAGATAATAATTACAACCATCTATGAATTAATTATCATCCCCCCATAGCACAACAAACCTGACGGGCCTTGGCCTACCAAGACGCTGCCGCTAAGCCGGAAAGCCTGCAGATTACGAGGTACCGCTTGTCAGCGCGATAATTTTAATTTAATGTGATTTTGTACAGTTTGCTTTACGTCGCAGCGACATAGATAGGTCTTATGGCGACGATGGGAGAGGAGAGGTGTGGGAAGGAAGCGGCCTTAAGTGGCCTTAATTAAGAGAAAACTTCACCTAAACTGGACTTGAACTATCTGAAACGTTTCGAGAAGTATAAATATTCCCATTTAGTTTCGCTTCCACCTGCTCCTTGTTTTAAAGCATTATTTTGATGACCTTGTAAAATTATCTCGGCACAGCATTTCTAATGTTATGTACCCGCTGATGACAGCACGACGCTGAGCTGTCAAGAGAGCCACTCCAGACCTATAGAAGTTTTGTGTAACCATTCCTGCGTATTTCATAGTGAAGGATGAAGTTCTCGCATACGCAGGGCAAGGACGCGCTTCGCTTAAAGACTCCCGGACAGCTGCTAGTCTCTAGTTAATACCTACAACTTTACTCATCGAGTTCATACATAACTCAGCCATTATCTTCTCATTCCTAGTATCCTCCTGCTACTGCTGCCACCTCCCTGTACCAACAATCAATCTCGCTATCTTCAAGTTGGTTACTTCCAACTTACGAATAAGATATCCCGAGTCTACCCAGCCTTCACTCCCGTACAGCAAAGTCGGCCAGGAAACAGATCGGTGTAGAGGTAGTCCCGCCCGAGAGCTACAGAATATAGTTGAATATTATCATGATTAAGTTGTCCGACTGTCCTTCGGTTCAGAGGGTCCCGGGTTCAATTCCCGGCCGGGTCGGGGATTTTAACCTTCATTGGTTAATTCCAATGGTTCGGGGGCTGGGTGTTTGTGCTGTTCCCAACATCCCGGCACTAAACGCCATACGCCATTTCATTATTTTTTCATCGGAGGGTCTGCCTTACAAGGGCTGCACTCGGCTAGAAATAGCCACACGAAATTATTATTAATTATTATTATGATTAAGTTATCGTTCTGCTGACTTTATCGGTGATTTTCGTTAACTTTTATTTTTGCTAGCGGTACGAGTATAACGTCGCACTAACTCATCAAGGGTTTTCGGCGACGCAAGGATGGGGAAAGGCGGAGGATCGGGAAGGAAGCGGCCGTGGCGTCAATTAAGGTACAGCCCGAAAATTTGTCCGGTGTGAAAAAAACCATCTTCAGGGCTGCCGACGGTGGGATTCGAACCCACCATCTCCTCAATACAAGGTCACTCCTACACGACCCGAACAACGCAGCCACCTAGCTTGGAGGTGAATATTTCGGTAATGCTGAAAGTACACCAAGAGATTTAATTCTCAACAATAACTGATGAAGAGGATTATGCACACGAAAAGAACAACTATAAATGGATTATTGGAGAGAGAGAGAAAAATAACCACATACACAACACTTCATATAGTTTAGGTTACAGATATTAACTATGTCACAGTAGATATAATCGTTCACAATGAAATTTATAGAAATTCAATGTATAATTTAGTAAACATTTATCTGATACCGAATGGTATTCGAAAAAGGAGAAATGCAATAGGCCTAGTCACTTTCCGTTAATGACGCTGATTTAACAGATCTAGTATATGTGACTGCTCGGTTCTGAGAATAAATTCATAGTAATATACAGGCATATTCATCTTGGTTTGCCGGACTGAGTGGCTCAGACTGTTGAGGGGTTGGCCTTCTGACCCCAACTTGGCAGGTTCGATCCTGGCTTAGCCTGGAGGTATTCGAAGGCGCTCAAATACATCAGCCTCGCCCCAGTAAATCTAAAAGAACTCCTGCGACACAAAAATTCAGACACCTCGGCGTCTCCAGAAAACGTCAAGAAGTAGTTAGTGGGACGGAAAAACAATAACAAATTTATTTATTTATTTATTTATTTATTTAACTTGGTTCCTCAAACCGAAGGACAGTACTACTACTACTACTACTACTACTACTACTACTACTACTACTACTACTACTACTACTACTACCCTTCCGTTCTTCTGCTAATCGAGTCATTCCCACACAGGATTTCGCAATGACTTTTTTTTTACAATTGGCTTTACGTCGCACCAGCACAGATAGGTCTTATGGCGACGATGGGATAGGAAAGGGCTAGGAGTGGTAAGGAAGCGGCCGTGGCCTTAAGTTACTGCTACAGCATTTACCTGGTGTGAAAATAGGAAACCACGAAAAACCATCTAAGGTCTGCTGACAGTGGGGTTCGAACCTACTGTCTCCCGAATGCAAGCTGGTAGCTATGTGACCCAAACCGCACAGTCACTTGCTCGGTCAACGACTTGACATCTTCAGTGATCTACAATCTAGGCCTGTGTCTTCCTCCTTTCCCTCTTTGTTCGCCTCCAAAACGTGCTGTGCGCGAACAAGTGTCCAATAAATCCGTCTCTTCGTTTCAACAGCTCTTGTCAAAGAATTCTCTTTTACCCAATTCTAGTACACACATCCTCAATTAAATCATTTTTCCGAGATATTTTTTCCAATTCTTCTTCAACGCCACAACTCGAATACATCTGAACTTGTTTCAACTTACCAACGATACGCGTTTCCGAGACATGAAGGGCAACATTCAAGACATAACAATGTAAAAGTGCTATTTTCCAATAAAATGACATCCTTTCGTTAAGACTATCTTCCGTGGTTTGTACCACTTCTCATATGATGAATGAAATACACGAAGTTTGGAAGGCCTCGTTGAAGCTTGACGTGCATGTGACAAAAGAGAGAGATCTTTACATGTTACACCCCTGCGCTGCATTGGGGACACTTAAAACTGCGGAAGAGGAATTTCACTCAGAGCATTCAAAAAGCATGTTCTAAAACATTGATTGGAAGTTGAAACCAAATGTTTTACTGTACCAATATCGGACAGCTTGTGAGTTTCATCGAGAAAGTTAATAGTGCTCCTACCTACACGTAGCGTTCCTAGATTTTCAGATGACAAATAAAAAGCACTTGTTAGATTTCCAGATGACAAATAAGAAACACCTGCTAGATTTTGCAGATGGCAAATAAGGAACACTTGCTAGATTTCCAGATGGTAAACAAGGAACTCTTTCCAGAATTTCAGATGGCAAATAAGGAACCCTTGTCAGATTTCCAGATGTAAAATAAGAAACACTTCAATTTCTCTGCCGTATAGTGCTAAAATAAAATACCATAGCCATTTAATGAATTAGAGAAGAGGCCAGAGATGTATTAACTAATAAATACCGGTAATAATATATAAGCGTGAAAAAAATTATATTATTATAAACTAATAACGCGATACTTTTCAGATTAAAATGTACATTTCACAACTACTTGTCATTTGCAGGTGCACCAATATCTTATTCAACAAAGCTTTATTGCGATATTCCTTAGAATTCTCATCCTAGTTGAAGTATACAAACAGTTCATTTTTTATTAAGTCTACAGAGCTTCTGTTTCTGCTATTTCGCCATTTTACTGCCATTTTTGAAAATACTGTACTCTTTCAGTATATACATTCGATGGAACATTTATGTGCATAATTAATTAATACATATATTTGCTTAAAATCTTTGCCCAACTGTTACCGATTTTGTTTGTTTTGCCATCACTACCATGGAAACCATGAGGAAGATGTGCACTCTAAAAGTCAATAAAGTAAATGACTTGATCATGTCTAGGTTTGACGCGCTGTCTAAAATTCACCATTCCGTTGATACTGTCCTGGATATGGAAAAGGCGGTACATCATCCAACTGAATTTTTAAATTCTTTGACTCCTGGAACTCCTCCCCACAAACTCGCTTTATAGGTAGGTTCCCCTATAATATTACCCCGCAACTTAAACACACAAAACTTGTACCCAAATTCTAAACGTTACAGGTTGAACGTTGAATGTTTTTCTCATTGTCAACTCTATGCGGCCCTGTTGCGTGTTACTTCCAAAGAAAATTTGTTTGTGTTTGCTCCAGATGGAGAAAGACGTAACGTAGTATATACCCGGGGCGGGTCAGCTAGTACAGAATGTTTTTACTCGATCATAACCGTGCTCTATTCTCGATGCTACACTGCTGTCTAAACCGCGATATTAAACAAGACCGGAACATTCGGCGTACAGTTTGGAGGATGCACCGTACACGAAGCAAAATGAGAGAAAAAAACCCGTAATGTTCGGGGGAAAGCCGTACATCTGGCAACCCTACTTACAAGGCACAGTGCGGACAACTCTGCGATAGCATATTGCCACTTGTATGATTCTTGGCGCACTGGAGTGTTCTTTATAATTTATCGGTGTTTGTCACAAAATAGTCTTACGTTACAGCGATATTCAAAGAAAATGTATGTGCGCTGAACAAATTACCCAGCAAGAATAATAACATGGGAATTGATAAGGTCCGCAAATATTAAAAATCATGACTTCTATGCTCCTCATATTAAGAAGTCAATCAAATATTGAGCTGTTAGTGAGACATGAAACAAATAACATTAACAAATACTGAACTCTTAGTGGACTCAAACTTGAGGGTCCACAGTGTTAGGTAGTAACAAATTTCACATTTCGAAGATTGTGGGCCTGTAGCGTAATGGTTATCGCGTTCGTCTTAAAAATGAAAGATGTGAGTTTCGAATCCAGTCGGCTTCGATTTCTTTTTACTGTAAGAAAAATATTTCAATGTATTATTTCCATAGGAGTGAACACCAGTCCAACACATTTAATACGTAGGTCTAAGTTTGATAATTATTCATACGTTAAGTTGTGAAAGAAGTTCTAGGAGCACGTAGCTGTCAACTTGCATTCGGGAGAGAATGGGTTTGAACCCCACTGTCGGCAGAGCTGAAGATGATTTTTTTTCTTTTTTTGCGGTTTACCATTCTCACGCCAGGGGTTGTACCTTAATTAAGGCCACGGTTGCTTCCTTCACACTCCTAGCCCTTTCCTATCCCATCGTCACCATGAGACCTATCTGTGTTGGTGTGACGTAAAGCAAATTGTAAGAGAGACTTCCGGAAATCCTGAACTCTTCCTCCTTATCAGGAACATCGTAGTTCACTTGATGCCAATATCCTCACGTAATTCCAATATATAGGGTCTATTATGTACACTGTCTGACAGAGCAAATGCAACACCAAGAAGGAGTGGTTCGAAAGGGATGAAAGTTGGGGAAAAAACAGAGACGGCACGGACGAATAATTGATGTTTATTTCAAACCGATATGCAGGTTACACAATGCGCACGGCATCGACGCAGTAGGATGTAGGACCACCGCGAGCAGCGATGCACGCAGAAACACGTCGAGGTACAGAGTCAATAAGAGTGCGGATGGTGTCCTGAGGGATGGTTCTCCATTCTCTGTCAACCATTTGCCACAGTTGATCGTCCGTACGAGGCTGGGGCAGAGTTTGCAAACGGCGTCCAATGAGATCCCACACGTGTTCGATTGGTGAGAGATCCGGAGAGTACGCTGGCCACGGAAGCATCTGTACACCTCGTAGAGCCTGTTGGGAGATGCGAGCAGTATGTGGGCGGGCATTATCCTGCTGAAACAGAGCACTGGGCAGCCCCTGAAGGTACGGGAGTGCCACCGGCCGCAGCACATGCTGCACGTAGCGGTGGGCATTTAACGTGCCTTGAATACGCACTAGAGGTGACGTGGAATCATACGCAATAGCGCCCCAAACCATGATGCCGCGTTGTCTAGCGGTAGGGCGCTCCACAGTTACTGCCGGATTTGACCTTTCTCCACGCCGACGCCACACTCGTCTGCGGTGACTATCACTGACAGAACAGAAGCGTGACTCATCGGAGAACACGACGTTCCGCCATTCCCTCATCCAAGTCGCTCTAGCCCGGCACCATGCCAGGCGTGCACGTCTATGCTGTGGAGTCAATGGTAGTCTTCTGAGCGGCCGCCGGGAGTGCAGGCCTCCTTCAACCAATCGACGGGAAGTTGTTC
This sequence comes from Anabrus simplex, assembly GCF_040414725.1. Classification (NCBI taxonomy): domain Eukaryota; kingdom Metazoa; phylum Arthropoda; class Insecta; order Orthoptera; family Tettigoniidae; genus Anabrus; species Anabrus simplex. The sequence goes on along the minus strand of NC_090270.1, from coordinate 255,593,022 downwards.
TGGTCGATATTGGAACAGCCAGGGTGTCTTGCACATGCTGAAGAATGGCGGTTGACGTGGCGTGCGGGGCTGCCACCGCTTTTCGGCGGATGCGCCGATCCTCGCGTGCTGACGTCACTCGGGCTGCGCCTGGACCCCTCGCACGTGCCACATGTTCCTGCGCCAACCATCTTCGCCACAGGCGCTGCACCGTGGACACATCCCTATGGATATCGGCTGCGATTTGACGAAGCGACCAACCTGCCCTTCTCAGCCCGATCACCATACCCCTCGTAAAGTCGTCTGTCTGCTGGAAATGCCTCCGTTGACGGCGGCCTGGCATTCTTAGCTATACACGTGTCCTGTGGCACACGACAACACGTTCTACAATGACTGTCGGCTGAGAAATCACGGTACGAAGTGGGCCATTCGCCAACGCCGTGTCCCATTTATCGTTCGCTACGTGCGCAGCACAGCGGCGCATTTCACATCATGAGCATACCTCAGTGACGTCAGTCTACCCTGCAATTGGCATAAAGTTCTGACCACTCCTTCTTGGTGTTGCATTTGCTCTGTCAGTCAGTGTATTTATGTCTTCAGAGGTAAAACAGAAAATTCAAAGTACAGTAAAAGCGAGAGAGCAGCGTTAATGTGAGTTCCCCGGTAGAGTTCGAGAAGGTCGGCCGCGCCGAAGGATAAATGATTATGATGATGATGATGATGATGAAAAAAGAAGAAGGAACAATGGACGAAAACTCCAATTCCTTAATTACATCTTCTCTTTTCCGAAACCTTAATAAAGTCCTGTCCAGCTTTTTGGCTGAATGGTCAGAGCTTTGTTGCCCTTCCCTTTCTTTTGACGATAACTTCTTCTAAGTGTCGGACTTCTTCATTTTCCTTTTGCCGGAGTTGAACTTCCTTTAAAACAATAATCACCACCACCGAATGGTCAGCGTACTGGCGTTCGGTTCAGAGGACCCCGAGTACGATTCCTCGCTGAGGCGGAGATTTTACTTGCGTCTGTTAGTTCCTGTAGCATGGGGGATAGGCCTAGTTATTTATGTCCATCTTAATACACATCTTCAAATACACACAACACATCCCACGACAAACCACTACAGAGACACGCAAGTGAATACATCCCTCCACATAGTGTTGGTGTTCCGAAAGGCATCTGTCCGTAAAACTAGGCCAAGACCATACAAAGTTTTGACCCCATGTAACTGGGAAAAGGTCAGAATGAAGAGGAGAGAGTGGCTGTTAAGTATTCCTTCCGGAGGCTGTGTGGATCCTCAAACAAACTCTGCATTTCATTTTTAAGACCTAGCAAAAGGCACAGCTAGTGTAATCCTCGTTTGGAGTTTTATGAAGGAGGTATTCTATATTTTAAAATTGCATTCTTAATTACCATGATTGTTCAATTATTTTAACAAATATATCCAATGAGTTTAGACGCATTTCTCTTAAATGTAGCAAAGAAGAGTGTGCAGTTCCCAGGTTCACGACACCGTATCGCTAGATGTCACTATCGTAGCTGTTCGCACTCCACTCAATGCTCTTGAGGTGGAGCAGTCCGGTTTTTATTGATACAGTGAAGTATTCGTTGAAACTCTGACTGCTGTCAACAGGTGCAGCTCTCACCTAGCCACACGGCACACACTGGGGTATAACCAGCGGCCTACTCCGCAAATCGCAGGGGAAGCACTTGTATTCTTGCAACAGCAGATAGGGGGCTGCTACATTTTCCATCGTTGTCAATATATCGGCACGAAGCGAGTTTAGTGAACCCTTCTACTGAACCAACGACGTCACGGGCGGCAGAAATTCAATATTTTGTCGTGCTATAATAATAGCTGACCAACACAGCGGAATGAACATCGTTCGCACGTCCTCTGACCGCTACACTGGTAAAGGGCAACGGTTTTCTTTTGGAAATTAAGGTGGCACTAGCGCTAATATTTCACATTTACATTTTTCTGGAAGGCTATTGAGATATCAAAATAGTTGTTAATATTTCACAGAATTTTTCCCATGTCCATTTCCCCACAAGGTACATTATTCTAAAACCTACTTCATGAGTTGACTTGGAATGATTAGATAATGTGTATAGGTTTTTGTGCATTAATCTGATGAACAGTACAGTTCAAATAACTTGAGAAAAACTAAATAATGTAGAGTTTCTTCCTGACTACCACATGCATGCAGTTACTTCATCTGCTTCGTTGATTACCATACGACCTTTTGATCGAGTGTCCTGACACAATTCCTTAACTTAGACATATAGGGATATAAGATCAGATCATCTCACTTATCTGGGACATGTACAAGGGTCAAACGGCGGATGTATCTCCTAAAGAAGGATCATTCACGAAAGGTGTGAGGCAGGGCTGTCCTCTATCACCAATTCTCTTCAACGCTTTTGGAGAACTGATGATAACCAAAGTCTCAAGGAGTACGAACATGGAAATCAAAGTGAATGGGGAGTTGGTCAATGTAATAGAGTTTCCTGACGACCAAGCAACTCTAGCGGGTAGAAGAACAACGCCACAATCAATGATGATGAGAATTTAAAATACAGTAAGAAAATATGAAATGCATGATAATCGCACCCACGTCTGTAATTATTCGATTAAAGATATGCGACGAGCAAATTGGACAAGTGAGAAAGTTCACGTATCATGGACAGAAAACTGAAGATGTAAGACTTACCACAGAAGTCAAGTGTAGAATAGCGCATACTAAAACAGCTTTTGTGAAGAAATATAGAATACTGTGGACAAACTATGTCTTAATCTTCGAATTAGGGTGCTAGTCGCTTTCTTCTCCTCAGTGGCACTATACAGCTGCGAAACTGCGACGTTAAACCAGGTAGAAATCAAACACCTGGGAGCATTTGAAATGTGGTACTATTATACAATGTTGAGAATTTCTTGGATCGAAAAAGTGTCAAATGTTTAAGTCCTTCATAAAGTTAAGCAGGAAAGGTCACTGATACTAACAATCCGGAACGACGTCTTTTCTGGATGTGACAACATGCGATGCGCCAATCACACGTGATGCAGACGATAACGAAAGGCCTCTTCGAAAGGAAAGTCAACTTGGAAGACATGACATCGAAATTCGTTCGTGAACCAGATCATGAAATAGTCTATATAGGTGTCTACCACTATGGGACTGTGAAACGGAATGCTGAAGATAGTAAAACTTGGAGAGCATTCATTGAGACATAGATCTTAAAACTAGAGCAGTGTTCCGCAAAGTGGTGCGGGCTGGGCGGGGGATTATTTTGAGGGCGCATCTAAGATCGGTTCATATCACGATACAAACTTCGTCTCCCCTTTTAACAATTACTGGTATCCTCAGATTCTCAGCACTGTAAGCCAGGAAAGACGCTCTTCAATTTCTTATTATTCTTATTCTTATTCTTCCATATCCTCATTGGATGTCGGCTTTCATCAGAGCAATCTGGTTCTTGTTCTCAGCAACTCAGAAAAGAGTGTGGGTACTGAAACCATACCATTCTCATAGATACCGTAGCCAATACATTCTCCTTCTTCCCCTACTTCTACTTCTTTGAATTTCACCTTGTAAAATAAGCTGAAGACGTCTATATTTATCATTTCGAAAGATATGACCAAAGTACCTTACTCAAGTTTCTTCTTTATGATGTTGTGCATGACCTCTAGCTCTTAGTTCAGGCATTGGAGTACTTCAGTGTTACGTATTTTGTCAACCATACTATTCTGAGCAGACGCCCATACCACTACATCTCGAAGGATCGAAGTTTTTCATGGTGTTTTCTGTTAGTTCCAAGTCTCGGCACCATAAATTAAAATAGAACGTACATAACACCGAAGTAAACGGAGACGGAGATTGATCTTAAAGTCCCTGTTACAGAGAAGTTCGCAGTCCTTGCTTGTTCGATCCGGAATCTAATATCAACTCTTCCACTCTTATTCGAAATTAATATACTATCACTGTAAAAGACTACTGTACTTAGAATTCACAAGTGCTGACCAGGAAGGCTGGCAATTAGACGCTTCCGCCACGAGTTCGGAAATTAGGTGTTGTGACACACGTACCTGAACATGGTAATTACTCCAGCGCCCTTTCAGATCCGAACCTACCACCCTCTACAATGTTACCGCCACTGACTCGCTACGGTACGAGAATAGATTCTTCTTTCTTAGACAACCCCGACAGTCAGTGCGAATGAACAGTACACTGTGCGGTACTAATGGATTTTTGTATGTTTTGAGTCTTCGTCTTCATCTTCATCTTCATTATTATTATTGTGCGGCTATCACTCGTTAACAAGTATGATTGTCTTCCAAAAGTAAAGTTAAAATCACATGAGTTCTTTAATGACTGTATAATCCTGTTCTCGAACCACAGACTCTTCCACATTAGTGGCACACTGTGTCTTGAGTAGCTACTGGTCCTTGAGAGTTGATACTTCTGCTATGCATACGCTCTTTCCTAGCATTGCGTTTGTCGGACAGACGTTTTCTCCCCTGTAGTTCAAAGGATAGATACCCTTGGTGGACGAGGCGACGTCATTCTGGACGAGTGGATGCCACAACCTCCCAATTTTCAGGGTCAGTTTGACACTTCTTTACATCTTTTATAACGTTTATGTTGCCCATCTGTTTTCTCTGTCCGAACTTTGACTCACAGTAGATGATTTGTTTTGGGAGACGTGACTCAGCATGCGCATTACATGGTAGGTTAAATGAATTGCCTTAATCATGGAAAGGTAGCAGATTAACAATGGTAAAAAGCGATTCCGTGAATGTGTTTCGTCAAGTGCCTTTTCTCCCAATAAAATGCCCAATACAGAACAGGATGCGAATTTAGTTTTGTCTGCTTTAGTTATCGCTGGTAAGGTTAATTATCCTACAAAAACAGAAGTGCGCAAATATCAAGGCGATTATGTAAAACTAAGTTTCACTAAAATAATCTTGTGAATAACCAAGAACGGCTGCACTGTGTTCTTTGCTTGGATATTTTTACGAACGATAGTTTGAAACATATAAAACTCAGAGGACACTTCCAGACAAAACATCGAGAGCATGCGAGTAAAGCTATAGATTTTTTCTAAAGCATTGCGAGCAACACGTGCAAGTAAAAGTCAAAATCCTAGAAGAGCATGCTACAGTTCTTAAGAAGGTACTAAGAGTATCCTTAGCAGTTTTAACCAGCACAATTTGCTGTCAAAGGCCGCTAATAACAGACGTTCTCGTGAATGGGACTTTAGTGAGAGAGAGAGAGAGAGAGAGAGAGAGAGAGAGAGTGTGAGTGTGAGTGTGAGTGTGTGTGTGTGTGTGTGTGTGTGTGTGTGTGTGTGTGTGTGTGTGTGTGTGTGTGTGTGTGTGTGTGTGGAAACTCCAGAAGGAGACGCGATATAAAAAGTTTGTGGAGGACTGTACAAGAGAGAGTAGTTATTTCATAAAGGTATCTTTTGTTGAATGTTCAAGACTTGGGAATTCATTAATTTATAATGCTGGTAACGGTGAGGGATGTTTTCTTTGGGGATTTTAACTAATGTATCTTGTAAAGTGAGCTTAATTATCAATGCGTATATATTTCTGTAGTAATATAATAGAGTTCCAGAATATATCTAGAGAGAATCTGGATTCGAGTTGTATTTATTTTGATTATTCACCGAATAAATAAATAAATAAATAAATAAATAAATAAATAAATTAATTAATTAATTAATTAATATCCAAAACCAAAAGAATTAAAAGAGTCTACAGCCCTTGAAGGGCCTTGGTCTACCAAGCGACCGATGCTCAGCCCGAAGGCCTGCAAATTACGAGGTGTCGTGTGGTCAGCACGACGAATCCTCTCGGCCGTTATTCTTGGCTTTCTAGACCGGGGCCGCCATCTCACCGTCAGATACCTCCTCAATTCTAATCACGTAGGTTGAGTGGACCTCGAACCAGCCCTCAGGTCCAGGTAAAAATCCCAGACCTGGCCGGAAATCGAACCCGGGGCCTCCGGGTAAAATACAGGCACGCTACCCCTACACCACGGGGCCGGCATTAAAAGAGTCAATGAATTCAAATACTTAGGTGAAGTAAAACAGTAACAGCAGTAGAGAAGGAGAGCATTAAGGCACGAATTCAAAAAATGGAAAAATCTTATTACGTAACGATGAATATCTACAATAAAAGGTCAGTATCCAGGAATGATAAATTGAGACACACAAACGGGTAATCGTTTCAGTAGCTTTATATGCAACGGAGTGTTTGAATACCTTCTCAAATAGAAGAATAAGCAAAACAAAAAGGTAACATTAAGGGATCTATTTGGGAGAATGGCATATATAAACCGAGATGGTGGCGGAGGTGATTACTGTTTTAAGGGGAAGTACAACTAGGCAACCATCCTATACAAATTGAGACCAGAACAAGATTTATACTCAGCATCAGAAAATTAGGTCATGTTTTCTGAAAAAAGAAGATTAAGATTCTTTGGTTACCTGTACAGAAAGAACAAAAACAGATTAACTAAACAAATTTTTAACACAATGCAAATAAGAAAACCAAACCAGCATTTCGCAAAGAAACCAAAGAAAATTTGGAACTACTCAAAATTTAAAAAGAACAAATTGCAAATAGAAAAGAATTTAGAAAAGCAATATTTGATGGTAAGTTTCCAGAGAAAGCCAAGAAGAAATAAGGCAGTAAATTGAAGGAAGAAATAAAACAATAACACCGAGAAAGAATGGCTTAGTTTTGGTAAGACAAGAAGAAGAATACTGTTTCATGTGGTCTTAAGATGGCCTAATCGAATGAATGAATGAATGAATGAATGAATGAATGAATGATATCAATAATAATTTTAAAAGTGCTGTCATAATCCGAAGAACAGAACTTTCAGCACGGAGATATACCGTTTTCTTTTCTTTTCTTTTTTCTTTTTTTTTTTTTTTTTTTTTTTTTTTTGCATATAAACTCATCGAGCCGCAGTCTCTCAATATGTCGGCTTTTGTCCGGCTCCATGGCTAAATGGTTAGCGTGCTGGCCTTTGGACACAGGGGTCTGGGGTTCGATTCCCGGCAGGGTCGGGAATTTTAACCTTAATTGGATAATTTCGCTGGCACGGGGGCTGGGTGTATACATGTGGTCTTCATCATTTCATCCTCATCAGGACGCGCACGTCGCCGATGGAAGTCAAATCAAAAGACCTGCATCTGGCGAGCCGAACTTGTCCTCGGACACTCCCGGCACTAAAAGCTATACGCCATTTCATTTCACCAAAATAACATACAGTAGTTTTGTAGTCAAATGTGTTATTGAAGATGTTTCAGTGCACTATTCTTATGAATTTCTGAAGCCCCCGTGGTGAGCACATAGGGAGGATGAGTGGCCAGCTGATGGTGACACAAGGATGGTATGTAACCCTGGAGACAAGCTTGTGACGTCACGTCTCAAATTGCTCACTCGTGCTGTTCATGTCCAACGTGAAGAAAGTAATACTCGCTTTCATTTTTATTATAATTATTAATTTTCGTTTATATTTAGTGCGAAGTCTCACTTGTTATGTGACGAATAAATGTTATTATGGTAAGATAGCACACTGGAGCCTCTGTGGCTCAGGCAGCAGCGCACCGGCCTCTCACCGCTGCGTTCCGTGGTTCAAATTCCGGTCACTCCATGTGAGATTTGTGCTGGACAAAGCGGAGGCGGGACAGATTTTTCTCCGGGTACTCCGGTTTTCCCTGTCATCTTTCATTCTGGCAACACTCTCCACTATCATTTCATTTCATCTGTCAGTCATTAATCATTGCCCCACAGGATTGCGACAGGCTTCGGCAGCCGGCACAATTCCTATCCTCGCTGCAAGAATGGGGCTTCATTCATTCCAACCCTGATCCGGTCACTGACTGGAAAACGGGTTGTAGGTTTTCATTAATTCTGAGAATTTCTATGAAAGTAAGTGCATGTTGGTGCGATAAAATTAAAGTGATAACACGAAAACGATAAAACTGTAGTGACAGCTGTTGATTGGTTCAAGTTCCTGATATCCTTATACCGGATTGGTCATTGGAACCTTGATCTAAATAAACATTACAGTTTTTTTACGTCGTACCGACACAAATAGGTCTTATGGCGACGATGGGATAGGAAAGGCCCATGAGTGGGAAGGAAGTGGCCGTGGCCTTAATTGAGGTACAGCCCCAGCATTTGCCTGGTGTGAAAATGGGAAACCACGGAAAACCATCTTCAGGACTGCTGACAGTGCAGTTCGAACCGACTATCTCCCGGATGCAAGCTCACAGCTGCGCGGCCCTAACCGCATGGCCAACTCGCCCGGTCATTATCGTTCTCATAATAGGAGCAGGAACAGGATCAATCTGATATGTTGTTCAGTTAGTGCCACGGAGCAGACTGCCCATGCGGTTAGGGTCGCGAAGCTGTGAGCTTGCATTCAGGAGATGGTGGGTTCGAATCACAATCCTGAAGGTGGTTTTCCGTGGTTTCCCATTTTCACACCACGTTGTACCTTAACTAAGGCCACGGCCACTACCTCCCCACTCCTAGCTCTTTCCTATCCTTACGTCGCCGAAAACCTTGGATGGGTTAGTGCGACGTTAAACCGTTTACAAAAAACAAAGTGAGTACCACCTTGAATTCATTTCCCAAGCGATTCTCAAATCTCACGGAGCAAGAGTAAGGTTTCAAGTTCTGCTACAATATTCATGTTTACGTCCCTACCCCATGTCAATATATAAAATTCGAGTTATAGTAGCAGGCGTATGGTTCCAGACACAGGGCAGATTTTAATATTCGAATATTTTGATGTAGCCTTATTAACACCAACTGAATGGGGAAAAAATGAAATGGCGTATGGCTTTAAGTGCGGGAGTGTCCGAAGACATGTTCGGCTCGCCAGGTGCAGGTCTTTAGATTTGAGGCTCGTAGGCGACCTGCGCGTCGTGATGAGGATGAAATGATGATGAGGATAACACATACACCCAACCCCAGTGCCAGCGAAATTAACCAAAGATGGTTAAAATTCCCGACCCTGCCGAGAATCGAACCCAGGATCCCCGTCACCAAAGGCCAGCACGCTAACCATTTAGCCATGGAGCCGGACACCAACTGAATGAATGAATTCAACATCCAATCAATCTTACTGGGAGGATCACTGTTCCGCACGACCTTTAAACAGGACGGGGATGTGTATTTTGTTGGTCGGGACTGATACTCCCCAGCGGGGCAGCGATCGACCGCAGCCACAAGTAGGCCGGCGACCAGACGTGCCTGAAGAGCAGAACACAGATTTTAAAAAGCGAGAAAAAGGAGTTGAGTAGATTTTATCCAGAGTGAACAAAACGAGAATTGAAAGTCTTAACAAATAAAAGACAGAAAATCCTCTCATAGTTGATACATCAGAAACTTGTGTAATCAATCATTACATTGGCTCCCGGCAGTAGTCTCCCACACAGTTGGCTCGCATTTGAATCCAGGCTCTGCTATGAATACGAAGGGTCATTTTGAGGTCTAGAAAGAGATGCCCAGAGTCTAAGAAACAGAACTATGAAGAAAGACGGGCGAGAACTCCGCTCTGGGCCATCCAACAAGTGGGTTTCCATGGTTATTAGGCTTCACATTCACAGAGTAATTGCAACTATTAACAATCGCTTAAGTACAGCAATATACTTATTAACCAGGAAGAACCGGGGTACTGCCTAGCCTAGGCTGTTAAGAGTGTTTTCTCCAGAGACGTGAGATGGCGATCATGGGCCCCCTAGCTGAGTCACATTCTTTCCACTTCTATCAGGCTGCTCATTTTCGCATTTCATATCCGAACCGAGCGAGTTGTTTGTGCGAGTTCAAACCCCGCCATCGGCATCTCTGAAGATGATTTTCCGCAGTATCCCCATTTTCATACAAGACAAATGCTGTGCCTGTACCTCTTTCCCTTTCGTCGTCGAAAATCTGAGTTAGTACGACGTTAAATCAGTAGAAAAAGATCATTTCCGAAGTCCCCTGGATCTGTACAGACCCCCTATGATATTCGGTTTGCGAGACCTACAGAATCTTCCATTTTCACGCTCTTCGTGGCCCTTACTTTCCTTTTGCCCATATCCTCATTCTTCGGAGGACAGATCCTCTTCCCTTTTCCTTTCTGATTAGAGATGTGGGGATGGTTGCCTAGCTGTACTTCCACATAAAACAATTATCACCACCACTACATTCCTCTTCTAAGACAATTCAGAGATTGTAACAAATTTCAAGTGCGTAACGCCAATCATTGGACACCCTCTTACATACTTTGCCATGCGAGGATGATGACGGCGTTACCACTACGCTCTCAACGACGTCAATGTCGTAACATAAAACTAACCCCAAGGCCGTAATCATATCGGAACAAGGCCATTATCCTAGCAGACAGAAATCCTAGTAGAGTACGCGAGAGAGGCGCTCGGCGCCCACTCGGAGATGATAGATGACGGCCGGGAGTAGTTAATGTGACAGCCAGGAAGCCAAACAAGAGAAGGGATATCCTCCTTTAAACGTTCTCCTCGATCAGCTCTTTGGAAAGGAAAAACAGTGTTTATACCATGTGAAGAGGAAAATACAGTAAAAGCTTTCTGTAATACAAGAAGTCAACGTAGTTCAGCGATCAACTATATTCGTTCGATCACCATTACAGAAAGTAATTTATAAACAAGGAAAGTGTTGAATTTGTTCGGAACTTCACAGGTAATTGAAAATGTCCCCTTAGAAATGGAGAATGATTCCCTATTGGGGCAAAGGTTTAAATAAATTACGTCTTAACCGTGATTTAATTCGAAAACATATTTTCTTGTCCGCCTCTGTGGTGTAGTGGTTAGCGTGATTAGCTGCCACCACTGGAGGTCCGGGTTCGATTCCCGGTTCTGCCACGAAATATGAAAAGTGGCATGAGGGCTGGAACGGGGTCCACTTAGCCTCGGGAGGTCAACTGAGTATAGGTGGGTTCGATTCCCATCTCAGCCATCCTGGAAGTGGTTTTCCGTGGTTTCCCACTTCTCCTCCAGGCAAATGCCGGGATGGTACCTCACTTAAGGCCATGGCCGCTTCCTCCCCTCTTCCTTGCCTATCCCATCCCTCCACAAGACCCTGTTCAGCATAGCAGGTGAGGCCGCCTGGGCGAGGTACTGGTCATTCTCCCCAGTTGTATCCCCTGACCCAAAGTCTGGAACTCCAGGACACTGCGCTTGAGGCGGTAGAGATGGGATCCCTCGCTGAATCCGAGGGATAAACCGACCCTGGAGGGTAAACAGATTAAGAAGAACATATTTTCTTCATGCTACTGAAATGAATTCATATAATCAGTAAACTAATCCCATTACGAAATGCCGTGATAAAACTAGTACTTTATAGGAATGATGCGAGAATCTTTGAGAATCCACAAGTGTTTTCTAAACTTTTACACGACTTTCAAGTTGTTAATATTGGAACAGCGGAGCTACTGTGTAGGGAAGGAATGACGTCAACCTCACTCTACTTCCGTAAGGCAGTTGAAATGAACCGAATATGTCATCTTTATCTGTCCAATCCTTGTTTCTGTCTTCTTGGTCTAAAAATAACGGAATGAAGAGTGCCGTGCTTACTTACCTTTGTGACAGTACACATATACGCATGACAAAATTGAATTAGACATAGCTGCCGTTTGGGCAAAATGGCGCTGTGCTCAGCCCAGCGAATGTAATGTAACAGCGAGGACGTGTGTGAGTAACAGTTGACAACAGGATGGGTAAGACCCGAAACGTCAGTGCATTTGATCGCGGTCAGATAGTCGGTGCCAGACGTATGGGCCACTCCATCTCTGAAGAAGCGCAGGAAATGGGTTTTGCAAGGGCCACAGAACCAAGAGTGTACTGTGAGTACATGGATTCAGAAAAAATCACCGCCGCCAGGGTCAAATGTGGTATGCGAGGCGTCGATGACAAGGTTCGCGGTCGGCTAGCTCGGATCGTAACAGCGCTTAGACGGACCTTAGTCCAGCATATCACTCGTCAGTTCAGTGCTGGATAACGACGACGTGCGAGCATCCATATCATGCAGAATCATCTCCTCGCCATGGGGTACACGAGCAAACGTCCCACAAGGGTACCTCAGCGCAAAACCCATCACAAGGTATAACGCCGCCATTGAACGCTCAAAGCACGGAGAAAGGCCGTCTGCATAGATGAACGCCAATGGGCGTGTTAGATTGATCGTCAGCTACACGAGGCAATGGATCCTCAGGGTACAGTTCAGGCCGGTGGTGGTGGTATCCTCGTACGGGGACTGTCCACGTGGGATGAAATGGGACCGAACGTGCTGGCAGAGCATATTCACCCCTTTGTTCACCTCCACCCTCCAGGCGACCTGTACCTCCAACAAGACAATGCAACAGCCCATTGCTCCTGAATTGTGGCTGACTGGAGCACTCCACGGATGTGAAGCTGCTTGCCTGGCCCACGAGGAGCTCCAATTCCAGTGCCATTGAGCACATCTGGGATGCTATCGAGAGGGATAAGTGTGCCATGGACCCTGCTCCGACCAATCCACTATACAGACCCTGAATATGTCGGCACTATGCTTACCAACGCCATGACCCTCCTTCACTACACAGAGCCCCAATATGTCGGAACACTGCCAACACGATGACCCCCCTGCAGTACATAGATCCTCTATGTCGGAACCCTGCTTTCCAACGCTATGACCGTCACCCACTGTACAGATCTACAATATGTCTGAATCTCATTTGCCAACGCCATGACCATCCTCCACCACATAGATCTTCAATATGTCCGAACTCTGCTTTCCGGCGCCATATACATTCTCCACTAAATAGACCCTCAAAATGTCAGAAGCCTGCTTACCAACGCCATAACCCTCTTGCGCTATGCATACCCTAAATATGTGGGAACTTTGCTTACCAACACCATGGCCTTCCTGCACTATACAGACCCTCAATATATCGGAAATTCTGCTTTCCAACGCAATGACCATCCTCCACTATTACAGACACTTCGTTCTCCTTTGTATAGGTATAATATATGCACGTTCTGTTGGTGTGTGCGAATAAATATTGGTGCCTGTTAGTGGTATTATAATATTATCAACAACAACATTCGGTGCCGAAACCAGGAACTCATTGATGTTTGGCAAACACTATTCTCCAAGACACACCAGTTCCTCGCCCGAAAAGGGATACATGGAAGTTTATTGCACTGCGGACGGCTTGGCGAGGAGAACGGTAGGAACGTACGGGGGGAGGGGGGGTGTACTAGAAAGCGTTATCAGCTGAAAGTACTAGGGAAATCGAAGATTACTTCAGAATATTTAAACAAGACCCTCATCGATATCGAAGGCGCTTTAAACTCGATGCCCATCCCTTAGAGCGGGGACTTGGAGGCACTCACGTCGGCGCATTTCTTGATTGGCGAATGACTTGTCACCATCAAAACAAGCCCCGAACCTGAAACAAGACAAGACATGGCCACGGAGATCCGACTAAGGCTAACCGCAGGAACATATAGTAAGGCTTGGCCCACTGCGGCCTGCCATGTGTCGCCTCGCGGATGCGTGACGTCATGAGCCAGACAGCACTGGGCAGCGCTTCAGTAAGCCAGGTACAATTCTTTCTAATCTGGCTTAATTCGTGCTAGTATCACATCATACAGCTATAACGATAACGAATTATGATACCATGGCCTTCATTCTAAAAGCTGTTCATAAACATACAGTAAGTTATATACTTTTACTTGTATATGCTTACCGCAAAATGACTGGCTTCACACTCTTCCAATACGATCCCTTCATCCGGAAAGTGGTTACTTATACATTTGATGTAGTCAGGTATAATATAGATGTTGATTCCCATAGGGAACATGAAATATTTGTCCCGAATGAGTAAATTTATAATACCAATGTAGTTGGTCCGTTATTGGACATTATAAATTTTCCAGTTAACTCATTCCTGGTTGCCAGCATTTCGCCCCAGTGTGCTAAGTTGGGTTCATCAGCTGGTAAACAGCACACCTACCAAGACGCATGGTTAGTGCATACCGTGGAGGCCACTGCGTAGGCTACTTGGAGCCACCGGCAGTGCCAATGCACTATGGGAGACTTTCCCTATGGCAATCAACATCTATATCATCTGATGGCCAGGCAGGCATCAATTTTTAGAAATGAGCCTGTAGGATTATTAAAATATGCGTTCTGTATTGATATTTCGAGTTCCTTCCACAGTGTCCAGCAGCCTTCTAAATCAGAAACAGTAGTTCACACTTTAATTCCTGAAGATTCTACAGCGGTGATGATCTTGAAAAGTAATGATCGATTCAGTCTTATCAAAATCAAAATACACTAGCTGTTTCCATTCAGTGCTCGTTCCTCTGATTAGTGCTACCTGAACTTTCGAATGGAGATGAAGAATTTGATCCATTTCAACACCATGAACAACCTTGCTGTTTATGTACATTTCATCAAAGCTCAGAACAAAGTTTATCTGCTGTAGGGAGATTTTCACTACATTTTGACACCAACTTCTATACGTTATAAAACAATACCCGGACAAGTAAACTTCCCGCTCCACCTATTTAAAGTTGTTGCTAAGGGCAAAGGGAATCCAAACATGCCCTTCCAGAAGTCGTAGGCTTTAGGAGATAAGGCCCTTATCATTACTGAATGGGAAATGCCGTCGCATCTCCATCGAGTACTTTTTCCTCCACGTGCCAATGACCTCATCTGCGTAGGTGTGAAGAGTCGGGCGAGCCGGTTCGTTAAACGCGAGTTTTCTTCGTTTTTGCATTTGACAACGTACAACGTGCTTTACCAACATGCTTCCGAATGCGTTTGCAATAATACCGGTTTTTTAATCGGTATTTTACTATATTGTGAGTTATTTTTCTTTCAAAACATTCAAATTTGTTTTAAAAACGTAAACTGCTTTCTTTAAAGATTCATTTTCTTCCAGTAATTGGTCGTAATTCTATTTCTGTGCGTGGTTTCTTTGGGCTTACATTTTCCAATCTTTCGAAGACAGCTAAGCGAGTTTTTTTTTTCTTTCGCAAAGCTGAATTTGAACTACCTAGCTTTTCAGATGGGATAGCACTTAACTATTTTCCTTAGAAGTAATCCTAACAAACTATTTTCCAAGTCATCTTCATAATCAGAGGTAGAAAAAAATATTCTCTGCATACATATACACTTTCACAATTAACCGGGTCCAATCGTTTACATTTAGTCAACCAAATTTTGCAAATCACCGGATACTTTGGAAACCTGTGGTAAACCGTATCCATCCCAGATTCTTTTGTCCTTCGAGAATAAGTTTTACAAATAGCTACCGCTCAACAACGCATTCTACCTCTCGGAACAAATTCATGACAGAAACACTACTACATGAAACTCGACCATAGTTAATGCTTTACAAACACCTACAAACGCGAGATGTCAAAACTCCAGCACTTAAAGATACAGTGTTCGTGAGGAACTGTTGATGAACACAATAGGACAGAGAAAGTCACAGCTACCTAACAGCTGCCTGAACCGTAACTTGTCTGGCTAGTGACATCACAGCCTCCGACTAACAGACACAAGGCGGCAACGCTCGCATCAAAGAAACGGGCCAGCCCTTACTATACGATCTTAGGCTAAACGTCTCTGATGATTTTTAGAAACTTTGGTAGGAGGAGTATTTACTACAATCATTATTTACTTATTTATTTATGTATTTATGTATTTATTTATTTATTTATTTATTTATTTATTTATTTATTTATAATTATTATTTCTCTCCAGATCTACAGTATTTCTACCTTATTGATCCTTAATGGAGAGAAATAACATTGACCAACCTGGGCGAACATCTTCAACTATACCCTAGATAACAATAATAATGGAATAGTGGGCCCTCCCCACAGTGATCACCCGCTATTCGACTATTATCAGAAATACACGAGGCTGCTCGTGAATATGGGAGGGAATTGGTATAGAAAGGTAATTGCCCCCCCCCCCCGCCCCCAGTGCAAACTGCTGGCTGGAGCCTGAGGAATTGCCAAAAATTAGCCAGGCTGCTCACGAAGGTGTTAGAAACTTTAGTAGAAAGGGCTAATTGCTCACCCCCCCCCCCCCCACTGCCCCGACAGTGCTGATTGCTGTCTGGGGCCTGAAGATTGACATAAGGATAGCTGTATTTACTACAATCACGAAGCTTTCATGAAGTCCGAAAACCCACTGAAGTCCACAGAACTGTGCCTCGGAGACCTCGTCTTGTTCCAAGAGGATGGCGCATGTGATAAAAGGTCTGCATGAAGGAAGAGTTCAGAAAATAACAGTTGCCCTCCGTGTTACCGGCGGAAAGAATATCAGCCGTCAGTACAGGACGTCGACCAGGGATGGGAGAATGCTTCCTAATGACATGACCCTTCTCCTCGATACAGACCCTGAATTCTCCTTTCTATACTCTTCGTACGTTCTTTTGGTGTGTATGTCCAACCCTTGCCCCGTTTCTCTTCGCGGTCGGGTATGAAGTGAGATGAATCTCCGTAGCGATTGTTACGATGAGATGCCCTTCCTGACGTCAACCTTATCAGAGGAGTTAACGAGATGAAATGAATGTCGTGATACATGATAGTAGAACGGGAGTGAGTGAAATCTGGTGGCGGCACATAGCCTACTCCTGTCGAATAGCACCAAGGGGTCTGCTTAAGGCTTAACGTCTCCATCCGACCGACGAATCACCATCACTATTATATACCCTCCCTCCTATGAACACTGACGAGAGGTTTGGAACAGAATCCAGGCTTTAGGCACGCAATTTAGTGATTAGAAATCGTTTACCACCATCTCTCCTACCCAGTCAGCGAACATTCTGATAGTGAAATAATTTTTCGACCAACTGAACTCGAACCGGCTAACAACGGTGTCAGACCATATAGATTTGATGCCTTAAAGATCATGGCAACCGGGCAGGCTATTTGTATGTTCATTTGGTGTGTGTGAATAAATATGTAGCCAGTTAATGGTATTTTCATTATCAATCATAACACAGTAATGACCTCACCTATTACGATCATTACACCCTACCGGTAGCTCACAAACCAGTAAGAGGGTATCAGAGATGACATAACGGAGCTGCACAATGAGTAGCTATTGATTCTCTCTTGAGCCACCGATTATTCCCGCAGTACCATCACTTACCTGGCGGACGTGTGCGCTCTAACTTCGATTACCACGAATTTCCTAATGAAGGTGTCAGTTTTGTACAATTGCACTATATTGGGCAATCAATCATTCTTCAACCAATATCTCCAAGAAAGACAACAAATACTACTGGTCGTAATAAGAACGTTAAGGCGTAAGTTTAGTGAGCACAGCATCTCCGAGGAGTGTGATAGCCGAATGAGATTGTCACTATCCGAAGTTGGTGTCGTCCTGACTGGGAACAGTCCAGATTGCGAACAAGTGGGACATACCAAGTTGCACAACCCGCTTGACTAGAAATGTAGACTTGGATATGAACAAAATTCTAATTTGACGGGCTGCAGAAAAATTAACCCTCAGTTGGTACATCAAGTTCTGGTACACACAATTGGAATACTGGGAAATACACACACAAAAAAAAGAAGGTAGAAGCGTGTAAGAAAAACCCCACTTGTTTCCAAATAAACTCACTATTTCACTTCTTATGTATTATTTTGAATAATAATAATAATAATAATAATAATAATAATAATAATAATAATAATCAATATTCTAAAGGCTATTGCCTTTTCGTTGCAACCACTCACTTCCTTCATTGGCATGATAATAATACCGGGCGAGTTGGCCGCGCGGTTAGGGGCGCGCGGCTGTGAGCTTGCACCCGGGAGATAGTGGGTTCGAATCCAACTGTCGGCAGCCCTGAAGATGGTTTTCCGCGGTTTCCCATTTTCACACCAGGCAAATGCTGGGGCTGTACCTTAATTAAGGCCACGGCCGCTTCCTTCCCACTCCTAGGCCTTTCCTACCCCTCGTCACCATAAGACCTATCTGTGTCGGTGCGACGTAAAGCCACTAGCAAAAAAGATAATAATAATAATAATAATAATAATAATAATAATAATAATAATAATAATAATAATAATAATAAAACTCTCACTAATCCACCATAAACAACTACCCATGTAGTTATGTTATACAATAAAAAAGATAATCTTCTAAATGGTAAGATTAACTCAAACTAAAGTATTAAAGATTTTCAATAAGAAAATTATTTTTAAAAATATGGTTAGATTATCTAAAACATCTCAATGTACCAGTTAATGTTAATACTACTAGAACAAAAATTACACATGAGACTATTTTGAAAATTGTATCTGTTTTATGTATCTCACGTCAACACTAATCTCTTGTTCGCAATCTGGACTGTTCGCAGTCAAGACACAACCCCGAAGTTACCGTGGTCTGAATTCCGGTCAAAGCATGTGGAATTTTTTTTAAAAAGAGGCATGTGCCTGCGAAAACACTGCAGGTACCACAGCTATGATTACGGCATCAACAGTCACAAAGACTACTGTACCTTAATAAATTTATAGTATCTCCTGGGGAATATTAAATCGATGGACCAGACACATCAAAGAGGGGCTGGGAAGCTGCATATATACCTCAAAATTGCAACTATGTCATGTTCACGCCGAATGTAATGTAAGTGGATGACTACATGTTGACCAGTTGGTCAAATTGCAACACCAGTCAGTGGGGAGATGGCGTGGAATAACATTAGTAGACGAATACGTTTGAGTGGTGTCTTTAAAAATAGGAAAGATCACAATATGAAGATGAAGTTGGAATTCAAGAGGATAAATTGGGTCAAAATATTCGTTTATAGGAAGGGGAGTTAGGGATTGGAATAACTTACCAAGGAAAATGTTCAATAAATTTCCAATTTCTTTGCAATCATTTAAGAAAAGGCTAGGAAAACAACAG
The DNA here is from genome assembly GCF_040414725.1 of Anabrus simplex. NCBI lineage: Eukaryota > Metazoa > Arthropoda > Insecta > Orthoptera > Tettigoniidae > Anabrus > Anabrus simplex. Next base: position 255,574,078 of record NC_090270.1, on the reverse strand, counting down.
ATAGGGTATCTGCCACCTGGGAGACTGCCCTAAATGCAGATCAGTAGTGACTGAGTTCTGAAGCAACTTAGTGGGAAATTCAGTTTTTAAATTACGACCTTTAGGGTATCCCAAAAGTCTCTATACAAGTTTTTCTTTTAAATAATCGTTAATACCTCCGTTGTTATTCGTAAAACGGCAAATATTCTATTTTGTTGCAGGTAAATGGTCCTGTGTTCACCGAAAGCAATATGGTTGGGTACAAGTACCGGGAAATGCAGCAGGACCAAATAATGCCGCTGGCATTCAAAGATCGAGAATGCCCAGAGTACTTTCAACAGCATGGGTAGTTTGCCCATCGTGCGCACCGCGCGCATGTGGCTGTTACGTGCGCAATTTGCAAACTACTGGATCGGAAGACGAGGACCAACTGAACGACTGCCAGGATCTCGGGATCTCACGGCCCTTGATTTTTAACTTTGGGGTCATACCAGGTGAAAATCAATAATACACCTCACCTGAAAGTTCGTATCAATGAAGTCTGCAGCCGCGCGACGCCAGGCATCTTGCGGGGTGTTCGGCAAATCTGGCGCAAACGTGTTGATCGTTGTCTGCAATCTAATAGCCAACATATTGAGAACGTTCTGTAAAGATGTATGATTTAGTATTACCATTTAATATCAAAACTAAAATATCCTGACATTGAAAAATGGTTTCCCCATGTAGGAATAATTTTGGGACACACTGTATAGTTTTCGTGGGCTTTACTAAAGATTTCTGAGAGTAAAAATTAGTTTTTAACATCACACCCCAAGAAACTATTGAGGGAAATTTTTGAGTTGTTGATGAGGAAATCTATACTACCCTCTACACAGAGATGAAAGTGTAACTATGTATAAAGGTAGGTATAAAATAGACATGAACTAATTAGACACTTCCGGACACCTTAGAAATGTAAAACTTCGTACGAGAGAACATGACACTACCAACGTCCGTAAAGAAATCGAAAATTCCAACAACAGAACCTCCCTAAAGGAGGTGATCTGGGCTAGGGGGTTGGAGTTAGAAATTACAGCTCAGAAGAATAAGAGTAGGCCTAAATACAAAACGCTTAACCAATTTTTTTTTTACCCAGTGGGAAACTTTCTTTCATTGAAATCATGAGCCAATGAGCAAAACACATGCACTGACACAAAGTAATAAAAGCATAATGTAGGGGAAATGTAACGTAACTGCGACCTTACCCCAATGTAAGGAGTAAGTCTGATCGAGCTATTACGTCCTACAGAGTATAAATTGTGCACTGATCCTTTTGGAGGTAGTATCAAGAAACTACAGTATTTATCCTGTTTACAGTACTGTGTTCTAAGAACAGGCGAGTACTTCTACAATATCGCTCCGAATAAAACACTGTCTGTTTTATCGATCTAATTTAAGGTGAGAGGACCTAATTAGTACACACACAATTCGCTAATTAGTGGCTATTTACGAAGTGTTTAGTCCTCACAGCACGTCTCCAACTGGGCAGGCTTTACCTGGAACGGGACCCTTCATCCGTAATACTGACTGACAGCTCAGTCACTTCACTCAGCAGCTTCACGCACACAGGTCCGAACACACAGTCTGTTAGCAACCAGGACGCACGACGAATGTTCCTTGGCTCGACCGCAGAGAAGTCCGTCACTCACACAATCATTTCATGTGGTCGCTCCACACAGTGAACTACTCGGCAAGACAACAACAGAGCACCACTGAACAACAGCGACCACACTTTAACATTACTCTCCGTCGTACCCCTCCAATACACTAGCTCCAAGAACAACTAGTTCAGCTCCACATAATGACAACACCAACACTCCAAGACTACTGGCACTAACTCTGGTGAAACACTCACCACTCACATGAACTCCGACGAGAGTTAGCACTATTGCTATCCAATTCCAACTCCCTGTTCCCGGCTAGCCTCCTCTTTATATACTGGCGATGGAGTACTAGAATCTTCGGGATGCAGCTAGGGAATGGTCATTCACGTTTCGCACTCCAGGAGGCCCACTGGGAAACCAGACGAAAACACAATACAATTTTGCCTGAATATTTTAGCTGAGTCGCCTTCGTATTTTGTAGAACGCGATGGACCTGGTTCACCTGTTCATTAACAATATTGTCACCGCATATAACACGGCAGTATGCATTTATATATTAAGTCTTTCGCTTAAAACTGACTGATTTGTAAGTGTAGCAAAACACTGCTAATATTTAATAAAATAGCTTTAAAACACCACTGTTTGTCTAACAGTCCATCTTTCTCGTCTTCATAAGCTCAACATTTATATTCAGGATGTTATTTTATCTCCGTTTCCAAGAACAGTACGTTTCAACAATCAAAGGCAGCTGTCAGGCAGAGTTAGGAGGAGACTGAGCAACAGAAGTATGCAGAGTGGGTTTAAGATTAAAAATCCTACGCTTGGGTAACATTCTTTAATAGCAGAGTAAGCCGGACGGGTAGCTTGGTGAGATAGCGAAAAGAGAATTACATCTTTACAGCAGTGATGGTACCGAACAATGCACGGTGAATTGTGAGGGGAGAAAAGCCAAATAGAAAGGATTTGAAAATTTGAAGTAAAAAAAAAACAAAAAAACAAAACAGGTAACCAAAAGGAAAATACAGCATTGTGCAAATGTGACGAGCAGTCCTCCACTCAATATCATAGTGAAGAAAAAAGAAGATGATGAAGGGAAGCAAGCATGTAGTTTTTTCATGAGCCGGCCTGAGTGGCTTAGAAGGTAGAATCGACAATCCTCTGAGCGCAATTTCGCGGGCTTGATCCTGGGATAAGCCAGTCTTGTGCCAGTAGATTAACTGGCACGTAAAAGAACTCCAGCGGAACAAAATTTTACCAGATCAGAGTGTCTAAAATCTATAAACGTAGTTAGCGGGACGCAAAACTAATATTATTAATTTAACGCGGCTTTAGATATGGGGATCACAGTTACGAGACCTCCAATTTTACGTGGATTTCGAAGTTCAGGGACATGCCTTTCCATTTCAAAAATCTCACATGTATTGGCCAGAATTCGAACCGTGACCCTCTTGGCAAGAAGCTAGCGATGACGGCAGTCAGCTATCACTCCCCCTTCAAGAATAAGAAGAAGAGACGTCGACTACTTTGTGCCTAATCTCATCTCTACTGCTATCAATGTCCACATTCGTGCGTAACTAGTTATCATGCTGACCTTCGGTCCAAGGGGTCTCGGGTTCAATTCCCGGCTGGGTCGGAGATTTTAACCTTCAATGGATATTTCCTCTGACTCGGAAATATTTCATTGTAGGCAGGGTCGCAGGCTCACAGACACGCAGGACGTCAACTCGGAAGATCTGCATCGCTCTTCTCTGGACGCTACACGCCATACTACTGGTCTTAAAAGAGAGACGTTGATGGAGTGCCAGCATCTGGCCTTCATGAGGAGCCTCTGAACGCCTCCACTAGTCAGGGATCTCTTGTAATTACACAGACTTAAATGCCAACATTTCGAGCCTGCATTCGAGCTGGTAACTTTGCAGTGATAGCTCGTTATTAGTTGTTTGTAACTAAAAAAGAATGAATTTGTAAGCTTAAGCACTGCAACGACCCTGCAGGGGAGAAAATTGAACGATTTCTTAGGTATATCACATTCTTTACCCCTGGGTGCCAAAAAATACGTAATACTATTTGGTTAACGTCCCATCATTTGCCAAAGATTTCGTTAGGGAGTCAGAATTTTGTTTCGAAGTGGTTCTTCAACGTGCTGGAAGCCTACGACACGAAGTTAGTGCATTTAATCACTGCAAAATTCCACCGACCTCTGACGGAATCCAACTTGGTATTTTGAGAACAACGACTAATCGACCGTACGACCGAAGTCGACAATTGGGCAGGGAGAGGTTAGAGTCTGACAGGTTGTAAGGCATTAACGAGCCGCACCTTGACCACAATCGATGAGAGAGGAACATCGTTTAAACTTACCAATCTCAAGCAGTGGTTCACGTCGATTTAATTCGATATATCGACTTCCCTAGCAGTGCTGCCAACTTCATATTAAAATATCGCCATTAAAAAAACTGGACACGTTCCTTCAGCGGCCTGTGCTGTTTGTTTTCCAGAATGGTCTTTTTGTATTTCCTACTGTACTTCAGTCGGTATTCCGCTAACAGCACAGAATTATGTATACTAATGCTGGCGTGCAAAATGTGTAATTTCGTTCTCGTTTTTCCTTCTTGTAGTTTTTTGTGGTTTTGTTAACAGACCTATGTTATTTTTCAGGTTTGGTAAACGTATAAGAGGATGATGACGATAACGATGACGACCAGAAAGGACTTTTAGGTGCAAATAAATAGGTTAGAATTCAAAGGAATTTAAGCAAGTATCATGTACCGGTAGCCCGCACAACAGTTCTTCCCTTAGATTTGCATAAATATTAGGAACATGACCTATCAGAACCCCTAAAATTTATACAACTCAGCCACATAACTGTAGAACAGGCTACATGATACTTGCGACTTGCTTAAGTACGTTTGCATTCTAACCTATTAGCACATAGATGTCGTTTTGAGGAGACTGAAGTCGAAAAGGACGAAGGGAAGTAGGAGGAGGTGACAGCGGAGCAGAGAATGGAGGACGAAACGAGAAGGTGATAGAGGAGGAGAGAACAAGAAGGTGGTGTGGAGGGGGGAGGATACGGAGGTTGGAAACGAGATGGCGGAGGAAGAGGAAGAGGTGGAGTAGGATGAGATCAAGAGGTAATAATAATAATAATAATAATAATAATAATAATAATAATAATGGTATTGATTATAATTATTATAATTATATAATTATATATTATTATTATTATTATTATTATTATTATTATTATTATTATTATTATTATTATTATTATTATGGTCTTATGTCTTACAAACTACTTCAACGGATTTTGCAGGTGTCAAGGTGCTGGAGTTGTATTCCACAGGCGTTCTTTTACGTGCCGGTAAATCTACAGAAAAAAAGGCTTACGTATCTGAGGAAGTATCATGTACCGGTAGCCCGCACAACTGTTCTTCCCTTAGATTCGTATAAATATTTGGAACATGACCTATCTGAGCACCTTCGAATACCACCGGACTGAGCGGGGATCGAATCCACTAACTTGAGCTCGGAAGACCAGCGCTCTATCGTCTGAGCTACTTAGACTGGCAATCAAGAAGTAGGAGCGGTGAAAGAAGAGCAGGACGTCCAGAAGATGAAACGGCAGGACGAAGTCAAGGATGAGTGTGTGGTAGCGAGAGGGATAGAGAGAGAAGAGGGACGATGAAGACAACGACGACGACGACGACGACGAAGGAAAGGTAGAAGAGATGCAGATGGACCAGGACTACGGAGAAATGGAAGAGAAACGGACCAAGTGGCTGAAACGCTGGAGCCTCGAGTCAGTAGATTTACAAGCACACTTAAAATAACTCCTGAGGGCCATATTTCCGGCATTTTGGCGCCTCAGAAAACAGTAAAAATAGGTAGAGGAACCCAAAACCAGTAACATTGATTACACTGAAAAAGAGAAAGAGATGGCAACATTTCATTGAGAATACGAAGGAGGTGACTGGAACAAGCAAGGAAAGAATCCACCTGTTAGCGCGAAGAAGAGAAACAGGTGCCAATAAGCAACACCCTGGCGGCATTTTGTACAAGAACTCTGCTATAACTTCATTTTTCTCGTTAACTCACGTCTGCTCTACGATAATTTTATTTTTTCCTCCCTACGCCTCTCCACTTGGCTCGCGTTTAGCTGTTTAATCAATATCATGTGCTCATTACACTGTTTGTCCTCTGCCTCACCTTCGCTATGCCTCAACACTTTTATGCTCTCAACTATATTACCAGCCGTACAAGGGGCGTGCCGATAATTCTTTGGACTGACCCGAAAATGTAGAAGGACACTACCCTAGCATTTCTAAGGGGTGAACTCGTGAAAGAACGGGAAAATCTACTTTGGATTCTATTTATTTTATTTTATTTATTTTATTTAGCTTATGGCTATAAACAATTACGAAGACTAAAAAATAATACCACTACTTAATGTGACAAGTCAAGAATATCCAGCCACTTACAGGCAAGCGCTGAGACGCTGAGAGGCTGATCCAGGAAACGTTCTCTCTGAACACTCGTGGATGAATGGAGGATGGATTGTCAGGGCAGTCAAGGGCAGGAGAAGATCGTGATACCCCACTTATAAAGGAATGAGGTGGATCGAACATGGCCGGTTTGAACCCTGTAAAAAAAAATTATCTAGGTTTTCCAAGGTTATTTAAAACCAGATGAGGATGTCAGGTATTAAAAATGGAGTCAAATTTGCCCAATGATCATAAATGATACTCAAATTGATAACGATTAACTTATTTGCATCTAACGAATCGTTTTCGAGACACATGTGTATGGAATTGGGAGTCGACACGTGTAGGATTCAGTACACCGAAAAGGGGAAACTGACCCAGGACTCAGTTCCCTAGAGAAGACGCCTCTTTGATTTAAAAAAAAAAAAAAAAAAAAAAAAAAAGAGCCTTCTAAATGTCCCTCAGTCATGGCCATCCATGAATACTTCACATCACAGACTTGCACGGTTGCTAGGTAACATCGCGCGACACATTTTGTTTCGCTAATTTCAGATGATCCCCAGACATAAGACTGTCTATAATGCTTGCCATTCCTAGAGGTCCTTACTGGTCCATTGCTGTTACCACTCTGCCGCTACACGCTGATGTGCTCTTTGAACTGATGATCTAGGTTTGAAACGCTGAAGTCCAACAACATGTAATAATAATAATAATAATAATAATAATAATAATAATAATAATAATAATAATAATAATAATAATAATAATAATAATCTTCTTTTCCTACCGCTTCTTCCCACACCTGTGGGGTCGCGGGTGCGAAGTGCGGCGCACATGTGGATTTGGCCCTGTTTTACGGCCGGATGCCCTTCCTGACGGCAACCCTATATAGAGGGATGTAATCACTATTGCGTGTTTCTGTCGTGGTTAGTAGTGTGGTATGTTGTCTGAATATGGTGAGGAGTGTGTTGGGACGGATACACACACACCCATTCCCCGAGCCAGAAGAATTAATCAGAAGCGATTAAAATCCCCAACTCGGCGGCGAATCGAACCTGGGACCCTCTGGACGGAAGGCCAGTACGCTGACCACATCCAACGAGTCGGATAATAATAATAATAATAATAATAATAATAATAATAATAATAATAATAATAATAATAATAATAATAATAATAACAACTCTGATCAGCGAGATCTTGGAGTATTCTCCGACTTGATCGTTGAGTATTCTTAATTCTGAAAGGCCGTTTCAGCATTGTATCAATCTTTCTGATATGAGGGCTGTTCAGACAAACTTCAGAGCAATTATACTCATCAACAAAAAATGACTTTCGGCGGATATCTCAAGTACCCAACACGCGTTCTAAGACAACTGATAAATGTTGATTCAAAATATGCAAACCATTTGTTTCTATCACCCACCGTTCTTGGAATATACGACGTTAACCATTTACAGTACATACTGTATGTTTAACACTGTATCAAGGAAAACAACTCACAGGCAGAAGTTTCACTATAGTTCCGTTTCTATTAAGTCAGACATCGGTGCGAAATTGTTACGAGTACAAGCTGATTCACGACACGTAACACGAACGTGAATGCATATATTCGAATATAAGTCCAGAATCAATTATTCTTCGTAGCAACATGCAAAACTCACATCAGACAAATAATAACACAACATATTTAGGATAAGGCTATAAGATGAAAATAGATCAAACGTGAGAAAATGAAATGGAATTCCTACTCACCATCTAGAAGAGCTCGCTTTGCTAATTGATTCAGTTTCTCTAAAGCACGGAAAAAATCGTATAAAGGGTGGCGAACAGCTTTATGCCCACGCCTCCTGACTATTTCATTCACCACGTAAACTGGGTACTAGGGCTTGTTTTGTTTTACAAGATGCATGAGATCCCCCTACCCCCTTCCCCATGTCATCGCAACCCGAAATATTATGTTCCTTCAACCACTCGATCAACTCATTACTTCTAGCCGCCATTGTTGGTGCTTTGTCAAGAATAACCAAGTGAACTGACAAAGACCGCGATAAGGACTGAGCACAATACAACACACAGCTGATAGTACGCGGTTATGGTAAACAACAGATCGACAACACTGGTAATCGGAACTAGAGTCTTAACCCAGGGCCTCTCAAACGCCCAAAATCTCACGCGTGTAAATCGAGGCACAACAGCTCCGTGCACTGTGCATCGGTCCCGCTCGGCTAGGCTCTGACTAACACTTCGTCTCTGGGCTACTCGGCTAAGCTCGGCTCAACTCGACTAAGCTCGACTCGGATTTGGAGCGCTACGGAGCAAGTGATGAAGAGGGAGACAGGGGGAAAGAGGGAGACAGGGGGAAAGAGAGAGACAGGGCTATTGCTCCAAATCGAGGAGTGGGGGTCTGCACTCTGGTCAACCAAGCGAAGTCGTCCTTTGCACCGTGCACAGTGCATGCACCAGGCGCATGCACCCTGAGAGGCCCTGCTCTAACGCGCTCTATCGGATCGGATCGGCTGCCTATGATTGACTGTTTATTAATTCACTTAGCCTCCCCCAAAAGACAGCGCTCAAATGTCAAGTCCAAACTCATAAGAACTCAACACTGATTGCTATATGGACTACTAATGGAATTGGCTTTAGCTAATATTTGTGGATATGCGCCACATGGCACATACTGGATTTGTCTGTTACATAGCCGCATACGTGGCAAAACGGATCTGGTGAATTTATGCAAACCTCTGGACGTCATAATATCCACTGTCACTGACAGCAAAAAAGAAACAAATGATGTTCGGCTTTGTGTGAAAAATAACGAAAAACAATGAACTAAAGTATCGATGAAGGCTGTTCCATGAAAAATAAAACTTTGTCAAAACCTTCAAAACCTGACGTGGTAGAGAAAAACTGTTTTCAGAATTGAAATCAGCATGGAAAACTGCACTGGGAACAGCAAACATCACGTCATATATCTACTCTTTGTAAATCAATGTTATCAGCTGTAGAATATAAAAGTCCCAGTGCTGACGTACTCGGAGTGGATGCGGAAGCTCCCTATGATCTCCAGCAAGTTTGTAGAGGTGGTTATTTCTATACTAAGGATAAAAGTACTCAAGGGCCCCACCACACCTGTTACTGTCTCGTCTCCAGTAAATCATCACAGAAGTAAGAAATATGGACAGTGATGTGCCAGGTGACCACGTTGTAAAGCAAAAGATATGAAAATTTACTTCGTGTTAGGCACAAACCTTGTGTAAGGAGACTGCACGAGAAGCAGACGAAGATTATTCTAATCTCCGAAGGAGTGGTAAAACTTTATCTGCAGAAGAAGCTTGAAGTGATAACCTTGTATTCGTATAAAAAAAAAAATGTCGCACAGTTTATACACAACCAATGTTGAGCTCCTCTGAAAGGCTTATTGTATTAATAATGTCGTTGTTTTTACGTCCCAACTAGTTTTACAGTTTTGGGAGTCGCCGAGGTGTCGACATTTTGTCCTGCAGAATTTCTTTTACTTGTCAGTAAGTCTACCGACACGAGGCTGGCGTATTTGAGCACCTTCAATTATCGCCGGGATCGAACCCGCCAACTTCACCTCAGAAGGCCAGCGCTATACCGCCTGAGCTACGCAGTCCAGCGAAAGACGTCTTGTTTTACTTGGCATCCGAATGACAGGGACGTGACTTTTCATTTCATGCCTTCGTTGGGATGTAAAGAGCAGCCACCTTGATGAGAAGCCAGTGACCTTGTCAGTCAGCAATCACGCCCTCTCATAAAATTAAAGAACTTTCCATATGTTCTGCATTGCAAATAGCCGATGAGGTCATGTATTAGCGCAAAGCAGTCAGAGAGAAATATGGGTTCGCTGGAGGATGTACGGTATTTAATTTTCAAGCAAAAGTGGTTTTTTTTTCGTTACTCCACTCAGTGTGTCTTGAAAGTGGTTAAAGCAAGCCTCGTGATGTAGGGACAGCGTATCTGCCTGTTACCGGATTCGATTCCCGGCTCCTCCACGGATCTGAATCCTGATCTGTCGGCTGAAAAATAGTTCACTCAGCCTCGCGTGACCAACTGAGGAGCTGTCTGATGTGAGAGGCACTGTCCCGTCAAGTTGACCACGTGCCACTCAACATCTGCAGGCCATCTCACTGGGGAAGCAGTCGTCTTGGTAGACTAATAATGGACTATATGTGCCACGGGTTTGTTGTTTTGTATTATAAGGGGGTTCAATGCACAGTAAGGTGCTATTAATTAACTAATCTCAAGTTGTTGGTTTTTTTTTTTTTTTCAGGATCGGGTTTCCCAAGTTTCAAACCTTCACTTCCATTCCAGAGGAGTGGTGAAAATCTGCATTAAAAAAAGAGCAATCACATCCACTGAAATAATATTCTCTGTAAGTCTCAGTAGCTTACGAACAGGTTAGCCCGCGCTGATTCAAAGGTCTGTCACGAGTCTAAAACCTGTTCGAGCGAGCACAATTTTACATGCCTGTTTATACTATGATCATAACCATGGGACTTCCAGCCTTATGTTACTGTTCACATTGTGATCACAGACAAACTATTGCCGTCTTCAGGTGGCTACTGATATAGTGATAACAGCCCCGGAACTTCCACCTTTACGCCAGGGGCTCTCAATTTTACTAGAAATTCAAACCGCAGGGCGTGACTTCATTTCCAAAATCCCATGTGCTTTATTTTAACGCTACTCCAATATTGTTGCAGATTTTAAGAGACGCCGGAGCCGTCTCGTAGGAGATTTCTAACGTGTCGGAAGCCAACGACAGAGAGTTGTCGCAATTGAAGTGTGATGTACTCGTTTCTGAAAAATTCACTTTAGCAACTTTCAATTTTTAGTAGCTCAAAAACCACCTGGACCTGGAGCTTTGCTGCACTGCAATCGCAGGGGACAAGTGGAAGCAGACCACACTCAGACGGAACACGACTTCTTACCCTCCGAAGCAGGGGCGTAGCCAAAGGAGGGGGAGGGGGTCCTAGGGGGTTAGAACCCCCTCCTGGAATTTTTAGAAAATAAAATAAACAGAAAGTGACAATATAGGCTACAAGTGAAAGTCGACTCAGTGGGTTGGCTCTCTTGAACATTCACAGACACATAATTGTAAAACCAACAGATCCCTTGAATTTATTTTCTAAGAAGCCGCGAAAGTTGGATTTTTTAAGGATTGAAATCTGACAATTCTGTTCGCTGCAAAACTGTTGATCTTGATCATATTGTTCTTGTTCTGTATTTTAATGTAAGATTTTGTAGTGTACTGCAATCTGAGTATCAACATAATTCACTTGTATCAGTGTCCTTATAATGAAACTCATGCATGCGCGCACCACATACGCACAAGCACCTTCAGTATGTCCTATCATCATTTTGTAACTATATAGCCGGGCTGAGTGGCTCAGACGGTTAAGGCGCTGGCCTTCTGATCCCGACTTGGCAGGTTCGATCCTGGCTCAGTCCGGTGGTATTTGAAGGTGCTCAAATACGGCAGCCTCGTGTCGGTAGATTTACTGGCACGTAAACGAACTCCTGCGGGACTAAATTCCGGCACCTCGGCGTCTCCAAAAACCGTAAAAGAGTAGTTAGTGGGACGTAAAACAATTATTATTATTATTATTATTATTATTATTATTATTATTATTATTACCGTGGTTTGTGGATGTGCAGAGGTGAAAGAAGGTGCTGGGATGAACAGGTCTCAACTTACGAAATTAAAGTTAATTTAAAATTTAACAAAGGTTATATTTTCTTTTCAAGGTCAAGAAATAACAAGTATAACAGGAACTCATTTGTATATCAACAAGTTAAGAAAGTACAATTACAGTTTATTAATGGATTTTGGGCTTCGAGCCCCAGATTCACAATTCTTGAGCAATTAGCTCAACTTTACTTATACACCAGGTTCAACAAAGGGGCAGAAAACCCCAATCGTGCCAAGGAGCATTTGCTCCCAATTACCCAGTTAAGCCTGCTTGAGGCACACAGAAAATACCATTTAAGAAAGAGCAACCCGCTCTCAAAGTTCAAGCCAATTCAAAGGCCACTCCAAGCTCCACTTTCAAGCTGCCCTACGGGCACTCAACAACAGGAGTAATGATACCCAGCCTACTGAGGCCTATTCCATAAAGAAACAGGACAATTACATGGTCCCAAAATACCAACTTGAGTGGAGGCGTAACTTGCACTCCTAATACACCATTTTAAAAACCAATTTGGCTCTAGGCCGCTTATGCAAGGGCTAATCCCATACTACGGAGGTGACACGATAGGAAAATTTTATTACATTATGAAACAAAGAAAAACGGTTGAGAAAACGTAGTCACCTCAAAAACAATATGAGCGGGAGCTCGAGAGGGTTAGGCACTCTCTATCCCGATTTGTAGTCAAAGAGACAGAATTTTATACCAAGTGTCTTTTACATTTTAAAGGAAAGTTACATGATAAGTTTCGAACCTGCCCCGAGGGTTAAACTGCTGAGCTAGCAAGCAAAGGAGTTATTAAAAGGCCATTACCTGATGGATGAACTGCTGCCCGAAGAAAGAGGCGCTTCCCGCCCCCTGCTACATAATCACACTAGGAAAGATGTTACTGAAGTGGCCAGGAGACAAGAAAATCACCAGTTTATATATCCTCGCGGAAAATTCGAGACGTTTCAAGAATGAGAATCCACACCCCCCTCAACTTTATTGGCTAGGGTCAAGCAACATATCCATATCGGAGAAGACACATATTATTGGTTAAAAATGAATTAAAGAAATTCGGGATTGGCTAAATTCAAAACAAGCGGAAAGAGAAGGGTTATACTGCCAACCCAAAAATGACTGAAAGAAATTTAACAAAGAACAAACTTATGAACACAAAATTTCTCAAAAAACAGTTCCTTCACTTCGCACCAGGGTGCACAATTGTAGTTCTTCAGTAGTGCCATCTAGAAGAGAATGTTCACACTTCTCACTACAGAGAAAACTAATATAAATCGAAAAAGACACAGTTCAGAACTCTTCAAAATTTACAATAGCGACATCTTCTGAGAAACTTTAGAATTAACATGGTTGTTAGAGTTCAGGCTTCCTCCAGTAGAGGAGTTTCAACTGGCGCAATGTCTGAATTAGTGGCGCGGAGGTGTACCGCCCGGTACAATTATTATTATTATTATTATTATTATTATTATTATTATTATTATTATTATTATTATTATTATTATTATTGTAACTATATACCCCCCACCTCCATCGGCCGGTCCTGGCTACGCTACTGCTCCGAAGAATTCGTGTTCAAAATCTTGGAATGTACTGTATGGGATTCCTCTATTGGTGAGGATTAATGACATGAATAACCACGTAAAGGCCAACGACGTAGTCGTGTTGAAATTCCAAAGTTAAATGAATATTCAGCACGGTCAAAATATGAATGGCTTGTACAGTAGCGGAAAGAAACGCCCGCCAAGTCAACTCCGGCTCGGGTTGATAATGTCCACGAGGCGATAAGGCACTAAGTTGACCCTCTTAACAAGGAATTTTCACTTGGAGTTAATTTGGTTACAGTAACTTAGTCTAGTTCTAAATAATAATAATAATAATAATAATAATAATAATAATAATAATAATAATAATAATAATAATAATAATAATAATAATAATAATAATAATAATAATAATAATAATAATAATAATAATAATCTTACGTCCCATAACTACTTTTAAGACGCTAAGGTGCCGAAATTTTTCCCGCAGTTCTTTTACTAGCCGGTAAATTTATAGACACGAGGCTAGCGTATCTGAAGACTTTTAAATACCACCGAACTGAGTGAAGCACAACCACCTTGGGTACTCCTACTATCTGAGCTACTCAGCCCGGCAATGCAGTTTTGGGTGCTATAGTATATAAGTTGGCCGTTCTGTTTGTCTCTGTTCCATCTTTATTTTATTTTTATTTTTTTACTTTCAAGTGATTGTAGGAGTGAATGAAGTATTGCATTCGTGCAAAATATCGACCACTGGGTTTTTTACGGGTCTTTGCGTTCCATTACACTTACGACGTCCGACTCGTTGGCTGAACGGTCAGCGTACTGGCCTTCGGTTCAAAGGGTCCCGGGTTCGATTCCCGGCCGTGTCGGGGATTTTAACCTTCATTGGTTAATTCCAATGGCCCGAGGGCTGGGTGTTTGTACTGTCCCCAAACATCCCTGCAACTCACGCACCACACATAACACTATCCTCCATCACAATAACACCCAGTTACCTACACATGGCAGATGCCGTCCACCCTCATCGGAGGGTCTGCCTTACAAGGGCTGCACCTGGCTAGAAATAGCCACACGAAATTATTATACACTTACGACACTGAAAATGTGGGTTTTCTCATATAGGCCTACAGTGAAATCTCCATAATATACCACGCGAACAGAAAAGAAAATGTTGTAGATGGAGTTATCTTTATGAAGAAGGGTTTAGAATAACTGGTTCTCTTGTCAATTGGCGAACACAACATCTGTGAATTACATTAACTGCCTGCCACATATCATCATTATTCCTTTTTTTAAATTTACTTTACGTCGCACCGAGAGAGATAGGTCTTCTGGAGACGACAGTATAGGAAAGGTACGCCCCCAGCATTTACCTGATGTGAAAATG